>NC_140589.1:1057123652-1058323652 GCF_964204655.1 Triturus cristatus
GATAATTTCAGAGGATGCCCTCTCACCCTCCTGCAGGATCTTCAGAGCCTCCGCTCTAGAATCTTCCGGGATAAGCTTAACCAAAGCCGCCATGTCCGACCACATCTGTCGATCGTAACGACCGAGGATGGCCAAAGAATTTGCTGCCCGGACAGTTGTTGAAGCCATAGTTGAGAACTTCTTGCCAATTGCATCCAGGCGGCGGCCGTCACGGTCCGGAGGTGACGAGAGTGGAGACGATGGATTTTTGGAGCAACGTTGCGCTGCCTGGGTGATCGCCGAGTCTGGCTTAGGCTGTGACACTAAGCAAGCTGGGGAAGAGTCCGGGGCCTTGTACTTTTTCTCCAGGCGCGGGAGGACAGCTGGGATGGAGTTAGGCGTTTTCATCAGCTTAATGCCCTCGTTCCAGATAAAGTCAATAATAGGCACGGCTCGTACCTGCTTTTTCGGCTGTGACTTAAAGTCGTAGAGTAAGCAGTCTTCCTCCCTAACCATCATGGGAAGATGAAAGCGTTGAGCTGCCCTGTCCATCAGTTGATGGAATCCTGATATGTCGACAGGTGGTGAATTAATTGGCGATGTTGGAGGGGATGCTGGTGAATTGACTTGATAGTCATCCCAGTCCGCCATAGAGTCATCATCTGGAAGCTCTCCGCCCTCAGTATCCAGATTGTCCCCCACCTCCTCTGTCGCAGGAGGAACCAATGCCGGTGCAGATGGTGTCGGTATTGTTGGCACCACAGGGGTAGACGGAACAGCCAATGGCGTCTCACGTGGAGAGCTATGAGACGAAGCTGGAAACCGCCGATTATAATCTTCCAACATGAATTGAAGGTTGGAAATGAGCGACAACGGAAGCTGCGCCATGGGAATTTGTGCAGGGGGATGGTGCTCCTGCTATTGACAATAATAGTCTTGCGCTTCATCATCCTCTTCGAAATCTTGGCATTTGATGTGAAGCTCAGAAGGACTACGAGCATCTCGAAAAGAGGACTGAACATCGTCCTCAGAGTCCGAAACCTCTTCAGCACCCGTGGGGAATAGCTGATGAGATGGCCGAGTGACTGGTGGCAGCATAATAGAGTCCAGCGCAGCCTGGCGCTGCTGCAACAAAGAGGTGTCCACCGATACTGGCGCTGATGTAGAAATTGGCACCAAAGGCATCGTGGCAAAATTTGACACCTCCGTCGTCGAGATTATCGTTGACGAAGTCGCCGCCGATGAAGTCGTCGTCGAGAAAGCCACCGTCGACGAGAAATCCGCCGTCAACGAGGCTGCCGTCGACGACGAAGCCCGCGTCGACGAGACTGTAGTCGACGACGAGCCCGCCGTCGACGACGCCATCGTCGACTATGCCGAGAGCGTCGACTGCGATGACTTCTTCTTCTTCTTTATCGTCGACGAAGCCTTAGACGTCGACGGAAGTGCCAACTTCTTAGTCGTCGACGAAGAAGATAACGGAATCGTCGACGAAATGGTCTTCAGGGAAACACACACCACTGTCGACGGTGAAGACGTCGACGAAGAGGGAAATCTGCTCGACACCGTCGTCACCGTCGTCGACTAGGTTGATGAAGTGGCAGATCTCGTCGACGGAGGGGCCGTCGACGGTTTAGCGCGTTTTTGACTGGAAACATGCACTGACGGAGTCAGAGACGCCTGAGAGCTGAGTCTCGGGGGCGCTGGCGTGGTAACAGAGACTTGGCCTGTAGACACTTCCTCCAAATGAAGTCTCTTCTTTTTCAGAAAGGGAGACGGCAAGTCCTGAACACTACCACGCTTAGAGGAGACTCCTGTTCGGATAGAGGTTACACTCTCCACCTCAGAAAG
This sequence comes from Triturus cristatus, assembly GCF_964204655.1. Taxonomy (NCBI): domain Eukaryota; kingdom Metazoa; phylum Chordata; class Amphibia; order Caudata; family Salamandridae; genus Triturus; species Triturus cristatus. The sequence goes on from NC_140589.1 coordinate 1,057,125,483, forward strand.
GGGGTTATCCGTATCCTTTAACTTTTGAAACCATAATAAAAGGCGACCCTCCCTGTCCTTCAAAGTCTTTTGTGAGAAGGTTCTACAGATCTTACAGTTAGCCACCTTATGGTCAGGGTAAAGACAATAACTACATTTGTCATGAGGGTCCTCACAAAAAAGCCTTAACTTCCCACAAGATGAACAGGGACGGAAAAGAGACTTCTTACTTGAAGACATGCTGAGAAAACTCAAACCAGAGTAAAGAACTGAGCAGAGCTCAGGGAGACTCCCTTCACACGACGTGCGGTAGAAAATCTGAGGAGCTGAGCCTCTGAGGAGAAGGTTCTAGAGGGTGCTTGCGCCTGATTGGCTAGAGTTTGGACTATAAAACGACATTGATATGTCAGTAAAGTGATTCTTTTTCTCAATGCTTTCCTATGTGTCAATACTATCCTATGGTATTTTTTCACTTGATATGCTAGTTCTGAACTGTATATAAAGTTTATTTGGATATGTATATGCTATTATGTGGTTATGTATGTTTATGTATATACATGACACTTATTGCTTTTTATATACCGTGGGACTCCCACTTCGACGACGGGGAATATTCAAGCATGTGAATCTATGAAAGACACCCCAAATACTGGAGAATCTGCGGCTAGAATCGGCTCTACCAGATACATCGTTACCGAAGGTAAGTAACTCGTACATCTAATAGAGACTATTAGCTGCAGATTCCTTCACGTAGAATAGATACCCCAGCAATACCCCCTGGGAAGGAGGGTCTGCGAAAGGACCCCACCAGCCAATGCAGACCGAGGGCCCCACAGGGGACCAGATCTGTGGACCAGGAAGAACCTCGCCCTTGCCCAGCCAAGGGAACCCCCTGAAGCAGAACCCCACCGACCCCAAGAGGACGTAGGTAGGAAAGAAGGCTGAAGAGGCTCGGACACTCACAGCAGAGGAACCAAGGGCAAGGACTGAGAGGCTGAAGCACCCCACTCCCCCACAAGGCAACATAGCTTCCGCCGAATGTCAAGACAGGAAGAATAAGAAGAAGAGGCCTAGAGGGCCCAAGGAAACTAGGGAGAAGAAGGCGAACCCATTCCAGACGGAGAGCAGCCTGCCAGCCAGAACAATGCCGGCTGTCAAGGCCAGAAGCAAGAAGAACAGCCCGAGGCCCCAGGAAGGCCAAGTAGGCGACGCCTTGCAAGGGAGAACACAGTGACATCCCAGACCGCAGAACGGGAGCAGGGAGGAGGAGGAGAGGCCCTGGCCACCACCACGAGTGGCCGCGCACACGACCTCAGGAAACAAAAGCAACCTGCGTAAACACCATAGAGAACAGGTACCCGAAGGCGACCAGAACCCTCCAGCAGAGCGCAAGCCATATGACAGCTACCATAACCCCACATAGGGCACGTGAAGTCCCAAGATATGGGAACCCTCTTTGGAAGAACTTCCGCAGCAGAGGAAGAACAAAAGAACCACAGGGAAAAAAAGCACCCCGACTGCAGACTTGACAGCAGCCCAAGCAAAGCAGAAGGCCCAATCTCAGGGCCAAGTCTGCGCAATAACTCCTGCAGAACTCACACACAACAACAAAAGGGCCGTCCAGCAGCCAACAATGCCAAAGTCCCAAGGAAGGACATAAACGGACAGAAAAACATACTCCACAACCATAACAGCCGGCCTAAGAAGGCCCAGAAGCAACCCTAACTCAGAAGTCACTGAGGAGGGTACGGAGGAGGAGGAGAAGGCCAAGGCGGAGGAGGCGGACGGAGCCCTGCCAAGAGCCTCTGGATGGCGGAGTCTGCCGGGGCATGGGACAACAGACTGCCATCAAATGGGAGATCAATCAGCCTCTCCCGAATATTTTCGGGGAAGACGCCGTCCCGAAGCCAAGCATGGCGACGGAGAGCGACTGCGGAAGCCATAGCCCGGCTCAGCGCCTCAGAGACATCCAGAACGGAGCGGAGAATAAACGCGGCAAGCTCCCGGCCATGCAATGCATGAGGCCGCAAATCCACCTGAGAAGACTCCTGGGATGCTGCAGACCCCAGAGACTCAGTCGAGTCCCACAAACAGGAGGAGGCCCTAGCCAGCACACACAAGGTGTTGAGGGCCAGCAGGGCCGCGCTGGTTGATGCGAAAATGTTGCATCCCCAAGTATCCTGCCAGCGGGCCTCTCTGGACGGCGGAGCCAACAGGGGTGGCAGGGAGGGAAAAGCAGTCCGCATAAGGGGGCTGGCGGCTGAGGGGTGAATGGACAGGCACGCCGGGTCATGCGGCGTCGGAAGGTGCTGATGCAGAAGATGCAGAGGCACCGGGTCCCCGGAGGCAGGACGCCTCCAAGCCCCCGTCAAGGCAGAAAGGAGCGAACCTTCAAAGGGAAACAAGATTTCCCTTCCACCAGAGCCCTAGTAGAGGACCTCCAACAGATGGTCCGCCGGAAAGTAAGCCACTGCGTCACCCATGCGTAGGATGCCCACAGCCGGGGACACGGCGTGAGCGAAGGCCGCATCCGCAGGGCCCCGCAGTGGAGAAAGCAGCTCCTCCATGGGCGACAGCTGCAAACTAAGGCGGCCATCCCCGAGGCCAAGCGGGGCGGGCAAGAGCCAGCCCTGGAAGTCAGGAGAAGCCTAAGAATGAGGGACCTGCCGCTCTTCCGACGAACACCTCTGCCTCAGGAAGGGCGGGGAACCGCCCTTCGACGCCGGTGAAAAGGACACCACACGGCGACCAGTCTACGGGGAGGACAATACCAATATGCAGCCTGCCCCAGGAGAAGAAGGAGAGTCCGAAGACGAATCCGCGGTACAACCCCTGTGCGGAGCTGTAGAGTCCTCTGCTTGAGGCAGGACCCCGGCACCATCTGGTGTCACCGGGCAAGGGACCTCCAAGTCATCCCGCACCAGAGACCGGAGCGGGGACCGGAGTAGAGCTGGAGCTGCACCGGCCCCAGGGTGGCGCCGGCCCGACCCCCGCCGAGGCAACCACCTGCTTGGGGGAACGGGATGGGCCCGGGGAGAGGCCCAAAGCCTTCCGCGGGACGAGGAGAGTCCATTGACCCCTGTGGCTCCGCTTGGTCCAGCTGCTGCGTCACCTCGGCCTTAGACAGGACCACCCTGCCAAGGGACCGAGAGGGGCTCGGTGATGCGACCCGAGCCCCGGCGACCTCCCGCGACACCACAGGGACCCCCGCAGGAGTTTGCGGCGAGGCAGAAATGCCTAGGCCTGAAGGAGGTGCCCCAGAGGAGCCGCAACCCAATAGCACCACAATCTCCAAGCCTGGATCCGACCCAGTCGGCGTCGGAGCCACCAGCGGCGCTGCGGAGGGCCCTGCGCAGGGCGAAGGATCCGCCGACGCCCTAGGAGGGGAAGGAGGAGACGACGCTAGCGAGGCCTGCAAAGCCGCCTCGTAAGTCTCCATCTGGACTCTCGACGCCTCAACACCGGGAAACAGTGGATAGGACGACACGCGGGGGACGCATCACCAGAGAGTCCACGCCCCCAGTAGGCCGGAAACCAGACCCCAGGGACGAACTGTGACACTTACCTATCGGGGAGCGACGCTCAGGTGAATTGGAATTTCGTGCCTCCTTTCAACAAGCAGCAGCTGTTTGAAGTACTCGTGCTGGCCACGCGCATAGGAGAGCAGTCTTTTCTTTTTCAAAGCGCAGGCTGGCGAGTGGTGTATGATGTGCGCGCACCAGGACGAGAGAGAAAAGCCAGATGGCGCCTCTGCTCGTCATTGTGTGCGTAACCGCACGCACTATGCCAGCCAAAAAGCTGTGGTAGGACTTTTAAAAGCCCACACACTATATGTCTCGCAGAGCAGCGCATGCGCTGGCTCAGACGAGACCTAAAAGGCTGGTGAGTGGTGTACGATGTGCACGCACCATGACGAGGGGGGAAAGCCAGATGGCGCCTCTGCTAGTCATTGTCCGCGTAACCGCACGCTCTATGCCAGCCAAAAAGCTGTGGTCGGACTTTTAAAAGCCCACACACTAAACGTCTCGCAGAGCAGCGCAGGCGCTGGCTCAGACGAGACCTAAAATCTACTTTTCCCAAAAACAAGTGAAAAATCGACAATAAATTCAATTAGTCCCTCCATAGTGTCTACGCTGCAGGCTGCATAACCTTCCATGTCACTTCCTGTTAGCCCTCTTTCTTCGCACAAGTCACGTCATTTCTTTCTTTTCATGCCTCATGCTTCGTCCCATCGTTACCTGGAAAGCCAGTATGCGTCAGCATCGGCAATGCAAATCCGCTTGTCACACAGCAGAGAAAATACATGCACCATATCAGATAAACAAAGCAACACCGTAAAACTGTATCATAGAACAAGCAGCAACGAAAATAGACTTACTCCCTTATGAGTGGGTCTGCATCCATCCTGGTTGCTGGGTGGGATAATCCTCGCCTTCATGTCTTTAATAGAATTGAAACTTACCTCATCCAAGTCTAGGCAAATTTTTTTCATTTTATGTCATGACTGGAGGCGAGGATTATGATCCTTCAACGCATACTCCCCACTACCTGGGCGCATTCAGTACTGGTTTGAAATAAAACCTTTTAAACGTGGAGTCTGAGCACCAGTCTGCCGCTCTCATGAGATACTCCAAACAAGCACCTAGATTGAATGCCTTAGAGGCCATCGCTCATCGTGCTGAATGGGCCCCGAATGCCTTTGTATTAACGCCCGCCTCCTGCATTACCCACCTGTCCCAGCTGGCTATGAAGAGACTGCCTTAAACGGTTTTCTGAGTGCCTTCAGGAGTTCTCCTTTGCCCGGCGGATGGACTTACTCGGTAGCCTCCTCATAGGCCTCAAGGCATTTTACCACACAGAGTTTCGGGGAATCAGCGAAAGCGGAGTAAGAAATCGTGCGGGTGTTTGACTTGGTGCGTCTACTCACCGTGAATGGTACCCCGTCTATAGGGAAAAGACTCTAGCCGTAATATCTAAGGCTCGCACGTCAGAGACTCTCCTGCAAGAAATGAGGTACAACAACATCACCAGTTTCGTTGAAATCTCCTTCCAAGATAGGAACAGATTGGGTTGCCAGGATAAGAAAAGGTTAAATACCAGGTTGACGTCCCAAAGGACCGAGTACCGAGGTTCCGGGGTAAGAGATGAACGGATCCCTCTCAGTAACCTGCAGACAAAAAGAGTGCTCACCCACCGGTGCCCCTTCCACCGGAGCGTGCCCAGCTGAAATGGTGGACCAGATGGCATTTGAGCGGTATGCCAAACCCTTTTCCGCTAAACTCGTCAAATAATTGAGCACTTGAGTCAAATCCGAACCCACGGGATCCACTTCCCTCCGCAGACAACAGCATACCCATCGCGTCCTAGCAGACCGATAATGCTTGATGGTGCTGTCGGCCCAGGCACTGGAGAGTAAGACGTGAGCGTGTCGCAAAAGGCCTGGGAGTCTCCACCTTGGCCTGAAATTCGCCAGGCCATGAGGTGTAACGAGCCCTCCTCCACTAGGTTGGGAGACTCACCGTTTGGATTCGTCAGAATGAGATGAAAGTGGGGCAGTCGAGTTGGAGAAGCCAATGAAAGTTCCAGAAGAACAGGAAACCAGACTTGCGACCTTCAAAGCGGTGTTATTAGCACCACCATTGCCTTCTGCCTGCGGACTAGGACTGCCGTCAGCGTGATCGAGAACAGGGGAAACGCATAACCGTTCTCCTGACTGCAATCCTGGACGAATGCGTCCAACGCTTCCGCCACCCGGTCCGGTCTCCAACTGAAGAACCGTGGAGCTGGTGGTCGAGACAGCATGCGAACAGGTCGATGGAGAATTGGCCCCAATCGATCGGCCTCCTCACTGCTGAGACATTGTCCATCTTTAGGACTACCGAGGACAGAACCTGATCCTTGGTCCAGAAACGGACCGCGAACGACCCTGCCAGAAGCTCCACGCACTTTATATGCAGGTGTTGTTCTCGAGGAGACCAATTTCCGCCGGTGGAGAAATCCCCACACCGAGCACCCCAGCCCGACATGCGGGCGTCCGACTCTATCACCAAGTCGAAAACGGAACCAAAGATAGCCCTTCTGTTCCAGACCTCCATATGTGCTAGCCACCACTCCAACTCCTCCCTCACCTCGTCCGTCAAAGGAACCACCTGGGAGTACGAAAGACCCTTCCTTAGGTGATGCGCCTTTGGGCGCTGCAGGGCCCCTTAAAGTAACAGGCCGGGGAATATCACCTGAATCGAGGCTGAGAGTAGACCCACAAGGCGCGTGATCTGCCTCAGAGAGGTCCTCTGTCTAGCCAGAGACTGGCGAATCTCATGCCAGATCTTTGCGATCTTCTGCGAGAGAAGCCTCAGAAAGGAGGAGGTGGAGTCTATGTCGAAACCCAAAAAGACCGCCTTTAGCGTCAGGACCAGGAGCGACTTTTGCTCATTGATTACAAAGCCCAAGCTCTGCAGAAGCTTTATGGCCATCCAAAGGTATACCCCACCCCCCTCCAGTCTCGTGGGGCATTGGACCTGAATGGTCCAGGTTAATAATTGGCCAGATTCCCAGGGTGCGCAAAAACTCTACCACCGGTTTGAGGACCTTGGTAAAAAACACCACGGGCAGAAGAGAGGCTGAAGGGCAGAGTTAGGAACTCGTAGGCTTGATTGCGCTACAGAAATTGTAGGAAACGACGGTGGGGAGGGAATATCAGAACCGTCAGGTACGCATCCTTCAGGTCCAGGTGCACCATCCAATCGGAATGAAGCAGCACATCCCTGAGGAGATGGATTCCCTTCATCTTGAAGTGGCGGTACACGAGCCACTCGTTGAAATCCTGGAGGTTGATGACCGGCCTCCGACCCCCATCGGCCTTGTCGACCAAGAAGAGATTGCTGAGGAAACTCCCCGTGTGAACTTTAGTGTGGCAGATTGCTCCCTTCAGTAGGAGAGCAGAAACCTCCCCGTCTATCATTGCCACATGGCAGGTGAAAAAGGAGATTGGCCGGGGGCAGGAGAACTGGCGAGGGAGCCGTAGAACTCTATTTGGAACCCCTGTACCGTCTGAAGAACCCAAGCGTCCTCCCAAGCTGGAAGAAACAGCGCCAGCCGGCCGGCCCCCCAACCGCAGCTGCGCTGAGGGAAAAACACTCACCGTTGGAACCTCTGCTGCTGCCGCCTTTGTACCCTCTGTGGCCCTTAAAACGTTGTCCCCTTGTTGGGTAAAATTTGTTAAATTGCTGGTTTGCCTGGTACTACCCGCATCCAGAACCTTTCCCCCGGGGCTGGGCGTTTTGGGACGTGAATCGGCCTGTCGAGCAGCCCCTGGCACGACCGGCCCCTTGGAAAACCCAAGGGTGGAAGACTCTTTTAATATTTGTCTGGGCCTCGTCCAGAGACGTAAACGTCACAACAAACTTGCCCAAGGACGAATGGCTCGGCAAACAAACCCCGTTGTGCTACTGCCCCGCCTCTGAAGAAGCCTGGTCGCCCAATTTCAGGTCCACCTTACTCAACAGGGACTGCCGGCTTTCCGTCGACAGGCAACAGTTGGCGTTCCCCATAAAACAAATGAATCGCTGCGCCCAAGCCGAAAGGACGTCCGGGGCAATCAAGGAACCGGACTTCCTCTGCCATGTCCAGAATCTTGGTCATGGTACCAATGGCATCCAGGAGCTTGTCCTGGCACGCCCACCAGGACTGATCTTATCCCTTTTTGGGATCCTTGACAAATTTTGCCAAGAACGTGGCATTGATATCTGGAGTAAGCGCCACTTTCCCTTCCAGCGAAGGCATTCCGCCCTGAGTCTACAGCGGGCTCTATTCTCCAAGGGTTTCCTAAGGTGGGCTGCTACATATTTGGCTAACTTATCTGCGGGAGTACAGTCCGCTGACCTCGTGTGGACAATGTCGTCCGGATCAAGCATGTATGACATGCCCTCCTTGGGAAGTTCTTGAGGACCTGTCGTCCACCACGATCGAGAGAAACCCGCTTCCTCATCCGACTCTTCAGAGGAGTCCTCATCCTGGGGCTGGGTTGAATCTGGCTGAGGGGGAACTGACTCAGGGGTGGAGAGCCCCTGCGGGGGACTCTGCTTGCGAGGTTTTTGCTAGGAAGGCCTTCATGAGGGGCGTAAAGGTATCCTTATTAACCCCTTGCTCACACTTCCTCTTGGGGATGGGGGGGGGGGGGGGGGGGGGAAGAGGGAGGGCTGTCCCTAGTGTCCTGGTCAGGACTCTTATCCTGGGGGAGGGCTGGCAAAGCACCTGCGCCCGACTGTGCCATCTTGGCGCACTCCTGCGCTATCCTATCGGCCAACCTCTGTTCCATGGGCGTCATCAGTTCATTGACAGCCCAGTATATGGAGATATCAATGGCCTCACAGAAGTTGTCATCCCACTATAGGTAAGGCTAAAGAGTCCTCCTCCTCATAATAATCATGCTCCATTATTAGGTTGCTAAGAGTAGTCCCTGGGTCCACAGGGGGTGAGGTGCCCCTAGAGGAGCTAGCACACACAGCGTGTGAAAATTTGGACTGAGGAGTCTCCCCAGATAATTATTGGTGGCCAGTGGCTCCCAATTTGGCGAGGAGCGTGCCTCAGGACACTCAGCACCCTCAAGATCCAATGTGTATTGCTGCCTGGGATGAGGTGTCCCCGCACAGGCCACTAGACCCACCCTTCACTGACCCGGACTTCAGGGTGTCAACAAGCCAAAGCCCCGGTGCACTGCTCCACTAGCGGCCCAGACAGTCATATTTTTAGAAGGGGGAATGATATAATTCTGACCCAGAACCTCTGGGCGTCTGCAGTCAGCCAGGGACGCGAGCAGTAACAGGCTGAACAGAGTGCGTTTAAAAATACCCTCACGGGAAGCATGCTCCACAGCCAGCACGTAGCGGACACCCCACAGTGCCCTCTAGCAAGCGGAGGACCGCAGCACGGCCTCTTGATTCGGAATACGTCACGTAAGGAGCACAGAGAGGTCCTGCAACAGGTTAGGGAATCTGTTCAAATAAAACTAATACTATCACGCGTCCACTCTCAGCGTGGTGCCTCACAAACATGTTATCACCCAAATACATGCCAGAACAAAGAGAAAAGGTCATTAATTAGCTGCTGAGCAGCGAAGAAGGAGCGCTAACAGGAAGTGACATGGAAGGTTATGCAGCCTGAAGCAGGGACACTATGGAAGGACTAATGAAATTTGTTGTCGATTTTTCCCTTGTTCATGGGAAATGTAGTTTTTGTGTTAATGATTGCGGTCTGTGAAATTGATTAAAGCGAAGAAAGGATAAAGCATAATCCTCACCTCCGGTCCTGACGTAGAAACTTACTCTGTGCCTACTGAAGGAAAACATAAGGAAGAAGTGTCAAATTACTGTAATGGCCAGTATTTCTCTTTTACACAGTGTCACCTGACTGTACACAACTCTACCAAGGTGGGATGTAACACTGGAATAACGCCCATTCTACATCTCCATGCTTCCTTTCCACTTTAGGTCAGCTGCAATTTCATTAAATGAACTCAAGAAAAAGGGTGCACGGCTTTACCAGAAACACTACGCCCTCAAGACAGCTCTCCAGGACTAGGAGTGATTCACAGTCACAGCCACAAGAGCCAAGTGGCGAGACAGAATTTAAGTAGAACGCACACTAATGCAAATTCAGTTCTGCCTGCATTATAAAGCTTGTAATACTTGCCTGAAAAAGTGCAGCACACCACTACAACCTCCAGTGTAATGCACTTAGGCAGCCAGCAAAAGGTAACCTTAACTACAATCATCCTGGTGCAAACAGTCCAATGCAAAATAAAACCACACAAATTCACGGAGAACATATTTTTCAGTTATTAGATTAGGTTATTTTCTACTGAAATTAATATTCTGACATATAAATTGTATACCCAAACTACACAATAAAAAACAGTACAACAGAAAATGTGGATATATCCTTAAAGCATTTAAAACACACAATAACCTTCACATAATATACCTCATTTACTTTCAAACTGGGATACAGCAAACAGAGAGCATGCAGGCCAGGGACGCAAAGCCGGACCACTGAGGGGCCCGTGACAAAAACCTACAGGGGGGGGGGGTGGCAGGCCAATGAGCGGGCACCAGGCAAGCCCAGGAAATCGCTAGGCACGGATTGGACTGCAATGTTTGGACAGCCCAATAGGCAGGGGGCCCCCTGGAAGTGCACCAGGACTCAAGGGCGTGAGGGGGGGGGGGGGGGGGGCGGGGGGGTCCTCCACCCAAAACATGTGCCTTTGAACCATCCACCCACAACAGAAATGCGGGCATCGCAGCCACAGGCAGAGGAGGGGTTCAGGATAGGCAGAGACAGCACAGAGGGACAGCAGTCAGAGCAGAATAGCCAAAAAGGGGTCACTCCAACCTGTGTCCTTGGGATGCCTTAAGGCAGGGGCACAGGGAGCAAGATACGGGTCAGCATGGGATCAGCAGAGGGTGGATACTACACTTGCAGCCAAGGCCAGGCATGAGGGACGCCCACAACACTTGGCAGCAAAGTGTAGCATAGAGGCCGCAAAAGAAGGGCTAGACATGCTGATAAGGGGTATTCGCTTAGTGCGCTGTCAAAAGGGTTGTGCTGTTAAGTTAAAGCGAGGAGGAAGGAATGACATGACTGATTGAAATTAGACCACATGTTTGTGTATGACCATATGTAAATAAAAGTGACTGCCTTTTGCACCATCACCGAATTGCGTTATTTGTGAACGTAAGGGAATGTGGGGTGCATGGGTTGCATGCATGGGGCCAGGATGCTCAAGGGGCTTGCCCCTCATGGGAGGGGTTAGACAGTATCCTATTGTGCTGTATACCAAAAGCTTAGTCCCTCTGATGGACCTAATGCTCCTGTCGAAAAGTAGGGAGTTAATTTAGGCAGTTCTTAAGGTGGTCTAGATGGCAAAAGAAAAACAAGTACAGGCATTTCCTATAGCATCTTGGATAAGTATGATTACATGCCTCTGCATTCATTTTCTGGCTTTCTTGCCCAGACTCCAATAATGATGGACCGAGAAAGCTGGTCTAAGGGGATTCAGAAATATAAATTAGGAGTGAAAGGCTTTAGATATTTCAGACAGGACGTATTTAAAGGCCAAGATAAAAAAAAAAAACACATGGCCTGGACGCAATTTGCTTCGCATGTGCAAGCCCAAATTGGCTTAAAAGCTTTCATTAGTCTTTCGATAACTGCACAAACAGGGTTTTTGGGGGGAAGAGGGGGAGGGGGGACATCTACAGGGCACCTCATTAAAAAAAAAATAGAAAGTGCTCCCACCAAAGGAAAAACATTATGTTTGGCACATTCATCCAATCAAAATAACGCCCGACATGGCTAATCTGAGGGAGAAAAAACATTGCATTCATTTTGGAAAACTTTATGGCAAGTTATTCTTCGGCAGAAACTATCCAACTATCTGCTCTAGCAGGAAGTACTAGAGAAGACTTAGATTTGCCTAAAATGGACTGAAAGGATTTATTTTCCCACTTATTTAACAGATTAATCTGCAACTCACTGCTATCTCTAGAATTCAGACACACAACCAAACTTTTCTCTAGATAAACCAAGAGGGCCTCTGTTACTATCGACCTGCCAAATTTGTAGTTAAAGGTCACTTTGTGCAGCTTGGTTGAGGGCCTCCATAGATTTTTCAATACGTCTGGCCCAGGTTCCACATTAGGAAAATTATCTCCAAGATATGAGGCATCTTTTCGTGAGGACCACATTCAAGATGGAAACATAATTTATGGTTTCTCTGATCCCACTGCCTCTGTTTTGGACTTGGCTATATTTCTGTATAAGTCTCCTTACATAATGAAGCAAGTCCTCTGTGGTGACCTCCAAGCTCTTGAGTACCTTGCAAGCTAGATAGCATTGCACTCTAACAACAGAACAGGCAAACGCCTCCACATTAAGGCTTGCATCCTCCATGACCTCCGCCAAACAGTTTATGAAAAGGTTTAATAGAGGTCATGCTAAGTTATAAACCTAAGTAACAAGCCTTGGGGATGCTACGCCTGTCTGGAAATGGCTTGGTAACCACCACACAATTGTTAACAGCATATAGTCATACTGTAGGCACAGGAAATGACTCATCCACAGCAAGTTTTGGAGGGTCTCACATAAATGAGAGAGATCAAAAGAATCAAATATTTGGTGAAACTCAATAAAGAACAGGTAAAGCCAGATGTTTTAAATCATGTGTCCACCTTATCCATGAAGCTCTCCCAAACATCAGTCAGTAAGGTTTTCAGGGTAGACCACTCCTGAAGGTGATTCAACCACTTTGCCTTGCACTGAGGAGTAATAGCATGTAATAACATACAGGGTCTGCATGATCCCACTTTTAAAAAAGATTAAAGCATATAATTGTTTCTCACAAGAAGGGAAGAGACATGTCCAAAAGGAGTAAGGCATTTGAGATTGAACATAGAACAGGAGTATCATGTATCAGAACCTTGGATAACACATGTGGATCATTTAGCCCAGCATTGTAAGCATTCAAAATTGGACATGTTTTACGTGAGAGAAATCTGAAATTAGCAGAATTAAAACCCTTTTACCCATTCCTCATTAAACTTTATTTTATTTTGGGAGGTTGTAACATGCTAAAAACCCTTTTAGGGTGGCTTCACAGCGCTTTCAGGTATGGGAACATAAAACTGCTGAGCTCAATTACAGGACATTGCTAAAGCTAGTGAAGAACAACCAGCAGACTGTCAGAAGCAAGGGGAAGTGCTTGGAAGTAACCACCTGTTGAATATGTCCCCCAGCAAGATGGCTAAACCTTGAAAGAGAAAGAGTCAAAATTGCCTGGATAAAGAGGCACCCCCGGTCTTAAACATCTCACCGTGCAGGACAAATGATTAAACTGGAACGGCTATAGCAGGAAGGGTACGATTATCCAAATGCTAGGAAAAGAGGTGATTCTTTAAGGATTTTAATGTAGTTATTTTTCAAGCACACTGAGGAAGCAAAGAAATCCACAAAAGGGGCCTTTAATTTGGAGAGACTAAACAACACATCCTCTGTATCTGATCGGTCGGGTCTACAAAAGAAAATGTTTGGCAGACCTAGTAGTATTGGGAGGTAGTAAGAGATACACAGTTTTGCAATGCAGTTCTGCAAACCGTCATGAAACACATTGTGTATGTGGCACAGTATTTTCAAGGTAACTTTTCTTTTTACTTGTAGCTTTTATAGACATATCACTTCTGCTGCAATGTGGCTTTCCCATTCCAGTTCAACTGGTAGGTAAGCTGTATAGTTTGAACTCTTTTTTTTGTTAAGATATGTGCTGGATAGACAAGTATAGATGCAGCTGCAATAATTAAGGCGCAACATAATCAGGATTAGAGCAATTTTCTGAGAGCCATGGAACAGTGGCAGTGGCCCTCTCAACAAAAATAAATGGTGGAATTTTGTTTTGGAGAATGCATTTATGTGGGTAGTAAAAGAGATTATACCGAAATTATATGCCTTTAACGATGAATTGGTGGAGATACCCCGTACCTCTGGCCAAATTAGGGTGAAAGGGACAGGGCCCAAAAGTGCGATTTCAGGTTTTGTTTTCGGCCATTTAGGCTGAGCAAATTATTCTGCATTTAATAAATGAATCGGAGAAAGGCAATGAGATAGGTTGAGAGGTTGCCAGAATCAGCTCAGGTCATGACATTGTTTAACTAGCGTCAGTGGCAGGGTTCAGCCTTGAGATACACGATATTCCCTATCCAGAAGAGTAAGGAGTGTACTATAACTTGGTAAATATGGTTTTGCAGAAAGGAAGGGAACCATGATAATGAAGTACCACTGGTGACAGCTCAAGGAGTTAGCCTTTCAATGAGCACCTGGGAGTCAATTGTTTCAAAGAAGGTCGATAGGTCTAGTAGCAGTATTACACAATTGCTACAGGTTATGGAAATTGAGAAGCTCCTCTATGATGTACACATATAATTGAGTGGTCTCTGTAGCCAAACAGGACCATAAACCTGAATGAAAGTAATTTAAAAGGCCAAATGATGTGTGACAAGAGCCTTTGTGACAAAAGAAAGGTCTGAGCTGGGTATGTAATTTGATAGACCGTCCAAGTGAGCAGTGTACTTCTTTAAGATGGGTGTGACTAATCTGTGTCAGGACGATGACTCAATCAGATAGGGAGGTATTGATTAAGCGGATGATGATCAGCAGGAGTGCTGGGAGGTTGCGAGAAGGGACTTGGTATTTTTGATATCCTAAGTGTATCTTTGAACATGGCATGACCCTCCTTGTAATTCGTGACACACAAGTTTCCTGAAAAATACAAAGAAATCCCCTCAAAACACCAGCTAAGTCTCGGTTTCTCCTTTCAATGAAGAGACCCATCAGATTCTGTGAAAAACACTTCAAACTCCAACTACTCATTCTAGCAGGAATAATAGTCTTCTGGTGGGCTGGTAGGAAGAGTCAGAGTGAAAAGCAGTGATGCCGTGAATCATGGGTTTGGCATCTCCCTAGGAAAAACAGACAAGGAAGAATGCTAGGTCATGAAGACTAAATTATAAGTGCCAATGGAGTCATCATGTTTAGTATTCCGAAACCTTTGACCTGATTGCAGTGAATTTTTAAGGAGTGGAGTCAAAAAGAAATTGGCAGCCATTAGAAACACTTCATCAAGGGACCATGCACCAGTCAAGATGGCACGGGCATTTACCGCCTTTACACTGCATATGGTGCTTACCAAATAACCTCATGAATAGAACAAGGCACTTTTCCTGTCGTTCAACTGTCCAGATATGTCTTGACACAGAATGGAAATCCCATAATTTGTCTTGCACAGGTTTCTTTATAATCTGATTTGGCAAGGAGTGGCCACACACCAGGAAGACGTGATTTAGATACTGCTTAGTCTAAGGGTCTTACACTCCAAGAAGGTCTCGTGAAACTTTTGAAGGTGGTGATCCTCCAGGCCTCTGGAAGCAAAGAGTGTGGCAAGGACAAGAAGAGGTTACTATCTATGCCCTTTACTTGGTATGGTGCTTGGGCTAATGATACTTACTGTGCTACATCAAGCAGCTTGAGAAAAGGTGCTGAGTGCAGGGGCAGTTCATCAGTCCAATCTTTTCCAAGATGTTTAATTTTTGGGGTCAATTCTCCACTGCTTGAGAGATTGGAAGTAAAGTGCGTGCCTGGGTGGCAGAGAATAAAGAATGTAAAGAATGACCATTCTAGGCAGACACATACATGATACACATGCCTCTGTGCACCACACAACTAGCATCAGATCTAATGTGTTTCTGAACATCATATCCAGGACACCGAGTTCCTCAAATTTGAGGACTTGTTCAGTGAGGAAACAAAGATGTACTACATACTCTCAACATTCGTGGGTCATTCACAGGCTGACATCTGGAGTTCCTGGTTGGAGATCTTGGCTAGGTAAAGGCACCTTTATACACTGAATTTCATCATCTCCAAAGTGGTGAAGTAGGGCAATGATAAGGCTGAGAGATTAAGTAAGGACTGTGTGAAAGTTCATGCTACATGGGAAACACTGCGGTTAGATAAGAATATCCACCAGAAAGTGCATTAGAGAAGGTAAGTAACTTGTTCTTCTGATAAATACTTCTAACTGCAGATCCTTTCCTTTGTAATAGGTACCAATGGTGTATGTTTTATAAGGAAGCAAGTCTGAGGAGTGGACTTAGATCACACAGCCCAGCAGAGCCAATCAGGTGAAATGTCCCTCCCTGCAGTCCTGAGCGTCAAGACAGCAAAGCTTGGTAAGACGGATGGATGCCCATGTGGCATTTTGGCAGATGGCCAGCACCTAAACACCTCTCACTAACACAGTAGTGATGGCCTTGGCTCTGGTGGAACTAGCCCGAAGGCCAACTGGAGGCTCTTTATTGACCACAGCTTAGCACATTTTTATACAAACGACAATCTGGCTGGACAAAGTTTCTTTCTGAACTACCTTTCACTCCTTAGCGGCACAGAATCCAACCAAAAGCTGGTCATCCATAGGGTACTTCTTAGTAATTTCTAGGTAAAAAGAAAGGGTCTTCTTTGGCTCCGACTGATGAAGCCCCTCCTCCTTAAGAGAGATTTGGATTTAAAAAAGTAGGAAGCACAATGGACTGCCACACATGGAAGGGGCGATATTTCTTCTAATAGAAAAGATGCCAGAGCCGTATGCACCTATTTGCAATGTCGAAAAAATTATATATGGTGGTTTCAACTCACTGACATGACGAACAGAAGGATTCGCAATAATGATAAGTCTTAATGGTCAGCAACCTCAGTGTACAGCTGTGCACAGGATCAAAAGGTGTGCACACCAAAAAACATGAGCACCAAGGTCCCACTGTGGCCTGATGAAAAGTGCAAAAGGGAACATATATGTAAGCTTTTTCATAAACAGCATCAAAGGCAGTTATTCAAATGATGACTGTTGATCAGGCAACATTAGAAAAGCCAGTAACAGTGTCTTGCTGGGCCAGTAAGGAAAAAAAAGGTCAGAACATCACATCGCTTCATTTGTAGAGGATCAGCTTGATGGTCCTCACACCTGGCTACAAACTTCACCCATTGACCAGAAAAAACAAGCATGGCAGACTGGTGTTGAGCCACAAGGATCATGTCCACCGCTTCGGCTAGCAAATCAAACCCCCTCAGCTGGTTCAGATAAAAATCCATGCATGTAAGTACTAGTTGTAGACATTTGTATACAGAACCCTGCTTTGTTGCTAAAACAGGAGGTCCTCCCAAAGAGGTAGATAGAACATGGGACAAACACTTCTCCTGGCGAAATCTAGGGCTATGAGGGTAATCTAAGATGTGTCCTTCCTGTTCTTCTTCAGAGCTCTGGGCAGATGTGGCACTAGTGGAAAAGTATACAAGAGACATCAGCCCCACTGTAGGCGGAATGCATCTCCCAGGGAGTCGAGAGACCGAAACACCAGTGTGCAACAGTTGCAACTTGGTAGTGGTAAACAATTTACCCAAGGCAGGCCCCACTGGGGAAAAGATGCCCTTGAACCACCCTATGGGAGTAGATGCCATGTGTGGTCTGTCAGATGGCATCTGCTGAGTGTGTCCATCCTGACATTCAGCAAGTCTGCCAAATGACTGCACATCACTGAAACCCCTTAGATGTTAAGCCACCACCAATCTTAGCACTTCCTTGAACAGTGCCCGTGACTTCCCAACACCCTGCTTGTTGCAATACCACATGGTAGTTGTGTTGTCTGCCTGGACCTGAACCAGCTTTCCCCACAAGAAAAGCCTTACGAGTCAACTGAATAGCTCACAGTTCCAAAAAACTGAGATTGGGCCTCTGCTTCACCAGAAACCAAAGGCCTCCGATTTTAACTTCTCCAGGTAACCGCCTCCTTAGAGAAGGTGCACCTATCACTGCTGGGAGCTCTGGGTGGGATAGGGAGAAAGGTCTGCCACATCAGCTTGGCCTCTATCAGCCATCACTGAAGGTACCAAGCTGCCCCATCAGAGAGGTAACGCCACTGCTACAGAGTCAGGGCAAGGGAAAAAGACTGGTAGCTCAATCTAGGTCAGTTCTGCGGAAACCCTATCCTGATTGAGCTGGAAAAAAGGCTCTTCAAATGAGGGTTTGCAACGCACATATTCGTCTTAGCGAGGTGATGCCTATAGGCAAAGCAATCTTGCAGGGAGCAATTGAAAAGGACAGGGATGGGAGAGCTCCAATGGGGGACCCATGAGTCTATTGAGTACTATGTTAAGTTTCCATAGAGGGGCAGGTGGAACTCTTGGAGGATACACTCCTTTAAGGTCTTCCATAAAAGCTTCAGTAACTGGAATCCTGAATATCGAAAAACTCTCTATTTTACACAGATGCAGCAATAGCTGCAAGATGTAGCCGTATGGAAGTAAAATCTAACTGATTTCTGCAGGTCGATCAATTAAACAATATTTCGAACCAAGGGTTTAAAGGGGTGTCCAGGCTCTTAGATGGACAATACTGGAGAAACCTTTTTCCACTTTGCTGCATAGTGTGTCTACGAGCTTATTTCAAGATATCCATACATTTTTGTGTAAGACTGAGATAACCTAAGACCTCAGGTGCCATATTGCCTGCTTGAGATGTCTAGCCTCTGGATGCCAGATTTTGCATTGTTCCAGAGTGAGAAAGTCCGACCTGTTAGTGAGCCTCTTCTGCAAGATAACAGACATCTCAAGTAGGGATGAGTACCGTGGCTATCTGGACTATATGTCGGGCTACAATGGTCAGAGATGTGTTCCGTACTTAGCTTCTTCACAACATATGGAAAGAGTGGGAGAGAAGGAAAGCATAGACAAATATCTCTGATAAGTTTATCCATAGGGCATGGATCATGGAGTGTGGGAACCTTGAGACAAAGCTTTGGTATTTTGCACATTTGTGAGTGGTGAAGAGATTTAACTGCAGAAACCCATACCTCTGAAACTAAGGGAGTAGGGCTTGTGAGTGAAGATCCCAGTTGTGGACTATTTGATGCGTCCTGCTGAGCAGGTCTGAAAGGTCGTTGTTCACCCTTTGGACATAATCTGCTAGAACATATGTGTGATGGTGAATCGCCCAATGCCAACATTTCCACCAGTGCTGACTGCTGTGGCAGGTGAGTGCACCCTGTTTTTGCAGATAATACATGGTGGTCGTGAGGTCAGTTTTCATCAATACCATTTTGCCCTGAATATTCGTCAAGTATGCTTTGAGGAATAGTTGGATAGCAAGAACCTCGAGGTAGCTGATGTGAAACCCCAGTAGCAGGGTTGATCAGACACCCTAAACTGTTATGGTACAGAGATGCATCCCTCACCAAAAGAGATAGGCATCCGCGATGAAAGTCATTCAGAAATGGGGCCTGCAAAGGCCAGCCCTGCAGCAGGTTGTTTCTGTTCCATTACTGCAGGGTGCGATGGGTACTGCCACTTATTAACACTTGATCTTATAGATGACACTCCGCCTGCAACCACAGAGTCGAGACACTACTGCAGTGGACGCATGTGTAATATGGCATGGAGAACTATGGGTATGCAAGAAGCCATTATTCCTAGGAGACGCATGACTTATGTCTGAAGATGACAATCTGGTTGAAAATGAGGCAGTAGATGCTGGAAAGCTAGAATTCACCGAGGATTGGGGTGGGCCTTGCAGATTATGATGTTTAGAATTGACCCCGGGCAAGGCTAGATTTGCAGAGGTTGAAGGTAGGACCTGGTGGTGTTTACTGTGAATCTCAATTTGTGAAGGGAGGGAGATGGCTGCTTGGGTGTGTGCTAAGCATTGCTCATTGCTGTTTGCCTACGCTCTTGATCAGTCAATCATCCAAGTAGGGGGAAGGCATGTGCGCCTCCCCTCCTGAGTTGGACGACTACCACTGCTAAATATTTTGCAAACCCTCTTGGAGATTAAAGGCAGTATCTTAAACTGGTAGTTTGTCCACTTATCACAAAGCAAAGGTAGCACAAATAAGCTACATGAACATATGTGTCCTTCAGATCGAGAGTGGTCATGAAGTCACCTTGATGGAGCAGCAACGTAACTTCCTGGAGAAATGTTCTGACAAGATGCATCTGTTGATGGGTCTGGGCTAGAGGACTAGTCTTAAAGAGCTGTCCAAATTGAGAAACCTAAAGAACAGAGTATACACCCTCTTGCTTATAATTATTCTTGGAGAAGGTGATGGTGTTGTGCACAGGGTGGTATGTTTAGTGAGGTTGACAAAAGCTCTAAGCAATAGATGAGCTGTGTTATATTTAGAACCCAGTGTTTTTATGTAATATTTTCTCAATAAGGAATAAAGCCCTGTAGTCCATCTCCAACAGGTGTGGCATGATCAGGGGGAGGGGAGAATGGGGCAGATGTGTAGTAAATATGGGTTTGTGGCAGAGGCTCCTTTATTGGAGTGCCTCTGCCTTTGCCTGTGCTGGAATTACCGTTATCGGAACCACATGAGTCCTCCCTGCCTGCATGTTGCTGGAAGAATTGCTGCTGGGGCTGGTATGATTTGGGGTGTTACTGAAAAGAGGCTTTTGCTGTACTCTTGTAATATTCCTTTAAAAGGAGCCCCTGGAGAATGGGGGGGCTGTCGAGTTTCCAGGCTCTTAGCTATTTCTGTATCTTGTTTTATTTTATTTTTCTTAACCTTTGTACAACTTGTGTACCAAAAACAGTGTACCCCACCTAAAGGTAGGCTGACCAGGTGTTGCTGTACTTATGGTTTGAAACCAGAGATAAGGAGGCAGGAGTGTTTACGCAGAATAACGGTGGTGTTAACCGCTCTGGCTGCACTATCTGCGGTATCAAATGCGTGCCTTCTGAAACAATTTCTTCACCCCTTCAGAAAAAGCTTCCATGTCCTCCCATTATGTCCTATCACTTGTAGAGAGGAAGACCAATGAGTTGGTGATCCACCAGTGGTTGGAAGCTCCCACTTCAGTTATCTTCCCAGCAGCTTCTATTCTTTTACTTTCCTTTCCTGGTGAAGAAGCATCCCCTGTGACTTGTGCAGAGGCCCTATTACAAGCAGAGTGAACCACAAGGCAGTCTGGAAAGACATGACCTCTGAGGCAGAAGATGTCTGAGGGAGAAGGCTTGTACTTTCTTCCTTGGGGGTAACTACCCAGGTCCGGATATTTCTTGAAGCACTGGGAGGAAATGCATAGACTGCTGCTTTCTGAATACAGATTTAGGAAGGATGTTCTCTTCTTCTGGACCGACCTGCATATATTCCTTATGGTACAGTGCAGGCCTCTGAACGGCCCCATTGTAGATGGTTGTTTCTTCTTAGGTATAGGTCTGCGTTTTTTAGATGGATCAACATCGTAATCCTACCAAGTATTATCTGCTAGGTGAGAATAGAAGGGTGCCTTGTAGTCATCGGGGGACTATAGGGACATGTGTGTCATAACAGAACTGTTGACAGCCCGGCGGGGAATAAGAGGGGGGGTAATGTGAGAGTCACCTCCCATGGAGGTGGTGGTGCGTGATGAAGCAGGCGCATGACGAGAAGGACTGGTGGCAGCATTCTTAAAGTTCCTGGGTTGTGATAGAGTGCCTGAAGAAAGCCCACCATTGGGTCTTTCTCAAAAATGACCTTCCCCTTCCAGGGGAGGAGTGCTGAGTCAACAAGGTTCTTAGAAGAGATCTTCCCTATGTGTGGATGGATGTGGATGCGGTGCTGCCTCTCATCAATTTCCTTCTGCAGTTTCTCGAGGATCGGCCTTTGGGGGCCTGAACTAAAAGTAGAGTGTCGGACCCAACTTTGTTTTGGCATTCTTTGGATCCAATGTCTTCCCTTAGAGCCAGCCAGAGCCTGAAGGCTATGGAGGCCCCAGAGGAAGCAAAGTCTTATGAGATGGGTTGGATGTCTGTCCCCAGGAGGGGCTGTGCTCTGACTTGGTGTCTGCTTGTTCCATCATATCAAGGTTGAACCAGGGGTGTGGAATTTAATAAAATATCTACTTGTCCATGGGACAGGCTGCTTCAGAAATATACTTGCCCTGTGAAAAATATCCACTTGTCCATTTGGTGTCATGTAGTGCGGCAATACATTATGGCAGCAATTCCAGTATGTAAGAGCTCCGATAATAGCCTCTCTGATTATGTCAAGGCTCATACTACAGTAGGGTTTGAACATTAGCAATTCCATTATTTTGCCACCTTTCTGCAAATCTACATGCTGGGGCTAGAGGTAGTAGTAAACAACTTGCAAGTTTTAGGGATTTCAACCAGCTGTTCTCTGATATTTTCCCATACTGAGAAAGGTTGGAAAAGAGTTATAGCAAACAGGGGTAACTCTCTGGGAAAAAGCTGCAAGTATATGAGCGCCATTCGGGCTTGCCTGAAATTCAGGTCTTTCAAAAGAGGCAAAAGAAATCGCCCCCTAGGGTGGCTAAACTATTTACATGAAAATACGAACTGTAGGGCTATCCTGTGGAGACCTATAGTCGTAGCTACAGGGCAATTTCTGATTTGAGTGAATATAACCAGAGGGGATAGCCAAGAGGTGATGAAGCTGGTTGAACCTAAATTAGGCCACGAGAAATCTATCTCTTGCACTGGTGAGCATAAAAAGGTAATTCTCCATACCCTGCACAGATTTCAGTAAAATGTGCCCTTTCACTGCAGGTTTCAAGAGCTCAATATTTTTGTGGTGAGCAGAGGCATGCTTAAAGAACAGATCCTTTACTATAATGAGCTCTTGAGAACTCAAGGAGAGGTGCTTGAGAAAGATGTCTGCCCTGCCTAGCCTGGTGAGCGTGTGATCTACTGACAAACAATCTGACATAATCAGGCGGTTTAGCTCAGCACCCTCCCCGGACTATATCTTTACCCAGCACAACTGAGGCTTTACTGCCACCAAGTCAAAAATATAATTTACTTCAAGTTCTTCATGTACAGAGAACGAGGGGGTGCTTTTGGGGTCCTTCATAATTCGTCTCAAAAACATGTTTTGAGTGAGCTGTAACTTATGCACAGAGGTCTACCCCTAAACTTCACTACCATATAAAACTTTAGAGATACATTTAGACCGGTAAAACTTTAAAAGCACACTTGACGGCCACAATCTCAATCTCTGAGCATAGCTGGTGATGGACCTATTGATTTATTCATGTCGCCCAGTTTACCCTCTACCAGGGGTTTCCATTTCCGTTTAGCATCAAACAAGGTTCCCAAATACGAGAAAGCCAGGACCTCTGCTAGGATGTGGCACCCCGCCTTATATGTTTTGGACCTAGTCGACCGAGGGCCAACTTCCAAAACGTAAGATTTTGTTAAGTTGGCAATCGGGTCCAATCTGTCCATAAAAGAGACAAACCCATCAATTAAAACAGTCAGACCCATAGCTGTGCGCGCCATTAGCACAGCGTCGTCTGCATACAATAAAACTGATAATAGTTTCTTGCCAACTTTAGAGCAGTCAGACTGTAATGAGGAGAAGGAGACTTCAAGGCCGTTGATGTAGATAGTAAACAGAAAGGGGGCAAGTATGCACCCTTGACAAATACCCCTTGTACATTTAAACTGTTCTCTAAGGCTCGTCCCCTGGGAATATCTGGCCTCTGCCGTGGTGTGAGCATGGAGATTCTCAATAAAGTTATAATATCTGGGTCAACGCCTAAAGTAATAAGTAAGTCCCACAGTTTCTTTCGGTTCACTCGATCAAAAGCGGACATAAGGTCCATGAATACTAAAAACAGGGCACCAGATTGGGCTACTGTATATTTATTAATTATTAAATAGAGGTTAAGGCATTGCTCGGTAGTTGATTTCCACAGGCAGAAACTGAACTGCACCTCTGATATTATCTGGTTTATGGCAGCCCATGATGATAGTCTAACCAATACTACTCTGCCAAGGACCTTGACAACTGCATCCATAAAGGAAATAGGGCTGTAACACTGTGGGATGTCCTTAACACCCTTCTTAAAAACTGGTATTATGGAGGCAGTTGACCAGGATGGCAGAATCCTCTCCCTTTCTGCTGCATTTAACACCATTGTTAAAACTGGGCCCCAAACCTCTAGATTATTGTGAAAAAGGTCCTGGGGATCACATTGGACCCTGATGCCTTTTTCCGGGACAATCATTGGATGCCCCGACAGACTTCCTCCAAAGAGAAGGTAACTTTGGGGTTACCCGTTGCCAATTCTGTCTCGGTAGATGTCCCTTCATTCTGCCCCCATTATACACGCCCTTAAAGTGTTCAACCCACTGTTGAGGAGTGATATGATGGTATAACGCTGGCCTTATGGGCTCCAAAAAGCAAGGCCTGTTTGGGGCTTGGCAGAATAGCGCACTATCCCTCAGCTCACTAGCTTAATGAGCTCGTCCCATGCCTCCTTCTGTAGCAATTGCCTCTGTTTTTTTTTAGAGCCACCTTATAATCAGAATGACAATTTGCTACCCGTTCTCTATCTCAAGGAGACTGCTTCAAGACTTTCTTCAGGTGGTGGAGGGCTCGTGAGCACTCACCTTCAAACCAATTAGCGTCTTCGGATCGGGATCCGACCATGAGAACCGTTAACAGGCCGGAGACCTTCTGAGCGATTAAAACAAAGGAGCCTAAAATCTAACTCCCCCGGCACTAGGGGATCAAAGCAGGTGATTATCTCCTTCTGACAAGCTAAAAAAAGTGAGCCTTCAAAAGCCTCGGAGTCTACCTGTGACCACCTCAATCGCCTCCCCATGTCAACTGGGGAAAGCAATTCTAGGGGTTTGCCAGAGTGCACCGTTACGCACCCCACCCCCTCAAGTACCAAAGAAAAAGTGTTATGGCCATTATAGGGCTGTGGGTTATATTAAAAGTAACAGAAGACCATCCCAGGTAAATTGAGACAAAAATGTCAATAATCGTAACACTACCCCTCCCTTTGTATGTGGGGAGATTAGATGATGAGCCGGATTAGTCATCTTGTCTAGGGTAAAAATCAGATTACGAGTATGTAAAACACTATTTAGTTCCGCACCCTGGTGATTGTGTTCCATATGGATGCCCTCCATAATCAGGCAGGTCGGTTTACTAGGGGCAAGAGTTTAAGAATTTAAACACAAATTACAAATAAAATCCCCAGCCAAGACAACCTTCTTTTGAACAAGGCCTCCCCCGTCACCGTCCCCCCAATAGTAAATCCATGGCGCCACTTAAAGCTAAGAAGTTTGAGGTCCCTCATAACCCCCTTTTTGAGTTGTAAAAGTTAATCAAAATCAGGGGAAATATCTTCAGATGAGCAATTTAAGGCCCTGAGACACAAGTGAATCGCACTTCAAATCCTTAATGGAGCCAAAAAGCTCAGGGGAAACAAAAATAATTCGACCCCTCCGCCCGGGCCACGAGCCCACAACAGGTCAAAAAAAGGTTTTATAGTCCCCCAGGAAAAAAATATTCTTTACTTCCCACAACTCCTGAAAGCAGATGATATTAAAAGTATTGATAAACATGATCCAGCTCTTGTCTAGGAATTTTGCAGACAAACCTGCAACATTCCAAGAAGCAAGTCTTAGATCCTTTCCAATAGCATGTGCTGGGCCTAAATAAAAAGTTAAGGGCCCAACTAGAGGGGCTTGATTTAGGTTGATGCACAGATTTTGATGGGGCAAGCCTGCATGTTCTACCAAACCCTGCGAGGGTGACACTGATTGAGGGGGGATTGTAGTATAGTGCTCAGGAAGTCAGTCCAAATCATTAAGATCCACAAGGGGTGCGAAACGATTAGGGTGTGCCAATTGCCCGACTGGAGCATTACCAACTCCCCCAAAATCTGGAGGCTGGGTGGGGGTCTATAAAAAAAAAAAAGCCCAGCGGTATTGTTTTGATACCAGTATCAAGTGAGTATATCTGCGAGGGCCCCCTCAGGATATTACAAACAATTACCGAGTAACTGACGTTAACAATCACACAGTCTCCCTCAAAAGATTTCTGTGAGGGCCCTATTCAAGAAACCCTTCAGGCCATCAGTATGGCCATGTGATCTGGGATGTTAAAACTGGTGTGTTTGCCAAGCCAATGAGATACCTCATTAATCAATTGGCCTGTGGATTACTGATTATAGGGGGGCAGCCTGGGAACCCCAGTCAGAACCGCACTGTAAGGGCAACAGGCCGGGGGCAGATGAATTACAGGCAAAAGGGAATCATCGTTGGCAGTACAAGAGGAGGGGCCCACTGCAGCAAGGGTGGGTGCGGAGGGGGCACTGACTACCAGGGGCAGATTTGTTAAAAAGAAGGGTGTCATGGAGCTAGAAGTGGACTGACTGGCTCATTTGGTCAAGAGAAGTAATTTTACAAGTATGGGGCTGTCTGCATCTCAGAGTGCCCTAGTCCCTCACTGGAGGGCATGGTTGCCCCTCAGTCACGAAATTAATTAGAGAACGCTATCTTTCTCGAGAAATCGGGATCCAAAGATGGGGACAGACCGCTCCTGACGCTCATGTCACGAACTGGATGTAGTGGGTCCCTTATCCAAGATTCTGGACATGGCTGAGGATGCTAAGGCATCGGGCGCGGCCCAGCAGGCTATACGTTCCCTTGGAAACGCCAACTGTGTGATTTCCACGAGGCGCGAATCTTTTCCAGACATTCTAGGCGCTCTTCCAGAAGGATACAATTTACTCCAAACTAATAGACCTACAGTTGACTCAGGTGGAAGAGTAGCAGCAGTAAACAGGAAACAACGTAGGTTTTGTCGTCATATCATTTGACATCCCGGTGGCCGATAGCCTCTTGGTCAAACTCGACTCGCCAACATCTCCCTATACATGTGCTCCGGTGCGGCACTTTCCACGACTTCTTGTGGAATTTATTTCTCCGATAGTCATCGACCATGCAAAAATGTTGCTAAAAGGAGACTTCAACTACTGGGCAAATGAGGAAATCGATATACCTTGTTTATTGCTGCTACTCAAGTGTGGCGATAGGAAACATTATTTCCCGCTCGCCGCTTGGCCTGATGATCTTGGAACATGGCCTAAAGTATTGAAGGGAGTAAGAAACCTCGGAATGACCATGGAATCCAAGCAATCAATGAATGCCCAAGTGGACAAACTAGCAAGATCAAGCTTTGTTACTATAAAAACCTTGAACTGAATCTTCCCCCATTTAGATTTTCCACACAAGGTCCAGGCTACCATCACCCTTGATCTGTTTAAACTCTATTACGGCAATAGCCTCTGCCACGGATCACCTTTAACGACCATGAAAAGACGATAACGGATTCAAAACTTGGCTGCCACACTACTCTTACATATAAAACTGCACGAAGATATCTCCCCTGCCATGAAAGCCCTGCATTGGTAACCGGTTACCAGAAGATCCAAGTTAAAGCTGCTTTGAATCACCCACAAAGCAATATATGGAAAAGGACTGCTCTTCTTCATCAGGAATAAAATCACTAAGCCCATTCAACAAAGGAACCTCGCTCTAGAGTGGTACCTCGCCTCAAAATATAAGAAAAAACCATGGGTGGCACATCCTTCTCTGTTCAAGCAGAAAAACTATGGAACTCTTTACCACCCAAAATAAGATCAACGGATAACCACCTTATCTTCAGAAAACTAGTCAAGAATTGGCTCTTACCCACATAACCACCACACGCACACAGAAATATACAGCATATGCCTCTGTATATAAGTATTCATTTGGACTATTAATATGTACTGATAAATATGTATATTGCTTTGTATAAACATGTTGAACAGTTATGTTAAACAAAATATATATGTATATATTCATTTGTTCTGCTTAACAAATGTACGTATTACTGATAGTTGCATTATTCTATGTCTTTAACAGGTATTTAAGTGACTGCACAAATAAGTAAATCTTTTATAACTATTTATCCACAATTTCTTTACTACTGAATTACAATATATATATATATATATATATGTCAATAAAATTAATTTGAAGTACAACAATTTAAAAGCCGGAGTTTAATGCATCTTTAATCTGCATTTACTGCCTTCCTTTATGCATCTATATACATTCCATTTACTTATGGATCTATATATTTATTACTTTTCTTCTAATTCAGCATGTCCAATTTATTTATTACTTTTCTTCTAATTCAGCATGTCCAATGCACTACCGTATTTCTCACCCTATACCGCTCTCAATATATCCTCTACCTCAACTCTCTGCCTCATCTCAAACGTCTTTCTACTACTCTTTTCAATGCCCTACCCTATTTCTCACACTATACCTCTAACAATATATCCTCTACTTTCACTGCCTCATTCATCCCAAACCCCATACCAGTACTATGATTAACAAAATAACCCTTTCTAGACTTTCCCCTACACTTACCCTCCTTTCATCATTTCATACCTTTTACTATTACAGTCCCACAAAACAAGTCTTTCTAAACCGTTCCCTGTGACTCTTTCCCCTCCATCTCCCTTTTACTCATTTTTACTAATCCTTTTTGGGTTCCGGAGTAGCATTCTACCACACTTCATCAGGGGTAGAAAACACTATATAAATGGAAACCTTTCCTCTCTATCTCTCCGCTAGCCTTCTCAGTCCAAATAACTGACTAACATATCCACCACTCAAATTACTTTCATATGTCACAATACTAATTTACCACTAATACTTTAAGGGTTCCAGAGTAGCGTGCTACGTGCCGAAAAAGCGCTTGAACACCCCATCAGGGGTAGCAAGCGCTATATAAATGCAAACCTTTTTCCCTCTTCTATCCTTCCAGTATCCTTCTTAATCCAAATAACTGACTAACATATCCACCACTAAAAATAACTTTCATATTTCTCTATACTGATTCACCACTAAACCCTTATGGGTTCCGGAGTAGTGTGCTAATAGCCGAAAAAGCGCTTTGATGCCTCATCAGGAGTAGTAAGCTCTATATAAATGCAATTACAATACAATACAATATTTCAGTTAACAGTAATATATCCAGCAAGTCAGAATCAAGTAGGTGAAATATTTCAGGATGATGTTTAACCATAGATCTAGTGTTGAAGTAGGTGACTGAGTTAGTGTTTGACTAGACAGAAGTAGAAATCCTAATTAGGGGGGTGACTAGGGGATCAGTTGATATAACTGATTCTTTTGCTGAGATGTTATTATTTGATAAGCCTAAATTATGTAGATTCAACAAGATAGTAGGGTCTAATAGCTTACCGAGTAGAGGTGCCTGAGGTCCTCCGAGTCCAGGCGAAGAAAACATACATTTGCAAAATATGTCAATCCATTTAGATTCTCTATCCAGAGGAGTGGTGGGAAATTAATTAAACTCACTTTACTGGTCGAGTAATGCACAATAAGGCTAATCTGTAGTAGTGAGCTTGGTGAGAAAATCCTGGTCACCAGGCTACGGCATATGGTATTTAGCTAATAACTGCCTGTTGACAGGCTGGCAAGACCGTTTCAATCAGGTAGCTATCAGGATATCTATGAGCACATTATTACACTGAAGTAAGGTCTCGGATGTTGCGGTCGCCGGCTGCAGATTTTTAATCAAAACATTTGTTGTAGTCTCAGGGGAAGCCAGCTATAACCTTCAAATCCGGACTTCCCTCCATATCACGAGTGAAAATTAGACATTCTCTTCCATTGGTGGTTCATGAAGCACATAAAGCTCTGTCTCAGTGGAGGTGCAAATCCCACTGATGTTCTGCAAATCATGGAATACAGCATCATCATTGTAATGAACGGGGAGCAAACAATCCCCCTCACTATCACTATCATCAAAATACCAGATGCCCTCTGCTTTACCACAGGGTCAGTGTCAGGTGCATCCTGCTTTGCCACAGGGTCAATGTCAGAAAAAAGAAGTAGTCTGCTGATAGCTTCGACGTGGCAGACATCAAGCTGCATGACAATCAGTTGAGCTTTCACCACACAACATTGATTGAGCTTGGGCCAACGTAGGTTCGGGATCCATTCTCCGGTGCCGGCGATGTTCTAACCAGTGAGGCTAGTGGGGATGGAGTAGACGTCTGTACAACGCTAAGTGAACAGATGGATCAGGGGTAGAACCCTGCCAGCGGTAACTGGACTCTAGACGCCTGCAGTTTTTTTAATCCCCAAGGTGCACCAAAGGGAGCAGAAAGTACACTGAATATTCCCAATATGACCTCTTTGAATGCCTCCTTCCGCTGCAGGATCAATAATGGACTCTGGAATTCGGGATGCATCAGGACCAGTTGTGGAATCGACTCAATGACTTGTGACGTCAGCAGAGTGCAACTTACATCTTAACACCCTTTTCTTGCAGTTGGAGTGACAGGATGAGATCAAATCCTACTGCTCTTTTTATGCATGCATTTGAACTTGGACTTCGACTTACTGGTAGACTTCGAGCTGGAAGTGCAATGGTCAAGGGAAAGGTCCCGTAACCAGAACAGGGTCTGGGCCAGTGACTTGTAGCAGTAGTAGGATCTAGATGAAGGCTGCAACTACTTCTTGTGCTCTGCAGCAGCATAGAGCTTTGCATCCCAGTGTTGAATCGCCTATGGGTACATCAGGCATACTTATCACACAACCTAAGAGTCTTGTCCCAAAACCAGGCACCAAAGGCACACTATGCCTGAGAACTGTTTTCTGAAGTCATGATAGCTTGAATCCTGCCACTTTTGAGAGCGGGAGGGGGGTGGAGGGGGGGGGGACACACATCATTCCCTAGCTCACTGTGAAATGTTTTGAAGTAATTTGAATACCAGACAATTATAATTATTATTATTTAAATTTGTAAGGCGTGCAGCAACCCCAAAGGGTTTCCCGGCGCCGGCAGGCAGAGTGAGCAGAAAAAGAGAAGGTGAATTACTGATTGAACAACCAGGTCTTCACTTGCCTATGAAAATGGTAAGTATAGTTTCCACCCATATAAAAATCGAAAGAGAGTTCTACAGGGAGGGGCCCAAGAAGGAGAAAGACCTACCTCCCATCCTAGTCAGTCTAATTCTAGGGATAGCAAAATTAGACTGTCTAGCAGAGCGCAAATGGCGAGACGGAGCGTACAACTGGACTAATGATTGTAAATATTGCGGGGCTGTTCCGGATTTAATTTTAAACGTGAAGCTCAAAGCCTTAAATAGGATACGATTCTCCACTTTCAGCCAGTGTAGTGTGCGAAGAGAGTCGGTGGCAGACACCATTCTGGGAACCTGACAACAGCCTCGCAGCTGCATTTTGCACCACTTGCAGCCTACATATTGTAGTTTTGTTAGCACCTAAGTATAGGACGTTACCGTAGTCAAGCCTAGATATAATCAGGGCTTGAACCACAGTACCCTGAGCAGAAAGGGGTAACATCCACAGAATGTTTCTCAACCATCTCAGAATGGTACAGCAAGTCGCAGCAACATTAGTGATTTGTTGCTTCTTTGACAGGTGGTCGTCAATGATGATACCCAGGTTGCGAACTTGACATACTGGCCGAGGTGGCAAGCTCATTTCAGTGGACCAATGTATCGGTCCCCAGAGATCTTGTTCTTTTCCTAGAATCATGACCTCCGCTTTTTCTCCATTTAGTCTGCGCAAGTTATTATGCATCCAAGATGCAATTTTGCTCAGGCCCACCTTGTGAGCAGATAAATCAGATCACCTAGATGAAGTGAGGGAAAAGATTATCTGCATGTCATCCGCATAGGAAAAGAGGGACAGCCCAACCTCATCGGCAATATATGCCAACGGGCGCACATAGATATTAAACAACAAAGGACTCAGCACAGAACCCTGGGGGACTCCATAAGCAGAAAGCTGGATATTAGAGCTTGCCGAGGTAGAGAAAACCTGAAAAGATTGACCAGCCAGGAATGAAAAAAAACATTATGAGGCTGCGCCTCCAAGGTCTAACGACTGCAAGGCTTTTAACAAGATCGTATGAGACGCCGTGTCAAAGGCATCACTGAGATCAATTAAAATGAGAGCCACCATATCACCATGGTCCAAGTGCTGTCTCAACATTTCGGTAATCCCACGCAACGTAGATTCAGTGGAGAAACCTGCTATAAAACTGGCCTGAGAGGGATTAAGGAATCCCAGAGTCGCAACCAAAGCAATGCTCCAGATCCACATCAGACCAAGCAAAAAGAAAGAAACTAATGTCAGGGGTGGTGCATTTGTGGCTTCGCTCCTTTACTTACGGGGTATTTTGGAGCCAACACAGAGCCACGTAATGCCACCTAGTGGCATGCAGGAGCACTGCTATTAAACAATCTCTAGGTCTAATCTGGCACCTTGAGGATATTCTAAGGTGAGGAATTTACTGTTGGACGTATACACCAAAAGAGACTGATGTTTAGTGCAGTGCATACATTCAGATAGTAACTTTATAATGAAAAAAGCAAGAATATTCCTCAGAATGGGGAGGTAGAAGAGATGGTGAGGAATCTGCAAATAAACAGAGTATCCATCACAGTTTGTTACCAAAGGTAAGCATTTTCAATACTTCTACCAGAAAATTTCTCACCCCTTGTGTCAATACCAAAGCAATACATCCTAGGTGGTGGGTCTTAGGAAACAAACCAGGATATTCTTCAGCTAACAAGTGTTGTCCTCTCATTGAATCGGATATGCATACATTTAATCTTTAGAAAATCTGTAAAATCATGAGACCGATCTAAAACCAGAGCTGGCTGCACAACAGGCAGAAAAGACTTTGGCAAAGAAGGAGTAGTGGACAGCGTCAAAACGAAGGTCAAATGCACTTGAAAGGCACCAACGAGAACCAGGCCCGGATCTGACAGCACGGATCAGATTGGCGATCCTGCATGGTTACTGGGGCCCGATTGGCGTACAAGAGGAGCACTGGGTGAATACTTAAGGAATAAAGCCAGCATTGTCTAAGTGAGGGACGCAATATGGCTTGGGGTGGGCGACATGGGCTGAAAACACCAGGAGCACATCTTCTCTCTCCGGCAGCAGATCCGTTATTGGTACAAGATCTGGCACCAGCGCAATACCTACCTACGCGAGCTCTGAAGAGGACAGCGAAGCAGGGGTTGAGGAGCAGAATTGCCTTACGGACTATCCTCTCTAGATTTCAATCTTGAGAAACTGAGGGACCCTCTTTTCTCTGTATAGTTGGTCTCCTGAAGAATTTCAAGTTGGAGGAAGCACTCTAGGCAAATTTACCAGTCAGAGGTGAACTGGAGTAGGACTTTGAGTGGTATTTGGAGACACCACAAGCAGATGTTGTCAGGGTAAATAATTGACATCTGCTTGCCACACAATGATTAAACGTCAATGTTTATAGCCTGAAAGGTTTGGAAGGGACTGAGCCATAAATACTCCACATATACTTTTTAAAATTGTCAAGTTCCACAGAAAGAAACTCTGAATCTTTACACTAATGCGAGTACAAAAATAAACTGGTCAGTGAGCTGGGGGTGGCGCCTTATATGGCTTATATATTTGATGATGTATGTCTGCGGCTGAGCCAGATGCTCACATGTGGTGCAGGAGAGCTGCAACAGTTTCCAGATCCAGTTTGGTTCCTGGCAGGGTTCAAGAGTTTCCAACGCTACAAGTAAAAGTATCCATCTGAAATCCCTAAATATTTAAGGACCTGAACACACAGAAAAAAGTCCAAAGATACACATGCAAATTGTGCCCATAATTTTACAACCAGTGTTTGATACATCAGGTCCAATATTTTGAAATCGCCAACACATTAAAATGAAGCGGCCTAAATACTTCTAAGACTATCCATCTGCACAATTTTAATTTTAGGTTTACACCACTTTGAAACATACCTGTGTACCAGCACTGCTTACTGATTTCTTCTCCTCATTCTCAAGTATTTTGACATCCTGCGATTGTGGTTCATGTGGTTTGTCAAATTCCCTCTCAGTTTCCACTTCCTCCTCTTGAGTCTTTTCTTCTGTTGTTGTCTTATCTTCCTCAACCACCAGTGTCTGATTCATCTCTCCTTCATCCTTGGGTTCCTCATGACTTTGGGATCTTTGTTTTCGAAGCCATGGTGGTATGAAGCGGGAGATGCCCTTGCCATCAGGAGATGGATTTCCCTTTTTCTGGCTGCCTGGGCTAGTTGGGCTTGCTGGTGATGCAGGAGGACTCGAAACCTCAGCAGCCTTTGGCTCAACACCTTCACTCTCTTTCTCATTAATGGTGTCATCCATTATATCCTGAGGTTCCTTCACAGCTTGAGGCTGTTCTAGTTGCTTATTCGTCTGCTTAGGCAGGTCCTGAACCTCCACAGTAGATCCCCCTTCAGATGCCATGAATCGTTACGCTACGAAAACAAAGATGAGTGTTACTCATCTCTACAACAAATGTCACATCATACCCATTAATTGAGAAATGTGAGCTTCTTACAAAACAATCACAAGATGACAGTATTTTTACAAACATAACACAATCTTCACTGCATGCACTCACTGCATGCACAGTAAAATATTGAAATAACACCCACTGTGATGTGCAGCAAAAACAATTCAATATTCACTTTCCTAGTAATGCTGGGCCAACTGACAAAAAGAAGTACTAAACAAGCAAGTCTTTTGAGGCAATATCTAATAATTCACGTTTCACATTGCAGTGAAACACTTTTAATTAATATGATACCAATTACCACCGTATTATAATACAAAACTTATCTATGGCTTGTTTTTTACAAGTTGATAATGGAAAAGAACTTAATACCGCACAATTCCACAAATTAAACTCCACTTATCAAGTTTAAGATTTGAAACATACTGCCAATGAATTTTAAAAGCATGCAACAAAAACAATAGTCCATCCTGGGCTTCCCCTCGGCTCATACTGCTTGGGAGTCATATAAAGGTGGATGAACAATTTCTTACCTTCTCGCCACTCCAAAATCTCTTTATGGCTTGTAACATAGTCAACAATGAGACAATACGTTATACCATATCAAAATGCAAGAATTTCAATTAGAAATTACTGGACAGTTCGCCCCTTAACTCCAGAATTTGATAACCATGCTTTTTCACCCCTACATGGAACCACTTGAAGATCAAATACACAGCAAATAATTTTTATTCACACATATAGCACCACATTTCTTCTGAGATACATCAATCTTGATGATGTACATAAATGAAACCCTGCCTTTCTCCGATTCAGCAAACAGATGTCACTAGCCTTTGCAAATCAATCTTCAACCACAGCAGTAAGATGCCTTCCCTGATCAACACCCCATCCTGCCTCTAACTAAGTTGCTTGTACAGGCATCTCTGCTCAGCAACCGGTTTTCCCAAGGACTGCTGCTATGCATCACTTTCAATATCTCTGCTTCAGCTTAATGTTTGGCACTCAAGCTGGATGCCCACCTCATCGTGCATGATTGTGTGACAAAGGTGAATACATCAGAAACGTTTCAATTTCTGATTTAGAGAGAAATGAAACCTGTTACACATACTCATGGTAGTTACAACATTTATGACAGTAATACCCAAGTCTATCATTACTCTCCTAGCATCAGTTATACTGTAAGCTGCCTCTGTCATTTTCCAAGCAAACGTCACGTCTCACCACAATCCTTTTAAGATAATCACATCATCTTTAAAAACACTCAAATTACTAATAAGGCCATCTACCTCTCCTGCTACACTACCTTCTGAACAAATACAATTTCTCTACAGAATCTTGTAAAACTAAATGCAAATGTCCACTTGCCCTCATCATTCTAAAATTCAAACTCTCATTCCTCTTAAACCACTTTTCTAGAAAATAATCCTAATAGATGAACTTTAGTACTTAGAGATTCATAACCCAAAACTCAGCCCTCCAGACTGCTTAGGAACTAGTTTTAATCAGGCCTAAGGTCCAACTGAGGAAAATAAACTTTTGACAACTAAAGTAAACAACGGTCACTCTGCAGTTATGTCCACTGGAATAGACAAGCTCTTCTAAGCATTCTGATTAACTTTCAGAATATATGGCCCATGCAGGGGTTTTCCCTATTTGTTCCTGACACCACTGTTGGCACAAATGCATCAGGATAACTGAGCATGCATGAAAATGTCAGTGCCAGCTATATGTATTCATGAGAGTAAATAAGGAACCTACATAGGATGGATGGCCAGAGAGAGTAGTTTGTATTCCTTTTTTAAATAACAGATTTCCCCATCAAGCCTTTCACTGTCTGGCTTTAAATACTTAAGGATGGAATTTAGGATGCGAATCCCAATGACCCTATTCCACTGAGGGGGTTAACAACATATTATACACATAGCGGATTCTCACATCTACCACAGAGCCGCGGCTGCCATCGCACCCGAACTACAATGCACCATCAACACCAGCTTCAAAACAGGCACCTTCCCAGACGACTGAAAGCATGCAGAAGTCAGACCTCTGCTCAAGAAGCCCACAGCTGACCCCACCGACCTCAAAAACTATCAGCCCATCTCGCTCCTCCCCTTCGTAGCCAAAGTTGCAGAGAAAACAGTCAACTGACACGATTCATTGAAGAGAACGCCGTCCTCGACCTGTCCCAATCCAGATTCCAAAGCAACCACAGCACAGACGGCCCTACTCGCCGCCACAGATGACATCCGCATCCTCCTGGACCAAGGCCACTCTGCAGCCCTCATCCTACTCGGCCGATTAGCGGTCTCCCACCGCACACTAGTCGCCAGACTACACGAGGCAGGCATACAAGGAAGAGCCCTGAACTGGATCCGATCATTCCTCACTGGAAGAAGCCAAAGGATCAGACTCCCACCCTTCCTCTCCGACCTCACAAAAATCACCTGCAGAGTCCCACAGGGTTCATCCCTGAGCCCCACCCTCTTCAACATCTACATGGCCCTCCTCACAGCCATCGTCCGACAACAAGGCCTCAACATTGTATCCTACGCTGACGACACACAGCTTATCCTCTCCCTCACCAAAGACCCCACCACTGCCAAACTCAACTTCCAGAAAGGAATGCAAGACGTTGCAGTCTGGATGACCAACAGCTGCCTGAGGCTCAACGTCGATAAGACAGAAGTCCTCATCCTCAGCACCACCCCTTCTGCATGGGACAGCACCTGGTGGCCGACTGCCCTCGGAAGCCCACCTACCCCCTCAGACCACGCCAAGAACCTCAGCATCGTACTCAACTCATCACTCACCATGAACAGACAGGTCAACGCCATCACCTCCAGCTGCTTCAACACCCTCCACATCCTCTGCAAGACCTTCAAGTGGATCCCCCCTGAGTCAAAGAAGACAGTCACCCACACACACATCACCAGCAGACTGGACTATGGAAACGCACTCTACGCCAGCATCCACAAGTCCCTACTGCGCAAACTCCAGACAATACAGAACACCACCGCCAGACTCGTCCTCTGCATCCCCCGACACAAACACATCAGTCAACACCTACGAAGTCTCTACTTGCTCCCCGTGGAGAAAAGAGTCACTTTCAAAATCCTCACTCACTCCTACAAATGCCTACACAACGGACCCAAATACCTCAACGACAGAATCAACTTCCATGTACCCAAAAGAAACCTCCGATCTTCCAACCTCGCACTGGCCGAAACCCCGCGCATCCACAGACCCAGAGCAGGCGGAAGATCCTTCTCTCACATTGCAGCCAAGACTTGGAATGAGCTACCGGCAGACATCAGACCTGCCCCCTCCCTGAACACCTTCAGGAAGACCCTCAAGACCTGGCTCTTTGGCTAAACAGATCTGCTGACCCCCCCCCCCATCAGCACCTGAAGATCCTCACGGTTGAGTAGCGTGTTTAAAATTCCCTGATTTATTGATTCTGCACATGTAAGTGGTACATGTCACACTGTCATTTCACAAGATGGATCAAGTTAGAACCACCACGCTTTTCCTCCTATATGCAGCTGACTGCCAATGGCATACACATTAACATAGACCAGGTTTTTGTCTTGTTTAAGATATCCATCACAAGAGCCTGAAAACACCAGCCTGTTAGGCCCAAGAAATCTAGCAATAAGGCTGCAGTACTTATCTCAGAGGCATTAATGAACATTTTATAATGGAAGGGGACTATTTTCCGAACTTTCATCACAGTACAATAATATATCACTAAAAGATACCAAAATAAAAAGAAATTTGAAGGCCAGGCACAAACCCAGAATCAGTCAGCCCCCAAAGATCAGTCCCCCTATGCAAGCAGGAAATAACTCCTTAACAAGTGTTAATAGGTTCCCATACCCAAGAGTCATGTTTTCGTCCTCTGGAGCTTGGTCACCTAATATTGCACACCGCAAAATGTTATTTTCAAAGGCAGATGGATCATTGCTGTCCCTTCCTCAACCTCGTGGTGGGGGGGGCCGCTAAAAGCAATGTTACAAATACATAAGTCACAATGTGTCTCAATTGCCACCTTTAGGGGGGGGGGGGTTTAAATTTCGTAACCATACAATCTGAGGAAAACAGGTTCTGCAAGCACCTGTTGGGCGTACCACTTTCACCCCCCCCCCCCCCCCCCCCCCCCCAATTTCATCTGCCATAAAGAGGTAAATTTGTCATACATATCCGATTTTATTAGAGCGAGAACATTGTTACTTTGGTTATCTATTTAGAGTAATGACCAGGCATTGCTCAGAAGAAATATAATAAATGACTATCTCTTGTGATAACGGCCTTCGAATTCCATGGTTGGCATACATTAATTCAGAACTTGGGAAAATTGGTATGGAGCGAGCTTTTACAAGAGATTCATGCCATGCCTTTAATAAAAAGGAAGTAGCCCTAGCTTTTTATAACCTAGCACGTGAAAATCGTCTTTCTAGTGTGGTAGGGAAACCATTGGTAACCGCATATTTGTTGCAGAGTATCTCCCTGTTACCACCAGTTTATTTCGAACAATCTTGTGGGAGATGCGAGTGTTCCCTTGCTATTCAGGTTTCAGGCCTGAATAGCAGGGAACGGTTAAATATTTAATGTGTTTTCCTTCCGGGTACCAACCGAATCTTGCTGCTATTCCTGGTCCGTGCAAATATAAATCAGGCCAATCCATGATACATTTTTTATTGTTTTGTACATTTTATGAACTATATACAAATTTTTTTGGGCTTCCACTTTTTAAAAAGAGATATTGTGATACTAGACATAGTGGAGCAATGTTTTCATCAATTTTTCAACTGTCTGATAGTGAAACATGTTTACTTGTAGGCTCATTTTTAAGACCCGCTGTGAGGGCACGTGGCACTTTATTATTATTATAACACCCTGCTGCTACTTCGTACTTTTAAATTTTGGTCTTAATATATTAGTATTATGATTAGATATGTTTTATAGGATTTCTAGCAATATGACAATGTATCTATGTTGATGTAATGATGATTTTTTTGTATGTATTTTTATGGAAGGGTGTACTTTCTTAATAAAGCAATTGAAATGAACAGTCCCTAAGGGATACTTCTTACATCCAGATTCAAAAGTTATCTTTCAAAGGTGGTGGAAAGATCAGACACTCTTGTTTCGAGGGTATCAATGCTTCTAGAAATGTAGGGGCTGTGAAATATCCAATCCCCTCATTGAGGCTCGTGCTTTGATTTAAATTACATTGTGTTGGGTAGAAAGAAATAGTTACACTTGAAGGTCGTATATGGTTGACCAAAGAGAAACTCACAGGGCACAGAATTAGATGACCTAGGTGTACATTTTATAGCACCCATATATGGCTCACACTTTTGCAATGATTAGTCTGAATGAAAAATAGTTTACTATAAAATGTCAGACTAGTTTTGTGGTCCTGTATATCTCGGTGCAAAGACGAAAACAAGGTGGCCTGCAAAGAGACCTCTTGAGCCACTGGGCCTGCAACGGAGGTTTTTGTTAATGGGCATTTGATGAAGACACCTCATTGTCCGCATTTAAGGTAAACCAGAAACTTATAAGTCTTTAAAATACCACTTTTGCATAAGAGCCTGCTGTATCCTGTTCTTATTGATTCTGTTCCAAGTGACGGTGTGGAACTTGGGGCCTGATTTATGAATTTTCCATTTGCAAAAAGTGGTCACTAATTTCCCACAAACTTTTTGCAAATGAAAAATAATTTTGCAAACGGACCTATTTACTAATAGGTCAGTTCACAAAATTCTGAATCATAGTGGGTTGCAATTTGCCCTACCTCATTAGTATGCATGAGGGAGGTCAGAAATTGCAGCCCGAAACTTTAAGGCGATTCTTCTTACTCTTCTGATTTACTTCCAAAATCGCTTTCAAAGGTGTACTGGCAGTGTTGGGCTATACATTTCTGACTCCGATTCTTGTTCCTCTGACACTGTAACTAGATATACCCATTCAGGTAATGGATACTTTCTATTCAGTGTTTCTTTCTTATTGGTCTTTCAGCAACAGGTGATTCACCTGCCTTTGATGTTATACATTGCAACAGCTCTTAACTCCGATCCCCACTTTGACACTGGACAGCAGCACCACCGGTAGAGGTACCAGGATCTTCACGAGAACTTTCGCTGATCTAGGCTTTTATGAATTAATTATCTTCACTAGTTTCAAAATGTTCACCCCCATGGCTCCACACCGTGAATTTGACCTATAGAATCAGTGGTTGTTTTCACCAATTCTTCATCTGCTACCGCCACTCTTTTCATGCGAACAGCATCAATCCAGTGTGGGAATCCAGAACACTTCACTGCAGTGTCTGTCATCAAGATCACCTGCTAGGGTCCCTGCCACCACACCTTTAGGCAGTCCTTCAAGAAGCGTTTCCAGCCCACTACCCAGTCTCCAGGGTTCAATCCATCACACAGTATTTGCTTTGTTACATTTGTTGTCATGTTCACCTGATGTGAGACAGATTTCACCATATCAGCCTTTACAGTAATCTAGCACAATGCCATCAGTTACTGAAACTAGCACAGCTGAAGGAGTATAAGCCAATCTCACTGCTCTGTTCATTATCACTTCATGGCTCGATACGCCAGTCTATTTGTCTGCGGTACATCTGATGCTCATCAAAACTAGAGAACAGTGTACGGACACTTCAAACTAGTAAAATGTACAGACTTTGGCCAGTTTGTTCTTGAGAGTTCAATTTTTTCATTCTCTGAACAACTCTGGAAGATTGAGGATGATTATTATAACGGAACCTCCGATCAGTTTAAAAGGCAGTACAAATTATGAGGAACATTTTATTTTTGAAATGTGAGCAACAATCTTACGTCTCAATAGAAGTTGGTAGGCCAAAACTTGGAACTAACTGCCTCAACAAAAGTTTAGCAACTGTAAGGCTATTTAAAGTACGAGTACGATCAGCCTCACCCCATTTAGAAAACAAGCAGACAATGCCCAAAATGGATTTTACACCATTACAAACTGACATCTGCACAAAGTCCATTTGGAGTCTTGTAAATGGGCCCTCTGATTTGCCAATACGAGTCATTATAGTCAATGTCTTTTTTCCCCTTTATTATTTTTCTGGCACACTAAACACCTGGAACATAACCTTTCAGCAACCTTTTTGAAATGTATGGTTTCCTAATATTTTATAAATGTTTGAAGAATACAGTTTCACCCTGAATGAGACTGTCAATGAAAGTACCTTGCACAAGGATATAAAATAGCATCTGGCAAAAGGTATTTGTTTTCAGAAGTAACATTCAAATCCGGATAACTTTTCTTGCAACCTAATTTTTCCCATCTCATTTATTCATCTTCTGTAGCTTTTTCTTGAAGGATGCTCAACTCGCTCAAATAAATTTGAATTGAACTTGATAGGAAACAATTATTATTTTGTGCATTTTGTATAGCATTTACTCTTGATTCATCATTCTCTGTTTCCTGAATCACTGTTTCATTCTCAAATGCACAGTATCTGGCTACTTGATCAGCATAATTATTTCTAGGAGTAATCCGATCCTTTCCAGGCTTACAGGCAGCACATTTGATTGCAGCCATATCTTTCGGCTGCTGCATTGCTTTCAACAAATCAAGGACATAGTGACTGTTTTTATAGGAGCTCCATAAGATGTCATAAAATCTCTCTATGACCAGAGTTGACCAAAATCATGCTCACAACAAAACCATATTGGCTGTCTGCAAAAAAAACTTGTCAACGCAACCAACTCCGTCACTTGTGCTGAAGGTACATTTGCAGACAGGATGCTTCAAGAATTTCAGAAATGAAACAAACTGCATAGGCAGCTATCAATGCTTCATATTGATCTCTCAAACAAGAACCATTAACAAATAAAGTCAGCTCAGCCATTTCCAGAGTAGTATCTTTAATATCTGGTCTTGGTTTGCTACATAGTTCGGCAACCGCAATGCAATTATGTTCACACTCATCATCCTCATCTTCACCAGATTTCCAGTCTTCACAACCTTAATCAGGAACAGGAAGCAGAGTTGCTGGATTACGTAAATTAAATCTCTTAATTAATATGTTCTCTGCAGTAAGTATAACTTGCTCGTATCTAGTTAACCAACTGTTTGTGCTTTGTTCTTGTTTGGGTTAACAGAATCTCAACTGAGGGTGCGACATGTATAATTAAAGTATGTCCCATCACTATTCCTACACTTTGTTCAATGGACACTCAAACAGCTGCAAACCCTTTCAAACAACCAGGAAGACTTACAGCTGCTGGATCCAACACAGCTGAAAAGTAGGCTACCCGTCTCATAATCCCACCATGTCTCCGGGCAAGGATCGATAATGCACACCCAGCTATCATGTCATTAGAAAAAGAAGGTCAAAATATAATCAGGCTTTCTAAGGGCAGGTGCACTACATAAACTTTCTCACAATATTCTGAATGCCTCTAAACACTCTTTGTCAAATTGTACCGGATCTTTTCTGTCACTGTGATTCAACCTAATTAAAGGTTCCAAAATCAAGGAACACTTAAATCCACTGACCGCAGCCAACAATTCCTAGAAACATCTTTACCTCCCTCTGGGTGGTAGAAGTTATCATTTCCAGAATTGCAGAAGCCTGTTCTTTTGAAAATGTCCTCAATGGTGACCAAGATAATTATTTACTTTTTACAGTATTGCATTTTTGTTGGGGAAATCTTGTGACCCCCGTCAGCTAAATGATTAAGCAAAGCAC
Organism: Triturus cristatus; assembly: GCF_964204655.1. Classification (NCBI taxonomy): domain Eukaryota; kingdom Metazoa; phylum Chordata; class Amphibia; order Caudata; family Salamandridae; genus Triturus; species Triturus cristatus. The sequence continues at coordinate 1,057,167,980 of NC_140589.1, forward strand.
TTGTGTTAAGGTTACAATCTTCTATTGTCTTTAATGTGACCAGTAGGTCTCAATATACTGCACCAAGACTTAGTTGCAGGGCAACCTCAAATTATCTAGATCTTTCTTCCGAATTTGACTAAAGATTGAAGCTCTTTTAGTGTACCCTTGTGGGATCCTATACCAAACAAGTCTTTTATTTTGAAATAGAAATGCCAATAAGAATACGGACTAGAGAAGAACGCTTGGCATATGTCAATGAGTGAATACCATTCTGCATTTGAAGGAATTTCAAACACAATCACTGCAGAATTCAGTACCACCAGATATCATGCAATGACAAATTTGTTAATTTTTCTAAGGTCCAGTACAATGCGCCATTTCTCACTCGGTTTCTTTATTCCGGTCACAGGAGAGTTGAAAGGGCTACCAACCACATCCCGAAAGATTCACTCCTCAATAATATTTTCACCAAGAGGTTTTATTCCTTCCTCTGCATCTTCTGAAGATGTATACAGTTTAACTTTGGGGAAAACTGCGTAAGTTTTTACAGTAATTTCAACTGGTACGCCACTTTTTATCAGTCCTAACTCTTTACCAGAGAAATTTCACACCTCTTCTTTGAAAGCACGTCTTCAATCCAGAGGCTGACCCTCTTTTGTTAAATATCATCGAACTGTCTGAACGTCGGTGGCGGAGCTCCCCACCCCCACCCGGTGTGCACACTGGTTGGGTCTCCCAGTCCTGGGTAGCAGAGACTTCCAGCTAACGGACCCGAAACTCCTGTGTGGCTGCAACCAGGGGTTGGAGCAGTGGCCCGGAGCTGCTGAATTACGGACGGCACTCCAGTTATCTCTGTGGGATCACCCACTAACTGCGTCATCCATGGTGGCTGACTGACTGTTCCTCCTTCGGTGAGAACGCTGGAGTGCAAATCAGATAGAGAGACCGGGAAAGCAAAGTCCATTTGTGTGCCAGTCTCTACAAAGTTTTTCCTAGTTGCCCTTCAGACTTTCCTGAACGGTGGCGATGATTGATGGCATTCCTCAGGGTTCATCTCAGGAATGAGAGCTACAACAGAGGGGCAAGGGGACGTTACATGGCTATTAGTTGGGTTTTCAGAGGCTGTAGTGGCTTGGATGGCAGATGTGCTTGCAACAATAGAGTTGGGTGAAGAGGTTAAGTGCAAGCCGGAGCTTAAAGACAATCTACTTTCAGTCAATTCAATCTCCATGGAGATGATCCCCATTGCCCTCTGGAGCATTTGGGCTATTGAAGTGACTTTGACGAGGGGAAATGGATGTGGCCCCCCCCACGCCTTTTCTTATCCCCATGGTGTTGACTGGATGTAAGCAAAATAAAGTTAAGCGTACAAGGGGTATAAGCCTCAGGCTACCTTAGTATATGTTGTGACCATCAGAGTTATTGGCACAATCCTTGGTGTGAGAAGTTGGCCTGGTATATGCTGTCCACTAGTTATAGTGGGTAACCTGTACCAGTCCAAACAACCCCTTATTGGTTATAGGTTAAAGACAACCTTTATTGAAAGCTATCCTAGTGGTATCTATGGAGAGCAGCCTTCAGGCTAAGTCTTGAAGGAATGTAAAGCAGCTTGTTTTACCAGTCTATAATCGCTTGAGTGCCTAAATGAAAGACACCACACCAGGTATATATATAAAATATATGTATTTAGTTCTAAACACACCCTCCTAGTCTCTTTATGAGACTAGAGATCAAAACACATAAGTTACACTTCAAATATCACAGTAATAAGCACAAATATACGTCAGGCCCTAGGGGCGAGCCAAACCATATACTAAAATAGTGGTATAAGAACCACGACTTAACTAGACACAAGGCCTAGAGCCTGTAGAATCGCTGGGACCCCAAGGAACCACCCAAGGTAGTGACACAGGGGACCCACGGGAGCCGGGTGCAGTGCGAGAACATAGCCGTGAGCTCCCGTTAGCTTCTATGGGGAAAGTCGCCGTTAGATTTTTAAAGATTAGGGACACTTAGAAATGAGTCAGGACCAAACCCTTTGGGACTTATGAAGTTCTAGGTTCAACACACACGACAGCACCGGAGAACTCGAGTTACCTCACCCAGGGAAGCCGGGTGCATAGGTGTCAAATGGTGTCGGGTCGCGTCGTCAATTTCAATGGGAGCTGGCGAAGAAGTGCTGCTGCCGGGAAGATGCGAAGTGTCCGAAGAGATCCAAGCCTGGATCGAAGATGAGAAGTACCTGAGAGCAGAGGGGACAGAGTCTGGGTCACTAGTCAGTGACCAGGAAGGCGATAGGCAGATGCCCACCGATGTCGGGTGATTTCAGGTGAAGAAGGTGAAGCTTGACTCTTCAGCCACTAGGACCAGGAGGCGTCGAGGAAGACCAGGAGCTGGATTCGAGCTGTCCCACGAAGGATGTCGAGTGCTGCAGCGTCGGTGCCCGGATTGGACACAACAAGCCTTGGCAACAGCAACCCACGCAGAAACGAGAAAGATGCTTCGGTGCAGACCAGCAAGGTCTGTGGGACTCACCACTTGGTAGGGAGTCAGGGCACGTCTTGAGCAACCAAGGAATCCCAAGGAAATTCTGTTACCCCCTGAGAGACCCACCAATCGACGGACCAGGGATCGCGAAGGGACCTCGAGACGAAACACAAAATGGCGGCCCACGGGTCACTCGGGGTGACTAGGCCGACAATCTTCTGTGGATTCTGTGCTCGAGGTGGGGGCTACAAGTCATCCCAAGCATGACTTCAAGAGACGTTGAGAAGTCAATGCACTTGCAAAAGTGCATAGTGGCCAGGTGTTCCGGTTCCAAGCAACTCATGAGGGCTGCGGGTCTCAGCTTTGCTGGGGACTCGGGTCGCCCTCTGAGATGTCTGGAAATCCTCTTCCTGGGCTGCAAATACTTTGGAGTCCGGCGGGAGCTTCGGAGATGCACACCGGCAAAACGCTTTGTTGGTGCCTGCCAAGCAGGGGAGTCCCTCCTTGACCCCAAGGGAGATTTCTTCAGTCCTCTAGTCGTTAGTAGAGCGTCAAAGTTCCAAGACTCAGCTTCAGCGTTTCGTCCAGGGATATCTAAAGTTCTGGTTACAGAGGTTCCTTACTTATACCTAAGGAAGGGGTTGGACTAGCTCTGGGGACCCACCTTTGGGAGGGTTTGTTAAGAGGGGTGGCTACACCCATTTCCTTTGTCCAGTTTCGCGCCAGAGCAGGGGCTGGAAGCTCCTGAACCGGTTTGAGCTAGACTATGCACAGGGACACCAAATGTGCCCCCAGTGCAGGACTTCAAAGCACTCAGAGTGCTCCCACCCAGCCCCAATACACAAGCCTGTCTGGGAGGTGGTTACACCTCCCTGTGATAGGAAACCTATTTTCCAGGCCTCCCCTGCCGGAGCTTCGGTCACCAGCAGGAGGCCAGACCCGTGTTTTGTGATGCCAGGGCTCGATTAGGTTTCTACCGGGTATACCAGTACTGTCATGTCTCTCCCTCTAGAAGGGTGAGATCATACTCCCACACCAGTTACTGGTGTGGGGGTATGATTCCAAGGTGTTTGACACCAAACACGACATGTTTCCGTGCAGCCAGTCCAAAGTTAGCATTTACCGTTGGGTTATAATGCACAGAGTATATGGTCAGGCTGCACCACTGACAACCCCGGAGAAGAGATTCCGAAGCTGCAGAGGGGCTCAGCTCATGCCTGGGCACCCTCTTACATATAACCAAGCACCCTGCCTTCAGGATTGATAAGGCCTGTCATAGGGGTGACTGATAGGTTACTATGTGCAGTGATAGGTGAGGTATAATGAACCTATACCTCAGTAAGGGGTGCATGCACCACCTTACCCAGGCTGCAGTAGCAGACCTGTGGTGTCATTTTGCATGGCTTTCCAGGGGTGGCACAATACATGCTTCAGCCCCTGGTAGGCCTCTGGGGTACCTATGTCCAGGGTACATAGTATACCATATACTAGGGACTCACAAGGGTACTCCAGAATCCAATCTAGAGTGTACCTAAAGTACATGCAATCAATTTAGAGAGGAAGCAGCTAGGCTGGGGCCCTGAATAGCAGGGTCCCAGGTAGACTAAAGTCAAAAAACAGTGATACACCAGCAAAACTTGGGGGGTAAACATGTGAAGCAGATCCTACTCTCCTACATGTGGTACGGAGCTAAATACCTTCACTTCCCAGAGAAGAGATACTTTAATGGATACCATTGATCACAGCTTTGCAAGGGGTGTTGAATTCAATAAAATATCTTCTTGTCCAAGGGGAAGTTTGCTTCATAAATGTACTTGTACTGTAACAAAATCAACTTGTCCCTTTTGTGCTATGTAATGCGGCAACAAATTATGGCAGTAATCTCATTAAATAGGAGCTCTGAAATAGCCTCTCTGATTAAGCCAGGTCTCCTTCCATAGTAGGGTTTGAATACAATCAATTCCGTTATGTTGCCACATTTCTGCAGATCTACATGCTGGGGCTGAAGGTAATGGTGAGCAATACTTCCAGGGTTGGAATGCACTTTTGACTTTGTGCAAACCTACTAACTTGCATGTTTTAAGGGTTTTCACCAACTATTCTCTAATTTTTTCCCATACTGAGAAAGGTTGGAAATTTACTTCCGACACTGGCAGACGAAAAATTTCTTCTAGGGTTGGGGAAAAAGTGGTTGGAGTGGAAATGAACTAGCAAACACTCAGATTTTCGCCTGTGCAAATCTGCACCAGCATATTTGCTCATGCTACAATGCAGTACACAAATATTTTCTAGGAGTTCTATTTCTTGGCCTACTTCTGTAAAGTCTTGTGAATTAACGAAAGCTGTATTTCTTGCACTTAATGCAAGGACATGGAGGCACTTTTGAGACTTTATTTAATAATTGGTCACCTAATGAGGTCTGGCGTTAACTATGACCTTTTGTGTTTAATAAAATTCTGTCTCTCTCTCTATCGGCTAGCTTTACTGTGAGTGACAGCATTCTGTTCTTTCACAAGGAGCATGTCGACACAGTTATTTTGTTCAGTGCCAGGAACTACTGTGGCAATGTGTGCTTTTTGAGACCAAAAACTATTTTTGCTTTTGCCAATGTTTAATATAATGGTGAGGGTCTGGCAGCTCCCACACAAATAAGGTTTTACAAAACCCATGCCAAAACAAGTCACGCATTGACAAAACCAAAAGGCTGACCAACAATTTCAGACCAACTGGCTTTACAAATGCTTTACCAATGCATGTTTATTTTTATGTTTCTCAATCTTTTTGAAACTGGTTTGTCACGATTCTCTCCTTGTGTTCTCGTACCCACCACCAGGGGGCCGCATAGTGGGACTTTACAGTGTTCTAATAAGCTCCCAGACCCTCCCCTCAATTCTTGTTCCTGCCCCAGCACTGCCTTCTATGCTACTATGTTTTCTTGATTCCTGAACCTGCACTATTCTAGTATACCCTTGTAGCCTCCTGTTCTGTATATCTTTTTCCGGTACCTGCCTTTCTTCCCATTTCCTTGGTTCCAGTTCCTAGTTTGCAGTCTTTCTATTCGGCTGTCTTGCTTCGGTTGCCTTGTATGTTTGTTACCTGCTTTCTGCCAAGGATGCCCAGTGATTTCCTTCCTTTCCTGTTAAGCACTCCTCCTTGCTAGCTCCTTGTCTATTGTGCTTGTGGTTTAGTTCTACCCCCTTGCTGTTACTGCTTTGCGTTTTCCTGTTTGATCACCAGGATTCGTGGGCACAGCTGACTACCTAGGTGTTGTTTCTTGTTCACTGCGAGTATTGTCCTTGAGTTGCATTTATAACATTACCATAGTTATAAGCTCCACAGACCCTGCCTTTGCCTGCATATCCTATATGTGGGTATTTGCAGTCTGTATCTGTAACAGCAATTGTGGGTGAGAAACTTACTGAGCTTCAGTCTTACCGTGTGGAGCTCCCGAGTGCTTTATCCCACACTCCCTTTTATTATTAATGTTGTATTATATATTTGTCTTGCACGTCCGTCCTGGGCGTAGTTAGTCTGATTGCTAAATTGCCTTGTGAGTGCCCTTCCTTTCTGAGTCTTAGCCATCTTTTTCACTTGAACAGGCTTCCCCTTTGGATCCCTTTTCCTCCTCTGACTTCCTGTGTGATCCTGGGCAGCACAGTACTCCTCTGTGTACGTTTTCTACCCCGTTGCCAGTCCTTGCCCAAGTCCCTGACGGTGTTCCTGACATAGTCCCAGACAGTCCCTGACATGGTTATACTGATTTTCTATTATGAATATTTTTGGGAAATACTAGCATACATCAACACATTTTTATAAAAGTGCTGCAAAGAAATGGTACCTAAAGGTTTACAGTAGGTTAGTGAAATGTTTTTGCATTTTTTTGTGAACATTTTATTTTGAAAGCAAAGAATCCTCAATCTTGCCTCCAAGGTTATGCAAACATTTGCATCTGATCAGAGAGAATTCTGGGAGCATTATACATAACCTCATATTGCTAAACATTGAAAACACGTGTGCACATTTTTATACGGGAACCACTGTCCGTGCAGTATTTACTTAGAGCGCTCCCTTAATAATCAAGACTTTCCATTAATGAACCACAAATACTAGTTTGAACAGCATTAAACACATGGACACAAATATTACATTATCTGCAAGCAATGCCTTTCCCTGATCCATAATGTGGTACTGCAAACTGGCAGTCAAAGGGTTGGTGCTGTAGGGGGTGGGTAGCGCCTACTTGTCCCAAGGACAAAATACACACAAAAACGTGTTTCCCTTGACCCCAAACAATATGTTTCGGGCGTTGGGCTATACGAATTCCACATCCTTGCAGCTTTGTCATTGTTTAGTCCATTAACCATGCATAATGGGCTTGTGGGTTTTGTGCAAATTGATTGCGGAAATTCAACCAACAGTAAAAAGTCAGTAGATACCACACAACGTAAGTTGTCTAGTAGAAGTATGAGGGGTACCCAGCTCTGTTTGGCCCTGGACGGGTGCAGATGAGCCTACCCTTGGCCTGGGCTTAGCCTCCACGTGTTCCACGTAGCGGGAGTCCGCAGTGCGCCATATAGCATTGCCGGTAATGTCACGGGGCTTCTCCTGCTAGATGGATTCCTGGGACAGGTAGTCCCTGAGATGGAGTTGCTGGCTTTCCCGTACAGTGCGAGTCAGCAGTGCGCTATATAGCGTCGCAAGTAATGTCACAGGGCTTCTCCTGCAGTCCCCATAGGTAAATGGATTCCTTCGACAGGTAGTCCCCGAAATAGAGTTGCTGGCTTTCCCGCACATCAGGAGTCCATAGTGTGCTATACAGCGCTGCTGGTAATGTCGCAGGGCTTTTCCTACCACCCCTCCCTGCAGGCAGATGGACTCCTAGGACAGGTTGTCCCCGAGATGGAGTTGCACAACAAACTGGGATACAACACCCTAAACAGAAGTGATATACCAATTGAAATAAAAAGACACACAAATGATGAACGGAAAGAGGAACAAATCAAGAATTCAGCCCCAGTCAAGAGATCTGGGTTACATTTTATCATTCTTTTGCTCACCATGCAACCCCAGTTTAGACCCAGCCATATGCATATCAGTCTTGACCTTGCTCCTCATGGGAACAGTCCAGCCTGAACTGCCAAGCTAGGTCCTCCCTGGACCAGAAACAAACATCCTGGGACTGGTTTCGGAGTATTGACCCTCATCAGCCAGGCTAGCTTGAATTTTGTGACGAATCTTCAAGTCCACAGAGAAGCTCACAAGTGAACCAAATTTCCGCCCAGGCGAAACGTGTTTGACAAAGATATATGAAATTAGATATTGATTAGTCGGAAGCAACGGATATATATGAATAGGTTAGCTACTTGACCCCTTTTCCCATTTTGTCTTTGAGATAGCAATTGTTAAAACGTATGAAATGTTTTTATTGTTCTTTTATGATGTTAATGCGTCGAAATAAAGATTCAAAAATAGTGAACCAATCAGAACTCTGATGATACCGATTCGATGAAATGCTACAGATCATTAAACACAGCGACGGTCTTAAAGGAATACGATTCAAAAGGGGGCAGCACACATCTTTCTGGTCCCCTGCACGACTATATAAACATGGCCTATCCGATGCCTGTTGGCATTGATCAGCTACTCTTTTACTGTAAATGTGTTAGACCCTTATGGAGAGAGGTCCTCAATACAATTTTTTACTTCAAACATCTACTATGTACTACGGGTGTTTTTTTCTGACAGTTTTCACCGTTCAGTGATTGAGAATATGATGGTCGTGCTATTATTTCTGTATTGTTATATACGTGACCACACCATACTGCTTATGAGTACATGCAACATCATAAACCACTTCTTAAGTTACATTACATGTAGCATCCTGAACACCACCGTGCAAAACCTCTCAATAACATCTTAAATAAGAGCAAGCAATAACTCAAAGCAGGTTATGTTGCCATTTTAGTATCGCATAAGCACATCTGCAATACTTCAGCGAGTTGAACAAGTGACACTGTATATTGGGATCTCATTAGTAACAAGCTTCAGCTTCTAAACATTTAGCAATCCAAAGTTTACCGAATTTGTCTTGAAAGATCAATAAAGACACGGTCATTCAGGAGTAAAAAAAAAAAAAATACAAAACTAGATGGAGAATGACTCTAGCAATAAGATATAAGTTTCATGAGCCTTCAGCCAAAGAGGTGGTGGCCGAGTTGTACAGAACTGTGGTGGAGCAAATGCAGCAAAGGGCAGACTAGCTGATACAGAGCACCATCCTGTGCTGCAGTTCAAGTACAGGAACATACAGGAACTTCCAACCTGCCTTCCCCCTTAAATGGGTTGTTATAACATTTTGATTCATTCATATGATGCAAGACATTATTGGGGAAAACATGTTAATGTGACAAGTGAAGTGCACTGCACAGTTCCTTGTGGGCACTGAGCTAGATGCTAAGTTTACATACCGCACACTATGGAGTGAATGGTCTCTTGGCTCTGGCTGGACAGTTTCGTACGTCGTCTTACCATATTTATGTAGCATACCGATAGGAGACTGAGATCTAGTTCTCAACTCAAGACGAAAATTAGTCCACACTTTACATCACGCCACAAAGTATGGATGGTGCTGTTACAGTTTGGTTTCCAGACTCAGACATAAATCTCCTCAACGCCCCAAACTATGCTACCATATTTTTTGTGGAACATTATTTTCCGAGCAGCAGCTCAATTAAATATCACGGTTACATAAGGCACGTGTGTTAATGTCTATATTACAGGTAGGCATCAATCTCATTGCATCACTACACTATTTGCTGAACTGGGCAGTACAGGTTTGACAATTATTTTAAAATATAAGTATACCCAAAAACTGTGAGAAAACACATACAATTCTGGAATACACATTCGGAAATGCTTTGTTTATCGCTGTACCGCAAAATATGTTCATCCGAAAATACACTAGTATAGTGCCCCCCCACCCCCCCACCCCCACTAAAAAAAACACCATCAGAAAAAGGCTATGCCAACTTAGTATGACTTCACACGAATAGCAATTTTCTGCGATTTTGACAAAGTATAAAATAGCCATGCCAGCTTTCCACACAAACATGCCCTTTGCCGGACTTTAACACAATTAAAGCACACGTAGCGTTAAGCGAAACTTCGACGAGTCACAGGCTGTCCACACACCCTCCAATGCCAAACAAATCAACATCTGTTTGCTTTCGCACACTGTGTGCCGCATGCACAGATTACAATACATAAATGGAACTGAACCTTAACGGGGGTTAAGTAAAATCAATCACCTACCTCCGTCGCAGATGGGGACCTCCCCCTTCCTGATGTCCAAGTGACCTGAAATATTATCGTGCGCCCGAGGTAACGACAAAAATCCCGCTCTGACAGCAGGCGAGCGCAGCTAGCTGAGGGAAGCCGAGGAGCGCATCTCCGCAACGCGCGCGTAACCGAGGCAAGCAAGGCAGACCCCACCCAAAGCCGACCCAGCGAGAGGGGGAGGGAGGCACTCCCGGCAGAAAAGCCCAGCTTTACTTCCACTTCACTTCACCCACGAAGCTCAACACGACCAAGTGAAATCCATCGCGCAGCTAAAGAGCCCAGACCGGCGCTGCTTGTTTTAAATAATAAAGGACACAAAAAATGCAGGCGATCTTAAAGGAAACCCTTGAATTAAGAACAGATGCCGTATCTGTAGAAGCCTTTCAGTAAGATGAACTCAAATCCTAGAAACACTGCGGCCCCACCCTTTCCGATTAGTTTCTAGCCATGTGGCGTCTGTTCCCAACGACTTCATGTAGAGGACAAAGTACAAACGGATCTTGGGAACGAGTTAAATAAACACTGGTTAGTTGTGTTAACGCCTCCAGTATTCACACAATATGGGGAAAGGCAGGTGACAGCGTGCTTTTATGTGGGCAACTGAAAATCAAAGGGATAAGCTATAAACACTATTACACGAACGTAAGTGGGAAAGCAAACAACCTACATGTAGTCAGCTACCTGCACTCTACAAAGATACAAAACAAGTAGGGGTGAACAACTTTAAGAAGTATCATATTTGTTCTCCACATACATTTGCAAGATTAAGCGTATGCCATTGTTTGATTGGCCTTTCGAGCACTCAGGCAGTCCAACACTGCCAGATGGACCAGTGTACAGGGCGTGTGAGGTCCAGTGGGCTGTGACCGGTCCAAAAACAGATCACAGATAGGGCTTTAAATGCGCCGGTACTGTCCGGTACGGAGTACTGTCGGGTACGGTCCGGAGTACCGGCACTTTTTCATTTAAGGAGGGAGAGTACCTGTACTTCTCAAGAGAGACATACTACTTTTAATTGGAGTGTACAAGCACGTCTCAGAAACAAACTGCTACTCTGGTGCAGAGTACCTGCACTTCTATTTTTCCATTTCCAGCACTGAACACACACTGTACCTTTCAACCAGCCCATCTAGCAGTGTCAGACGGCCGGAAAGACCAGTCCAACACTGGAAAGGCTCTGTATCACCACTGGGCAAAAAGCAGGAGAAGGGGTGGAGGCATGGGAGGTTTGGGAGAATTCAGGATGTACGTGCGGGTATCATGTGTATGTCACAAAGAAAGCAACAGATGCATTATTCCCAGATTGGACAGGGAAGTGAAGATGAATGTACCATAGTTTATTATAGGAAATGGATATCTGTACTGCATAAGATACCAATGATTGAGCGGCAGTATCCTACCACTAAGACTTAAAACTGACCAACATTTTGTCGAGAATATGGCCAACTGTTTCAGGAAATAAAGTCAACTGTCCTAGAGATTAAGGGCAGTTATCACAAAGAACAAGGCCGACTTAGCTAGTGACCAAGACCAGCTGTGACAAAGAACAAAACCTGCTGTGGCTGAGAACAAGGGCAGCTGTGGCTGAGAACAAGGGCCGCTGTGGCTGAGAACAAGGGCGGAGAACAAGGCCAGCTGTGGCCGAGAACAATGCCAGCCGAGAACAAGGCCAGCCGAGAACAAGGCCAGCCGAGAACAAGGCCAGCTGTGGCTGAGAAAAAGGTCAGCTGTGGCTGAGAACAAGGCCAGCTGTGGCTGAGAACAAGGCCAGCTGTGGCTGAGAACAAGGCCAGATGTGGCTGAGAGGAAGTCCACCTGTGTCTGAGAGGAAGGCCACCTGTGGCTGAGAACAAGGCAGATGAGGCTGAGAACAAAGTCAGCTATGCCATAAAATAAGGGTAACTGTCCACAAGCAAAAGGCCAACTGTGTCAATGTATATGGCGAACCTTTCCAGATATTAAAGCCAATTGCTTCAGAATAACTGTTCCAAAGAATAAGGGCCAATAAACAAGTGAACAAGACCCACTAATTCAGTGCACACATTGTAGCAGATCTCAAGGTCAACTCAGCCTGAAAATATGGTCAATAGCGCCAGGAGAAAGAAAAACACAAAAGCTCCAAAGAGTATGTTAATTTGTGTGTATGGTTAGTTGTGATGCAATAAATAGCTGCAGTTGCAAATTAGCATACCTGCACTATTAAATAGGGAGTAAGGCATAATGAACAAGTTAATTACCTTCAGTAACGTCTTTTTTGGTAGAGACCACAGATTCCTCACATTTGAATATCCCCAGGCATCAGACTGCATCCAGCAGCTTCTGCATAGTAGTCCTCCCTTGCACTAACAGAAGGCATCATTCTACCTCGTGTCGCTCTGTCCCGTGTAGATGTGATGTTGGGACCAGTGTATATATCGGACCGGAAATGAACTAACAAAAAGTGCTTTCATGCATCGTCAAGATTGGCCGCAGTGCAGTTTGGGAGCGTGTGTCCAGAGGAAGAGTGTGATGAGACAGCGTTGTTCAGGTAAGTTATTTATTTTTACCCCGAATCCCCTCTCCCTTTCTCCTCCCGCCTCCAGTCCCGCCCGCCATTGTGGCAGGGGACGGGCCGCTACTATTATATATACTATTACAGTGGACTGCTTTTTGAGTGCTTCGGTATATTGTTTATTGTGTATTGCAAACCAGGGTCTCCTGATTATTGGCTATTATACCCTAGGTGGCAGGGTTGCCATACCATGTAAGCACCTGTCCATTTTTGAGCTTCCCTAACTTACCTTTGCAGCTATTTGATGTGCATGGTTCAATTTGGCATAGCCACCACTATTTTGTTCATTTAAGGTAATGGATTGCCCTACATGAAAAAGGGTGCAACTATCTTGGGCAGAAATGCTACCTTTGTCCGAAAGACTTTGTCCGGATAAAATGAAACATATGGTGGAATAGAAGACAACGCTTGAAGTTTACTCACCCACCTGGCAGATGTTACAACGATGAGGAACACTTAAGTGTAAGTAGGCAAAAAGAACAACTGTGAATAAGGTCAAAAGGCAAGCACAACAAGAAGGCCAGGGCAACTTTGATCCCACTGCAGTATTATAAAAGGAGTAGGTGAAAACACACGGTTCAACCCCTTAAAAAAACCCATATCACAACAGGTGATCTGAAGTGGGATGGTTGATCCAGTTAACGTACACAAAGTCCAAAGGGCCAATAAGTAGCCTTTAACTATGGTCACAGAAGAACCTTTCTTGGCCAATCATACACAAAATAACAAATAAAGAAGCTTGTAAGGTTTGGATGTGCTGCGAAGAACACCACACAGCAAACCTCCCCAAAGTCATAAATAAACAGACTTCGTTGAAGGATACCTGACTGCCTGAATAACACCAACCATCTCAGGAGGAAAGTCGAATGTCATTAACTGTCATGGCTTAATCTCAACACAGGGAGGTGTAGGTCATACACGCTTGGGTGCAAGACCTGGTCCTGCTACAGCGACAGGAAATCCTCCCAAAATGGCAGTCCGATCGGAGGACATGTGCTCTTAGCTAGAAGTTCCAGGTACCATAATCTCCTCACCCAGTCTAGCACCCCTAGGATGACTTTGGACCGGTCTCTACTGATTTTCTTGAGCACTCTGGGTAACAGAGGCAGGGGCGGAAAGGCATATGGGAGTCCTGAGCCCCAGAGTGGGCGAAAGGCGCCTCCTAAGAAAGACTATCTTGTGAACTCCAATGCACAAGATTTGTGACACTGCGATTTCTCTGTGGTGTTGAACAGATTATGTAAAGGTTCTCTCTATTACTGGAAAATGGCCTCTGCCACCTCTGAGCGTAATTACCATTCATGATCCACTAGGCACTGTCAGTGGAATGCATCCATTAAGGATCCTGCCAGGGACTGGGAAATCTGGGACATGCTCTGGGTGTTCAGCCTCTTCTAAAGGCAAAGGGTCTACTGGCACAGGACCGACAACCCCATTCTGCCCTTTTTGTTGCAGTACCCATGATGGTTGTGTTGTCTGCTGGAACCTGTACCCGTTCCCCCTTGATTGTTGGGAGGACCGCTTTCAATGGCGAGCGAATAGATTGTAACTCCAACAGTTTGATGTGGAGGCGAGCCTCTGTCAGACACCAGAGTCCTCTTTTCTCCATCTCTCACATATGACCTATCCCAACCCAGCAAAGGAGTGTCCATCACAACCTTTATTTCTAGGTGTGGTAGGGCAAGGGTTCTACCGCCGGTCCAACTGCAGTCGACCAGCCACCATTGCCAGTCTGTCACAGTCTTCTCTGACACTTGCATGGAATCGGCCAGATTTCCTTGGTGCTGAGCCCACTGGGACTTAAGATTCCACTGCAAAGCCTACATGTGCCACCTGGCATGGTCCACAAGTAGAATGCAGGAGGCCAAGAAGCCTCAGAGCAGACCTCACTGAGACCCATGTCAGGATCATAGCCCAAATGTCCTAGACTCGACAAGGCAGAGAGGTGTCACTGAAAAGACCTGTGTCCCGGATAGCTGCAATGAAGGGGAGCCGTTGTGACAAAATCAGGTGTGACATCCACAAGTTGATGGAAAACCCAACGATGTCAACAGATCACTGTCGTCTGGAAGTGGATCACAACTGTTTGAGGAGAGTCTACCTTCAGTAGCCTGTCATTGAGGTATGGGAAGACTAGTATTTCCAACCACCACAGATGGGCGGCGACCATCACCATTGTGAACACTCGAGGTGTACTGGTAAGGCCAAAGAGGAGCACAGAAAACTGAAAATGCTCCTGAGCCATGTGAAAATGGAGTTAACGTCTGTGGGACTGCAGGACGGAAATGTGGAAATAGGTGTATCGCAGTCTTTTGGATCAAGAGCAGACAGACCTTGGGCCAGGACGAGCTTCTTCATCCTGTCTTTCCTTAGGAAGTTCGGAAGGGTACATTCTAAGATGATCTCAAAACAAAGCTAGAACAGTGGAACCTTCAGATACCCAGCACCTAACCTGATGTCACTCTCTCAATGTTCTCCCCTTAAGTTTTAATGGGGGTTCGCGTGCACACTGATTGGCACCCACTGTCACAGTGCCTATTCCCTCGGGAATCCAAAATCTAACAACGAAGCACAGGTGCACCACAAGGACGGACCAAAGTTCACATTCGGAAGAAGAAAATAAAAAGGATTTTGTCTCCAGAAATGCAGATTCTTCAGAATATTTTAATTTATTCCATTTTCATAGCATAGTACGTTCTAAGATGAGGCGAAGGTTTCCGTCCTTTATTGGCATACAAAAATAACAGGGGCAATAACCGTTAAAGATTTCTGAATTATAATGAGAGGTGTGCCACTGACCGACAGATTCCTTAGAGTGTGCAGAATGTGAAACGGTAGGATTCTGATATCTTTACTACCAATTACGGGGTTGATAACTACCACTAACTAAAGCACAAGAGCCAAAACCAATACCCTGACACCGAAAACCTGTACTGATTACAGTATCTATGGACACACCAAGGGCATTGAAAACTTCTGTATGCCTGGTATTGCAACACCCACCTTCCCCACTGACATTATTGTGTGCAATAGTTAAATGAGAAATGCAACTATTTTGATTATTTTTTTTATGAAAATGACCAAATTTCCACCATCTCTCTTGGCCTGCCAATTAGAAGGAGGAACTCTGCCTTCAATCAAATGGTTTCAGACGTTGTACAGAATTTTAAAATGTATAGTTTTTGAAGTTTTCCTGTAGTTTTGGATTTGATATTTGTTGCCACACAGTGATTTGGTCATACTTTACTGCATGCAAAAGCACCACCCACGTTTGAGAATAGTAAAATACCTACCTAAAAATCTTTGCAAACAATATGTTGCCAGATTTGGAGCATTTGGGACAGTTCCCTAGTTTGAGAAATGCAATTTAGCAATTTTGTTAGATTTAAAAAATCCTCGTACAGTCAACTGTATCCCCAATTCAGCATGAATAAAGATCCTAATGCAGGGTTGCATCAACGAAATTACAGCCTTTCTGCCCGGGCAGAAAGGCTGTAAAAATAGCCACAGTCTTTCTGCCCCTTTGGGGCCATATCGGGGCAAACTTCCCCCCCCCCCCCCCCTTCCCCCCGATTCCCCCCCAGAGCAGCAGAAAGCCCACAAGGCACATACTTATTTTTTAGCAATGCTAGCGAAGCCGGAAAATAGGGAAACCTAGCAAACCTGTACATTTTTTAAAACTAGACACCCAGTGGAATACAGAATGGGGCGACTTTTCTGGCCATCACTAGGTTCTGTTACCCAGAATCCCTTGCAAACCTAAAAAATTGTCCCAAAAAAACACATTTTCCTCACATTTCTGTGGTGGAAATTTCTGAAATCTGTGTGGATCCAAAAAATTCCACCAAGCCCGCATTTCCCAAAGTCTTCCAAGAAAAATGGTACCTCACGTGTGGGTATTTGACCCACCCACGCAACAGGCAAGGGCCCAAAACCTATTCAAGCGACTTCAAAATTACCTTTCATAAACAACCTGGTTTTGAAAGGGGGGTCCCATGTGTTTTTGGCCCCGGGCTCGGAGGCTATCTAAGGAAACCTACCAAACCCACACATTTCTGAAAACTAGACACCCTGGGAAGTCCAGCAAAGTATGGCTTGCGTGGGTCCCCCAACATTTCCCTACCGAGAATCCCCTGCAAAACTCAAATTTAGATGAAAAAAATCACTTTTTCCACACATTTTTGTGTGGGAAAGTTGTGGCATCACCGGGCTGACACAAATTTCCTACCACCCAGCTTTCCCCCGGGTCTCCTGATAAAAATGTTGCCTCACTCGTGTGGAAGGCCCAAGCACCCGCGACAGGCAAGGGCCCAAAACGTTTTGAGGCGACATCAAAATTGGCCATCACAAAACGACCTGGATTTGCCAGGGGGTCACCTGGGTTTTTGGCCTTGTGCTCGGGGGCCAGCTAGGGAAACCTACCAAACCCACACATTTCTGAAAACTAGACACCCTGGGGATTCCAGGGAGGTATGGCTTGCGTGGATCCCCCAACGTTTCCTTACGCAGAATACCCTGCATACCTCTAATTTAGCTGGAAAGAAATCACTTTTCCCACACATTTGTGTGTGGAAAAGTTGTGGCAACACCGGGCTGACCCAAATTTCCTACCACCCAGCGTTACCCCAGCTCTCCCGATACAAATGGTGCCTCACTCGTGTGGGAGGCCCAAGTACCAGCGACAAGTAAGGGCCCAAAACATTTTGTGATAGGCAATTTTGATGTCGCCTCAATACGGCCCTTGCCTGTCGCGGGTACTTGGGCCTCCCACACGAGTGAGGCACCATTTTTATTGGGAGATCTGGGGGAATGCTGGGTGGTAGGAAATTTGTGTCAGCCCGGTGTTGCCACAACTTTTCCACACAAAAATGTGTGGGAAAAGTGATTTTTTCAGCTAAATTTGAGGTTTGCTGGGGATTCTAGGTAAGAAAACGTTAGGGAACCCACGTAAGCCATACACCCTGGAATCCCCAGGGTGTCTAGTTTTCAGAAATGTGTGGGTTTGGTAGATTTCCCTAGGTGGCCGCTGAGCACGGGGCCAAAAACCCAGGTGACCCCCGTGGCAAAACCAGGTTGTTTTGTCATGGGCAATTTTGATGTTGCCTCAATCCGTTTTGGGCCCTTGCCTGTCGCGGGTACTTGGGCCTCCCACACGAGTGAGGCCCCATTTTGATCGGGAGACCTGGGGGAACGCTGGGTTCGAGGAAATTTGTGTCAGCCCGGTGATGGCACAACTTTTTCCACACAAAAATGTGTGGAAAAAGTGATTTTTTCAGCTAAATTTGAGGTTTGCAGGGGATCCTGGGTAAGCAAACTTTGGGGGATTCATGCAAGCCATACCTCCCTAGCATCCCTCGGGTGTCTAGTTTTAAAAAATGTATAGGTTTACTAGGTTTCCCTAGGTGCCGGCAGAGCTAGGGTTCATAAACTACAGCTAGGCACTTTGCAAAAAAAGGGTAATTTTTCGCTGTGAAAATGTGGTGTGTCTACCTTGTGTTTTGGGCCATTTCCTGTCGCAGGCACTAGGCCTACCCACACAAGTGAGGTATCATTTTTCTTGGAAGACTTTGGGGAACACGGGGTGGGTGGCATTTTGTGGATCCACGCAGATTCTAGTACTTTCCACCACAGAAATGTGAGGAAAATGTGTTTGTTTGGACAATTTTTTAGGTTTGCAAGGATTCTGGGTAACAGAACCTGGTGAGAGCCAGTCAAGTCTAGTTTTAAAAAATGTATAGGTTTGCTGGATTTCCTAGGTGGCGGCAGAGCTAGTGTTCAAAAACTACAGCTAGGCACTTTGCAAATAAAGGGTCATTTTTCACTGTGAAAATGTGATGTGTCCACGTTGCGTTTTGAGCAGTTTCCTGTCGTGGGCACTAGGCCTACCCACACAAGTGAGGTACCATTTTTATCGGGAGACTTACGGGAACTCAGAATTGTACAGCAACTGCTATTACCTATTGACATTCGATGCATTTCTGCCTTCCAAATGAAAGACAAGGTGTAAAAAAGAAGTCATTTTGAAAAATTACCTATAATTCTCATGCTAGTATGGGTACTCCCGATTTCGGAAATGTGCAAATATCTACTGTTTCTAAACTCTATATTTTCTTCCCATTTCAGAAATCCATAGGTGTCTTTCATACCAATTTTCCATGTATACATTTTCCCAAAATATTTGCTATATACCTGGTACATAATAAAAATCCATTGCAAAACGCTGCAGGGTTATTGGCTCTGGGTTCGTCGGGTTCTTGGTGAACCTACAAGTCCTATATATCCCCACAACCAGAAAGGTCTGATTGTTTTGCCTCTGTTATAAAAATCAATAAAAAGATAATAATAAAAAAAAGAAATGCCAGTGAAGACGTCTTACCCGCTTCAGCGGTTCCACAGTTGAGCGGAGGGGTAGCTTATCAATTGTATGTCAAAAGAAGAATTTGGAAGACTAGCATAAAATGTGGCAGGCAAAGGCTTGGTGAATAGCTCCATTGTTAAGGAAGATGAGTTGGTTGAATAGAGGCATGTGGTATATACAGAACACCCTTATACAGTAAAAGGGCATTACTGGCAGGATGTAGATTTCCTGTGCTAGAGCTAAACGGGTAGAAGGATGAAGTAACTCCACCCAAAAGTATGGAGGGCTGAGCTGAAGTTGGCGAAGGGTCAGAAGGAGGAGAAGAAATTAAGAGCGCACGAGTCGCCTGAAGAAGCAAATTTGTGTGGTGTAATTTGCATCAGTGAATGTGGCATTTGAGATCAGGGGCAATTATGAGAATGCACTTTTGGCAAAATGTGATATTAAGTCAGCCTTCAAGTTGCTGTTGGTTAACCCACTGGACTTTGAATTGCTGGGTATTTTTCATGATAGTCAGTTTTTTGTGGACATGGTCATTTTCTTGTGGACGCAGTCTTACACGAGGGGTCCACTATCTCCTGTAAACTATTTGAAAGCTTTAGTTATTTTCTTCAATGGAGGTTTGCTGCCTGGACAAACCACACAGGCGCGACACATTATTTGGATGATTTTTCTGTTTGTTGGACCTGCACAAACTGATGAATGCGAGAAAGCAGTAAGGGATTTGGGATTTGGGGCAGAGATGCTAGGTGTCCCATTGGCAAGAAAAACGAGGGACCCAGTACCACTCTTACGTTCTTGGACATTAAAATTGACACAGTGGCTATGGTAGCCTGTCTACCCCAAAAGAAAGGTCGATGAGGTGACAGGTTTGGTGGAAGAAGCCCCTGCAGCAAAGCAACTGGAGATGATGACGACGATCCAAAGGCTATTCGGCCACATTTATTTAGCATGTAGAGTTGCACGAGCAGGTAGAACTTTTTGCAGGCATTTAGGTTTTGCTGTGTCTGGTACAACTTTAACACATCACAGAGTTCATATTTCAGTGGGAATTTCGTGGATATCTAACAATGTGGTTGAATTTTCTGAAACATTTCAAAGGTGTCACAATATGGTGCCTTGAAGATGAGTTTCTTTGGCCAATTCAGATTTTCTCCGATGCAGCATGAGCGGGTTCTTTTGAGACAGCATGGTGATGTTCAGAAAGATGTCCCCAAGTATAGAAAGAGGAAGGTAGGAGGATAGCTTTTGCAAATCTGTTTTTATTGCTTTTGTTTTAAGGTATAACAAAGAAAGCATACGTGGTTCAACAGGATACATTACACATAGAAATATATAAACATATGCGGGTCGCCGATCCGTGTCTGGCCTAGCCAGCCAGACATCCCCACAGTCAAGAAATGTACCAGTCGCAACCTGCCCGCGGGCTGGATGCATGTGCCTCATCAGTTCCAGTGTTGTCTCTTAAAAGGGGGCAGCAGCCACCACACACCAGCCACTTAGCCATACAAGCCAGTGTGAGCCATCCAAGCAACTTAGACATTGAGAACCAATAAATCGCAAACTGGTCAAAAGAAAAAACTCAGAACAGTGGCAGCCTGAATAATTGTACACAGAGAGTTCCCCTCCTTTCTCACCCACGACTCCCCCCCTCCCCCACCCCCCAGGTCCGCCCCCCCCAGCCCTAAAAATGCAGTTGTCTCCATGTGGCCGCAGGCGCCCCTGTCTACGGGTCAGAAGCATCAGGGACTATGCTATCCCATCTACGGGGCAGCTGATCGCACGCCGTCACTCACGCAGGCATTTCCAGCCATCCCCTCCTGGTCTGTGCGCCCCTCCCCTTCTAAACGCCGGAGCTCAGCAAGTAGTTGCTCCCAGCGGTCCGCCATAGGTTCCCTCCGCAGCCCCAGAGTCTCCTCCCTACGGATGGCCGTCCCCTCCGCCCTAGCCCACGCCTGGAATGAGGAGCTCCATGCCCACGTGTGTGGCGAGTCGTGTGCCTTCCATCTCTTGGTAATGAGGCGCTTTGCAACTACGAGCCCCAGGTCCATGAATCGGGACGTTACCTTGTCTTTGGGTGGTCTCTTGAAGAGGTGCAAAATGTGCTCGGGCCAGTCAAATGGGATGTTGCGGCCCACGCTCCCCTGCAGTAGCCTATTGACCTCTCTCCAATAGGCGCTCAACCCAGGACAGCTCCACAGCATGTGCAGGAACCCCGCCCCCAGCTCTCCGCACCTCGGGCAGAGTGCGTCATCACGGCGAAAGTACCTATTGATCAACTCGGGTGTGAGGTAGGCCCTGTGTACTATGAACAGCTGGATTTGGCGGAACCTCATATTTCTGGGGACACGCACTGGGCCTTTAAGCACCCTCTCCCACTCCTTATCGGCGAATGGCCTCCCCAGGTCCCGCTCCCACTTTACGCGGAGTGGGCCCAGATCAATCGCTGCGTGCTCCCGCATCGAAGCCGCGAACCAGCGGACCAGGTGCCCGCCCCTCCCCATGACGTGCAGGTATTGCACAGTCAGGTGCTGGCGGGGCTCCGTAGTCATGTTCCCCCATTTAGCGGTCAACCTCACCAGAAGCGAGCGGTGTGTAAGAAACCCACCGGGCGGGAGCCCGTCCTCCGACACCAAAGTCTCATACGGTATTAGCTCACCGTCCCTATATAGGTCCCCCAGCGTGTGCACGTCGGCCTCCCACCAGCCCGCCAGTGCAGAGGCCGCAAGCACCCCTCCGCCTCCGGGGGAGCCCTCCAGGGGGATTGCCAGCGCGTATGGAACGACTGCGCGAGTGAGGTACAGTGCCCTCCGGAAGCACCTATGTGCCACAGCTAAGAGGAGCGGCAGCGGCCCCCTGACCGCAGCTAGGGGGTGAAAGAGACTGGTCACACGTTCCAGCGAGTAGGGTGCCTCCGCCGTTGCTGTGTCGTCCCTGCCTCGATCAGCCAACCATCGTGCTACCCATTGCAGCTGGGCGGCCAGGTAATAGTGCTCAAAACAAGGAGCCGCCAGACCACCCCTGTCCGTTGGCAAATATAGTTTTGCGAGCGCAAGCCTGTGTCTCCCGGTTCCCCAAACAAGAAGGTAGGAGGATAGCTTTTTTGGAGTTTTTTTTCTCTTCTGGTTGTGTAGTCACTGAGGACAGGAGATTGCAAACAAGAAGGTAGCCTTTAACAGGGAAAATAAAACTGTAGTACAGTTTGTCAATGGACAAAAAGTTAGAGATGTTTGCTTGTTACAGTTGCAACAGAGGTTCATGTTGGGCTGCTTAATGTTTATTATTGTCTTCACATGTGAAGTACGTGTGAACAATAACAGTCCCACAAGAGGTCTGTGAGCTAGGGGAGTAAAAGTTATGCAACTTATTGAGACATCATTAGCCCCATCTACGAAGAGAGCGTACTGACAAGGTTGGGATGAATTCATGTCAGGAGTGGTGAAGCAAAGACCATATTCTGTTTTGGGGCGGGCAGAACAACTTGAGAACGTGGCGTCATTCATACGAAGACTGATTGACAAAGGATTATCTGCTGTTAAGAGTTCAGTGAAGTTGTACAAGATGTTTTGGGGCTATGAGCCTTTTGCTGGGGAACTGGGAACTAGAATTTTAAAAGGATAGAAATCACTAAGTTCAAAGGGCTGGAGCAGATTCCAGGAGGATTGTTGGTTTTGCTCTTGAACAAGCTGGAGGGCATTTTTTTCTCGGGTGAAGATGCTTTGCTTTTACACTGTGCATGGTTTTGAACCGGATGTTTTTGGGAGTTTTTAGAGTTTCAGAGCTTTGGGGAGCAACACTTTTGAGATTGTAACATATGAAGAAGTTCGGCTGATTGTCGGTGCACTAAATATTTGGTCGGGGAAAGGCAGCGTTATTGAGGAAAGGGCAGAGGCCCATTTACCCAGTGGATTGTTAGCTACAGTTTAGGCGTTGTAATCCGGCATTGGCAGGTATGATATTTCACCAACAGGATGGCTCGCATTTAATGGCTCATCAGCTGTTGGCAGTTATGAGGAAGAGACTGAATTTGGTGAGCTTGTAATCGAATAGCTTTGATAGAATAGGTGTTGCTTTAGAAACTCCTAGGCTGGGCAATTGGATGACATCAGAAGGCTGGGCAGATGGCGTTCAAATTGTCGCTGGTGCTACATACGCTACGTCATGTGACAAATTTGGAGCGAATTTTCTGTGTTAATTTCCCTTATTTCTTTTTAGGTGGTGTTGCTGGGCCATAGTCTGCATTGTTTATGATTTAGGTAATAGGACATTCCTTCATTCGTTGGGTGAAGACTCAAGCCTTGAAGGGTCATTTTGCCATTGGATTGGGACTACGGTCAGACTGTTTTGAGGTTAAATGGTGGGGTTAAGGGGGCATGAGTTGGAGTCAACTTAAACCTTGTATGTCAGAGCTAATGAAGAATAAATGAAGCCCAGATATGTTACCGATTCACCTCTGAAAGTACGATTTAATTTAGGTGTCTGGTTTAGGTCTTCTGAAATAAATGAGAAATGGTTTATCAATGAAAGCGAAGTCACAGTCTGGTACACATATCATATGGACAGAGTGAACTCCAAGGAGAGTGTGGAGAGGTGCGAGGGAACATTCAGCAGCTGAAAAGGCAAGACGGGAAGAAAAATTAGACATTTAAAGGTATTCTTTAATGTCAGTGAGTATACTTGAAGACAGTGGGTGGAGGTAAGAGGTGTCTTCAAATGACAAGTCGTTTCTAGAAGAGCTGTTTCCAAACTTTCATTAAGAAAAAACATAGGTACACTAGTCGGGCTTGGGCTAGTGTCAAGTAATTTCTAAATCATAATGTAGATGTTCGCTTGGAGGAAAATTAGTATATAAGGACTCTATGTCAAAAGGGACTAATGGTTTGATAGAAACATCAGAGTTCAGATCATCAATTATTAGAATCAAACCCATGCTATCCTGAACATAGTTTTTTTTTTCCAGAGGTACAAAACCTTCAATAAACGGGTCTACTTACTATCCAGAGGTATCTAAAACAGAGCCACATCCAGAAACAATAGGGTGACCAGAAGAATTATTGATGTTTTTGTAAAATTAGGTAATGTGTAAATGACTGGTGTTTGTGGATTATTATTAGTTAGAAACAGAAATTCCGTATGACTAAGTATACAAAGAGTCTGTGCTCCTTTAGCAGCCCTCAGTAGGTCTCTGCTTGAGAGGGTTATGTGTAGGGTTCTTTGGTATTAAACTCTCGTTGCTGCAGTCAGTTTGGTTCAGTATAAGAGTTCCACCCCCAATATCTGCAGTTTTGATTACTACTCGAGAGCTGTTTTATAGATTGTTGAGGGTTAGATGCCATTTCTTTCAAACCACATTTTTCAAAGCTAAAATGTCAGTGAGCATACTTAAAGATGGTGGGTTAAAAGTGGACAGAGGACGAAAATTAGTGGAACTGGTTGTATACGACTCCTGTTGATCAATCAAAGATCATAAATCTTATGAATCTAATAACATTAAGATATTCCTGTTGGAATAAAAAAAAGTCAGCGGGGACAAAAGAAATGCCTTAGCGAAGTAGAATTCTGTAGAGAACTGAACAGTTTAAACATAAGAATTCTATTCATCTGTAAATTGGGAGTACCATGTGATGAGGTAAATCTTGTCTGACTAAAGGAAACGGATGGTGACCTGTATGAATTATTTACAGACAATAACCACATCTGTAGTATTTGCTTCATGTTTGTCTCTCGCCTGGATAGTTGTAAAAAAGATTGCCCTTTGGTCTGCCTCTTGCCCTGCCATGTCCACTTTCTGACTGCAGGTCTAAAGTAACAGGGAAGATCTTGGATGGGCGCTTGCTGGGTTGACCGTTCTGGATCCCTCTTCTCTAGCTAGCAGAGGACTCAGGAAAAGTGGCACTTTTGAACCATCACCAGGGTTGATATTGTTCGATGTGAAGAGGTTGTGTAAAGAGTATAGAAGTTTTTGTATTTTTATTAATTATCTTATTTTGTTCAATAGCATAAAAGTTAGTTATTGTCTTTTCCATTTTCTCTAATGTCCCTTTAACATCAGACTATGAGTCAGTTTCTAGAATCCGTTTTTCTAGATCTGCAATCTCTTCGAGTTCCTTTTTAATGTGTTCAATATGTTTTAGGTCTGCTGTTAGCCAAGACCGGTTGATTTAACTAAAATTATATAGAATGGCTTTCAGCCAGTGCTCTTCTTCCACTTGCTCACATATATAATTAATTTACATGTAGGGGCTTTCAGGTCACGGTTCTTCATTCATTCGTCTGTTGTTGTGGTCATTCACATTTGAATTCCACCCACTAAAGCATACAGCATGGAGCAATTATCCAGCCCACTACAGTCATTGGCCAACTCAAATATGAGTGAAGGCAAGCAGCTATTTCACAAGGAGCACATTCACCCGCAATGTAGTTCCCTTCAGTGTCAGAGACTAGAATGGCAATATATGTATTTCAGACCAAACAATTTTCTTTGTCTGCAGCTATGTATGTTGTGTATAATGGCTAGGAACCATCAGCTCCCCCAACAATTTAGGTGTGCAAAAACCATGCCACAATAAGGACGAACAAAGTCAAAATGCTGGTAGCTAATGTCAGGCCTACTGACTTTGCCAATGTACATTAATATTTGCAATTTTGTGGTAGGGTGATTCTCAAACATCTCTCTCTGCAGTCAATCCAGATGTTAACTACAACACCCCATTAGAATGCACTCTAAAATCCCTTGAGTTCAAGACAGTTGGTTAAATATACTTATAAAATGCTACCAAGTTTTGTTCAGTGGAATCTTCTAAATGAATCGTTTGCCCATATATTCCTTAATGAAAGCACAAAACTTCCCTTTCTTTCTACGACCCCCCTTCAGGGATTCCAACAAATAACATGCGAGTTTACAGGAATCAAGATAACCTCTCCGAAATGGGGAATAACCTGGCAGACCCACAATTACTGTATGCCTTAACACAGATGTTCCCCAATTCTGGGTAGTTTAACGCTGATGTTTATCACCAGCCCTCACCAAGTGGTAAATATTTGCGTGCCCATATGAGTTGGCATGTACTGGGCAGGGTGTGGGGAGGATGTGTGGGGTGGGAGGCTGTTGCTCCTCCGTGAGGATCATTGTTTGCTCTCCCCGTGGGTTTGGGGTGGGTGAGCAGGAACTGGAATGTGCCCCGCTCGTAGCTCCTGCCCCCCTCCACTAAAGGTTTAAGAGGGAATGGATCACCAGTCAGTTAAACCGAGTCCCACGTTTATAGAAATGCTGGTCCACTCGTAATCGGCAACAGCAGCAAAAACTACCCTCAGGATACCACTCCACACAACTCGTAATGGAGGTCTAAGTTGTCATTTTACATTCCTAGAGCGTTTATGTTTTTCACAAGTATTTAATTTTTTGTGTCTACACTTTTCCAGGGTTAAATTTCCACTTCAGAATTTTCAATCAATTATGTCATCAGTCAAACCCTGGATAACTCTTTTGCTGCCTTGTGGTCAAAAAGGCTGCAAGCATCCAACATGTAGTAATCTGCATATGAAGACTAACATACTAAAAAAAAATCTGAAATCTCAGTAACAGAAGAAGTAAGACAAAATAACCTTATTATCAAAATATTTTATTACACCTCTCATCCATATAAAGTATTCATCACACAATCAAAAAAGTCAACACAGAAAATAAGAAAAATCTCAAAAACAATAACACATACAATTAAATGATAAGGATAGAGCTATAATTAAATTTACAAATTGCCATAAAAGAATAAAGTTAGTGGCACTGAAACTTTCTCTGTCACAAGGGCTAATACACGCCCTGAGCACCAACCGGAGTAAACCTTCTTTAATAACAGTTTAAAATATACCTTCCTCAAGTAGGCGGCACAGACAATAACCAATAAAACAGCAGGCGCTTTTAAATTACACAGGTGAATAAATGCATCCAGCCGTAAGAGTGACAA
Organism: Triturus cristatus; assembly: GCF_964204655.1. Taxonomy (NCBI): domain Eukaryota; kingdom Metazoa; phylum Chordata; class Amphibia; order Caudata; family Salamandridae; genus Triturus; species Triturus cristatus. The sequence continues at coordinate 1,057,194,660 of NC_140589.1, forward strand.
CTGGTGCAGCAGGTTTAGTTTTAAAACATTCAGGGCCTGATTATGAGTTTAGGTGTTATTTTTTGCACATGATAAATAACAATACTATGGGTATATTGTTTATTGTGTGCAATATATAATCCCCATTAAGAGTTTGAGGAGCTTAACATGCGAATTTTGGTGTTTAACGCACCATACTCCACACGATAGTGTAAATACTGGGCAATGTCCCGGGTTAAATTCAGCAGGTTTGACCTGCTAAAATGTAATGAATATTTAGTTATTTAACCTAGCTGATAATTATCGGATAACTTGTAATTCCGACCAATGAGTAAATGGGGCTTACGCACAAGTCAAAATTAACTGACCCACTCATAATTAGGTCCTCACTAACAAAAATGCTGCCCCAGCTTTAATTTTACAGAATTTAAAAAAGGCAGTTTTTTGTGCTTCTTTTTCATACATAACTTCTCCAATGCCAGCTGCCACAACGCTTTCTTATTTTTCGGCACAGCTCTACCTACCTTTATTAAGGAATTAGGCAATTGTAAGAGATCGATAAATGGTACACTAGTTGGTGTGCAGCACAGACCAGCTCCATCTATTCAGGCACGGATAGGGATAATGCCTTCAAATAACACTAAGGTCCACCAGACGCATGATGATCCTTCCTCCATATGATAGAAAAGTGTAAGTTGGGGTCGGAATACAGTCGCTCAAGGAAGGAGTGGAGTTCACCAAAATCTATGAACCAGCTTAAAAACACAATGTGGAGCAAACAATTAGTATTAATGAAGTCTGTACTTACTCCACACTCTCTTTGAGCACAATTATGCTCTTTTACTTTATCAAGTAACTTAAGTATATTTATACAAGTTATTGCTGCAAAACCATTGACAAGGTGTGAGAAGTTGGCCTGGTATATGCTGTCCACTAATTAAAGTGGGTACCTTCTACCAGTCCAAACAACCCCTATGGTGATTTAAGAGGTCAAAGATAACCTTAGAAAGATATCCAAGTGGAAGCTGTGGAGAGCAGCCTTCGGGCTTAGTCTTGAAGGAATGTTAAGCAGCTTGTTTTACCAGAGTGAGACCTTATTGTACTGGTTAAATGACATGAGAACCACACAATAGTTATAAAAATGTGTATTTATTATTATAACACACTCTAAATACTTCACAGTATCTGCTACACGCAGATAAACACAAAGCACACAATACTGAAGCACAGAAACAAATCGTAAGCAGCACTAATACACAGTTGGCTCCGGTGGGAGACCAAACCATATACTAAAATAGTGGTATAAGACCCACGACTCTAGTCAAGACAGTGTCTAGAGGATGTAGAATCGCTGGGACCCCAAGGAACCACCCAAGGTGAGTAAGTAGGGTTCGCCACGGAGAACGGGTGCAGTGTGGGAACACGATCGCAGGCGCTGTACAATTCTATGGGAGAGTCGTGGTTGCAGTTTTAAAGTTTAAGGACCCTTCTGAGTGGACTTCGAAGAAACCCAGTGGAACTTAGGAGGTTGGAGAGCCACCCCACCCATGGATACCGTAGTACCAGAGTTACCTATCCCAGGGAAGCCCGGTGCATAGGTCTGAAGTGGCATCGGAAACCGCCGTCGATCTCTATGGAGGACTTCGAAGAGGAGCCAATGCTGGGAAGAAGAAAAGTGTCCGTCGGAATCCAAAGGTGGATTCTAGGTGAAGCAGAGGGGACAGAGTCTGGGTCACTCAGGAGTAACCAGGGGCTCGATAGACTAATGCCCACTGATGTCGGGTGCTTCAGGTGCATTGAGGCGTTCTCGACTCCTCAGCAACCAGGACCAGGAGACGTCAAGGATGACCGAAGCCAGATATGAGCTATCCCACAAAGGAGAGAGAGTGCGGAGGGGTCGGTGTCCGGCTGGAGCACCAACAAGCCTTGGCAGCGGCAACCCACGAAGATGGACAAGAAAGGTTACAGTTTGGACCAGCAAGGTCCAGGAGACTCACCAAGCACTGTGAGTCAGGGCAAGCCTGGAGAAATCAGGGGAGCCCAAGAAAAGCAAAGATGACCCTCAAGAGGACCCACAAGCCAGAGGCACCGGAGTCGCGAGGGGACCTCAAGCAGTTTTACAAAGCAACAGCCCACGGAGCACTCAGTACGAGGAGGCTAAAGTTCTTTGGTGGAAATGGTGCCAGGGGTTGGGGCTGTTCGTAGTCCAGTGCACTTGTTGAGAAAATGCCAACAAGCATATGCACTTGCAAAAGTACACAGTGCACAAGGGTTCGGGTATTACAGCCCCCACGAGGGATTCTGACCTCAAACTCGGTGAGAGGACAGCTCGGACCTCGAGTGACGTGGAACGTATATCCGCTTGTTGTACTAGGTATGGGGAAAGGCCATGCCAAAATTGGAGGTACCTGTAGAATTGTGAACGGGGCATGCGGTATTCTGTCTCGAGTTCCTGAAAGGACTTTAATTTCCAGTCATGCATGACTGCTCCTACTGTATCAATCACAATAGCACAAAGCTCGTTTCTGAGGGGTAGAATCATACCTCCCACACCGGTTAGCGTTGTGCGGATATGATTCCACAATGTGTGACACCAAACACGATAGGGTTACTTTCAGCCGTTTTAGAGTTGGTCATCATGCGGTTGCATAATGCCACTCTATATGTTGTAAATGGTTGTGGCACTAACAACCCGGGAGAATGGACTCCGTAGGCTGCAGGGGTGTCCTGCTCATGCAGTGGCACCGTCTCACTTAGAACCAAGCAGTCTTCCATCAGGATTGTCAAGGCCTGGTAATGAGGTGAGGTATATGTTCTAAGTGTAGTGACCCTTAGATATAGTAAACCTATGTCTTAAGTAAGTGGTACATGCACCAACTTACACAGGCTGCAATGTCAGGACTGCAGATCCATTTTGTAAGGCCTCTCATGGGCGGCATAATACATGCTTTAGCCCCTGGGAGGCCTCTAGGGTACATGGGTACTATATACTAGGGACTGACAAGCGTACCGCAGTATCCAATCTGGAGTTTACCCAAGTACATAACACTTTAGGGAGAAAGCAGATAGACTGGGGTCCTGCTTAACAGGATCCCAGTCAGACTAGTCAAAAACAGTATAACATGAGGCAAAAAGTGGGGGTAACCATAAGAAACAGATCCTACTTTCCTGCACAAGACTTGGTCCCTACAGCCAACCCATGTGCATGCCTAACTCCAAGCGCTCTCAGCATTTGGCTGTTCACAATGGATGTTGATTTCAAGGTCTGACTTTGACCAGGCTCTGTGCCTGATATCGGAACATTATCAACACCCCCTATGCATTGCTTTTGCTCTGGCACAATGGGGATAGGCTTCAGCACCAAGCTTTCTGTGACAGAATCCACTTCTGTTTTGTAAACGGATTTTAAAGTTGGGGGGAGGAACCCTGTTTATTTCTTCTCAGCATTCTCCTCGGTGCACTGCACTAAGTAATGGTATAGCAGCTGAAACACAAATTGGTATGTGAAGGTCAGCCAATCAGAGTAAACAGATTCACTAATGTGTCTCTGGGTATGCAAGTCCGCAAAAGAAGACAGGAACAAGAGTGTGTTTCCTTATTTCTTTTGTGAATTTGCAGATCTTCAGTGAATTAATGGTTCAGATATACTAACAATGACCCCTTCAAAGCACATCCAACACCTTTTTGTAACTGAAATAGCTCAAAAACTGCTGCACTTACACCAAAACATGAAAAGGCACACCTCTGCTTGTTTCATGCCAAATTTCGTGTAGTTGCCATAAATGTGGTTTTTGCACTTGCGGAAAGCAAAGCTTCCTACCAGCATTAAACCAGAAACAACATTTTTTGTTTTTAAACTCTCGATTTTCGCCCATTGTATCTACAAGGAACATATCACGGTGAAACGTAGCCACCGACACTATTTTACTGAAAAAAATAGTACAGGTTCCTCAAACGGCACCAGTTATGAGCAAAGCAAGGATTTCCTTTACAGTGGAACGTTAGACCTAAGCAAAGCTACAATCACTATCGCAGAAGTCCTAAAGTCGATAACAGGCATTCACAAAGGCTGTAGAAACAAATGAAATAACAAATTTGCCAATATGCAAAAACCATACATGAAGCACAAGCATGGTTACATATTAAAACAGAAAAATGTCGGAAATTCACGAATTATGTTTAGCTAGCCATAACTCGCAGAACTAACCTGCAAATCGCACACCAAAATAAATGAACATGCTCTCACCCTTGATGTGACCAATGCAATAACAATGTATATAAACAAGATTACAGGTCAATAACCCATCATATCAGCATTAAAAGTACAAAAGAAACAATAAGGAATATTTCAATATTTATTTTGTTAGTATGTGTTGTTATGTACTGATGTGGTGCTTTAAGGTGTTAGCTATTGGTTTTAATTTTGTGAGGTCATAAGTGTTGCATTTGGCGTTCAAGTTATGATTTGCACAGCTGCTGTGCAAGGTATGGATTCCAGAGCTTTTGGAAACTTGTGGATTTCAATGGTTTTTCAGTTTTAATTGAGAACTATGACTGTACTTTAACTGTGGTCCCTAAAGTGAATTTCTGAGGTTTGTTTAAACATACATTAAGGTGTTATAACAAAAGCTAACCATAATTGTGCTTTATCTTTGTTTTTGTAATTGAATTTCTGGTGTTTTTGACCACTTTACTACATCTACCAAACGGGCAGAGGCCCTGCGTCCAACCCATGTGGACATCAATCCCCACCCCGCTACGCATAGCCTTCGACTAACCCCCTGCATGCAAACTCCCCCCCCCCCCCGTACAGCCAATCCTCCGGCAGGTACGGCATTTGGCAGTGTGCAGCATGCGGAAGGCTGCAGGCCCTGCATATAGCACCATACGGGTAACCAAACTTTGACCATGCGTGGCCACTGCCTCGCCAGGCATAGCCGAAGGCCACATGGCCAACCGCCCGTTTGTGGTAACCCACCACAGAAACTCAGGCTCTACCCGTTTTGTTAAATATTTTCTTTTCATCCTACAAGTGTCCCTCAGGAGCCAGCGCAGGCTTCTGCACTCTTGTGGGACTCGCGCATGTGTCTGAGGGCCACGCTGGCTTCAGCCGGACAAGAGCAGGATCGCAGAGATCCAAAACATTTGTTTTTTATTTGGGCCGTGTGGCGGGTGGGGAATGGGGGTGGGGGGGGTAATTTGCCCCCCCCACATGCTCAGGGCATTGGGGTACCACTACCCTACCCCCTTACACTTTTCATTTTTATTTTAAGGGCACAGGGACTTAGTTCCTGTGTCCTGAAATGGCAGCCGCAAACGTTCTCTTTATGTTGCGCCCAGCCTGAGTGCGAGTTCCTGCGGGAACAAGGAGGCTGATGGGAAAAAGACCTTCCACGGCCAATCAGATAAATCTATTATTTGAAGTAGCAATGAGTGTCCCGCAATCCAGATAAACAGTTTTTAAACGTTAATTTCTCAAAAACTACTACACCAAATCACAGAAAGCATGCTTTCTGGACCAAGATCTATCATTCTGCAAAATTTGGTGTAATTCCGTTGAGGCGTTTTTGGTGAACCACTGTTTAATTTTCCTATGGAAAAATTAATGAGGAAAGAGGAAATTGCATTTTGTCCCCCCATTTTTGTCAGCCCCGCTTTCGGACTACGCCCTAAAACTTATTAAGAAGGAGCTGAGGTGGGTGAACTTTATTGTAAAAGTTTCATTAAGATTCGTCAAATGGCACCAAAGTTATTAGCAAACCAAAAAATCTATTTCTATGGTAACTGCATCCTAACTATAACTAGAGAGGCAACCATCACTCTGTAATATATATATTTGACATGAAAAAAGAGGGGGATGTAAAAGTGATTGGATTGATTAATTTTATTAAATTCACATTCAAGGTGAAACAGTCATCAATGTGAATTGTCACATATCAAAATTATGAAATATCAATTATAATAACTGATGTCCCTGCAGGAAACTGTGGGGGGAGTTGGATCTCCACCAAAACAACATATTCATCATAATAATATCACCGAATTTCAGAGTCTTGTAAATGAGTAACTACCGATGGCTGTGAAAGTCTATACACTCTCGCCAGTCTGCCCATTCTGCCCACCACTTGAGTTACCCTTGTTTCCAGTGCTGCACCACCTCTGCCTGCTGTTTATAAGGCAAAGCTAAGCTCTTCACACACCTAGACTATGAATCAAAAATGAAGTGAGTGCTTCATCTGTATGTGTCAACTGAGTTTTGAGCCTGACCCTAGGCTGGTCATCATCTGGCAACTGTGAGGGTAAAGCTAAACTAGTGGCGGGTCCACTCAGCTGCCAATATGATTCACATCCCTCTTTTGGAAATCGACAAACGTAAGTGCCAATAGATTTTAACATTTGGGTCAGGAATTTGGGGATATTACGATGTTAGCTCATTACAAACTGAAGAAAACCCTGCTTGTCAACTTATTCTGGGCCGACTACCAAGCTCCAGCTATGCTAAGCGCAACATATTAGGGGTTAGGCTTTATAGAAGATAGGAATAAACTTGCACCTCCCTTACTGTGGATTTCCATCTGGCTTAATAAATGAACAAAGATATTATAAAGGATTGTCTTACCTGTGACTTTTGTTATATTTGATGTACTGAAGCCAAGGAATGATATAATGCCGAGAGCTTGAGCAGACCATCCTTGTTCTCTGCCCCTACTAATTTAACTGCTTGAAACAAGACTAGAGTCACCTATACTTTCCTGAATGCTATACGTGGTGAACTGGAGGAAAGGGAACTTTTAAAACTATCTTTTGGTACAGACTATCTTTGGTCTTGAACTACATCTAGAGCTTGTTAACCATGTATGGGCATATACGCTCCTCACAAGCTTTAGAATAGGCTACATTAGGTAGCAGCTTGGTTTCCCGCTGGGGCAATTTACTACGCAATCTATTTGTCTTTGTCCTTGTGACTAATTTTCTCGGCAACCCTTACTTCATTTCATGTTCTTTTAGAGGTATTCTCCGCCTTTTTCTAGGAAATAACTGGTTTTCAATTTTAAAGAACCTAGAGTATGGTGCCTGTAGGCCTGCCTAGTTATATTTACTATAGCCTTATAGCCCGCCGTTGAGGGCTATACCGGCCATTAAAGGCCAGTATAGCCCACCAACAGCGGGCTATAAGGCTATTAGAACATTCCGCCACCGGAGGGCAGAATTTTCTACTAAATAAAACAAAGGCCTCAGTGAGCCAGAGGGAATTTAAATCCCCTCGGGCTCCAGGAGACATATGTTCACAGCAATAGCTGTGAACCACAAACATTGGAATGTTGAGGCTCAGGGCTTCTACCGCCCATTAGAAGTCCAGAGCACTCCATTGTCATCAGTGGAGCTTTTAACTTTACAATGTTCTAATTATGCTCCCATCAGTTGAGGTTTGTGTAAATGTAGGCCTGTTTTTAAAATCAGTTGTTCGTTATCTGAACAGTTTGCTCTTTTAATGTGAATTTATTGTATAAAAACTGCACGCAAGTTATCGCTTGATTTTATTTATTTTTCCATTTATTGTAGATGAACTACTTGAATGCTTTGTATGTTTTTAAAATTGCCATTTTCTGATCGCCTTTTAATTGCCGAATAAAGATGAATTGATTGAGTCACAAGGTATGGTTTTTAATCAAGCCAGCGCCTGCTCCCTCACGTACCTAAAACGGCATGGTAAAATGGCAGTGTTTACAATTCTCAATTCGGTTGCCATTGGTCACTGTTAAAGTACGACCGACCGGGATTCGAGTACAATTGCTGCGGTGATGTTCGCATCTCTTCTGCATGAATTACAATCCCGAACAATATTTACAGGAAGTAGCGTCTGGCAGACGTACTTTAAGGTAGGCTTGGAATAGAAGAGCTAATTGGTTTGTGTAGTAAAGCGTGCACTGCTCTTAAATCCAGATCTATTATCACCAACGCGTTCCACAGCGCTTGTTGTTTTGCCTCATGTGAACTTCTAATGCGAACGACATCACAAATCTGCAGCTATGTAAACAACGGCGCTGGGTCCGGCAGATAATTCTACCCTCTAATGACCCCCGAGAGGGAAAACTGCTTCTCAGCTGATGCTTGGTAAAGCGCTTCAACACACCTGTACGTTCCATAATAATTTTGTCATCGCTTGGTGCTTTTCATTAGGTTTTGAATTGTGGCAGAGAGCCACGTGTGGTACCAGCATTAGCTTCCTCTTTTCGCCATCTGCCACTCCCCGACCGTAATCTGGTTTATTTTAAGACACCCTGTTTATCGACAAAGCAGTTTAGTTGAACAAAACCATCAATCCCTTAAGAGTCTCTCTTTTACTTCCGTCAGGACACGCAAGTAACGCGGAGGGCGCTTCAAAAATACAAAACTCTTGATTTTGGCAGTGCAAAAGTGCAGAAATGTTCTTTTAAAAATGTCTCGTATTCTTCTTCCGATAAGCATTTGACAATACAGAATGGAAAGTATGTCGACAAACTAGTCTTTCGTAAAAGGTTTGCATTGAATTAAGAATGCGTCGGGCCCGGGCGAACAGCTGCATTGTGATATCGGACTTTTCAAAATTCAAAAGGAACAAATAAGCCCATTTAAAATCTACGTAGTGCCCTGCCAAGATTAAAATCATGTGAGGTAAACTTTTCATTGCGTTGTGACGAACATTTTTAACTAGTGATGCTGGCAAACAAAGAGTGAGGAATGCTGAGAGTGTAAACATACTAGACCACAAAAGTCGCATTCATTTTTTTAATTTAATCATTAAGTGCATTCTTGGTGTACGCCTTACAGAAAGAAAGACTATGAAAAAAACATGCATTGGCAAATCCTACTTGTTTTAGGCGTATGCCCTTTGTTGTGTTATATGCCGGGATATAATGACATAAAAATCACAGAGAGGCAAGCAAATAGTAGTCAGGTGGCATTTAGAAAAGCATACATTTTTAGTGTTGGTCTTATAAGCCACATTATTTATTATATAGGCCATGCCTTTTGGAATGGATTCCTAGTTACACATCTCTGCTCATTTTCTTTTTAGAAACCCCCATTCCCCACCCATTTCTTGTCATCTCACTTAGTTGCCGCCAGGGATGATGAACACAGCAATCTGATCCACGCACATCATCAGAACCTCATACCCCTCTGAGGCCTTGGATGTGGTGCTTGGGCACATAGGACAAAGTGCTTCAGCAACTGTAGTCATGCTCACAGCTGCAGCATCAGCTTCCCTCTATGTGAACCTGCTCATGTATTTGAAGAGTATCAGACATGAGATACGCATGCCAGTGATTTTATCTGACACCGTCAGGCTCTATCAAAATCCGACTTAGTTCGCTATCACCGGGTTCATGTCAGGTCTACATAGCCCCTAGCACCGACCAACCTTATTCCCCAAAGCTCTAAACTTTTCCCCTTTTGTCTCTTCGGTGTGATTGTTGCAGGGATTTTGCACATACACATAACTATGCACAGGAATACGGGACCTTGGTGTATAGGGGCTAAGCCTTCCTACTGCGTCAGTACCCACAATCCCAGTACCAACTAGCTATAGTGTCTCACTCGCCCTCCTACACAATCACGAAGATGCAAATGATTAGACACCCCAGAACACAACACTTCCAACTCACAGAAATCCCGGTGACAAGACACACCCTTTCACTCACTAACTCGTACTTGTCCACAATAAGAATTGATAGAAACACTGATATAGTTTAAAATGTTTAAACTATAGTGCTCTATAATGCAGTAAACGAGCCACTACCAGCAGCAAAACGCATAAACCTAAAACAGCATTGTCGCAAGTCCTTATATTACAAAGGGAGATGTCATCTTATATCGACAGTGGATAAAGGACTATAAGGCCTAACCACCCTCCCCTTGGTAAGAAGTAGTATTATATAATAGAATACATCTGGGCTTTGTCAGCAGACCCCATACCTTAGTGCCTAGATGGTATATCTATATCACAGGAACTGCATGGCTCTTCTCCCTGGAACGGTCCCTCTCCGAATGTGTGTTAACCAAACATGCAGCCCCATAATATGAAAGCATGTGGTTCCAGCAGCCGCAGCTGTTTTAGCATGTTTTGTCTAGGTGCTAAAGACTGACCAGAACAGAATAACAAGGGGCAGTGTTCATTGACCTTGCTCACAGGGTTCAGACTAAACTGCAGGAACAAATACGAAGAAGGAGGTCTCTACCTATGGATTTCAGAGCGTACAATGTATCGTCTTTTTAGTATGTCAAACACATGGACTAAGACAACAATAAGAAAATACAAACAATTAGATTCGGAGATAATCGAGAATAACAAATTTATATTTATAAGAGTTTTATTTTTAAATAGAATCAATTTCAAAAAGATGTATTTAGTACATAGGCTGGTTAGTTATTGATACAGAAAGACTTTCAAAGTAACAGTGAAAATATTGAACGGGGTCCCAAAACGTACTCAGACACTCGCATACTCAGACACATTCATACCGGAATCATCCCACACCGTGGACACTGAGATCACACATTCACATATAAAAGGTATAAATAGCCCAAAGAAAATTGAATTTGTGAACAAAACTCAATATATACACAAAATCATATGAATATTCAATGTCGTGTTATGTGACATGTTCAGATTTGAGAAATTAGGGCTTGGGTGGCCACATGAAAACGCCGACGCACGTTTCGGTGAATGCACCGAAATGTAGGTGCCACCTTCTTCAGGGCGAACAAAACCAAGAGTTGTAGTATGGATTTGTACTGGGACCTATCAAAAGTGATAAAAGTGTATTAGGATAACTTAATCAACATAAAACCTTAGTGACATTGTTCATCTAAGTCATAAGTATATATAATATAATACACAGGTCATTAGTCACAAGTGTTGACAGAACAACAAAACATAATCAGAAATACTTTTCTCTACATGGAGAATTAATAACAATGCAGGTACACTAGATATATCAGAACACTTGATCAAAGGGAAAATTCTAATCCCAGGAAAGAACGGACAAGGAAAAAAGGAAAGAAGGGGGGAAAAAGTAAAAAAGTAAAAAAGGGGGGGGGGTAAACATAAAGGATCGTTTGCGCTCACCTGTGAGATCGCACACAGGGATGAGCAGGATAGCTCAAGTTAGAATCATTTGATGCGTTTGCTTGACGTTCTGCCAAGAAAAACGGACATATAAACAGTGAAATAATCAAGAAAGAAGGCGTCCCGAAGGGGCGCACAAGAAATTCACACTGCCATAACAGGTTTTAAATCAGTTCTCTCATATCCATTAAGACTCACTTTTCTGTAGAAGTGAAAGGATCGCACAAAATGCAGTATGCAAAGGATCATTTGAAGCATGCATCAGGGAGAATGCCAAAATATATGTTTGCAGGCACACGAATTTACAGGAGGCTTAAAGGCACTAGGTAAAATAGTTATACATATTTAAACGCAATCAAAATGGCAGAGGTAACAAAAGTTCACCTGAAGCGAAAAAGGACGCTCTTGGACTCAGAGACAAATCCCTTATCAAAGGAATTCCAGATGCGAGAAAATTAGGTTGCCAGTTCTATAGAAATAGATAAAAAGGTAAGGAGAAGGTGACACGGATACATAGAGACAAACAAAGTGGAGGAATAAGGCAAACAAAATAACATAAAGGTGTCTCTACCTGAATGAAGCAGGGCTTTAACGGGCCATGGAGGGATAATGATATAAACACATCTTCGTAAAAATCACGGAAAGGTTCGTCGTGATAGGATTTTAACAGGGCTACAAGAATATAGAGGAGAATATATGTAAATTAAAGCGTATCTGGCGCTGTGTTGGAGAAAGAAGAAGAAGAAGAAGGATCGCGTCTGGTAAAAACGTACCTCATGAAGTGCGGGTTAAAGTCGGAGTACTATCAATCCAGAGGGCTCCAAGCGGGAAGTAAAAGCCTCAGGTGGAACTGGTCGGTCCAGAGAGCACACGCGAAGTTCGAGCGCCGTTTAAATACGTCAATGGGCTAACGCGTCACAGATGGAACGCGAGAGAAAAAGGATACGAGATTAGAGATACGAAGAGGGCGGAGCAAATCTATCTAAAAGAAAACGTGCGCCAGAAAGATAAACAACGATAGACAACGTCAATGGGCTAATGCGTCGCAGATGGAGCGCGAGAGAAAAAGGATACGTGATTAGAGATCATTCTAAAAGAAAGCGTGGACCAGAAAGATAAACAGGGACTAAAGGCCAAAAATAGGAAAGGCAGTATCAATTCAAAAAGCTGCAGAAACAGAACCATGGAAATATAAAAAATTAATAATAAAAAAATTAATAAAAAATATGTAACATTACGGAGACAGTGTTATAATGAAACGTGCTGCAAGTAAGCAGAGAGCAAAAGTCAGATGAAGTAGTATAAACAAATGAAAGGTTTATAAAGAGGGGTGCAAATAAAATGTAATGAATAATATTAAAGCAGCCAACTGTAAGTTCCAGGGCTTATCAAATAAATCTCATAAAATAAGCCGAATTATACCGAAGGTAACAATTGCAAAAAAGAAAAAAAAGAAAAAACAGGCGGTTCTCATATGAAAGGCAAAAACAGAGTCCTTCAAAATGAAGTCATGTAGTAACGTGCACAAAAGAAGCATCATGGCAGCAGAACTCATGCTAATTTAGCGATGTCGATAATGGCCCCATCAGCCATATGACATGATAGTGGGTCACAGGGCCGTGTTTGTGGTATATCCTCCCACCTTTCACCACTGAACCCAAGGAGATCACCTGCAGTGTCCCCCAGGGCTCATCACGATGCTCTTCAAAGCATATATGACCCCGCTGGCCAACATCGTCAGATCCCATGGTCTCAACATAATTTCCTGCGCAGACGACAACCAACCCATCCTCTCACTCACTGACAACCCCACCACCACCAGAACCAAATTCCACAGATGCATGACAAACGTCGCTGACTGGATTTAGAACAACTGCCTGCAGCTGAACATAGACAAGGCGGAAGTACTGATCTTTGGCAACAGCAGCAACACATGGAACAACTCCTGGTGGCCATTATACCTAGGACCCACATCCATTCCCTTTGACCACGTCAGAAGCCCCCTCTCATCACGGACAACAAATTAACCATGAAATCAGAGTTCAACACCATCTCCTTTGCCTGCTTCCTCACTCTGCGCATGCTACGTTAAAATCTTCAAGTGGCTACCCTAAACAGGAGACGCACCACGACCCAGACCTTCATCACCAGTCGACTGGACTACGACAACACACTCTACGTAGGAATCACTGCAGACCATACAGAATACTGCACCCAAACTCCCGATGAACCCACATCTCTGGCAACTCCAATGGCTTCCGCACAGAAGGGATGCCACTTCAGTCTGCTGACCCACACACACACACACAAGGCTCTAAACGACCACACAACCAAGGACCCACATACATTAACATCTACCGAAGCAGAAGTGGAGAATGCTCCTACCCCCACATCGTAGCAAAGACCTAGAACAGCCTCCCCACGCAGCTCCGGACAATCACCTCACTTTCGGGATTCCGAATTGACCTCAAGATCTGGCTGTTCGAATAAGCCTCCGGGACTTGCAAGCATCTAGATACCCTATCGTGTGATTAGCCGTGCTTTATGAATCCTGATTGATCCATATCTATTGAGAAAATCAGTGCTAACATGTACACTAGCATCCCAATGATTAGTTCTTACGGCGTTTTATGTTCAGTCATTCTGAACTACTCTAAGTAATGAATATTTGGAGAAATCAGGCACATGGTTAACACAAATGCTGGAGTCCCAGTTCAATGTGTGACCATACAAATGGACCGTACATGTCAACAACTAGCGGTATGTGACCTTTACAGTGCATCTTTTTCCATCCAGCACTATTACCGCACAGTGTTCTCCACAAAGGTTACCCCACAGATACATTTTTGTTCTCCCCCTCTCAAAATCACTTACATCATAGAAAAGTTTTTTTAGGATTGTAAGCACCCCTTTCAGAGGGGCCAAAGAACAAGCAAGAGCTACTGAGCCCAACCCTGGGAGTTGAGGAGGCAGTTTTCTCCTGATGTCCAAGGGCCCGACCTACTATGGGTCCTGAGCAACTGGGCCCAGCACCCCTTCAGCACTTGACTCTCAGTAGCAGTGTGGATCGAGCCGTCCAAGGCTTCACGGGGCAGTGGGGGAGGTAGATATAGGCAGGTGAGCACAGACTCAAAACACAAAATACGTTACATAGAAGTAATAAATAATTGTCCAGTCAAATACCTACTTTTATGAAAACAAGCATTGGTAAAGCCAGTAGGTCTTGTCTATGCAAGAGGTATTCACTTTGCCAGTTTGTTTTAGTCATGTTTTACACCAACATGGATGCTGTTCAGCCTGGCTAAACTGTAGTGTCGTAGAGGTGAATGGCATGGATTGTCAGAGTAAAATGGAGAAGAGTGGAGTTGAGTGTTGTAGAGTGGAGTGGCATAGAGTGTTGTGTATTGGAGTGGCATAGAGTGGAGTTGCGCAGAGTGGAGTGGACTGGTGTTGAGTCCGTTGGCGTAAAGTATTGCAGAGTATAGTGGTGTAGAGTGCAGCAGCATAGAATTAAGTGCTTACAATGCAGTGCAGCAGATTACAGTGTTGCATAGTAGAATGCAGCGCGGTAGACTGCAGTGGTGCGGAGTGGTGCAGATTAGAGTAGAGTGGCACAGAGTGCAGTGACAGAATGGTGCAGAGTAGAATATAGTGCGATAGAATGCAGTGACGTAGAGTGGTGTAGAGTAATGTCGTAGAGCACATTGGCATAAAATGCAGAAGTGTAGACTAGAACTGCATAGAGTTCAGTGCACAGAGCGCAGTGTTGAAGAACACAGTGTCACAGAGTACAGTGGTATTAAGTGGTGTAAAGTGCAGTGGTGTAGAGTACAGTGGTGCCGAGTAGGGTGCAGTGGCGTTAATAAGAATGGTGCAGAGTAGAGTGCAGTGGTGTGGAGTGGCGCAGAGTGGCGTAGAGTGGACTGGTGTAGAGTGCATTGGCGTAGACTGTTGCAGAATACAGTAATGTAAAGTGCAGCGGCGTACAGTGCAGCGGCATAGAATTCAGCGGTGTACAATGCAGCAGAGAATAATGCAGTGGCATTGATTAGAATGGGGCATAGTAGAGTGCAGTGGCGCAGAGTGTAGTAGTGCAGAGTAGAGTGGCATAGAGTGCAGTGGCAGAGTGGTGTGGTGTAGAGCGCAGTGGCGGACAGTGGAGTGGTGCAGTGGCATAGTGCAGTGATGCAGAGTAGCACAGAGTGTACTGGCACAAAGTACAGTAGTGCAGAATAAAGTGGCAGAGAGTGCAGTGTCGCAGAGTGCAGTGTCGCAGAGTGCAGTGTCGCAGAGTGCAGTGTCGCAGAGTGCAGTGTCGCAGAGTGCAGTGTCGCAGAGTGCAGTGTCGCAGAGTGCAGTGTCGCAGAGTGCAGTGTCGCAGAGTGCAGTGTCGCAGAGTGCAGTGTCGCAGAGTAGAGTAGAGTGTCGCAGAGTAGAGTGTCGCAGAGTAGAGTGTCGCAGAGTAGAGTGTCGCAGAGTAGAGTGTCGCAGAGTAGAGTGTCGCAGAGTAGAGTGTCGCAGAGTAGAGTGTCGCAGAGTAGAGTGTCGCAGAGTAGAGTGTCGCAGAGTAGAGTGTCGCAGAGTAGAGTGTCGCAGAGTAGAGTGTCGCAGAGTAGAGTGTCGCAGAGTAGAGTGTCGCAGAGTAGAGTGTCGCAGAGTAGAGTGTCGCAGAGTAGAGTGTCGCAGAGTAGAGTGTCGCAGAGTAGAGTGTCGCAGAGTAGAGTGTCGCAGAGTAGAGTGTCGCAGAGTAGAGTGTCGCAGAGTAGAGTGTCGCAGAGTAGAGTGTCGCAGAGTAGAGTGTCGCAGAGTAGAGTGTCGCAGAGTAGAGTGTCGCAGAGTAGAGTGTCGCAGAGTAGAGTGTCGCAGAGTAGAGTGTCGCAGAGTAGAGTGTCGCAGAGTAGAGTGTCGCAGAGTAGAGTGTCGCAGAGTAGAGTGTCGCAGAGTAGAGTGTCGCAGAGTAGAGTGTCGCAGAGTAGAGTGTCGCAGAGTAGAGTGTCGCAGAGTAGAGTGTCGCAGAGTAGAGTGTCGCAGAGTAGAGTGTCGCAGAGTAGAGTGTCGCAGAGTAGAGTGGTGTAGAGTGCATAGGCGTAGAGTGGCAAATAGAGTACAGTGGTGCGGAGTAGAGTGAAGTTATGTAGACTGCATCGACAGAGTGCAGTGGCGTAAAGTAGATAGTTTTAGAGTCGAGTGAAGTGGCGTAGAGTGGTGAAGGATGGAGTGCAGTGGTGTAGAGTCTAATGGTGAAGAGCAAAGTGGTATAGAGTGCAGTGGCATAGATTGCGGTAGTGCAGAGTAGAATAAAGTGTCATATACTGGAATGGTGTAGAGTGCAGTGACGTAGATTTGAGTGTTACAGAGTTAAGTAAATTGGCGTTGAGTGTATTGGCAGAGAGTGCAGAGGCGTAGAGGGGAGTTTTGCAGAGTACACTGGAGTGACCTAGACTAGAGTGGTATAGAGTGCAGTGGCATAGAGTACATTAAAGAGGAGTAGACTAGAGTGGAGTGGTGCACAGTGGACTAGAGTGCAGAGGCGTGCAGTGGTGTACACTGGAGTGGTGCAGAGTAGAGTGCAGTGGAGTGGTGCAGACAGGAGTTGAATGACAGAGTGGAGTACGCATTGTGTAGTAGCACACTGCCGTCACCGACAACACATTTTCAACTGAAATGATCTTTACATTTACACATACAGTTTTATTAATAATGCTAAACGATGCAAAATGTATACTGTGTAGAAATGGCTTCACCCAGTGAATTGATCTGTTATGATCATATTAAAGTATTTGTTTCCAAGACACTCCAGAAGTAACAAATAATGTGCTTTGTTTGTGCATTTATAATTATGATATATTCTGAATTACTTGCAGAGTTCATATAAATGTTCTTGTGTTCTAGAAAAAAATACCTTTCCTACCCCAAGTATACAGCAGGATTGTCACACAAATCCTCTCACTTTGAAGTGGAGAAACAAAACTAAACACCAAGTTCCCACGAAAGACAGAGCCTGACATTTGTCCTCTGTCTTTCGATGCACAGCTAATGCAAGAAGATGAGAACAAGAATTATAGGCCTGTTTACAGAAAGAAGCACTTGTGGAAGAATACAGGGGAGCTGGTGTGAAAAGGCTTTGCTCCTTGGGAGTGACAAACTCACTTTGGACAGCCTAAAACAAATAAAGCCAGCCAAAAGAAAGCAATCAAATTTGAGTTAGAAATCACAAAGCCAATGCATGCATTCGCAAGGAAGCTTTCTGAATGTTCCCAAGATGTCTTTAGCAAATCAGATATTTGAGCTGTCTGGTAGGCTTCGACCTAAAAAGGAGTATTTATATATGAACACAAAGGAAAAGACAGCATACACAAAAACACACAGCTCCCCCCCCCCCCCCCCCCCGAGGTCATGCCTCAATTGTTCAAAAGGCATGTTCAGGAGTCCCACTTCCCTTTTACTAATGGTAGTGGTTACACACCATTCACTACAGACGGCATTCGGATTAGGCCCCATTAGCAGTCCAAGTCTCAGGAGTCCCAATCCAACTCTTCCAAAAGTCGAAGGTGTTCCAGCGCCCGAAGCTGTATGTTTCAGAACAAGTACCCCTGGGGCCTTCTGGACCTACAATCAGCCATGCCCACTCCTGTAGGGGTTACACTACCGAAGTTTCTGGGAGCATTTCACTATCCGATGTCGTGGAGGGCTGCAAAGGCTATGTTTGACGAGTAGCAATCATGTCTCTGCAAGAGGTGTGGCACAGCGGCCAGGGTGCCGGACTCCGGGGTACATGGTTCGATGTGAGGTATGCACTTGGGTTCATTGAACTGCGACTTGTCCTAGTGGCATCTAACTTCTCTAGTCCTTGATTTAGATTCCTACATCCCCTAGCTCCAACCTGCGCTTCTGTTCAGGAAGAGGCCATAGGTAGCAATGAAACATGGAAGCCAAGAATAACGGCAGACTCGCAATTATTATTTTTATTTTTTTACAGTTTTTTGTAATGGGGCCACCTTCCAACACAGAATACAAAGACCAATGTTAATTCATATATCGTTGGTCCTTGTATGTCCCGGGACAGTTATATAAAAACAATTGACTGCAATGCAGTCCAAAGTGATTCTCAGTATCTGAGATTCATTCAATTATTCCACCCATCACTTTTTGTTGTCCACAGTGAACCCCCTTAAGTGAGAAAGCGAACACTGACTTGGATTTTATAGCTTGCTGTGTCAAGCTCACTGAATAGCCAAACCATACATTGATTGCTCGTTTGGTTGCAGAAGGGACATGACCTAGCAATTTGGACTGAATTGTGCATTTTGGGGGTGGGTTCTAGATCTGCCAGTGCACAGTGAGCTAAATAGATGGACTGAAATGCTGAATAGAGTAATTAACAGTGGCTGAGATTCATTCACACAATCCATCTATCACTTTTTGCTCCAGAATAAAGAGGGGTACACAAATGGAAAGGTGGACAGATGAGAAGCAGGGTCTCTTTCATCCTGACTAGACTACCAAATTCTCAGTCTGTACACTGGTGGTGGCAATAGCTCTGCTTGGCCCAACAGGCTTCAGTGAGTCATGTTAACTGCTTCCACCTATATGAGACTCAGAGAAATAGCCTGAGGTTCAAGCAACCTTCAGAGATACCAGTAGTTGCTTACATCTCTCCAAATGTACCTTGTAATACAAATACCATAAATTAACATGGTCTATAAATAATCATATTGGGTATATCTTGAGTGTAGTGGACTGACCACTTACCAACTTTTCTGGTGCTATTGACCCCATGGCATCCATCACAACTTCACCAGACTTTGACATTCACCTAGGTGTTGAAGTTTTAAAGTGCAGAGTTTAAAGGATTAGCAAAAGCTACCAACTAGGACAAGGGCTGTGCAAAGCTTCTCCCACCTATGGCAGCCATGGTGGAGTGTGAAATGCTGGAGATGTGATATGCACATGACACACTGGTAGGACAGAGATATTTTGTGTACGTATCTAGCTACACACCTGTGGGGAGGACAGTTGCCTGAATTTGCCGTGGGCAGAAACTTTGCATAAATCACATCTACCTTTCATGATTTGACAGAGCTCTCCTTTAGTATTCTAAAGAGATGATTTACAAAAGCATTTAGGAGTGCAGAAAGTATTACTACACGAGTACTCTTTTCCTTACGCTTTCATGCATTTGTATATAATCCTTGAAATGTTCCAAATCTCTATTAGTAAAAGTTCAGAGAGGACACTGTCCTTTCTATTTGTATTTAGTATTACGTGAATAGTCCCTGAATTTTATACTTATATTCCCATTTTAGATGAGTTAAGGTTAATTCACAAAGGCATGCAAGAGTCTGTAAAAGATAACTAAATAGTACTAAATTGTACCCCAAAATTAGTTTGTGAACTAGCCCCTTTGTCACCATAAAGACAGAATGCAATCTGGCTCCTATTCGTGGAATTCAGACATATGCTAAAATCTAAGGTTCAGGATGAGTACGACAAATTAGGTTATCCAAAAACTATGTCTTTTACTCTGAAATGACAAACAGGAGACCAGGCGAAACACTTTATTCTGGAACGTAGAGGTAGGCATACTAGACAGGAAGGGAACAGCAGGTTGGACCCACCAGCTGTTGGCAAGTACGGAGCAAACACAAGGAGATGATGACTAAAGCACTGACATACACTGACCCCGAGTCACTGATCAGCGTTTAATCCATCAACCTTCTTTAGCTCAATTCGAAACCCCAGGTCAGACCCAGCCATATGCAAATCAGTCCAGCCCGAACTGCCTGGGTTTGCTTTGCTGGCCCTAAATCGGCAGGGTATGCCCAGACGTGGGTCCCTTGCTCACTTTGCCACTGGATTCAAGCTAGCCTGGCTGATGAGGATTGTTACCCAGAAATCTGTCCCAGGATGCTGGTTTCTGGTCCAGGGAAGATCTGGCTAGGAAGTTCGGGCTGGACTGTTCCTATGAGGAACATGGTCAAGACTGATTTGCAAATGGCTGGGTCTGAACTGGGGTGGCGAAGTGAGGTAAAGAACGATGATGGATTCAACCCAGATCTGCGATTGGGGGTGAGTGTCTGAAAAGTTTCAGCACTCCGTCCATCATCTCCTTGTGTTTGCTCTGTATATGTTATTGCCATGTTCTGACAAATAAACGTAGCCAATTGTGCTACATCCCTGAAAAGAAATGGTGGCCTAAAAGTAACCCTACAAAGCTATATTCTTATTGTGTTATCCCTCAGAATTTAAGTCAGGCTCCTTTAACTTAATATTTGACCAATTTTCTTCCAATACCTTTCTGTTAATTATAGCGTTGGGAGATTAGGATTCACTGTGTATTTAACATTACGATTCTGAATGTTCACAATACATATTTGTTTATCTTGTCACACAGTCATCCACATATAATAGCAAATCATCAACTTTCTATTCAGATTCATTTAGTCTATCATGTATTCTCCACTTATGCATGTCTTTGATAAATGTTCTTTACAACTACAATTTCTGCCTCCCCCTCACTCTGAGTTAATGCAAGATTTGCTGACAGCAAACACTCTGCAGTAATTGCCTCTTTGTGAGTTCAAGCTTTACAGTCAGACAAATATGCATTAACATGGAAATATTTGGATTTAATGTATGTGTACATGATGCTTAAAAGAAGTGCATGGACTCCTTTTGCACTGGCAGAGCGCAGAAGACAGCATAATGATAAAGCCTCAAAAGGAGACATAGGCAGGGAGTTAATGATAAAACAAACTAATATATCCCAAAACAGAAAATCCAGCCAGGGAAGAAAGGGCAACAAACAACCAGATGCTCCTACTGCAATTTGAATATTCACACCGGGAGCCAAGTCCAATGAATGTATGACACAAAGGGAAAACAGCCTGCAACACTAAAAAAATTCAGACAAGCCTATCAAGAGGAGACAAACAGATTGTACTCTTGTGGCCCAAGTAAAGAACAAAAAGTTAGTCAGACCAAACAAAATAGTTACCTTAATGACATAACAAGAAAACAAACTCTAAAGGTGAAGACACAAGCCAGACAGCTACCAGGGAACAACAAAACACAAGTCTACCACTGTCAATCATTACCACAAGAATTAAAACCATGCTCAGGTCAGAAAATATAGACTCACATTTTTGAATTCCATAGATACTAGGCACCACAAATACTCTTGCAAGCCAATAGCTAACTTTCAAAACAAATGCTGAGAATCATTTCACGGACTGTAAATCATATAGGTGCAAAGTTAATAACATCCTATAAAAGAATTATTCTTCTGTGGAAAAAAAGCCCGCCTCAAAAAAGGAATATTTGAATACACAAAGCATAAGGAATAAACAAAAAAAACAATAGTGCTGAAACATGGAACAACAAGAGCAACACCTGGGTCACCAAGCAATGAATCAAGAACACCCAAACTGAAAGAAGGAACATTCCACAATTTCCCTCTGGAAACTAACTACCAGTACTTTCAAATATTGTTTTTAAAGAAAATCCCAATTGCAGACCTTGCTTGTTAAGAACCTAACAATAGTACATAACAAAATAAATAACCCTGCCCTAGTCACAATGGAAAGAGGAAATTAATTGTCCCTTGAAGAGACTGCAGTGGCAGAGATCTTAAGAGCTCTGTCACTGTTACTGTTACCCGAGACTGAAATAATACACTTACTGTCCCATACGAGTGACTGGGGATCACTCACAACAATAAAGAAGGAACAAATAAGAATGGACCTACACAGTGCATTCATGACAGAATATCTCGGGGTCCGATTGTCATTCAGAAAGATGCGGGGTTCATTGGTAACAAAGATTAAGGAAAAAATGGTCATTCATAGCATGGAAGTACATGAGGGACTACCTGGTGCGGATCATCAACACAGCATAGAAGTTGGCAGACCTTGTGATAGTTGAGATCCAGACCAGCGAGAATATGCTGAAGTACTCTGAGCACATCTCAGTGTTCTAGAAAAAATTGGAAGAGATTAATTTTGACCAGACATAGTACTAGGAGTTCCTCACTCAGTCCAAACTGACCATACTGAGGAAGGATGTCCAAAACTTTATCCACGAGAAAGTATTCCATACACCACAGACGAAAACTATGAGAAACCAGAAATCACTACCCAGGTCCACAGACGCCAACCTAAATTCAGGGCAACACCCCAGAACTTGACTTTTAATTCAGGAGGTGAGAGGAGCAGTGGTAGTAGTGCCAGAAAAACTTTGGTGGTAATTCTAGACTATTCTACCCTGATATAACAAATCATCCACCCATAATCAGGTCAGGCCCAAGTCATGCTAGCTCCCTCTTGCTGTCAGTTCTTCTGCCAGCTAACTGTGGTCGGCTCCTGCCAACCACCATACTTCCTCAGGCCTGTACAGGCCTCCTCTGCCCCAGGCTCCTAGTGCCCAGGCTTCCAGTGCCCCAGCGCACAACTCAGTTCACTGCACTGCCCGCTTTTCCCATGCTTCTCACTTCTCATTTCCTGCACGCCCCTCCCCCAGACCTAATTAATGAAGGCCGCTGCGTGGCACATAGCGGCACGTGCTGCCAGCACGCTAAAGGCAAGCCCATCTGTGCCTGGACCGCGCTTCGCTGTGGATCTCTATGTCCTGGACCCCGGACAAACGACCGCTGCCTCGCATCCCCGTGCTCCACAGCTGGACCCTTCACCTGCATCCACTGTTGGTTCACCTCCACCCTAGAATCAACCGCCATCCCAACTATCAACGTCACACCATCCCCGTCGGCCGAGACCTCCCCGAAAAACTCAGCGGTCTCCTGATCAATGCCAGATCACTCTGCAAACACGCCACCGAAATCTTGACACAATCTTCACCCTCACCCCTGAAGTGACCTTCATCACAGAGACCCGGGCACCCCCGCATCTGCCCCGGACATCGCCACTGCAATCAAGTTGGCTACAAGATGAAACACTGCAACTGCACCAACAGACATCACCATCATACAAAAATAATCGATCACGTGCACCACCACCAATGCTAATACCACTCCAATCATGGAACACATTAACTTCCAGCTCCAACCAGATAATAAATCACCATCAAAGGCACCCTCACTTACAAGCTTACAGACTCACTGGGACCTTAAACCGACCTCAGCGATGCTATAGCTGAATTCATCACCCTGCTCGCCATCGAACATGAACATTACGTCTTCCTGGGAGATCTCAACTTCCACCTTGACGACCCCACAGACATCAACTGCACAGACTTCCTGAACGAATGGACAACAGTGGCATCAAGCAACTGGTCACAGACCCCACGCACAGAGCAGGACACACGCTAGACCCCATGCACAGAGCAGGACATACGCTAGACCCCATCTTCACATCCCGTAACAGAATCAGATACAGCCACATCACGGAACCCCTTGGTTGGACCACTCCATCGTCCATTTCACCATCACTGACCTCCCTGTACCACCTCCAAACACCACAACGCCCCCTTCCGCAGCTAGACCAAGGTCACTCAGCTCCACTGCAGCAACACCCTCAACATCATCCAACCCAACATCACCGCAGATCTCAACCAGACAGTAGAGAACTTCAACACCTGGATCACCAGTGCTGCAGACCGAGTCACACCCACCAAACCTGCCAGAACGCACAGATTCAACAAACAAGCCAGCTGGTACACCCCAGAACTTAGCTCAGCCATCTCGCAGATGCAAACAACTGGGAAGAAAGTGGCAAACCAGCAGGAACAAAAAGGACCGAGCCACGTAGAAATCAGCTCCTTTGTTGACCTAGGGAGGTCAACCAAGGAGCTGGGCAACCAGGTTCGAATCTCGGCAAGGACGCTCAACATTCTGCGATTCTGGGCATTTCACTTAATCTCCCCGTGCCTAACAAAAATAAATGTGTGTGTCCATGTAACGCAACTGGTGCCCATGTAAATTGCTCCGATACCTTCAGGTCTAGTTCACACAAAAAAAGTGCATTTGGGTAAAAATCCATGATAAGCAGAAGGTATCGCACATAACAATGGGACACAATGCAGCTATGAATTTTGTTGGTATGTGCAAAGCCTTGTGTCATGTTTTCATCACTATCCCATGAGCATGGTGGCACCACTTTTTTCACAGGTACCTGCCACTATACCTTGCACCGAGTGTTTACAGCATAGAATGGTGGCAGTTACCAGCTATTAACACAGATGTTTGTATCAAAGGGTGTTTACCTATTTTGTGTCTGTGGGTAAATGTGATGGTACATAAAGGCCAACATTGTGAGACACAAGCAATTTCACAAATCAGTGGAAGAATAAAATACTAGTGAAAGATCATATTTGTTTTTAATGTTCCCAGTGTATAAAATTAGATCAGATCAACAGTGTGTAAAATTAGATCAGAACTAAAACATGCTTTCAAGCCCATTTAATCCAAGTTCA
Organism: Triturus cristatus; assembly: GCF_964204655.1. Taxonomy (NCBI): domain Eukaryota; kingdom Metazoa; phylum Chordata; class Amphibia; order Caudata; family Salamandridae; genus Triturus; species Triturus cristatus. Next base: position 1,057,219,174 of record NC_140589.1, read on the forward strand.
CAATACTGAAGAAAACAAATTGAAGAAGAAACAATATTTTAGTGACATCTTTAAACAGCAAAACTCAAGTAGGATAATCTTATACCAGTTTTGTTTACTGCTACCTTGTATTACAAAGTTATATTGTGTTGGCCACTTCAGGAAGAAATAAACATAACTCACTCTCTCCCACTTTCCTTTCTTTGAGTGGCATTTTAGTCTGTTGTTTTGCAGGTGTTTATCAGTGTTTATGTATTTACGCTGATGAGAGCAGTTTCTCTTTCGGTGGGGTTTTATCGATTATTCTAGGTTTAAATCTAAAACAGGTTAGCCTAGTCATGTGTACTGTCTGATACCATTTCTATATTTTTCAAGGCCTGTAACTGCACCGGCTCCTGGTTTTAGCAAGTGACAAATTCAGACCCCTACAATAGTGCCTAAACCGATCTTTGGTGGCATTCATCAATACTAAAAGAAATTCCTTAGACTTCTCTCCACAAATTCATGTAATTTCCAAAGCTTTATGACAGTCCTAAAATTTAGGAGACAATGCAAGCCTTAGTGCGGCTGGAAAGCTTTGAAACTATGGACTCCAACCATGTGCTCCATTCAAAAACATCTTGCATGTCTTTGAAGATATTAAGTTTTTGCTTGATAATCATCCATAAGATAACAAGCCATCAAAAAGACTGAAGAAATAATATCTGAAATGTAATTTGCAAACACAAATAATGTAAAGTCATCGAACATCTTAAATGTTTTCTGCGAGTACAAAATAATCAAAAATTGAAGGAAAATAAAGAGACTGCCTAAATGACTCAAATATGGAACTGTTGGAAAATATATCACACACCTAAAACCAAATAATCAGGTGCCGCTCGCAGGCGCGGACCTTGCCGATTTGCTCTCCTCAACTCTTCCTGCACCGAGGAGCCTTGGGACATTCTATTGAGGGTGCTTACACCTGGAGGCTGCCTGTTTGCTGGGACTGCGAGGTCCAGGGTGCGTAGCTGCCAGATTCATTCAGCGCACCTGGTCACTCTTCCCGGCCCCTCCTTCAGCTCCTCCGCCTACATAACGCATCGCGGCCCCCGCTTCGCGGGAGCCGCTCGCAGGCGCGGACCTTGCCGATTTGCTCTCCTCAACTCTTCCTGCACCGAGGAGCCTTGGGACATTCTATTGAGGGTGCTTACACCTGGAGGCTGCCTGTTTGCTGGGACTGCGAGGTCCAGGGTGCGTAGCTGCCAGATTCATTCAGCACACCTGGTCACTCTTCCCGGCCCCTCCTTTAACTCCTCCCCCTCTTACTTTATAATCCCCTGATCACTTACGCGTTAGCGGGACGCGTGCGGGGCGCAGCCCGGGGCGAAGCCCGGGCAAAGGGCGGGCCGTTTGAGGCCGGGAGAGGCTGGGCCTGGGCCACCCCCCTTGGTCCATCCCGGGAATTCATTTGGAATTTGAGGGTTACGGTTGGTGTTTGGTAGTAGAGATGACGACAAGGGAAACAAGGAGTAAAAGTGCAATGGCTGTTGCAGCTGTATCAAAGGGAACATTGGATAATTACTTCGTGAAAGCTGGGTCCCTATTAATAGAGGACATTACGCTCCTTGAGAGGCGAATATCTCAGGAATTGGACTGGGTGAGGAGATCGTCTATGGGTCCCTTGGCCCAGGCAAAGTCTCCTGAGGTAAGCCCAGAACTTATTGTGTTGGACACGGGGGTGGCCGGCACAAGTGATCCCTCCGGGACTTTGGATATATCAAATTGTACTTCCCAGTTAAGCATGAAGGACCCTAGTGATTCTGTAGACCTTAGCATGCTAACTCTTCCGCCTGCTCAACCCCACCCCATACTTACTATAAACCCCATCCCAGACCCCGATAATGTTAACCCCGCAGGCCCAAAAGCGAACAAGCGAAAGGGGATTAGAGAAGGAGCAATACCGAAAAAGAGAGGAGGGCCCAAGAACAAGGGCTCGCGAAAGCTGAACACCTCAACACTCTCCTCGTATCCGCTATTAAACAATTCTTGTTTAAACATTAGGGGAAAAATAGATAGAGCTGAGGCCATGCGCTTCAATTCACCGGGGGAGACAAGCACCCACACTGAATTGAATTTATTAGAGCCCACTGAGGAGGATGTTACCCTTGCGGATATAGGTGCCCTCATAAGAAACCTCTTAAGCCCACTGGAAGAAAGGCTAATAAAAATGGAAGCTAGGTTAGTGGCCATAGAAAAGTCGACAGTCCAACTAGATGACAGTTTCAAAGTAATTAATAATGGTGGGAGCAAGGTTCCCGACAGAGTAACAAAAAAGGGACCCTCTCAGGCTACAAATCAGGTTAAAAGTGTCACACATATAGCGCAGCAGGCAAAACCTACCCCGTCTATAAGTAACAACACATACTTGAAGGCAAATCCTCCAAAAAATCATGTAGAACAGTATAATCATCCACCTTCCCCTCCAACTAGTGCAAAGCAAGTTGGGGAAAGTGATCGTGCTCCTATCAACACACCGAATACTGGAGAACTAACGACCGAGGGTGTGAGCAAGAGGATAAAGCCTAGACCAATACATCTTCCCCCAGAGGCAGCCCCATATACTGTTGTCCTAGTAGAGGTACCAGAATTGAACGCTACCTCTAAAGAATCCACCGCCTCCCTTAAGAATAAGGTGATAAATTGGCTATGCACATACAGACCGCTCCCGGAAGGTATATTGAGCGCAGTCCTTATGGTACGAAGGGTCCCTTGGTTGGGTAGTTCAACTAAATCCATAAATGGTGACTGTGTTATAGTCAGCTTTAAAGACCATAGGACCGTCCTGCACATATGCGGATGGATCCCAGAGGATGAGGGGACTACCATTCAATCCCTACCCCTCTCCTTTTTCTACCCTCCTCTAGTATATGATAGAGAGGATGAGACCTGGGGGGCTCGGATACAAAGACCGGCCGGGTGGGGAGATATCAAAGGAAGGGGAGTTTTTCATCGCCCCAGAAGCCAATACCAAGGGTACCCTGAAATTAATGTACAAGGCACACATCCGGAGAGATTGGGTGGGGGGTTGGCAAGAGGATGGAGAGAATTCCCCAACTCTAGAAGACAGGAGCTAGCCCACTACACCACCAATATGGTAGACGAGGGATGGGAAATTTGCCATAGGAGAGGCGGTAACTGGGGCATTAGTGAGCAAGACTACCATCCCCGGAGATCCCCTCAGCAATTTTACCTTCCAACGCAGAATAGGTACAGTCAGCTAGACATGGTAGATTGACTGCCCATATACACAAGCAGGAAGTGTAACTCTGTATTATGGGAGGCTGTGGACGGAATTAGTCTAGAGACAGAGTTGCCCAACGCCCTAGAACACCATGGGGTTCTGAGTAATTCCATTGGCAAGCCACGTCACATTGTGGGGGAAGAAATAAGCCTCCCCCCAATATATCCAGAGATCATGGCCAGCGATAAAGGGAATGTTTCCACCCACACTATTATTTCGAACGATAGGTCCCCGCCATTAAAAATATTGACATGGAATGTGGCAGGTTTGGGAAATAAGTACGACTGTCAGGAATGGATTGAATATACTGATGCCAAAGATCTATGCATGTTCCAGGAAACTTGGGAGAGAGAGGAACATGCGAGGCAGGGTTTTGCAGTATTCTCCATTCCTGCGAAATGGGGGGGGGAAGGGGGCGTCCATCGGGAGGCCTTGAAACCTGGGTCGCAGTTCACCTGGGATGCCAGGCCACGCGTTTTCCAGTGGCATCAGAAGACATACTTGTGGTTCTACTGGAATGGTCCCATTGCTGCAGATTAGCGGTGGTAAATGTATACTCAAGGCCGGTTACCATCTCACAGGAGTCCCCCACCATTGACGAACTGTCGGATCTTCTCGCTGAACTCCCTAAGGGGTTCCCTTTTGTAGTGGGTGGGGATTTGAACTCACATTTTGAGCCCTTAGCAGGTCTCTTAGATGGGGCTTTCTTAGAGGAAGATGCAAGATGGCGAGTACCATTGACAGTATCTATATCGCCCAAAGCTTGGAGCCCACTAGCACTCCAGATTACTGCCCTAACTTTGAGACATGGGGTGAGGGCTTGTAACGGGCGTGCTAAATCTGATATCCCGAGTAAACCCACATTCAATCGGAAAGGTAGGGAATCAAGATTAGACTATATCTTAGTGCAACTATCCTCGTGGTCGCATGTCATTGATTTTAGGGTTATTGATAGAGAAGACAGCGACCACAATGCCCTGGAATTGGACTTTCTCCTTCCTGGACGGGACCATGGGGAAGTAGAATCGCCTAAGACTAACCCTGATCTAGTCCTCGAAAGTAATAGGAGGAGAATTAAGTGGGAAAAAATAGTAGCAAGTACAGTCAAGCTCCCCCGGTTTTATAATAATCTCATTCCCATATTGGAGAACATGGCCACTTTAAGTGATGAACCTAGTTCAGGGGAAAAAAAAAAACAAATTTGGCTGAATCATGAAGAAGTCGTAAAGACTCTGACTGCAGATCTATTCAATAATGGACCAAGGAGGGGGGGTGGAAGGAACCAGTGCACATGGTATAATGTGGTGTGCCGCAGAGCAAGGAGGGACCTTTTGTCGAGCATTAAGAATCGCAAAAGTAGGCCTGAGATTCAAGCCAGGAGACGCGAATACAAGAAGCTGATTGCTAATGCTAAGATTGAGTGGGACCAGAATAAATGGGAAGAACTTGCCAGCTCTCTAGCCTCTATGGACTCACGGAAGTTTTTGTGAATTGTCAACACAGGCTCCGGGGAACTTGTTTCGGCAATAGAGCCAAATATTTCTTCCAAGATTTGGCAGGAGCATTACCAGTCTCTGTACACAGTGGAACCAGGGCATGGAGGCTGTATTATTCCATCTGTACATAACTGTCTGGAAGGGGACCCATTCACCGAAAAAGAGGTCCAGGTTGCCATATCAGGCTTGTCAACTGGGAAGGCACCTGGCCTGGATGGTCTCCCGGGTGATCTTTTTAAACAGGAGCCAGACATATGGGCCCCTTATTTCCTGGTACTATTCAATGCGATTCTGAAGGGTATGGAGGTGCCCTGTACTTGGCTGGGCGCAGAGGTGGTTCCGATTTTTAAGAAAGGCTCCCCCCTGCTCCCATCCAACTACAGGCCCATCAGCCTGACAGATGTGTCGCAAAAACGTTTCGGAAGGCTTATCTTAGATCGTTTACAGAACTGGATAGAGGAGACCGCCACCATGAGCCCTTACCAGGCCGGGTTCAGAAAGGGGGTATCCACCATGGACCACATTTTTCGCCTTAATCTTATTTACTGGAGGACGGCACTTGTCGAGGGGGGCAGCTTGTACACGGTGTTCGTGGACTTGCGTGCCGCCTTCGACTTGGTGCCAAGATCCAAACTCTGGAGTGTCCTGGATGACTTGGGAGTCCCGCCAGATATCCTGGCCATTCTGATTAAATTACATCAGGACAACTTTGCGCGGGTCAGGTGTGGCAGGATGGGGGGCTTAACAGAAAGATTCCCCGTTGACAGGGGGGTGAGGCAGGGATGTGTGCTCGCACCCACCCTGTTTTGCCTCTTTGTCAATAGGGGTATTGCCCACCTGTCCAGGATAAAAGACATCGACGCTCCTAAACTGAATGGCAGCAGGGTGCCTGCCATAATGTTTGCAGATGACACCCTGCTGCTGTCTAAATCCCCCATGGGAATCCAACGGATAGTGGACGGGTTCCTGAAATTTTGTACTGAGAGGGGCCTCGAAATTAACGCCTCCAAGACAACATTTATGATTCTGAACCCTACCCCCTCAACACGTCCTAACCCTTTGTTAGGTATAGTGCGATTGGAGAGGGTTTCCACATTCAAATATTTGGGGGTAACCCTGAATGAGAAAATGACATGGGGGACACATACGATTAAGGCAAATTTGAAACTATCACAGAAAGCGGGGGGTATTACTAGAATGGCGGGTAAATCTATATATCGCCCACTGGGCCCCATGATACAGATCTATAAATACCAAGCTCGGGGGCTCAGTTACATACGGGGCGGAACTTTGGGGCCATGTTCCTGCTAAAAATCTAACAATTACAGAGAACAAATTTCTCAGGCAGCTAGTGGCCCTCCCCTCGAGTACCCCATTGCTTCCCCTGAGATTGGACCTAGGTCTCAGGCCAATCGCTGAGGAACTTGGTCTGACACCCCTAGCCTTTTGGCAACGAATATGGAGCAGCCAGGATATTAGTGATTATAGAAGCGAGCTCCAGGAGTTCCTGGCTTTACCGAACATCAATAACATCCCCTGGTTAAGATACATAAAGAGTCTATGTGAAAGTTTAGGCCTACCGGAATTATGGACCGACCCTGTTAACTCAAGTAGGAGGACCTCTCGAAAGGCACTCTCACAACTTTATTACCAGTCAAAGCTGACCACCGCTTTAGGCAGTACACGGGTGGGCTCATTGACTCATACATTTATACAATTGAAAGACTCTTACCTAATGGAAAGTGTATTAGATGGTATGGGTCCTGTGATGGCAAGAAAGCTATACCTACAGTGGAGATACGGTTCTCTACCCCTGAGGGCCTTCACCAGCTCTTGGTCCCAGTCTTCAACAATAGAGCAGTGCCCAGCCTGTGCATATCCCCAGGAAAGTGACCTACATGTGGTCCTTTTTTGTAAAGCCTACCAAAGAGTGAGGAAGTACTGGCTTCTACCCATTCTTAAAAATATGGGATTTAGGAAATATCTGCCTGCGTTCAGAATCCTAAAAACTGATTTGTCACCTCCGATTGTTTTTGCTGTGGCAAAGTATTTAATGGCCATGTGGTATGTTCGATCTCGTTTTTTAAAAGAGGGGGGGTTGTATAATGTTATAAGATATTGGATTATCTCTTTTTATGTTTTTTTTAAAGGTCGCACTATGAAATTTTCGAAAGTCATTGTTTACATGGAACTGTTTAAAATATCGAAAACTTCAAAATTTTAAAAACTGTTATGTACTTATTTGATGATCTAAATGATCGAGAATAAAGATTATTTGATTTGCAAAATAATCAGGATGAGATTACAGAAAGAAGGGATATGAGATAGTGGCAGGCGAGATGAGGCATAGCCAGGCCAGATGAGGCAGAGGCAGGAGAGAAGTGGCAGGTGATCAGAAAAATAGGTGAAGACACTGCAGCCCTTTGAAGGAGAGTAATGCACTTTGTGTATAAATAATGATTATTGAAATGTAAAACCAGTTTTACAATATATAATGAAGTATTGCACTTTGTATCATTATAGAAATATGGTCCAACACAAATTTACAGTATTTGTCCTGAAGGTGAAGGATATAAAATGTTATAATAACAGTCTTCTTCGTCCACACCACAGATAATCTGAGCACTAGTACGGGAGGGTAGGATGCACAGGCCTATGGGGTGTCTCAGTATCAGACAAAATGCAAAGTCCTAAATGTATCCACTTAATCATTCAAAAGTGTTCACAGATAAGTCCTACCTCCTAACATCCATGGAGTTCCAATTTTGTCACAATCACAGTAAGGCTTCTGACTGGCCCTGGGTCAGCCTCACATGGGTTAGTCTTTGCCTAGTTGCTCCAGAAACTTGTAGTCTGAAGCAAACTAGGGCAAAATAAAAGGTTTTAATCTCATATAGAACCCTCAACCTGGCTAGGAACAATTGCAAAGAATCAACATAACATGCCCCAAAGAAGAGAATTATACTTGTTTTACTTACTTGTGCACTAAACATGAATTGAACATCAATGGCATTAATTTAGAGGCATTTGGTGAACAAGAACATCTATCTAAGCCTTCCCACGGATCCTCATCCACAGAATCAGGAACTACAGACATTTATGACCAAAAATGGAAAGCTTGATTGAGGAAAACCTGAAATTTGATGGATTTGGAGCAGTCTGAAGATTAAATTTAGGGTCAGGAAACTGTGAGCATCAAGATGATGACAATGCAAACTACATATTATACCTACGAATCTTTTTGCTTGTGCGGCTTACAGGAACATTGTGTATGACAATTATCTCTGGAAGCACTCGTAGACAAAGGTTTAGGACCAAGTGCATTTCCACGGATGAAAAGAATGAGAATAACCTTATATTCCACAAAGAAATAACAGAAAGGCATCACTACAGATAATTTCTTTTTTTCCTGGCTACAAAAGGGAATTGATGTGCTGATGCACAAATGCAGGTTCTTCCTGTCTTCCCTTTTGAAAATCCATGAGTAATCATAAAGAATGAATAGTACTCTCGAAAGTCAAAGACTTACATTGCTTACTATGACAGATCCTGGTGATTTTTTCGACACACCAGTAAATAGGACATCTTCTTAAATTGCATGAATTACCACAAGAGGAAAATATTTTGGACTTTTCCTAAAACATTTATGAATTCAAGTAGACTTTTCAACCTCTACCCAAAGCAAACCTACATTTTGAATTATATTACAATGTCCAAGCAGCTGAAAAAAACAAGCTAAAGTGTTACAACAATAATGTCAAACCTGTGCTGTGTTTTCCTCTTGGACCGCTCTTTCATAATCATAATGCAGCTGTCATTGAGACTGCCAAAAGGATGCAGGAAACAATCCTACAAAAATGAATTTCGTTAAACGTCTGTACTGCCAGTGAAATCTTGATGGACTTTGATGTAAATCTAAAACGGAAATTTCATTCATGCGGGGAACCAATAATGTGTACTGAGCCAGATTTTAAAAAGAGTGGAAACTGCTACGACATAGCAAACTCAGAAAAGCAGGAAACAACTGGAAAAACAAACTCCATTAGAATGAAGGAGTATTTTGCGAAGAGAGCGAGCTAGAAAAGAAGAATAGCCATGCTGAAATGTTGCATCTAGCAGAGGGTGATTCCACAGGGATACAGGAAGGTATTAGAAGGAGATATGTATTCATTACACCAGATGATACTGCCACTTTGTACGTACTGTTTTCTACTTCAAGCATGTCAATACAACTGACTCTAAACATGCAGAGACTATAACGTATTGATTGCAAATAAAATCATGCAGAATAAAAGCACTTGGGAAAGTTATGAACAGACTCCTGCAACAAATGTTTTTTCTTAAAGTGAGCAATAAGGATTTGGCAATAACTGCAGTAGTGCAGAACATTACAAAATTTAGATCCGCGTGTTTCACAGTCCATGTCCGAAATCAGCCTCAAATGATGCTATTTTAGTGACCCAAAACGTGTTTGGCAAGTTGAGCATTTACATATGCTGAACAATAAACACAACCTAAAGTATAACCTCAGAGCACGCTTAGAAATCCAAGTGGTGCATCGAACCTATATCGCCGTTAAGAAAGAAGACAGAAGACCTCACGGTTTGAGCATCCCATCTTTGAAGAAAGCTTTATAAGGCAATATAAGGCAATATGGATTTGGCTCCAGGCTCTTGGCATGGGAGACAGATATAAATCATGTAGACAGGTATAATCCTACAGATATGGGGGTAAAGCTCAGCTGTGACAAGAGAAGATGCAAGAAAGATTCCAAGTTCAACTTATGTCTTCCAGAGACACTAGAAGACATTTCTTTGCTAGTTGAATTGCGGACTAGGTGTGAGTACCTCACCAAGGCGACAAATACAGGAGGGACAGAGGCCTACACTTGGCAGGATGAAGTATGGAGTCATAGTACCTGGAAGAGAACGACTTAGTTTAGGAGTATTTCCATCCTTCAGTTTTGATGATTGTGGATCACATTTCCATCAATAAGATTGTAGTGCACAGTCCTGAGGAGGTGCTAAGACAGATCACTCTAGAACCAACAAGCAGTGACGAGAGGAGGAATTTATCTCCCAGAAACAAAGGTATGGTCCAATCAAACATTCCTCAACAAAGCAGGAGGAGTGAAAGTCAGATCACATTTTTATTTAAGAGATGAAGGTGCCAGGGAATACAAAGAAATATAGGACAGCCTCTAATGTTTGGCTGTCCAAATGGCAAACATGAAGAGCAGACCAACCTCTGATTTTTAAGGATGTACACTTGATTTGAATCAAATGAATTAAAACCGAGGAAATTTACAAAGTTGGCAGCTACTCTGAAAATGTGGCATGGATAATCACCCTGTGGATCAACAATGAAGGGGGGCGTGGCTAACCACCAAGCATGGCGGACGCAAACTAGAAGAGCTCCTTGTCCGGCCTGCAGTATCCTGAGGAGCTGGGGCCAAGCTAACCACCTAAAAGCAACAACGCAAAGGCATAAAGGCGGAGGGGAGAGCTTACTGTCCCTTAAGTGCAGGAGAGGACACCTGGCGGAGATAGGCGCTGAGTACGGGCTTACTAGCTGAAGCCTACCTGTGGGGCCTGCCCTTGTGCCTGGGACCTGGAGCTGAGCTGGGTATCGACGCGGCGCCATGAGCGGCATGCTGAGAGGTGCGGCTTTCAGCCCTGCCTCGGGGCTTCTCTCCCTGCAGCTGAGGAATCACGGAGGTGTGGAAGGGCCCCTGCAGCGAATAGTCAGAGGCCGAGGCGCCATGCAGCCAGCCAGGACTGTGCCTTCTCTACCGCCCTGGAGCACTAGAGTGCGGGTGCCCTCCTCCCTTCAGGCCCGCTGAGCGTTGTGTGTTGGCTCTACACTGAGAGCGGTGAATGCTGCGTTGGTATGCCGCAGATGCTGGAAATGATCGAGGGCCCTCTGGGTGCACACAGTGCTGATCGGGACCAGGAGGCCTGAGTAACTGGCTGCCCTGCCGACAGAGTGCTATGGCGGTGGACTGTGGGCAGGGGCCGGCGGAGGCCCTCCTCGCTCCCCCTCCCTACCTTCTGACTTCGGATCTTTCTCCCCTTCGGTGGTGGCGGAGGGAGCTCGGGGACTTCTCTCCCACCTCCCCACCTGGAAGTGCGGGGCGGTTGCTGGGGACTGCCGTGGGCCGCGGCCTGCACACTGGACAACCGGGCTGCTCTGCTGCTATTCTTTGGGCCGCACCACTGAACAAATGGATGCAGGTATAGAGTGGATCTGGCCCAGAGTGTAGCGGAGGCCCGTTCCAAGTCAAGTGGCACAACAAAATATGCAGGGAGCGGAGGTGAGTGGCGGGGGGTCCCCGGCCTATGAGTACTGATTAGTAGCGCCTATGGCCTGGGGCTCTCTCTCCCCCCTCACTCTCCCCCTTTCTCCTCCCGGATAGTGGATACCAGCGCTGCAGGGTCACGTATGAAACTGATGGGACTCGGGGGGCCGCTGGGAGGGCGATTGGAAGAGCCGCTGCTTTGCTGGGAGAGGCCCTTGGAAAGGCTGCCGGGCCTGGCACAAGACCTTCTTCCTTTCCCCCCGGTGTGTGCTGGGAGCTGGACAGTGGTCTGCTGGATGCTGCACAGGAGGCTGTGAAGACACCTGCTGTTACGCCCCCCCCCCCCCAACAGACGCGATATGTGAGGGGGGCCTGGGGAGAATGTAGTAAATCAGACGACATGAGTGAATACTATAGGTTTGTCTCCTGCCCGCTTATGCCAGGCTGGTTAGTACCCCTGTCCAGAGACCTGGAACCTTGCCCTTGTGCGTCTTTAGGGGCTTACAGCCACGAACTAAGGAAAACGCTGGCCCACTGCACTGAATTGGGTTGGCAGCAGACAGGCACAGGAACCCATACACTGCTGACTAAAATACAAGTAGTGAACCCTGCCTTTCGATAGTGAATGCGCCATTGGCTGGACTGCGACACATGCTTGATGAGAATCCCTGGCGGTCAATCAGCGGTGTATTGCACACTACAATGAAATGAGATGCACCAAAGCCAAACTCCCTGAGTCAGCCACCGTGAGCTTGCGTTCGCAGATGGACACAGGCACCCAGCAACCTGTCAAGAATTCCTGTCATGCGAGGGGAGGAAAACGGTAACCAGCGAAAACGGACTACATCTCCCAGGATGCTTAGCGGTTGAGAGGTTATGTAAACAGGAGAGCTGTTACATAACTCAAGGAAAACACGCCCTTATGTAAACAGGAGAGCTGTTACATAACTCAAGGAAAACACGCCTTATAAAGGGAGGAACCGGGAGGTACAACGCTGTCGGATATTGTGTTTACACCGACGTACCTGCTTCGTGAAGAGCAGTGTTCCGGAGTGGTGCTCCAGTAAGGCAAGAACGGAGGTAGGTCGAGTCGTTACTCCCTGGGCCGTGTCTTGCCCCATCGTCACCTGTGAAGGACCCGGAAGCTCTACCGGTCAACCATTGAGCTTCGCTTTTTGACTCGGCTGAGTCAAAGCGCAGTGGCGCTTTTGCTGGTTGGAGTCGTAACTCCCAGCCCGACCAGAGATACAGGGACTGCCAGCTGTAACGCACACCAGGAGGTGTTTGCCGCGTTACAGACTCGGAAGTCCACAGGATCGATCGAGCGGCTGCTCTCGGTTCAGTCTTCTTGCTTTTGATTGGGGTATCGCTGACGCATCACCAGGAGGTGACTCCGCGTCCCGGTGCAGTCTGAGGAAGAGGTTGAGCGGCTGCTCCCTTCAGGTAGAGACCCCGGCTGGGTGTTTCCCTGACTCCTCGATTCTCCCCAACACTCTTCGTGCCCCTCACAGCCTACCGATTGGCATTGTCGGCCATTTCATTTCTGCCCTCTGTTGGCATACGCCGGGATCGGCGTATATGCAGAGGACGGTTAGGACCATCCGTGCTGTGGGCTGGTAACGTACTTAGCCTGGTGGATTCCAGTGACTATAACTTTTGTTTATTCTTTGTATTATTTTTGCCTTCATTAAAATAACTAACCCTTCACAAGTGGTTGCGTCCTCATTATCGTGTCTGTTAAACGATCCTGAGACGTTCAGGGCGTTACACAACCACTATTAAGTTGTATATCGCCCATGCACATGGAATCACCACTAGACAAGCTAAACCTCATTCTATAAGAGGTGAGAGACTTATGAAAATCTATTAAGTAGCAAATTGGTTCCCTCACAACGGGATTCACTCTCTTAAAGGTAGACCACGCCAAACTGGCTGAGACTGTGAAAGATAACAAAACGACACTAGCGGAGTTGATGCCACAGCACTAAGAACATACATCGCAACTCACTCAACTGCAAGGACAAATGATGGATCTCCAGGACAGAGTTGACGATGCAGAGGGCAGGAATCGCCAGAGCCAAGTTTGCGTCATCGGCATGCCGGAACGCAGGGAGGGCTCCGACGCCACCAAGTTCATGGAAAAATGGTTCAAAGACAATGTAGCTCTGGAAGGTCTTTCAGATTTTTCTGTGTGGGGAGGGCGCACAGGATACCCTTGGGCCGGCCAGTGGCAGGGGCATGCCCTCGCCCCATGATCGCTAGAATATTAAACTTCAAGGACCGAGACTGGTTGCTCTAAAAGGCAAGAGAGAGATCCCCAATCCAATTTGAAAATCAAAGAATATCATTATACCCGGACTACACCATGCTTGTGCAGCGCAAAAGGTCCTCCAATCAGGCTACAAAAAAAGAGGCTCAGGGCGGTATACCTAAAGTATGCATTGCTATTCCCAGCACGCCTGAAGGTCCTGCATGATCAAAAAGCACCATTTTTTGAAACCCCGGAGGGGGCTGACGAGTGGCTGGAAGTAATGTTCTCCCCAACAACATCTGGGGCCTCCTCACAAAACATGCCACATAGTCCCAAGTCTACGACAAGTCGGCGATCAAGATGCAACAGACTGGCCCACAGCTCCCAAGCTAGAAATCCCACTCTGGAGCAAGCCCTGAAGGGCCGTGAGGAGGCGATTGCAGCGGCAAGTACGCTTAGAGACCCGCACCCTCAGTCGACGTCGGTTTCCTCGGAGGAGAACACTATTCACTCTGATTCTGAGAACAGTATAGCTCTGCTTAGCACTGCAACTCCTCAGAGAGCAGAAGATTTTATAGGATAAAAGTAACATCCCTTATTCCCACCCCCTGTTCTTTTTTGTACATGAAAGGACATGCTGGGAGCTGATTCGGACAAAGTATGTTTAGAACTGAGATTTGATCAGATAATAGCCGATCGACGCATATGCCCTTTCCCAGCTCTGCCAATGTATGTGGTTAACTGTATCTAGGCCAGGCTTAGGGAGCTCGGTAACTGTACACAATACCATGCAGGGTGTAGGTAGCAACCCCCAGCATACAAAATCAACTTGAAACGTGCTTAGTTTTCACATTGTTGTGATCCTAGTTTGGACCAGAGCAGTTTTAGCTCTGGACCTAGTATTTCAGTTTAATGTAGGGGTGTTTAAGGGAACTGGCTTGCTTTACACATTGTGAAATCTCTCATTGGCCCGAAGGCCCTGGTTTACCATACGTAGCATTCACAAACATGAGACCACATGCTGGGTACTTATAATGTAATCACCTGGAATGTCGGGGGACTTGGATGCATACATAAACGTCATAGAATACATGCGCAGATCAATAGGCGCAGGGCCCAGATAGTGTTACTGCAAGAGTCTCATCTCACCGACTCAGAGATCAGTAAATTGCGCAAGAAATGGAGGGGACAATTCTTCTCCACATCATACTATGAATTTGCAAGGGGGGGCAACAGTATGAGTAAGGAATGGAGCCCCCGTTCGTAGCGTTAGAGACGTGAGCTGATACACTGGGTAGATACACACTGGTGCGAGAAACGCTGGATGGTACGCAAGTGGTGCTGGGCAGCCTTTATGCCCTAAATCTGAACAAGACAAATTTCTTGCAGGTCTCAATGGGGTGCTGGCAGACTGGGTGGCCTACCCATATGGATACTAGGGGGCGATCACAATGCGGTCATGGACACTATTATGGATCGCTCACATCCACCGATTCCAGGGGCAGGATTTGTTAAGCAAGTGGAGGCACTGTGTAGATGGTCAGAGGGGTGGGCACTAAGAGACATTTGGCGTCTTAAAAATCGAAGCAATAGGGAATACTTGTTTGACACGAGAATACACCGAATATTTTGTTCCATTCCCCTTGCTACGCAAGTGACTCACACTACATACTTGGAGAAGACGTTCTCCAATCACAACCCCCTAGAGCTTACAATCGGATGGGGCAGGATCCCCACCCAGGTCCCCACTTGGAGACTGTGGCCACAGATGCTGGAGGATTCTGTTTTTCGGAACACACTGGCAATAGACATCACAAACTACTTTGCAGAAAACACAGATACTGACTCCACATGTCAGGTAGACTGGGATGCTTTTAAAATCGTCATAAGGGTGTGCCCATCAGCATCACTGCAGGGGCAGTACAGGAACTACACAATAACCTCAAAATAGCTGAGAACACCATGAATGCAATAGTGCAGGAAGTGGCGAAGGATCCCACCAAGACAGCGGCACTGCAAGGGGCACGCATTAAACATGCTGAACTATTAGAGAGCCTTAGAGTAATGGATTACAGAGCGTACACTCAGATAAAACACACAGAGGATGGGAAGATGTGTGGAACAGTGGCCAGGGCGACTGACTCTGGAATCTGGGGGCTCGCAGTTCGATCCACAGTGCCGGCGGCAGATCAGCCCAGCACCATGTGACTCTAGGCAATAGCTAGCTTAATCTTCCCGACGGCCCCCAGCGCCTTGACACCTTTGGGTAATTGTTCGCGCTTTACAAATACTGGACATTTACATAAGTCTGGTGCGCTGTTAGCGCCCATTATACGCGATGCCCCTCACGCTACTACGATACATGAAAAAGCTGCATTAGAAGGGAACACAGTGCACACCCAGCAGGAAATAAATTAATCATTCCATAAGTATTACCAAGCCGCAGTGCAACAGAAAGACGAATCTATAGACGCTTTCTTAGATGACCTACCATTCCTCCAACTAGATTACACTGCCAGGGAAGAACTGTCAGGCCCCATTACCAGAGCCAAAATCAGAGCAGCTATATGGGCGCTGCTGCGCAACGAGGCCCCCAGTCTAGATGGCCTACCTATAGAATTCTTCGACACCTTTTCAGATACATTGATTCCCCACCTAGAACAGCTGTACAAATCCGCGATGGATGCTGGGGCCCTCCCCTCTACCAAAATGCAAGCACAAGTTTTATCAATCCCTAAGCTGGGTCGTTCTGCTCCAGATATTGCAGGGTATCGACCCCTCTCTCTGCTTGCCACAGAAAATAAAATATTATGTAAACTACTGGCACGCCGCTTACTTCCATACTTACACAAACTCGTACATGTGGATCAATGCAGGTTTATCCCTAGGCGCAGCACATCCCTCAACATTAGGAGACTTTATTATGTCATGGGATCCACTCCAGCAGACACACAGAATGCAAGGTTGTATCAAATTAGACTTTAGACAGGCCTTTGACACCTTGCAATGGGATTACATGGCCAGGTCACTGGGGAAGTTTGGTATACCGCTAGGTGCAATTGCTTTACACAGGACCCATGGTGCGGGCCCGGACCGGGAATCACATATCAGGTACATACCCAGTAGGTAGAGGCACCCGTCAGGCATGCCCGCTGTCACCTCTGCTTTTTGTGCCTGTGTTAAGAGCCTCTGGCCATCAAGCTGCGGATAGAGGCAGAGAAAAAGGGATCAGACTGGATAACGTCACGGACGTGCTCTCAGCATATGCTGACGATATAATTCTATATACCGGGGGCGTGGCTACGTCGTGCTGTGGAATGGCTGCCTTCTGAGGGGCTCCGCAGTCCAGGCTCCATTATCCTCGCAAATCGCTGTTTATATTCAGAATCTGCCAAGGCTGACCAACACAACCTGTTGCTAAACTGAATCGCACCACCTGGGGAAGATTTGTTCGGAGACAGAGTTGGAGCTGAGCTACACGACAAGTCTAGCCGCAGCCTGGTTGGAAAGGTATCATGGACGCCGCGTGCCTTTGGAAAGCCAAACTGAGCTAATGTGCTCCTGAGACTCCCGGGCACCACCAACGCGACTGACCGTAGCTCCGAGGGAAAAAGAGCTAAGTGTGCCAGAAGGGAACCAACCTTTTTTTTTTTTTTTAAACACTTTATTTTCAAATAAAGGAAATAATTCACAGTGCATTGCATAAAAAGTCGTCACATACAAGCCATAACGTTCCTGACAGTTGTAGCACAATAGTGGATATCATATCAATCAGTAAAAAATGTAACCTCTCAGTCGACATTAACCCCCAAACCTCTCCTGCGACCCCCTCCCGCAACCCCCAATCCAAGTTGGCGCACTTAAGGCTGTCCATATCTTGCAATTGCACTGAGCACTACCCCACCCCTCTGTCCCACACCGTCACATCCTATAGCGGTGTGTCTCCGGGCCACCTCTTCACCTCACCCACTCGGGCACAATGCCACTGCCTGCTTGTGAGTTTGAAATCTGCTCGGCCACGTCCAGATGAGCCCTCAGTGGACCCCAGATGTCTCTGGAACGGGATGACGATGGCAGGAGGCTGGCATATATTTCAACTTGCGTGTTGCAGCAAGCCAGGCTAGTCATCCAATCCTGCAGTTTAGGGGACGTCTTTCTGCCCCAGTGAATAGCCACCTCCCTCTTTGCCAACAGCAGTCCAAGGGAGGCCAGCTTCCTAACTTTCTTGGGAATCTGGATTGTATACCCCAAGAGGGCAATTTCAGGGAGGGGGACAAGTGGGATACCAATAATCTTCCTCAGGGTCTCATGCACTGCTGCCCAGTAGGTGTGTAGTCGAGGACAAGACCAGGCCAAATGCAGAAAATCAGCATGCGGGGAAGCACATTTTAAACAAGTGTGTGGCTTGGAGGCATCAATCTTATGGGCCATGGCAGGTGTAAAATAGGCGCGACGAAGGAATTTAAAATGTAATAACTTATGCCGACTATTGAGTGAGATGTCCCTGGTGGCCTCGCAGCACTTTGCCCATTGTTTATCTGAGATTGGCCCTCCCATTTCCGTTTCCCACTCCAGACTAAGCTTGGAGTCATCTACAGGGAGCATCTGAGCACAAGTCTTGTACAGTTTGGAATTTAGGCATGCGCCGCTTGTGTTTTCAAGGATCAAAATTAGTGGGGGGGGAACGAGTCAGGCCCCACCGGATACGTGGGAAACTTAGAGCGCAACGCGGATATCATTCTGGACATGTTGAACCGGGTCAGGAAATTGCAATCAGAGAATCTGTCGCCTTCGTCTAGGGAGAGAATGTGCCCCCCAGGGGAACAGTTCACCCACCTTCACTATGTCCGAGGCAGCTAACGTACGCTACATTGTGCCCTCTCCCGTAATCGGAAACCATCTAGCATTGGGTAATGGTAATGCTGAGGAATACAGAATTGTGGCCCCTGTGCGCCTCCTCAACTTTTCCCATGCACAAGTAGTCGTGGAAACCGTTTGACTGTCACGCGGGAAGCCACCCGGCAGCACCTCGCGCAGCTTATCAGGGAGAACTAGGTCAGCCTCCGGTTTCAAAAAGGGGATACGAGTGTCAGGGTGGAACCAAGTGTGGGCATAATGGCACTGCGTAACCAAATAGTACAACTGTAGATCTGGGACACTAAAGCCCCCTTTATCATATGGCAGGGTCAGAATGGACCAACGGACGCGGGGCCTTTTTCCACCCCAAACCAGTCGGATCAAGAGTGAATGTAGATTGCAAAAAAAGGCGTCCGGCAGGGGCACAGGGATATTATTAAAAAGATATAACAAATTTGGGAGAACCACCATTTTTAGGATAGCCACCCTGCCAGCCAGCGATAATGGTAATTTCAGCCTCAAATTTTTGGAAAATCTGGCCATAGTTCAAACGGATCATCTGAGCCGTATCCAAATGATTATGGACACCTAGGTATTTCACCGAGTCGTGACACCATTCTAGCGGAAACTCGCAATCCCATGGAACTGTGCTCGCTGTAAGCGGGAATATGATTGACTTGTGCCAGTTGATTCCCAGCCCCGAAAACCGGCCAAATCGAATAATCTCCCGTATCAGGGGAGTTAGGTTCAAGTGTGGTTCCCGGACATACAGGATAGTGTCGTCCGCATACCAGTAATGGGCCCGTGTTAAACTGTAGGCCACTATGCAGATGGCGCTCCTGGAAGTGCCTGACTAGCGGATCCATTGCCAGGATGAACAGTAGGGGAGACAGGGGGCATCCCTGTCTGGTCCCTCTATAAAAACGGAACAGCGCGGACAACGTGCCATTCAAGCGAAGCCGCGCTGACGGGCCGCTATATAGTAGGGAGACGATAGCAATGAAGCTGAAAGGCAGACCCATTCGCTGCATCACTTCCACGAGAAATGGCCACTCCAGAGAGTCGAACGCTTTTTCAGCGTCAAGAAGCTCCGCCGCGGCCGGCACCTCAGGTTGAATTCTGTGCAAAACGGTGAACAGCGTCCGGAGATTCAAGGATGTAGAGTGTTTGGGGACAAAGCCAGACTGCACTGGGGAAATGATATATTCCATCAGTTGTGATAACTTGTTAGCAAGCACCTTCGCCAAGATCTTGTAGTCCAAATTCAATAAGGACTGTGGCCGATAAGAGCCACATTGTTTGGGGTCCTTGCCTGGCTTTGGAAGCAGAATGATCACCACCTCACACATTGTGGGAGGGAGTTGCTGCTTCTCCAGAGCCTCCGCATATACTTCAATTAACTGAGGGGCCAAAATGTCCTTGAACTCCTTCTAAAAGTCCCCGGTAAAACCCATCTAATCCCAAGGCAGTGGCACCCCTCAGGGTGTAGATAGCTAGTATAACATCATCGACGGATATTGGCTGTGCCATAAAATCTAACAAGTGTTTGTCCAAGAGCACCAACGCAATCTCATCCAGGTATGCAGTCTGGGCAGTTCCGTCAGGGTCAGCTCTAGATGTGTAAAGTGTAGTGTAACACTCCAAGAACTAGTCCCAAATGTCGGCAGTGGAAGAGAGACTGGTGCCGGTGGCTGATTGTAGATCGGTAATGTGATTTGTACTGTAAGGTGGTCAGAGCATGTGCGCCAGTACTCTGCCTGGCCGCTCCCCCTCCTCATATCTCCTAGCCGTGTGGTACATCCCCATGTACAGAATCTCCCGATCTGCAGTGTCCCTATATTCCATCAGTAAAGCTAGTCGCGCAGCCTGAGTCGCCACATCAGGCGATTTCGTCAATTGGGAGGCACGCTCAGTGCGGCTCAACGTTTGTTGAAGGTCTTTAAGTACCCCTCCCCGTTTGGAGATGCAAACCCCCCGTATAACTGCCTTAAATCCCTCCCACAGCACAGCCGCCGTGTCCACCAAGCCGGTGTTGAGTTCAAAATAATCTTCTATTGCCTCCCGAATTTCAGCCTTAAATAGATCGTCCAGATGGGCCCTACCAGGAAAACGCCACTGTCTTTCGTACCCTTCTGGACGTGGGAGGAGTAGATGCAATACTATGGGCGAGTGGTCGGAATATGTGCAAGGGAGTGTGGTGTGGGAGTGGCACCAGTCCGCGACTATGGGAGAGATCAGCCAATCTATCCTTGACTAGGTTCCGTGTGGGCCAGAATGATGGGTGTATTTGGTGAGGGTGGGGTGGCGTCGTCGTTCAATGTCGATTAATGTATGGTGCTCACAAAGGTCCAGCAAGGCATGCCGAGCACGTGGCTTAGCGTCCGGAGCTTTAGAAGTGCTGTCCAGAACAGGGTGGATTAACAAGTTGAGGTCCCCTCCCAGAAGCAGGGCCTGGGGGTCATGTACGATGACCCATGCGTTCAAGTTGTGGAAAAATACCGGGTCGTCTATATTGGGGGCGTAGACATTTACTAAGGTGGATACACACAAGATGAGGGTAGAGGCTATAAATACCGCACTTTACAAATGAAAAGTGTTTGCTTCATATATGATTGTTACAGTGCAGAGAACAAAGGAACACTCCCCTCTATGTTCCTCACTAGGACCAGGTCCTGTCACAAATTTCCATACAAAAGGGTTCAGCACCATTCAAGGAAAGTCAATTAAAAAATGTCCAAGACGTCAGTAGGTTTTTCTTGAAAAAATCTTTTTCTTTATAGTACGGTCACATGGATACGAGAAGTCATGGTCACATAGACATGAAGAATCTTAGCCGACGCGTTTCGTCTCAAAAGAGACTTCTTCAGGGCTTCATTGAAATAGTATAAATGATTCGGACTGATAATTTTAGGAATTGAGCCAGCAACCAAAATTTCCAAACTGGCAAAGGGATTTCAGTGGTGAGGATTGTTAATCAAGATCATAAAATCCAACAGGTGAGTATCTTTTGGGGTATGGTAACCCGTGAAAATTCTGTGTGCTCCCCAGCTGGCGCCAAACCTGGCAGAGTCTGTGGTGGGGAGGTGAGTCTCTTGCAATTATGCTATATAGACCTTGTGTCTAATAAGTTAATGTATCACCAGTCTTCTTTTTCGGGTGTTATTGAGCCCTCTGACATTCCAGGACATGAAGGAAATGGCAGACGGCCCTTGAACATTACCTAAACGTGACATCTAACCAGGGCCCAAATTGTCGTCTGCCAGAAAGTGTGCGCCATGCCAATGTGAAGTGCAATGCAAATACAAAGTGTGAATAATAACAAAAACCACATATAGAACTGCCCCTCAACCCCCACCCCCCACCCAGCTGCCTTCCATCCCGGAGGTGGCCAACCAACATTGAAGATCCCCACCCGAAGGTCATAAAGACCGACAGGCCAACCATAGAGTACCAAGAAGTGGTCCCAGAATGCAATAAACCAAAACACCAGGGATATACCCGGGGGGGTGGCTGCACGCTATCAGTCAGGCCGAGTGATTAATCAAATATCAACGATAAACTTCACGAAACCCCCAGAACCAATTATTAATGCAGTTTAGCATAGGCTTACCATCACCCAGTTCCGGAATTCGAAAAAAGGTCCACGCTGGCGTCAGATCCGCTGTGTGGCAGGGAGGCAAGCGCTCCCCCCCCACCCCCAGTGGAACGCACATTCTGGGTCTTATATGTGCGGCAGAATTCTTGGGCCTCTGTGGGAGTGTCAAAGATTCTGGACCTACAGTCGAAGTCCACTTTCAGTCTCGCTGGATACAGCATCCCATACTTGAGCCCAAGATTACGCAGTGTGGCCTTCACCCCTTGAAATTTCCTTCGAGCCTCCTGGACCATCGGAGTAAAATCTGGATAGAAGGATAGTTTGGAACCCTGACACTCAATCACTCCACGCTCTCTGGCCAACCTAAGCGCTGTGTCGCGATCTCTAAAGTTCAAAAGTCTTGCGATGATAAGTCTCGGAGGGTGGCCCGGGTTTGGTCTGGGGCCGAGTGACCGATGCGCTCTCTCTACCACAAAACCAGGGGAGAAGGATTCGCTGCCAAACAGATCCGTGAGTAACTTCTCCACAAAGAGATCCATGCGGCCAGTCGATGTCGTCTCCAGGATTCCCATGATGCGGACGTTGTTGCGTTGCCCACGTGCCTCCAAGTCCTCGTTCTTAATGGCGACCTGTTTTAACAGGCGTTCAGTCCGTTCTAACCTTTTCAGGGATTGGGCAGTCCCATCCTCCAAGTCCGACACCCGAGCTTCAACTAAGTCCAACAGGCGGTCATGGGCCTGGACTTTGGCCCCCAATGAGGCGATGGTTTGATCCAGGGTGTCGAAGCGGGAGTCCAGTGCCTTGAAGCCAGCACGCATCTCAAGCAACAGTGACGCAACCGAGGCATCAAGAGGATCCGGCGCCTCAGCAGTGGGCGCCTTCCCCGCCATCGCAGGGGGAAGAGATGAAGTACTCGCAGATGCTTTCCCAAATGGCAGAGTGCTCTGTTTTGGGTCCCTACGACCCATGCCTCCGGGGTTGTGCCAAGTGTCCAGTGGGTCTTGCTGCGTAAGCGCACTCAAGGTGGTGCGCGGCTCAAGGAGGCCAGCGCGGTGTCCCAGTCTATGTCTATGTCTATGTATTGGAATTTGTAAGGCGCATATATCACCCGAAGGTCTCATAGCGCCAGCAGACTCTCAGATGTAAGATGTAAGATGAGCAGAATTTAGAAAAGCCATGTTTTTAGGAGTTTACGAAATTTCTGATGGCTGGGTTCCAGTCTTAGGTGAAGGGGGAGAGCATTCCAGCTTTCAGGTGCAATTTTAGAGAAGGACCTGTCCCCATTTTTGACAGTACGTACTTTTGGCACCCTTAAGAGGTGCGAGCTAGAGGATCTCAGAGTTCTCGTTGGATGATAGTCAATAAGTTTATTTGCTAGATAGACTGGGCCTTTGCCATTTAGGGATTTATGAACCAGACAGCAAATTTTAAACTTGATACGCTTTTTTATGGGAAGCCAGTCACTTGCGTGTTCACTCCCGGCGAGGGGCACCCGCAGGGAACCGACATCTAATACGAAAAAGAATCCCGCGACCTTTAATTCGGCAGTACGGCGCCCCGGAATCGAGTGCGGAGTATCCCTGGGCCGTGTTTCTGGGCTGGACTGCGGGGAGCTAAGTGAATCGCTGACTGTTGGTGTTCATCGGATCCCTGTAACTGTGGGACGCATCGGACGAGCTGGCCTGAGGGAAGAAGAGTCTAGGCATTGCAGTGAGGTGCGTTGAGTGCGGGCCGCGGGTTTGGGGTAGTGTAGGGCCACGTACGCTCCTGCTGCACAGGCGTGGTCCCCATCTAATCTACTACACCATGGGGCTGCTTTGTAGTAGGCGGTGTAGTTGGGCCCGCGCCGCGGTAGCTCCTGATCGCACTAGACTGCTGATGTGCTGCGGTGCTACATTAGACGCTGATGTGAGCGAGCCGAGTGGGCTCCTACCTCCCCTCTTACGCATCCTGAGCTCAAGTGAAGTGCGCGGGGGCCCAATTCAGGGATCACGAGTGCCGCTTGTTCCGGGCCCGCTTTGGTGATAATTGGCACTAGTCTCTTCCTACTGTCTTGCACGGTTGCAGGATCTTCCCCCCCCCCCCCTCATTGAGACGCGTGGTGCGCACTCTACCGCGACACAGGCTTGGGGCCCATACTAAACCATTCACGATACACAGCTAATGCAGTAAATACAGCAGTCTAAGACACACAGGCCCAGTTCCTTCACTTCTGGATACATCCCATCCCATCCCATCCACACGTGGCCATTGAAACAGATATAGCTGACCCCACCCCTCTACAAGTAGCCGTCTATAAACCATATAACAGACCAGCAAACGAAATAAATACAGTTGAGACCTTGCGATGAGCCTGGGAAGATTTAAGGAAACATGTCGGGACACCACTGCTTTACGCACCCTCCACTTCAGTTGCACATCACCCTCAATTTCCCTTCCTTAATGATAAGGGTTCCATAACACTGGCACGCAGCATGTGCATTTCCACATTAGGGGACCTGTACCCAAAGGAAACCTTTTTAGAGCAGCCACAACAACAGGGAGACTCTCAAGTAACACTCCTGAACATATTCCAATATTTTCAACTCCGTGCCACCTGCAAGACAATGCACTCAACTTCCCCCCCCTGATATAATGAAGCGGCTAGAACATCTATTAACGACACCATCACCTCGTAGATTAATTACCAGATTGTACAACCTCACGCAAACCCCCCTTGGGTTGCCCCCATGGCACTAACACAATGGAGAATTGACCTAGAAGAACTGCCCCCAGACGAGCAATGGTTATTTTGTTGCTCACAGCTGAGATATTTATCCCCAAACTATAAGCTGAGACTTATCCATTTCAAATTTATACATAGGATATATCGCACCCCCCTGCAGTTACATAAACTGGGGTTATGTCCCGATTTGTGCTGCTGGAAATGCAGACGTGAAGCAGCTGCCTTTCTACATGTTGCATGGAGTTGCCGACACATAGCTGAATTTTGGAAAGAGGTGTATGATACTTTTCAAGCAGTCACTGGAGAGTTGCTGGAATATACCCCAGTGGTGGCATTGCTGAGTTATGCGGGGGATATCCCACCTGAGAAACACTGTTTGGTGGCCATGAAGCTACTGCTCGCGAAGCGCAGACAGGCCATACGCTGGGGTGCCCCTAGAGCACCCCATATGGCCGCGTGGGCGCAAGATATTGCTTACTGCCAAGAGCAGCTGGCGGCATTCTGGGACCTTATGCTGACAGCATCTCGCCCGAGAGACATATGGGAACCTTTCAATACCTGGCTCAAGGGGCATGATGCGGATCTCCCGGATGACTAGCCCAGTGCCAGTTGTCTCCCCGTCCAGATCGCCCCAATAGCCGCCTTCAAACTCGCCACTTTGTATAAATGTCCCTCATGTATATGGGTCCACCTAGCTCGAACCAAGTGATACGGTCAATTATAGCCACCCATCACCTCCCCATTTAATGTGCCTAAAATCTATAGGTTTATTTAGCCCACAGCCGACATGGTTATGTTTCAGTCAATATAACTGAGAATTGTGATGATGTATTTTACAGATCTACCTTTGTTCCTCTAAAAGGACAAAACGCACTTGAGCAGTGAACCTGATTTTTAGTCAGTATTGGCGTCTCAAAATTATTATAATGATGTAATTCGGAATAATGCGGTGTAGTGTTCACCTGTAAATGTACCTAAGTTATATATATGCCTGAACAAAATTTCATTTAAAAAAAAAAACTTTTATATGCCAAGGCCCTGCTCCGTGATCTAGGGCCGATCCCGGACATCTTCAGTCAATTTGAGGTGGTCTTGGGTCTGGCCATCAATAAGACTAAATCGCAAGCCTTCTTTTTTCACCCTGGCGTGCGCCCAGATAGGCTGCAATTTGGGCAGCTATCTTTAACAGTTGTGCCACATACCTTCAAATACTTGGGTATAAATATATACAGAGATCCGCAAGACTTAATATAGGGCAACCTGGCCAGTGCGATTAGGGCGCTCCGATCCCAGGCAACTTTCTGGTTCTACATACCACTATCTGTAATGGGACGGGTGGCAATCTCTAAAATGGTCGTCCACCCACGAATACTATACTTCTTTACAAACCTCCCGGTGATAATCTCTGCACCTATATTCAAAGCACTTGAAACACTATTATCTGACTTAATCTGGGGGAACAGCCGCCGGCAGGCGTGTCTAGCCAAGCTGCAGCTTGAGACGGACTGAGGTGGGCTGGGGTCCACAGATCTCCGCACATACTGCTATGCAAGCTAATTACAGTGGCTCCCGTTCTGGCTGGTGGGGCGCAACTTACACAAACTGGGATACCCAGCCCAGGACCTCAACCGCGAGACTCTACATACACTCCTGCTGCTCTGATCTAGGGCTCCCCGGGATGCCCTGATTCTATTACGCACAGCATTGGCATACTGGAAGAAAGCTTTACATTACATGTGCCAGTGCACCCCATACTCAAACAACACACTGCTGCCCACAAGCCTCATCACAGAACAAAACACCCGTAGCTGGTTTGAGGGAGGAGTCAGTACAGTAGGGGCACTCTTCAGTTTCGGGGTTCTCATGGATCTCGCAAATTTCACCAGGGAAAATGGGGTCACCGGGAATTTATATATGACATATGCGGTGCTAACCGCATATTTCAAGAGCCATTGGCCTCCTCCAAGAGAGGAGCCTCCCACACATGCACTTGTACAAGCAATGTACCTGATGGGAGAGGAGCGACTTCTCACAAGATAGCTATACAAAGGTATTCGGACACATGCTGGGATTGCACTTACTGATCTGCGCAACAAATTGTCAGCGGAACTAGGGAAGGATCTGACAGACAGGGAATGGAGTATCCCAAAAAGGTGTCACGCAATGCTAAATTTAAATGTATTCAGCATATTGTCCTCCATAGAGCTTACCTCACCCCACACCGCTTACAGCGTATGTTTCCGCAAACGCAACAACATTGCCCAAGATGCAAGGCGGAGGATGCATACCTTCGGCATATGTTGTGGTCCTGCCCTGTGCTAGCGGAGTTCTGGACGGAGGTTGTCCGGAATGTCAGGGCAGTGCCGGGTATTCCTACAGAGGAGACAGCTGGAAACTGTATACTGGGGATGTTTCGGCGACCAAAATCGCGGTCTGCTGACTTGGTACTTATTCTCGCAAAGCATGCAATAACCATGAGGTGGAAAGCGGCAAAGGGCCTGGCCATCAGTGTACCTGTGGCATGGGGAAATGGCGAGATGGGGCAATGCGGAGAGCGCTGCCATTAGACGGGAAGATGCCCGAGGGCTGTGTAAAACCGAGATCTCAATGGATTGGGACTTACTGTTGGAAGCGTTTAAAGCCTTAGGACCTGCGCCTGTGCCAATGGCACATGACACAGAGTAGCATGCGTAAACAGTCCCCCGATGGGATGATTCCGACCCAAAAATGTTTATATGTGAATGCCGCCAAATGCAAACATCACATCTGTAGTTATGCAAGATAAACACTGCCAGGATGGTTTTTTTTTTTTTAAAGTATATAATGCAATGTACAATTTATGAAACCAAAAAAAAACTAAATAATGTGGGTTTAAAAAAATAAAAAAAAGTGTAACAATGAACAGCCCTCTTTAAGGTACTAACAGGTTTAACAAAAAGCAACATCAAGGTTTCCCCGACAACCCAAAATATAAAGTGTAGCATTGCAAGAAGCATCTAACATGATGGACCACGATTTGTGATAAAACTTTTCTTAGCGAGAGAGAGGAAGACGGAGAGAGAAAGGGATGGATATAGTTGGATCAGAGAAAGGAGATTTTTCGACTATGTTAGGAACATTACTGTCGGATATTGCATTTAACTCCCAATGAAGTCTCCACAGGTGAACTGTTGTCTTTTAAAAATCACTGTAAATACACTACATTATACTATGTTGCAGGGAACCTGTAAATGTATCATTTTTCTCAGTGCATCATGGTACAAGCTCAACTATTTGAGCAAATATAAATTGCGATAAGACTCATGTATTGGTCAGGCTAAAGACAAATCTGTGTGGCTAGTAGCAGATGTATAGCCCAAATGTTAAACTGCTGGCAAATACATGAAAAAGTACTGCATTTAATAAAGGAGTGTTAGTAAGGCTATGTTGCAATCGCAGTTTTTGAAGATCGCAGTACCTTGAATGGTTCAGCAGTTCCAGGGTGGGCTGTGATTTTCACTCGCCTAGGGCTGCCTTCCCTCATACTTCTGGGCTCCTAGCTGCTGCTCGTTGTCTCTACAGATCCTAAATGGCAATCACTTGCAGCTGCCTTTCAAAGATGCTGCGCAGCTAGTCCAAATCAGGTTTTTATTCCACTTTCTTTCTTTCCCTTTTTCATCTTTGTTGTTTCTTCCTGGATTCCTTTCTGGTTTTCCCAATAACTTGTTTGATGTCATTTTCTTTTCTTGTTCTTTTACTATTTAAAGGCTTCGGTCTAGTTGCAGGATGTCTTAACAAAGCTGTGTTTCGTTGCTCGTTTCCCCACTTCCTCCACTTGCTGATCCAGACACCTCCCTCCTCTGGAACGTCACCATTAGATTTCAGACTCCTTGCTTTCTTCAACCTCCTGAAGTCTTTCTCCAGCAAGTAGGTTTTTTATGTCAATGACTTTTTCCACCTGAGGAGGTAGCTTCAAAGCCCTAGACTAGATTATAGGTAAGCATATACTCTTGAAGAGGCTGCAACATCAAAAGATTTGACTGTTTCTGGCATGGATCATGCTGTAGACATGGCTGCTGTCCTTCAACAACAAATACTTAAATTGGACCAGTTAATAACCAAGAAAGCTGCCTTTTGCAAAGCAGTTCATTCCAGGTCCTTCCTACCACCAGTCCTTCAACTTTTAAGTATTCTAGAGATCCTTTAAGATTAAAGGAGTTTTCCTCTCTTACTTTTTTCCAAGGGCTGAGGCAACTACTGAGCCTACGAATCCTTCAACTGAAATATCTAACAAAACAATGCAGCTTGGGTCTGCTAGACGCTCATTGTCCAACGCCAAAAAAGTTTGAAGGCATAAAGGAGGCTTGTGTCTCTATTATGCAATTCTAAATCACTGTCTGTACTTTGACATTCTAGGACACAGGGAAAACACAAGATTCTGTCCTTTGTAAAGTGAAAGGGGAGGAAGATTCTACTCTCCTAGTGGGTCAATTTTACACTTGCTCCTATTGGATCTAATTCTTAAAGCCCATCCTAACCAATCTGTCTCTATGTTCCAGCTTTATTAGCTTCTGGTATCTCTGGAATGTATATGGGCTTGAGTTGTGCCTCAAAAAGTCATCTCTGGATCTTGAACAAACTATTGATGAATACCCATTAACTTCGGGTCTACTGACATTCATCACAATTCCTTTATTAGAGTTTTTGAGCAATCATAAAGAGAAGACTGCCTTGGATCTAATCACATCTCTGAACTATGCCATTGTGTTAAGGAAATTCTGTCTGGGAGGACACAAAACTTATATTAATTGGGAGAGCAGGGTTGTCTCTTTCTTCACAGTTTTGGGCTCAAGTGGTACACAAACTATCTGAAGACCAGTCTCATTCCACTATAGCCCAGAGCAGTACCATTCCTATGGCTTATCAAGAGTTTCTGGATGTCTTTCAGAAGCATGTGTCAATCCCTCCACATAGGGATTCAAATAGCACATTCCTCACAGTTCCCAAAGTCATAATTCCCTATGGAAGAATGTGCTCGGTTTTCCATCATCAGAATCAGGTACTGAGGAAATCTTTGGATGAAAACCTTCAAAATGGCCTGAAAGTTCAATCAACATCCTCTGCAGGAGCTCTTCTCTTCTTCATCCCATAGAAGTTCAAAGTGAGACATTGCATTGAGTATTAGAGAGTGAATAAGGTTATCATTAAGGACCGTTACCAGCTTCCACTCCTCAAACTTAACAAAGTTAAACCTTTGTGGAGATTACCTACTGCTCTAGATAAATAAGAGTGATGAGAGGAAGCCAGCCTTTCGGACACCCTTTGGGAACTATTAATATTAGGTCATGCCCTCTGGCCTTATGAATGCTCCAGCAGTTTTCCCCAGTTTCATCAATAGCATATTCTCTCATGTCTTGAACCAATTCTTGTGGTGTACCTAAACCACATCCTGATCTTCACTGCTTCCATTTCTGAACATCGACCCCATGTTTGTTCCATACTATTACATCACAGGGATAAGTGAAAGTGAGAATGTGAACAAAATAAAGTTGAGTATTTTGGGGATTGTCTTGCTGAGAGCAGATTATCTATAGACCCTCCTAAGACCTCTGCCATCTCAGCCAAACTCCTAAGTCCATCAAGGAGACCCAGAGTTTCTTAGGATTGACCAACTTTTATAGTCACTTCCTTAAGAACTTCTGCTGAAATATGTAACCATTTTGAAGAAAGAGAACCTAACTAAAGGTTTTTCTTGCACTCTTAAAGTTAAGGAGCTGACAATCTCAAGAATGCATTCACTCAAGCTCCTTTTCTCAGACACCCAGATCGATGTAGGAAGATTACAGTAGTTACTGATGCTTCTAATTTTGCTAAAGGAACAGGGCTACTTCAGGTCCAGGAGGAGAACAACCTGGTCCATCCCATTTTTTCTCTTTCCCACGTCCTGAATTCATGTGAGCAACGGTATTCAATTCTGGAACGGGAACTCTTGACCCTCAAGTATGCCTGTAAGGAGTGGCAACAACTTTTAATGGGTGCAGTCGACCATTCTAAGTTGTGGACTGACCATGAAAACCTCCAGTTTCTGCAGGGCCTGCAATGGAAAAACGACAAACTTGAAAAGGTCATTTCTTTTCTCAACAGGATTAAGTTATTCACATCGCTGGCACAGAGCACATTCTTGTTGATGCCATGTCTAGACATGACAGTTTGGTTGAGGATTCTGAGACCACTGTCCTCTTGCTTCCTCGCCAAGTTTTCTGTCCAGCCATTTCTTTTTTTACTGCACGTGAGATGCCAAAGCTGAGCTCTTTCCAGAAGAACGTGATGCTCTGCAGAATGAAGTACCTTTGGCCTACCGCAATAATCTATATTTTTTCCAGCAGGTCTCCTTATTCCCTACTAAGGTCCTTCAAACAGAGGTTCTATTCTGGAAATGTGTCACAACACTGCAGTAGTAGGTCATTGCGGGGTTAAGTCAGCTTTAGAGCTCGTCCTACGTTTCTTCTGGTTGCCTACTGTTCGCAAGGATGCAGAGCTTTATGTTAAATCCTGTTTTGTTAGTGCACAATCCAAGGCAGTCCACGATAAGTTATTTGGCTTTCTCTAGAGTTTGCCTGTCCCTCCTCATCCACGGCGCGAGATTTCTACTGATTTTACTATGGAACTACCCCCCTGAACAGGAAACAGAGTGATCATGGTCACAGTATACTTCTTTTCTAAAATGACCAACTTTCTCTGTCCCGGAGGCTTCCTTCTGCCAGCATTATGACAAGGATATTTTTGGCTAATACATAAGGCTTGCATGGGATTTCAACACTATAATTTCAGACAGGGTCTCTCAACACATTATTCCGTTTTGGTGCGCAATTTGCTCTGCCCTGGGTATCCATCAAGCTATGTTCTCAGATTACCAACCACAATCTAATGGACAAACTGAGAGGGTCATCCAGAGTCTTGAACAGTATCGGAGGTGTTTCTGTAATATCAAAACAACTGAGCAGAATTCTTACCCTTAGCAGAGCTCTTGTAGAAGAATTCTGTTCCCTGTGCTACAAAGGTTTCTCCATTCCACTGTATCCAGGGTTTCTATCCTCGTTCCTTTCCATCTTCTCCAAAGTCCTCTCTTCTTGTACTGCTGCTGATTTCCTAGACAGACTTGATTGACCCTGAACGAAAACCCACAATGTACAAGATTCTAAAACTAGTATCAAGGTTAGAACCTATAGACCACCGATCTCAAATCTGAAGGTGAAGGTGAAAGGAAGGCTTGGCAGTCTTCCAGGCTCTTGCCCACTCGAAAATTGCCAGTTGAGATCTGTTCACAATTTTTTGGTTCCTTTGTAATATTCAAACAAATCAATACTGTTGCCTTTAGACTTTGTTTTCCTATCCTGACACTTGTAAAATTCACCCTAAAATTCATGTCTCCTAGATGAAGTCTTTTGCTCCTGATCCTTTTTATTGGAGTTCCCCTCCAACTCCTGTTGCAGTAGATGGAGAACCAGAGTACGAAGTCAATTAGATGGGTGTTTCCCGGATTTTCAAAGGCTTACCATTCTTCACTGAAAGGGCTTTCCTGCGAGTAAGCATTCTAGGGTTTCTACCTCTTCAGTCAAGAACCCTAGATTGGTTCAGCCATACTTTTCTAGTCTTTCCTGACAAGCCTGGGGCCTCGGGAGGTATGTATACTGCTGTAACCACGGCATCTCCGCCACCTAGGCCTCCGTGAACCTTGGTACCTTGCATGGTTCTGCGGTTCCCGGGTCTCGGCAAGCTCTGCCTGAAGCTGCGGGCTGCGAGTTTCACTCATCTGGGGCTGCTTTCCCTTGTGCTCGTGGACTGCTAGCTTCTGCCGGTTTGGAGGGTGCGTTGCAAGAAAGTTATGTTCATTTGCTTGTTTCCTCTCTCCTTCGGTTTCCTGATCTTGACTCCTCACTCCTGAAGAATTCGACTATCTGATTCCAGACTCCAGGTTTTGTTCAACCCTATGAAGTCTTCCTCCTACAAGGCTGTAGCTTTTTCCTCCTGAGAAGGTGACAGCTTCTAAAGGGAACATGACTACCACACATTCCAGTTTGTGACATCATGGCCTCCAGAAACAGTCACCCATATATCGGACTGCGGAAGACCTGTACCAGATTAAGGGTCCAGACCTAAATAGGCTGGTA
Organism: Triturus cristatus; assembly: GCF_964204655.1. NCBI lineage: Eukaryota > Metazoa > Chordata > Amphibia > Caudata > Salamandridae > Triturus > Triturus cristatus. Next base: position 1,057,251,808 of record NC_140589.1, read on the forward strand.
CAGCATGAGAGTGGCTACAGACCTAACACATCTTCACTGAGCTCTCATGATGCTTTCAATCAGCGGTCGTAGAAAGTGACACATTAAAAGCATCATAAAGTGCTCTAGGTTTATATTTGGGTATGTCAGGCCACTGTTAGGACTTAGCTGAGATAGTTAAGAAGCCTTGTATAACTGAAGTCCAAACATATAGCTTAATGCATTAAGCAGCGACTGCAAAGAGGTTTGGATGAGAAGTGGAGAAAATACAAATAGATTTAAACGTTATCTAGTGGTAGGCCTTCATTGTTAAAAACAAGCATTGGCAAAGCCAACATTTCTAGCTTCATCCACCAGCCTGTTGGTTCATTCTTGTTTGGTCATGACTTTTGCAAAAAACAATGTTTGGGAAGCTGCCAAGAGTTAGTCAATCGGAACAAAAAAACATTTACTAAAGGTAAAAATGTCTTTTGGTCTCAAAAAAGCACATATTAGCACAGCAGTCCCTGGTGCTGAAGGAATTGCTTTGTGTGTGGGTGTGCTCCTTGTGAAAGGGTATAATGCCATAAGTCATTGTGAAGTCAGCCAATGGCTTAAGTGGGGTGACACCTTCCCCTTGATGCATCCTCGAGTAGGTTAGAGAGGAATCGTGAATGACAACCACAGGAAAATGGATGAAGTGTTCCTGAGAACCCTTATAAGTAACTATGGCATACATATAATTTTAGTAAAATCCAGAAAGGCTTTAACTGGTACAGATCAAAAAAAAAAAAACAATTGTTGTGCCATTTGCTGCTAGTCTCTTGCCTTTGAGAAAGAAGGAAAACGAAGGGAGGGAAAGAAAGCAGAAAAAAAAAGGAATGATAAAAGGAAACAAGGAAGGCAAGAAAAAAGCAAAGAAAGAAGGGTAAAAAGAGGCAGGATAAAGGAAGGAAAGAAATAGCAGGATAAAAAGGACAGAAAGCAAGAACGAAGGAATGAAAGCAGTTAAGAAAGAAAAAGAACGAGAGAGAAAGAAAATGAAAGGAAAAGAGAGCAAAATAAAAAAAAGCAAGAAAGAAGGAAAGAAATGCCCAAACATGTACTCCGCCTATGTAGGTGCTAATTGAGTGTCAAGACTGCTGAGGATTTTGATTTTAATTAAAAAAATGTTATTTAAAAAAAAAAAAAAGAAAGAAGGAAAGAAAGGTAAGAGTGGAGGTCAGAAAGAAGTAAAGAAAGTATGAATGAAAGCAAAAAAGAAGGCATAAAAGCAAGAGAGAAAAAAGGAAGGATGACGGAAGGAAAGCAGGCAAGCAAGATACACAGAATAAAAAAGAAAAGAAGGAAAAAGGAACTAGGAAAGAAAAACAGAAGAAAAGAAGGAATTGAAAAAAGGAAAGAAGAAATGAAAGAAAAAACGAAAAGAAAGAAAGAAAATGAGCTCAGAATTAACGTATTCTGAAGAATTGTCTGCTTATAAATTCACATGTATAATATAATATTGAAGCTTTCAATAACTCATTCTTTTTTTTTTAATCTCTTTATTGAATTTCTGTTTCAATGACATATGGACCTGGACCAAATCTAGCAACACTTCAAAGCGGAGAAAGGAACTCAGACATTGTTCAATCATATTGGTGGATATCGTGCACTAGGAAGCTCATCCTCTTTTCAAAACTCTATATCCCGGATCAAAGTGTTCGACCAGTAGAGTAGACATCACTCGCCACCAACAAACAGTCAAAATTCCTGTATACTGAAAACCAAACAGTTGTACGGCTGGGATAGGACTGGGGCCTCATACATTGGAACTCGTGCAGGGCCATCCACCACGTCTTCAGAGGGGAGGGGGGAATAGTCTACGTTCACTCCACATTTCTCTAGGTAAGTGCCCCAACAGCCCAGAGGAACTACACCATCACCTCTTGTGTGTAGCTGTCCATGGACTGCCAATACAGCCAGTGCCCACCTATGCATATCAGCACACCAACACCACAGTGGGGGGTGCCGTGCTCGACTACCAGGCCTCAGCAATGCAGCGTTTAGCCAAAATCAAAGGCAGGTTCTGTAACCACAACAAGCCCTAAGGCTTCCTAGCGATGTCCTACATCAAGCAAATACAGAACAGGGTTCAGCGGGAAAAGACAGCCCCTCACCTCTGACACGGTTAGTGATACTTGCACCCAGTAGGGGTGTAATATCAAGCACAACCACATCATATGAGGAAAATTTGCATCTTCCTCTCTGCACCTACGGCAAGCGCTAGCCGCACCTGGAAACATCCAACCAATTGTGTGCGGAGTGAGGTATGGGTGGTGGCGATATTGTAATTAAATGAGGCGAAACCGGGCATTGAGTGTTACCCACCTAACTGACTGAAGGCACCGGTCCCACAGCTTATCCAAAACCTCAGTTCCGAGCTCCCACTAATCTCGTAGCTTCTCAATCACACCTGTGGGTCGTAGTCACAGAGTGGAGAAAAGATGTAAAATATCCTTAGTAGAACTACCCCCATCAGGGCTGTCTCTGATGGTGCCCCCTATCGGAGGTTGCTCTTGGTCAGTCCCCCACGTCCGCAACACATCTCGGAGGGCCAAGTAGAGCAAGCACTGTTCCAGTCCCAGCCGTGGTCTAATGCCAAGGTATCAAAAGAGTAGAATCTATCCTCTGACACCACGTCTTCTCAGGACATCCCACTTCTTCCCAGTCTTGAATGCGATACACGTTCTTCAAACCCGTGCATTTCGGTGTTGCCCAAATCGGTAGTCTGGGCGCATAGGGCGTGCTCCGCTCGCCTTCATAAGCACACCGTTGCCAGAGTCAAATCGCCAAGCCAGCTCTGTATGCGGCAGCATATCTCTTTGATCATCTGGAATGGGTATCTGTAGAAATAAGCAGGACTTATCCTTATTAATATATAGACCCAGTCTAGACCCAAAGACGTTTAACACTGTCATAATCCCTGGTAACACAGTAGGATCTGCCTCAAATAAATCAGTGCATCATCTGCCTATAGGGACACTGCGGTGCCCGATTTCGCAGGATGTACACCATGGGTTCTATTGCCAGGGCAAACAACGGCGACATGGGACAGCCCTGCCTCATGGCTCTAGCCACCTGGAATAGGTCTGATATCACGTCTCCTGTATGCACCCGGGTGACCGGATTAGTATACAGCAATGCCACCCATATGAGAAGAGTGGACTGAACCCCATGTGCGTTAAAACAAAGCTTTCCAATACAGAACAGTCTCAAATGGAAGCAGTCTGTTATGTTGTGAACTACCAGCAGTCAAAAGGTAAACAAAGGACACTCAAGGAGGAATTTACAACAGCACTGGCAGGAGACGGGAACTGGAAATGGTGGGAATGTGGCCTGTGCTCACAACTGGTAAAGCACCCTGCTGTAGCATCAGACTCTAAAACACAAAGGCAACATCAAAGCAATACATTTAAAGATATATATATATATCTAATTAATGAAACCCACTATATTGATGTAGGTATGAAAAAATAACTTTGAGTCAACGGCAGACGGATGTCATAAGATTCCATGCAAGAAAATGTCTATTGAAATGCATTATGGGGATTGAAGTCTGTATATTTGTCACGTGACTTTTAACTGAAAAGGCGCGCATGATTGCACTTTGCATTTGCATACTCCACCTGTGACCAAGGCATAAGGTTGCCGAAACGCGTAAGGAGAGGGAGTTCTGTTTGCGCTGCTGTACCTGCAAATAAAGTGCTTTACTCCGATATTGGGCCTCACCTTGTTCGTGATGGTGTGTCAAAGGATGGGTCTCTCCGGGACCATTGTTGTGAGGCCGCCCTGCAGGGTCTGGGGCTCCTGTGCCCGGAGGCATGTTTGGATATTTTATCTGGAGCTCGATCCACTAACCGCCACAAGCCCACTGAAGGAAAGCCAAATGGCAAAGTTGTGGTCGTGTTAGGAAGGGTTTCGAAATGTGGGGTGATTCCTCAATTTGATCGTGTCGAAGGACAGGCTTTACTGCAGATACATTTTGATATTGAGCACTGGGCACGACAAAAATAAGCACGGGACAATGCTAATTAATGAAACCCACTATATTGATGCAGGTATGAAAAAATAACTTTGAGTCAAAGGCAGACGGATGTCATAAGATTCTATGCAAGAAAATGTCTATTGAAATGCATTATGGGGATTGAAGTCTGTATATTTGTCACGTGACTTTTAACTGAAAAGGCGCGCATGATTGCACTTTGCATTTGCATACTCCACCTGTGACCAAGGCATAAGGTTGCCGAAACGCGTAAGGAGAGGGAGTTCTGTTTGCGCTGCTGTACCTGCAAATAAAGTGCTTTACTCCGATATTGGGCCTCACCTTGTTCGTGATGGTGTGTCAAAGGATGGGTCTCTCCGGGACCATTGTTGTGAGGCCGCCCTGCAGGGTCTGGGGCTCCTGTGCCCGGAGGCATGTTGTTTGGAGATATATATATATATATATATATTAGCACAGAAGGGAAGTAGCTTGTGTGCAGATGTGCTCCTTAAGAAAGAGCAAAACAGAGTCACTCAAAAGTTAAGTTATTTCATGCCTGAAGTGGGCTGACCTCAAGCACCATGGTGTACGATGAAGTGGATGGAAGCAAAATAGGAATGACACACCAATAGACCAATGGATAAAGAGAGCTGGCTGAGACCCCCCTTAAGTAAGTATATTGTACATATATTCTTTTAAAGATCAAAAGGTCTTGGCTAAAACCAAACCTAAAAATACTATGGAGGCTTACACTAGTCTATGGGAGGCTATACAAACTAATAACTGGGAACAATGAGCAGGCCAGGAAGTGTGTGTACTAGGCCAGCCTGAAGAATAGGATAGGACCGAGTGGCACAAGGTGACTTAGCAGCAAGTATGGACCTTAAAGCAAGCACGCAGTAGCTTGTTACCGCAGATGTCTGAGGCTGATTCCACATATCTGCAGTGGGAGACTTTGACGTGTACAACTAATAGCAAAGAAAAAGCTTGAGTTGATGTTAGAGGCCAAATAAGGTTACTGACGAGAGTCTGGATACAATTTCACTTCAATGGGGCAGATCGCCACTGAATTCATCGGGACCTCATGAAGATCGGTTCTAAATATGGAGAAAATACAGAGACTGCAGGTGGTCTAAAGAGGAAAGCAGGTTATCAGGTCTACATTGAGGTCTGTCCTGCTTGATTATTTTTAAGAAAGCAAAGTTTCTAAAGGGATTGGCTCTAAAAAGTATCCATATGGGTTGTGTGTCCTTGGAAAGGCTTTTTAAACCCCAGTGTTTTTTGGGGGTATAAACTGGTTTGAGCAACTTCACAGGGTGCATGGGTACGGGGGGGGGTCGCTATATTAGCCAGGGGTTCAGGGTACACTTTTAACCACTCTAAGGCTGATAAATTTGGCTGCTGGGCAGTTAGAGTGTCAAGATGGACAGGGGCAAAAGACTACCCTTTGTGCTATTTGCGGGAGCAATAGCGATGATCCGTCTGTCTTCCATGAGATTTCTAACAAACTCACGCACTGGCCTCTACCCTTACTGATCTGTGGGGATTTTTACATCAATCTCCCCAGCGATTGGTCTCTGAAGGATGACTGGCAGTACAAGGGTCGGAAACCTAAAGTGTTTAAGGCAATAAAACATATGTGCTATACACATGGGCTTGTAGATGGTTGGCAGATTTTAAATCCTAACGATCCTGGATATACCTTCTTTTCTAATCCGCATCGCTCACACGCAAGGATAGATTATATATTGATGTCTAACTCACTTAGATCTAAGTTTCATATTGAGAAACTTCCTCGAATTCTTTCAGACCATAACCCTCTAATTTGCATTCTAGAAATAACACCAGGAAATATAGCGCCCAATTCATGGACATTTGAGAAATCCTTGCTTTCAGATGATAAGTATTGCGTTCCCATGAAAAAGTGGATTCCTAACTTTTTAAAGGATAATACTGGGAGTGTATCAATTGAAGTTATGTGGGATGCCCTTAAAGCACGGATTCGAGGAGAAACAATGCAATACTCACTGAAGGCTAACAAAATGGCTAGGGAATACATGAGTGGTTTGCAGGAAAGTCTTCGACTGGCTGAAGAAGAGCTGATAAGGATAACTCGAGGGGTCAATGGGCTAGAAGAAATAAATAGAATACAAAATCTGGTGGCAATTGCAAAGGCTGCAGTTACAAATACTTTCACTGCTAAAGCCATAAAAAAAAGCTACCGCTCATAAGGAGATGTTGTATGAGGTTAATGAGCAAGTGGGCCACCAGCTGGCTATTCGTATGAGGCAGCAGGCCTCAGCAAACTTGATTCGGGAAATACAGGACCCAACGGAAGGCCAAATATCTGATCCTGAACAAATTAGAGAGGCATTTTGGCGATTTTATAGTACCCTATACGCTGATCCTAGCACAGCTATGTCTGTTATCGAAAGCGAGGCTAATAAATGTGGGCTTGTATCCGGATACGCACTCAATCAGGGGAAAACACATATCGTGCTGAATAACAAAAGCGAGATGTGTGACCCTCGAGTTGTGGATAAAGCTACATACTTAGGAATCTGCATTACATCTAAACTTGAGAATCTGGTGGATTTAAACATGAATCCAATGTTGGGTACCATACAGAAAGATCTCTGCCGCCTAGACAATCTACATCTATCTCTAATTGGTACGGCCAATGCCTTGAAAATTGTGTTTTTTCCTAAAATGTTATATCTATTTAGAGCTATATGTTTAGAATTCTCAGACCAATGGTTCAAATCCATAGAACGCACCTTCTCAAGCTTTATTTGGGCATATGCACAACCCCGCGTGCATATAAATTATTGACCCTGCCAAAGGAAAGAGGAGGAATGGCTCTTCCAAATTTAAAAGCATATTATTGGGCATCTGTGCTGCTTTATCGTTGTGAACTATTACAGAATACCGCGATAGAAATGATACCGGGGGGGGGGGGGGCGGGGGGGAGACATTAAATAGATGGGGGAGACTCGCCATCTATTAAAAAATAACGGATATCTTTGGCGACACTTGCATGACGGCTACCATGAAAAAGTGAAACTTAAAACATTGATTAACGGGTTTAAGGTATGGAAAGCGATGAGAAGAATGTTGGGTATTGGACAAATATCATTTTATACCCCCTTAAGGGATAACCCGGTTTTGCTGGAAATTTTTAAAGATAATTACATCAGCAAGTGGAACGAGGCAGGAATAAATCACATAGGGTGCCTCCTCTCCCCTGCAGGGATACAATCCTTTGAACAACTAAGGGAAAATTTTCGACTGGACTGGCGGGATTTTTTTAAATATCTTCAAATTAGAGACTTTCTGGTACGAAGGGTGGGGGGGAAGGACTCTACCAGGAAAAATAACTTTAGTGGAAACATTAATTCACATTAAAAAAAATACAATCGGGGGAATATATTCCCTTATAAATGGGCTATTTCCGGATGATCTGGAGAAAACATCTCAGAAGTGGCAGGGGAAAATTGGTATAACTATGGATACATTTTATTATGCATATCCATTGTCTCAAATAATTCTTATGTCCACAAAACTTCAAGCGCAGTTCTATAAAACATGTTTCTTTTTACACTATACGCCAGATAAAATCGCCAAATGGGGGAGCGGCAAGGGGACATGCTGCCCTAGATGTATGCTATTCTACGCTGATTGTGTACATATTTTCTCTACTTGTGATGGATTAACTTCTTTAAAACAAAACATTGAGAAGTTCTTGTCAGCTGTATTGCAAAGCGAGATAGTTCTGTCCAGTGAAGTTATACTATTGGGAGCGACAGACCCTAGTAATCCCAGGCCGGGACATGAACTCATCTTTATTGCTATGGCGGTTTTGAGAATGTGTATAGCCTCGGCCTGGCTGGATCCCAATGCTCCGTCTTTTCATCAGTGGCTGGCTAGGCTACTTGCAATCTCCAATTTGGAGGCTGCTATTTACAAACGGAAAGGGAGGATACGGCGTAAAAGGGGTTTGAGAATTTGGTCCCCATTAATAGAATGGTGTCAATCCCAAAACACAACAACAACAAAGAGAGGGAGAGTAGCACTCTTGTTCCCCCGGTATACTTTAATAAACAATGAAAGAGTGAATATGGAATAAAACAACAGCGTGGGCAAGAACCAAAAGGATTTATTAAAAGAAACCCTCACTCACCAACCTGGTTGGTGACATGCTTCATCATTGGGTTCCCACCAGGGAAGCCGAGTGCCTCCCTGGTGTGCTGCGACGCCTGAGTTACAGCGGAGCTGGTTTTTGATGAATCGGTGGATGTGAATTTAAAAGGTTAATGGTTTTAACCCATAACAATTTTAATCAAGGCAAACCAAGGACCATTAAAATCAAGTGAGACGGACTAGAACTGGTTGGTTAGGATAACCAAAGAACGTCCGGTTTGGGTCAGTGAAAAGGAAGTGGTCGACATGTTTCTGCTTTTATTTTGAATGTTCACATTCGGGCCGAGCAGGACTGAGCCAGGTCTACTGCGGGAGTGTGCGAGCATGGAAATACTATAGCTCACTACCCCCCTCTCGGACCCATGATGTTTGTCGTACTTTGCATACGAAATGTAGTAGCCCTGGAATAACAAGGAGGCTTATCGGTAGAACCGTAAGTTTTACCACTTCCATTCCACAGGTTAGGGTGCGCCTTAGCGTGCGCATACCGCCGTGGAATTTCATCTGGTCCTGAAGAATGCTTAGCTAATTTGGCATTAAAAGCAGAAACATGTCGACCACTTCCTTTTCACTGACCCAAACCGGACGTTCTTTGGTTATCCTAACCAACCAGTTCTAGTCCGTCTCACTTGATTTTAATGGTCCTTGGTTTGCCTTGATTAAAATTGTTATGGGTTAAAACCATTAACCTTTTAAATTCACATCCACCGATTCATCAAAAACCAGCTCCGCTGTAACTCAGGCGTCGCAGCACACCAGGGAGGCACTCGGCTTCCCTGGTGGGAACCCAATGATGAAGCATGTCACCAACCAGGTTGGTGAGTGAGGGTTCTTTTAATAAATCCTTTTGGTTCTTGCCCACGCTGTTGTTTTATTCCATAATCCCAAAACAACACCTAGTATATCATGAATCATATTCAACTTTATGATATGTTAGAAAATGATTTACTGCCGGGGATAATGTAACTTAACTATGAAATTATGAGAACATACAATTTTTGTACTGTATTATCAATTGACTGACCTGGGAGAGTGGGGGGGTGGGTGTGGTTTAAATTGTTGTAAATTCAAATAAAGATATTTAAAAAAAGGAAACGCTTTTTAATACATTGGTACCATATGACAAAAGTCTCAGCACAACACATATATAGTGCCAACACCCATTCACTGGAAAATTTCTGTTTATGGCAAGTAAGAAGAGATGCTTCAAAGAAATTGGAAGGTTTGTGCCATGATGAAGCTTAAGACCTTGTGGTAACATTCATTCCTGTAACTGCTGTTGGTTTCATGCCTGCTAATGAGTCTCTAGGGAATACACCTTGCTTCTGTGTTGACCTAACAATTATGACTGAGTGGGTAACAGCAACTCTTCACCCATCACCTACAAACAGTACACAACTCTATCCTATACCACTAACCAATCCACTCACCACTACCACAACATCATTCAAAACCATACATAACTACATCCCATCCAGACACACACTCCCTGCTCTAATTACTCCTAACAGACCACCTTTTATCACTTACAAACATATAATCAGCCTTCCATCATTTGTCCAACCAACACCCTCCTCTTCCTTCTACCATAATACCACGAACGCACAACACATCCGCTGCACGGCACGTCACTTTTTAAATCTTGCAACAAACCAGTCTTAGACAAACACTCTTACCTCTACTTCATTCCGTTCTACACACAACAGACACTCTACTCAAACACATCACCACCCACTCTACCTTACAACCTCCTCTCGCAAACAATACTATACAAACAAATCCAGTGCATGAAACAAATACACCAGCGCCCCATTTCACTACTCATCAAAAACAAAACATAACACACACACACCAACACAACAAGATCTTGAAAGCACAACACCTCATAATACTTACCATCACAAAATACAAACATACACCCACCTTTCAAACCACACAAAGGGACAAATTCCAATGCCAAGCTTTCTCTCTTCCACCACACCTACCACTGATACAGCAACACAGCAACTCTCTACTAACCACCTCTGTTAGAAATGGGATTTCTGGTTGACTAAGGCTTGCGCCAAAGCCAGGCAGAAACCAACACTCTAGTCAGGGCAAGGGAGTTACACGCTGAAAATAACCCCTGCTCACCGCCTTGGTAGCTTAGCACGAGCAGTCAGGCTTATCCCAGAGGCATAGTGTAAAGTGTTTGCGCCAACAAACACACAGCAGCACACACTAGGCACACTACAAAAAGAAACTCCACACATTATTATATAAAAATAGCCTTTGTATCATCAAAAACACATTAGAAACATAATCACACATTTACACTGTGCCAACTGGCACTAGGCAATATACACAGGGGATTATATACACATGACAGGACCAATTGGGCCACTGTCAGAACCATCACAAAGCACAAATAGTAAATGTAGAACACAACCAGTAACTACTGGCAAAATACTGTACTCAGCATTCTATCCAGCAACATAAATCCCACTATGCAATCAGCATCATAAGCCTAAACACATTATGCAATAATCCTCACAAGCATAAACACATTATGAGCAGATCAGGGTGCATAAATCACATTAGAGGCATACATCATGGTGCATAAATCACATTTATCATAGGCACCACATAAATCACATTAGGGCATGGCGCCCTACCAACCTAACACTGACCCCCTGGCCAACTGGCCTTCTCTCTAGGGCTCAAATGCCCTATATCCAAAATGTCAGGGCTTGGCTGCCAATGCAGCAACATCAAAGGGCGCGCAATACGCTGGGGTAGGGCAGGAGTGTACCTCACTCCTTTCTCAGCAACTGAATCAAAAATGCCCCCAAAGAAATAGTGGTATTGGCACTACTGTGCCTCCTGGGTGCTCCCCTCTGGGACTCCTACCAAATCGCCCCCTCGTTGCAGCTGCCCACAGTCCGGTGGGGCAGCTGTGGCAAAATGAACAGGCACTGGCACTACTGTGCCGCCTGAGCCCCACTCTGGGACTCTTAGAACAAAATGTGCCCCCTTGGTGCAGCTGCCCGCTTCGGCGGTGCAGCTGTGAACGAAGAAAAAGAGGCACTGGCACTTCTGGGCCCTCTGGACCCCCACTGGGGTCCTACAAAACAAATGTGGCCACGTTGGAGCAGTCTGCTCTCCTGCAGGACCGCTCAGGCACCAACAAGGTGCAACACCGAGCCCCCACTCACCGGGCTCTCTGGGGGACTCTGTGGCGACTCCTGGTCTTGGCAGCCTGAGGAGCCCGTGAGGCTCCTACTTCACTGGCCTTCACCTGGTCCCTCTCCTGGGACACGGGACTTCGGAGGGGTGCCCGCGAGGCTCCGGACAGCCTTCTGCGGCGGGCGGGACTTCCTCTCCCTACTCCTCTTGACGGTTCCTGAGTTCCGCCCACAGTCAGGTGGACTCTGCCTGGCTTCCAGGTCGGGCCGGCGGCTTTTCTTTATCGACCGCAATGCGGGCTGGGTACCGGTCTTAAACCAAGACCATTGCAGGGTGGGCACCCGCCATCAAAGGTGCATAAAGCGGGGTGGGCACCCACTAAAGGAGCAGCAATGTGGGGTGGGCACCCGCTCGGTAATAAATCATCATAGCGGGGTGGGCGCCCACAAATTTAAAGGTGGATGCGGGGTAGGCTCCCGTTTAATCACGCAATCCAGGGGAATCCCCACGCCGGGATACCCTCGGCGCACACGATGCAGCCCAGCGCTGCAGATGCCAGCTCCTCCCAGCACCACAAAGCAAAGCGCCCTTCAGAAAAAGTAAAGCGCTCACGATGCGCAGGAGTCAAAAGTCCAGGGGGCAAAGCTGGGTCCAGGCAGGCCAGCATACAGGGCCCTGCAGCAGGGAGGCAGTCCCTCGTGGCGGTTCCTCCCGAGGCCCAGCAGCAGCAATCCCCCCCAAGCACAGGAACAACAACACAACACTCATGGGGTCACAGCCCAAATATTTATATTACATCTGAGCTTTGTCTACCCTGGCATAGGGCTTGGGGGAACCAGCCAAAACTGTTTCAGGGGGGAATTTGAGCACTTTGTTTACAAGGCTCCTCTTCCCCGTTGTCAGGTGGGGGCTCGTCATCAGACACACCACAGGGGGGCAGAGCCAGCATTGTACAAGGTAGGCACAGACCTATTCGGGGACCAGGGACTTCTCCTCCCACTACTCCAAATGCAGATGTCCCATTCAGCCTAGTGCTGACTCACCCTGCCCCTCCTGAAGCCACACACACACCTCACCAGCCCCTGTCAATTAAAAACCAGACATGCAATTCACATCAGGCAGGCAGACACATAGCACACACAAATGCCAACTTGTAAAAGTGGAATTTCTAAAATAGTTATATTAAATCTGCACACACCATTGTGCAGCATTTATTATTACAATTCCAAATATACTAAACTTGACCACACTGCTCCTCTCAGATCTGGAATTACCACTGAAACACTTATCAGGGAATCCCCAATGCATTCCTATGGGAGGGCAGCCCCTCAGTAGTGAGAAACCAAAAGGGCTGATTGTCACTACCAGGACATGTCACACACTTAAGGTATATGTTCTACCTTTTACCTACAATGCACCCTGCTCATAGGGCTAGCTAGGGCCTACCTTAGGGGTGACTGACTTGCAGTAAAAGGAGGGTCACAGACATGGCAAACACTTTAGGTGCCACGTCACAGCGGCGGTAACACTGCGCGCACAGGCCCTGCAATGGCAGAGGCCTGAGATAGGTTTGGAAGACTACTTTGGTGGGTTGCGCAATCAGCGCTGCAAGCCCGCCAGTAGCATTTAATTTACCAGCCCGGGGTATATGAGATACCACTTTACAAGGGACTGATAGGTAAATTAAATAGGCCAAACAGGTGTAGACCAATCTTAGCATATGTAACACAGAGAGCACACACACTTTATACTGAACAGCAGTGCTAAAGTGCCCAGAGTCCTAGAACCACCAACACTATGTCAGATAAAAGGCCAGGAGAAAGGCAAAACGTTTTAGGGATGAACCTGCAAAAAGGGCCAAGTCCAACACCCTCTCATCTATTGGACAATTTAGAAACTTACTACATGACCCACATGCTGCACCACCACTCCTGACTCATATACCTTACGCCCTAAACACACGCAAACAATTTAAGCAACGCTCAACACCTCACAACCTTGCTTCACCATGTCTACTGCACAACAATTTTACATCACGAAAACAACACAGCACACCAATTCACTCTAAAACACCTTCTCCACCACATACACACGCAGACCCATCGAAATGCCTTCTTAGCATGCTGGATGAGGTACATGATACAGAACAGCTACACGATTGCTATCCTAACACAGCTAATGCCAGCACTAAAAACCCATCTGCTACAAACCCACACAATACTGATCACTCTTCTACAAAACAAAGTCTTGCTATCACCAAAGCCCATTCTCTAAACTGTCTACTAATAAATGCTCAATCCTTCTCTAAAAACTAACATCACATCTACGACCTTCTCACAGATGCAAAACCAGACATACTATTCACAACTGAATCATGGTTGGGAGATGATATGGCTCCAAGCACCTTGGAGAAACATAGAAATCAAAGACATAAAACAACAAATTAGAAAGTTGCAACGTACCTGGCTCAAAACCAAACGCCAAACAAGACAAACTTCACCTACAGAAAATTAACAGATTATACAAGTCAGCTATCAAAAAAGCTAAGAAAATGTACTATTCAACATCTACATGAAGTCATTACCGGTACTGATCAATCAATTTCACCTCACGTGCTATAACTATGCAGATGACACGCAAATACTCCATCAACTGGAATGCCCCAAAGACATTGGAAAATCCCCAATTTTCAGTTGTCTCAGAACCGTGGATCAGTGGATGACATGGAGGCATCTCAAATTGAATGCTTCCAAAACGGAAATACTCATGTGTGGCAATTGGAAACATTAGGACCCGCTTGCTGCCTGGCCTGATGAACTGGGATCACGCTTAGAGTATCGAAGGAAGTAAAAAAACCTCGGAATGATGATGGACTCCAAGCTATCGATGAATGCCCAAGTGGACAAACTAGCAAGATCAAGCTTTGTCACTATAAAAACACTGCGACTAATTTTCCCTCATTTGGGATTTCCACACAAGGTCCAAGCTACCATCTCCCTTGTTCTATCCAAACTTGATTACGCCAATAGCCTTTACCACGGGTCACCTTTAACAACCATGAAAAGACTACAATGGATTCAGAACTCGGTTGCCAGCCTACTCTTGCATATCAAACCGCGAGACCACATCTCACCTGCCTTGAAAGCCCTGCATTGGTTACCGGTTGCCAGAAGATTCACGTTCAAGCTACTTTGTATCACCCACAAAGCAATATTGTTTGGAACTGCTCTTCATCAAGAATAAAATCACCAAACACATTCAACAAAGGAACCTCAGCTCTACAGGGACATCTCACCTCAAAATCCCAAGATACAAGAAAATAAACATGGGTGGCAAGCGCTATATAAATACAAACCTCTTCCCCTCTTCTATCCCGCCACCTACCCTTCTCTATCCGAATAACTGAATAACATATACACCTTCTCTGTTCAAGCAGCCAAACTATGGAACTCTTTATGCCCCAACATAAGATCCACAGACAACCACCTTACCTTCAGAAAACTACTCAAGAATTGGCTCTTCTCCACATACGCAAACAGAAATTTGCAGCATATCCCGCTGTATATAAGCATTTGTATTTACTATAGATATGTACCCATCTTTGCGTATTGCTTTGAATAAAGATGTAAAATAATTAGGTTGTAAAAAATTATTATTATTTTTTTAAATCATCTTTGATGTACATGTACTTGCTTCCATTGTGCATCTATTATCCTTCCATGTACTTGGATCTGTGTGTTTGTTACTTTTCTCCTAAAAAAGCATATCCAATGTACTACCCTTTTTCTCATCCTGCACCTCTATCAATATCTTTAATCTACATATACTTACCTCCTTTATGCATCTATATACTTTCAATGTACTCTCCCCTACTCTACCCCTTCTTGCATCATCTGACACCTCTTTTACAATACCGATCCCGAAAAACTAACCTTTCTAAACTCTTCCCTCTGACTCTTCCCCTCCAAAACTCCTTTTTACTCATCCAAAAGCCTCCTCCTACTGCTAAAAAAAAAAAATGCAAATCCTTAACTCTTTTATCCCTCCACTATCCTTTTCAATCAAACTAACAGACTTGGGCCTACCTTAGAGGTGACTAACATGTAGAAAAGGGAAGGTTTGGGGTCTGGCAAGTGTGTGCCCTTGCCAAGTCGACATGGCAGTACCAGACTACCCACAGGCTCTGCAATGGCAGGACTGAGCCACACTTTACAAGCTGCTTCTGTGGGTGGCATAACCAGTGCTGCAAACCCACCAGCAGAATTTGATTTACAGGCCCTGGGCACACATGGTGCACTGTACTAGGGTCTGACAAGTAAATCAAATAGCCAATCATGGAGTCACTAATCCATTACAACAATTTACAAAAGGTAGCACTTGCCCTTTGGCACTGAATAGTAGTGGCAAAGCGCCCAAAGCATCTAGACCAGCAAAAACATAGCAAAAACACAGGAACCAACAGAAAATAAAAATGGAAGGGAGACCCACGCCAATGGTGCCAGGTCTAACACCTACTATAGAGTAGGCAAAAAAAAACACTGATGAAGCAACCATTTAATTAGGTACATCCAATGCAGTCATTAATCTCCCATTAAGTGACTACTTCTCTCACTTCTGTGATAAACTGCCTAGGTTTCTTGGAGGGAGTGGCTGGGGGATACGAAATCTATCCAAGAGAAAAAGCAAGGTCTGGTGGGCTTTTTCAGACAAATATGCATTTATATTATGGGGCTGAATAATCACAATCCTCATCTGAAAGATATATTGTTTGAGAAATCTGATATTAATGGGTACTGGTTTCTATTGCTTCTACCTGTGCTTCGCATTTAGTGAAGGTTGATCACTTGATGCCACAATTGTACCAATGTGCCTTTTTTTGATATTTTCTTGTATGACACTACCCATTTTCAGGGGCAACTAGTGAACTTTGAAAGTGGTGGGGCTTAAACGCCTTATTTTAATTTGACTGAGCAAATCTCAGCTCTTTTACTTAGTCTCTACACTCAAGCCACCAAGAATATTTCTAAACAAATACGGTCAAATGGTGCAGTTTACAGCACAGTTTCTACATAAATTGCTCAAAAATCCAGAGGTATTGAGGGGATGGGAGGCACGAACATATTGTTTCCATAATGTTGTGGTCTGCGGGGTAAACCGCAGTTTGGAACAGTCATAGTACCTTCTTCTCTTTCCTGCCTAATAAAGCCTGACAAATCCTTTTGGGCATTACGTATACTTGAAGAATCGACCCATCTAATAAGTTCTAGGAGTATCAACTTCAGACTGGTAAAGACAGGACTTCTAATGAACATATTTCTAAAGCAGATTGAAATCTTCAGGATTAGGACTTGTTAGCTGTCTTTTATCGCAGATGAAACTTGGAATGATTTGCAGATGCCATGCACTTTTTATACTGCATTTCTGCAAAGCATGGTTCAAAACTGTGTCAAATTGTGCATTTTGAACGTGTCATCTGAAACGGAAACTATTTTTTACGGCACCTACTTCTATTTTTGTAGCTGCATTGATAAGGACGTGATACGCATATGCTGGCTTCATGTCGGTTATTAAAATATAAGGCTGTGTATTTAATCAGGGCAGCGCTGAGACCAAAATCCAAACGGCCTTGACACGAAAGTCGCCGTTAGTGACAGACTACAACACAATGCTGTGCTTAGCAAAAAGAACCCGGTTATTTGTGATGTTAATCAATTTTTACGGATTTGTGTCATGTAGCCCTTCCACAAGGGGATTCTATCTAACCATTTTTCCCACCATTCGTTTTTCTGTTTGTCGTCAGTTAAGTGAATATCCAAACGAACTGCATAGCATCGATACGTTTAGAAAAAAGCACCAGTAGTCTTTTGGTTCGCGCCGCGAGATGCACAAAATAGTAAATAATTAGTCAGTCATGCGTGCACGAGCACCCGCAAATACAAACGCACGCACAAACTCTTACACGGAAGCCAGAAACACTAAAACGTACCTGTGGTCAGGTAGGAAGTCCTATCCGAATACCGTTCACCTATCTCTCACGATTACCAAATCCACGGCTCTTGCAAACAGCGCACCAGCCTAGACTAGCGGAAGCTGTCATCATTGACAATTTCGTCCGTCCCAGCAGGTCCACGTGTTTTCGCCCAATCAGAAGCAGGGACCGTGTAGAAGGCTGGCCTTCATCCACTATCCTGACGCTGTATAGGGCATAAAGACTAATTGACAAATCTCTACCACCATTCGTTAGCATGCACCGATGCCTCACTCTGGGGTACCAAACCACCTATTTACATTGTGGGCTGGGCTGTAGTTTCGCGTTGGGGCGGGTGGGAGGGGTCATCGCGGGCTCTGATTGGTTCACAGCATGTGGTCTCTCATTGGCTGCTTGAAAAAATGTGCGGGACTTCACTTCCCTCATTGGGCATAGGTCTGCTAATAACTGAATGGCCTTAGGTCATGCTTTGTAGGTTCGTGCTGTTCGGGTCTCGCTGCGTTCGTTGTCAAACTCAGCGACTGCTAAAATATATCAGGCTTGTCTGTGCTGCTTTAGAGGCAAGCAGAACTTGCTCTGGCAGCTCCTCCGCTATGGAGGAGAAGCGTCAGCCCCTTTGCCAGCACTTTAAACAAGCATTGAAAATGCACTAGGTCTCGCCCTCGTTTAAGTTAAAGCAATTCTGTTTGTAATTAGGTGGCTTTTTAGCTTTCCTTTTATTAGTGTTTTTCAAACTTTCGTGTACATAACATGCATATGTATGCGTAAATGTATATATATGCATGCATTTATATGTATATAGATAGGCAGATGTATATATATGTTTATGTATGTATATATATACACATACATATATATAAATGCAAATGCATATATATGCATATATATATATATGTGCACATATAAATGTGCATATGTGTGCCCGTAGAGGTAGAGGAGGTGCAGGGTAGTGAGTAGTAGAGAGAGTAGTAGAGATTGAGTAGTAGAGAGAATAGTAGAGAGTGAGTAGTGGAGAGTGAGTAGTTGAGAGTGAGTAGTTGAGAGTGAGTAGCAGAGAGAGAGTAGTAGAGAGTGTAGAGAGTAGTAGAGTGAGTAGTAGAGAGTGAGTAATAGAGTGAGTAGTAGAAAGTCGGCACACCAATCATGGCGAGGAAAAACGGTTTTCAAATTAAATGTGCTAAAATTGACAAACATAAGATGGTTTCAGAAATTGTCTTGACTAGTCAGGAAAATATATCCATTTGCCTGGAAACTCCCTCACATCCAAGGATGGTGGTGACCTCTTTCTGCGGCCTTTTAGAGAAAGTAAAAACCTCCCTTATACGCTTTAAAAAGCTAAATACTGGAAGAGGTAAAGGCTGGTTTGATTCTCCTTGGAGGAAAGCTAGGAAGGCTCTAATGACAGGCCTGAAAAATAAATCTAGAATCCCGAACAAAATAAGATCGCTGCGGGCCGACTACACGCTAGCAAGGAAAAACAGGGAAAGAGCCTTCAAGGACGAGGTATGGTCTGAACTGGAAGATGCAGTCAATACAAGCAATAGTCATGATTTCTGGAAGATTGTTATTGCACCCCGTTTAAAAAACTCTGTAGACCCCTCAATAGATATTAATGTTGACGGAAACGCATGGGTGGACCATGTCGGAAATATCTTTGCTTCAGGCACCCACCCACTCGCTCTTACACGTACTAGGGACCCAATTTCACAGAATCCTTTAGGTTTTTCACTTAATCGAAGTGAGAAGAGGCTTGTTGGTGTGTTGCCCTGGAAGGGCGCCAAGACCGGGCGGGGTCCCAATTGATTTGTTTAAAGAAATCCCGGACGTCTGGGTGCTTTTACTAATGAATGTGCTCAATAGCATAGCTTTTCTAAGCCTTCCCCCCTCATGGTCAACAAGCGTAATCGTCCCAATGCATAAAAAAGGGGACAGGGCAAATCCTAGGAACTACAGACCAATTTCCCAGCTGGATACCACAGCAAAGCTCATGGGCCATCTCCTCCTTTTTAAGTTGGAGGGCTGGGCCCAGGAGAATAACATCTTAATCCAGGCGCAGTATGGGTTCCAGCGGGGGAAAGGGTACTGTGGATCAGTGCCTGAACCTAGCGCTGACGATAGACAAGTATTCCAGAGTGAAGGAGGGGAAGATCTACGTGGCATTTGTGGACTTGTCAGCAGCGTTTGACTGCGTGGCACATGCAAAGCTATGGAAGATAATGGAGGAGATGGGGGTCGAATCAGCCATAACCAATTTTATTAGACAGCTATACTCAAACGCCACGGCGTCGGTCCGCTATGGTAAAAACGGGGAATGCACCCGCTCATTTAAAATCGCCAGGGGTGTAAGGCAGGGTTGCGTCCTCGCCCCGTTCCTCTTCTCTATTTATACAAATAGAGTTGAGAATCCCCTCCTGGGGTCTACACGGGATGTCCCTGCTTTAAATTCTCAGCTTTTACCGATACTGGTCTATGCGGACGACGCGGTTTTGATCGCAAGAACGGGGGTAGCCCTCCAACGCCTGATAACTGTGTATGTATCATTTATGGACTCCATAAATTTGAAAGTGAACCAAACCAAATCTTTTGCCATTAGAGCCGGAGCTGGGAAAAGAGATAAAACCCCGTACCTCCACACGGATTTAGTAAAAAACTAGGTGGTCGATACCTTCCCCTACCTGGGGGTTCTCTTTGACAAAATTTTAACCTGGTCAAAGTTGGTGGAGGGAAGGCTGATGGGTATGGAGAGAAGTCTCTCGACCATAAAATCTTTTTCCAAAAAGGTGGGTGCTAGACCTTTACTCTCGATAAAGAATATCTATCAAGCGAAAACTAAGGTGGCAGTAATTTACGGGGCAGGTGTTTGGGGTATGGCATCGATAGGCCCACTTCAAACTGTTGAGAACAGCTTTTTTAAGTCTCTAGTGAGCCTCCATGGTTCCTCTTCTAACTATATCTTACATACAGAACTGGGTTTGCCCTATATCTCAGACCCAATCCAGCTGGCTTTGATCGTATTGTGGCACTCAATCTGGCGGAGGGATATGGTAACCCTGACGCAAACCATAAAAAGAAATTGTCTAAATTTGGAAAACTACAGAAAGATCAGGTGGCTTAACTGAGTTGAGTCGGTGTTAAAGGATATTGGATACCCCCAAGTTATTTAAGGATCCCTTAGCTTGTAGAAAGATCTCAAAACAAAAGTTAACTAAAACGTTCTTATTGAGAGCAGAACATCATCGAATGGAGAAGAATCGGGTCAAACAGGCCTTTCTTGCCTATCGCTTATGCCCACCGCTGATAGAGGGAGGGAATTTTTACCTAGCAAAGGTCACCAGGGCACAACATAAATTCATATTATTAAGATTTTGTATGAACATGATACCGCTGATGCTAGGTTACCCAGAAAAAACATATAACCTCTCAGATTTGATTTTGTGCCCCAGTGAGAATCATTTCCCTCAAACTGAGCTACATTTAATACTATTCTGCAGGCTCTATGAGAAGGAAAGGATTGATTATATTGTCCCGGTTTTAGAGCGCCAACATTTTAAACAATGTTGGGCTGCAGTCTATATTTTAAAATCATTGCCTGATCCCTTAGTCTGCTTCTCAGTAGACAAGTTTTTATGGGCTTGTATAAAAAAGAGGAAGGGGGGGTTGTTAGATAAATAATCTCAAAATATGTGAAATGAACTAGCAGTTATGGATTTTATGTAAGATGAAGTGGAATTTTAAACTGTTTTATCTTGTTTTTACTTGTGCTTTTGTGATCTTAACTTTTAGATTGAATAAAAAATCAACTGACTGACTGACTAATGAACGTTATAATTTGTACGCTATGTAACGCATTGATTTAAATATGCTCAGTAACAATGATCACATATACATGTACTTAATAAAATTATGTGCTGTTCTTATGTTGGCTGCATTTTGTAAGCGTGATGTGTATTTCTCCTTGCTGCTCTCGAGTCAGATTTGCTAGTAGAATTCATGTGTATGCAGAACTTGTTATGCTTAGGGAGGAAAAAGATACATTGAACGTTGATGCTGATAATGTGGGATGGTTTTCTTTCTCACAAGAGAGAGCCTGGGAATCAAAGTCATCGAGCCAAGGCATGGGAGCCTTGCTGCCACATGGAAAGCTACCTACAAGGAGGTGTCTTGTAAGTATGTTGCGTGTTATTGTGGGAAGCCTCGTACCAGTTTTGTGTTAAGTTAGGGACAGAGTCTGGGGACTTCTGCCTTGCCTTGAGAGGAGAGAGCATCTTAGGACGAGCTCTGTAGCTTTATGCTACCTGACCCATTCACAGTGAATGGCCTTCTTAGGAAGCCTTCACATGTTTACACCTTTTTAGAACAGGCCTGAGAAATGCTAAACAGGGATGTTACATTAGTGGTAGAGTAGGGCCAGAAAAACCCTTTTTGCCTACAAACCTCCGATGAGGGGGATTCTAGATATATGCACTGTGATATTCTGTGTCCTGATTCTCAAATTGGTTATTCTGTGTATGCTTGTTAGACCTGGCACCATTGGCTTGGGTCTCCCTTCCATTTTTCGCTGTAGTCTCCTCTGTTTTTGCTGGTAATAGATGCTCTGGGCGCTGTGCCACTGCCATTCAGTGCCACAGCGCGAATGCTCCCTGTGTATGACGTGAATTGGGATATCCATGATTGGCTTATTTGGTTTACCTGTTAGTCCCTAGTAGCGTGGCCTGTGTGTGCCCAGGGCTGGTAAACCAAATGCTGCAGGTGGGCCTGCAGCACTGGTTTGTGCCACCCACAGAAGCAGCTTGTAAAGTGTGTCTCAGACCTGCCACTGCAGTGTCTGTGTGCAGTCTAGAACTGCCATCTTGGCTGTGAAGTGCACCCACTTCCCAGCCCCTGAACCTTCCCTTGGCATCATGTAAGCCACCCCTATGGTAGGGTGCATTGTATGTGTAAGGTAGGACATGCTCAGATGTGTGTAGCATGCCCTGGTAGTGAATTACACCCAATTTCGTTTTTCACTACCGTAAGGCTACCTGTTCTCCATAGGCCAGAATGGGAGGTTTGGCTATTACATTCTATAGTCCTAACTGACCCACAGAACATGGTAGAAAAACGAATTTAGTATTCCTGAGCTCAGAATATTAAAGTACATCTTTTAGTGAAGTTTATTTTTATATTCTGTGTTTGAAAGTACCACTTTTAGAAAGTATGTATTTTCTTGCCTAAGCCTTCCATTGTGCTCTGCTGTTATGTGTATTGGCTGTCTGGTTTTGGAGGGACAGGGCAGGCTGAGTCAGACCTGGGTTAAACAGAGAGATCTGCATTGGAGTATGGGGAGGGGTAGCTCCTGGACCCGTATAGGCTGTGCCTGGCAAGGTTAATGCTGGCTCCACCTCCCACTGTGCGTCTGATGGCAGACCCCCTCTTTCTGAAAGGAATGATGCAGCCTGGTAAACAAAGTGCTCCAGGACTGGGCAGAACTGGTTCTGGCTGGGTTCAGTGACTTGTAGCTTCTGAGAACAAAGACTTTTGGGGTATAAATATCTGTGCCCAAACCCCTACAATTGGTATTGTTCCTGGACAACAAGAACAACCTCTGCCCGTGTAACTGAAGGAATCTGCAGGAGAGAACTGTCCTTGTGCTTGTGTGCTGTTTCTTGGACTGGCCTACAGTGGTTACTACTGGATTTGGAAGAAGAGGAAAAGGACTTTGAAGGAACTTTTATTTTTTGCTACAGCAATCACCCAAGGGCTAGAGGAGAGCTAGCCTCCTGCAGGAGTCTCAGGCACATCAGACTCCACCACCAGCCTCCTGTTCCTCCCAGCGAGTATTTCTATCTGCAGGTGAGGCTCCTGTGAGTTCAAGGGCCTCTAGTTCTACTGTGGAGAAGAGAGTGCTGAAAATCGTCGCTAACGCCCGTTAGCGAGCCGCCGCAGCTGAAGAGCGTAAGGAAAATCATTGTGCTGCTACCGCTGAGTGCTCGCTACCGGAGATCATCGCATCACATGTTGCGGGCTGCCAAATGCTCGCTAACCCGAAGATTATCGCATTGCATGTTTGCGGGCCTCAAAGCGCTCGCTAACCAAGGATCATCGCATCGAGTTCATCGCTTCACGACATCGCAGCCCGGACGCCGAGCATTCGCCATTTTCATCGCATCGCATCATGATTGTCGCTCCCTCGCGGATTTCTTTTCATCGCAACAAGGTCGCACACGCAACAGGCTCGGCGCATCATCCTCCCTTCGCGGCAAGGATTTCATCGCATCGCCGGCCTAGCGTGTAGAAGTTTGTCGCTTTGTCCTGCACATAAATCAGCGCATCATCCTCCCTTGCGGCAAGGATTCAACGCATCGCTGGTTAGCGTAAGGAAAATCATCGCTACAACTCTTTAGCGACATTTTGGTTGCTTTGCTACAGAATCCAGGTATCTTGTGAGTAAAAGGGTCACAGAGACCACTGCCTTGAACTGAACTCCTCTTTGCATACCTTGAACTATTTTTGCAGCATTTTAAGAGTAACCCTATTTTTCTAGCATTGTGGATTTTTACTGCTATTGGTCTTGTGTTAAGTCTATATATAACAATACTTATTTTTATAACTACTTGAGTGGTGTCCCTTTGTAGTGTTCTTCACTGTGTTACTGTGTATGGTCATAAATGCTTCACACACTGCCTCTGAGATAAGCCTAACTGCTCGTGCTACGTTACCACAGGGTTGAGCAGGGGTTATCAAAGGGTGTAGCCCGCTTACTCTGACTTGGGAAGAAGAGTCCCTACTTGGACAGTGGCCAGCCATTGCCAACTAGAGACCCCTATTTCTAACAATGCTACATCATCTTAACTTCACCCGTAGATTTGGCTTTGTATTAGTTCCAATGTATTTCTACAGCCTCATCTTGAGGTGTTTGTATATCCAGTTGTTCTTAGCCTTGTAATAAACCAACTAACCTTGAATCGAGAGTCTGAGATTTTTTGGAGTCATGGTTCATGGGAAGTGCAATGTATAATTGGCTAATGATAATTTTCCTCCCCTCCACACTTTCAAGCAGACAGCAAAGAGACATCGGCCTGGGGTTCCAAAGTAAGTCTAGAACGTGTTGGTAGCAGTGTAGGATGGGTGTAGGAGCAGTTGGTAGCAGTGTAGGATGGTAGTCTCTTGAAGTGAGGGGAGAATCCAGAAAACTCTAGACAAGATTTAGACCTGTAGAGCCCTAGAATATAGCCCAATGATCCAGAACGGAGAACAGTGTTTTTTGGCGGAGAGCAGCTATATTGATGGTGCAGAAAGAACAGCGAATAACGGAGGAGTGAGTATCAATAGGGATACATCGTGTGATAGATTGCGGTGATGATTTGATTGGGTAATGTTTTGCGGAGTTGGGATGACAGTTGAGTGAATGTGGTTTCAGACCGGACGTGTGCGGTCCAAGAGTTTTGTTTTGTTTTGATTATCGGGCTCAAGACCAGCCTAAGATCCTGGGATATATTTGTGGTATAGAATATACAGATTTGTAGTAATTTTCTGACTGTTGGTTTGTTGGGAAGTCGTGAAGGTCTATCAACAACATGCCTGAGACAGGGATCTTAGTGTGTGTGGACATGCTAGGATTGTGTGGCAAGCCGTGTGCGCAGGGGTGGACTACATCAATTTAAGTGACCAGCACAGGTTGAGGTGTCACGGTGCTTGGATGTCCTTGAGTGATTGAATTCTATTGATCTTTTAGAAAGGCAGACATTTACTTGTTTGATAAGTGCGAGAGTGAATGTGTAAAGTGAGATTGTGAAGGAGGGTGAACCGCTGCGAGGAGGAAAAGAGTGACGTCAGAGTGTGCAGCGCTGCAATAGGTCGGTTGGTGAACGACTCGCTGGGATTGGATGGGGATTTTCAGGCAAGCTGAACCGAGAAATTTCGTCGATTGAGAAAAATTGATTTAATATGTGATGCCTTAAGGTGCTACATGACGGGGAGATAGAGGAGTGGTAACTCGAGTGGGTGAGGAAGCATCACCTGAGAATACCCCAGCAAATTACATGGCAACAAACATAGGACTCCATACTAAAGTTTGGATTCAAAATTGGCATAAGATTACTGAGACCAGCGCAGTTTTAGGCACTAGATGCTTGAATGCGAGCAGCTCATGCATAGAACAGAGAAAATGTAAAGGAAGAATGAGGAAGGCAATGGAAGCATATCAGGATGCGCGATGGGACGCACAGTTGAAGAGGTGGAGAGTAGACACCATCGAGGGAGAGAGGTTGTACCCACTATTAGTAAATGAGGGAGACGCTCGGAATAAAAATGGAGATGAAGATGATGGAAGTGATACTGATGACAGCTTGTTAGACAGGTTACTAGCAGAGCTTCCTCCACCATACAATCCACATTCAGAAGAAGGAAGGCGAGAATTGGCAAATACAGCGAGTACGGAAAGAATGGAAACACCACAGGCAGGACATAGTGCAGGAGTAGTGGGGAAGATTTCAACTGGAGCAGAAGGGACAGGGATACCAGTATTTGGAGGTGCAATGGCAAGCGGAGTTAATGCTGCTATAAGGTTGCCTTAAGCCCTTACGGCACCGGTCGCCATCGGACCTGAAGTCTCTGTGTATGATCCGAGAGTAGGAGAAAGCGCTCGTCAATAGCAGTCATGTTTGGGAGAAAGTGTTAACCCAGGAGGGGATGTGACTGTGAATGTAAATGGTCCATTTTTGGTGCCTGTAGAAGCTAGTACCGCACTACCAGCAACTGTAGACTCTTTGAGGGTGCGTGTTGGGTCTAGTACAATATGATCAGTGTCACTAGCAACCTCAAATTCAGCTCTGAGGATGTGGGAAGCTCCAGTTAGAGGACCGATGGGAAGAATATCAGAGTTAGGTACAGACCAGGGAGCTTCTGGAGATCAGCATGTCTTGTAGACTACAGCCTCAGAAAGTCGACAAAGGAAGCAGAGTGGTGAAAAGGAAGGACATAGTAGCGTCTCAAGTCAGGGAACTGCAGTAAAGACGAAATTGCTAGACGTAGTGAGACTAAAAACAGAGGTGGATGAGATGATCAGTTGAAGCTTGCCTTTGGAAAGGATAGAACTTTATGAACAGGATAAATTGTTATTCGTTGCAAAGGCTGTCACTCGTAAAGCAAGGCAAGCAAATGAGAAACTGACAGAATTGGCCGAAAAGTATGATGTGGATTTGTCTAAGACAAAAATGTTGCAGGGAAACCATAGGGTGACTTACACTGATCAGTAACTAGAGGAGGGGGCATACTAGAAGTTGAGGCTTACCCATTGCGAGAGGTACCAAGCAGAGGGTATGTGCATGTGCCGTGGAGTAGGGGTGATTTGGCAGCATTTACCAATGATATTCCTCGGCTGAGGTAGAAACCTCCAGAATGGTATAAGCAAGTTGATCGCTTTATAAAGATTTCAAAGGTGTTGTGGATTGATTTGAATATACTGTTCTACATTGTGGTTCCTAGTGCCTTGTGGGCTGCTTGCAAAATGCAATTGATTGGCCTTCTACCGAACCAGATAGAGACCCCATAACTCATGGTCCTTTACCTTTGGTCATGAAAAAGTTCACACAGGTAATTACATGGTTGCAGTCTAAGATTGCGCCATTGGATATCGATTGGGTTAAGATAGACCGAACCACCCAAGAGCCTAAGGAATCGGTACATGCTTACTATGAAAGGCTTTTGCAAGTCTTCAAGCAGTACAGTGGGTTGGATACTTTAGACCCGCAAGATATGGGACAGTTTTTGTCCAAGTTTGTGTTGGGATTGAGACCAGAGATTAACATCATGATTCAGCAACATCCAATCTGCTAGCAAAACAAGTCTGTGGACGAGATCCTACAGTTTGCCAGATATTGTAGCGATGAGGTGGATTCTAAGCACAGGAAAATGAAGGATAAACTAATGCTGGTCCAGATGAGGAATGCTAACAGAGTAGAACAGGCGCAGACGAATGGAGGGGCTTTAGGCCGGAATCAGGGGAATAATCAAGGAGGGACTCTGAATGCATTGAACAATACAGGACAGGGAAAAGGGGATGGAACAGATTTCAAGTCAGGAGTAGACATTGGTACACTGAAGAGAACCATTGCTTGTCATTATTATCACAAAATCGGGCACTGGAAGTGTGAGTGTCGAGCAAATCAGGCAAATCAGTTTCAGGGTGAGGAAAGAATACAGGTTCCTGATGTTATCAGCACTATAACAAGACCTAGATCCGTGAATGGGGGAGGTCCAAATCAGCTACTGCAGGTACCTCAGCCTCCGTAAATTTCTCAGGGTAATCAAACGTATCATCAAATGCTCTTCATGGAGACTTTGGAATGGATTCGATCCAGACCCGTTGCAATGACGGTGCCTGAGGGGGGAGGAGGACTATTCCCTTGGAGCAGTCTTAGACTTAGACTAGCATGGACCATACGTAAGGGCAATTGTAGACGTTCATCCCATTACGTTCTTGATTGATACTGATGCTACCCTTTATACTGTGAGATCTGCAGTAGTCCCAAACCTACCCCTCTCGGGACAATCGATCCAAGCTGTAGGAGTT
Organism: Triturus cristatus; assembly: GCF_964204655.1. NCBI lineage: Eukaryota > Metazoa > Chordata > Amphibia > Caudata > Salamandridae > Triturus > Triturus cristatus. Next base: position 1,057,279,696 of record NC_140589.1, read on the forward strand.
GCCAATAGGAGAATGACAAACCCATTGACAGATGAGATACCTGTGAGAATAGGAACATTTCAAGATAGACAGCAGTTTGTGCTGTGCAATTCGAGTCCAGTCTGTTTGTTGGGGCGTGATCTTTTGTGTAAGTTGAACTATACCGCTTGTTGCATGCCCAATGGAGTGGAATTGCAGACTAATGATGATGACATTGCATTCAAATTGGCGAATCAGAATCATTGTGTAGACATGTACCAGTGCTAACAGTGGGTGATTTGGCATACGATCTGAGAGACACTTCTCTTCTGAGGTGTGGGGTTTTACAGGATATAGGACTGATTCGAGGGGTTGAGCCGGTTAATATAGAGATCAGGCCATATGCTGAATTCCCGAGAATGCCTCTGTACAACCTGCCCCTGGTAACGGTGGCAGGAATTACAACAGTAATTGAGTCCATGATTCGGCAGGGCATCCTAAGATCATGGAAAGTCCATGCAATTCGCCATAATGGGATTGCAGAAACCGTGGAAAGTACAGGATTGTGCAGGACCTGAGAAGGGTCAACACAATTTGTCATTCCATGTTGTCCTTTGGTACTGAATTCACCTGTGGTCCTTTTCCAAATTCCTTGAGAAGCTGAATGGTTTATTGTGATTGATTTGTGTCAAGCATTCTGTTCGACACCCTTACATGAGGAAAGCCAATTTTTATTTGCTTTCCGGATGGAGAACAGTGTGTTAACATGGTATCGTATTCCACAAGAGTATACTGTGAACCAATTCATCTTCAACCAGATTTTGAAAAACAATCTTGAGCGCTTGTTGCTTCCGAAAAGCTCAGTGCTTGTGCAGTACATTGATGACCTCCTGATTGTTTCGGAGACCGAATAGGCTTTTGGGGATGATACCATTGCTCTATTAAATCACTTGGCAGAGAATGGACACAAGGTGTACCTGAGCAAAATTAAGTACTGTCTGCCTGAAGTTAATTATTTGGGTCATCGCATTGAAAAAGGCAAGAGAAAGGTGTCACCAGACCGCATTGAGACAATAGTGAAAATGAATCCGTCTACCACACAAAAAGAAGTCAGGATGTTTATAGGAATGTGATGTTATAAGGTTCTTTTATAGCGCCTATCACCACCGGTCTCTAAGCGCTCAACAGAAAACCACAAACATACTGACGCCTCAGTGCCCGCTGCCTGCTCCAATTAAACTGAAGATATTACCTTTCCAAACAGGTGTGTCTTGAGTTTTTTCCTGAAGGAGAGTAGTTGTGAGTCTTCCTTCAGACTGGTCGGAAGGTCATTCCAAAGTTGAGGAATGAGTACTGAGAAGGCACAGCCTCCTTTAGTTTTTAGATTAAATCTGGGTTGGGCCAGATTGGGGACAGAACCAGATCGTCAGGATCTGACGGGAACATACTTCCTCAGGCGTTGCTTGATATACTCTGGGGCGTTGCCAACGAGAACCTTGTGGGCCATGCAGAGACATTTAAATTGGACCCTAAACTTCACAGGCAGCCAGTGCAGCTTACGAGGAAGTATAGTTGCATGTGAGCTTCTTGGGAGAGAGAAGATCAGTCTGGCTGCGTCATTCTGCACAACCTGCAGTTTCCTCAGCAGCTTCTGCGATAGGCCCAGATACAAGGCATTACCATAATCAAGCCTCGAGATATCAGTCGCTGAGATGATGGTTTGCAGCGTAGAAGCTGAAAGAATGGTGGTAAGCTTGCGTAACTGCCGCATCACGGCCGTGCAAGAACCCACCACAGCCGACACTTGAGGGGCCATGGTAAGATCCGCATCGATCTTTAGGCCGAGACTCTTCACTACTGTGCCGAGTTCTGGGGGCCAGTACAAATCATCCCAAGGGTTGGCCTTGTTGGTAAGTACCAACACTTCCGTTTTCTCGGCGTTCACTTTGAGAAAATTATTGGTCATCCAGTTGACTGTGAATCTAAGCAGATTCCTTACTGATTCCTGGGCTTCTTGTGTTTCTCCCAGCTGCACCAATAGCTGCGTGTCATCCGCGTAGTTAAAGATCTCGCCGTTTCTACGCGTGAGTTCTTCCATCAGAGGTTGCAGATAGATGTTGAATAGTAAGGGAGAAAGTGCAGACCCCTGAGGCACCCCCATGTCACATCCTTAATCCCGGACAACTGGTCCCCCATCTGAACCCTCTGAGTGCGGCCTGATAGGAAGGACTCTAACCAATTGAACGCCTGGCCAGCTATCCCCAGCTTCGCGATGCGGTCCAGCAAGATGGTATGGCTGACCGTATCGAAGGCTGCCGACAGGTCGAGCAGAATCAGGGCACATGGTTGTTTGTTGTCCGCTCTGATTCGTAACTCATCGGTGACCGTAGCCATAACCAGTTCTGTACTTTGCTGTGGCCGGAAGCCCGCCTGCCTGGCATGAAGTAGATGGTGTTCTTCCAGATAGCTGGCCAAGGCGTTCAAGACATGTTTTTCCAAGATCTTACTTAGAAAAGGCAATTGAGAGATGGGCCTATAGTTTTTCAATGCCTTAGTGTCAGTACCCGCTTTCTTCAGAAGTGGGGAAACTCTGGCCTCCTTCAGAGATGTTGGGAGGTAGCCCGCTTCCAGAGAGGCATTCAGTAGGTGCAGCAGCTGGGGTTGAATACCTGGCAGAGCCAGTTTGAAGATTTTTGGGGGACAGGGATCTATAGTAGATCCCGATTTGATGTAACTGACCAGTTCTGTCAGGTGCTTACCATCAATATCAGGGAAGCTATTCAAAGCCCCAGCTGGCTGCAGGGTGTCTAGGCATGGTTGCAATGGCGGACTATCTGAAAGCGTGGCAATATCCATCAGGATATCCTGTCCCTTCTGAAGGAAGAATCCTTGAAAGGTGTCACAGTCGGGTTGACCCAGCCCGCAACTTTTATCATTTAGCTGCGTGAGTTCCCTCAGGATCACAAAGGTTTCCCTTTGTTTATTTGTGGCCTCCCTGATACGACTCTCATAGAAGGCGGATTTCCTTGCCAGGATAGCCAGTTTATAGCTGGCTAGAAGTGATTTATACGTTAGTGACTCTGCTGGCCCATAATTCAGTCTCCACCTACGCTCCGCCTTACGGAGAGCTTGCTTCTCTTCTCTAAGAGATTCATCAAACCAGGGAGCACCTTTTCCTTTTTTCCGAGTGAGCTCCAGTCTTTCTGGGACAAGCTTATCTAAAGCAGATCGAATCCAGGTCATAATGGTCGTAGTGTATGAGTCCAGATTCACCTGCTTCATCTTAGGAGGGGGGGAGGAGAGTAGAGTCGAAACTAAGGAATCAGCCTCAATCTTCTTCCAAGGGTGGACTTTCCTCCTTATTTGTGGAGGGGCCGCTAATAAGGGGTCTCACGGAATTATCACGGGATTATCTTTTACTGATGTCATTTGTGGATTCTGGATTCTTTTGTTCTGTGTTTTTCTCTGCTTTCTATGTTTGTGTTCTTCTTTAGTTCACTGGAGGTTTTCTTCTCTTTCTATCTGTTAGCGTCTGATTTCGATTGTCTCTTTTTATACATGCCTGGCCAGCCAGTATATCTTGGGGTAGTCATTGATGTTTTCTCTTTTTGTTTCTGTGATTGTCCTAGAAGGGAGGATGGTCTTCTCACTTTTGTCTTTTTCAGTTATGTTTTGCATCTTCTTGTGGTTTTTCTGTTTTTTCATTGGTGTACAGTGTTTCCGACTTACTCTTTGTCTTTCTTCTTTACTTTATCTTTTCACTTGAAGCAATATATTTGTTTTTTATGGAAGAAAAGGGGATACTGTTATATCCTGGCTTTGTATTTATGCATGTGATCTCCCACTCAGCCAGTGGAATGTTCAGTTTATGAGGTATCACAGAATGTTGGGAGCCAGCGAGTCAGTTGGGAAGGGCTGAGCAAGAGACAAGCTGCTCCTGGTGGGGTTTACCATGGGTCTACTATTGTTCTATGTACTGGTCTTGTCATCATTTATGAATTGATCTGGATTGTCGTGGATGTGCCGGTTCAAATCAGTTAACAGCTACTGCCTCTACTTGTAGCTTCTCAAGTTCCTGCCTCTACTGGTCTGTTCTTTCAATGCAGGCAGCACCTCAAATAATTTGTCTGCTTCAACTGCAGTCCAAGCGTGTTCCTATCTTGTCTGCAACGCCTCTACAAGCAAGTGCCTCAACTAGCAGGGTAATTTTTGCCTTCTGAAGAGTGAGCTTTCTGCATATTCAACGTGTTTTCTAGCATACGTGCAATCTTTCCCTACAGCGTTTCAAGTGTGCATCCAGAACAAGCGTTCGTTTTACACTCACTCTAAGAGCCTCTTCGATTACATCTCTCACCAAGACGTAGCTGGCCTGATCACCCGGTTATCTGTCTGGGTGTTGTTTCGACGTTTAGGGGACACTTTGCCTTTCATTCAACAATGGCATTTGTCGAGGCGCAGTCTGTTTGAAACTGTAGTGGATTTGGCTGTACATGCCTTTGCGTGAGTACCGGTACTTTGGGCATATGCGCATATGTGAGGGCAAGAACTGTTCTGTTATGAGAGTCTACATTTTTTTTTTATTTGTTTAAATCTCTGTCGTGGATCTACATTACAAGCAACGGCAGCGCATCTTTGAATTCAAAAATACATGCGCGCGCTCCTCACCTTCAAGTGTCGGTGCAAGCAGTGAGTATTCTTTTCCTCAGTTCTCTGTGACGCGTGCCCGTGTCCTCTTCTGCTGTCAAGTCACGCCTTAATGCTCCAACGTGCCTTTAGCCACCCGGCATTGCGTCAGATACGTACCCCCATCTTGGAATTGGCGTAGGCAAGCACTCAAACTACGTTTAATGCATCACCATCTTCGTTTCCTTCCGGTATTTTGCCAACCACGTTGTTTTTGTGTGTGCGTTTCAATAAAGTTTCAAAGACTTCCAACGATGAGGGACGGCGAGGGATGAAGACCGTTTTCATTGTTTGGTGTCCTCCTTCTGTCATTGATGCCACTATGTCAGCCTGCAACCGTAAGTACTTTCAACAAGTCTTGAGGTTCTATTGGTCTTTGCGGTCCAAAGTGACTGTTCCAAGAAACTATTCCGTGGTGGAAAGGTTGAAAGTTGGAGGATGTTCCACGAGTCCACGAGTTATGAGTCGTCTGGCACATGATAGTCGTTTCGTGGATTCTTTGGAAACCTGTGTTTCTCTTCACTCCGGTGACAGGCACTCCTTGTTTAAGACTGCCTGTTTGTCCATAATCGGTCTATAATTCACTGTTTGCATGCTTTTTGTCTGCCAACACTAGGTTCGCAATGGGTTTTAGTCCCATTTGCCAGCAATGGGTTTAAGTCCCATCTGCTCACGGTATGCATAATTCTCATGGTGTAATTTTACTTATAAACTTTAAAATGTACTTTTTTTTTTTGTGCATGTCACTGCTTAGTGACCTATCAAATGCGTGACAAGTCAAGTTTTTAATGTGACCTTTAGGGTTGTTTTTTTTTATAAAAACAAATGTATATTTCTAGTGAGCTGTGTTAACAAGTGTTTTTATACGGTCACATACTGCACTAAATTTCATTTTCCAGCACAGTGCACAATCTCTTTACCTTAACATTAAGGTTTAGTTTGTTTGGTTTAGTGCACACTGTCGCTACCTTTGCAATAGGTGTTTCGCAAGTATTTTGTTTTCTATTTGTGGACAATGCGGACCACTTCATGGTTTGTTTTATATGGGTCTCTGTCCCATCTGTACGGTGCACAACGTGTTTGCCTCTACATGAGGTGTTTTAAATGGGTTACATTCCTGTTTAGTGCACAACAATTGACCTCCACTCGAGGTGAGCAATGTGGGTTATGGTCCTATCATTGCAGTGTATGACATTTAACCTCTAGATGAGATATGTCGTTTTTCTCAACAGTGCACAAAATGTTTTGGGTTTTACCCGTTGGTTCACAACAGTGCACAATATATTTTTAGGTGGTGTGTTTATTGGGTTTTATGCTCATCTGTTTAGTGCACAGTCTGCACCTGTTCACCACCTGTTAATTTTGTTATGTTACCTTCACAGGGTATCTGGTCTGAATACCATCTGTTGTTTTTCTCAAATTTAATGTGCTTTGTTTACAAATTTTCAATTGGTATTCAACATCTATATTCTTGTTTTTGAAATTGTTATTTAATGGGAAGTGTGAGTGATTCATTTGTTTATCTTCTCACTATTTCCTGTTATACTCCAGTTTTCCTTGTGTTATCTTTTACTGATGTCATTTGTGGATTCTGGATTCTTTTGTTCTGTGTTTTTCTCTGCTTTTCTATGTTTGTGTTCTTCTTTAGTTCACTGGAGGTTTTCTTCTCTTTCTATCTGTTAGCGTCTGATTTCGATTGTCTCTTTTTATACATGCCTGGCCAGCCAGTATATCTTGGGGTAGTCATTGATGTTTTCTCTTTTTGTTTCTGTGATTGTCCTAGAAGGGAGGATGGTCTTCTCACTTTTGTCTTTTTCAGTTATGTTTTGCATCTTCTTGTGGTTTTTCTGTTTTTTCATTGGTGTACAGTGTTTCCGACTTACTCTTTGTCTTTCTTCTTTACTTTATCTTTTCACTTGAAGCAATATATTTGTTTTTTATGGAAGAAAAGGGGATACTGTTATATCCTGGCTTTGTATTTATGCATGTGATCTCCCACTCAGCCAGTGGAATGTTCAGTTTATGAGGTATCACAGAATGTTGGGAGCCAGCGAGTCAGTTGGGAAGGGCTGAGCAAGAGACAAGCTGCTCCTGGTGGGGTTTACCATGGGTCTACTATTGTTCTATGTACTGGTCTTGTCATCATTTATGAATTGATCTGGATTACCTGGAACTAACTACCAATAAACATCCTTTAATCCTCCAGATGTCTGGACTCAGTCACTACAAACTTCTAGGATTTTCATCAGTGACAGGGAGGACCAAACAAGGTCAAGAGTGTGGCCCTTCACATGGGTGGGGCCCTTTACAAGTTGGTTTAGATGGAGAGCGGCGAGGTTAGTTCCGAACTCGGTCGCAATGGGCCCCCTAGGAACCTTGTCCTAGTGATAGTTAAAATCCCCAACCACTACGAGGGACTTATATCTGGAGGCCAGATCTGTCAGTAGTTCAAAAAAGGAATCATTAAATTCTGGTGAGCTCTGCGGTGGACGATATACTAACAGTAGCAGAATGCATGAGGATTTTAAAGATATTTTTATCCCTAATAATTCTGCGCAATCACAGCTTTCTGCAATAATCTGTGTCACCTTAAGATTCTTCTTGAACATAATTGCTACCCCTCCCCCTCTGCTGTCCTTGGGGCGGTTATACCACAGAAAATCGAAGTTAGGAGGTAGGGCTGCTAAAATGTCCGGTGTTGATGAGGTACCTAGCCAGGTTTCTGAGAGTGCAAGGATGTCTATCTCGCCCTCGCCCAGAAGTGTAAATACCTCCAGATGGTGTTTATGCAAAGAGCGTGTGTTGAGCGTGGCCATTATCAGACCTTTTGTGCTAGTGTAGTTAGGTCTGTCCTCTACCTGTAGCAAAGCTTCCGACCGAAGACTGGCATATGTTGTCCCATCCAGCGTGGTTATACCTGGTCGGAGAGATCTAAGGGTAGCAGGTGAGTAAACCCGTGGTCGGCCAGGGGAGGTGGCCCTTTGGCCCGTCCTGGACCGGACGGGCACAGATGGGCTTTCCTCTGGCGCTCCTCCGGCGCGACCATAATGGCCCTTAAATAGCGTGTGGTAGGCGGTGCTCGTTCCAACTAGAGCGCAGCCCCGGAAACGTCTTGGGGGCGTTTCAGCCCTACTCTCAAGATGGCGGTCGGGATCGTGATGGGATACAAACACCCAAATGGTGAGTGGTGCTGTCACAATTTTAAGTGCAGGCAATGCGGGCAGTAGGGGGACAGGCAACAGAATTTTGAAGCAACAGAACAGCAAGTATACAATTTTAAAAATAAACTTAACTGTAATTGCAGCAGCAGCGATAATTTAAAAACACAGTGTGGCGTTAGCGCAGCAGTCAATCTGTCGACCGCGCGCCAACCAACTGGCCCCTAAATAGCATTTGCCAGGCGGTGCTCGTTCCAACTAGAGCGCAGCCCCGGAAACGTCTTGGGGGCCTCTCAGCCCTACTCTCAAGATGGCGGTCGGGATCGTGATGGGATACAAACACCCAAATGGTGAGTGGTGCTTTCACAATTTTAAGTGCAGGCAATGCGGGCAGTAGGGGGACAGGCAAAAGAATTTTGTAGCAACAGAACAGCAAGTATACAATTTTAAAAATAAACTTAACAATAATTGCAGCAGCAGCGATAATTTAAAAACACGGCGTGGCGTTAGCGCAGCAGTCAATCTGCATTGGTTACTGCCAACAGTAGATTCTCAACTTCTCATTGAAGGAAAGCACTTACAGAGATTGACACACAAGGATGTGAGTGATTCAGTACCATGGGATAATGACTGCTTGGTGGCCATCTTAGAGCTGAGAGAAAGCCTATGCCGAAAGCCTGTGCCGTCCCCAGCTCTGGGAATACCAGATTACAGCAAAGCATTTTCATTATTATGTTGCGAGAGGGAGGGTTTTGCACTGTATGTACTCACCCAGGTACATGGTGGTGTCCATAGACCAGTGGCTTACTTCTCTGCTACATTACCTCTACGTCCCTCGTCCTCGACCCAGTCATCACTAATGAGGTATTCCACAAGACAGGAAACAAAACAGGAAACGCTTTTTAGGCTCCACCCACCCTCCCGTCAGGGGCTATAAGAACCCAGCCAACCAAAAGCACATCCTGTTTTGTTTCCTGTCAGTGGACCTGACGGGGACGCTGGGGTAGGTGCCGGGCACTTACCTGCTTCTAGTTGCTGTTGTCCTGTGGTGTCCTCCTCTGCTGGGCTTTGGGGGCGCTGCTGGACCTCCGTGGGACTTCATTTGAGTCGGGCTGCTGGGCTTCCTGGACTCTTCAGGTGCTTGGTTGCTGGTCCTGCTGGGCTGTGCTGGCTTCCTGTGGTGCCTGCTGCTGCTGCTCCTGTTGGGATTCTTTCCCTCTTTCCTACGGTATTTGGGTTTGTGCTGTCTGGTGGGAGAGTCCTTGTATATGCCTGCGTCCTGGTTGGTGTCCGGGCGCTCCCTTTCTGTCTTGCGGATGCACTGGGGTTCTCCGAGTACTCCGCTGTCCTCCTCAGCGTTTTGGCGCCTTTTTCTGTTGCCGGAGCGCCCGGTTTGGGGTCCGGCCGCTCCGTGTGCTGGGTGTTCGAGGCTGTTGAGCGCCCGGTGTGCGGTCCGGGCGCTCAGTCTTCTGCTGTCCCGCCTTCTCGTGGAGCGCCCGAGGTGGGGTCCGGGCGCTCCGTGATCTGCCTGCCTTGGAGCACTCGGGTTGGGGACCGAGTGCTCCTTCTCTCTTTCGACGGTGATCGCAGCGTCCGGGTGGGCTCCGGATGCGCTGCTGGTCCGATTCTGCCTTCGGCGGCCGCGCGCTGCCTGATTTTCAGTGTACTGTCCTGGCCACGCCCCCTTTTGCCTCGCCTTCAGTTTCTGCTGAGGGGTGGGGGGGGGGGAGGGGTTTGTTTTGGTTCTGTTTCGTTTATAAAGGAGGTGGGCTGTCATTACTTTGCTCCTCTGCTGCCGTGGTGGATCTTGCTGGTTTTTTGCTGTTTCTTGCACCCTGCTGATTCTTGATGGGGAAACATCTTAAGAAGCGGAGACATGTGTCTCCTGTGTCCTATTCCTCTTCTCCTTCGGATAGTGAGGATCCTGCGCCTGCGGTGAAGCGTCCCAGGTTGGATGAGGACAGGTTGAAACGTCTGATTTTGGAGACTTTATCTGACATTAAGTCCTCCAAGAAGTCTGCTGGCGGGCGTTCTGGTGGGGGCGCGACCCTTTATTCTGACATTTCATCTTCTGGGTCCTCTGATGACGCTTCCTTGGGTGCGGTGGATCTAAAGGGAAAATATGTCTCCAGGGAACTGTTGCCGGATTTGCTGTCTCATGTACGTGAGAACATGGGGTTTCCGGATGACGCTGTGGCTGGCACTTCCTCGGATGCTGTTCTGCCGCAGTTTCGGAAGCCTGTTACGTCTTCGCTTCCTATTCATCCATTTGTGATGGATGTGCTGTTAAATGAGTGGAAGGACCCGGATCATATTATGTTGCCACGCTTCATGTCGAAACTCTACCCTTTGCAGGACATGGAGGAGTCCTTTCCTGAGTCTGTGCGGGTGGACTCCATTGTCGCTAGTTTGGTTGGTCGTCCTTCCATGGCTGATGATAACATTCTTCGCGATGGGGTGGATAGGAAGATTGACACTGCTTTGCGCAAATCATATGCTGGTTCTCACCTTGCCATCCGTGCAGGTATTTACGGGGCTTATGTGGCGCAATCACTCTTGACTGACTTTAAGACTTTGTTCTCGACTATGCAGGAGGGTGGTTGCTGTCCGGATTTACTGGAATCGATGGAACGTCAGGCTGAGTTCCTATCGGATATTGCCTTTGATTCCGTACGTGCTTCTGCTCTGTCTTGTGGTTCCTCTGTCGCGGCTCGTAGGAATCTGTTGTTGAAAGGTTGGAATACTGATGCCGCCCAGAGGTCCATGGCCTTACGTTTGCCTTTTACTGGCCCTCGTCTCTTTGGGGATGCCTTGGAAGACAAACTGCATAAAGTGTTTAAAGAACGTAAACATTCCTTTTCCTTCCGGAGGCAACCTTCCCGTAAAGATTTTTCCTCTTCACAGGCCAAGTCTTTTCGTCAACCTTCCCGGTTTCAGCAATCCTCCTTTAAAGGTTCTCGTGGTGCTGGTCGGGGTTTCCCTCGGAAGTTCCAGAAGAAGCCTCCTCGTGATGCTGGTCCTGGGCCGCAGCGTTCCTGACTATGCCCCTCCGTTCGTGGATCCCGCTGGAGTGACACCCATGGTTGGTGGGAGATTGAGGTTGTTCCTTCCTGCCTGGCGTCTGTCAACCTCGGATCAGTGGGTGCTGGATGTCCTGGACCGGGGGTATCGGATCGAGTTCCTGTCCCCTCCGCCTCCCTCGGGTGTGGTGCGGACTCCGACTCCCTTGTGCCACTCCCGTCGCCAATCCTTGAGGGACGGTGTTCAGGCCCTGTTTCTCAAGAACGCTATTGTTCCGGTTCCCAGGTTGGAGTGGGGTCTGGGGACCTATTCGATTGTTTTCCTGGTACCGAAGGTCACGGGGGGATTCCGGATTGTCATCAATCTCCGGAGTCTGAACTTGTTTGTGAAGAAAATCCCGTTCAAGATGGAGACCTTGCAGCGAGTGGTCCCACTGATTCAGGCCGGTTGGGTGTTTACTACTCTAGATCTCCAGGACGCATACCTTCATGTGCCGGTGGCCCGGGAGGATCAGATGTTCCTGCGTTTCTGCCTGGAGGGTCATCATTGGCAGTTCTGTGTTCTTCCATTTGGTCTCCGGTCCGCTCCCCGGGTGTTCACCAAGGTGGTTGCTCCTTTGGTGGCCCTTCTTCACCTCCGGGGGGTGTCTGTGTTCCCCTACCTGGACGATTGGCTGCTCCAGGCTCCTTCCCCGGAGGTCATGTCTCAGCACCTTTCATTGACCATCCTTACGCTAGAATCTCATGGGTTTCTGGTGAACTTTCCAAAGTGCCAACTACTTCCTGCGACTCGACGGACTTTCATTGGGGCCGTCTTCGACTCCGTCCTGGGCAAGGTGTTCCTGCCGGATTCTCGGATTCGGCGTCTTCAGTCCCTGTTGCGGATCCTGTTGTCCCAGGCTGCGGCCCCTCTTCTTCAGTGGCTCGAGGTTCAGGGTCATATGGCCGCTACTGTCTTCACGGTACCCTGGGCCAGGGTTCATCTGCGGCCTCTGCTGTGGCATGTTCAGCGTTGGATGCCGTTTCCAGTTCAGGACTATGCTCTGTCTGTGCCTGTGTCCTTGGGGGTGGTGTCGGATCTCCAGTGGTGGCTGGATTCCGCGAATCTCTCGAAGGGGATGTGGATTCACCTGCCGCCCCCTTTGGTGTTGACGACGGATGCCAGTGCGGCCGGTTGGGGGGCCACGTTGGGACAGTGGTCTGTTCAGGCTCGCTGGCTCCGGATGGAGTCCCGTCGCTCGTCCAATTGGAGGGAACTGTCTGCTGTGGCCAGGGCTCTTCGTTTCTTCCATTCCCGTCTGCTGGGGTGCAATGTCCTGGTGAGGTCGGACAACACCGTGACTGTGGCTTACATCAACCACCAGGGCAGTACTCGCAGCCCTTCCTTGAATTTGGTGGCTTGTGCGATTGCAGGTTGGGCAGAGCGTCATCTACTGGCTCTCTCGGCTCAGCATATCCGGGGGGTAGACAATGTGGTGGCGGACGCCTTGAGTCGCAGGTTTCCATCTTCCCTCTCCCTGTGTCTCTCCCCCAGGGTGTTCCGGTTGATCTGTCGGAGGTTCGGGACTCCCCTGCTGGACTTGTTTGCCTCCCGGGCGGATGCTCAACTCCCCCTGTTTTGTTCTCGGACCCCGGAGTTGGGTGCTTGGGGGGTGGAGGCGTTGTCTCTTCGGTGGCCTCCTTGGTTGCTGTACGCCTTCCCCCCCTTCCCCCTGATTCCTGCCTTCTTGCTGAAGGTCCAGAGGTTGGGTGCCCAGGTGGTAGCGGTCTTACCTCACTGGCCGCGGAGGTCCTGGTTCCCTTTGTTGTTGAACCTGGCGGTGGGCCCTCCTTGGATTCTGCCCCGTTATCCGTCTCCCCTGAGGTCCCCCTCCCCGTCCCTCCTGGTCCCTCTCACCTTGGCGGTTTGGAGGTTGAACGGTTGTCGCTTGGGGTCCGGGGTTTGCCTGATCACCTCATCACTGTGATGCAAGGGTCTCGTAGGGGTTCCACTTTGTCCTCCTACTCTAAACATTGGGCTTCTTTCTCCTCTTGGTGTGCGGGGCTTGGTCTCTCTCCTGTCTCTTGCCCTATCGCTTCCATTCTGCAGTTTTTCTTGGATGGGTTTCGGAAGAAATATGCCTTGTCTACTCTGAGGGGTCAGTGGGCTGCTCTTCGGGCTTTCCGGGATCCAGCTTCTCTTCCTCCTGCGGATGGTTTGTTGGTTTCCCGTTTGTTCCGGAGTTTCTCTCTGTCATCTCCTTCTTCTCGCTCTCCGGTTCCTCCTTGGGATCTCTCTTTGGTCTTGGGTGCTCTGCAGTCTGCTCCTTTTGAGCCATTGGAGTCGGTGGACCTTAAGTTTCTTACTTTTAAGGTGGCGTTTTTGGTTGCTGTGACTTCTGCCAGGCGGTTGGGTGAACTCACTGCTTTGCGTTGTTCTCCTCCCTTTTTGCGTTTCTTGGATGACGCGGTGGTCCTTTCTTTGGATCCTGGTTTTGTTCCCAAGATTCGTTCTAAGTTTCATTGCTCTCAGGAGTTGATTCTTCCTTCTTTCTGTCCTTCTCCTTCTTCCCCTGCTGAGTTGTTGCTTCACTCTTTGGATGTGCGGCGTGCTTTATCACTTTATGTTGCACGGTCTGCGGGGTTCCGTTCCTCGGACTCCCTTTTTGTGACTTTTGGTTTGGCTGGTCAGGGTAAAGCTGCGTCTCGGCTTACTCTTGGTCGCTGGATCAAGTCTGTTATTTCTTTGGCTTATCAGGGATCTGGTTTGCCTTGCCCTTCTGGTGTTCAGGCCCGTTCCACTAGGGGTGTTTCTGCTTCCTGGGCTGCTTTTCATGGGGTTTCCCTTGATGAAATCTGTCGGGCTGGGACGTGGGCCTCTGAGTCTACTTTTGTGAGGCACTATCGCTTGAATTGTGCTCTGTCTGACCGACCGAATTTCGGTTGTGGTGTGTTGCGTGCTGTGGAGGTTGTTCCGCCTCCCTGATTCTGTGTTTTTCATTAAACTATTTTTTGCTGCACGCCTCTTTGTGTTCGGTCTCTGTTTTCTGTGTGGTTTGCCAAAGGCCTGTTGTTGGGGGTGCTTTGGTATGCCTCATTAGTGATGACTGGGTCGAGGACGAGGGACGTAGAGGTAATGCTATGATTACTTACCGGTAATCCCCATTACTCTTAGTCCTACTCGTCCTCGACCCAGTCATACGTCCCGCCCGCCCTCCCTGTCCAGGCCTTTGTTGCTTGGTATGTCAGGATGTGCTTTTGGTTGGCTGGGTTCTTATAGCCCCTGACGGGAGGGTGGGTGGAGCCTAAAAAGCGTTTCCTGTTTTGTTTCCTGTCTTGTGGAATACCTCATTAGTGATGACTGGGTCGAGGACGAGTAGGACTAAGAGTAATGGGGATTACCGGTAAGTAATCATAGCATTAGATCCTGTAGCTTCAGCGTTGCCCGGATGTCTCAAATCCGTTGCTGCTACTGGTGTCAGCATTGAGAGATGTGAAAGTATTGTGATGGGTCATCCCCTTACTGTTTATGTTCCACACTCGGTTGAGCTCCTGATGACGAGAACCAAAACACAGCACTTGCCTAATAACAGGCTTACACGCAATGAGCAGATCTTGCTGGCCTCCAAGTATGTCACTTTGAAAAGATGTTCTGTATTAAATACTGCTACTTTGATGCCTGTTCCAAGTGTTGAGGGGGAAGATTGTGAGGACCATGACTGTCTGGATGTGACTGAACTCTGTACTAAACCGAGACCCAACATTGTCGATGAACTTCTGCCTGAATCAGACCAAGTTTTTTTTTCCGATGGTTCATGTTTGAGAGACAATGAGAGTTACTTGAGAGCAGCTTTTGCTGTTTGTACCATTTCTGGAGTTGTGGAAGCTGCTTGCTTGGAGGGAATACACTCCACACAAGTAGCTGAAATTATTGCCTTGACCAGTGCATGCCTTGTTTCTGATCAAATCCGAGTCACTATCTACACCGATAGCCAGTACGGTGTCAGTGTGGTTCATGACTTCGACAACTATGGTCACAGAGGGGCTTCTTAACGTAATCAGGATCTCCTATCAGGAATGGGGAATATATGGGACAACTACTGGAAGCATTACAGTGACCAAAGGAAGTGGCCGTGGTCGCTGTAAGGCGGGGTATTTTGTCACTGTGGGCTTATGTTCTGTTTGTGCTTGTATTTTTAATGGGGATTACTCAGGTGAGAGCAAGAAAGAACCAAACTCAGCATGATGTTAGCCATGGTGGACACTTGGGATGAGGTCAAGCGTCTGTAGGGAGCAGTGTCTGATCAAGAGGAAGCTGGTTGGATCAAAGCTGGTTGTGAAAAGAGAGAAGATGGCATTTGGGTTTCAACAGGTGGGAGAGCAGTGTTGCTAAATTGTCTGTTGAGCCCTAAGGCAAGACAGATTCATGGAGCAGTTCACATTGGGGGAGATGCAATGGTGCGAGTGTTCAGACAAACATGGTTTAACCCATGGTTTTGTGTGTTTGCAGAAGCAGTGTGTTACAGGTTTGTTACGTGCCAACAGATGAATGCTGGAAAGAAAACTGTGGTTGCCTTGAGTCACATTGGGAAGTCTGGGGGTCCCTTTAATAGGATTCAGCTAGATTTAATTGAGATGCCTAGGTTCAATGGGCTGAGGTACACTCTGGTTGTGGTGTGTGTCTTTTCGCGGTGGGTGGAAGCATACCCAACTAGAAGGTGTGATAGCCTCACAGTAGCCAACTTGTAACTTAGAGAGTTGATTCCGCGGTTCGGGTTTCCAACTTCATTGGAGTCGGACAGTGGAACTCATTTCTATAGTGAGATAATAAAGCTGTTGTGCACTGTCTTGGAAGTTGATCAGAGCTTACACTGTAGTTATAGGCTGGAGCTGTCTGGCATTGTGGAGGTTAATGGAACACTAAAGACGAGAATGGCAAAGGTGTGTTCCTCAATGTCACTGAGTTGGCCTGATGCATTGCCTTTAGTATTGATGAGTTTGCGTAGTGTCCCAGGAAGGAGGACTGGATTATCCCTGCATGAAATTTTGATGGGAAGGGCGATGCGCTTGCCCGCAGTGCCGTCTACAGCATTGATAAATATCACCAATGATCTGACCTTGACTATTGCACAGGACTGGCTGACATGGTCCGTTCTGTGTCTCACCAGGTTGAAGCTGCGACTGCACCGACCTCGAAAGGACCTCTGCCATGACCTGTGTCTGGGGGACTGAGTCTTGGTCCAGAAACATGTGAGGAAGAATTGTCTTGATGGGAAACAGAGTTTACAATGCTGTTTCCACATCGCATGGCTTTACAAGGTGGTCGTTACAACAACCGCGTTGTTATCATGCCTGCCATTACATCGCAAGTTGTATTAACGACTTGCTGTAGGGGGCGTGCAACACCAGGGAATGTGTTGGGGATTTTTAATCCAACACCTTCCCTGCTGTTGCACTAACTGGAGTAGGAACAGTAATTAATACTATTCCTAAGTCCAGCACATCCCCTACAGCAAGTCGTTGATACGACTTGCGATGTAATGGCACACGTGGTAACAACGCGGTCGTTGTAACGACCGCGTTGTAAAGCCATTCATTGTTAATGTATGCCTTGAAACGTCATATATTCATCTTGATGCCCGTTGGTAAGGTCCATATCAGGTGATCCTGGTAAGGAACACTGCTGTGAAGTGTGGAGGCTTGCCGAACTGGATTCAAGGCTCCCATACTCACAAAGTTTCAGGACCCTCAGAAGAAGCAGCTCTTCTCTCTGAAGAAAATCCAGCTGTGGCTGCAAGGCCACTGGAGAGGGCAAGCCAAGCCAAGCTGTGTGGGTCCCTGATGAGGCTGGTTACCCACCAGGTCGAGCTGAGGGAGGTCACGCTACACAAGACACAGAAATTGACTCCGAGGGAGATGGTAACATTGCGAGTGGTATAGAGTCAGACTCAGCTGAAGAGACTGGTTTGGAAGGTGGCTACTGCATAGAAGGAGAGCAGAGGTCGCAAGAGAATCGTGGCCTGTGAGAGAGAGGAGGCAGAACTTGAGACTTGCACCTGAAAGAGATCTTACTCCCGAATCGGAAATGTCTGAATCAGAGCAAAGTGATGCAGAAAAAGCAGAAAGCGAGAATACGCTGCCCCGGAGTAGACTTATCTGGTTAAAGATCCCAGGAACAGTGAGGTCCAGGAGAGTGAGGTCCCGACGAGTGAGATGGGGAACATCAGTACTGATAATTGCCAGATCCTCCGAGACTGAGTGGCTTGCAGAGGTTCATTCTAGAAGACCTTGTATTTCCGACTTTTGGGTATCAGCCACCGCCCAGGAGATTGCAGCGTTTTGTCTTGAACTCTTACAGCGTGTGATTGAGGAAATTGGCTCTGATCTTATAAGGGATGTAAATTGAACTGTGAACTGTAAATAAAAGCTTTTGTTCAAAGGAAGATAACCTGGGCCCGAGTGGAAGTAGAACACATTTAGGGACTTTTCCGTAGAAGAAGAGGGCTACGGAAGTCTTTGAATTCTGTAAATAATTATGCAACAAACTGTGAAAGCTATTTCCACGACTCCAAGGAACTGTGTATGAACTTTGTTGTCTAGCTGTGAGAGGCAGAGAAAGAGACTTTGTATTGATCCTCTTGCTGTCGCAACCTGAACTTTTGAAAATAGAGTCTGGAAACACGAATCGTAGAAATAAATGTGTGATAGGTACACTTATAGTAGGATTGATTATAGTTATAGTGGTAGTTATCACCATGCTCGTTATAGGTTCACACAAAACAGAAGTTGATGGGGTAGGAGTACATGGGACATCCATACCTACCACTTCTAGTACAAAAGAGAGTACATTAGGAGCTGACAGTGCTATGATTAATCAGGCTAGTTGGTTGTCGCACATTGATTTGTCAAAGGGTAATTATTTGTTGAATACTTATGCAAAGCTGTTCTATGAGTATGTGAAAATGACGGATGTGAGAGATTGCTATGTATGTATGCAGTTGGCAGCGTCAGTTGAGGAGGGTATCAGATACCACCATTTACCTTTGACATATGGTATCACTTGTAATTTGATGCTTAGCATGTTTTATGGTAAGGATCTTTACAAGTACTATTTCTCGAATTTTTATGTGGTGCTTTCAGAAGTTCCAGCTTACAAGCACAAATATGACTATTACAAGCAAGAAGAGAGAATAGGAAAGTACTTCATACCTACTGTTGCCTTCTACCTACTGTTGCTATGTAGAAGACAGACATAGATCACTAGCAGTTAAACTTAACAGTAAAAAGGGACATTTTGAATGGACCAAGGAGGAGTTATATCACAAGGCTAAGGGAAGTTATAGTCCATTAGCTTTAGACTGGGAACAGAGAGGAAAGCTTATTATTTATTAGCATTATCAGTACATTTCTAAGTAGCTCGGTCTCCAGCATGAGAGTGAATGGCATTTTTGAAGTTTTTGTCACCCTTCCTACGGGGAAAGGGTGAAGGGCAGATAAGAAGTCGGATGCAGACTTTGAACAGTGAGTGAAGTCATTTTAACTTGTTTGGTGTGGTGTTCAACGCTTTCCACCCTTACTACGGGTTAGGTTGAAGGGCAGCGGTGATGCCAAATTTTGTTAGTGTTGTGTGGCAGTGTAAAGCCAAAGTACAGGGGATTTTAATGTTTTTCTGCCCAGCCTATGGGTTAGGGTGTAGGGCAGTTAGTATGCCAGTTTTTTGAGGTGTGAGTGTTTTGTTCTCTAGTGATTGCATGTGGGGCAGTGTTCATCATTTTCTTACAGAGTTTATTTTTAGTTGCTGTTGTTTGGATGGTTCACTTCTGTACCTTGTGGTTGGTACCTTTCTTACTTCTCTCATGTTTGCCTGGCCAGCCGGCATGTTTTTGGTATTAGGGTATGGTTTGTGGTGTGGTAGTGTGGGTGACTTTTGGTTCGTTAGAAAGGGAGATGATGTGAGCGTATTCTCTTTACCTTTAACTGTGTTTTCTTTGCTTGTTTCATTTTAATATTTGTCATGCGTGAATTGTTTCCATCTGTTATATTCATGCACTCACATTAGTTCTTTGCTACATTGTTTATGTTCATGCAATTGTTCTAATGCTATTCGTTTGCATGCAATAGTTCTATTGTCATTCTTTTGCAGGCATTAGTTTTTTGTGTCATCCTTCTTAGCGCTCCATTCTGTTTTGTGTAAAGAAAGGAGATATGTTATACCTGCTGCTCAGCCAGTGTGACTGTGGTGATGGAATGTTGGTGTGTGAGGTGGCAGGGGAATGTTGGGGAAGTAAGAGAATCAGTTGGTGGATGGGCTGAGCAGCAGGAAGGCTGCTCCTGGTTGGGCTCTACATCATAACATCTATCCTGAATAAATCTACTAAATACTTACATGGTCTACGAGATATCATTATTACAACAGCTACCTGACCCATTCAAAGTGAATGGCCTTCTTAGGAAGCCTTCACATGCTTACACCTTTTCAGAACAGGCCTGGGAGATGTTAAGTAGGTGTGTCACATTAGTGTTAGAGTAGTGATAGACTAACGCTTTTTACCCACGAAGCTCCAATGAAGGGGGCTCTGTGATATTCTGTGTCCTGATTCTCGAATTTGTTATTCTGTGTATGTTACATCTTCTTAACTTCACCCGTAGATTTGGCTTTTTATTAGTTCCAATGTTTTTCTACAGCCTCGTCTTGAAGTGTTTGTATGTCCAGTTGTTCTTTGCCTTGTAAAAAACCAACTAACTTTGAATCGAGAGTTTGTGATTCTTTGGAGTCATGGTTCATGGGAATTGTAATGTATAATTGGTGAATGATAATTTTCCTCCCCTCCACACTTTCAAGCAGACAGCAAAGATACATCGGCAGGGGTCCCAGAGTAAGTCCAGAATGTGGAACCTGGTTCCTTCAGCCATAGGGCAGGCTGTGGGCCTGTGTCCGCCTGCAGTGGAGAGGAGCAGAAGAGCGCAACGCGAAGCTGGAGGGTGGCAGTTATGTTCTTTTTTTAAATCTATTTGTCTCCGTCGTCCCCCACCTCCAGTAGAACCGTACATGTCCAAGGTCTTACTTGCGATGTCTGAGCAGAATCTAACAAACTGTAGCAATATTTGTTCTAGTAAAGGTGCCCTTCTTGAGAAGCACCATGTTGTATCACTCTTATAAAGTTTATTCAGGAAAATTGATTCCTTGACACTTGTAGACAATAAAATAATCATTTCAATAGCATTTTTTGAAATTGTTAAGACCATTTAAAATCACTTAAAACCTGTCATAAAAACTCCTAAAAAAATGTAAAGCAATTCTCTTAACACAGCCAGGTGTAACAAATGCGTTCATGTGCAAAAGAAACAGCCATTGCAAACTGCCGATTTGTCCTGGTCTAGCTTTCCTTATTAACCCAGCCATGAATAAAAACTTACTTAGGGCAAAAACAGTGTAAATGGATGTGCTGCCCTTCAAGATTCTCATTGCCTCCGGGTATCTACGAAATCCATACTTGCACAGTGGGCGTATCCATTTCCTTCTAGGCTTTGCATATGCTGGACAGAAAAATGGTGTGTAGTTTCATTTACAGCTAGCGAACTCATGTTGTAGAATTATGAGAGATTTTTAAAATGTATTTACTTGCAACAGTTCCTCTGTAGTATACTCTGATTGATCTGTTTCATGGGGATATTGTACAGCTGTATTCATTGTTCAGAACCCTATCAAAGTGTGCTCTTTTTGGATGTGATAGAGACCCTTTTTCAACTAACATTTGGAGCGAATCCATACAGATTGCACTACCATTTAATACTTTGTGTTTTGCTGACCTGAACTTTACTGAGGTCTTGGATTATGTACTTTAATTGAGCTTTGCCCCGTAATTCGTCATTTATTCGATTTGGCTTTATTAATTGATTTCTGTATGAATTTAAATCTGAAAATAAACTTTTAAAGTTTAAGCCTTCCCTGTCTGTCATTCTTGTTGGGCCAAATATGTTCTACATGTTTAAACTGAAATCTGCAATTTAGAGTGCTTTTAAGAGACACAGGTCCAGCAAGGAGCATCAAAATCCACTAGGGGCTTTACACTGCTCTCGATCCATCAGTCGCAAAAGGGACAGTGTTGTCAGATTGGGCGGTATCCCGCACAAATGGGCGACATTTTTCCCATAGTGTGCGCAAAATTAGTGGTTCCTGCGACGCCCACAGAGAATCTGTAATAGGCTGTATTAGGGCCATCAATCATTCATAGCGTGAACGTGCTACTTATGACGGGCATGCTTTTTTTCTTTTTTTGTCCGCATATGTGACAACTTGCAAAGGTATATAATCAGGTGCTCTGTGGTACTGGTGCCCCAAGCCCGCAGCCTGTCGGGAAGTTTACTCCTGATGTACCTTCTGCTCCATTACGAGAGATAATAAAATCACCCGCCCAAGGTCTCTCTGGAGGCGAGTGTCTTAATCCTTAGACCGATTCTTGCCAAAACTATATGTGTGCTAATTCCAATATGTATGCAGCTAGTGGCTCCCAAGTTTTAATTCGATTTGGTGAACCACTTAAGCGATCAAGATTGCTAATACATTCTGCAGTTGCTAACCATTCAGCCCAGGTTGGAGGTAATTGTGAAACCCACTTAATATAAATTTCCCTGCGCGCAATAATGATCAAAGTGAGTAAAAGTTGTTCTTGAAATTTCCTAGCTCTCCCCACAAGATCATTGTCTTCTAAAACCCCAAAGACAATAAATGATAAGCTTACCTCAATTTTTCTTTTCAATAAGATGGTCAATATCTTACTCATTTCTTGCCAAAAGGGTTGAATTTCTGAACATTGCCCGAACATGTGAATGTCATCTGCTTTGTCGTTATCGCACTTCGGGCAGTGCATAGTCCATAGTCCCTTCTCCTATTTAAGACAACTTCAGAGGAGACCAATATACCCTATACGAGGTAAACAGATGGTTCTTTCTTAATGGGGCATTTCTGACAAAGGACCATAGAGTAGCCATTGATACTTGCCACAAGGCTGGTATATTGGCTGTAGGGAGATTTATTTTCCATCTTTCTTCTGGTAGGGTGTTGGAGCCATCTTCTGCTTGTATCAGCATCCAGTACCAGGTTGAGATCTCTTTTTTTTGTACATTGATGTCAAAGATTGTTTTTACCCAATCCATGGCCTGACCTGCATCTGGTTGATCACGGGCCCAGCTTGTTAGTTGTAAATATTTAAACCTTGAGAGTGTATTGTTTGTTTCCTGAGCGAGATAATCCCAAGAGATAATATTCTTGTCCCCTAGCAGTTGGCCCCATTTTTCTATCCCGGCCTGAAGAAGAGGTATTGTCAGTGAATCCAATAAGCATGCTGGAGTTCCCGGGGATTTCCAGATTGGAACCAAATTGCAATAGTAGGCTATTCCAAGAAGTCTTCTGACCTGTATCCATACTCTGCATGCTGTAATCAAAACCCTGAGTCTCACCTTTTAAAAATATTTGGGATGCCCAAATTTGAAAAGAAACCCATGTCTTTGGTCTGCCAAGCCTCCTGTTAGGGCTCCGTAACCAGACGTCCCCAGTTGATAGTTATCCGATAATAAAACTTTGAAGTGTTTTAATTGGAAGGCCCAGCAGTATATCTGGAGGTCTGGCAAGTTCAGTCCACCATCAAATTTCTTTTTCCTCAGATTCTTCCAGGAAATTCTAATAGCTTTATTGTTCCAAATAAAGCTACCTAGCCCTCTCTGTACCTTTCTCATCCATTTGGCCTCGAAGTGAAGGGGAAGCGCATTAAACAGAAAAGTAAATTTCGGGAGGAGATTCATTTTAATTAAGTTGGTTCTGCCTATGATCGAGAGGGGAAGGTGAGATCAAAGTTTTAGGAGCTTGCTGGTTTATTTAGTGATTTTTGCCCAGTTAATCTGTGCCATGATGTCTATATCTTTCGTAATTTGTACACCTAGGTACCTAATCTCATTCTTCTCTAGCTTTTTCAGAAGTGTTCCATGCCTTTATCTCGGTTTTCCCTTCATTTATTAAATATCCAGACACTTTCCCAAAATGTGTTATTATATCCATAATGATGGGATAAGCGCCTACGAGATCTTGTGGATATATCATTAGGTCGTCAGCGTACAGAGCCTCTTTCTTAGCCCATTCTTTTTTAAAAATATTTTTATTTTATTTTGTTCTAATCGAAAAAAACATAGAAAACAAAGCATACATATTTGACAGACAATCGTGGATAATCCATTGTAGTTTCATCAGGTATATGTTCACAGTAAATGTCCATTGCAAGGCAGTACATTGAGTGACACAAAAATAATCAGTGTTGTATAGAGCATATTGTAAAGTTACGACCTTTCCGTGTGGCGTCAATAGGATACAACAATTAAGGGTCTTCCTCCATTCTTAGCCCATTCTTGATATTGGAAAAGTGAGATTTGCTGTTCCCTTCTATTTCTTCTGGCCAATGGTTAAATGTATAGATTGAACATTAGTGGTAAAAGGGGGCAACCTTGCCGGGTGCCTCTGCCTATCTCCATCACAGCTGTTAGTATGCCATTGACCAGAATTCTTGCTTTTGGAGATCTGCATATATTTTGAATAGTTTGTAAGAAATTTCTGCCCACCCCATTGAGCTTAAGAACTTCATATAAGAAGGGCCAGCTTACCCTATCAAATGCTTTAGCGGTATCGACCATCATTATGGCTAATGGATGTTGTTGGGCAGTGGCTAAATCAATCGCGCAGACCAGGTCGTGAACCAGCTCAAGTAAGTGTCTCCCTGTCATGAACCCTTTTTGAGAAGTGTTGATTTGTTCACCTATAACTCCACCCAGTCTTTTGGCCAGGATATTTGTGAAGAGCTTGTAATCATTATTGAGTAATGAGATTGGTCTATAAGATTCACTTGCTTTGGGTTTTTTATTTGTTTTGGGAATTAAGGTGATTGTGGCGTCATTCCACGTGTCAGGAATAGTGCTATTATCTATATATATATATGATTAAACAGCGAGGTTAACTCTGGAGCTATTTCCTCTACTAAAGCTTTAGAAATCTCTGATGGGATGCCATCAGGACCTGGGGCTTTCCCTCTTTTTGAATTCTTGATGGCTTTAAAGACTTTGTCTGGAGTTATTTAATTGTTAAAGTATTGTTCCCTGTCTGCTGCAAGTTTGGGGACAGATTCTAGGCTTAGCCAACTCTCAATCTGGGATTCTGTCGCAGGACAGTCGTCCCTATACAAATTTTCTAAGAAATCAGTGAAGGCTCTCCCAATATCTGGCGTTCCACTTTTGTTGTATAATCTCATCTAAATATTCTGAGAGTGCTTTTTTGGCTCCGTCTATCTGTTTTTTAAATTTTGATAGCCTCTTCTTCATCAGTTGCATTATTCAGGTCATCTAGCCCAGCAGCTATTACCTTCTCCTGCCCAGTTATTCTTAAGTAAACATCCCTTCTCCTATGTGTGGCACAGCTTATCAGTTTACCTCGCAAGAAAGCCTTGTATGTGTCCCAAATTATGTTAGGCTGAGCGGAGTTTTTATTTACAACAAAGAACTCTAGAGTATCCTGTTTCAGACTCGCAATTATGTTTTGGTCCTCTAAAATGGATCTGTTTAGCGTCCATCTCAGATTCGGTGTTGCACAATCTAGAGATAAGACGAGTCTCACTGCAGAGTGATCCGACAGGTGTTCAGGTTGATGAGTGATTGCTGCAATTTTGTTACCTAGCCTGGTGTCAATTAAGAAATAATCTATGCAGCATGCATGTCCATTTTTTTTGTTGTGAAAAGTATAGCCCTTATTGATGCCCGCCTTACTCCTCCAGGGATCTATCAGCCCCATAGTCTTCATTAAATTGGGTATGGTCTTGCTCATTTTTGGTGTATTTACCGTAGGCCGTATAGAGTATTTGTCTAAGACAGGGTCAAGTAATGTGTTAAAATCGCCAGCCATTATGATAGTATTTAAATTTTCTAGTAATACTTGAAATAGATCATGCAGGGAGGAGGGATCGTCAACATTTGGGCCATAATACGTGATCATGGAGTATTTTATGGTGTTAATGTCTACATTAATTATCAGCCATCTTCCCTTAGGATCTGCAATGACCTCTAATATTTTGGCCTGCGCTGTATTTTTAATTAGGATCACTACCTCCTTTACATTGCAGCTTTGATTTGTGCATGCATATTGATAGATCCAACTCTGACCTTTAACAATCCCTTCCCACTCTGCTTTCTGAAGGTTTGTCTCTTGTAACATTAATATGTCGTTATTTGATTGTTTTAAAAAGAGCAAAATTCTCCTTCTTCTAGCTGGCACCCTTAACCCATTTACGTTCCAGCTTAGTATTCTGAGGCTACGGGTAGTATTAGTGTTAGTTATTTTGAGAGGGACACCCTTTCTTTGATCTCGATATATATATATATATATATATATATATATATATATATATATATATATATTTTTTTTTTTGCAGAGTTTTATATAGCGCGAACTTGACCCAAATCCAATCGGGTATCAGAGCGCTTTACATAGCACCAGTTATGTTACATGAGGACACACATTCATTTTTTTGTTATGCACGGGGAGATTAAGTGATTTGCCCAGAATCACAGGATGTTCAGCATCATTACCGAGACTCGAACCCAGTTCCTCAGGTCCGAGGTCGAGCGCCGTTAGGCCAACTCCTCTCCCCACATTCTTTGATCTCGATATTTTTACTACACATGAGGACCTATTTTTTTCCCCCACTGCTCCCCACCTAGTGAATTATATACATTAATGAATTTATAGTCACTCCTCCCCCCAGAGGAACCCTCCCTTCGACCAAGTTGGGCATTTCTTTTCTGCCCTTTGCCCTCACCTCTCCCGTTGTTAGTTATAGTAGATTCATTGGGTTGCCTGAAACCTAGCCCTTAGCTTTTATTTTTTCTATCAGGTTTGCAACTTCGTCAGGATCCTTTACATTAAACATCTTGTTATTCCACATTATTCTTAATGTGGCAGGAAATTTTAGTTGGGCCGTAGTGCCTACTGATCTGAGTTCCTGTATGTGTTTCTCTAATTCCCACTGCCGATTCTGGGTCTCCCTGGCTCGGTCTGACCTAGCCAGGGAGACGGCCCTGCTTCTTGTTGATGATGGCTTGCCGCCAGAGGGAATAGACCAATCATCTTGCGAGGGGCAGGCCTGTCGTTATTTTTTTTTAAACTTTTTCATTTGCCTCTTTTGGCGCGCACCATACTCGGAGTGCTGTAGACCACGAGAGCTCGAGGGAGGAGGAGTCACAGGTGTCAATGCAGGGCTGGTTTGCCTACCCTGGCTGCAGCCTGCTTCTGTTGCGCGTGTGAGTCCCTTGGTGCCAAGCAGGTGTATTAAGGTAAGAGTAGTGTAGGAAGTGTCCACTTTTTCTGTGCTGCGGCTGTCAATTGCCCCCTCTTAATTTTATTCCCTCTCTTTCTGTCTCTCTCTCAACTCCTCACTTGCTGGAGCCCGTGCTTCAATAAACGTCTCTTATCCTCTGTTTCATTCTACTTTCCGTCATTCGTCCCCATGTGAAATGGATACAAAACAGAAAGAAACACTTTTGTTAGAAATGTCATCTTTTTCGTACATATTTCTGTTCCAAAGTGCAGCCTCGTGACCAAGAGAAAAAACAGGTGCAAAATAGGAAAAATAAATACCTGAATAAAGCATTACACAGCAATGTGGCCAGATTGGTTTTATTCTCACACAAACACATTAGCGCCACTTTATAGAGTTTGCCATTGAAGCGCTACTTTCGTTTTCTCCTCATTCTTTGAAACACATTTTTATCTCTGGGTGTGGTAGTGCACTATCCCAGAAGGTTCTGCAGTACCCCATTGATGACTGGAGTGGAAAATGTTTATTGTGATCCTTATCAGCTCTTTCCCTTATTTTAGTTTATAACATGTGTACTGCTGCTCTGTGTTCAGGGATATGGTCTTTTTAAACCATACTACTTATGCTTTGTAACGATTTAAGCATTGGACATTGAAATGGGTCCCTTCCGGGCCCTATAGTCATGTGCTTAACGTTTCAGGCAAAAACATTCATTGATTTCTAAATAAGTATGAAAGTGTTAAGGTAATAACCATGTTGTTCTACTTACATTTCACATGCATTACTTAATCTTGCATTCCCTATGAGGTTTTGCTTTTTACAGGCTGTTGTTACTTTATTTTCAGGCAGCATTTTACTCTTGTGCATAATTTGAATTGAGTTGCATCCAGGTGTTTATAGCTGGGCACAATTGGGATGTAGCTGAAGGCAGGGCTGGTTTTTCTCAGTGGGACTTTATGGTCAGTGAGGGAAAGGATGTGAGGCTATGGCCAGAGCTGCCGAATTTGGCACTGGGAAACCAGGTTTAGCCTTCATGACCAGTCCACCAGACCACTCTCCTGAGGAAGCACATTCCTATGCTAGACCTTAGAAACCCTAGCTAGACCTTAGAAGCCCTGGTGTCATAGCACCTTGAAGGTCTGTCCACCACAATCCATACTGAAGTTCACCTCCAGTCTTGCAGGTATGCCTACGAAGCAGCAAATCCTAGAGCAATAGTGACTCTGTCACTGAAGTCATAGGTCCCTTGAGGCCAGTCCTCCTCACCGATTGGTACCTCCATTGGCCTTGTTTCTGCAGGAGTAGTGCAACTAACCAGGGATCGGCAATGCAGGATTTGCACGCACACCAAACTAAGGGGCATATTTGCAAAGGAATGGAGCAGTGAGGCGTTAATCAAACATTGTTAATGCCACCTCCTCCATTCTGAAAATGCAGAAATGCACTGTATTTACAATGGTGCAGCATATCCCTGCAATTTCCCTAGCGCTGTCTCTAAACTCAGCTGCGTAGCACCAACGTAGGCACCCTTGCACGATAGTGCAAGAGTGCCAGCGTTAAGAGAATGATTGTTTATGTGCAGGAAGGTGTCCCTTCCTGCACATAAAGAACCCAGAATGTTTAATTGTAACTTCTGTGTGCTGCACTGTGCAGCACAGATAGAAATTGCAAATCATCATTTGTTAAATGATTGCTGATGTGCAGGAAGGGACACCTTCCTGCACATGAGCAATCATTCATGGTTATTTGCTGTAATACAAAGTTAATAGCAAGAATAATTAAAGCCCTAGCTTGGTGATAGGAGTATCATGAGAGGGCCCAGACCAATGGTGGTTTGGAAGTGAGACAGTGCTAATAATGAAGGGGAATGAAGTGGGATGGAACACGAACAGTATGACAGTATCAGAGTTGAGGGAGTGTCGGTGTTGAGAGTGCCCCCAACAGGTCTGGGAAATGGGGTCATTTTCCTTTCTGCTCCAACAGCTTTGCGTTCAGCTGTCCCCCAAACAAATCCATCTGCTGCTTGCCAAGACTAGGAGCTTTAGTCAAGCGCTTGCTGCAACAGAATGGGAACAACAATGTCCTCTATACTCTTCAGTGCCAGAGTAATTGGTTACGGTAAAGGACTTTAGATCGGAGGGCAGGGAATCGCCAGACTAGGTGACTTTCTCTTTTCTGGCCTCTCCTAAGGTTTTAACTGGAAAAGTGTGGAACTCTCGTCTTACTGTAGCAACCCTCAGTTTTCCCACTGTTGTTTCACATTAACGTACACTTGTTTTGCACAAAAACTGTTTCAGATTTGTCTACTGCGATGTTTATTTTTGCTGTTGTCCCATACTGTCATTGTGAAGGAGTTTTTTGTTGTTGAATATCTTCAGACAAGTACATAGAATGTTAAGCAGTGCCAAACAAGTTGTGTTACAATTACTTTGATACGAGGGGATGTTTCTTAATACGTAGATCATTATGTAGTGTCAATTTTGCATAACCTTTCTAGTATTCTTTTTTGGAGCCACATTGTTGAGATAGCATTGAAATTCCTATCCATAGACATAAAGTGGTTCATAATCTGCTTTTGTAAAGGTAATTCATGAATGCCAGGTTCAGGTTTGGTTGTGTGGTGACAGAACTACAAGATGAAAAGTCAAAGTGGTGACTGGTCTTGAAAATGAGCATTTATTAAAACAGGTGCCCAGTTAAGCTCCTCCCACTATCTATATATTGAATAGAATTTAAATACATCCTTAAAATGTCTTCTGAAGACTACTTTTGCCAAATTTGAGAGTTTCGTTTTTGGGCTGACACTGGTCTGCGTTGGGCTGAATTGGCTTATACTTGAGCATCTTTGGGCTTGGAATGGGTTTCAAAATCTGGCAACACTGACAAGGGAATGGGGTATAGCCCAATGTCAAATTCTGATAGCAAAAGATTGTTTCGAATGGACTTGCATGGTTAGGATTAGACCTGATTAGGTCAATTGGATTTAGGGACTGGGAACTGTACTTTCATGGTTTAGCTGGTCTTGCCCCGAGATTAAAATTGACCCTTAAACTGATACGCATTCCCGATTTCTGAAGGCCGGGCAGAGGGAAGGCAGTTGTTCCGGGGTTCCCGAGTCAGTTTGTGATTATCGGCAAGGAAAGGTATTGCAAGTGTGCTTGGGTTGAGTGAACAAGAGCCAAAGTGATGCATGTTGGGACTCATATTTTAGGAGTGTGCTGATAAGTTCTGGTCACAATTGAATCTGCATTTTATATGGCTTTGATTGTGGATTTGTAAGGACTTTGGTTATTGTCATTTTGATGTTCTTCATCGACTTCTGAAAGTACCATTCGCAGACATGCCAACATTTTACGGCAGGGAAGTGGGAGATTTTAAAATAGAAATAGGGAGAATTTAATTTCCCCATTGACTCCTAGTGCAGAAAATGCAATTTCAGGTGGGAGACAGCTAAAATAAAGCCATTTTTTGCTTGAAAAAATCGGGATCCTCCCGCCTGGATCGGGTCTATTGGCATGTATGCATTCGAGACACGACTGAGGGCTTGTGCTTTGTTTAATCCAATTGTGATAAAAGGCTGTAGTTTACTATGGTGGTTAAATTTGTCTGCTGAAAGGTGATGTGTGTGCAGTGAAGCACTACTGACACATCATGATAGGGGCATAATACCAACTGTAGTGTGTATGTACTAGCCTGTATCGGTGTTAATTATTTATTTTTTTGGTGCACAATAGTAAACCCATCAGGTCAAAGTAAACTCCCGCAAGTCAAAAGTTTGCTGCTGTATAAATAAATGTAAAAAGAACAATCTGCATCTTTGAACTGATTTACATTTCCATTTAGGTGAAGCAGACACTATTTCCATGTCAGTCCACAGAGGCTTCTGATTATGCTTCTCTAATCTTTACTGACATAACAGCAGCCAATAAAACTTTAAACCAGAATAACCCAGAAGGACAACCCCCTCCATTGTATGCACTAATGACGTATGAGTCCCATACATAAATGTCTCTGTCTGATCTTCCTCTTCCTTTGCTGCTGCAGCAGCGTGCTAAGTACCTTTTATTCACTATGTTCTTTGATTGATTGTGGCGTATTAAGTGAGTGTACACGTGTTGGTGATTGCCGTACTTACGAGCGCTCCATAGTCGCACTTCGGCGCATGGTGCTTGAATTATTGAGGCAATGTTTATTGGTGTATTTCCGCTTGTGTGCTTTTTAGGTCTCGCCTGACCCAGCGCATGCGCTGGTCTGGCGAGACTTATTGAGAGGGCTCCAAAAAGTGCTACCAGGCCAGCCCCTTTGATGTTTGATCGTGATCGCGATCACTTTCACTTTCGCGGCCGCACGGTCGCTTTGCATAGCCAATAGGTCTCGCTTTTGAGACCTTATAAGTATTTAGTTATGCAACTGTTGCATGGCTAAACACTTATAAGGTCCCAAAGGCGAGACCTATTGGCTATGCCAATGCTTGTTGCTTTTGCGGTGTTGCGGCACTGCGGCTCTCTCTGGGCATTTTTGCAGTGGAGTGGGAGTGGGACAGACACGCTCAGGGAGCAGTCCTGTTTCTTCGCGCATGCACGATCAGCCGGTTTTCGTCAGATACAACGATCGGCTCATCACGCATCGGTGCACACTACAACTGCTCAATCCCCAGTCCCTCATGAACGCTTAACAGAGCGACATCTGATCAAAGGCGCTGCCTGAGGGGAGATTAAGGGGTGCCTCCCTCCACATGAAAGTGTTTATAAGTTATTATAGTAGGTGTATTTCTGTTAAGTAGGGAGAGTGTTTCATTTACTAGGGACAGTTTAGGGAGTATTG
Organism: Triturus cristatus; assembly: GCF_964204655.1. Lineage (NCBI taxonomy): Eukaryota > Metazoa > Chordata > Amphibia > Caudata > Salamandridae > Triturus > Triturus cristatus. The sequence goes on from NC_140589.1 coordinate 1,057,310,668, forward strand.
ATATTGAATAAACACCCCTGGGTTTCTCCCCCCTTGAAGCTCCACCAGACCTCCTTTAACACGATGGCGTTCTACGCCGAGGAGGAAGATCAGTGAGAAGAATTCAATGAATATGCTGATTATGAGGTACCTTACGAACATCAGATGGAGGAGCAATTAGTGGAGGCCCTGGATACCCATGTCCAGGGTTCTGTGAACATGGCGCTGATAAAGGCCTTGCAGCCATTTACCAAACCCATAAAAAACTATGGTAAACATAAATTTGGTGCCTCTCAAGGGGAGTCTTCAGGGCATACCTCGGCGGAGGTTCTTGCACGCATGGCTCGTAACGTGATGAAAGACCATGGTTATGATGGGCTCCCTCGCTACGGTAACACGTCTATGATGAGCACGGGGGCGGCGGAGGAATCTTTCCCGTCTGCACCGGACACATCCAATTCGGATCTGGAGTCAGATGCTCCAAAAAAGGCGACTAAACGGAAACGCAAGTCCGATAACGTTGAGGACAAACAAGTCCCTAGGAACTTATTGTTTGACCCCAACAATTTGATGCATCCGAGATCTACTGAGTGGGTTTCCTGTGCGGAGGTGGCGCATTGTGTGCCGAACAACCTACGACAGGGTTTTGAGAAGGAAGTTAGAGTGACTTTGCGCTCCGAATGCCCTAGGCCCTCCCTACTGGGGAAGGTGGCAGATACACCGGAGCTAGATCCGAATATGGCCACCTTTATGAGAAAATTTTCTAAAGATACTAAAAAAGGACTGGATCGTGCATGGAGGGGTTGCCAGGACAAACTATTGGAAGTTTCTGGACCCTTCACCAAAATACTTGACGCGGCAGTCACCGCTAAAGACTCCAATACCCCGCTAGACCCCTCAGAGATTCTGGAATGGGCGCAAAGGGCCATGTGTTTCCTCGAAACGCAAACTGTGCTCTGTCGACGGAGCGAAGAAGATCATTCCTCATGAGAATTGATCCTCAGCTTGCTGAGATGGCGACCACGGAGCCAGGTACCCTGGCTAATGGCATGCTCTTCGGGAATAAGTTTGTGAAGGAGATGGGGAAGTACGTGGCCACGTTTTCCGACCTGGATAAAGCGCAGGCAAACATCAAGAAGGTTTTCCACACTGGCCTTTTTTTTTTTTGATAAACAAATTTTTATTGTTTCAAGAGAATACAACCACCAATGCTCTGACATTGCATAATACCAATATTGACACAGTACATCTGGAAGAACACATACATTGCAATCAGGCCCCTCCCTCCTGTGGTGAGTACAGTATAATTTGTGGATGGAACAAGTTACTTCACGGCACCCAGCCATTTGCCCCACACCCTCCGGTATTTCTTAGGACACCCCGTGCCTCTTACATGGGTTTCTCTTGTGCCGCACACCAATCCACCCCCTTCTCCATCCCTCAAAACCTGGAGGTGTAGGACGTTTCCATGAGGCGGCTATGTCCCGTTTTTCCACAACCATAGCTGTATTATAGAATAATTTCTCGTTCCTGAACCCGTCAAGTCCGTCCGTAATCCCTAAGATGGAGTGGCGTGGATCGTGCGGAACCTCCCACCCCAGGACCTTGGACCGACAGATTCAACCTCCCCCCAGAACTGTGCCAATTGGGGGCATGCCCATACCATGTGGAAGAAATCGGCCGGGTCTTGGCCGCATAGCGTGCATGAGGCGGATGGGGAGAGGCCGGCTTGATACAGGCGCTGTGGGGTTAGATAGACAGTGTGTATATAGTATAATTGAATCAGGCGGAGTTTGGCGGATGCAGTGACCATCCTGGGCGACATGAGAATGTCCCACCAGTCCACCTCGTCCAGGGGACCCACCCACTCCACCCATTGGTCCCTAAGTCGGTCGAGCGAGGTCGAGGTGTTGTTAACCAGCGTTTTATAAATACGGGAAATACACCCCTCCCCAGGTCACCCAACATGGTCTGTGCTTCAGGGGGACTATACTCAGGGATCCTAGTGTCCTCGGACAGGTGTACGTGGAGGGCATGCCGCAATTGTAAATATTTATAAAACTGTGATGGATGGAGGGAATACTTGGATTGGAGGTCCTTGAAGGAGCGCGCATAGCCATTCGCCCACACATCGCCAAGCTGAGAGATCCCGATAAGATCCCACTGCCGGAACCTCTGCCTTCCACTGACCTCCGGAGCCAGGTACCATGCCATAGAGGCGTGTGTTGAGTGAGTTTGCGCGTCCATTTAGTATGCCGTAAAGCAGCCCGTCAGGCCAAGAACACTGAGCGTGTGACGTCAGGCAAGGAGGACGGGAGGGATTCTCCGTACATGAAGGATTGAATTCGGGGCAGGCAGAGTTCACTTAGCTCAAGCCTATAGGCTGGGTATGACCACCCCCCATTGAACCTGTCATGAATACACAACAGCAGAGTCGCCAGATAGTAGAGGTATAAATGCGTCATCCCAATGCCCCCATCGAATGTTGGAATCTGGCAGGTACGCAACGCCATCCGGGCCCTCCCTCCCCCCTACAGGAATTTAGTAGCCATAGTGTCAATCTCCCGAAACCATACCCGTGGAAAGCAAAAGGGGGTATTTTGAAGGACTTAGAGAAATCGGGTGAGAATCAGCATTTTAAACAAGGCGACCCTCCCCAAAGGGTTCAACGGCAGTGTCTGCCATTTGCGGAGATCTGCCCTAGCCTTCTTCACAAGCGGGGTGATGTAGAGAGACCATCCCAGTTCCGGGAGGAGCGTGACCCATATCGAGAGATATTTAAAGGACTGATGTCGAAGCGGTATCCTAGACTGCCAGTCGAAGCATTCTCTAGAGAGATGGAGCGGGACAAGGATCGACTTTCTGGCATTCATGTGGAGGCCAGAAGTTTGCCCAAAGGAATGCAGAATCTGAAGACAGTGGGGACCCGACTGCGCAGGGTCAGTTAAGAAAAGCAAGACATCATCTGCATAGAGGGCAATCTTATCCACTTCAGAGTTGGGCCACTCCCACCCCCGAACAAGACTCTTGGACCGAATCAGGGCCGCTAGAGGTTCCATCGCCAAGGCGAAGAGAAGGGGCAAGAGGGGGCATCCCTGTCTCGTTCCCCGCTGGATGGGGAAGGCGCCAGAGAGAACCCCATTGACCAGGATGCGCGCCTGTGGCCGGGTATACAGTACCCCAACTAGCTGACGGAAGCGCGGGCCAAAGCCCATTGCCACCAACACGTCATCCACATACGTCCAGTCTACTGAATCAAACACCTTCTCGAAATCAATGAGAAGGAGGGCGAAATAAGGAGAAAGGACTGGTCGGTGAGCCAGGGCCAGGTGCAGCCGTTGAAGGCTGTGTCTGGTGCCTTGTTGGGGCATGAAACCACACTGGTCTTGGTGGACCAACTTGGTAAGGTAGGGCTTCAGCCGTTGTGCGAGAATCGCCGCGTACACTTTGACGTCCGTGTTAATAAGGGAGATGGGACGGTAGTCCGCACAGTGGGGAGATGGTGGTTGGGGCTTTGGGATGACCACGATAGTGGCCATATCTGTTTCGGGTGGGAAGGAACCTCTCTCCAGGGCTTCGGCATACAGATCGGCGAGGTGGGGTACACGGACCTCACGGAACGCTGCATAGTACTCCTGGGGGAGACCGTCCAGGCCAGGGGTCTTGCCCGACGATGTGGATGTGATGGCTTTGCTGATCTCGCCATGCGAGATAGAGCGGTCAAGGTCAGCTTGGGCGTTAGAGTCTAGCAGAGGGAGGAGGGCACCCGTCTGGCCCAAGAGCTCGCGGAGCGTCAAAGTCGGGATCCTTTTGGCGTAGAGTTGGCGGTAGAAGGTGACGAACACACCAGCCATAGCCACCGGGGACTGTTGCATCGATCCCCCTTGATCCAATATCTCTGGGATAATACGGTTAGTTCTGGGGTATGTGGCCAGCCTGTGTAGGATCGTGCCGTATTTGTCACCCCATCCACAGACCCTGGCTACGGAAGACCTCCACAGGAGCTTAGCTGCTCCCAGCGAGAGTTGTTTGATCTCGCTTCGAATACTCGCGAGGCGCCACTCCAGAGTCGCGTCACCATCCGTGGTGAGGGAGCCTGCAAGGCCTGTGCCTCCAGTGAAGTGATCGGCAACAGTTGGGCTCGACGCTGCTGCTGGGCATGACCATTGGCGAAGCACCGAATAGTGGCCTTACCCGCCTCCCACAGAGTACCCGGGGATGAAACCGAACCCGCATTAGCGACGAAGTAGTCCTTCAGCTCCACTCCCACAGCCTTTTGGTATTCCTTGTCCTGAAGAAACCAGGCATTCAACCGCCACATGGGTCGGGAGTGGGGGGCAGGAGTCCCTGTATGGAGGAGCAGCGGGGAGTGGTCAGAAATACCTCTCGGAAGTATGCGGACATCTTAAATCTTGGAGCAGTCCGTAGACGGGATAAAGATGGAGTCTATGCGCGCTTGTGTGTGATGAGCAGCAGAGGTGTGCGTGAACTGCTTAGCATGTGGATGCCAGGCTCCCATGCATCGCAGAGGCCAAGGGTTTCTGCCCAGCTTAGTTGTCTCGCCTGGGCCATCCTGGAAGTGGACGGGGTCCATCGTATCAACATGCGCGAGGAGACCACATTAAAATCCCTCTAATGACGTTGGGCCCCAGGGGGAGGGTGGGTATCAGGGTGGAGGATTGTTTTAGAGTCGCGGTAAGCATCAATGGGGGTGAGTACAAGGATACAAGATTAAGGGGGGTGCCCTCGTGAGTACCGCAAACAATCACAAACGTGCCCTACTGGTCATGAATAACTTGTGTCAGCACAAAGGGAAGGGTACGCTTCAATATAATGGCCACACCTCGCGAACCTCGGGCGAAGCCCGAGTGCCACACCCTGTCATAACCATAACGCACCAGAAGGCATCAGTGATTACCCATAAGATGAGTATCTTGAAGCAAAAGCGCGTCTATGTTAAGGCGCTGTGCAAAACGTAACACGGCCGTTCGCTTATGACGATCTAAAAGGCCATTTACGTTCCAGGATAGGAAGTGAAGGGCTGCTTTCGGGAAGGGTATATCACTCATGGAGGGCGAAGATCTTTACAAAAGCTCATTGGGTAATGGAGAGCCAGTGGCAGGAGCGAGGCCGGGAGCAGACATCAGAGCGCGCTGGTGGGAAGGACCCTGTGCAGTAGACGCAGATACCAGGGAGTCCAGGTGTCGAGTGAGCGGTGGTGCAGCAAAACAACATAAAACAATACTAAACCTTGGGAGCACACATTACTGACTCCCCACAACAACAAAGAACCCCCCCCAACTGAACCCACCCCCTACCCCCACCCCCCACCCTATACTGAAGCATCTGTCGGCCCCCTCAGAACAAAACCAAACTAAAATGTTCGTATTGGTTTCATGGGGGACCCTTCCTACAGAACGGATAAACAGTACATCAGCGTTAACATTGTAGACACCCATAGGGACAAGCCAAGGGTCTAATGACCGCTACCCCCCCTCCCGGTGAGGATACATTAAGTACGAACTGTGGTGCCCTTAAAGAGTAGGTGTACGGGAAAGGTCTGAGTCTGCCTGGGCCATCAGTAGAGACCCACCCATTGAGGGCCCGGAGGAGCGATGCCTGTTGCAGGGTGGAGAGCCCGACCGGCTGGAGGAGTCCCTGGGGTCCAGAGCCGCCACATTTGCGGACCGGAGCACCTACAAACCAAGTCGAAAGGGCCCCTCCTGGCATCCACGCCTTGAACCAGTTTTCAACAAAGGTGGCGGCTTGCCCTGCCTCCGCCCCCTTGGGAAACCCCACCAAGCGGAGATTGTTACAACGCGCCCGATTTTCCGCATCCTCAGCCCGTCTGGGGAGCTCCTTGGTGTGAGTGCGAAGGTGGGCCACTTGCTCCTTGAGCTGTTCAATATCGTGCTCAGCCGTGGATATGCGGGACTCGGCTTCGGACAGCCACGCGGTGGCATTGCGAAGGTCCTGCCGAAGGAGGGAATACGTCCACTTTGATTTCTCCAATTTTCCCCTCCACCGATGCCTGCGAGGCCCTGATAGCCTGAAGGATGGTGTCCAGGTCTTTATCTGGGGGGGGGTGATCCCCCCACGGCCCCCCAGGACGGCTCTGGCTCGGAGGTGGTGAACCTGTCCATTTTAGTCTGTGTAGGGGCCGGTGCAGGCCTGGGCCCCTTATCCCTCCCCATGGTCGGGGGGGTACGCCACGCCACCGAGGTCATGGGGCTCCACTCAAGCGGCCAGCCGCTGGACGAACCTTCCTTCCGGGAGCCGTGTGCAGAGAGCACCCTCCGCCACCCGAGGAGGTGGCCGATCCCGTTCACGGATGGTCCCAGGCCCCAACTGCTCCTCCGACCACCGGCCAGACCGCAGGGAACTAGGTGCCTCACAGCCAGGAGAAGAGGACCCCGTCCAAGTCCATACCAATCGAAGAGGAAAAAGCAAGAGGATGGGGGGCGGCCCAGTCCAGGTCCGTTGCGCCACCCGGGGCCCCCAGTGCCCCAACTGCCGTCTCCGCTCAGCCCGAACCCCACCGTAGGCACAGCGGCGCCACCCGGCCAGACCCCAATGTGGGATTGCAGGCCCTACCTGGGCCGGGAACGACAGGTGCCACGCGGAACCCTCAAAAGCCGCGGCTTTCCGTGAGCCTCCGATAGGCTGCCACAGGCCGGAAGCCCCAAGAGGCCACAGGGGTGTGCAGGGGGTGTGGGGGGCAGTGCACTGGGCCTTCGCTTACGCCGCCGCTGCCTGAATCGGAAGCCGGTTCCCCCGCACGCCTTGGGAGGATGTCACAACGTTCACTGCCGCACCTTCAGACGCCCACCCTGCGTCTGTCGCCCCAGCGCCAGCCGGTATGCTGGCCGTGCCCAAGCTGGGCACACCACACCTCACAGGGCCTCACATGGTCATGGGGGCACGCAGCCCACTGGGCAACACAACACAGGAGCCACAAGCCCCTCTGGGGCCGGGGGGCCGCGGGTCGCGTGGACCCCCGGTTGCCGCTCCAGCCAAGTCCCACCAGTACAGACAATTGGCGGCCCCACCACTAGGACTTGAAGTTGCACATGGGGGCGGGGAGGCTGGCGATACGCACCCACGCCTTACCGCCGCTGCCCAGGCCGACAGCCGGTACCCCCCTGCTCCCCTTAGTCGGTTGCCGCAGCTCTTGTAGCCACTTGTCCCGCAGGCCGCCCACACTGCTGCCGCCTCGGCGCCAGCCGGTCTGCTGGCCGAGCCGAGGCCTGGCACTTCACCTCTCACCGGGCAGCTCACAGTCAGGGCGGCAGGCCGCCCCCAGGAGGAATCTGAGCCGCGGGCGTCACTCAGCCTCTCTTGCACCGCCGATCACCCGGAGCAGCGGCCCCGATGACCAGGCGTCGCGCCCGCGGGGACAGCAGGCGGCCTCTGGCCGCACGTTGAACTCCGGCGATGGGCCGCCATCAGGCCAGGACAGTCACCACAGGCTCCGCTCAGCTCCAGCGATGCACTGCCTCTCACCAGGTGCCGTGGCCCGGGTGGTTCGGGGGCCGCGCCTGCGGGGACAGCAGGCCGCGACAGGCCCCAGGTCAGGATGGTTGGGGGCCACGCCTGCAGGGTCAGCAGGCTGCGACATGCCCAGGCCAGACAAAGCCGCTGGAGCCACCAATCCGCCCGGAAAACGCCGGAAGAGGGACACCACCAGTCGGGGGAGGCACAGCGATCAGGTAAGAATTCCGGATGGGAGCCGATGAACGTTGGATTAGAGGTGGATGACGGAGGGGTCCAGGAGCACTCTTAGAGTGCGACTGCCATCTTGACGCCTCAGGCCATGCCCCCCCACCACACTGGCCTTTTTAATAGGGTCGGACACTTCAGGGGTCGAGCCACCGGCCGAGGTTTTAATCAAACTTCGCGAGGATTCGAACAACGTGGGTGAGGCGGAGCCAAGCGGTCCAATTTCTACCCTACCCGGAACTGTGGTGGCAGAGGTAGACAGAACAGAGGAGGCTACAGGGGCCAAAACAACAACTCCGGAGATAACTCTTACTCAGGTAAACTTAATGCATTCTGGGAACGTCATAGTGGGAGGTCGGATTGCTTTGTTCTACAGCAGGTGGGAGAATCTAACATATGACCCATGGGTCCTCCAGATGGTAAGAGGGTTCAAAATAGAGTTTTATGCCTCCCCTCATCAGACACAAATTCATGAGCCCCTACGTTTTTCCTACGTAGAGATGCCCTTCATAGACGAAGAGATACAGTCGTTAATACACAAAGGGGCAATCGTTCACACACTTCACACCCTCAGGGTTTTGTAAGCACGGTCTTTCTGGTTCCCAAGAAGGACCAAGGTTTCAGACTGATGCTCAATCTGAGAGAGTTCAACACCTGGGTAGTGTATCGCCATTTCAAAATGGAAGGCATACATTTATTGAGGGACATTCTGTTGGAAAAAGATTGGATGGTGCGTCTGGATTTGAAAGACGCAAATCTGGCAGTACCCATTTTTCCACCTCATTGGAGGTTCCTTCAGTTCCAATGAAGACCAATGGTTCTAGTTTTCGGCCATGCCATTTGGGCTCTCGTCCGCCTCTTGGTGTTTCACCAAATTACTGAAACTGGTGGTTCAGTACCTTGAGAAAGAGGGGTGAGACTCATAATCTATTTAGACGACATCTTGATATGGCTCAGACTCCGGAAACAGTTCATCTTCATTTGATCTGGACGGTCCACCTCTTACAGGAGTTGGGATTCATCATCAATGTGCAGAAGTCTATTCTGAGTCCAACACAATCTATGGAATTCCTGGGATTTCAGGTGGATTCCATAGCAGCGCAACTGCTTTTGCCTCTCATAAAGAGGATAGCTATCAAGAAAGAGTTGAGGAGAGCGCTTGCCTCTCCGACTATATCCTTGAGGACATTGGCCCGTCTGGTGGGACTCTTAGCGGCATCAATTCAAGCAATATATCTGGGGCCGTTACATTACAGGGCACTACAGAGGTTGAAGATTCTGTACTTACGCAAGGGCTTGAGTTATGCAGAGCAAATATTGATCCCCGCGGAAGCCCGGACAGAGATGGCTTGGTGGCTGGACCAAATGGACGCATGGAATGGCAAGGCCATTTTTGTGGCGGGTCCCGAGATCATCATAGAATCCGATGCCAGTCGTTGGGGCTGGGGAGCCCGCTGTGGGGCAGTGGAGACTGGGAGCTGGTGGTCCCAGGAGGAAGTGAAACTCCATATCAACTGTCTGGATCTTCTTGCAGGCTCATTTGCGATTCAGACACTCTCACCGCAACAAGCGAGTTGTTGTATTCTACTACGAATGGGCAATGTGTCAGCAGTGAGATACATCAATTTACTGGGTGGCACCAGGTCGCGTCCTCTAGTGGAGATAGCCAAGGATTTTTGGCACTATTGCCTAGCACATCATATTTCGGTGATGGCGGAGTACATTCCGAGCTCGTCCATTGTTGTAGCAGACTGGAACTCCCGGTTCTTGAGGGATGCCAGCGATTGGAGGCTGCATCCCAGACTATTCAGGGAACTGAACACCAAGTGGGATCCATGTTCAATTGATTTGTTTGTGTCCAGGCTCAACAGGCAACTACCTCAGTTTTACAGGTGGCGCCCAGATCCTTTGGCGATCAGCTCGGACACATTCTTGTCATGGATGACAGGGATTCTATATACTTTTCCTCCATTCTTCATGATTCCGAGGGTTTTAGCTCAAATTCGCAGGCAGAAAGCGGAGGTAATATTCTTTTCACCATGTTGGAAAGCACAGGCTTGGTTTCCAGTAGCTCTGACCTTGTTGTATGCTCCGCCAGTGCGTCTACGCTTGTTTGCCGAGATTCTGATGGACCCTCTGGGTCTTCCTCACCCGCTGGTGGTGCAGGATCAATTGTCACTCATGGATTGGAGACTTTCAGGCGACGGTGGCAGATGCCTGGAGTTTCACAGGAGACTTTGTTTTTCTTATCTCAATCTTGGGCACAGGAAGATTAGACAGAGACATTTATGTATGGGACTCATACGTGATTGGTGCATACAATGGAGGGGGTTGTCCTTCCGGGTTATGCTGGTTTAAAGTTTTATTGGCTGCTGTTATGTCAGTAAAGATTGAAGAAGCATAATCCTCGCCTCCGTTTCCTTAATAGAATTGAAAATTCTTGTTGCGTCAGCTAGAACCTTTTTTATTGTTCATTTAAGTTTTGCTACTGAAAATACATGGTGCTGTTGCATCTTTAAGTGTCACGCTGTGATAGGTCTGTTACTGATGACAGCTGAGCTGTGATTGGTTGAGGGTTGCACTGGTGGCGATGGAATTGTCCGAGAGGTTGTTGAGGCAGTAGTGGAATGGGTTTGTTGTTAGAAATATTCCGTGTGGATTGGATGAGTCTAGTGTTTACATACATAGGCGAGAAATATGGGAAATCTTTCTATGAAACCCGTGAAGTCTATTTGCAAAAGAGAGGAGTTGCTACCCATAGGATTGTTCTCCAGAGAGATAGCTCCACAAAAAGGGATGTGTATGTGACCACTCAACGCCGGACAAAACAACGCCTGCCACCACGCCACCCCGAGACGCACCCACGGACCCTTCTCCTGCCTTGCCTGCCGATTCTCCTGCCTCCGAGCCTGCACCGCACCAGCCAAACCGAGCCCCAGCAACAACCATCTGAAGTGCATCCTGCTCAACACCCGCTCCATCCACCGACACGCCATTGAACTCTGGAACCTCCTCGACTCGACATCACCAGACATCGCCTTCCTGACGGAAACCTGGACGAACGCCTCCTCAGCGCGCGACATCGCCATAGCCATCCCGGACGGATACAAGATCACCAGGAGGGACCGCGTCAACCAGACGGGTGGAGGCATCGCCATCGCCCACAAGAACACCATCCGCATCACGACCAACTCAGATGACACCCTCACCTCCGTCGAACACCTCCACTTCCAGATACACTCCGACCCCAAGACCACGCTCAGAGGCACCCTCGTCTACAGACCACCGGGACCACGCACACAATTCAGCGAAGTCATCCCAGATTTCGTCAGCCCACACGCCATCAACTCCACCGACTACATCCTCCTAGGGGATCTCAACTTCCACCTGGAGAACAACAAGGACCGCAACACCGTCGCCCTGCTGGACAACCTTGCCAACCTCGGACTCAAGCAACTGGTAACCACCCCCACCCACTATGCCGGCCACACGCTTGACCCAGTCTTCTCATCCAGCAAGCACGTCGCCTTCAGCCACGCCACCAAACTCCAGTGGACCGACCACAGCTGCGTCCACTTCAGCTTCAGAAAAACGACGACCCACCACCACCCGCAACAAGCCCCTCGAAGGAACTGGAACAAGATCACAAACGACCAACTCACCACCTTCCTCAGCCAGAACCCCCCCACCAGCTCAATGGACCCCAACGAAGCCGCCAACAACCTCACTCAGTGGATCACCAACTGCGCTGATGCCCTTGCACCACTGAAGAACCCCCCCAGCAGACGCGGCAGCAAGAAAACCCCCTGGTTCACCGACGAACTCATCACCTCCAAGAAGAACTGCCGCTCCCTGGAGAATACCTGGCGCACCAACCAGACCACAGACAACATGACTGCCCTCAAGCACACCACCCGCAAACACCACCAACTGATCCACGCCACGAAGAAGACAGCCTTCCAGGAACGATTGGACAACAACACCCACAACAGCAAAGAACTCTTCACCATCGTCAAAGAGCTCTCCAACCCCGACGCCGGAAACAACGACATCACTCTCTCGTAAGACCTCTGCGACTCTCTCGCCACCTTCTTCCACGACAAGATCGCCAACATACACAACAGCTTCGGCCCTCCTACAACGACCCCCACCACCGAACTGACGCCCCCCACCGCCACCCTCCGCACCTGGACCCCGGTCAGCACCGAAGACACAACACGCACGATGAACACCATCCACTCCGGATCCCCCACGGACCCTTGTCCACACCACATCTTCAACTCGGCCGACTACATCATCGCACCCCACCTCCGCGACATCATCAACGCCTCCTTCAACACCGCCACCTTCCCGGATTGCTGGGAACACGCCGAGATCAGCGCCCTGCTGAAGAAACCTACAGCTGACCCCACCGACCTCAAGAACTTCCGCCCCATCTCGCTCCTCCCGTTTCCTGCCAAAGTCATCGAGAAGACCGTCAACAGACAGCTAGCCGCCTTCCTTGAGACCAACGGCTCCCTCGACCACTCGCAGTCCGGCTTCCGAGCCAACCACAGCACGGAGACCGCCCTCATCGCAGCCACAGACGACATCAGATCCCTACTGGACAACGGGGAAACAGCGGCCCTCATCCTCCTGGACCTCTCCGCAGCATTCGACACTGTCTGCCACCGTACCCTGGTACAACGCCTGAACAACGCCGGAATCCAGGAGAAGGCCCTTGAGTGGATCACCTCATTCCTCGCCGGAAGAAGCCAGAGAGTCCGCCTCCGCCCATTCCGGTCAGCGGCCACTGAAGTCATCTGCGGCGTTGTATTGTATTGTATTGTCATTTATATAGCGCGGTTGCTGCCCAAGGGCGTCCAAGCGCTGAAACATCAGACAGAACTGAATATGGCGGATGGGTTTTAAAGTTCGGTGGACCTCGCAAACAAGTAGGTTTTCAATTGTGTGCGGAAGGAGAGTAGGTTTGAATTAGTCCGGAGGTATAAAGGGAGTGAGTTCCACATCTTAGAGGCGTTTAAGGAGAACATCCTGCCTCCGGACCTAGCTCTCCTGACTCTGGGTACCACAGCCAGGAAGGCCTCCGTAGATCTAAGGTTTCTGTTGGGGTGGTATTGCGTGATTAGATTGTCGATGATGGCTGGGCCCGACTTCCAGAAAGCCCGGTGGGCAATACAGAGAGCCTTGAATGCCACTCTTTGTCTCACTGGAAGCCAGTGTAGACTGTTCATTGCAGGTTTTGCTGACTGAGACCGCGGGATCTGTAACAGGGTGCGGGCCGCACAGTTTTGTACCACCTGTAACTTTCGCAGGGTCTTCTCTGGGGCTCCAACATACAGGGCATTGTTCGAGTCTAGCCGGGACAGAATCAGGCCCTGTATTGCCACTTGTTTGGCATCCATTGGTAGGAGAGGGAGAACTTTCCTTAATGTTCTTAGTAGGCCAAAGCATGTGGCAGATAGTTTGGTGGCCTGAGTGGAGAAGGAAAGGGTTTTGTCAAGCCAGACTCCTAGGCTTTTTACGCTGTCCTTGGGAGTTGGGGGTGTACCCAAGCAGGGAGGCCAGAGGGGGATGAGAGACACTGGGGATGCTGAGCCCAGGAGCATGAGCTCAGTTTTGTCTCCATTAAGTTTTAAGGAGGAGAGTGTCATCCACTCCTTAACATCCTCGAGACATTTCAACAGACCTCCTGACGATTGTTTGGTACCCTCTTGTGCCAATGAGACCACTAGCTGGGTATCGTCGGCATACGATACAATTTTAATACCGTGTGGTTTGACGATCCCAGCCAGTGACCCCATATATACATTAAACAACGCAGGGCTCAATGAGGAGCCCTGCGGTACTCCACAGATCAGCGATTTACTGGGTGATAGTGAATCCCCGTCAAAGATCTGGAAAGATCTGTTGTTAAGGAAAGACTCAAACCATCTCAAAGCATCGCCTGTGACACCAATGTTGCACAGGCGGTTCAACAAGGTGGCGTGGCTCACCGTGTCGAAAGCCGCGCTTAGATCAAGGAGGATCACTGCCACTGATCCTCCCTGATCTAGTATCTTTCGCGACTCTTCGATGATTGCAAGCAAGGCCGTTTCAGTGCCGTGCTTAGGCCTAAAACCTGTCTGGGTTAGGTCCAGGAGCAGATTGTTTTCCAGAAATTGTACTAGTTGGATATTTATGTGCTTCTCCAGCACCTTACTTACCCAGGGGAGTAAGGAGATTGGGCGGTAGCTGGAGTGGTCTTCTGAATTGAGGGTGGTTTTTTTTAGCAACGCCCGAACCATGGCTCTCTTCCATCCGGTGGGTACAGTGCAGAAGGCGATGGAAGAGTTGAGTAGATCTAGTACCACGGGAAGTATAGAATGGCTAGCCTGGAGTAGTGTCTCCGGAGGGGCCGGGTCACAGGGGGAGCCAGATTTAACTAGCCGTGCCAGTTTGTGAAGGGTGTCCAGGTCTAGTAGAGGGAAGCGTTCCAGAGTAGACTGGTCTGAGGAGGGGGCAGTGCTCAGAAGAGCATGGTTGGAAGTTCCTAAGTTATTGGCTACTGTCGGGAAGGAAGAGTATATTTGAGAGACTTTGTTCTGAAAGAAATCTGCTAACTCGTTACACTGTTCCGGCATTTTTGTCAAGGGAGGGGCAGTGTTTGCTTTGATGCAATTTTTTACTATATGGAAAATCTCCTTGGGTTTTGAATTGGCTGCTGTAATTTTGTCAGCAAAGTAAGAGGCCTGCGCCGCCCTGATCCCGTTTCTATAGGTTTTGATTGCCTCTTTATATTGGGATTTTTTGTCAGGGTGGAAATCAAGTCGCCAGGCTCTCTCTTTTTTCCTACAGAGGCGCTTTTGGTCTCTCAAGGTGTCTGAAAACCAAGGTGCAGTTTTGTGTGTCCTCTTTGGAGTGGATTTCCGTAGAGGAAGAATAGTGTCAAGTGAATCCCTGACCCAACTCTCATAATTTTTATTTGCTTGGTTGGGATCTATGCAGGGTGGTGGGCAGGAGCGCTCTAGGTTAGTTACCCATTGTTCTATAGGGAGTTTTTTCCAGTTGCGCTTGGTTACCGATTGAGGGGTGGATGAGTAAGACTTATCGGTGAGCTAGGACAAAGGGACCAAGAAATGGTTCCACAGGGGTCATCGCTCAGCCCCACCCTCTTCAACGTCTACATGAGCCCCCTTGCAGCCATCGCACGCCAACACGACCTCAAGATCATCACCTACGCCGACGACACCCAACTCATCCTCTCCCTCACCAACGACTCGGACACCGCCAGAGCCAGCCTACACGAAGGGATGAAAGACGTCGCCGAATGGATGAAGAACAGCCGCCTGAAACTGAACTCAGACAAGACGGAGGTTCTAATCCTGGGGTCATCACCCTCCGCCTGGGACGACTCCTGGTGGCCCCCTGCCCTGGGCGCCACCCTCAAGCCAACGGACCACGCACGCAACCTGGGCTTCATCCTGGACTCCTCCCTCTCAATGTCCAGACAAGTCAACGCCATCTCGTCTTCGTGCTTCAACACCCTGCGCATGCTTCGAAAGATCTTCCGATGGATCCCCACCGAGACCAGGAAGACGGTCACCCAAGCCCTCGTCACCAGCCGGCTGGACTATGGGAACGCCCTCTACGCCGGCACCACCACCAAACTCCAGAAGAAACTCCAACGAATCCAGAACGCCTCAGCTCGACTCGTCCTGGACATACCCCGTCACAGCCACATCTCCGGACATCTGAGAGACCTTCACTGGCTCCCTGTCAACAAAAGGATCACGTTCAGACTCCTCACCCACGCACGCAAGGCCCTCCACAACCTGGGCCCCAAGCTCCTCAACAACCGCCTGACCTTCCACCAGCCCACCCGCCAGCTCCGCTCCGCCAGCCTCGCCCTCGCCGCCGTCCCACGCATCCACAGAGCCACCGCCGGAGGAAGATCCTTCTCCTACCTGGCGGCCAAGACATGGAACTCCCTCCCCATCCACCTCCGGACAAACCAGGACCATCTCGCCTTCAGGAAGCAACTCAAGACCTGGCTGTTCGAGCAGTAACTTTCCCCCCCCCAGCGCCTTGAGACCCTCTGGGTGAGTAGCGCGCTATACAAATGCCATTGATTGATTGATTGATTGATTATGTGTAAAGGGCTCAAACAATAGCATGGCTACACTGAGAAGGATTGAGATGTTCACAGTACTTTCAGTATAAGAAGCTTTGAGGATCTGAGGAAAAGGATGTATGAAATGAAACCCCAACCGAGGCTTATTCAGTTCAAAGTCTTAAATATTTGTGAACTGGTAGAGAATATGAGCAAGTGTAAGAGTTATAATATTCAGACACATAGCAAAATTAGCAATTGGTTGAAGATGCAATGTAATGAGAGGCAGAGGATCTGGCGTGAAGATATGATAGATGCAGTAGGTACTTACCCTGGGATTGTAAGCAAAATTTCAGAACAGGAGAAATCCTCTCAAAAGAAAATGGAAGAAAATGATACAGGGACTGAACTGAGGTTTTTGGATGAGTTTTGGATAATTTGCTGAGGTCAAGACCACCCCTCTGCAATCTAGTTCTGCCCCCTTGTAAAGGGAAATCTGGGCATAGACTTTTTGAAGCTCTATAGTGAGATAGATTTGGTGTATCTGAGTAAGGAAGCTGCTAGATTGCACACAAGGCATATGTAAGAATGGAGGCTTTAACCAACGAGTGTGGATGTGACTTGTCATAAAGGAAAAAATTGCCTAAGAACCTTAGGATGACTGTGAGTGGCAAGGATTTAAAGACCATGAATTTGAGAGGTTTGAAAACGCATATCAAGTAATTGGCGGATAGTATTAGAGAGTGAGAAGATCTATAAAACTTCTGGGAGCAATGGTCAAAGAAAGAAAGGCCAAAAGTGAGAAAGACAAGAGCGGCATCAGAAGGTGAGAAAGGAGATGGTGCTGATGATACCGCAGCAGCAAAGTATACTTTAAGGAAGTTGCAGGTAGCGGCATACATGCATGTTCTGTGGATTGAAACCAATATTTTTCATTTTACAAACAGCCTTCCAAAGCTGAGAGACCCCAGATAAATGGTACACCCAGATAGATAGAATTGTAGCGATTTTATGGGAAGATATAGATGTACATTTTCCAGGTGGTGGTTCCAGAGGATTTGAGGACAGAGTATAAGAGAGCCGTCAATAGGCCTACCCCTGAGAGAGTTGTGAATACCAATGCCTCTTCGCCTTTGGTCAAGGCTAAATATGATGCTGTGATTGAACATTTGAAAACTAAGGTGCCACAGAAGGAAATAAAATGGCTAAAATATTTTGAGGACATCATAGGAACTAAAAGAGTTGGTGCATGCTTTCATGACACAAGAGGGGGTGATCCAGGTAGAAGTTCCAATACCCAAGGCTCATATGCAAAACATACAGAACCAGAGGCACCTTAGGCCAAATGTGACCCAAGCCCCCATGGTACAACCACAAATGCAAAACAAAGGGTTAAACT
The DNA here is from genome assembly GCF_964204655.1 of Triturus cristatus. Taxonomy (NCBI): domain Eukaryota; kingdom Metazoa; phylum Chordata; class Amphibia; order Caudata; family Salamandridae; genus Triturus; species Triturus cristatus. The sequence goes on from NC_140589.1 coordinate 1,057,327,857, forward strand.
TTTAGCTTTATCTTAGGGTTCAACAGGATCCATTCATAATTAAGAATCATATTTCCTAGGTCCTCATGATGTTCAAGAGTCCCGCTGGACTCGATCAGTCGCAATGACGGTGCCTGAAGGAGGAGGAAATTGCATGTTTAGCTCAACTGTAGAGGTAGACCAGAGAGGCCCTTATGTAGAAAGTGAGGTGAATGGCCACTCCGTATCATTCTTAATCAATACTGGAGCTACCTGCTCATCTGTTAGAATAATTAGGTCCAAACCTATCCCTCTTGGCAAAATAGACGCACGTTGTTGGCATCATAAACCAGCAGTGCACAAATAAGGTCTCAACCCCAGTTTCAGTTACAATAGGTTTGATTAGAGACAATCATCAATTTGACAATAAGCAATCCAAATCCTGTGAACTTACTGGGAAGGGGCTTACTCTTGAAATTAAATTGCATGATCTACTGCACACTGGAAGGAGTGGAGATGGGGGATTCAGCTGATGCAGAATCCAAAATGACTTCTCAAGAGTAAATAGTCTGGCTGTACCCGGTACTTAAAAAGGAAGATTTTACCCTTGATTTAACTGAGCAAGTAAAGGAAGATGTGTAGGATTTTCCTGGAAAAAAGATTGGGCTAATCAAAAATGCAAAACCCTTAAAAAATCACAATGAGGCAAGATGCAGTCTTTCCACAAATGCCACAGTTAAAGCTCTCACCAGAAGCAATAGCTTGTATAACACCCATTATAGAAGGTTAGTTAGAACAGGGCATTCTAAAGGAAGTCCATGCAACTCTCCAATAATGGCCCTTCAGACACCAAATAAAAAATGTAGGATAGAGCAGGATCTCTGAAAATTAAAACAGAATTTTCATGCCATGCTGTCCAGTGGTACAGAATCCTACTGTTATTATTTTCCAAATTCCCCCTGAGACGGAGTGGTATACACTTTTTGATTTATGTCAGACATTCTTTTCCATCCCTCTACATGAGAACACCCAATCCTTTTTCGTGTTCAGATTCCCATATACAATTATTGCGGGGTGTTGAGTTCCTCCAGGGTATATGGCAAGCCCCTCATTCTATAACCAGACACTGAAGCTAAATCTAGAGACCTTATACTTGGCTTGCAGTTCACCATTGCTGCTTTACATTGATGATCTGCTCATGATATCTGCGACCAAGAAAGCCTGTTGGAAGGGCATAATTGCCCTCCTCAACCATCTTTTGGGCACAAGGTTTCACCCAACAAATGTCAGAAAGAAGTCCGTTATATAGGACATCCGAATGAAAAGGGAACGAGAACAGTGTCCAATGAGCACATGTCAACAGTCCTAGAAATAAAGCACCCGTCAATAAAAAGGGAGATCAGAATGTTTTTGGGAATGGTGGACTACTGCCATCTGTGGATTCCCAACTTTTCCCTAGTGGCAAAGCCCCTACAGAAGCTCACACATAATGACATCAGTGACTCGGTACCATGTGACAAAGAATGCATGGAAGTCTTTCTAGAGCTCAGAAACATACTTTCTAGTGTATCCCCTCTAGAATGCCAAACTACAAATTTACCTTGTTGTAAGAAGGCGGATGGAGGGGGTTATAAGACAAACCACGAGTCGCCGCTGGGTTGAACAATCAGCTTTATTGGTATTAAGTCCCGGTCTCTCCTATTGTCCTGTATGTTCTGGCGTCTTCCTTCTTAGGGAGTCTTGGTCAAGGGTTCCTCCTCCGGAGACGTCTCCTCATCAGTTGTGCCAAAGAAACGAAGGAAAAAACACACAGGGACACAAAGGTGAGTAGGCTTGAAGGGAGCGTATGCTACGGGAGGGGGAAGGGTAGTGAGGGGTCACCGGGGCTTCCACCGTCTCTGTTGTGCCTCAATCAAAAGAAAAACGAGAGGACCCTAGGTCCAGAGGGGTGTTTGTGGGGTGAAGAGGAACTAAAAAGACAACACCCAACACTCGGTCTCCCCGCGGCTCTGTGACCTCCCTCACACCAATCACTACGTCCCTCCCCGTGACAGGGAAAAACTCAGGATACGATCACGTACCTTTCCCAGCCACGCTCCTCCAGGAACGTGGCGGGGCGAGTAGTTTGTCTGTTGGCCTCCTGGCTCCGTTGACGGCGTATCTCGGCTTCTGTTGTTTCCTTCGCTCGCTTTCTCTCCGTCTCCGCTGCTTCCTCGCTTCCGTAGGGTCTCCTTCTCTCCACTCTCGACTCTCTCTCCGGCTTTCGCGCTGTCTTCCTCTTCCGGGTCTCTCTCTTACGTGGGAGCATCCCTCCTGATTGGCTCGGTGCGCCTGACGTGGTTCCTGTGGACTCCTCCCCCAGGAATCCCCAGTTTGAGTTAAAGGGGCCGCGTGAGTCCTGTGGCCGGGGTGGAAAGGAACAGTCAATAATATCGCCAGCCCATTCTTCCTCGGGTGTGACCCCGTGACACTTGTATTGCCATGAGCATGATGGGTGTGCACTGTTTGTGTTGGCACAAACACACAGAAAAGTGAAACAGCCAGTGGCATACATTTAAGGTACGCTTGATCTAGTGGCAGCTGCACTTCCTGCTTTTTTAAGTACTTGGTCGCTGTGAGTTTGAACATACAGCAGAGAGAGGGTATTGTGATAGGTTACCCACTCATTACAATAGATCCATGTTCAATTAAGATCTTCCTGACCCACGCTCAAACTCAACACATGCGGAGCATTCATCTTACCAATTATGTGCAGGTGGATTTATCAACAAAAAACATTTTGTAAAGGTGTTGGAGTGTGCTGAATCCTTCCATCCTTTTGTCCGTTCCTGACAGTGATTCTGAAGAGAATGAGTTTGATCAAAGCTAAACTGATGTGATGGAGCTGTGCACTAAGCCGAGAGCATACATTCTGGATGTACTATTCAAAGAGTCTGATCGCATCCTATTTGTTGATTGCTCTTGTTTGCAAGACGGACGCGGTATCTTGAGAGCAGCATATGCTGTTTGCACTAAGAATGGTGTTACAAAAGCATCTTATTTGTTCCATGTAACTTTTGCTCAGGTAACTGAGCTAATAGTATTAACAAGGGCATGCTGCATGTTTGATGGGCTGAGGGTCACTATTTACATGACAGCCAGTGTGGATTCCGCATGGTGCACAACATCGCACAGTTTTGGTTACAGAGTGGTTTCTTGACCTCCTCCGGGTATCCCATATGAATCAGCATGTATGTTATGAATTTGTTGGATGCACTCAATCTATCCAGGGAAACAGTGGTCATCAAATGTGTTGCACACAAGAATGATGATGATTTTGTCACTTCTGGAAAACTTTATGCGGACAAGATCACCAGGCTCTGTGCTCTTGAGTCCAGCACATTTAACTTTGATGAACCATGCAGTTATGAAAATTTAACTGTTATGAATATGTTATTGACCACTGTACAGATCTTTAGTAAGCTCAGGGAACTCCAAAATGAGGCACCTGAGTTTGATAAAGAAAAATGGGGCAGGTCAGGTTATGTCAACGTTGCTAGTTATATCTGGGTATCTAATGATGTGAAACCAGTTCTGCCCGATTACATGCTGCCAGCTATTGCTCAAAATTTACATGGCCCAAGATATGTTGGCAGGGAGGAATGGTGTAGACCTTTAGGTTTAACTTTGCTTTTTATTGACCGCTTTAGCATAAATTCAATTCTTATACCCCCCTCACAATCCGCACTATTACCCAGTGACCAAAACATACATCACTGCATTTGTTCTTATCTACGAAAGTACAAGACAACATATTCCCTCAAAAGCTTGTGAGGCTTGCCCAATATTGATTTATGCGCTACATATTGATAAGAAAGGCAATAGTACTCAACATTGTCAAATAGTACTCAAACAACCCCCCCCACATCCCCCCCAGCGAACTGGTGTGCATAATGCCTAATTCAGCTTTCACAGCGATACTCGAAGTTAATTCCGTAGCCAGTCTCAGGGTCCAGTGGGAGACCCTTCCGGTGCCGTGAGTCGGATAAGGCGGAGGTATTTTGGGCATGTGATTACGTTAAATTCGGTGGACAAAAGAGACACCTATGGCTGCCAGACCTCCCCAAATCCCGATGCGGTGTTTGTGAGGGAAACCTGTATCCTTTCCATCCCAGGATATACCATAATCTATGTAGCCACCCTGTATGCGTCGGTATTGTCTGTGTCCCCCAGTGTGATAAGATGTTTTGGAGTGCTGCCCCCAGAGCTAGACCCATCTGCTTCCCCTTGTGGGACTACAGAGGAAATGTTAAGGGGTTGGGTAGCTCCAACACCACATAATCTGGGAATCTGCGTCTCAAACTGCTGATCTATTTAGTTCAATATCTTGGGCCAATATGTCGCCACCTCCTTACATTCCCATAACAAATGGATTAACGTCGCCGCATCCCCGCCAGCAAGTAGGACTGTGGTCTGGGTTCCCTTTATTAAGGCGCAGCGGCATCAGATACCAGTACGTGGCGATCTTAAAAGCAGTTTCCTTGCTGGCTGAGTTTCGTGCTGAATGTTTGACCCTGTAGTAGATTCCCCCCCACTCTTTCTTCGTTATTTCCTTCCCTATTTATTTCACTCAGTGTTTTTGACTGGCAGTAGGATGTGTGGGAATTGGCGGACGTAGCATCTCATATAACTCTGAAATCATTTTCTTATCGGTGCGCTTCGTCACTAACCACTTCTCGTATGTTGTCAATTTTCTGTTGACTTTCAGATGTACGTCTGGTTGGAGAAGCCAATACCCTATTTGGAGATAGTGGAACCTTTCTATCTCTGGGAGGGAATAATCCTGCCTTAGTTGGGAAAAAGGAATGATCCCCTCTACATCAAACAGATGGCCTGCAACTTTGCAATTTGAAGACTTCCATGCCAAGAACGCTCTCCCATCGAGCCCCGGGGTAAACTCCCTATTATCAAGGAGGAAGTAATCGGAGAGAGAAAAGTGGTCAGCCCCCTTCTACTGGGCCACCCCGTCCCACACCTGCATTGCTGTGTTCGTAACAGGTGAGCCCCGAAGGTTCTCTGGTCGGTCCGCTCTTTTCAGAAAGGAAACTTTCCATAAGGAGAGTTTTGCTAATGCCCTATCCTGAAAGAGCCATCTCTTTTCCGATTCTGTCCTACTCCAGTCCACTAAATAGCACAGTTGAGCAGCTCCAAAATACTCTAACAGATTCAGGATCCCCAAACCTCCCTCTAACGGCCTCAGATGCCCCATCTCCCTCCTCAAGCGTGGACGCGCTTCTGCCCAAACAAAATGGTGTATTGCTTTTTGGAGGGTTTAGAGTGTCCCGTTCGGTGGCCAAACTGACAGTGTTTGGAACAAATCTAATGCCTTGGGGAAAATAGTCATTTTAACTACAGCAATGCGTCCCAGCAGAGACAGCTGATGCAGCTTCCAGTTCTGTAACTCTCTCGTGACCTGTCGGACTAGTTTAGAATAGTTTAGCGTGATCGTCCGTTGAATAGTCGGAGCTAATTCTATTCCCAAATATGGGATGCACTCCATTATCTTAATCCCTGAGGCATTATCATCTCCTGTCCCTAAGGCTGCCCGTCGCCCATCCAGATGGAGGATCATTGACTTCCCTACGTTCACTCGGAATCCGGTGATCTGACCGAATGACTCCAGCTCACCGCACCTCCAGCAACCAGCCTGCTCCAACGGGGGTGGGGGGGACTTCACCTCCCAGACTGCTTTGCTGCCTGCATCACTTTGTGTGCCTGGAGGCGCATAAACTCCCTCGAGGCTCCCACTTTGCGGGACCCGCACACTGCACCTCTGGAAACCAGCCTGCTCCACTGGGGGGTACTTCAGCCCCCAGACTGCTTTGCTGCCTGCATCACTTTGCGCGCCTGGAAGCGCATAAATTCCCTTGTGGCTAATGCTTGCGGGACCCACACACCGCAGCTCCGACAACCAGCCTGCTCCTCCAGGGGGGACTTCAGCCCCCAGACTGCTTTGCTGCCTGCATCACTTTGCGCGCCTGGAGGTGCATAAACTCCCTCGCGGCTCCCGCTTCCCGGGACCCGCACACTGCACCTCTGGCAACCAGGCTGCTCCACCGGGGGGGACTTCAGCCCCCAGACTGCTTTGCTGCCTGCATCACTTTGCGCGCCTGGAGGTGCATAAACTCCCTCGCGGCTCCCGCTTCCCGGGACACGCACACTGCACCTCTGGCAACCAGCCTGCTCCACCGGGGGGGGGGGGACTTCAGCCCCCAGACTGCTTTGCTGCCTGCATCACTTTGCGCACCTGGAGGCGCATAAATTCCCTCTCAGCTAATGCTTGCGGGACCCGCACACCGCACCTCCGACAACCAGCCTGCTCACCGGGGGGAACTTCAGCCCCCAGACTGCTTTGCTGCCTGCATCACTTTGCGTGCCTGGAGGCGCATAAACTCCCTCGAGGCTCCCGCTCCGCGTGACGCGCGATGGTGCGCCCGGACAAAGCCCGGGCCAAGGGCGGGCCCGTCCTTGCCAGTCAGTGCCCGGAAGAGGCCGGGCTGGGCCATCCCTCTGTCATCTTCCTCCCGGCTCTGATTTACATCGGTGACACCCCTCCTGTTGTAGAGGTAGTGTGTTTTGTTTTTGCCCCCCTCCTCAGCTTCTGTGTGATGGACTGAGCAGGATTTTGTTTGTCGAAATTGAACGCTATCTCTACGGACTGCTAAGCATCGTATGTTTTCTTTTGTTGTTTTTTTCTTGTCCTAGTCCTGGTGTCTGTTTTTAATTGTTTATCTATTCTACTGCTTTTTCCTCGTGTGTTACACACTCGAATTATGGGAAAAAGAAAGACCATGGAAGGCAGTGAGGGTGGGGGTGAAGAGGGTAATAGTGGTAGACCGCGCAAGGGAAGAACAGCTAGAAAGGTATCCAAACAAGTTGGAAACAACTGTGTAATGGACAGAATTTACATGCACATTGAGGAGCGTGAGGATATACTAGCAACTGAATCAAACGTGAGAGCAGGTAGGAATAAAACTACATCTAGACCTATACAAACTAATAGCGAACGCCCAAACCAACACGTTGCTATCCCAACATGTTCCTTAAAACACAGAAAAATTTCCCGCTTCAAAAAAGGCAAGTTGGAACAGAATCAGGGAAAGACGGGCGATCTCTCTACCTGCAAATCCCGCCCCAGCCCCTTGATTACAGCAGAAGATACTAATCTCCCCAGCCCTCCCGCCACAACGGAAGACATTAACCCCCCAACCCATTGACCCTATAATCATATGTAGAAATAGGTATACAGTGTTATCCAACAACATAGAGGAAGCGACACCCCAGGAACCTGAGGCACTCCTAGCAAATTCAGTAAGACCGGTAGAGACTCCCGCTGCAGACAACTAGGAAGTAATAATGCTGGTGCAATCGTTAAGGGCTGAAAAAGGGGTCATGAAAGCAGTGATTGAGGATCTATCCCTAAGGGTTAGACTGCTAAAAAAAAGAAACCCTTGCTGCCCTAAATGCACCAACAACCGACCTAATAATCCCTTACCACCTAGCCAAACACCTGATGTAGAGGGAGAAAATATTAAGCTTCAAAACGGTGGCGTGAACATAGGTGAGCAGCTGTATTCTGAGGTGGGGAAGTCCAAAAAACTGACACCACCACTACAACTCCACTACCTATCCCCGGGCAAGTACATAATACTAACACAAATGCCACTGTCCACCATTCTGCAAACCCGAACACCATTGGAGAATCAAAAAATCATCCTCTGGGTGGTAGAGGGATCCACACCCTCCAGCTTCAAACACAGCAGAGTAGCACCTACATGGGATGGGGGGACAGAATGCTGACAAAGCACATAGCATGCACACAATTTACATGGTAAATGTTCCGAAGTTAGTTACCAGTAGAAGTATGGAACACGCGGACTCTCTAACAAATAACGCCATACATTGGATTAGGCACGTCAGGGGCTGCCGCTCTGTGATTAAGGAGGATATTATCAGGGCGTGCAGACTTTCTTTTCCCAACCAATTGACAGACTGCATTGAACTCACCCTCACTAGGAAAGATTTAGTTGCCAATTCCTTTCCGCTTTTGGCCAATCTATTCTACATAACAGAGTGCAGTGTTTCACAATTATGTCAATTTATGTTTGTTGATGGCCTTGATGTCCATTTACTGCATTTAATTATCGCTTTGTTATAAATGATGTCCATTGAGTATGTTTGATCAGTGTGTCTGAGAATTATATGTGGTTGATTGTTGTATGGAAGTGGTGGTGTTGCGTAAATGATTAAAGTATGAAGAACGTTAGTATATAAAAATGTCGATGTCAATGTTGTATTGTTGGTTTTTCCTCTGATTTGCTAAAATTATGTTTTGATAACTGAGAATCAATTTAATGTAATGTGAAAAAAACATTTTGGATTAAATCCAACTGAAAAAGTGGTTGTTAGTGGCACTGTTTCATTCAGTTCACTGTTTAATTTCTAGTAGAGTTAAGTGCAGCATTGGCACTCTTTTTGTTTTTTGATGATATTAGGCTCGGCCTTGCTGCCATTTAGCCAAAACCCGGGATTGTTTTTCAGATACATTGGATTAGGCACGTCAGGGGCTGCCGCTCTGTGATTAAGGAGGATATTATCAGGGCGCGCAGACTTTCTTTTCCCAACCAATTGACAGAATGCATTGAACTCACCCTCACTAGGAAAGATTTAGTTGCCAATCTATTTCCCTAGAGTTCCGTACTTGCTCCCCTGATTCATCAATCATACAGTTTGGACAGGCTCCTTTGGACACCCAGCCTAGGGACCCTATGGGCCAGTTGCCATCAACGCGGGTGGGTTGTTCCTCATTAGAGAACATTGACTGACTAGGAGGCTTGCCCTTAACAAGCATAGGTGATACGGGAGGCTTACCAATAATAAGGGGCAGTCCGCAATCTACTTACCCTCTTGGTACTGACGAGGATGGGCACACTGGGTTCTTAGGAAGGAACAACATATCTCCATCCCCAATGGAGAGATACAGGGAATCTAGCTGCATGCATCCCGTGGTCCTAGCGGGCCCATTGCTGTCTTGTAATAATTCCAAATGGAGTACACTTCTATCACGGAACATAGCAGGGTTGGACTCATAATTATCTTCCCCGGAGTGGCATGCCTTTATTGAAGGCTATAACATTTGCCTTTTCCAAGAATCTTGGCTCACGGCCCCACAATTTTTGTGTAGGATATTTAAACTATCATATTCCACCTGTGAGAGGGAACAAAGGTCGCCCCTCATGGGGTTTAACAGTCTGGGTGCGACAACATCTTGGCATCATACTTGAGGAGTTCCAGGCTTTACGCCTGAAACTTGACCCCGTGGAGCACGTAGATATTTATAATGTATATGCGAGAGGAACTAGAAGGAGGAAGGCGGAAGTTATAGCGGCACTCGACGACCTCCTTGATAAATACTCAGCAGATTCTAATACTATTATTGCTGGTGATTTTAATACCACTTTTGAGCCCCTTGATAATGGGGAAAGTAACCTCCTAGAGGAAGAAGATGCGCAGTGGGCCATACCGAAATAGGACCCGTACCTATAAAAAAATGTACAGACGTGGCCATACAGATTAATTCTATCTGCCTATGAAAGGGCTTTCGTGCTGCAAATGGCAGGAACCCACTGGATAGACTAAGGGCAAACACTTTTAGTAATGGAATAATGGCCAGCAGTATAGACTACATATTGATTAGTCTGAATCTATAGCACTCACTTGGTGATATGGAAGTCAAGGATCGGCTGGAGAGCGACCACAATCCCTTGTGTGCAACCGTGGGCTTGTGGCGGCAGCGGATATCCACACAGAATAGGAGCGACCTTTATCCTTGTGATGTAGTCCCTACCAACGACATGAGGCACCTAAAGTGGGCAAGATTAGTAGAAAAGCCTGAATCCATAGCTAACATTACTAAGGAATTAGATAATGCTTTGATAAAGCTAGAGTCTACTACAGTAACGAATGCAGAATTAGAGCTTACCACCGAGATCCATAATGAATTTTTTACCCATTTGCGTACACATTTTATGAAGCAGTGCAAACCAAATAAAACAACAAAGAAGAAAGCCAGCTCTTGGTTTAATAAGGAATGTAGGCAGGCTAGAGAATTACTTGGGGAGGCAATAAAAAAGGGGGAGCCCTCTGCAGTCCGAGTAGCCAGACAGGTTTACAAGAGCACCCAGAAAAAGGCCAAAAAATAATGCGATAAGGCAAGATGGCAGGATCTCAGGGAGGCGTGCTCCCGGAGGGATAGTAAAACATTTTGGAGCATAGTAAAGTGGGATAGAGGAGGCGAGCCGGAACACTCACACACCCACTTTGCACAGGATGATTGGGTTAAAATCTTTAAACCACAGTATGTCCGCTCTGATAGTGAGCCAAATTCAAAGTACCCCATCCATGTATTATACGAAGAAGATGCATTCAATAGTACCAATGTCAATGTAGCATTGGGTACTGTAGTAGGAGGCAGGGCGCCTGGCCCCAATGGCGTCCCTGCAGATATGTTCCTACATGACAAACCAAGATGGAGCAGGTACATCTTGTTGCTGGCCAACTCGGTTGCAAAAGGAGCCCCCATACCAGATTCATTGAAAAGGGGCAGAAATAATCCCCATTTACAAGAAGGGAGACAAAACACAATCAGGCAACTATAGGCCCATCAGCCTGATAGACTCCCTACAAACAGTAATGCGTAGGCTAATTCTTAACAAGATCCAGGTGTAGATTGATGAGAAGTGCATTTTATCCCCCCTGCAGGCAGGTTTTCGAGCATACACCAGCACCATTGACCAGATGTTCCGCTTCACATTGTTGGATTGGAAAATGGTGGCCCTGGCCAATGGTAGCCTGTACGCCGCCTTTGTTGATTTAAAATCAGCATTTGATCTTGCTCCCCGTTGTAAACTATGGCCACTCTTGCACGAAATGGGGATCCCTCCTAACTTAATCACACTACTTGTGAGATTGCATGAAGAAAACTTTGGTAAAATTCGTTGGAGTTCCCAGGGTATGGTTACCAGCCCCTTCCCAGTAGAGAGAGGTGTACGCCAGGGTTGTGTGCTGGTACCGACCCTATTCTCCCTATTCATCAATTGTATTGTAAATTACATAGAAGTTGAGCTCACCGATGCCCCGTCACTTGCTGGCAATAAAATACCGATTTTAATGTTTGCGGACAACACGTTGATCATTTCAAAGACCCTGAATGGCCTGCAGAGGGCCCTGATCATTTTTGAAGAGTTTTGTACCACTCGCGGTCTGGAAGTCAACGTGTTGAAAACGAAATTCATATCTTTTAACCCCCATAGAACTTTTAAAAGTAAAATAGTAATGAACAACCGTCCTTTGGAGCAAGTAAAAGCATTTACTTACCTGGGGGTCATTATCCAAAGTGATCTAAAATGGAAACAGCAATTGACCTAGCAACACTCAAGCATCGACAATTGTCTAGAGTGTAAACCGGGAGTTTAATACCTCACTGACTAAACCAATTAGCCCAGTGCTCCAGGTATACAATATGAAGTTGGTTAAGTCCGCACTTTATGGAGCAGAGCTCTGGGGGGTATGAAAACCTGTCCAATCTTACGACTGCTGAAAATAGGTTTATGCGCAACATCACATCGCTCCCCCAAAGTACACCACTGTGTCCTCTATTGTATGATCTAGGAAGAAAGTCTTTGGCTGAGGTGGCCAAACTACGCCCCTTATTAAACTGGCGCAAGCTTTGGACCACACCAGAATTAAATCACTATGCCGCGGGCTTCCTGGACATAAGGGCTGACACATTTCACAAAATAAGATGGTTGAGAGAAACTAGAGATGCTCTAGTAAGCATAGGTATGAGGACATTATTGGAAGAACCAGATAAAGCCAGCTTCCCTTCAAAAAAGATCCTGAAAGAAAAATATTGGGAGATGATCATGCACAAAACATTAAGCAATAGTGTGTCATCGACTCTAACAGGAAACATTCTGGAAGTCAAACTGACCCCGAGCCTAGAACCATTCTGGGACATAATAGCTAAACCACATGACAGGAAATTATATTTTCAGTTCAGGGTGGGTTCACTGCCCACTAGAGCTCTTACAGCTAGGTGGTCTAAATCACGTGACAATATGTGTCCTCTATGTCAGACCCAAGAGGAGTCGGTGGCACATTTACTGTTTGTCTGCCCAGCTTATGCCGCTCCTCGTCGGGCATAGCGTGTGCCAATTTGTAAACTACTTGGAACCAGAAGGAGCGAAGAAGCAGGAAGAATTTGATGTACTTCTATCCCAATTATTACAGCTGTAGCAAAATTTCTAGGTTTGTCATTGGCCATAAGGTCACACTCTCTTTCCACCTAACAAATGCTATTTTTCCACACTTTGACTAAAATGTATCTAGCTCTGCAAAGCGTAATACTTTGCAGCAGAGTTTTTTATTGGTGCCTGCTTTCAATGGTTGTTCTTAGTGAAAGCTATCAACGCTTTTTTATCATTATTTTATGGCTTTTAAAATAATGTCATGAAGATCCAATTGTATTTTTAAACAAGTCTTTCAATCACGTTTAACTACTTTGTATATTGATATTGAATTATCTTTTTTAGTAACACGTTTTGTACTTCGCTTTTATGACTAACTGTCGAATAAAGCCTGTTTGACTGACTGACTCCAGCTCACGTAAGAATGTCGGGACCAAGCGATCCTGGGACTCTAGAGAAGCGATGAATTCATCCGCGTACAGGCTAATTGCATGTCTGTCCCCCCGAAGGGAACGCCCGCGATGTCCGGACTATCTCAAATCTTCTGGGCCAACGGTTCGATGTATAAGGCAAAGAGGAGGGGCATCAGTGGGCACCCCTGCCGTGTCCCTCTTTGGATGGCAAAAGGTGGAGATGATAGCCCGTTTACCCTGATAGTCGCGGTGGGCGTGCTATTACAACTCATTACACATGCCCTAAACCGGTCTCCCAACCCGAAATGAACCAGGATTTGATCTAGAAAGTCCCAGTCCACCTGGTCAAAAGTCTTATCGTCCATATTCGTGCTGTGAGCTGTATCAACCAGGTGGAGGATCCTTTTGGTGTTGTCACTGCTCTTCCTACTTTGGATGAATCCCAATTGACCTGGCTCTATGAAACCCGGCATTAAGGGGCCTAATCTTGCTGCTGAAATGCTGGTAAACAGCTTTAGGTTCAGATTAAGAAGGGAGACCGGACAATAGGAACCGCAGAGATTTTCATCCTTCCCCGGTTTGGGCAGGACTACTGTAGATGCCACCAGCATATCAGGGGGAATCGACCCCGGCCATGTAAAGGAGTTAAAAAGTCTTGTCAGGAGCGGAGCTAAGATATGGCAAAAGGATTTATAGAAACCCGCTGAGAATCCGTCCAGTCCCGGTGATTTCATAAGCTTGAGGCATAAAATCGCCCCTATAAATTCTTCTATCCAGATCGGGGTGTCTATTAAATCTGCTTGAACCCTATCTAGCACTGTTGTATTTGCTCCCTGCAAATATGCCCTCATCTGCGGTCCAGAGGGGGCTTCCCTTTTGTATAATTCTGTGTAAAAAGTTCTAAATGCTTCTGCTATCTCTTCGTCTTCCTCGACCACCACCCCCTAAACGTTTGTGATTGATTGGACCTTCGTCTGATGGGTACAGGCCCTAAGTTTACTTGCCAGCATGTACCCAGTCTTGACCCCTCTCACGTGGTAGGAGTGCTTGAGACGAAGCGCTGCGTATTCAGCTCTATCAATTTCAAGCCCCGCCAATTGAGCTTGTGCTGCCTTCAACTGTCGCCAGACCCTCAGTGCCTTGGTTCTACTGTGCACCCGTTCCAGTTCTAGCACTTGTGCTGTGAGATGATCTCTATTTTCTTTGCGATCTTTGTTCTCTGCGGCAGAGATAGCTATCAATTCTCCTTGCACAACTGCTTTAAGGGCCCCCCCATAGAGTGGGCATGGAGATGTCAGGGGGGTCATTTATCTTTGATGCATTTATGTATCTGTCGTGTCACAGCTTCCCTGTGTCACAAACTTTCCCTGAGTCGCCAACCTCCCGGCTGTCTCCGTGTCGGGGGTAACCCAAGGGAGACTGTCACTGCGTCATTGTCAGAGAGTACTGTCGGAGTAATGTCCACCTCCCCCACCATTGCATTTAGTTCTGTCGTGCCTATTAAGTAATCTAGGCGGGCATAAGTGTCATGTGCATGAGAGTAAAAGGAGAATTGTGAGGTCTGAGGCTGTGCCGCTCGCCACAAAACTATCAGTCCCCTGGATTGAATCCATTCCTTCCCATCCCTTGTCAATTCCCTTGTCTGGGTGAATTGGTAACCTGACCGGTCTTGAGTTGCATCCATGACATGGTTGAGATCCCCTCCCACCATCGTCCTCCGTTCTTGTTTGCGGAGGACCTCCTAGAGAGCCTCCTTCAGAAATTTCTCCTGCCCCGAGTTGGGTGCATACATTGACCCCACTGCTAGTGTGTGTCCCCCTATCTGGAATGTGTAAGCCAGGAGCCAGCCTTTAACTTCAGCAATCTTGTCTCCCACTATCCCTGAAAATCGCTTGGCGACCAAAATAGCCACCCCCACTTTTTTATCAGAGGTGGAAGAGAAAAATTGATGGGGAAATGCCCTTGACGTCCTTAGAGAGAAAGTGGGTCTCCTGGAGAAGACACACATCTGCCCCCAGGTTCTCCAAATATGAACGGATGGCTTTTCGCTTAACAGGATCATTAAGGCCCTTCACATTTATGGTAACTACTTTCACCATGGAGTATGGCATGATGTAAGATCATGATGGTTCCGCCGTTCCCGGGGGATCATGAACCCTCGGTTGCTCTTTGAGTCCCCCTCCGCCCCTCCTCCCGTCCCTCCTGGATCGATCTCCATCCCTGCAACACCAGTTACCGACACACTAATTCCTTCCCTCCCCCGCCCTAACCCCAAACAAGTACCCTCTAACTCCCCATAATGTCCAGAGCCTGCAGTTCGTGGTTACGTGCCCTTGGAAAAATGAAATGAACGGAGCATAGTGTGGTTCAAGTCCCCGTCTCCCCGCTCACTTCCACCCCCCCCCCCCGGCTCCGCTTATATCTGTCGCTTGTAGGTATCCCAGCAGTGTTCAAGAGCCATCTTGGGAAGCTGTGTCCTTGAGTACCGTCTCTAGGACCGATTGCCTCTCTTGCGCCATGGTTGTGGGGTATTGCCCCCGCATATGCTCTGTGAGGCGCCTCCCTCAGACTCTTTGCCACCGGTCTCGTGGGGACTTGCATTCTTGACTAGCCGCCATCTCCTGACTTGGTCGATCTAGGCCCAGTATTGTGCATGCTTCTTGCAATGATTTGATGCAATTTGCCCTGCCACTTGAATATCTACCAGAAAGGGTGGCCCCAGGAGTATGCCGCCCCCTGGTCCCTCAAATGTGTTGTCACCATATGAATCTCCCGTCTTTTCTGTAGAGTTATTAAAGCTAAGTCTTGATAGAGGGCCACGGGTTAGCCCTGGTATGTGAGTGGACACTTTGCCCTGGCCTCCCGTAGAATGCGTTACTTGAGGGGAAAGTCCAGTAAGAAGGCCAGGATGTCAGGCGGGGGTGCGGAGGCCTTCCTTCTAAGACCCACTCTGTGCGCATGGTCTATCCTGATATCAAAGTCCTCTGAGACCCCTAGTATGCTCCGGAACATCCCCTGCAGGTACTGAACTATGTCTGATCCCTCTTCCTCCGAAGAAACTCCCTTTCCCCGTATGCTGTTCCGCCTGGAGCGGTTCTCTAGGTCTTTCGTATGCACCTGGAGGTCGATCTGCTGAGCCCATAGCCGTATCACCTCTTGCTGCAGCTGCTCCATTTCTTCCTCCCTGGCCTGTACCTGGTCTTTGATGTTGGCCACCACCCGTTCACCTACTGCATCCACATCCCGCCGGATTTCTTTCATATCCCTCGCGAGTTCCCCCTTTAGGGACTGAAAGTCGTCTCTTAGCATGCTAAACAATGTCTCCAGGAAAGAGCGGGTGACAGGGGCTTCAGATCCCTCCGTCCCGTGATTCATTTGCATGAGTAGAGACATTCAGCCCTCTCCTCTGCCAGTCTGCTTGGTTTTGGTCAGCAAGTCCTTCAAGGTCCACTCCTTCTTCCCTCTCAGCGAGGACATACCCGCGGTGTTATCCGCTGCCCTTGTGACACGTCTCTCTGTCTCAGCTCAATCAATTGTATTAGTCTGGAGGCCCTGCAACTTGCACCTCTCAACGACTTCGCTCCCACCTGGGCCCCTCCAGCCAGTGATTACCTGCCGTGTCCGTTTGTTTATTAGGCCCGCACCTCCGCTTGTTGAGGCTCTGGTCTTCGGTTCCCCGTCGTTTAAGGCCTGCTCCCACCAGGCTAGTGCTGTTCGTGGCTTCCTCGTATTGTTGACGGGAGGAATTCCCTTAGTTGAACCGTTGGCCCACAGTCCCCTTCGGCCCTGAATCCGGTGGCCCCCAGCCTCCTTTCCTTTTGCGGCCTTTCCCCATACCTGAGCTGTGACTGTTCACCCTTGGGCCTCCTAGGTTCCACCTCCTCTCGTCTTTGCGCCAGAGGCGTATGCCCCCTTTCCCAGACTTCTTGGCCAGTGCATATCTCTCTGGGGCTGCTGAGATCACCACCCTGCCTCCTCTGCCCCCGACTGCTCCATTCCCCTTCTTCAGTAGCCCTATGTCGTGTGGCCCAGTTGGGGGAGCCGGTTGCTAAAATCCTCCTCGGTGGTCCCGCATTAAGGCTGCTCTTCTCGGCTGCCCTGAGAGTCTATGCTTCTTCCTTCCTTCCACTATCACCTTCCTGTCCCGGACGGTTACAGTGCACCTATCGCCACGTCCCCCCTGCCGACTAGGTCCCCGAGGGGATTCTCAGCAGGTAGGCCCAGTACCAACGGGCCGCTTCTTCACCTCCAGCCGCGACCGGTCCAGCTTCTCGCTCCGGCCTCCCTCAATGCCCCTCTTCGTCAACCCCCACCTCTCGGCGGTGTGTCTATGTGTCCTCCCGGCAGAGCACTGTGCTGCCTGGCCCAGGGGCGTGCCTATCTCTACCTCGGGCCGCCGTGTGATCGATTGCCTCCTAGCCTGGCTTGCAGTGACCGGCCTCCTCCCGCCATTGTGCCTTCTTGCCATTGCTCTCCCCCGAGCCTGGCCCCTAGGCGCAATAATCACACCCACCTGCTAGCTTCTGTTCCCCTATCCGGACACCAGCGAAGGGGGCGGTAGCAGCCCTGTCGCCGCAGGACCAGGCCGGGATTGTCATTGGGGTACTTCGCCTTGAGGGTTTCCGGCGAGTGCCCGCTGCCGAAGGCCTCCCTCTGTGTATGGGTTGCCTCTGATCTCCCAGTTCCTGATGTCACCCGTCCTGCTCTCCCAGACTCCGCCAGCCGATGATGCTGGCTGAAGCTCTGCAAAGGGGGAGCAGCTCTGTTCAGTGCGCCTTTGCTGCCGCTTTACTCACTGGTTCTCTGCAGCAGGTTTCAGCTCATCTGGGTTCTGGTCGGCCCTGCCACTCATTCAGTCTGCCTGCCCTGGGACCGATGGCCTCAGCCATGCCTCAGCCATGTCCCCTTGGATCACTCGTGGGCCCTCGTATTCCGCAACCCACTCGCCATCCCTCTCTATCCACCAGTGGCGCCCGTCCTCCCGCAGCTGGACCCTGGCTTGCCTCAGGGAAGATCCGTCGTGGAGAGCAGCTTCCTTAGGCCTCTCTGAGTCTGGCCGCCATTTTCTTGTGCCGTCTTCGCTTCATCCCAGAGCCCGCACTAGCCTGGAGATGGGCCCCAGCCCCAAGTAGCCGCTTTTCACATATTCTCCCTATTCATCAATTGTATTGTAAATTACATAGAAGTTGAGCTCACCGATGCCCCGTCACTTGCTGGCAATAAAATACCAATTTTAATGTTCGCGGACAACACGTTGATCATTTCAAAGACCCTGAGTGGCCTGCAGAGGGCCCTGATCATTTTTGAAGAGTTTTGTACCACTCGCGGTCTGGAAGTCAACGTGTTGAAAACGAAATTCATATCTTTTAACCCCCATAGAACTTTTAAAAGTAAAATAGTAATGAACAACCGTCCTTTGGAGCAAGTAAAAGCATTTACTTACCTGGGGGTCATTATCCAAAGAAGACCAGAGACCATTAGAATGTAAAGAGAGCTGCAAGAAAAAGAAGACGCGGAACAGGTAGAGCTTAGTGGAAGTGACAATGAGCAGCCAGAATACATGAGACCACAATTTAGAAAACCAAACAATAAGTATCCAGACCCAGAATGAACTTATTTCGTGAGCAGTGACGCTGTCTTAGATAACTATCAGACTGCAAAGCTCATGGGTCGGGTTTTATTGAACAGACTTGAGGACTGGGCCACCAGTAACAATGTTCTGATTCCGGTCCAATACAGTTTTTAAGTTTAAAAAAATAGGATTATTATACAGTTTTAAACAAGGGATTGGCACTCAAGATCAGTGCCTCAATTTGAGTCTGTTTATCGCCAAGTATACCCAAGCCAAGCAGGGCAAGTTATACTTGTCTTTTATGGACTTATCTGCAGCATTTGACTGCGTGGCAAATCACTATCTATGGAGGATAATGAAGGAAATGGGTATCGATGACACAATCATCCTCTTTATAAGGCAGCTTTACTCCTCAGCCTTGGCCTGTGTCCATTACTGGAGGCAGGGAGAGTGCACTAGGGCGTTTCCAATCAATAGGGGCGTCCGACAGGGCTGCATACTCGCCCCATTTCTCTTTCCCATCTATACTAATGGGGTAGAAGCTCCCCTGGCGAACTCAACATCAGATGTCCCCAAGATCAATAACGTACGCACTCCAATCCTCCTCTACGCAACTGATGCGGTGTTAATTACCGACAAGGACCTAGCCCTACAAAAGTTACTAGAGGTCTATGTGAAATGTATGCGGAATTTAGATTTAAAAACCAACAAGGCCAAGTCCTTTATTTTAATCACTGGACCGAAAGATGGGAAGACCCCAAGCTTTTACACGGATGGCCAAAAGGTAGCCCAAATTGATGCTTTTCTCACTTAGAGGTGACTTTTGATAGACAACTTACGTGGGCCAATATGATTACTACAAGGGGTTTATTGTTAGAAAAAAGTATAATCACCTTACATTTTTTTATAAAAAAAACCAGGGGCGAAACCCATTGATATGGTGAAAAATGTCTACATTGCTAAATCCGTTTCGGTAGCAACTTATGGGGCAGGTATCTGGGATTATTCGACCTGCTCTGCTTTCCAGACTATGGATGATATCTTCTGGAAAAAACTAGTAGGCCTCCCCGTAAGCTGCTCAAATTTTATATGTCACGAGGAAATTGATGTTCCATATATAGATGATATAAAAAGCCTGGTGACAATCATTTTATGGCATTCTATGTGGAGAAGAGAATCTGTTCCCATTACTCAGAAGCTAATAGAAGATTGTCTCTCTCTGGAACATGCCTATAGGATTCCATGGACAACATATATCAAAAATAGTCTCTCTTCCCTTGGCCCAGCACACCTATTTGTTTCGCCAAGTGATTGCTGTGAAATTTCAAAACAGGAGATCAAAAGCCATTTTCTCATAAACAGGGCAAATGAAAGATTTAAAACTAACTGTCTAAAAGTATCAGTACAATCTTACTTAGAGGGACCGATTGTCCAGGAAGGAAAATCGTCATATTTATTCACAGTGACAAATTTACATCACAGATTTCTCCTACTCTGGTTTAAATTCAGTCTTATCCCTTGTATTCATGCCCATCCATCGGGAAGATTTTCTATTCATGATCTTCCGTTCTGTCCCTGTGACGGTGTCTCCGCTCAATCAAACTTGCACATTTTTGTCTTTTGTAAATCTTATGTGGTGCACAGCAAAGCATTCATATTGCCCCTTATGCCCAAATATAGTTTCACACAATGTTGCATAGGAATGTATTTTTTAAATCTCAGCCCGATCCCCTGTTCTGTTACACCATGGCGTCTTTTTTATCCTTATCATTGAAAACTGGGCGACTGTATAATACCAAAGAATGAATTATATGCTATGTTTTTAGTAATTGTTTTTAACTGATTGTTCAATCATCATGAATGCTTTGTATGTTTTCAATGTATACTTTTATATGAGCTTTTTTTTAAAATTTGTACTTGGATGGATGTTTTTATCTTTGCACATTTGTACTTTTATGATCTTACAAGTATCGATTAAAGTGAATTGACGGACTATCAGACTGACATTAACAAACCTCCATGAAAGGTAGAGGCTGTAGTCAAGGAGAAAGAGTCTCACTGTATGGAGAGATACATTTTACTGTTGTAGATCCAGCTGAAGAAAATGACTGTCACTTTAGATTTTGAGATAGGGTAACGATTGTAGTGTGGACTGTGGACTGAACCAACAAAACAAATAAATTAACTGATATTGAACGTCAACAAGACTGCAGTGCAAGATTTTATTTTTCTCTACTTTGAGATGTAAAGGGATTGGCATGGTGTTTAAGGGATAAGAGTGCTGGAAAATCGCCCTAGTATTCTTAGCGATTGCCTTAGTAATTCCTGAAGTTGGTTTGTTGTTAGACCTCTACTTTGTGGATGGATAAGCCTCACCTAAGGTTAAGGTAGGTCAAATGCTAATAAATAGTAAGGAAAAGTTAGAATGGAGGTTAACTCATAAAACTAAATCTGAAAGTATTTTGAGTTACAATGCTTTTTACAAAATACTAGCAGATTACATAAAGTTGGTGAAGGTAGAAACATGTTATATTTGCTCTTATTTACCTGCCTGTGCTGCTGAGGGATATACTTATTTTCATCTTCCACTGTCCTATCCATTCTCCTGTAATGTGTTTTATAAATCTGTTTTATCACCAGGACACCATAAAACTGTTTTATTCTTATTACAAATTACCCTTGGTAAAGTACCTATCACCAATTCTTCAAATTTGTACATCAGAGTGACTAACCCTGTTTTTCAATTCCCCAAAGCACTTTGAATTGTGAGTAAAGGGAATACATGTCAAATTATTTTCAGCTTTAAATTAAACCTAATACTACTACAGATGTGCATGTAGACTTTAATGTAATATTAGTCATGCTGAAAGGATTTTAACAGATGAGCTTAATGAAAGGATATGGAAGTAGTCTAACATTTCTGGTGGAAGAACGAAGGGTTAGTGTCGGAGGTATGGTCGGAAACAAAATCTAGGAGGCCGGACTATGGGCTCAATTGTGGCTGTTTATTTCAAATATATACATGCAGTAATAAAAAATAAATAAACAATTCTTCGTTAATCTGCAGTCCTTCTTTTCTTTCTTCCTTGTTCTTCCTCTTCCTATGTCCTTTAGTGAGTTTTAGGGTGGGTTTCTGGATGTTTCTGTCCCACGTTATTGTTCTGTTACTATTTGTTTTCACCGTGTGTTAGCAGTTTTTACAAGGCTTCTTCTCCTCTCCTTCTTCTCTAGGTTTCGGGACCAGAGATGGACACACTCCAGGATGCTGAGAGGAAAACAGAAGAGAAGGTGGTAAGTATTAGGACTTTTCTTTACTATCCTTTTCTAAAGAGAAGAACCACCACCAAACCGAAGACAGGTGTTTATAGTGCGTAGAGTTTGTAGTGGAGGAGGGGTGTGAAAAAGTACAGAAATGATAGTGCTCATACCTGCGTTGCAAGTCTACTTTTGTTCACTCCTTTTTTCTTGTTTTATGGAGCCACACAAAAAGAAAGGGGTGATACAACTTCCTCAAGTTTTTTTAGTGGAGGAAAAATAAATAAGAAAGAAATAGGCTTTCTTGTGATCAATAGCGGAGGGTGAAGAAGGAAAAAAAAACAACAAACGTCACACAAAAAAAAATGCTTTGACCCTCATGTGGGCCAGCACGCCGCTAGACCCGGTCAGATCGGTATACCGGGAAAAACCAAGCTCTCATATCTGGAAGGCAAAGAAGGAGAGAGGCAACAGCTGGTTTCTCCCTCCCCCCTTCCTTCCCTGTCCAGACACTCACCGCAGAAGCCACAACTCTCCTGAGTTGCGGCGGTGCTTTATCGGCTCTCCTGAGGGGTCCACCACTCCTCGGACCATCTCTCCGTGACGTCATCTTCTGGGTCCTCTCGGTTTTCCAGGGCCTGAAGGCGGCATGTGGGCTCTTCTTTCCATCTTGGGCATCTGCAACCGGACTCCGTGCTGTTCTTCGGCATCCTCTGCGTTCTCCGCTGCTTCCGGCTTGCCTTCGTCATCCCGGCTCTCCTCCCCCGCCAATTGGCTCCCTAGGGAGGCAGTCTTCCCATCAACCTGCACGGGGAGGGTCAAAGGATTAACCCTTTAATTACTTCCCCTCGCTGGTGGACGTCCTTGCTCCGAGCCAGCTCCAGGAAACACATCGTCAGGCAGGGATTGGGGCTCCGATCGTGACTTACCCTCACATCCCCCTTCCCTAACTTTCTTGCCTGTAAGATAGAGTTCTACAGGGTCCTGGGATAAATAGTCGAATTTAGCTGATCTTTGCCTTTCCGGTGCAGTGTAATAAAGCTGAAAGGCTGGAGAGCTAGGAACCATCGCAAAACTCGGTCATTATGCCCTCGATTTCTGGCTAACCATTCTAATGGGGCATGGTCCGTATATAAGGTGAACTCCCTATATTCCAGATAATACTGCAATGACTCAACAGCCCATTTTATTGCCAAGGCCTCTTTTTCTATGACTGAATACTTTCTTTCTCTAGGGAATAGTTTTCGACTAATGAACAGTATGGGCTTTTTCGGACCTTGTGTATCGTGCTCGGATAATACTGCGCCTAGACCGTGATCAGAGACATCTGTTTGTAGTATAAAGGGTTTGTCTTAGTTCGGACTTAAAAGGACAGGCTGAGTGGTAAGGGCTTGTTTAATCTGGCCGAATGCTTGTAGTACCTCGGGGGAACGGTGTCTAAGTTCCTTTTCAGTTCTTGTGTTTTTCTGAAGGAGATCGGTCAGTGGGGTTGCGACATCTGAAAAAGAAGGGACGAACCGTTGATAGTACCCTAGGATACCCAAGAAAGCACGGAGGTCTTTCCTGTCCTGGGGAAAAGGTATTTTGGCTATGGCAGCCACTTTCTCTTCTTGCGGCTTAATGAGGCCTTCCCCTAGGAGATACCCTAGGTATTTTACGGATCGAGCGGCTAAACGGCTTTTAGCTGAGTTTGTGGTAAGGCCGCTTTTTCTAGAGCATTAACTACAGCTTCCATATCTGTTAGATGTTGTTTCCACGAATCACTATAGATGACTATGTCATCGATATAGGCAGCTGCATAGGCTTGATGTGGCTTAAGAACTAGATTCATAAGTCTTTGGAAAGTGGCTGGGGCACCGTGTAAACCAAACGGCAAGACCTTAAAGTGGTACAGCTCGCTAGGGGTAGAAAAAGAGTTTTTCTCTCTGTCCTGCTTCCTTACAGGTACCTGCCAATACCCCTTTGCAGATGTATAGGGCTCTCCCCAGCTGTTCAATCATTTAGTCTACCCTGGGCGAGGGGTAGGCGTCAAACTGGGAGATTTTGTTGACTTCCCTAAAGTCAATACAAAATCTTATAGAGCCATTGGGTTTTGGGACAAAAACAATGGGCGAGCTCCACTCGCTGTTTGAGGGCTCTATGATGTCATTGACTAACATCTGCTGGACTTCCTTTTCTACAGCCTACCTCCGGGATGCGGGTATTCGGTATGGCCGTAAC
Source organism: Triturus cristatus (assembly GCF_964204655.1). Classification (NCBI taxonomy): domain Eukaryota; kingdom Metazoa; phylum Chordata; class Amphibia; order Caudata; family Salamandridae; genus Triturus; species Triturus cristatus. Next base: position 1,057,351,562 of record NC_140589.1, read on the forward strand.
CATACGACCTTCTGCAGCTCAGTTTGGATGGCATGTTCGATCAACGAGGTTCTCCCTGGGGTGAGGGAGAATACATCCCGAAATGGGGAAAGAAAAGCCGTCAACTCACGCCGTTGTTCCCTAGGTAATTCGAGATCTATACTTTGTTGAAATAAAAACTCGTTGTTGTCTACCATTCCCATTAAATTTGGTCTACTCCCTTCCCATTTTTTTTAGCAGATTCATATAATAAATCTGTGTGTTATTTTTATTCCCGGGTTCTAGTTCTAGTTCGAGACGATATGTCACAGGGGTTACCTGATCAAGAACTTTATAAGGGCCTTGCCATTGGCCCAAGAGTTTGTGATCAGAGGTGGGTCTCATTATCAATACCCAATCTTCTATATTGAGGGTGCGTTCTTTTGCTTTTTTATCAAATTGTTTCTTTTGGGCTTCCTGGGCTTGTTCTAGGTGGTCCTTCATTATACTACGTATTTTATGGAGGTGTGATTTTAGCCTGAATATGTACTCAGGGAGAGGTTTAGCCCCTGCTGGTTCTTCTTCTCATTCCTCTCTCATCATATTGAGTAGAGTACGTGGCTTCCTTCAATATAATAGTTCAAATGGGGAATACCCTGTGCTTTTCTGTTGTTTACATCGGATAGCAAACAAAGGCAAGGGCAACATATCCTCCCACTTCCTAGCATCTAAATTAAGCAATTGTTTTAATGTAATCTTCAGGGTAGCATTGTATCGTGCCACAAGACCATCTGTTTGTAGGTGGTAAGCTGCCGTACGTATCTGTTTTATACCTAGTTGTTGACATACTTGCTTCAAGAACCAAGAGACAAAGGGGATTCCTTGATCCGTTAAGATCTCCTTTGGGAACCTGACTCTTGAAAAGATGTTGATCATTGCCCTTGCGATCTGTGTTGCATTAGGGCTACAGCCTCGGGAAATCGGGTTGCATAGTCAACCAGAACTAAGACAAAATGACACCCACTACGGGAAGGAAGAAGAGGTCCTATGATGACCATCCCAACCCTGGAAAAGGGTTTGTCTATTATTGGCAAGGGTCTCAGGGGAACCTTGGCAGGTTGTCTTTGGCTGTTTTTCTGGCAAATTGGACTCTCCCTACAGTACTTTCAGACTTGATGGTAGACACCAGGCCAATAAAAGTTCTCGTCAATGGCTTTTTCCATCCCCCCCCCACATGACCTCCTAAAAAATGACTATGGGCAAGGAACAAAACTTGTTCTCGATATGGCTGAGGAACCAATAGTTGTGGGGATTGGCCTTGCCCCCCTACAAGGTATAGTAGCCCCTTTTTTTCCAGGAACTGGGGACCTACTTGATTAGGGTCTTCCTGAGTGGATGACTTTTTCCACACTTCTCGCAGGCTAGGGTCTTCTCTCAGAGCCACCTGGAACCCACGGTCATGCTTCCAGAGCTCAGACGAACTGTTCTGGTTAGGGCTATACTTGTCCATTCCCGTTTTTCTCTCTTCTTTTGTTTCTTGCTTTCTTTGGTTAACAGGGAGGTACGTCTAACTCCCCCAGCTGGGAGAAGGGGGCGGTTTCTCTCCACTCCTCCTCATTCTTATTACCCTGAATAAGTTGGTTTAGATGCTGATAATCATTTCCCAACACTAGGGGTTCCTGTAGGTATAATTCCCACTTGAAGAGTGATAGGTTCCTCAGAAAGTGTATGCTGTACACAAACCTCAGTTGTTGGATATCGCTTATGGTCCCCACGCACACACTGGATATTCATGTGCCCTGTAAAGGCTTGAACACCTCCGGGAATAGCACCGGGCTGCATTACGCTTTGGTGACAACCTGTGTCTATTAGTGCAGACCTGTTTTCTCCATTTACCTTCACGTTTCGATGGAACGACAAGGGGTCTTCAGTTTTTATGGGAGTACATAAGAAGGACCTAGTAAGACTAACGTCTATTGGTTCCCTCTTTTGGGGATATACCAGGGCGATATGCCCTTGTTGTTCACAGTGAAAACACAAAGGTCCCGGCGTAATGGGAGGCCTTATCTGTATAGACGGGGAAGTTATCGGCATCATGAGGGTTGCTACCTTCCTAGGGGGGTGGTTCTTGGTGGATTTTGGCAGGCCCCCCCCCGAAGGTCTCCATAGGGTGTCTTCTTGCCCCCTCTGGATTTCCTGTGCCCTACTCTAGGCGCTAGCGACCTCCAAGGCTCTTTCAAGTGTTAAAAGGGCGTGTTGCCTGACCCATTTTTGTATGGGAGGGTGCAGGGATGATAGATATTGCTCTAAGTATACTTTTTCAATAATCTCTTCCTTTGTAGAAGTTTTAGGTTGTAACCAGCGATTCGCCATATCCCGGACACCGTAGTACAGGGCCCTTGGTGTCTCTTGGGACCCTTCCTTAATTTGTCGTAACCGGATCCTATTCGTTTCCTCGTCCACTCCCAACCATTCCAAAATGCATTTCTTGACCTCCTTGTATGCGGTTACTCCCAGTGGGTTGGCTGCCTGATAGGCAGCCTTGAGGTCACCCATAAGGAGGGGACCCAGATATTGCCCCCATTGTTCCGACGGCCAGGATGCTGCTCTTGCCATTCACTCGAAATTGAAGAAAAAAAAATCTGGATCCTCCCCCGTGACACACTTTTGTCATACCACCGACGGGAGAGTGGCGTTGCTTCGAGGTTGTCCCAAAGTATTTGCTAACCTCTGAACCATAGTCTCTTGTGTTTGGTTTTGTTCAGTTAGTGTCTTATGTAACCTCTCACGATCTCCCTCGGCAGCAACAAGAAACCTTTCTATGATCTGGCCTAGCCTTTCCTGGTTCTCTACCATCTTCTTTAGGGCAGCCTCCATTTCCGTTGATACCACTTCTGACACCATGTGTTGGAGGGATGGTTGGAAACAAAATCTAGGAGGCCGGACTATGGGCTCAATTGTGGCTGTTTATTTGAAATATATACATGCAATAATAAAAAAAAAAGAAGGTTCGTAATCTACAGTTCTTCTTTTTCTCTTCCTTGTTCTTCCTCTTCCTATGTCCTTTAGTGAGTTTTAGGGCGTGTTTCAGGATGTTTCTGTCCCATGTTATTGTTCCGTTACTAATTGCTTTCACCGTGTGTGAGAAAGTGCCACCTTTCTTGCATGGTATGCCCCCACTTTTTGCTGAATTGCTGAATGTACTTTGACTGAGTGTGCCCTGGACTCCTGCCAATCAGGTACCCAGGGTCTATGTTACTTTCCTAAAAACCTCAAACCCAAATTGGCAAACCCTGGCCACATGTCAGCCCCTGGTAAATGGTACCCAGGGCCTTGTGACCAGGGAAGGCCTCTAAGGGCTGCAGTACTCATTGTGCCACCCTTAGAGGCCCTGCACCCTAACACCCACACACTGCCCGTGCAGGCTGAGTGTCTGGGTACAAGACAAAACAAAGTGTCGACATGGCACACATCCCTGTGTGTCATTGATGGAGCGTGGAAACCTAGGTAACGGGGAAATGGACGAGACCCGTACCGATATCCTCCCTTCGTCACAGACCAGATATTACACTAACGCTTTCACACACGCAGTCATTGGTGGGTCCCATAACACCAAAATTCACACATCACTTCACACTGGTCTGCACATACAGGAGAGACGAGCGGTTCAAGCGCTCGACATGAAAGTAATACCTTATGACCTATAGAAAGAAAAGTAATTTACATATCTATACATTAATACCCTTTCTCCTGCGGATCTCAATCTTAAAACATCAAGGCACTCCTCCCATGTGATCGATGGATCAAATTAGTTGGATTGGTTGATGATGATTTTAGAACCAGCTAAAACACATTTCAAGATTTCGACTTCACCTCCCTCAATAAATCACAAACGCATTGCTTGTTAATTAATACTTTGTTTATCTAATTTATCGTAAAAGTTAATCTTGCATTTAGAAAATTTATATTAAATTTCACATAAATCACAGAACACCATATTTACCTAATCTGGCTATCGAGCGTCCTCTAAGTCATTAGCTTTGTCAAGATCAAATTGGCTGTCATTCGGTCAGTAGCAGCAAAGTTCTACGTGCAGCACGCTACAGTCCCAAAGACTGGACAAGGACCAAAGATGTGCAAGCATCAGTCAGTGCCCATAGATTTAAGAAAGTTCGCAGTTCATCGGATATTGGGCAGCATTCAGTCCGTCAAAGATTCAGGAACGCATCAGTCACCCTAGGCTGTAGCGTCATGTAGCGTCACCGTCGTCTTCGTCTCGCAAAAAGGAAAAGGAAGAGTTTTTTCTCTCTATTCTACCATGTTATTTATAATGAAAATGAGGTAAAGAAGATACAAATTATAAAATTTGGACAGTTGTGATTGGTCGGTTTAGATAGTCCGGCAGAGTCTTTTCGGAACTTGGTACAGTTCAAAGATGACATTACAAAGTCAGTCCGTTCTGGTTCCTTGTTAAGAGTCCATTGTTATTCAGTTTGGCTGCGATCCCACCGTGGCCTTGTTCGGGAACACTAAGACACAGGCCATGACGAGGCCACAGGGATGTTTTGTCGCAATTGCGCACTTCACTCCAAGCCTCGTGGAGCAGTGACCATCACCTCGTGTCGCGTCAGCGGCCATTTTGGTTTTTAGGCCCAAAAGATAACCTAAGCAAAACAAACACAAAAGAGTAATTAACCCCTTCGATGCTCATGACGGAACGGTTCCGTCATGAGCATCGGTTGGGCTGTGCTCATGACGGAACCGCTCCGTCATGAGCACAGCCCCCGGGGGAAGCGCTGGCGCTCCCCCCGGGGCATCGATCGTGCCCCCACAGAGGGGGATGGCAGCGGAAGAGCTTCCGCTGCCACCCCCGAGCCCCCCCACGCTTCCCCATGACGTCAGCGTGCACAGCGCGCGCCGACGTCATCAGGAAGCGTTGGACGCGCTGGAATCCATTTCTTCCAGCGCGTCCAAGGGAGCAGAGGTACGTTTGCTTGTCCGGTGGGGGCCGCGGGGGTGATATCTTTAGTATTGAGGCATCGGGGAGAGGAAAGAGTATTTCCTATCCCCTGATGTCTCAATACAGGGCATTCCTGCTCCACGATCGCGGACAGCGTCGCGATCGTGGAGCAGGGATGCTCCACTAGACACCAGGAATGTGTGTTTTGGTATTTGGGAAGCGACCCCTTGGGCAAGGGTCGCTTCCTAGGGGGGCAAAATTATTCGAAGACTTTTCTGCCCCCCCGGGGGCAGATCGGTTGTCTTTCTGCCCGTTTCTGCCCCCAGGGGGGGCAGAAAAGCCCACTAGACACCAGGGATGTCTTTTTTGTTATGTAGGAAGCGACCCCTTGGGCAAGGTTCGCTTCCTAGGGGGGAAAAATAATTCGAAGACTTTTCTGCCCCCCCGGGGGCAGATCGGTTGTCTTTCTGCCCGTTTCTGCCCCCAGGGGGGGCAGAAAAGCCCACTAGACACCAGGGATGTCTTTTTCGTTATGTAGGAAGCGGCCCCTTGGGCAAGGGTCGCTTCCTAGGGAGGCAAAATAATTCAAAGACTTTTCTGCCCCCCCCTGGGGGCAGATCGGTCGTCTTTCTGCCCGTTTCTGCCCCCAGGGGGGGCAGAAAAGCCCACTAGACACCAGGGATGTCTTTTTCTTTATGTAGGAAGCGGCCCCTTGGGCAAGGGTCGCTTCCTAGGGAGGCAAAATAATTCAAAGACTTTTCTGCCCCCCCCTGGGGGCAGATCGGTCGTCTTTCTGCCCGTTTCTGCCCCCAGGGGGGGCAGAAAAGCCCACTAGACACCAGGGATGTCTTTTTCTTTATGTAGGAAGCGACCCCTTGGGCAAGGGTCGCTTCCTAGGCGGGCAAAATAATTTTAAGACTTTTCTGCCCCCCCTGGGGGCAGATTGGTCGTCTTTCTGCCCGTTTCTGCCCCCAGGGGGGGCAGAAAAGCCCACTAGACACCAGGGATGTCTTTTTCTATATGTAGGAAGCGACCCCTTGGGCAAGGGTCGCTTCCTTTGGGGCATAAATAATGGGAAGACTTTTCTGCCCCCCGTGGGGGCAGATCGGTCGTCTTTCTGTCCGTTTCTGCTCCCAAGGGGGGCAGAGAAGCCCACTAGACACCAGGGATGTATTTTTCTGCATGAGGAAGCGACCCCTTGGCAAAAACTGTTTGCATTTGTGCTCAATGTGTATTTTGTTGTCTTGTGAGTAATTTGTTTTTTTTTCTTCTTTCTAGTTGGATATCGTTGGTTTTTGCTGTGTCACTGCAGAGTAGGTTCTGGTGAGTGTAGCTGTCTCTTGTAATTGAATTCTATAGTTTTTGAGTACATTGATCATTGTGATAAAGGTACACATTTCTTTACTTACTTGGTTTGCACATTGTTGGTTGTTGTTGACTTGTTTGTGCAGTCTTCTATCTTAGTAAGTATAATGGCTAGCCGCAGGATTACTGCTCAGCAGGTTGTTGGTTTGCTGTTTGAGTCTTCCTCTGATATTGGTTCAGAGACTGACTCTGCATCTGAGGGAGAGGAGGCAGGGGACGATTCTGGCAGTGAGTTTTCTCTCCGTATGGAGTCATCGGATGATGAAGATACTCTTAGTGCGGATGAAGTGCCTGTGTTAGAAGAGGAGACTGATGTGCCGATAGTGCGGCAAGAGGCATCTGGGCTGCAGCCTGGGGCTGCAAGGCTTCCCGTTGGTGTAGTGCGGCAAGAGGCTTCTGGGCTGCAGCCTGCGGCTGCAAGGCTTCCCGTTGGTGTAGTGCGGCAAGAGGCATCTGGGCTGCAGGTTCGGGCTGCAAGGCTTCCCTTTGAAAGTGATGACCTCTGGGTTGCCCCTGGCATGGTGCAGCCGGCATTGCCAGAGTTTACTGGTGTTCCAGGGTCTAGAGTGAATACTGAAAACTTTTTGCCGGTAATTTTTTTTCAGTTGTTTATGGACGATGTGTTTTTGGCAGAGATTGTTGAGCAGACTAATTTGTATGCTGAACAGTTTTTGAGGGACAACAGTGCCAGACTTAGGCCACACTCTAGAGCTACCCGGTGGACTCCCAAAAATGTTGAAGAGATGAAGAAGTTCTTGGGTTTAACTTTTTTGATGGGCTTGCTAAGGAAGCCATCAATGTCTTCATATTGGTCTAGCAGTCCCTTGATGGCAACGTCTATTTTTCCGGCAGTCATGAGTCGTGACAGGTATTTGCTTCTGCTTCGGATGATGCATTTTGTTGATAATGGATTAGCGTTGCCACGAGATCACCCTGATCGTGACCGTCTTTTTAAGATTAGGCCTGTCCTTGATCACTTTGTTGATCGATTTTCTGAGATTTATGCCCCTGGGAAAGAAATTGCAGTGGATGAGTCTTTGGTGTTGTTCAAGGGCCGCTTGGTTTTTAGGCAATACATTCCTAGTAAGAGGGCACGCTATGGAATAAAGCTGTATATGCTGTGTGACAGTAGGACTGGATATGTGTCTAATTTCAGGGTGTACACCGGTAAGGAATCTAGGATTAACCTCCCTGGTTGTCCGTCCACTTTTGGAGTGACTGAGAAACTTGTTTGGGAACTTGGTAGAGGATTTTTCAACAAAGGCCACCATTTATATGTAGATAACTTCTACACTGGTGTGCGGTTGTTCAGGGAATTGGCCAAAGTGGACACTTTTGCTTGTGGCACAATCCGCTCTAACTGTAAAGGTTTCCCGAAAGAACTTGTTTGTCAAAAGTTTGTGCGGGTACAGTGCAGTGCGTTGCGTTGCCAGGAGCTTCTTGCTGTGAAGTTTTCAGACAGGAGAGATGTCTACATGCTGACTACCATCCATGATGAAAGCACTGCACCTATGAGTGTTTGGGGTCAGGTCGCTGAAGCGCGCAAACCTGTGTGCATTTTAGACTATAATAGGCACATGGGTGGTGTTGACAGAGTAGATCAGAGGTTGGAACCTTACACTGCTCTTCGTAAGGCTTACATTTGGTACAAGAAGTTGGCTATCCATCTTTTCCACTTGGCAATGTTTAATGCTTTTGTTGTGTTCCAGGATTCTTTCCCTGAGTCAAAGATGACTTTTGCTAAGTTTCAGGAGTCTGTAATAGGCAGCCTTGTTGTAGTGGAACAGGCAAGTGTTCCTAGAGTTGGAGTGGTGGAGGATGTTGCTAGATTGAAAGATCGCCACTTTCCAGATCACATTCCTCCCACACCCTCAAAAGATTTTCCCAGTAGGAGATGTAGAGTCTGTTGGCGAAGAGGTACGCGGAAGGAGAGTCGTATGTACTGCCCCGACTGTCCTTCTCATCCTGCACTGTGTCTTCCTGCTTGTTTTAGAGCGTACCACATGCGAAAGAATTATTGGGAGCATTCATGAGTGGTAAAGTGAACTGCCTGGTCTGTATTCTTTGGATAATTTGATTCTGTTTCAAGGTTGGTGTTAGTGCAATGTATTTAGTTGCTGATTTTCTGTTAGAAGATTTGTATCTATTTGCGATTTGTTTGTGTTTTTTTCTAAAAAAATCCTAAATGTGATGGCGGTGTGTGTAGGCTTGCGCTTGGCTGTTGGTGTGTGTGGACTGGCACTTGGTTGGTGGTCTGCGTGGAATGGTGCTTGGCTGGCGGTGAGCGTGGACTGGCGGTGTGCATGGACTGGCGGTGTGCGTGGACTGGTGCGTGGCTGGTGGTGTGCGTGGACTGGAGCTTGGCTGGCGGTGTGCGTGGAATGGTGCTTGGCTGGCGGTGTGCGTGGACTGGTACTTGGCTGGTGGTGTGCGTGGACTGGTGGTGTGTGCGGACTGGTGCTTGGCTGGTGGTGTCCGTGGACTGGAGCTTGGCTGGTGGTGTGCGTGGACTGGAGCTTGGCAGGCGGTGTGCGTGGAATGGTGCTTGGCTGGCGGTGTGCGTGGAATGGTGCTTGGCTGGCGGTGTGCGTGGACTGGTGGTGTGTGCAGACTGGTGCTTGGCTGGAGGTGTCCGTGGACTGGAGCTTGGCTGGTGGTGTGCGTGGATTGGCGATTGGCTGGCGGTGTGCGTGGATTGGCAATTGGCTGGCGGTGTGCCTGGACTGGCGATTGGCTGGCGGTGTGCCTGGACTGGCGCTTGGCTGGCGGTGTGCCTGGACTGGCGCTTGGCTAGCGGTGTGCGTGGACTGGCGCTCTGCTAGCGGTGTGTGTGGACTGGCGCTCTGCTAGCGGTGTGTGTGGTCTGGAGCTCAGCTGGCTGTGTGTGAGTAGTGACTTTCTGCTGGTCACTACACACACTGCTAGCTGAGTGCCACTCCACGCAATCCATCAGCATGTGTAGTTGCTGTGTCTGGATTGTGGGCGTGTGAAAGTGATGGGCCCTTGAATGGCGCTGTGTGCTGGTGTGAGTTTTGTTATGTGATGGGCCCGCGGCTGGCGGTGTGAATGGTTTTGTATGTCTCACACGTATGAAAGGTGTATGAATGGCCTGTAAAGAGGTTGGTGCCTTGTCGTGGCTTTACAGCTCACGAGCTGTGAGTCAATGGTTCAGTTTCTCGCCCTTTCAATTATTACCAGTGCATTTCATGCTTTGTGAAATCACTTGCTAATACAATTGTATCTACTGAACCATCACTCACCCTCGTGCCAAATCCAACCAGTATGTGTGTGTGCTTGCGGATTAGATGGCTGTGCAGTAATATTTGTCTTTCTGAAGCAGGGTGTACCTTGTCCCTTTTTGGTGAATTTTGTACTGTGTTGCTTTTGTACCTGGTGGTGCGAATAGTCTTGTTTGTATCACGTATGAAAGGTGTGTGAATGGCCTGTAAAGTGGTTGGTGCCTTGACGTGGCTTTACAGCTCACGAGCTGCGAGTCATTGGTTTGGTTTTTTGTGAATTTAATTATTGACAGTGCATTTCATTTTTGTGAAATCTCTAGTTAATAAAATTTAATACACTGAACCATGACTCGCGCTCGTGCCAAATCCAACCAGTATGTGTGTGTGTTTGAGGAATAGATGGTTGTGCAGCAATGTTTGTCTTTAGTTTCTCTGCCAAGGTACACTTTCCATGTAAGAATAACCCACCAACTGTAGATATTGTTGAAAACCCATGGGAGTTCATGGTGATGTCTCTCTTGTGAATTCAAATTTTTTTTTTATCCCCAATGTCCTGCAAACCTCAAAATGTCTGCCACATTTTCTTTGCAATTTTACTCCAAAATTCTCATGCTGTAGGAACAATAGTTATTCTGGTTTTGCAAGGGGGGTCACTTTGGTTTTTGACCCGGTGCTCGGCGGCCATCTTGGGAAACCTACCAAACCCACACATTTATGAAAACTAGACACCTGGCGGCTTCCAGGGAGGTATGGCTTGCGTGGATCCCCCAACGTTTCCTTACCCAGAATCCCCTGCAAACCTCAATTTTAGCTGAAAAAAATCACTTTTTTCACACATTTTGGGGTGGGAAAGTTGTGGCATCACCGGGCTCACACAAATTTACCACCACCCAGCGTTCCCCCAGGTCTCCCGGTAAAAATGGTGCCTCACTTGTGTGGGAGGCCCAAGTGCCCGCGGAAGGCAAGGGCCCAAAACGTAGTGAGGTGACATCAAAATGGCCTATCGCAAAACCACCTGGTTTTGCAAGGGGGGTCACTTTGGTTTTTGACCCGGTGCTCGGCGGCCATCTAGGGAAACCTACCACACCCACGCATTTCTGAAAACTAGACACCCGGCGGCTTCCAGGGAGGTATGGCTTGCGTGGATCCCCCAACGTTTCCTTATCCAGAATCCCCTGCAAACCTCAATTTTAGCTGAAAAGATCCTTTTTTCACACATTTCTGGGTGGGAAAGTTGTGGCATCACCGGGCTCACACAAATTTACCACCACCCAGCGTTCCCCCAGGTCTCCTGGTAAAAATGGTGCCTCACTTGTGTGGGAGGCCCAAGTACCCGCGGCAGGCTGAGGAAAATAAAATATCATGAGGCCTATGTGTCCCCGTGTGTTCCCCACACTCATGTGCACATACATGTCACCTATGTATTTCCCCTCCATGGCCTGTCTATCATGATGCTTATGCTATAACGTGGCCTGCCATAATCCAGTCTCCCATGAGAGAAACGACAAATCTGCTCTGAGGCCTACACGTTTTGCATCATGTTTTCCCGCATTTCCATTATTGTGGCTCAGCCAGAGCCGAAAAGAGGTTTCAGGCCTCAGAACGCTCTGAAAGCTGTAGCTGCGTATCCTTGGCCTTGCACACTTGGGCCTCAGCCAAAGGGGCCCTGTCCGAGACAGTATTGAGCACGGTTATCTGCTTACTCCTACCGAAACCACATTCCTGCCTGGAGAAGGAGGGATAAACATGACCCATCTGCAAAGGAGAAAGCCTAGCCTTTCTGTCTCTTTTTGTGTGATTACAAAGCTCACGTCAGTGAAAAGCCCATAGCCCCCGTGCAAGACTTCAGCTATAAACGAAGAAATAAATTCCACATTGGCCCTTGGTGATGGGCAACCTACCTCATGAATCAGTCCCTGCTCCAGACTTTAGATATCAGATAATACAAGATGTGCTGGTCGCCCTGACACCGAAGGCCTCATTTTCAGACTCCAGACTCCCCGGTTGCATAGCAACCCCTTTCACACGTCAGTTACACGTCATGCTCGAGTTGAGCACAAGTAAGGCAAAGTTCCAGTAAAGTTCCAGCTGATCACGCAACCCCCTCTAGGCATCCACCCACCTATGACACTTACCTATTATCATCGAGTGGACGCCCACCTTCACGCCTACCTACACACCCACATGCTCTTATCTCTTTCTCTCTTGCTCCGCCTGAAGCACTCTTGCTTAAGTATATTATTACAAACATATATATACTGTACTCTGTGAATAAAGTTTGAGAATACCTTTTTGAGAATCCTGGTCCTGATCCCTTGTGGTGATGGAACTATTCTCCCTATAACTCGAGTTATTTGAATAAAGCCCTTTTGAACCTGATACCACGGACTCAGCCTCTTGCTTCATGCATAATTATATTGATATCTAGAAATTCTGAACTCGTAATAATTTATTTACGACATAATGGCGCCCGAACAGGGACAAATCTCCTTCCCCATGCGCCGGAGATGAAGGTCCAGTTTTGCCCCCTTCCACAGCCGTGACGGACTTCGAGTGTACACGACGCGGGTTTTCCCGCCAACTCCCTCAGGCCAACGAAGGAGACGGACTGCGACCAGGCATCCAGACGAGGCGGTGAGGATTGCGGATCGTCCCGACCCAGAGCCCACCTGCGAGAGAGCTGTGTCCGAGGTTTCTAGAGATCCACCTAAGATACGCCATTCCCTGCGCAGCGTCAAGTGTCCGAGGCCTTCAAGTTCAAGTTCAAGTTCTGCTTCCCGGTGAGTTTCTCATGGGGGTTGCAATCATGACGGGTTCATTTAATGAACACGGTAAAGACGTGTCTCACTTGTGAGACCGGTATGTTCAAGAGCATGCATTCAAGAATTAATGTTTCAAGATTTAGAGGCCAAGTTTTCAGGTGCACCGATATAACTGTATGAATGTTATCGTCTTAAGTTAGGTTCAGTTAGGTTTGAATGTGTCAGGTTTGTGTGTAAGTTTGTTGCATTGTGATTTTTGGTTTTTTTTTGTTCATTGCGATTTTTGTTTTCGGTTACATTCCACCATGCCGTTATTTTCGAAACTGCGTAAGATAGGTACCAGGAAAGGTGTACTAGAGGAACCAGTTAACATTCCGCCTAGAGACACACCTGGACATTTCATGTACTGTAAGCATGGTTTAGATGCCGTGTTGTTTTTAGAACTTTGGGTGGATTACACGAAGGATTTAGAGACAAAGTATAAATGGCCCATTACGGGAACATGGGATGCGGAATGCATCATGAAGGTAGAGGAAGAGATACGGAAGAGAAAATCTAGACCTGCTCAGAAGGATGCCATTGAGTTATGGCGCAAGGAATCACATAGAAGAACAGAGAAAGAGTTCCACAAAGCAGAGAGAAGTAGACAGGAGTCCGAAAAAGCCAAAGAAGAAAAATTACAGGAAGAAGGGGGGCGGGTAAAAAGAGAGCAGGCTGAAAGAGAAAGAAATACTGCCGTTGCTGGTATTTATCCCGTCCTTTCAGAGGAACTAGCAAAAGTGGCCCCAGTAGAAAAACTAGTTAGAGTGCCACCGCCAGTACCCCGAAAAATAAAACAAACAGCATCCGACACGTTCATTAACAACTACCTAGAGGAACTCCCACCATCATACCTGGACGGAATCTTCCCTGCACCCCCAACGCAAGAACAGCTCCAGGAGCTCGAGGACGGCGGGGAGGGAGGATCTGGGGCAACATCAGGAGGGGGGCCGACAGTAAAAGTAGCAATCTCTGAATGTATATATGACCCAGATCCAGGAAAGGGCAGAATGCTCGTGTTTTCATTACGGCTTAGACGAGCAGTCGCAGATTTGGAAAAATTACCAGATATGGATAAACATCTAAAGAAAATGTACACATTCATAAGAACAGGGGAAAGTCCTGAGTGTATAGCAGAAGCCGTACAAAATAGAAAGGTAATTATTAAGAACTATATCCTTCGCTTCCTAATTAATTGTCTGATCAGGGAAAAAGACGAAGGTGATGGAGACGTAGACCGTTGTTATATTGGTTGGAGTGATCGTATAGATGCCGGTCAGCATGATAAATCAGGCCAGACAGACAACATGTTGACCAAAATCCGAAAGGCAATAATAGCATCACACAAAGGAAGCCCGAACGAAACAGCTGAGTTATCATCTGATGACGAAGCAGGGGACACAGACAGAATACATTATGTGGGCCGTGCCCGGCGATTCGAAAGGCCCAAGGGCCTCAATCACCGTAAACAGGGAACTGCCATAAAAGAAAGATATTCCCTTGAAAGTTTGTTCCAGATCACCGAAAAAGCGGTGAATAAATGGCTGGGTAACGATCAGCCCCTCACCCCGACCGAAAATGAATTAGCACGATCAGCCACCCTGTGGATATCCCAATATGATATATATAATAATGATATCGTAGCCCAAACGTTCTTGAGCCTCCCACCAAACGAACAGCGCGTAGCTGGTGTTTACATGGTCCAACATTTGATCACGTTATATGAGAGTCAATATTCTGGTCCTGGTCTATTGTATAAGTTGCTGGACGACATAATACTAGACAGGTGGATGAACATGGGTACTGAACTGATTAATGTCATTCTGGATCAGCGACACAAGTATATAGTATACGTGGCTAGATCCCTGCTTCCCGCTCCACCCCAGGTTAAGGAACAGTCGTACGACAAGCTGAACCCCCTACGAGAGGTGCATCCTGTAAAGGATGCGAACAATGACCTGCAACGGGTGTATGTCTACACCCCCTTGTCAAAATTAGAGATACTGGAAATGAAGAAAATGTTACCATCCCATGATAAGGACCCGGGGGGTTTTCACCGAGAACTAAAGGACATTCTTCGCTTAGGAGAATATACATATGCTGATATTTTAAAGTTATTAAAGGTACTATTGCCTGCTGGTATTTACGAGAAACTGAAAGGACAGGACTGGGAGGTGGGAGACAAAAGGCTCAGTTGGGATCTGCTGGAAAGAGAGGAGGTGGGAAGAGGCCCGGGGGTTGGTCTGGGTCCTCGAGCTAAAGACCTACCTGAACTCCTTGTACAAGTTTTGCCCAGATTACTAATCACCAAGAAGGAAGACTGGGATGCTATTTCGGCCTGTAAACAGAAACCAGACGAAGACACTAGCGATTTTTACTCTAGGTTCGAGAAATGTTTCACTATCAATAGTGGTCTTAAGCCCGGTAGTGATTCATATCCCCATCTTTTCGTGAGCAAACTAGTAGAAAATTCCCTACCAGAAGTAAAGTATAGGGTACTAAAGGTTGAGAGTACTTGGCAAGCAAACAGCCCTTCACAAATGTTACAGATGTTGCAATACCACCAGAACAGAATTAGAGAGGAACACGAACAGGATAAGAGACGCATGAGAGACACAAAGATGAAGATGCTGGTGGCCCAATCGACACCGGCAAACACAAACACGAACAAGAATAGCACGAAACAAAATACTGGGACCTGTAATTATTGCAAGAAGCCAGGCCACTTCGTAAATGAATGTGCGATCCTGAAACACAATATAGCAATAGGTAAAACAAAGCCACGATCCTATCCTCCCAAAGAAAATAACACACATCAGACATCAGATACATTTCCACCACCGCCGCCGCCTGTCCATGCACCTGCACCAGCCCACGTCACAGCACAAATGTATGAGCACGCTCAGACTAACTATCCAGAATACCAAGCATATTCGTGAAGAAGCCCAGAGAGGGAATTCGACTTGCCCCTTATTCCAGTTCCTGTGGACCAAGCGGGTCCCTATGTGCATGCACGTTTACTAGGAAAGAATAAAAAGTTTTTGATTGACACCGGGGCAAGTAGAACTACCATCAGTCATTCTGAGGTTCCAGGGGCACCCCTCTCGGGCTCAAAGAGTATATCCCTGGGCTTTTCAGGAAAGCCTATTATCAATGAGGTTTCAGAACCAGTCTCTTTAGGAGTTGGTCCACTAATACATACAACAGACTTACTGCTTACTAAATCATGTCCAGAAAACTTACTTGGCATAAAAACATTAAAAGAACTGGGAGCAGTTATCTGTTGCTCGCCAGAAGGAGTGCGACTGTATTTACGTGATTTCAAGGGACATTTTGTTATGAAAGATGTTGACATCAGGCTTCAAAATGTACCACAGCACCTATGGGCACAAGGCCCGACTGACGTAGGTTTCATGAACATTACACCATACCAGGTCACCCTCAAGGAAGGAGTGGTGCTGCCACGGATTCGACAATATAAAATTCCACCTGAAGCTGAAGTAGGGTTGCTGAAAATTATTGATGAACTCATCGCACAAGGGGTGGTGAAAGAGACAGAGTCAAAAATATGCAATTCACCTGTTCTTCCTATTCTTAAAAGAACTGATCCCAATGCACCACCTGTCTATAGATTAGTTGTGGACCTGCGAGAATTAAACAAATGTGTGGTGCCGCAGTACCCTGTGGTCCCGGACATTTCTTCATTATTGACTGCCATTGATGCGAAGGCTACGTTCTTTACAGTTATCGATCTAAAGAACGCCTTTTTCAGTATCCCAATACATCCGGACAGCCAATATCTTTTCGGTTTCAGTTTAAAAGGCCGCAGCTTCAGATTCACAAGAGCACCACAGGGCTTCACGGAAAGTCCTAGCATCTACAGTCAAGCGCTCAAAAGACAACTAGACAGTATTCATATGCCTACCACTACAGCACTGATACAGTATGTAGATGACATTCTCATTACCGCACGATCGGAAACTGACTGCGAAAGTGCATCACTCACTGTTTTACATTTCCTGGCTGACAAGGGGCACAAAGTGTCCCCTTCGAAGTTACAATTCTGTGAACAGCAAGTGGCGTACCTTGGGCACTTGCTATCCAAGGAGGGTAGGCGACTAACACCAGAGCGTATTCAATTGATTTCTGGCCTTTCACAGCCCAAGACACAAAAGGAGGTACGTGCATTCATTGGCCTCACTTCATATTGCAGGCAGTGGATCCCCCAGTATGCTCACATAGCCAAGCCCCTAATACAGTTGACGACACAGGAGGTAGCTTCTACTAAAGTCCTCCCTTGGACACAAGAACACACTGTGGCATTTGAAGAATTAAAAAGAGCTTTATGTCAAGCACCAGTGTTAGCGATCCCTGATTACAGCAAATCTTTTATGCTTTTTGTGACAGAGCGGGATGGAACAGCACTATCTGTCCTCACACAAGATCATGCAGAAAAACACAAGCCCTGCGCTTATTTCTCTAGGACATTGGACCCAGTAGCACAGGCTTTACCTGCGTGCCTAAAATCTGTTGCAGCAACAGCCTTAGCCATAAGACAAAGTGACTCGATAGTGCTGGGCCACCCCCTGACAGTACAAGTACCACACGCAGTAGAGGTTCTCTTGAACCGAACACAAACACAACACCTGACTGTAGCGAGACTGACAGGTTATGAGCTGACGTTATTTCAACCACACATAGAGATCAGACGATGCAATATACTGAATCCTGCTACTCTTTTGATCTCCAGTACAGAAAACGTTTCCCCACATGACTGTGTTGAAGTAATACATACCGTGACTAAACCAAGACAAGACTTGACAGATGTTGCACTCCCAGACCCTGACCTAACACTCTACGTTGACGGTTCATGTATGAGGACGGGGGCGGGAGAATTAGTGGCAGCATATGCAGTGACCACTGCTACTGAAATCATAGAGACTAAAAGAATAGACATATTGTCAGCACAAGCAGCAGAGCTCATCGCTCTGACCCAGGCGTGCATAAGAGCTAAGCACCTGAGAGTAAACATTTACACAGACTCACAATACGCATATGGGGTAGTTCATGACTTCGGCGTCCTATGGAGGGAAAGAGGTTTCTTGACTTCTCACGGGGCCAAGATACAGCATGGCCCCCTTATTCATGCCCTTCTGGAAGCGATACATTTACCAACAGCCATAGCTATCCTGAAATGCAAAGCACATACTAAAGCCACAGATACCATTTCACAAGGCAATGATCTGGCAGACCGAACAGCTAAACAGACAGCTCAGACCCCACTAGACATGACGAAATCACAGGTACCATTAAGGTCCAAAGCCATGACAGTTAGGGATCCTTCCAAGGACGTACAAGACATTCAGACACATGCTACTCTAGACGAATTAAAGAAATGGTCGGAACAAGGAGGGGTACTGACTGATCAGGGTTGGATGACTAAGGGCAAAGAAACATGGTTTCTTCCTGATTCGATGGTACAAGTGATCATAAATACCGCACATAGTCCTGCGCACTTAGGAGAGAGAGCAATGCTAGATAGCTTACAGAATATATGGTTCAACAAGCACCTGCGTGCAGCAGCGAAACAAAAGGTCAGAACGTGTATGATCTGTTGCCAATTCAATCCAGGTAAAGGCATTCCAATGGAACAAGGTGGTTTCCATCCACCTGACCATCCTTTTGAAGTCCTTCAAATGGATTATATCCAAATGGACAGATGCAGAGGTTACAAATATGTCCTAGTAGTAGTATGTTCCCTATCAAGATGGACAGAGGCCTATCCAGTCCCTGATTATACTGCTGTAACTACCGCCAGACAACTGGTGCGAGAATTTTTCCCACGTTATGGATTACCGCGTGTCGTATATTCCGACAACGGTCAGCCTTTCTCCTCTGAACTCATGAAACAAGTGTCCCTTCTGTTAGGGTATACCTGGAAGTTCCATTGTGTACGACATCCTGAGGCAGCAGGCCTGGTAGAAAGACATAATCAGACCTTAAAGATAAAAATAGCAAAGATCTGCGCAGACAAAGGTGTGGATTGGATGGTAGCCCTGCCGGTTGCCCTCTTTTACATGCGAATGGTAGCCCATTCTAGAACAGGCTTATCTCCCTATGAAGTGGTCTTTGGTAGACCACCGAATATGTGGGGCACTCCAATACCTAAAAAAATCACTGATGTTGATAGTAACATGCTGACAGATTACCTGGCTTCCTTGATGTCTGCACTACTCTCTTGTCGTTCGCAGGTTGCTGCCGCCTTCCCTGACAATACCCAGGTCAAGGAACATTCCCTCGCTCCTGGGGACTATGTTCTCATAAGGAACTTTGACAGAACGAGCCCTCTTGAGCCAAGGTGGAAGATGCCTAAACTGGTATTATTAACTACGAGGACCGCTGTTAAAGTCGAAGGACGGAAAGGATGGGTTCATCTTCATCATTGTAAACGCTACTTTGGGAATAACGATTCGTTTAAAAAAGACATAAAGACTTCAGACTTTGAGCCCCCCTTACTAGAGGAGACTTCCCAGCAGAAGTACAAAACCAAACTTAGATCTAACAAGTCAGAACCCATTTGATCAATTAAGTCCACTAGGTGGTGAAGCGGTCGAACATGTATTCTGGCTCGCATAAGATCTTGGATACTGCGGATGAGACAAAGAGCAAGATGAAAAGCAAATACTGTAAAATATTACGTGGTAGATGTATAGTGACTTTGATATTTTTATTTCTTCTGTGCATCACGATGATATGTATCAGCTTAATACTACATGCTATTTTTCCTCCTATTGCCTCACTCCTACACTCTACCAATGATACCATAAAGCACACATTTAGTGATCTGCCATCCCATGAGCTATCATATCGACTTGCCTTACGCAACAATACCTTTATTCAGATGCTGCACCATTCACATCAGACTAGCAATGCTACAGACTGCTGGGTCTGTGGCCGACTTCCCCCGTATCAGAAGGTGAAGGGAGTGTTGCCTCTTTTCCCTTTTCCATTCTCCCATAATGGTTCTTGCGGGGCATGGTTTGCCTTAATGACATCCATCAACGGTGATGCCAAAGAATGTCAAGATAAGGAGTGTAGGGGCGACTGGGTATGGGGTAACTTGAACAAAGTCATGAATAAAGCATGTTTCCCAGATGAAGAAGGTCTACCCCAAAGGAAAGGTACCGATCTAGAAAATGAAGAGTATCTGCAAGGAAATGCGACCCTTGACTTATAGTGTTAAATGTCAAGCCCATACACAATTTAGGTCCATCCTCAATCACAGTCCTGCCAGTAAAAGGGAACTTGTGTGTCAGAAAAGAAGGCTCTGTACAATTGGGGCACAGCAAGTGTAACACTATACTAGTGTTCAAAGACAAAGGAAAGTCTTACTTCAGAGCATCACGACACACCTACTTTATTTGTGGCCAGACAGCCTATGTACAACTGCCCTTAGACTGGGGTGGGACGTGCTATATATCATTTCTCCTACCACCCGTTTTCTTGGCCCCATCGAACTATCATCAAAATCTTCAACTAGCACTTATCAGGCACAGACGAGGGCTCGATGCCTCTGGCATTGACCAGACTGAAACAGCTTGGGAGCAATATACAGATTTCAACAAAGGATTCTTTTTCTTCATAGGTCCCGTCCAGAACAGTAAACTTATCCGCAGACTAACAAGGATTCTAGAAACAGTTGCTAATGAGACTGCATCAGCCCTGGGGAACTTGACCCAGGAACAGTCTGCTATGAGAATGGTCGTACTTCAGAATCCTCTTGTTCTTGACGTCATCCTAGCAGATAGGGGCGGGGCCTGTAGGGTCATCGGTTCCAGCTGCTGCGTTTTCATACCTAATAATGCACCGTCTGTATACAAAGCAATAACAAGACTCCACAAAATTGCCCAAAGCATCCACCAAGACCCAGGCACGTGGACTTGGTCCAGTTGGCTCTGGGAAATAATATCAGCATGGGGATGGAAAGTGTTGACTGTCTGTGGACTAATACTACTGATGATATTCAGTTGTTGCCTATGTCTGCAGTGTGGCCCGGCCATTTGCGGCCTGTGTGCTACTGCATGTGTTCCACATCCCCATTTACAAAGCATTGAAAATGGAAAAATAATGCTGCAAGAACAGAGTGACTGTCTAATGAGAATAGATATGACATAAGGGTCCACTAGGGGACAAGGAGGGAATGAGGAAAATAAAATATCATGAGGCCTATGTGTCACCGTGTGTTCCCCCACACTCATGTGCACATACATGTCACCTATGTATTTCCCCTCCATGGCCTGTCTATCATGATGCTTATGCTATAACGTGGCCTGCCATAATCCAGTCTCCCATGAGAGAAACGACAAATCTGCTCTGAGGCCTACACGTTTTGCATCATGTTTTCCCGCATTTCCATTATTGTGGCTCAGCCAGAGCCGAAAAGAGGTTTCAGGCCTCAGAACGCTCTGAAAGCTGTAGCTGCGTATCCTTGGCCTTGCACACTTGGGCCTCAGCCAAAGGGGCCCTGTCCGAGACAGTATTGAGCACGGTTATCTGCTTACTCCTACCGAAACCACATTCCTGCCTGGAGAAGGAGGGATAAACATGACCCATCTGCAAAGGAGAAAGCCTAGCCTTTCTGTCTCTTTTTGTGTGATTACAAAGCTCACGTCAGTGAAAAGCCCATAGCCCCCGTGCAAGACTTCAGCTATAAACGAAGAAATAAATGCCACATTGGCCCTTGGTGATGGGCAACCTATGTCATGAATCAGTCCCTGCTCCAGACTTTAGATATCAGATAATACAAGATGTGCTGGTCGCCCTGACACCGAAGGCCTCATTTTCAGACTCCAGACTCCCCGGTTGCATAGCAACCCCTTTCACACGTCAGTTATACGTCATGCTCGAGTAGAGCACAAGTAAGGCAAAGTTCCAGTAAAGTTTCAGCTGATCACGCAACCCCCTCTAGGCATCCACCCACCTATGACACTTACCTATTATCATCGAGTGGACGCCCACCTTCACGCCTACCTACACACCCACATGCTCTTATCTCTTTCTCTCTTGCTCCGCCTGAAGCACTCTTGCTTACGTATATTATTACAAACATATATATACTGTACTCTGTGAATAAAGTTTGAGAATACCTTTTTGAGAATCCTGGTCCTGATCCCTTGTGGTGATGGAACTATTCTCCCTATAACTCGAGTTATTTGAATAAAGCCCTTTTGAACCTGATACCACGGACTCAGCCTCTTCATGCATAATTATATTGATATCTAGAAATTCTGAACTCGTAATAATTTATTTACGACAAGGCAAGGGCCCAAAACGTAGTGAGGTGACATCAAAATGGCCTATCGCAAAACCACCTGGTTTTGCAAGGGGGGTCACTTTGGTTTTTGACCCGGTGCTCGGCGACCATCTAGAGAAACCTACCAAACCCACACATTTCTGAAAACTAGACACCAGGCGGCTTCCAGGGAGGTATGGCTTGCGTGGATCCCCCAAAGTTTCCTTACCCAGAATCCCCTGCAAACCTCAATTTTAGCTGAAAAAAAACACTTTTTTCACACATTTTGGGGTGGGAAAGTTGTGGCATCACCGGGCTCACACAAATATACCACCACCCAGCGTTCCCCCAGGTCTCCCGGTAAAAATGGAGCCTCACTTGTGTGGGAGGCCCAAGTACCCGCGGCAGGCAAGGGCCCAAAACGTAGTATCATGATGCTTATGCTATAACGTGGCCTGCCATAATCCAGTCTCCCATGAGAGAAACGACAAATCTGCTCTGAGGCCTACACGTTTTGCATCATGTTTTCCCGCATTTCCATTATTGTGGCTCAGCCAGAGCCGAAAAGAGGTTTCAGGCCTCAGAACGCTCTGAAAGCTGTAGCTGCGTATCCTTGGCCTTGCACACTTGGGCCTCAGCCAAAGGGGCCCTGTCCGAGACAGTATTGAGCACGGTTATCTGCTTACTCCTACCGAAACCACATTCCTGCCTGGAGAAGGAGGGATAAACATGACCCATCTGCAAAGGAGAAAGCCTAGCCTTTCTGTCTCTTTTTGTGTGATTACAAAGCTCACGTCAGTGAAAAGCCCATAGCCCCCGTGCAAGACTTCAGCTATAAACGAAGAAATAAATGCCACATTGGCCCTTGGTGATGGGCAACCTATGTCATGAATCAGTCCCTGCTCCAGACTTTAGATATCAGATAATACAAGATGTGCTGGTCGCCCTGACACCGAAGGCCTCATTTTCAGACTCCAGACTCCCCGGTTGCATAGCAACCCCTTTCACACGTCAGTTATACGTCATGCTCGAGTAGAGCACAAGTAAGGCAAAGTTCCAGTAAAGTTTCAGCTGATCACGCAACCCCCTCTAGGCATCCACCCACCTATGACACTTACCTATTATCATCGAGTGGACGCCCACCTTCACGCCTACCTACACACCCACATGCTCTTATCTCTTTCTCTCTTGCTCCGCCTGAAGCACTCTTGCTTACGTATATTATTACAAACATATATATACTGTACTCTGTGAATAAAGTTTGAGAATACCTTTTTGAGAATCCTGGTCCTGATCCCTTGTGGTGATGGAACTATTCTCCCTATAACTCGAGTTATTTGAATAAAGCCCTTTTGAACCTGATATCACGGACTCAGCCTCTTCATGCATAATTATATTGATATCTAGAAATTCTGAACTCGTAATAATTTATTTACGACAAGGCAAGGGCCCAAAACGTAGTGAGGTGACATCAAAATGGCCTATCGCAAAACCACCTGGTTTTGCAAGGGGGGTCACTTTGGTTTTTGACCCGGTGCTCGGCGACCATCTAGAGAAACCTACCAAACCCACACATTTCTGAAAACTAGACACCAGGCGGCTTCCAGGGAGGTATGGCTTGCGTGGATCCCCCAAAGTTTCCTTACCCAGAATCCCCTGCAAACCTCAATTTTATCTGAAAAAAACACTTTTTTCACACATTTTGGGGTGGGAAAGTTGTGGCATCACTGGGCTCACACAAATATACCACCACCCAGCGTTCCCCCAGGTCTCCCGGTAAAAATGGAGCCTCACTTGTGTGGGAGGCCCAAGTACCCGCGGCAGGCAAGGGCCCAAAACGTAGTGAGGTGAAATCAAAAAGCCTATAGCAAAACCACCTGGTTTTGCAAGGGGGGTCACTTTGGTTTTTGACCCGGTGCTCGGCGGCCATCTAGGGAAACCTACCAAACCCACACATTTCTGAAAACTAGACACCCGGCGGCTTCCAGGGAGGTATGGCTTGCGTGGATCCTCCAACGTTTCCTTACCCAGAATCCCCTGCAAACCTCAATTTCAGCTGAAAAAAACACTTTGTTCACACATTTTGGGGTGGGAAAGTTGTGGCATCCCCGGGCTCACACAAATTTATCACCACCCAGCGTTCCCCCAGGTCTCCCGGTAAAAATGGTGCCTCACTTGTGTGGGAGGCCCAAGTACCCGCGGCATGCAAGGGCCCAAAACGTAGTGAGGTGACATCAAAATGGCCTATCGCAAAACCACCTGGTTTTGCAAGGGGGGTCACTTTGGTTTTTGACCCGGTGCTCGGCGGCCATCTAGGGAAACCTACCAAACCCATGCATTTCTGAAAACTAGACAGCCGGCGGCTTCCAGGGAGGTATGGCTTGCGTGGATCCCCCAACGTTTCCTTACCCAGAATCCCCTGCAAACCTCAATTTTGGGTGAAAAAATCACTTTTTTCACACATTTTGGGGTGGGAAAGTTGTGGCATCCCCGGGCTCACACAAATTTACCACCACCCAGCGTTCCCCCAGGTCTCCCGGTAAAAATGGTGCCTCACTTGTGTGGGAGGCCCAAGTACCCGCGGCAGGCAAGGGCCCAAAACGTAGTGAGGTGACATCAAAATGGCCTATCGCAAAACCACCTGGTTTTGCAAGGGGGGTCACTTTGGTTTTTGACCCGGTGCTCGGCGGCCATCTAGGGAAACCTACCAAACCCATGCATTTCTGAAAATTAGACACCCGGCGGCTTCCAGGGAGGTATGGCTTGCGTGGATCCCCCAACGTTTCCTTACCCAGAATCCCCTGCAAACCTCAATTTTGGGTGAAAAAATCACTTTTTTCACACATTTTGGGGTGGGAAAGTTGTGGCATCCCGGGCTCACACAAATTTACCACCACCCAGCGTTCCCCCAGGTCTCCCGGTAAAAATGGTGCCTCACTTGTGTGGGAGGCCCAAGTACCCGCGGCAGGCAAGGGCCCAAAACGTAGTGAGGTGACATCAAAATGGCCTAGCGCAAAACCACCTGGTTTTGCAAGGGGGGTCACTTTGGTTTTTGACCCGGTGCTCGGCGGCCATCTAGGGAAACCTACCAAACCCATGCATTTCTGAAAATTAGACACCCGGCGGCTTCCAGGGAGGTATGGCTTGCGTGGATCCCCCAACGTTTCCTTACCCAGAATCCCCTGCAAACCTCAATTTTAGCTTAAAAAATCACTTTTTTCACACATTTCTGGGTGGGAAAGTTGTGGCATCACCGGGCTCACTCAAATTTACCACCACCCAGCGTTCCCCCAGGTCTCCCGGTAAAAATGGTGCCTCACTTGTGTGGGAGGCCCAAGTACCCGCCGCAGGCAAGGGCCCAAAACATAGTGAGGTGACATCAAAATGGCCTATCGCAAAACCACCTGGTTTTGCAAGGGGGGTCACTTTGGTTTTTGACCCGGTGCTCGGCGGCCATCTAGGGAAACCTACCAAACCCATGCATTTCTGAAAACTAGACACCCGGCGGCTTCCAGGGAGGTATGGCTTCCCCAGGTCTCCCGGTAAAAATGGTGCCTCACTTGTGTGGGAGGCCCAAGTACCCGCGGCAGGCAAGGGCCCAAAACGTAGTGAGGCGACATTTGGGATAGGCAATGTTGATGTCACCTCACTACGTTTTGGGCCCTTGCCTGCCGCGGGTACTTGGGCCTCCCACACAAGTGAGGCACCATTTTTACCGGGAGACCTGGGGGAACGCTGGGTGGTGGTAAATTTGTGTGAGCCCGGTGATGCCATAACTTTCCCACCCAGAAATGTGTGAAAAAAGTGATTTTTCAGCTAAAATTGAGGTTTGCAGGGAATTCTGGATAAGGAAACGTTGGGGGATCCACGCAAGCCATACCTCCCTGGAAGCCGCCGGGTGTCTAGTTTTCAGAAATGCGTGGGTGTGGTAGGTTTCCCTAGATGGCCGCCGAGCACCGGGTCAAAAACCAAAGTGACCCCCCTTGCAAAACCAGGTGGTTTTGCGATAGGCCATTTTGATGTCACCTCACTACGTTTTGGGCCCTTGCATGCCGCGGGTACTTGGGCCTCCCACACAAGTGAGGCACCATTTTTACCGGGAGACCTGGGGGAACGCTGGGTGGTGATAAATTTGTGTGAGCCCGGGGATGCCACAACTTTCCCACCCCAAAATGTGTGAAAAAAGTGTTTTTTTCAGCTGAAATTGAGGTTTGCAGGGGATTCTGGGTAAGGAAACGTTGGGGGATCCACGCAAGCCATACCTCCCTGGAAGCCGCCGGGTGTCTAGTTTTCAGAAATGTGTGGGTTTGGTAGGTTTCCTTAGATGGCCGCCAAGCACTGGGTCAAAAACCAAAGGGACCCCCCTTGCAAAACCACGTGGTTTTGCGATAGGCCATTTTGACGTCACCTCACTACGCTTTGGGCCCTTGCCTGCCGCGGGTACTTGGGCCTCCCACACAAGTGAGGCACCATTTTTACCAGGAGACCTGGGGGAACGCTGGGTGGTGGTAAATTTGTGTGAGCCCGGTGATGCCACAACTTTCCCACCCCAAAATGTGTGAAAAAAGTGATTTTTTCAGCTAAAATTGAGGTTTGCAGGTGATTCTGGGTAAGGAAACGTTGGGGGATCCACGCAAGCCATACCTCGCTGGAAGCCGCCAGGTGTCTAGTTTTCAGAAATGTGTGGGTTTGGTAGGTTTCCCTAGATGGCCGCAGAGCACCGGGTCAAAAACCAAAGTGACCCCCATTGCAAAACAAGGTGGTTTTGCGATAGGCCATTTTGATGTCACCTCACTACGTTTTGGGCCCTTGCCTGCCGCGGGTACTTGGGCCTCCCACACAAGTGAGGCACCATTTTTACCGGGAGACCTGGGGGAATGTGGGTGGTGGTAAATTTGTGTGAGCCCGGGGATGCCACAACTTTCCCACCCCAAAATGTGTGAAAAAAGTGTTTTTTTCAGCTGAAATTGAGGTTTGCAGGGGATTCTGGGTAAGGAAACGTTGGGGGATCCACACAAGCCATACCTCCCTGGAAGCCGCCGGGTGTCTAGTTTTCAGAAATGTGTGGGTTGGTAGGTTTCCCTAGATGGCCGCCGAGCACCGGGTCAAAAACCAAAGTGACCCCCCTTGCAAAACCAGGTGGTTTTGCGATAGGCCATTTTGATGTCACCTCACTACGTTTTGGGCCCTTGCCTGCCGCGGGTACTTGGGCCTCCCACACAAGTGAGGCACCATTTTTACCGGGAGACCTGGGGGAACGCTGGGTGGTGGTAAATTTGTGTGAGCCCGGTGATGCCACAACTTTCCCACCCCAAAATGTATGAAAAAAGTGATTTTTTCAGCTAAAATTGAGGTTTGCAGGGGATTCTGGGTAAGGAACGTTGGGGGATCCATGCAAGCCATACCTCCCTGGAAGCCGCCGGGTGTCTAGTTTTCAGAAATGCGTGGGTTTGGTAGGTTTCCCTAGATGGCCGCCGAGCCTCGGTTCAAAAACCAAAGTGACCCCGCTTGCAAAACCAGGTGGTTTTGCGATAGGCCATTTTGATGTCACCTCACTACGTTTTGGGCCCTTGCCTGCCGCGGGTACTTGGGCCTCCCACACAAGTGAGGCACCATTTTTACCGGGAGACCTGGGGGAACGCTGGGTGGTGGTAAATTTGTGTGAGCCCGGTGATGCCACAACTTTCCCACCCAGAAATGTGTGAAAAAGTAATTTTTTTCAGCTAAAATTGAGGTTTGCAGGGGATTCTGGGTAAGGAAACGTAGGGGGATCCACGCAAGCCATACCTCCCTGGAAGCCGCCGTGTGTCTAGTTTTCAGACATGCGTGGGTTTGGTAAGTTTCCCTAGGTGCCGGCAGAGCTAGGGTTCAAAAACTGCAGCTCGTCACTTTGCCAAAAAAGGGTCATTTTTCACTGCAAAATTGAGGTGTGACCACGTCGCGTTTTGCGCCGTTCCCTGTCGCGGGCACTATGCCGACCCGCACAAGTGAGGTACCATTTTTCTCGTAGGGCTTTGGGGAACGCGGGGTGGGTGGAAATTTGTGGATCCACGCAGATTCAAGAACTTTCCATCACAGAAATGTGGGGAAAATGTGGTTTTTTAATCAATTTTTTACGTTTGCAAGGGATTCTGGGTAACAGACCATGGTAGGAGGCAGTCAAGTCACCCCATCCTGGATTCCCCTGGGTGTCTAGTTTTCAAAAATGTATAGGTTTGCTAGGTTTCCCTAGGTGCCGGCAGGGCTAGGGTTAAAAAACTACAGCTCGTCACTTTGCCAAAAAAAGGTCATTTTTCACTGCAAAATTGAGGTGTGACCACGTTGCGTTTTGCGCCGTTTCCTGTCGCGGCCACTATGCCGACCCGCACAAGTGAGGTACCATTTTTCTCGTAAGACTTTGGGGAACGTGGGGTGGGTGGAAATTTGTGGATCCACGCAGATTCCAGAACTTTCCATCACAAAAATGTGGGGAAAACGTGTTTTTTTTGTCCATTTTTTACTTTTGCAAGGGATTCTGGGTAACAGACCATGATGGGAGGCAGTCAAGTCACCCCATCCTGGATTCCCCTGGGTGTCTAGTTTTCAAAAATGTATAGGTTTGCAAGGTTTCCCTAGGTGCCGGCAGGGCTAGGGTTAAAAAACTACGGCTCGTCACTTTGCCAAAAAAGGGTCATTTTTCACTGCAAAATTGAGGTGTGACCACGTTGCGTTTTGCACCGTTTCCTGTTGCGGGCACTATGCCGACCCGCACAAGTGAGGTACCATTTTTCTCGTAAGACTTCGGGGAACGTGGGGGGGATGGAAATTTGTGGATCCACGCAGATTCCAGAACTTTCCATCACAGAAATGTGGGGAAAATGTGTTTTTTTTGTCATTTTGTTACGTTTGCAAGGGATTCTGGGTAACAGACCATGGTGGGAGGCAGTCAAGTCACCCCATCCTGGATTCCCCTGGGTGTCTAGTTTTCAAAAATGTATAGGTTTGCTAGGTTTCCCTAGGTGCCGGCAGGGCTAGGGTTCAAAAACTACAGCTCGTCACTTTGCCAAAAAAGGGTCATTTTTCACTGCAAAATTGAGGTGTGACCACGTTGCGTTTTGCGCCGTTTCCTGTCGCGGGCACTAGGCCGACCCACACAAGTGAGGTACCATTTTTCTCGTAAGACTTTGGGGAACGCGGGGTGGGTGGAAGTTTGTGGATCCACACAGATTCCAGAACTTTCCATCACAGAAATATGGGGAAAATGTGTTTTTTTTGTCAATTTTTTACGTTTGCAAGGGATTCTGGGTAACAGACCATGGTGGGAGGCAGTCAAGTCACCCCATCCTGGATTCCCATGGGTGTCTAGTTTTCAAAAATGTATAGGTTTGCTAGGTTTCCCTAGGTGCCGGCAGGGCTAGGGTTCAAAAACTACAGCTAGTCACTTTGCCAAAAAAGGGTCATTTTTCAGTGTGAAAATGGGGTGTGTTCACCTTAGGTTTTGAGCCACTTCCTGTCGTGGGCACTATGCCTACCCACACAAGTGAGGTACCATTTTTATCGGGAGACTTAGGGTACTTCAGATTTGTAAATTAACTGTTATTACCTATTGATTTTTGATGCATTTCTCCCTTCCAAATGAAAGACATTGTGTAAAAAAAAGTCATTTTGAAAAATGACCAATAATTGTCATGCAAGTATGAGTATTCCCAATTTCGAAAATGTCCAAATATGCACTGTTTCTAAACTCTGTAATTTGTTCCCATTTCAGAAATACATAGGTGTCTTTCATACCAATTTTTCCATGTATACATTTTCCCACAATAATTGCTATATACCCGGAACAAACAAAAAAAACATTACATAATGCTGCTCAGTTTTTTACTCTGGGTTCGTTGGGCTCTTGGTGAACCTACAAGTCCTATATATCCCCACAACCAGGAAGGTCCACCGGATGTAACGGTACATTGCTTTCAAAGAGATGTCATAATTCGAAGAAGTTACAGGTGAAAACGTTGACTCAAAAGGCTGTTTTTTTCAACAAATTTTTAATTTTTCCTATATTTACCTGTTAGTTTCTATAAAGAAACCTTGATGGATCTACACAAATGACCCCTTGCTGAATTCAGAATTTTGTCTACTTTTCAAAAATGTATCGCTTTCCAGGATCCATTATTGCTTTTCTACCCATTTTTACCATTAGCTGGAAGGAGGTTGAAAGCACAAAAAATAGCAAAAATAGGGTATGTCCCAGAAAAATGTCAAAACTGTGTAAAATATGTTGGATTTCTGCCAAAAATCTGTCATTCCCTAAAAGCTGGAGAAATTGTGATTTCAGCCCCACAAACCCTTTTTTGATATCATTTGCAGAGAAAAATCCAGACGCTTTCATTTGCAGCCACTTTTCCCCATTTTTCACAAAAAACCCAAAATGTTGCTGTATTTTGACTAATTTCTGGGAACCCTCTAAGAGAATCCACAAACCCTGGGTACCTTTAGAATCCCCATGATGTTGGAAGAAAAGGACGCAAATTTGGCGTGGATAGCTAATGTGGTCAAAAAGTTACAGGGGCCTAAGCGCGCACTACCCCAAATAGCCCAAAAAAGGCTTAGCACAGGAGGGGAAAAGGCCTAGCAGCGAAGGGGTTAATACATAGAAATAATTGATCTAATGTTAAACCCTTACTAATCCCTCTATGTGTATTTAAAGCGTTCATATTCACCAAAAATATATATTTTTTAAACAAATAAAAATTAATTTACTCCCCAAACGTTACCCCTATAAAACCAAAACACACACACAAAATAACAATAAACATTTACCATAAATATTTATCAATTGATACATTAGTTATAATAATCAACTAATTATTAATTAATTAAACATAAATTACTTTCCACCCTCTACTCTAATAAACACCACAACCCACACCTAAAAATCATTACACAATTTCTATAACTAATTTTACATTAATAAATTATTATCAATTAACAACAACGTATTAATTAATTTAAAATAATTTACTTCCCACCCTTTACCACTATAAACCCCACAACTTAGATCAAAAATTAATTACAGAATTGCCATATTTTAATTTCAGTTAGTCAATTAGCATTAATTAACAAACAATTAATAATTAATCATAAATACATTACTTTCCACCCTATTCTCCTATAAACCCCACAATCCACGCCTAAAAAATGACACAAGTAACATAATTAATTAATTATTAATAATTAACAACCAATTAATAAATATTTATTAATAACATAGCTCCCACAATTAACACTATAAAATCTAAATTAAATAAATAATAATGAATACAAAATATTAATATATTTATTATAATTACATTACTTCCCACCCTATTTCCCTATAAACCCACAACCGGCTCCTACAAAAATGACACAATTAACATAATTGCCAATTAATTAATTAATAATAATTGTCAGCCAATTAATGATTAATTATTCATGCAATAATTCCCACAATTAACACTATAAATTCTAAATTAAATAAATACTAATACATAAAAACCAATCATTCATTTATTATAATTAAATTACTTCCCACCCTATTCCCCTATAAACCCACAACCCACTACAGAACTTAAAAACGCGAAATTTAATTGAGAGAAAATTAATAACTACAAAAAATGTAACACATATATTGAAAAACAAAACAAATTCTTATACGGAAAAATAGATCACATACTTTTAAACTTCATACTAAAATACATAACACTAATTAAAACATCGATATTTTAAACAACTATATTTTTGCAAATGATATTAACAACTTCGATATTTACAAAAATGATATTTCTTACCTGCAAGTCGATATTCTTGACCATAATCTTCCTGTCAATATTTCTGTATCATGATATTTAAAACTCGATATTTGTATTTGTTGACATTTTAAACTCAATATTCTGTCTGTGCACCACGAACAACAATGGACCAGAGGATCCACTGTACACATTAGTTGCAAGAGAAGATACCATAGTACTCAAATGAAAGTCCCAAAAAGTTAAGGTCCATAAATTAAGGATTCGTAGAAAATAGGTCGGATCAAAAGAATTTATTGAGACGTGGAGAGTTTTGCAATCCACAATCCATACATCAACACAACAATAGTCGACATGTGTTTCGTCACAGAAGTGACTTCTTCAAAAGACAAACGTAGCAGGAGTAACTGTCACCCTTCCATAGTGGCCAAAATCGTTAGCTATAACATTCAGAGACTGAACTCCCCAATGAAGAGACTGTTGGGCTTTCATATGCCTCACAATCATGAGTGAGACATGTATTTAGTTTAAGAAACAAACCTGCTTCACAGAGATCAAGGTCCAAGTGCTTCTCGAATAATTGTTTCTCGTCCTAGCTGAATACAAAGCAGGAGTGGTCATCCTCATCTCTAGCACATTTCAAGGTGGGATGTGTAGAGCACAAGGGTGACTAGATCCCAATCTTTCACCCAACAAATGGATGAGACTCATATGAGGGTGCCCAGCATTTATACATCACACAGCGCCCAGGAGGCATTTCTTAAAAACATCTTCATGGACCTCTTGCAGAGTTCGGAGGAGAGGTCCTTATTGGAACCTCCACCTCCACAGTTGACAATTTTAATGGGTTTGAAGGACAGATCACCACAGAGGATCTGACCATTGAGCTCACTATCCACGGAGGGAGAGAGTGGATTCAAAGTCTGGGACTGAAAGCCATGTGGCAGGTGCAAAACCCTAACACAATTCACTACACCAACTATTTTATGTCACACCGCTAGCATTTTCTGGTATCAACCTCAATGACACCCTATATTCTTCACCAACACGTTGGTCACACAGCACTGCCCAAACACACCCCATTTACCTTACCCTAGTGGCTATGGCTGGACCTACAGCTACAGGATGCCTGTGATTAAGAGATGAGGAATTACAAATTCAAGAGACCAAAGTTGAACTGCAGGTATTTATTGTTAGGTACATGTTAGAGCATGATGGAGGGGAGGTCATTGATAATTGCTTATGGAACGTCTAAGGTCGACTGTCATATCTGCCTCAGCCAGGATCACTAAAGGAAGGAAAGAGAATTGCCAAGAGCTTCAAACACAACCGTCAGAACTGGAAGAAATTCATATACGATCAGGCTTTGATAAAGCTCTCAGCAATAATTGTAGCAAACTAGAATGCTAGACACAGATAAGGCTGAGTACCCCTTGCCCAGAACTAGAAAGAGATACTACAGCAAAAGCAAAAAAGCAGAGAAACTGCTGGACTGCAAATTAATGTTAAAAATAGCCAGAGGCAATTAACTCAAAAGGGATTTTGAAGACAGAGGAAACAGGTATAGCACAAGCCTTTGTTGATTACTATGAGAATCTGCACACGTTGGAGGAAGTATTCGTGACCCAGGTTGACAAATAACAAAAAGGTGCCAATCTGACCTGTCTCTCAACTGAACAGGCCAAACTTAAACAGTTAAGTCGCCGGACCCCAAAAGGTTTATGCCACTGTTTTATAAAGTGTTCTGTCATAGCTTTTCTTCTCTACTGACAGGGCTATTTAACACCCACTCAGAGTCTGAAAACATGGCACCTTACACGTTGAGAGCACAGATAATGGTCATTCCTAATCCAGGCAACGCTGTGTGGCTCATGCATGCTAACATCACTCCTGATTGTGGATGCAACCTGGTTATAGAAATCTCTGCAACCCATCTAGAAGCATTCCTTTCTGGACTGGTGGACCTGAACCAGTGAGACTTTGTCCCCAGGAGAAACTGCCGAGTCAATTTGAAAAGGATAGGACATATAATTGACAATATTAAGAGAACTCGAAATAAATCCCTAATGTTGTCACTGAATGTCGAAAAAGTGTTCGATTATTTTAGCTGACAATACTGTCTCAAGTCCCTGGATTGTTTGGAGGTTTTGTAAAAGGGTCCACTTCACAGACACATGGCCGACTGCGCATGTTCTAACTGACGCTTGCCTACCCCACCAACAGAAACTACATCAGACAGGGTTGTCCCCTCTTCCTTCCTTCAATTCACTCTGTCCATGGAATCACTGGTGATCAAAGCACCTGGCAAAGATGAAATCCAAGAGGTCAAAATGGGCAAAGGCGCGCACACCCTTATGATGCATGCAGGCGACATACTGACAGTGATGATAAATCCAAAACACTCCATTCCAGCTCTGATGGAAGACCCTGGTGAGCTATGGGGAGTTCTTAAGTTTCAAGAATAATGTAGCCAATCCCCAAATTCTGAATATTTCCACCCACCATGATCGTATAGCTGAAATTAAAAACACCCTTTCTCTTTCCAGTGGATTGATCTACCTTTGAATACAGATCGCATTGACAACAGATCAGATAGTTAAGACGAACTGTATCCCCCTCCTACATGAAGTGAGAAAGGAGCTGAAGTCTTGGCACTCTAGAGCTCTTCCTAGTGTGCAGAATAACAGTGGTTAAAATGATGGCCCTGCCTTAGCTCCTTTACTTCTTTCAGACTATATTCTTACCAGTAACCAATGTAGACCTGACAAAACTCCGGAAAGCCATTGATGAGTCCATATGGGCAGTAAAGCACCAAATCGTGCCAGACCCCTACTGCACCAACCACCCAGAGTTGCAGGCTTGAGACTCCCTAACATTTTGTACTTTTACCAGGCAGCCCAAATTAATTTATAGTGGAGCTGTGATGAGCAACGTCTGAGACGCACTGATGTTTCCTAGACCAAGTAGTCGAAGGAATAGATATTTGAAAGGAGCAATAGCTCGGGAATCAACACAGGGCATGGGGTCACTACTCACCCATGCCAACAGCTATAGTAGCATTCAGTGATAGAATTGTGGTACCCATTCATTGCGATATTAACAACCCAGACGTTGCCATAGTGGTGACCTATATGTGCTAAGCAAAGACTGAGATTGTGGAATTGTTATAAAGAGTTTTGTCTACCTGAGATGTAATTATTCCGGACACACCAGGGAGACTTTGGGTCAAGCATTGCCCTATTAAGCCGAGTATTGTTCGACTACTGACCCTATTTTTTTTTTTTTTTTTAAACGCTTCTTTCTAAAGGAGGACATAAAAAACGATGTCTGACATATAATTCAATTCTTTATTTATGTTTTGGAACTCAAAAGAGGACCACAAAAAAACAAAACATGAAAACAAATGTGAAACAGATCAATACTGAACATTAAAAGTTGTTAAAAACTTTTGTACACATAGCCCTGTTTTCATATAGCACCAACCTCAATGCAAATTAATTTACGTTCATAAAACCTATAAAAAATGTCAAACCTTATGTGTTACTTCCATTTTAGGATGGTCAAACATTGTCTCATGCCGCCGCAGCGACCTAAATGCATATTAGTATATATTCATGAAACCTTTAAAAAATGTAAAAACTTTTGTGCAAATGACTTAATTTTTTGGGTGAAAAAGAAAGCCCTTGGTCCAAGTTCCAGGTCAGGTACAGCTGAGCTACCCTTTTTCTTTTGCATACAGTGCAGTGTCTAAATGATAGCTAGTAGAACTAGAGGCATCCTTTAAATAGCTTTTAAATGATGTGGGCGAGAGAGATACCAGTGCTGCTTCCTGTAGTTCAAGAATGTTCAGCACCAGGGCAAAGGCTAGAGTGCTTCTGGAACTGTCTGGCATCCATCTTCTTGTTTCTCCGTAATGCACTTGGTTTCTCTTTCGCTTTAAAAGCTATAATGAAATGCAACCTTTGCATATTTGTCTGACAGCAGGACATTTACCTTCATGTGGAAAGGGGAATCCACAGTGGAAAAACAATTTATTTTTCTTCGGAGAAATTACTTGGTGGGCCACTGCCTTCTGTTTCGGTTTACTTTTCATTCTCAATGCTGATTCATTTTGTGATGTTCCCGCCTCCATTTCAGGAGCTTGTCTGTCAGCACGCTCCACCACTCTTACAATAATGAGCACTTTCTTCAAACTGAATTTTTGCCCCAGCATGCATTGTCAGAATAGATAGGACGGGCAACCATCAATAACTCTAAGCTGCATGCCTTCTTCATCTTTGAATTCATTGAGCTTGCAGTTCTCAAAAGCTGGAGTTGCACTTTGACACTACATATGCCAACTGTACACCGCTTCTTGAGGTGCACGTAGCACAAACAAGCAGATTGCTGGACCAAGGCAAACTCTCAAGGAGAGCATTCTTGTATCATTGGGGGGCACCTATACCCTCTCTCGTCTCCCATTGTAGTGTCCTCCCCAGCCTGGGACCAAGCCACACACGAAGCTCTGATTTGTATGTCTTTATTCTTCAGCATGTAACCGATAACTGAACACACTGTGTCACAAACTTTATTAAACACACCCATCAAGATATGTAATACTTGTAGGGAGTCTGCAGGGGGAGGACCACTAGAGTCTTCATGCATATAAACATAGGACTCAACAGCATATAATAAATTTGGTGGAATGTTCACCTTTAAAATGGATAGCAAATTAATAAAATGTCTCTGCCCTATTGTGTTATAGAATGCTCAAAACCCATTAGCATGAGGCCTTAGAGGAGCAAAGTTCAATATTCACTTTCCCCAGTGTGATATCTGCAACAATTTTCCCTAGATAGGGATATGAGTTTGCAACCTCCTGCTTTTCTGAACTTAAGCCCCAGGCGTAGTTGCTGGATTTCCGGGTCTTTCTACATTTTAGTATTAACACCTTGCTCTTTGAGAAATTGATCTTCAAGTAATATAGGCTGGCATACTACTGTGAAGAAAATATCCTATTATTCTAGCCTTTGCGAGTAAGGTCCAATATTGTGAGATCATCCATATACAACAAACAAGGAAAAGGGCGGCCACCTATCTTGTTAGTTGCTCGGCAGTTGGCGAGTCGAGAAATATACAATAAAAAAAGTCATGTTCCCAGCAGGCACTCTTGTTTCAGACCATTAATATTCAAGGCGAGAAGGGAGAGCAAAATGGTCCCAATCCCTTAGTAGCCGTATTATTGAGTGTAGTACGCATGGGGTATTTGTCCTTGACAGTGGGTGACCCCCTTCCCACTTGCGATAAGAAAGTTCCAAAAGGGTGTCAGGACAAATTGAGAAAATAATAGTTCAAACACGGAAAAATTCCTAAAGTCGATTGATCAGATGCAGTGTTTTATATACAGTTTTTGAAGTTAAAACTCCCTCTCAGGAGAGTAGCAAAAGGTGACAGCCAACACGTGTTTCGCCCCTTTACATGGCCATCCGGCCTGGGGCTTCCTCAGGGCTGTATATTTACAAGTGAAAAGGTATGCAGTATTTACAGTGCAGTACGAAAAAGGAAACACATTTTGCAATTTACACAAAGTTGAGACACATGTCACGCAAAGCGTGCACTATCCATTTAGGGTTAGTATGGCAACGTGCAGTTAAAAAAAAGACAGGCGTATACATTAAAATAAGGCACAAGGGTTTAGAAAAGTGCGTTTATGATGGTCAAGTAGCGCATTAGAAAGTAGGTCATGGAATATGGTTGTGTGTAATCCAAAATGGGGCGCAGGCGTAGGTGAGTAGGAGGTTAAAGACCATGTGTCGAGTTAAGGGTTGAGAAAGGGATTGTATCAGTTTGTAAGTACACAAGGGAAATAAAGACAAAAAAGCAAAATTCACAAATGATAGATACGTATTACGGAATTCACAGAGTTAAATTCAGCATGCGCCGAGGGGAAGAAAATGGGCCAACAAAACGGTACATTAGTATGTTGGCAATACGCATTAGAGCATGGTATGTGTTTGAAAAATGGTGACATTCGTTTATATATACGTGCAAAAAAGACACAAGGGATCATACATCATCAGAAATATGAAAATAAAAGCATAATTACATGTTCCCATTGACGGTCGGATCCATGGTTCAATATAGGGTTGGGTGAGAAAGGGGAGGGGAAAAAAGGAGGAGAAAAGGTACAGTATATCAAGGTGAGGTGGTTGGGGCGAATGGACTCAGGTATTATACCTATGTTGGTGTGATAGTCATAGCCTGTAAGTCCCGTGAACTATGTCATGGGAGGGGGGTTACTAGGACGAGACGACCGTCTTGAGTATTTCCTGGCAGGGCTTAGATTGTACTAAAGTTCTATATGTGTTATTATATTGCAAATTGTTAAACAATCAGGGTTTATGCCAGGAAGGTCCGGTTCTCGGTCACGTAAGCTGTGGGTTGGGAGATAATAATTAGTACGTGTCGGGGTTGGCGTCTGATTGGCAGGTTGTACGAACCTCATAATGGTTCCAGTATCGCTTACCTCGTAAGTAGTGGCAAAATGCCTCGGAGCAGTCTATCTCAGCATCAGCGTCAGCAGCCATGCGAGGGTGCTGGACCGTCTGGTATATTCCCCTGGGGTGAGCAGGTCAGAGGGCGGAAGGCTGATCTGAAACCGGTACCGGGGATCGCGGTGGGCGCCATCTTGGAATGGGGTCCCACTGTAGCTACAAAATGTCCTAGTGTGTACGGGGATAGGGGTGTAAAATACCTGAGTGGAATGACTAAGTGGTGTCCCGTATTTTCTAGTATAGATTATCTGAATATATAATTGGTGTCCCGTTTTTTGGTGGTGACTATCCGAATATAGCAGGGGAGCATTATTTATATCCCTGATGGGCAGGAGGTAAAATATAAGGTTATTAGTTGAAAAAAGATAAAGCAAAATGGAAGTCCGACATAGGTTCTCAGTGGGGAAAAAAAATATGATAAAAAATTAGAAGTTATAGAATCATAAGCAAGATAGCCAACATTCCACCAAGCATGGTGGGATTAAAGCCTGGTGAGTTTTGTCAAGTTAAGCAATGTATCATTGGAGTGACTCGTTGTTAGTTTCTCATTTGTCAGTCACACCGTACAAAAGTTTATATCCAGCAGGATTAACTGTTAGACGTGATCCTAGTGGAAGTTCGTAATGATCATTCATCGCCTAGCCAGACATGCATTTCCGTGTCTTTATTCAAGCCCAGTTTGACGATGTTAAAATTGACGATGAGTTCACTTTCCCTTCTCCTCAGTTTAAGTTCACGGTTGCCCCCTCGTTTGGCTGGTCGAATCAGTTCTAGACCAAAAAAGGAGAACTCTTTTTTGTGTGGATGTTCAAGA
This sequence comes from Triturus cristatus, assembly GCF_964204655.1. NCBI lineage: Eukaryota > Metazoa > Chordata > Amphibia > Caudata > Salamandridae > Triturus > Triturus cristatus. The sequence goes on from NC_140589.1 coordinate 1,057,390,288, forward strand.
TGGAAATGTTCAGTCAGTGGATGGCCTGTATTACATTTGTGGATGTTCCTATAGTGTTCTTGGATACGGGTTCGTAGTGGTCGGATGGTGCTTCCAATGTAAGGTGCATTGCAGGGACAAAAGATTACATAAATTACAAATGTGCTGCTGCAGTCTATCCACTGTGTGATGGTGAGGTGTTTCCCTTGTGGCATTGGTACACTAATGGTTTTATTTGTATTGAGTCTGCATATACTGCAGTTGCGGCAGGTATGGAAACCTGGTGGTCTGTCCAGGAATGTGGAGATTTGTTTTCTTTTGTCGGTGAATTCAGAACGGCATAGCATTCTTTTCATGTTAGGAGCTCTTCGGAAGGTCATTTCTGGGTAGTCCTTGAGATGTTCATTCAGGCTTGGAGTATGTTGTAGAAGGTGCCAGTGACGTTTCATAATTTTTCTTATATGCTGGTGTCCATTGTGGTAATTAGTAATGAAACGGATTCTGGTGTTCCCCTCTTTTGTCTTTTTGGGTTTTAGCGTGTTCTTCCGTTCCATTTTGGAGACTGTCATCAGGGTGTTTTCAAAAGTACTGCGATTGTATCTTCGCTGTTCTAGACGGGATATCACTTCCTTCCCTTTGTCCATAAATACTTGTTCTTCGCTGCAGTTCCTACGGGTTCGTAGCTGTTCCCCCTTTGGGATGTTCCTGACATTATGATGGGGATGGCAGCTGTCTGCTCTTAGAATTGAATTCGCAGCTGTTTCCTTCCTGTGAAGTTTGTTATGTAGAATATTTTCTTTTGCATACAGAGTGAGGTCCAAGAAATTAATTTCCTTTCGTGAAATGTTTGAGGTGGTTCTGATTCCCCATGGGTTTTTGTCAAGGGTGTTGAGAAATCTTTGTAGTAGTGGTATGTCTCCCTGCCAGATGCATAGGATATCGTCTATGTATCTTCGCCACATTATGATGTGGGAGGTGAAGTCTGCGAAGTTGGTATTCCACAGCCAGTATCTCTCTACGTGGCTCAGCAGGATACACGCTTGCGGAGGAGCAAATTTAGCCCCCATCGCGGTTCCGCGTGTCTGTTTGTATAGTTACCCATTGAAGCTGAAGACATTGTTTTCCAGACAGAATTCGAGCATCTCTAGTACCATTCTGTTGGTCTCCAAGAAGTTTGCTGGCTGTGTCCAGAGAGATTGTCGTGCTGCTTGTATTCCATCAAGATGTTCGATCGAGGTGTATAAGCTGACAATGTCAATGCATACTAGTACAAAGTCAGGTTCCCATGTGATGTCCTGTAATTTGAGGAGAATATCCTTTGAATCCTGTACAAATGATGGGATGTCTTTCATAATCACTTGCAATTTTTTATCCACAAATTCTCCCAGTCTGGAACATGGTGAATTTATCCCTGCTATGATCGGTCTACCTGGGGGCAGGTATGTGCCTTTGTGTATTTTGGGCAGCAGGTAAAACGTTGGCATCGTGGGATATTCAATAAAGAGAAATGTTTTTTCTTCATGGTATAGAAGCTCAAGTTCATATCAGTTCTCAATTTTCTCTTTAATTTGGCGGAGTATTATTGGAGTCGGATCTTGTGACAGTGGTTGGTAACATGTTCTATCTGCTAGTTGGCGCTCAGCTTCCTTGATGTAGTCATCAATATGTAGGACCACTGGGTTGCACCCTTTGTCTGCTTCTTTAATGATCAGATCTTGCCTCTCTTCCAGTGTTTTTATGGCTGTCCTCTCCTTGGTGAAATTCTGTGGTAAGTATTTCGACTTTTTCTGGTATTTGGAATATTCCTTTTCTAGGTCATTGGTAACTGCAGAGTGGCAGGTGTCTATGTTGTTTCCCGTCGGTAGTTGAGGATTGAATGTGGATCTTTTAACTAGTCCCGTGTTTATGTATTGATTGACATCAATGCCTAGTTCCATGGTTGTTCTGGTTATAGTGTCTGGGTCTGCATCTTGTTCACTGTGGTTAGTCAGTAAATCAACATTGGCAAGGTCTTGAATCGACAGGTTTGAAATAACTGGTTGTGATTGATCTTGGCGTCTATTAGGTCCATCAGCAAAGAAAACTTTGAGTTTCAATTTTCGTGTAAATTAAAAAAGATCTATTTGTGTAGGATTCCATAGAGCAGTGGGGCAGAAAGACAAGCCTTTGTTGAGGACGCTTAGCTCTTGGTTGGATAAGGTCATGGTTGAGAGATTTTTAACTAGGCTCACCGTTGTGCTGGTCTTTTGTCTAGTTCGTTTTTCCTGGATTGGTGGTCGTCTGTATTGTGGAGAACCCGATGTTGTAGTATTTGTGGCGTTGGGTGTTCTTAGACCTAGCCTGTATCGCAGTACCTCCTCGAAAAAGTTTACTTTGCATCTGGAGTTGTCACTTTCTAGATTTGAGGCTGGTGACTCTATGTCTGAGCTGGATGAGGCTTCCGAGAGTTGGGGACTGTGCTCTTCGTTTGGGTTGATTGAGGGTTTTGTGTCATATCTTTTGGCGAATGTATATACCCTTCCAAATTGATAATCAATTTGATTGCGTATAAATTTGCGATTCTTCCACTTGATTATATGCTCCTCAAATTCATCAATAACTTGATTCAGAATCTCTTAGTTTTTAGTTGAGAGTTCTCCCCAGTTAGAATCCTCGATGTGTTTGGTCAGATTGTCTACTTTGATTTTTGCTTTTTGATATTCTTCTTCTGCGTGGTCAATACGCTGTCTAATCATATTATTTGAGCATTCTTTTAGATTCCCTTCCCATCTTTCAATATATTCAGGATTTGTTGTGTCAGAAGGTGGAACAATCAGAATTCTTAAACCGCGTGGGATTCTATCTGCTTCCAGATATTTTCTGAGGGAGGCAGCCTCCCACCACTAGGTTGTTTCTTTTTTACTGCACGTTCTAATGTTTGAAAAGTATTTCTTGCAGACGTTGGGTTGGATTTTCCAATTGTGGTTCTGAAAGTGACTGGATTATTGGAAAACGTTTCTTCAACTCTGGTGGAGCGTTGTGCTCTTCGGTCTTGACAGAATGCCATCTGTTGTGTTTCTCGATGATATATAGTAAACGAAATTAAGAGCAGTTTTTGTTGTCAATGATGATTATAACTCACCGGTTTTTCAGGGATTTGAGCATATCATATTTCTGATGATGTATGATCCCTCACCTTGTGTCTTTTTTGCACGTATATATAAACAAATGTCACCACTTTTCAAACACATATAATGCTCTAATGCGTATTGCTAACATACCGATGTACCATTTTGTTGGTCCATTTTCTTACCCCCAGCGCATGCTGAATTTAACTCCATGAATTTCGTAATACGTATCTATCATTTGTGAATTTTGCTTCCATTATTGTCTTTATTTCCCTTGTGTACTTACAAACTGATACCATCCCTTTCTCAACCCTTAACTCGACACATGGTCATTAACCTCCTACTCACCTCCGCTTGCGCCCCATTTTGGATTATACACAACCATATTCCATGACCTACTTTCTAATGTGCTACTTGACCATCATTAACGCACTTTTCTAAACCCATGTGCCTTATTTTAATGTATATGCCTGTCTTTTTTGAACTGCACGTTGCCATAATAACCCTAAATGGATAATGAACGCCTTCCGTGACATGTGTCTCAAATTTGTGTAAATTGCGAAATTTGTTTCCTTTTTTGTACTGCACTGTAAATACTGCATACCTTTTCACTTGTAAATATACAGCCCTGAGGAAGCCCCAGGCCGGATGGCCATGTAAAGGGGTGAAACACGTGTTGGCTGTTACCTTTTGCTACTCTCCTGAGAGGGAGTCTTAACTTCAAAAACTGTATATAAAACACTGCATATGATCAATCGACTCTTGGAATTTTTCCGTGATTGAACTATTATTTTCTTAATTTGTCCTCACACCCTTTTGGAACTTTCAGACCATTAATAGTTGGAATTATTGTGGATAATCCTTGGTCCCCGCCTAGCAGCAGCTGACACCATGTAGAGGAATGAAGAGTGATTATTAATGAACAGAAGGTATCTGGCATATTTAACTTCTTTAGTTTTTACCATAATGTTGGACGGTCAACCTTGTCAAAAGTCGTAGGAAAATCAATGTTTTTTAAGGATTTGGAGAACAGAGGGAAAGTGCTGCATCTTTCTTTTCTGTGCATGCTGTATGAAAAGGTTAAGTTTTGATTTGAATGTTTTGACAGAACTTACCAGGTTGGTTATTGTCTTGTTTTTGCCCTGCAACTCGTAGTTCAACACATTTAATTTTTCTGTCACATCTGTCAAAAAAGCTAAATCGAGCAACCATTGAGTGTTTGATAACAGTATGGTATCTTCATTTCTAGACTCCATAAAAGCTTTGACTTCTGGCAATAGCGAAAGGAATCTTCGCAGTATTTTTCCCCTGCTAAACCATCGGATCTGAGTGTGCAGTAAAAGGTCACCATACTCGGCTGATAGTTCTTCAAGGAACAATTTGAAGGTTCGGTGCTGCTTGGCCTTTGCACGAATTGAATTAATAATTTTAACAACAGGAGTCATCACATGATCAAACCCCATTACCTTGGCACATATTGCCTGTTGATGTATAATGCAGTGGTAGTTCAATAACGGAGGGAAATCTGGATCTGCTTTAAAATTGGCAATGAAGCCAGAATGACGCCCTTTCATTGCGGGTGCACCATCAGTGATTATCGCCACTAACTTTTTCAATGGGACATTTTGCTTCACAAAATATTTTTTCATCTCATTGTGGATGTCAGATCCTCTGGTTGTGGTTTTCAGAGGCAACAAAAACCTTTCTAACGAACATTGCCAACTGTACAATATCGCTTGTATCAACAGATTCATCACATTGAAGAGAAACATATTTGCATGTCTTTAAATCGCGCTCTAACTGCTCTATCATGTTGGACGATAATGCAGATACCCTTCTTGCCATAGTGTTTGACCCTAACTGCACATCTAAAATGGCAGGCATAATTTCGTGGCTATTTTTAAAGTCTTTGAATAAGGACTGGACCATTAGAAGCATTGCTTCCTCCACAACAGCTCCATCTGAAAATGTTGCTTTGTGCTTAATCAAGTGATGAGTAACTATGAAGGATGCTTCTGTTGCCGCAGTGGTTTTCTTCGTGGGCTTTGTAAAAAAAGATTGCTGTGTCTGTAATGCAGATTTCAGTTTGTTTAATTTTTACTTTTTGTGACCTCAGGCTGCTTCCTTTAGGGAACTTCCTCTCAAAATACATGTGCTTAGTAGAAAAATGCCTCTCAACATTGCCCTTTTTTCTCACTGCAACATTAGCTACACAGATTAAACATACACAGTTGTCTTTAATTTGTGTAAATAAAAATTTGTTTTCTCACTCTTCATGGAAGTAGTAAGTCTTAGTCTTTGCCCTTTTGGAGGGACTGGGCTCTTCATCCATGATTAGTTGTTAAGGCTGTAAGCAAGAGTAAAAATGTTGATGAAGTCAACATACGGCTAACAATACTGCAACACAATGCCTCCCCTTTCTTCATTATCACACATGACAGCACCTTGAAATGCATAAGTTGAGTGTGCACTGTACAAAATGTATGAGGCTACGCATAGCCACCCTGTCTGGCCTTGAATGGCCTCATACATATATGGAGGCAAGGCAGCGCAAGTCGCTGTTTTGTGTTACTCTGCCCCAGGGAGGTGTTCCATGAGTGGAGCATGGGTGTTACAAAGCATCCATCCATAGATTTTGGCACATTCTCAAATTCGCTATTAGTGGTGGACCTGGGAATGCGTCAAAAATGCTTTGCCACCCCAGGTGAGGCATAACAAGGTGAAATGCCTTTATTGCTACTCTTTTTTTCCCTTTTTAAATGTGTGCTGCATTCCACAGCACACATAGAAAGAAGAAAATGCCTCAGAGGATTGTTTTTGTGCAAGAAGGTGCCCCTTCCTGCGCAGAAAAATTCTGTCTGCAACACAGGCACCCTTGCACCACGGCACAGGGGTGCCTGTGTTGGCACTAGGCAGCAGTGTGTGTGTCAGTGCAGGGGAAGGACAGGGATGCATCATCATATAATGTTAAATTAAATATGGCGCATTCCTGCCCTTTACCTTTGCGCAGAAAGGTGGCTTGCTGCGCTGTGTGAAAGTTTGCTAAATATGCCCCCCAGAATAAGGTACCATACCGCTACATGGCATATTTGCATTTTGCGTGATTTGACATAGTAGTAGTTTTTCAAATAGTTCACCTAATTCCTGATAATTGCATGAAAGGAAATTATGTGTATTTTGCACACACCTACCATTGATAACCCGAACCAGACAATGCAAGGTATCAAGTGTAGCAGCCATTTTAAAGATAACTGACTGTTCCCCTGAAAAGTACATTCCCCCAGCCCAGCCTGAAGAACGTTACTCCGCTATTCAAGGCCAGACAAGCTGTGTAGGGATGTAGGCCCACTTTTTGTAGATACCAATAGATCAGGTGTTTCCTGAACTTTCACAATGGCACAGATGTGTACAGATCTGCCTTCAGAAATGGAGTGCTGCATGGAATACCTGATCACCACTTTTCAGCGCTACGCTGGCAAGGAAGGGGACCGCAGCAAAATGTCATTCGATGAGTTTGAACGTTTCATGACCAGAGCTTAAAAGAAAATGATGGCCTCTTTGGATGGTGGGGTTGATGGGAAGAAAGATAATCATATTGACTTTCAGGAGTTTTTGAGCCCGATTGGGGGTATTGCCTGCCTTGAGGTAATAATGTGAAGAAGACAAAGCCAGAACTCCCGCACCCAAGCCAGATCTCAAGTATGCACAGATGTACAGACGTTCATCACACTTTTCTCACACAGTTACATTCCATCCATGGCAAAAGATTATCATTACACATTTGTCATAACATAAACCGGCATAAATTATTAAAAATGGGGGCCATTTTTCACAGTACAGTACACAGTCACTGTATTTTTGTTTTTGACTGGACCCCACATGCTTCAGATCACCTCGAGGGGGTCAGTTAGACTCAGTCCAGCAAATAGTTTATTAGTCGGTCCCGGCTTGTTGAGCACGCTAAACGGGCAGTTAATTTCTTATTCTATCTTGCAGCATGGAAAAGAACCTGAGTGTGGAGCAAAGACAACAGAAGTGCCTTCTTTAGTTAGTAGCTTCCTTTACCTGAGCCCAAGGCAAACCCAACAACTGCCCAGTCACGCAGAGTACACTCGTCCAATTAACTACTGACCCAGTCATATGGAAGTAGTGCCCCATCCATGCTGCATTGTACAGAAATGAAACTCCACTTACCAACATAAAAGTATGACTAACAGCTATTATTACACAGTGCTTTAATCACTGGGCAAGCCAGCAGCTACTCAGAAGCCAACGGGGCGAGTCTGCAATGACTCAATAATTATCAATCCCGTCATCCATCAGTAAGCAAGGGACTCCCAGGCAACGCTAGTCTTTTTATTACATAATTAAGGGATACACGCGCCTGCTGAACAGATCTCCAACCGAGCATGTCATTTCTACATAGGAGTCTTGAGTCAGGAGCCATGAACTAAGAAGCCACCTACATTTAATGCTTGGTTTGATGCATTTCCAGACATTTACTACAGAAGCATTTTAATTTAAACTTAAAGCATCAGTACTTTAACGCAGCAGTGCACTCTGTGATTCAAAGTACAATTCATAACAGCCTTACCCTGACGCCCTCTCTCCAATACACCGACTGGGTAATTGTCAAAACAGCATGTGCGTTCAGCGTTAGAGCAGCACACATAAAGCAATATACGTGTGATGCACAATGAAAGGCATATTTTCACATTGAGATCACCAAATCCATAACAACATACAAATACTGCAAATCAAGCTGAATGACTCAGAAAACGGTAGTAGGTTGTGTTGCTGTTGTGTTGCTGAAAAAAGACAGTTGTTTTTGGCAGGTATGCCTGGGTTAGACCTCTGTGAACGCCATTACGCAATTAATGCCTCTTTTCTCTCCCAGAGGCTATTACTATTTGACTGGACGTGGGAATAAGTCAAATGTCATGAACCCTGGGCCTCGACCCTTTCATGCGTTTTAAAAGTGGGTTTCAAAACCGCACTGGCTTCAACGTGGTTGATTTTACTTCTACTCTAGGGCCCAGATTGATAACGTGGGAGTTTTAATTAATAAAGTGCAGCTGATTCGTTGATAACCAAGCTGGTGCCCCAATATTAATACCGATCACGTCGTAGTTAATATTTGCAAAGACAAGTCACAAGTAGAAGCAAGGGTCCTCAACCTCACACGCTTTTCTCATATGCCACGTCTAAGTGCAGGAATCGGGAATTACAGGGCGGAGCATTAGCTACTTACTATCATGCAGGCATCGATTTGGGGCCCACACTTCAGCACACAAAGCGCTGGCTGGAAGAGACGGATTGAGCCAGAGAAGGGTCCATGGAGCGGTACACCCTGCGACACGTGACCGCCTCGAGTGTGATAACTTCTTAACTAATTATCACCAGGTATCAAAAGTAACAGATCCGTGTTAACACCTCCGAGAGGCCTCTCACACGGCTTGCCTTACCTGCTGCTCGGTTGATATATTGGCGGCAGGCTGTACTGTTGAAGAGGGCAGATGGCGCGGGTCCCAGCAGTTCTACACTGCTTGCGCGACCGCTGCTCTGCCATGCCACGCCCGCTGCAGCTCCGCGCTTGGCACACGTGACTGAACAGCGATGTGCCTGTGAGGAAAAGGCAGGGGGTGCTTAGAGAGGGTCACAAGACTCTGCTCATGTAGGAAGGAGAGGAACATCATCCTCTTCACCCCGCCTCGCCCCAGCTAAGCTTAAGGCCAATCTTAGCAGCTGGTTTGGGTGAGGGCGGGTTCTGTGGACATGCAGGGACTGTTCGCGGGGGTGGGGGGTTATAAACAACATGCATGCACATTAATCTCTCAGACCTGCGTAAATATAATCCTACATTCACGGGTGGGAATGCCTGCTTCAGATCCGTACATGTACAACACATTACGGGTATTTACAAAGGCATAATTTTAAAGATGACACCATGGCAAGGCACATTAAGCAGAATGCAGTGCGAGCTACTTGCAGGGTCTCCAACCCAATTAAAAATTGCATTATCAAATGCCAATCATGAACACCAACTGTGATCAATAAGACAAATCTGCTAACACAGACATAGACACCACACCAGTTATCAAGTGAGCATGGTGAGCATGGTGTCAATGTGTAGCACAAGCATGCACATGTACACTCCTGACAAGTGACAGGTCAAACATAGGAGGACATAGCACAAATGTGCACTCAAAAGAAGCTCATGAACAAGAATCCACATTGCTGCTTGTGATATTCACACAGGAAATGCACACTACAAATTCAACACATATCAGAATGTATTACAAGCACAAACTTCTCACACACAATGTCATGCAAATAGAACATCACACACAGATGCACCTGTCAGTAGAAAGAGCCAACACAGGCCAAACACTGCATCCATCAACAACAAAAACACAACATATGCACATACCAAATCATCACATAGCAAACTCAGCTAGACATTAGGGGGATGCACACCAGGTAAGTACAAGGCAACATACACTGACAGCAGTGCATGCACAGTAAGCAGTGTGTGAACACTAACAAAACCAGTATCACACATATCTGAGTGTTCCACCATGAACATCCACACTACAAATCTTCACAGCACACAGATCACATCACACTCAGAAAGGGTAGCAGTACCTCAGCAAACAGACATACACCATAGCCATCACCAACATCTGCACAATTCAGGAAAACCCAGATGCATCCAACATGACTAGAGGAATGTGCTGCTCAAACATATGCACTGCACATGACCAACCATGACTGCAATCAAGTAGAAGAAAATACCACATAATACATTGTGATAATGTCCTGAGTGGCACATTGACCCTGTACACAGCTCATCCTCCCACAGTATAGTGTCACACAATGAAGTGGTGGTGAGGGTCACACACTGGCAAGGCATGGGGTGGAAAACATGAGACTGAAGTTATGTGTACATCAGTATTGGAGTTCCATCAGGTTGTGGGTGATGTGGTCATATTCCTTCAGGCCTTTGATGAGGTATGCTGTGGCATATATGGTGCCCTGGGAAGGCGTCATTGTGCAGCCTGACATACAATGCCCTGGGAAGGCACCATTGTACAGCCTGGCAGGTCAAGTATTAGGGCATTGCACAAAGAAGAATATGAAGCCTTAAATGGCATTATGAAGTCACTTTCTGAGACAGATGGTTTCACTTCGCTTAGCGAAAACTGCAGGGAGCAGAGCATTTCAATTTTCTTTGTGATGTGTTCCTTGAGGCTCAATTCCAAGAGGCATCAAGCGTTGGGAATCTATGACAGGATTAAAAACAAATCAGATGAAAACTCTTCTTCATAGAGCAATGATGATCTATTGCTTAATGTGGGAATGCCACTTCACGTGGACTCATAGTTACTAATAAAAAACATTATTATCTGGATAATATGTCATTTTGAAGAGACTGGCCACTTGTAGCATGGAAATGCATGAGGGACTGGTGAATTGTAATAATTAATACAGCCAAAAGGCTATCAGAAACAATGTTGATTACAATCCAAACAAGTGAGAATTTATTAGGACACAAATACAAATTGGATTATACAAAAAGAAACTGGAAGATGTCAATAAAAAGGTGACGGAATTTAATGAATTCCTAATCCAGGATTACAGAAATTTACATTACAGAAATGTAAAGAAAATGTGTGATTTTAGGCAACGTTTGAGGTTTACATGGCATTGTGAGTAAGAAAACGTTGTGGTATCCATGAAAGTAACCACACCCAGGATTCCTCCAGGTGTCTAGTTTTTAAAAATGTGCATGGTTGATAGGTTTCCATGGGTAGTGATCAAGAACGGCCCCAAATACTACAGCTAACTCTATCTCTGATCTCTTGGCACAGCCCTTTAGGCCATTTTGTGTGTTGGTCTCTTAGCCCACTCACACAAGTGGTGTACCGTTCTTATTGGGAGACTTGTAGGAACTCAGGGTGTTAGGAAGTTTGTGTCTCCTCACAGATTCCTAAACATTCTGTCACAGAAATGTGAGGAACATGTGTGTTTTCAGTCAAAGTTTGTGATTTGTAAATGCTTCTCCTCCGGGTAATTGTCAAGAGTCACACATCAACCTGATGGTTCAGCAGCATTGCCTATGTGAATAGTGTGGTAATTATCATGTTACGTTATGCTTGTTATATATACAATGCCATGTTGAAACCAGCATTTGCAAAACCATATTGATGGCAGTTCCTGTTTGTATTTATTTTACCTGGTAATTGATATTTATATTTTCAAAGTGCCTTATATTTTCAAAGTGCCATATGAGCAAGTGATTATCTCAGCTCCTGGTACATTGGACTATGTACATAGACAGATTGCTTCCCAATGCAGCGGTATTGCCAGGATGTTGTCAAGAGTTCTTGTTGGTTCCTGACAGGCTGACTCCCCGCAGGACTTCTGATACCCGACAGCCATGTTGGGTGCGGTCTAGGGAGCGGCCTATTCAAGCCGCGCCCGGCCGCTGATTGATGCTCCGCTTTGAGTCATCCCGCACTTACCTGCTTCAGATCCCCGATCAAGGTCCTTGCTCTGCAACCAAGTTTTCAATGTTTGGTGTTCAGAAAAAATATCGAGAGAAAAAATATCGGCAGACAGAAATATCAAGTCTGAAATATTGTCACACAGATTATCGTGTGTAAGAATATAGTTATCAAGAATATTGAAATTAAGGTAAGTATTATCGATTTTAACAATGTCTAAATCATTAACATAGGGCCTCATTATGATGTCGGTGGGATGACACCGACAGCACATCAGTGTCGGTCCCACCTACATCTGAAGCAGCGGTCAGACCACCGCATTAGGATGCGGTTGGTCTGACCGCATGGGTGAGGGACCGACCAATGCGGTTCCGACGGACTCAAAGAACCTGTCGGCCCAGTAGTCGGAATGTAATCCCTACACGGTGGGCGGCGCCTGCTCAGGCACTGGTCCAACCGCCATTGAAAGACTGTCTGAAACGGACGTTGGGGTTCCCTAGGAGGGCCCAGTCCCTCTGTGACCTCCATTATGAGGCCAGGGCACCACCACAGGTGCCCCACAAACATCCATGCCCCATGTGTCCCTGCCAGAGGGTGCAGGGATGTTTAAAAACATGCCTTTTGGCATTGGGGCTTGTGCTGCGGTCCTTTTCCAGGCCTCAGCACAAACCTCAATGCAAAGAAGCATGTTTCTGACCACCTCCACAGCAGTCAGATCCTAATTTGGCAGTCGGGACTGCTGACTACCTGTCAGCTGGTCCTTCTACCGCAACGATGCCAGTCGGAAGCTCGTCCGACCGGAATCATAGTTAAGGACATAGTTTACAAATATACAGCAGTTAAGAATATGTTTTAAAATCATTTTTATGTATTTTAGTATGTATTTTAATTGTATATGTTATAAAATGTCTGTTCAATTGTTAATGTTTTTTTACTATAGTTTTTAAATTGTTAGTTTTGAAATGTAATGTTAAATTTTTTAGTACCGTAGTGGGTTGTGGGGTTTATAGGGGTATAGGGTAGGAAGTAAATTAATTATAATGAATTAATAATTAATTTTTAATTAATATTCTTTTAACATTTATAAATATTTGTTAATTGTATAATTAATTTTCTTTTTTTAATTAACTTTGAGGTGTGGGTTGTGTGTTTTGTAGGGGTATAGGGTGGGAAGCAAATTAATTATACTTAGCTAGTAAATAGGTGTAAATTAATATTAAATATTTAATTGATAATTAATTATGTTAATTGTATATATATATATTTTTTTTTTTATTACGTTTAAGTGCAGGTTGTGTGTTTTATAGGGATATAGGTTGGGAAGTAAATTAATTATAATTAATTAATTATTGATGTTAATTCCTCCAGGACTAGCCCTGCGTAATACTTTGCCTCTATATCAAATAGCGCGACAAGTCATTAATTGTTAGGAATGCTCCTGACGCCGTGCTTGTAAATTGGACTTATTATTATCTCCCAGCACCGGGACACTCCATGGAGTAGCCGTGCGCTTTACTAGTGCCCAGTAATATAACATAACATATCAATTGATAATTAATCACTTAATTAACAATTAGTTATGTAAATTGTGTAATGCTATATGTATATACTTTTTGGGGTGTGTGTTGTTTTTGCATCAGTAAAGGGTGGGTAGGAAATTAATTATAGCAACTAATTGATCATGTTAATTTATAATAATTATTGAAATGATAAATAATTATGTAAAATATGTAATTGAGATATTATTTATGTTATATATTAGGTGTTGTGCATTTTGTAGGATTAAAGAAAGTGAAGCTAATTAATTGTAAGTAATTTTGCATAGGTAATTATTAATAATAATAATGGGAAAACCCATTCCTGGCCCTGGAGACGGAACAACATCCCCTCCTTTGATTCCATCTAAAGAGCTGCCACCAGACCTGGGAGATGACTTTTGGAGAAAGATAGAATCAATCTTCTATAAAACATGTCTTCCAATCTATGATAGATTGGATGCAATAGAAAACAGATTGGTATGCTTGGAACTGTCACATGCATCAGCACAGACTCGTTTAAAGAATGTTAGTAACTGTCAGGCGTCTGTTATATCGTCTGGTACATTGTCTGACAAATGCATTACTACTGTTAATGTTGCCCCAACTTCCGCTTCCACTGCAGTCGAAGTCAGCTCCCCAATACTGGGGCAGGAAACCCGGGTCACTAAAAAGAGTTTTGCATGCAACACAGTGAGTGCAGGGAGGGTAACAGCTAATGAAAGTTCATCAGGTGTGCAATTGGGGAGGGAAGCATTTAGTACTTCAGTAGCAAGAAAATCCCAAAGTATGCACCTCCCACCTGAGTCCACACCTTATGTGGTGATACTGGCAGGGGTCAAACCATTGGGCTCAGATAAAAGGGAGGACTTTAGGGAATTGAAGAATAAGTGCGTTTTTTGGCTTAATTCAAATCGCCCCTTACCCCAGCACGTTTCAGCCGAAATTTTGTTTGCAAGACGAGTTGATTGGGTTGGTCCCAAGAGCAAATCAATAGTGGGAGATTGCATAATAATCAATTTCAGAGACAGGAAGGCAGTTGAACACATATGTAATTGGCAGAAGTCAAATTTGTGTACTACCATTCTTTCTTTGCCTTTGTCCTTTTTTTATTGTGTACATCAACAGCCTATCCCAGATGACCGAGGACATAGAGGTTTTGTTAATTGTGCCATGAACAACAGAGGGTCTAATGTATATAATGGGATGGTTAGGTCCTCTGGGCTGGAAGATTGTGATTGACGGCCAGCCCACTTTGCTGATAGGAATATAACAATTGAACCAACCCAAACCCTCCTCGAGAAAGGTGAAGACCAATTAAATATAGCTGTGGTTGCTAGACCGGGAAGTGAACCAAATCCGTTAGTTGGGTCAATAACAACTGACCTGAATCAGACAGGAGTGGTAAGCCCATTAATTTTGGTGAAAGAGGTGGGGTGTCCGTTGCACCCTCCAAGCGGTGCTGGAGGAGGCAACGAGCATGGCACCAAATCCAACATGGGCACTATTATTATGGATAAACTGGCTCACCCAGTGAGGGATGGTCTAAGCGCTCCATTGCTGAGTCTAGACATCAATAAGGGAAAACATAGAGAGAATGGATCACTGTCTATAATATCTTGGAACATTGCAGGCTTAGGTCCTAAAATTGCCTCTTCTGAATGGATGGGATTTATAACAAAATATGATGTATGTCTCTTTCAAGAGACTTGGTCAATTGATCCTGTGTTCTGTAATGGCTTCCTCAACTTTTATGTCCCTGCATTAAAAAGTATAAGAGGCCGCCCGTCTGGCGGACTAACTATATGGATAAGGCAGGATTTGGGGTGGCAAGTAAACCAAGGTGTAAGAACTAGTGATGAAATATTATCAATAAGGATTATCTCTAAGTCTAGGATTAAATTGGAAATTTTTAATGTGTATGCACGAGGCTTACCGGGGGGCAAAAAGTCTGTGGTTGTAAAGGAACTGGAAGACTTATTAGACTCTTTGCCCTTGAACACCTTACCCCTAGTAGCAGGTGATTTTAATACCTCCTTTGAGCCTTTGGGCCATGATATATCACAGTTTACAACAGAGGAGGACGCTAGATGGGGTATTCCAACCCTTGAGATTGCTCCCGTGAAAAGGTGGACAGAGGCAGCAATCCAGTTAAAAGGATTGTGCATAGGCAATCATTTGAGGGCAGCCAATGGGAGAAGTGTGTCAGATAAACTCGGAAAGAACACCTTTGATAATGGCTGCAGGGCGAGTCGAATAGACTATTTGCTTGTTCATGTGAAGCTTTGGTCCCATCTTAGAGATATGAAGGTCATCAATCGAACCGAGAGTGATCACCACCCACTTGCCTCGGTATTTAATTTGTCCTTATCTGGTAATTTAGTATCCCAGCAAGGCAACTCTGAGCCCGAACAAATTGTGTCTAATAACATGCGTCATCTAAAGGATAGGATTGTGGGAGACCCAAAAATCACGACAGCGATTAAAGAAGAAGTAACTGGTGCATTACAAGTACCTGGTTTAGCTGTAGATGGTTGGAACTCCTGCCAGATTGTGGTGGAAGTTCACAACAGGCTTTTTGAGGGTCTGAAAAAATATTTTGTTAAACCTATCTCAAAAAGAAACACCAAGCATCACAATAACGAGGGATGGTACAATTTTGACTGCAGGAAAGCCCGGGCTAAACTTGGTAGTGCCCTCAAAACGAAAGATTCAATACTGGTAAGGTCTGCTAGGCTATATTATAGGAAGCCTATGAAAGAGGCAAAGGAAATGTGGGACAATGAAAAGTGGATGGATCTCCTTGATGCTTGCAGGCGTAAAAGAATGGCAAGCTATTCTGGGATATATACAAATGGGATAGGGGTGGCGTTCCAGAGCGTCCACAGAATAATGTGGCCCAGAATGCGTGGGTTGATCATTTTAAACCACAGTATGCAGCAACCTGCGAAGAAAATTCTAGTGACACTTTTAGCCATGTATACTATGATAAGGCAATATTTTTACCAAAAGATGTAGGAAGGGCCCTAGACACAGTGACTGGGGGTAGAGCACCTGGCATGGACGGAATCCCAGCAGATGTGTTTATTAGTGATAGACACCTCTGGTGTAGTTATATTACACGTCTTGCTAATGCAATCGCTCAGGGAGCCGATATCCCCTCCTCATGGAAGGGAGCTGAAATTGTCCCGGTACTCAAAAAGGGGGATAAGTCTGTAGCTGGCAACTACAGGCCAATCAGCCTAATAGATTCAATACAGAAGATCATTGGTCATCTGTTTCTACACGAGATCTTAACATGGATAGGAGACCGGGAAATCCTAAGCCCAATGCAGGCTGGATTCCGACGTCGGACAAGTACAATTGACCAAGTTTTCCGTTTTGTTACTTTATATTGGAAGACGGTGATCCTAGGAAAGGGTGCTTTATATGCGGTGTTTGTCGACCTAAAAGCGGCTTTTGATTTGGTCCCACGTAGAAAGCTCTGGCAGGTCTCGAGAGAAATGGGAATTGCACCTGAACTCCTTTCCGTAGTCATCCGCTTACATGAGGGTGATGTCTCTCGGGTCCGCTGGGGGGTGTGGGAGAGGTGACGGAGGACTTTCCGGTTGGCAGGGGCGTGCCGCAGGGGTGCGTCCTGGCACCGACCCTGTTCTCGCTCTTTGTCAACGGGGCGGCCGACTTCCTCTCGCTGACCCCCACCGACGCGCCGGTATTGGCAGGGTCACGTGTCCCCATCCTCATGTTTGCGGATGATAAGTTGATTATCTCCAAGACCCCAAGTGGTTTACAAAAGGCACTTGGGTGTTTTGAAGAGTTCTGCAAAGTGAGGGGCCTGGAAGTTAACACCGAAAAAACCAAGTTCATGTCCTTTAATGAACACAAATCATATAAGGGAAGGATTTATATGAACAATTTACCCCTGGAGCAGGTTACTTCATTTACATATTTGGGAATTACATTGCAGAAAGACATGCGTTGGGGCTGCCAATTAGATCATGCCGCACTAATACACAAACAAAAATCAGGTGTTCTTCTCTCCAGATTTAAAGCCTCATTTACAAAACCGATCTCCCCAGTATTGGAAGTTTATGGGATGATGGTTTTGAGCTCATGCTTATATGGGGCTGAGCTCTGGGGATTTGGTAATTTGAACAGCCTGATGGTGCTTGAGAATGCGTTTTTACGCAAGATTACAAATCTTCCTTCAAGCACGCCACTGCGACCTCTATTATTGGATCTTGGCAAAAAGCCACTTGAATATCTTGTGAAGCTTCGCCCAATACTTTATTGGCGCCGGCTTTGGTGCACAGGAGAACTCATCCACTATAGGAGTGGCTTTATGGATGTAATAAAATCTGATTTGTTTCACAAAATACATTGGTTGCGTGGGATCAAATCTCTTCTTGGTAGCATAGGCCTGATCGATCTCTGGAATGACCCATTAAATGCTGCTTTCCCTACAAAGGAAAAGTTGAAAACAATATACTGGGAATGGGTATTCAAGGTAGAAACTACACAAGGTCTTTCTACCCATCTAACATGTTGTTTCCTCGACCTAAAAGTTTGTCCATCCCTAGAGAGGTATTGGGATATAATCGAAAAAACCCTCGATCGTAAATTGTATTTTCAACTACGGGTGGGTACTTTACCCGTTGCTGAATTTACCTCCAGATGGGGGGACCAACACAGCAAAAATGATAAGTGCTATAGATGCGTAGATGTATGTGAATCAGTAGGACATGTACTATTTTTTTGTCCCATGTATGTAGTACCTCGAAAAATCTGGATAAAGCCCATTTGTAGATTTTTGGGCACTAGGAGATACGCTACAGCTCTGCGTATCTTGTGCACAGATTCTGCTCCCCCCATTTGTATAGCTGTGGCTAAGTTTTTGGGGTGGGCTTGGGGTATACGGTTAAAAGCCCTGAGGTTTGATGCAAATTGTTTTTAATATACCCATATTCTGTAGTATCTATTAGATGTAGTTAATCTTGGTTGGTAACTAAAACAGTATGACCCTTGAACTGTGCCATGTTGATATAAAAGTAAAATGGATTGGTTTTAGATTGACTTAATAGCTTCTTAAGTATTGTATTCGATGGTTGTTCAGAGATTTAATTGTAATTTTACATTTTTAGATAATTTATTAATTGTTTTATGTTATGATTGTAATGTGCTTTTATGACTCAATTGTCGAATAAAGCTTGATTGATTGAATAATATTCGTTTAATTGACAATTATGAAAATTGTGCATATGCAATTTTATTTTTATATGTTAGGTGTGGGTTGTTTGTTTTATGAAGGGTAGGGAAGTAATTAAATATAACTTTTTCAGTAATAGTTCATTATTAGTAATAATGTAATAAATATTTAATTATGTAACATGTAAATAATACAATTTAAAGATTTTATTTTAGATATGTGTTGTGTACTTTGTAGAAACATAGGGTAGAACGTTATTTAAGTAATAATGATTTCAGAAATAGTTAATTATTGTTTTATAAATATGCTATTTATTTGTTTATGTGTTAATTGTGTTGTGCTTTTTAAATGTAAATAACATTGTATTTATTGGTTAAATTTAATTTGAGAATATAGTTTTGTATTTTATTTAAAATAATATTTGTGGTTATTTATGATATGTAGTAAACATTGAAATACATATTTAATGTATTTTATTTTACATAAAACAGAATTTTGATTTTTATATTTACATATTTATATTTTTTGTTATTTAGTATGTTTTTGAAATAATTTTATTTTGTTCCAGTTAATTAGTCTGTTTATAATGTTACACTACAACAAACAAATGATGGACGGAATGCTGACAATGCATACATTCTCCCCCAGTCAAGAGATCTGGGTTAAATCCATCGTTCTTTTGCCCACTACACCACCCCAGTTTAGACATGGCCATATGCAAATCAGTCTTGACCCTGTGCCTCATGGGAACAGTCCAGCCCGAACTGCCAAGCCATGTCTTCCCTGGACCGGAATCAAGCATCCTAGGACCGGTTTCTGGCTATCAGCCGTCATCAGCCAGGATAGCTTGACTCCAGTGGCGTAGTGAGCACGGGTCCCACGTCTGGGAATACCCATCCCATTTAGGGCGAAAAGCGTTACAACAAACAAATGATGGACGGAATGCTGACAATGCATACATTCTCCCCCAGTCAAGAGATCTGGGTTAAATCCATCTTTCTTTTGCCCACTACACCACCCCAGTTTAGACATGGCCATATGCAAATCAGTCTTGACCCTGTGCCTCATGGGAACAGTCCAGCCCGAACTGCCAAGCCATGTCTTCCCTGGACCGGAATCAAGCATCGTAGGACCGGTTTCTGGCTATCAGCCGTCATCAGCCAGGATAGCTTGACTCCAGTGGCGTAGTGAGCACGGGTCCCACGTCTGGGAATACCCATCCCATTTAGGGCGAAAAGCGTTACAACAAACAAATGATGGACGGAATGCTGACAATGCATACATTCTCCCCCAGTCAAGAGATGTGGGTTAAATCCATCGTTCTTTTGCCCACTACACCACCCCAGTTTAGACATGGCCATATGCAAATCAGTCTTGACCCTGTGCCTCATGGGAACAGTCCAGCCCGAACTGCCAAGCCATGTCTTCCCTGGACCGGAATCAAGCATCCTAGGACCGGTTTCTGGCTATCAGCCGTCATCAGCCAGGATAGCTTGACTCCAGTGGCGTAGTGAGCACGGGTCCCACGTCTGGGAATACCCATCCCATTTAGGGCGAAAAGCGTTACAACAAACAAATGATGGACGGAATGCTGACAATGCATACATTCTCCCCCAGTCAAGAGATCTGGGTTAAATCCATCGTTCTTTTGCCCACTACACCACCCCAGTTTAGACATGGCCATATGCAAATCAGTCTTGACCCTGTGCCTCATGGGAACAGTCCAGCCCGAACTGCCAAGCCATGTCTTCCCTGGACCTGAATCAAGCATCCTAGGACCGGTTTCTGGCTATCAGCCGTCATCAGCCAGGATAGCTTGACTCCAGTGGCGTAGTGAGCACGGGTCCCACGTCTGGGAATACCCATCCCATTTAGGGCGAAAAGCGTTACAACAAACAAATGATGGACGGAATGCTGACAATGCATACATTCTCCCCCAGTCAAGAGATCTGGGTTAAATCCATCGTTCTTTTGCCCACTACACCACCCCAGTTTAGACATGGCCATATGCAAATCAGTCTTGACCCTGTGCCTCATGGGAACAGTCCAGCCCGAACTGCCAAGCCATGTCTTCCCTGGACCGAAATCAAGCATCCTAGGACCGGTTTCTGGCTATCAGCCGTCATCAGCCAGGATAGCTTGACTCCAGTGGCGTAGTGAGCACGGGTCCCACGTCTGGGAATACCCATCCCATTTAGGGCGAAAAGCGTTACAACAAACAAATGATGGACGGAATGCTGACAATGCATACATTCTCCCCCAGTCAAGCCCTGAGGTTTGATGCAAATTGTTTTTAATATACCCATATTCTGTAGCATCTATTAGATGTAGTTAATCTTGGTTGGTAACTAAAACAGTATGACCCTTGAACTGTGCCATGTTGATATAAAAGTAAAATGGATTGGTTTTAGATTGACTTAATAGCTTCTTAAGTATTGTATTCGATGGTTGTTCAGAGATTTAATTGTAATTTTACATTTTTAGATAATTTATTAATTGTTTTATGTTATGATTGTAATGTGCTTTTATGACTCAATTGTCGAATAAAGCTTGATTGATTGAATAATATTTGTTTAATTGACAATTATGAAAATTGTGCATATGCAATTTTATTTTTATATGTTAGGTGTGGGTTGTTTGTTTTATGAAGGGTAGGGAAGTAATTAAATATAACTTTTTCAGTAATAGTTCATTATTAGTAATAATGTAATAAATATTTAATTATGTAACATGTAAATAATACAATTTAAAGATTTTATTTTAGATATGTGTTGTGTACTTTGTAGAAACATAGGGTAGAACGTTATTTAAGTAATAATGATTTCAGAAATAGTTAATTATTGTTTTATAAATATGCTATTTATTTGTTTATGTGTTAATTGTGTTGTGCTTTTTAAATGTAAATAACATTGTATTTATTGGTTAAATTTAATTTGAGAATATAGTTTTGTATTTTATTTAAAATAATATTTGTGGTTATTTATGATATGTAGTAAACATTGAAATACATATTTAATGTATTTTATTTTACATAAAACAGAATTTTGATTTTTATATTTACATGTTTATATTTTTTGTTATTTAGTATGTTTTTGAAATAATTTTATTTTGTTCCAGTTAATTAGTCTGTTTATAATGTTACACTGACTGGAGTGGTAAAAGTACATTTTACCCCTCTGTAATCTAACACTTTTCCTACTGTTGCACTGACTGGAGTAGGGATAGTACATTTTAACCCCTCCGCTATCAAACACTTTCCATACTGTTTCACTGACTGGAGTGGGAATAATACATTTTAGCCCTTCACAACCCAACAATTTCCCTACTGTTACACTGACTGGAGTGGGGATAGTAAATTTCACCCCCTCGCAATCCAACATTTTCCTTAATCTTGCATCGACTGGAGTGGGAATAGTATATTTTAACCGCTTCGCAATCCAACACTTTCCCTACTGTTGCACTGACTGAGGTGGGAATAGTACATTTTACCCCTCTGCAATCCAACACTTTCCCTACTTTCCATGCTGAGGGAGAGTTGTGGAAAGGGGCCAGAGCGGCTGACTCTGGAGCGAGGGGATCCCGGTTCAATCCCCTGCTGCAGCTTAGCTCAGCATCATGTGGCTCTGGGCAATAGCTCACTTAATCTCCCCGAAGGCCACCAGCACCTTGAAACCCTTAAGGGGGTGATATGTTTGTGCTTTACAAATAGGAATTATTATTATTACTGTTGCACTGACTGAAGTGGGAATAGTACATTTTATCCCCCTGCTATCCAACACTTCCCCTACTGTTGCACTGTCTGGAATGGGAATAGTACATTTGACCCCTTCCCAATACAGTACTTTCCCTACTGTTATACTGGCTGGATTGGGAATAGTTTTTTTTATATAGTTATTTTTATTGCAAACAACTTAATAGCAGTACACCAGTTATATACCACCCATATACATATAATTCGACCATAAAGTTAATAGTTTCCTTTCTGTTATCGGAGCGGGTGTCTCACCAGTGGTGCACGTCCCTCACTGTATGCCTAAGGTCCCTTTCACTGTCCTCAATAGGTTTGCCATTGCCCCCAGACCTTTCCCCATTTTTACGGACAACTGCTGTTATAGTTTGTTCTGCCAACTAGCACCAGTCTAGATCCATCTGCCATTCCTCAACCTTTGATAAAGCTCAGGCGCCCCAGCACCTGGCCAGTTTGCTTTTGGCCACCACCGCCACCAGCCCCAAACAAATCCCAGTGTATCTTAGCCATGCCATTTCCCCAGGGATCATCAACAGGAACAACTTTGGCTCCAGGGGAACCTCTACGCCATCTACTTGCGCCATAATTCTTCCAATTTTACCCCAGTATGCCTGTATTTGTGGGCATTCCCATTTAAGATGGTAGAACGTTCCCTCCTGGCCACAACACCTGTGGCACAGTGATGACTCTACCCTACCCAAGCGATGCAGAAGCCCCCTGGAGCAGATTGTGTGGTGGAAACCTTTAACTGAATTAGTCAAAAATGGGAGCTAATTACTAATTTCCTCAGTCCCTGCAGGGCCTCCATCCAGTCCTTGTCCTCTATCGGGCCGACATCTCCCACCCATGCGGCTCTCAAAAGTACCAAGGGGTCTGGTGCATTAATCGCTAGTTTTTTGTACACTAAGAATATTGCTTTCTCCTCAAAAGGATTTGTCAGGAGTCTATCCTCCAAGGGAGAGGCCTCAACCAGGTCCTCACCCTCACAGATATGGCCCCTGATAGCATGGTATATGTATATGAAAAGGTGCACTCCTATTAAATCAATTAGTGGAGAACCTATAGTATCATCCTTAATGGTGTGTACAGTTTTATAGGAGGTTTTCAAATGTACAATAGTGGTGGACTTCTTCGTCTTTTCTTGAAAATAGTGCCCGGTGCATTTCGGGATAATATATCCCTGATGGCATGGCCCAGCTGCAGGTACCGTAACCACTCCCCTGGTCCTAGTTCATACTCTTGCTGGATGGTTTCAAACTGCCCGAACGCCTGGCTCCTCCAAACATCACCAAGTTTTTCCAGTCCTAGAAATTCCCATTTCCAGAGCCCTACAGTCTACCCACTTTCTCTAGTTGGTCACTCCCCCACAGGGTGGTCATTGCCATCAGTTTACAAATCTAACCTAAGTATTTCGATGCCTCATGCCAGGCTTTAATCACCGCCTGTCTATGTGTCGGCAACTCCTTATGCTCTCTTTCATCATATAGCAGTTGTGTATAGCCCCTAGAACCCATATGCGCTCTGTCCACTCTACAGGCTGGTTCTGTCCTGTCTCTGAACATCCAGTCATTCACTGTAATCAGCTGGGCGGCCAAGCAGTACAATTTTACGGCTGGTATCGCCAGCCCCCGTCATAAATGCCCCTTTGTAATTTATGTAGGGCGATCTGTGCCCCACCTTCAGTCCATAGGAGAGAGCGCAGTTCCGTCACGCCCGTACTGAAGTACGATGACAGGATCGGGTATGGGGTGTTTTGCAGGACAAGGAGGAAGCAAGGAAGCGTCATCATTTTAAATAGGGCGGCCCGGCCCATTAGCGTTTATGGTAGTGTCTTCCAGCCCCTAGCGTCTCTTTTAAATCTGTCCAACTGGGGTAGCAGGTTTCTCTCATAGAATTGCTGGGGATCCCTTGTAATATTGTTCCCTAAATATTTGAACCCTTCCAATTCCAATGAGACCTCACATCTCGATGTCAGGCTAATAATTCCCCCTGCTAATGGGAGCATTAAAGACTTAGTCCAATTAACGCAATAGCCCGAGTAGTCCCCAAATATATAAAAGATTTGCAGGATTCTGTCAATGGACTGTCTCGGGCGCTGGACATATAAAAGAATTTTGTTGGCATATAGGGAAATGCGCTCCTCCCACTCATGCCCCACTGGGATTCCCCATATCAGTGGATCCTGCGTACCCACGTCGCCAGTGGCTCCATTGCCAGGGCAAACAATATCCCCTTCTGCAGGGTGAACTTGCAGGACATCGTGGCATTGGCCCTCACTCATGCCATATGTGTCAGGACCAGCCATTGGTAGTTCCACTCTAAGCTATCTAACGCCATTCTGGCGTCTAAGGACAGGAGAGCCGAAGGCGGTGAGCGATCTGGCCAATTGACATGCAGGACTCCAAACAATCTGCGCAGATTGAGTCTAGTACTTCTATGTGGTATGAAGCCCGACTGGTCCGGGTGCACCAGGAAGCAAATCACTGTCCTCAGGCACATGGTGAGTACCTTCGCCAAAACTTTGACCTCAAGAGGGATAAAGGCCTGTATGACTCACAGTTCGAAGGAGGCTTACCCTCCTTAGGTATCACTGTGATCAGCGCCAAGCGCTGATCTTTGGACAAGACACCTACCTGACTTGCGTCTAGGTACATTGTGAGAAGGTGCGTGGTTAATTTATCCAGTAAACATTTAAACAGTTCAGGTGTGAGGCCATTTGGCCCTGCCGCTTTCTCTGACTGTATAGCCCGGGCTGCCATGTTAATCTCTACAGTCAGGTGGCTTTCCAGACCATCTCTTTCCTTAGTCGTCAAACCTGGCAGGCAAATATCTGTGAGGAATTCAATGCAGTCCGGCTTCTTATACCCCGAGGTGGATGTGTAGAGTTTTTCATTATGAGAGGCGAGTGTCTCAGCAATCTCATGTCCCATCACATGTCTAGATCCTGAGTTGTCGAGTATCTCTGGGACCCATCTCCTTAAGGTCTCCTGCGTGTCTAGCCACACCAAAAGTCTACTGGCTTTGTCCCCAAACTTGTATATTCTGTGTCTAGTGGTCCTAGCTAACGCCCTGGCCCCATCCTCCAAAAGCTCTTTGAGCTCTTTTTGTCGAAGTTGACTGAGTGTCTCCCTGGGTAATGCTCCCTCCCTCCCTACCTGTGCTTCTAGCAATAAAATCTCTCGCCAAAGCTGTGCATTTGAATGCTTTTGAATGCTTTTTCTTTTCTGGAGGCCCCTATCAAGGACTGAGCATGGCCCCTGAGTACTGTCTTAAAAGCCTCCCAGAGTATCAGTCCTGAGTCCACGGACCCCATGTTTTCTGTGAAGAAATTGTCAGTGCAATCTCGGATATATGCCCTAAATTGCGTATCTTTGAGGTACTTGGGGGCAAAACATGTTCACGTGGGTGCCCCTGCAAAATAGCCTCTACTGGGGAGTGATTATACACCCCACAAGCTATATACCTAACCTCCCTGAACTGTCCCACGAACTGAGCCTGTGTTATCAAGTAGTCCAGCCGCGTGAGGCCTCCATGTGCCACGGACAGGTGAGTATATTGCCTGACACTTTGGTTGTGGCCTCACAAAATGTCACATAGGTCCATGGAAGAGAGAAAGCCACCTAAACCTCCAGCTCATCTCCCCGAAGTCTTTCACCCCAGAACGTCCCATTCCACAGAGAGTACATCATTCATGTTACTCCCCCTTATCAACCTCCAGTGTGGCAGTTCCAATAACAGTGGGCCCAGTGCGTCCAGTGTAGGTGTCTGAGGTCTGGGCGGGGCGTATACTGAACAGAGGTTAACGGTCATTCCAATTCAAGCATTTTTATTTATTTATTGTTATAAGTTAATAAAAACATCACAATATTTTACAGATAATACAAGATAATAAAAACTGTTTTAAATAAAATACTTCATAATTACTTCCCTGATTTGTCCTTTTTCATTAAACGTTCACACAGTTATTTCAGTAATACAAGTTGTTAAAATCATTTGGTGTCTTAGGTGTTATTATGTCATTTCCTTCTGATAAGAGGCCAATAAGTTTCAACTGAGTTATTATAGCTTGTAGTTGTGCGTGAAGATGACAAATTACGCTGTGTCTCAATTTGTGAAAAGTACCAGAGGCTCATAAGATAGTTGTATAGCTGCCTTCTGCTCACTGTCGACTGATTGTTTAATATTATGTGGACCCACTTTTGCCTACTGGAGCTGTGCTCTCCGAACCCTGTTTGAGCGATTTGTCGTGGAGTTGCAAGCATTTCAATAGTTTGCAATTTAGCTGGGGGTCTGAAGAATTGAGGCTCCGCATTATTGCCGTTCGACAAGTACGAATTCCTCTCTCATTGAATGATCGTCTTAACAATGAGAGGTGTGCTTGCTTTAATGCAGGGCATATGCAAACCAAATGTATGAAATCCTCTTTAATGGCGCCACGTAGCCTACACGTTTTTGGGCCTTTGTATTCCCAAAGGGGTTTGTCCGCTAAAGATGGCAATGCTCCTTGGCGAATAGCCAGCAGCTTTTTCTTTAAGTGCACTGGATAAGTTAATAGGAGGTTTGCTGCTGACAGCTGCAAGGTGTCATATGTTGCAATTGTCATCCAGGCGTGTGATTGCAGTGAAAATTTATTTTTATTTTCCAAAAGTGAGTGACGTTTTCCTGCTTTGTTGATTGCACGGCAAAAGGTAGGATGTGGCAAGTTTAGGTCCCATAAATCAGCAGTATTGTTTTTTTCCAAAGATGAAAATAAGTACTCGTGATAAGTCGAACTTGCATCATTTGACAGCAGCAGCCTTAAAATGCTGACTAGAGGGCTAGACTGTTGATTTCGTAATTTGTGCCAGGATTTAATTGTATGGTATCTTCTTGCTATGCTTGTCGTGCCAATCCAAATTCCATGCGGATTTTTCCGGGCCTTTGCAAGGGAGACCAAACATATGCTTGAATGTGTGTATTTGCAATTTATCTAACAGTTTAGCGTCTTTACCATGCATCACTGTGCTTGCATATGTCAGTGATGGAAGTCATTTTGCATTGATAACTGTAAGCAATGTTGAATAGAGGGTCCTTCCAGTTTTTTTACAAGTGTGTTGAAGGCATATATTAAGGTGTTGTTTTTCCTGACCATATACTGCTGGTGTGCCAGAAAGTTTAAGTTCTTGTCGAACTGGAAGCCTAAATAATTGTAGGTGTTAACATCTTCTACGGTTGCATTACCTAAGTTGATTTTCAATAGGATGATTTATCTGCTCCCTAGTGACATGACTTTTGTCTTTTTTTTTTTTTTTTTTTATTGCAACCAGATTAAAAACATGATATTATATTACAACACAAATAATTGATTAATAGATCACAGAATATTACAAATTTTCAGCCTGTTTAACAATCTAAGACAAAGAATTATCTTAAAGGCAACTTTAGTAAAATTCATAAAAAAGCTCAAGCCTCCCCTGACTCAATCACGTCTTAATAGCAATTTCAAATATCTCCCAAGGCTAATAATCAAAAATCAAACTTATTACCCCATATTTTCTCAAACTTCTTAAGGCCTCCAATGCGTGCGGCATAGGTATATTCGCTCTTCTTGACCCTCCTCATCTTCTGAACCCATTTTATAGCTGAGGGTATGGAATCCGAACGCCAATTTTGCAGCAGAAGCGACCTTGCGATCGCAATTGCTATGTAGAGCAATCTAATCATGGATTCCGAGAAGAGAAGATCTGGGTCATAACCAAGTAATATTAGCCTACTGTTAACCTCAAGCTTTATATTGCACTCTTGTTCTAATGAAAACAATATCTCAGTCCAATAAATTTTGATATTTGGGCAACTCAACATAATATGTGACCAATTAGCGTGTGCATAATTCATGCAGCGAAAACATTGAGAGGACTGGTTAGTGAACATCCTAGCTAAAACAGCGGGGGTTCGATATAATAACCATTTACTAAAAAACAGCATCCTACGCCAATTAGCCCCTCTGAGAGTGCAGAAATTTAACTTATTGATTCTAGACCAAATCTGAGGAGATACTACACAATTTTCATGATCAGCCCATTTCTTAATTGCTTTTGACTCAAGATCCAATTGTTTGAAAGAAGCCAGGAAAGTTTTCCAAGCACCTGGATTCTTATTGACTGCTTTAACTAACAAATCCTCTACAAGTTGATTTTGGATCATAAAAGAGGTGGGGTTTACTTCTACTAGATATTTATATAGACAGCCATAAGAGTTAACCAAAATAAAATCCTTAGCGATCCCTGGAGATATTTCTGCTACCGTCATCCAGTTACCGCCCCTTAAGAAGTCTGATATTTTACGGTACCCGACTTCCGCCCATTTTGCTGTCAGGTGGGTGGGTTGTTTAATTCCTATTAAGGGAAGGATTTCTTCTATTAAGGTGGCTGAATTAATTGTGGGAATAGAATATTTTTTGAAGAAGGCCTGACGTCTTTTAAAAATACATTGGAGGCATTTATATCGTACCAACTTTAGGTACCTAAACAATAACATGGGAGAGTTAATCTGAGTTTCAGTACAAATTAGATTAAAAAAGAAATTGCAATAAAAATGTGCATGTGGTAAAGGCTTGAACCTAGATAAATACTGTGCAAAATAGGCATCATAGTAATATTTCAGATTCGGAAGTGCGAGCCCTCCCTGATCTAAATCTTCATATAAAGTGCCAAGTGCTAAACGAGGGTTTTTTTTTGCCCATACAAAAGTTGTAAACATGGACTCAACCTGAGAGAAAAACGAGCTTGATAAAGTGCATGGTATTGAAGAAAACAGAAAATTAAACAATGGTAAAATAGACATTTTGATAAGAGCCACACGACCTAAGATGGATAAAGGAAGCATATTCCAACGAATCAATAACCCTTGAACTTTTCTTAAAAGTGGCGTATAATTAAGTTTAAATAAATCTTCAAATGACGCTGAATAGAAAATCCCCAGATATCGTTTTGGATTAAGATTTACTGAGCCTTGGATGTCTAGATGTAAATCAAAAGCAGCTCTTCCACATTGTATAACTTCCGTTTTGGCTCTATTTATTCGATACCCTCCTAATGCTTCAAAGTCCTCGAATAGTTGGAAGACTTTGATTTGTACTTCTATTGTAGGCTTAATTAACAACATAATATCGTCTGCATAAAGTTTTAACGACGGCATAGTCGGAATTGGAGGAAGGATATCTGAAGAGTTTCGTATTGCGATTGCCAAGGGTTCGATGAAAAAGGCGAATAATACTGGTGATAAAGGGCATCCTTGCCTTGTGCCACGCTTAATATTAATGGACCCTGCCACGGTCGAATTAATAATTACATTTGCCACTGCATTCTTATACAAATTCTGAATTAAGAGTATAAAAGACGTTGGAATATTAAAAGAATTCAAAATACAAAACAACGTCTTCTAAACAACCAAATCAAAAGATGACTTTTGTCTTTGTAATGTTAATTTCCAATTTGTTGGTCTTTGTAAATATGGCTGTGTACTCAACTAATCTTTGAAGGCCCGCACTTGTGTAGCTCAGCAACACAATTTCATCCGTGTATGAAAGATGAGATATAGTTAGTGGGCCTAATGTCGGGGCGAGGGAGTTTACTTGATCAAGCTGGGAAGGTAAGTGAGCCATAAAGAGGTTAAACAGGTGTGGCGCAAGCACGCACCCTTGTTTGAAGCCCTTGACTGTTGATATTCTTCTGGATAATCTTCTGCCGTCAGCCACCTTGGTTTGGATCCATGTGTCAGTATATAATGTTTCTATTGCTGTCAAGGTTTTTTGTTGGATGCCCCATCGTCTTAGTTTTTGCCATAGGAGGGTTCAATCAAATCGGTTGAAAGCTGCTTTAAGGTCGATGAAGCAGAATTGTAGTTTTTTCTTTAGCTGTTTGTACTTCTCCGCAATTGTTGTTACTGTTAGCATTTTAATGATGGTTTCATACCCTTTCTGGAAACCCGTCTGTTGAGGGGGAATCAAATTCTTGGTGTTTGACCATTCAATTAAGTCTTTCAGTATTAAAGATGCATAAACTTTAGCTTCCTAATCGATGAACACTATTAACCTATAGTTCGCTGAGTTTGTTCAATCACCTCCCTTACAAATTGGGTTTATTATTAACCCCTTCCAGCTATCTGGAATCATGCCCATAAATTCCACCTCATAGAACAGTGCCGTTATCGGGTTGGCCCAGTATTTTGGATCCATCTTGTATATTGCTTGCTGGATGCTGTTCTAGCCTGGGGCACCGTCACTTCTACCAACCTTGATGACTTTGTCCACTCTTTGTGATGTACAGTATGCATGTTCTAAGAGAGTTGAGTTGTCACACCACAACAATGTATTCAAGTCATTTGTGTTGTTCAATTTGATAGCGTTATTGGTTTTACTTGGTGAATGCTGTTCATCATTTGCAAAAATCTTTATCAGGTAGACTGCCCAGTCTTTTTCGGTAATGTTGATGCGTTTGTTACTCTTGCGACCATACCCAACCTGCTTATTGTTGTCCAAAAGTCTTTGGTATTGGATTGTTTGCAATTGTAAAGTAGGTTGGTCCCGACCTCTTTTGTCGTTCTTTTCCTCTCCTGCCAGAGATGTTTCTTGTACTTCTTTTACAATTGTTTTAATTTTATCCCATAGGTCCGTTGGTGTTCCTGGTTTCTGGCCTTCCTCAACTCCCTTCTCAATTCCTTTTTTAGTTCTCTGGTTTCCCAAGTTATTGAATGTACAGAAGTTTTGTGCCCTCTTGATGTTGTACTAAACATTACATTTGTCAACCGGGCATAAACTCAGTCCACCCTTTAAATGCCATTCGAGATGACACTGTGCTGGCCTCCATAATAGATTTCCCCTTGTCAGCTAATTTTGGAAGCAAGTGATGTGACCAGTTCAGTCGTTTCAGGTTTGTTTCTTCGCTTCCCCCACTAACAACAGGGGCCAATTGGTGTCTTTCTGAGGTTATGTAGATAGCTATTTCCTGAATTTAGTGGTCACTGTCCGTGGAACATTTGATTAAAAATGTTCTTAATTGTTGTAGAAGCGGTAGCGAGAAAATGGTATAGTCGATTATTGATCCTGACGCTGGTCCATAATATGTAAGGTTTGACGAATTGTCATCCCACGTTCTACCGTTGACCACTCTCATGTTGAAATGTTAAAGGGCGGTAACCAGTTCCTTGCCAACCTTGTTGACTTTCTTCTGAGGATGGTTTGCTTGTGTATTTACCAACCGGATTTCGTTTTCGGCCATTAGCTGGTCATCGTCGTCTGGGGTGTATATTAAATGTGTATTAAAGTTGCTTGTTATCAATATTTCCAAAGTTGGCTTGTTGTATCTTACTTCCGCTATCTCCTGTGTTAATTTTTTTAATATAGCAGATTTGTCTTGAGCGTCTGGACGAGCATAAATATTGAACAGAATTATCGACCTTGTCCAGTATTCTCGGCCAAAGTTGAATTGAATTATTTGTAGATTTGGGGTTGTTATTGATAGTTGCTCTGATTCTGCAATTGATAAATAAATCAATAGGCCCCCCTTTCGGCCTTCCAAGTCGGTGTGCTTTTTTGACATCTACATGATTCACCGTGTAGCTAGGCAATTGGAGTGGACCCGATAGCCAGGTCTCTTGTAGAGCTATGATGTCATATTTATCCCTGTCAGTGTGCTATCTGTGAGTTTAGACCTTGGGCCCGCGATGTTCCAAGAAAGCATGCGTAGTGTTGCGTTTTTCAAGGAACTTTTTGTTTGTTTAGTTGGTCATTGCGTTTTTGGTCTTTTTAGAGCTGACGCTAACCAGTGCAATTTGGTATCTTCCATTGCTGGATAAGGAAGCTTGATATCTGGACTCGTAGATCCACGGGCACACTGCAAAATCGAATACACAGTTTTCTAGTACTCTGTCTTTGTTCCTGCTCAGTATCTGTACCCATTGGTCCACGGGCACACTGCAAAATCGAGTACACAGGTATGTGAGTGCTCTGTCTGTGTTCCAGGTTTGCCAGAGGAAGCGGGTAACACTGTGATTAGGGTTTCATGAGTGCTATGCCCCATGATTTAAATTGGTCTTTTGCATTATTGATTTGTTTAATTATTTCCTTCGACTTCCATGAAGTTAAGGTTATCTCTGAGTGTCTGTCGTGTTCGTTGGGCAGAAATCTAACTAATAGTAGGTCTGTGGTTTTAATGTGGCGTGACGTCGGAATTTCGGCTAACAGTCTCATGATGTTTCCTCTATTTAGTATGTCCTGTTGGCCTCTTGACTTATATTGAGGAACCAGAGAAATTTGCCAAAAGTCGCTATCCTTTGCAGGCAAAAGTGTACAAAGTTCTAACGTTTCATGGGATGTTTCCCTTGTGTGATCAACTAGGGTGGGCTTGACCCTATCGGACCAAAACCAGATTACTCTTGTAATGTATTGTCTCCCTGATGAACCCTTCTTCGAATTTACATCTCCTTGAGTCACTGTGGGCCCTACTCCTTCCAGCAGCAATGTTCAATGTTTGATGGAGTCTCTTTAAGTGTCTCAAACCCTGGGCTGTGGAGTAGTTCCTTGGGAATAGTAAATGTTATCCCTCCGCTATCCAACACTTTTCCTACTGTTGCATTGACCGGATTGGGAATAGTACATTTTTTCCCCTCCTGAGTATAACACCTTTCCTACTTTTGTATAAACTGTAGTGGGAATAGTATATGTATTGATTGTAACATTTTATAGTCTAGTTTACATTTATATTGTTATGTTTTGTTTATTTAAATTATAATACTTAGAAATATTAATGTTTTTAATATGTAATATATTTTTTGTAAATTGTACTTTTTTCTTCTGTTTGATTTTTTATTTGTAAATAAAATGGTTAGTTTTTTAATATGTTATTGGATACATGTGTATATATAGACGCGAACAAAGTCCTTCAAACTCCATACAGAGGTCTTGCAGTTGATCGCAGGTACTTGTTAGGTATTACAGGTCATATGCGTCTCTGCCAAGGAGGGTGGGTGTACACATATAGGGCGCTCTAGTAACCTGCCCTATATTTTGAAAGGTCAACAGCAGCACGACGAGGCTGAGAAGACGACATCCTGGAAGGCCTTCCTCTCTGAGTCTTAGCCGTAGCTTTCGGGTTATATCTTAAATCCTGAAAGACAGGTAAGGCGCGAGGAGGTGGATCTCTATCATCTCCGCAATGTCTTGGTGCAAGCTCTTAGTTAAGGATGCATAACTATATCTTGTCAGAATGTGAAGTCCACAAATTAAAATGTTGCCTGGACAATATAGACCCACAAATAACCAATTTTGCATAAGAAATGGATTGTGACACTAATTTTACCTGATGATGACAAAGTCTGTATTAGGTTTCCATGTTTCAAGAAACACACAAAGGAAGTTCTGATTTAAATACTGCATCATAAAAGCATGCAGAGTGTTAGAAGTAGATTGCTGATAAAACTTAACAATCAAGAAGCTGATGTGAAATTTGACATTTTAGTATGTGTTCTTATGCATAAATTAACGTGGTAAATAAACGATAACACAGAAAATTTCTATGTAAGAATAAAGCTGCTTTATGTGTTCGGAAAACAAATGATAATGCTAAAATGTGTAATGTGAGCACTGACATTGACAAAGGAAGTAGGTGTGACACAAGGTTATGTTATGATTTGCTCTTCGTAAAAGTTTATTTTAAGTGTGCCTTTAAATCCTTTATGATGTATTAACATATAATGTGAAGACACTTACAAAATTATATGTGATATGATAGTGAATGTTAAAATTTTATGAGTACCGCATACTTACATGAATTAATTACAATTTATAAGGAAGTGATTTTAATATGCTTAATTGAAGAATTATGTAATGTGAGAATCATATTTTAGCACAAATTCATCGTGCATGAAGGCCTCAAACTCTGCTTTCTTTTCTAGTATGAACTTATGAACTAAATAGTCTGAAACCTATGGGAACTTTTCGTGAAGTTTCCACTTGTGCGCTAACACTCAATCCTCCCCTTTCACGTTTTAGATTACTTGACTAGAATTGCAACAAAAGTGTTACTTCCTAGAGCAATGCTTAAGAAGGGACTGACAAGAGATGAGAGCATGAATTTGCCTACATTCTAAATGCAACAAATGATCATATGACAAAACTACAGTGGTCCTAAGAAAATTGGGAGTAATGGATTACTTAATTCTTCCGTATTTGTATACTTTTTACTTACTACATCATATCATCCTGTCGAGAGCAACCAATGGGACTAAGTGGTCTAAAATATTTGGTGATGATAAAGGGTGTGAACCTAGAATCAATGGAGTATAATTACCTAAATTTTGAACTAAGGGGCGTCACCCCTTTACCCATCTTGCGGTACAGAGACTGACGATTGAGACTTCCAAAAACAAAGGTAATTGTGATGAAATATTGCGTGAGCTACTGGTTGGTATGCTATCGTAATGGAACCTTTTCGGCTGAAAGGGTTCATGACAGAGCAACTGTCACATTGACGCCGCAGTGCAGACAGAGGAAGACAATTCTGTCCATGAACTGGAACTGGTCATTCGATATTTGCTGAACGTTCCTAGAGGATTGGTATGAGATTCAATTGATTTCCTGCTAATTCACTATTCTAGAGCCAATAAAATCTCCCTTGGCTGAGGAAGATAGCTCTCTCAATTCTGAATCTCATAGAATTTGCGAACGCTTATTAAACTTGATCTAATTTGAAATTAAGGATGTATGCTAATGCTTTGATACTTAAACAGAAATAAATTATGATAAAATATTCTGGTGATTCTGATTAATTTATTTAGTTGTGGCTAAAATTCTAAATTGATTTAATGATCAACTAATTAAGAGTGGCTTTTACATGAGAGATAGCGTCTAATTTTAAATGTTAGCGATTATCTATTCCAGTTTGTCATATGATAATCGCTCATCCCCTAAATATTCCAGTCCCTTTCAGCCCATAACAAGATCAATCGGAGGGCGTAGGAAATTTGATATGGTAGCTGAAGTTATTCTGTGACAGGAGAAACAAAATCAAATAAAATCCTTTATGAGGCCCAACACGCTTACACTACAACAGTTTTTCTGGCAGCGTGTCAAATGGTTTATACGGGAGATGTGTAATAAGGTCAAGACAGATTTGCCCAAACCCCAAGTTCAGTGATCCTTTGACCGAATGCCAGTCCTGAAAACAGCAAGACGACTAGACAAGTGGTGTGAGTATAAATAGGGTTGTGAAAATATTGTTGCTTGAATGTGTTACTAATGAGAATTGATGTAAAAATGTTTTAGTGTTTTTGTAGAATAGAGTTGTTGTATTGAGGTCTTTATCAGGACCGAAGTGGCCTAATATCCCGGGATATACACCGAAGGGTAGGCTCAGTGTTGCATACGCTGAATACGTTTGTCTTCTGTTTTGAAGGTGCTGTGCATGAGATGTCATCGGCAGTACAACAAGAGAAGGGAACTTTGTGAGAGTGTGAAGACTAAAAATCGTTGGGATTTTTCTCATGTGCACGGAGATTAATCATAAGGATTTTTCAGGTGAAGTCGCGCTGATCGAGGTTTTGCTTAGGTTAGATTAATAAATTCTAGTTGTGTGGAGATCTATAATTTCTTTTAGTGGACCAGACAAGAATTTAGTTGTGTTTAGTGGGTTGTTTAAGATTGGAATTAAAAGAGTTGAACTGTGAAGGAGGGGTCAGTTGCTGCAAGGAGTTGCTTTGACATCATAGAGTCGCGCTGTGATAGAACAGTTGATGTAGAGCCGCGCTGGGATTGTTTGAGAGTGTTGGAGAGAGCCGCGCAGCGATTGGGAGCTAGAATGATAATAAGGAAGTGTATTTCTTCGGAATTGAAAAGGACAATAAAATATTTTGTTTGGAATCGTGAAAGTTTTAAAGAGCTTAAAAACACTGATACATGGAGATGTGCACGTACCTACTAGTGAAGGAGTACCAATAGAACCTGAAGGCACACCTGCTTTGTACATGTCTTTAGACAAAGAATATCATACATGTACTTGGTTAGAAAATTGGGTGAAATATACTGAGAAAGAAGGACCTTTTGCTTTTCCTCAATATGGTACCTTTAATGTATGAATTCTTGAAAATGTAAGGAGACAGATGAATGATATTAAGCTACCACCAAGATCTTTGCAATTTGAAGCTCTTGAAGAATGGGAACCTGTGGCCCATCAGAAAGAAACAGAGAAATATCAGAGAAGATATAAGAATACTTTAAATAAATATGTAGAGGCCAAGTAGGACTCTCAATGGAGAATATGGAGAAGGGATATTGTAGAGGGAGTACAAATGTATCCTCTATTAGTTGCAGAAAAAAGTGAGGAAGACAAATGCAAAGAGAAGAAACATCTAGAAAACCCTCAAGCTCTCACATTAACTTATGAGAGTGGTGATGAGATCAATGATGAGTTTCTGAGTGAATTATTGATGAATCAACCTCCACCATATAACGAAGAACAGTCACAGACAGGATCGAATCCATTTGTGGGAATTCAACCAGATGCACCTGCATTGCAAAATAGTTTACATTCTGTAAATCCTTTCCTAACTGGAGAGCAGACTCCTAGAAGTTGGGTTTAATATCCCCCTAATACCATATGCTCCAGATGCTCTTTCAGTTCCAGTAACCACAGGACCTCTGGTTCCCTTGTATCAGTCAGGTATGGGAGGCCGCCTGGAGGACTACGTCCTACTACTGTTCCGCCATATTGTCCCAGAAGTGGATGGGAAGGATCTCCCTCTGGACTGTACACATAGTGCAGGTAGTCCCTCTCAGGCGCCCCAGCTCTCCACAAGACATTCGCACATGCCTCCATGACTACCAACAAAAGTAGCTTATAAAGACTGCAGTACGGGATCAATCCCACATATACTTTGAAGGGAACAAGGTCCGCCTATTCTAGTATTTGTCCACTATTACCCTACAGCGATGGCCTACCATGAAGCCAGTCACAGGAATCTTCAGAAACCAGGGGGTGCGGTACAAGTGGGGACACCCTTTCCAACTTGTCTTTGTCTGGGATTGAGAAACTCATGTAGTCCATACACTGTCCGGGGCGGTGGCGCTTCTGGGGTTGGAACTGGAACAAGGGGCTTTGCCTCGCCCAAAGAGCTTCTAGGTGTCCCCGCGGGAACCCTGCCACCAGAGGCGCTCCAAGATTCGAAGAGAGCAACAGCTGAGCAAACCGACCACGACGGAAAGTATCAGAGAGAGATCAGCATTATTGTAACACCTCACTGAGTAAGGCCAATCTCCAGAACGAGAAGCTGAATGACTAATGTTGGGCTGAGATACGAAACATGAGAGCTGATCGCCACAGAACACTGAACATTGTAGAGGTGGTGGTGCTGGCTTTTCGACTGGGCCAGCTGTGCCGTCAACAGGGGGGCTCTGCTCCTGGGTCTGCCTCCAACCAGATTACAAACCACTGGCAGAGGCGGAGGCTCCTGCACTTCTTACACATTCCTGAGAACTGTCACGAATGACCGACGACATAGACCCCTACTACGTAACTACTAGTTTCGCACCAATTGGTTCACTTGTTTTTCTTGTTTTAATGTTTACACAGTTGTTATACATCACCATGCTCTATATTCTGCCACATTGTCATATCTCAACACACATAAAGGGTGAGGGGACATCCTCTGGTCCGATCGGAGCTCATGTAACTGCCACAATTACCCTGCCATATAGTGCATATAATTAGCCTCAATGTGAGGGGCCTGAACTCACCAACTAAGAAAGTAGCATTATTGGCCCAACTCAAGACCACCCGCTGCGACTACAAGAGACTCACCTTTTGAAAATGGACAGGGGTCGAATGCGGTCTAAATGGTTTGACCGTCAGTTCTGGTCTGTAGGGTCGGGAGAAAAAGCAGGAGTGGCCATTCTTGTTACCACCCATTGTCAGGGACGAGTCCTCCAAATACATCCCGAAATCACGGGTCACATGTTGTCGGTGCGCATTTCTCTCTTCAAATAAACTTTTATCATTGCATGCATTGATGCACCCAATAATCACCAGGAGCCCTTTATCCATCAAGCAGTCGGTACCATCCTCACTACGCCTGATGTAAAAATAGTGTTGGGGGAGACTCAAATTTGGTGCCTGATGCTTCCATAGACCATACTCCCCAATGGACAGGGCCTACTGGTCACTTTCACCCCATTAGGGAACCTGCTGGCTAGCTGATGCAGGGCTGGTTGACGTCTGGAGGACACTACACACTTCCACACTGTCTCACTCCTTTTTCTCGGCCGCACATTAGTCCTATGCCAGAATCGATTACTTTTTAATCTCTGCATCTCTACTCCCGGTGGTGACATACGCGGACATCGAGGTAGCCTCCATTTTGGACAATGCCCCCATTCAGCTCATACTGTGTCTCCTGGCCTGTAACCAGGGCTCCAAGATGTGGCGCCTTAACCTTAAATTGCTATTCTATGCTCCCGCAGTTAAGGAGCTAGAAAGTACAATCTTAGACTACCTTTCGATTAACAACACCTCACAAAAAAGCAATAGCGACATTATGGGACACTCTCAAAGAAAGGGTGAGGGGAACGTATATTGCAATAGCGGTGTGGCTCAATGGGGAGCGCAGAACAAAATGCGCTGGGTTGGAGACACAGGTGAGGGAGTTAGAGGCCTTACACAGATGGACAGGCTCACATAAAGCACGACGACAATTGACTATTGCTCGGAAACAGCTCAAGGCCCTTGACATGGACGCAGCGGAACATGCCCTACTCCGCATGAGACAGAAATATTATGCAGGGGGAAATAAGGCTGGGAAGTTACCGGCCCACAGATTTCCGTGCCCAGACACACTCCTGTCGCATACATGGTTTGATAGACCAAGATCAGAAACTTAAGATGCAAGATGAGGACATTGCAACTGAATTTTGCCAATTCAATGCTCAGTTGTATGGGGCTGACATGTTATCCAATATGGTCTGCTCCTCTTATATGGAACAAACTCCGCTACCGAAATTACCGGAGCATATTGCAGCACCATTAGAGGCCGACATAACAGAGCAGGAGGTTCTGGAGGCGACAGGGAGGCCAAAATGGGTACATAGACGCTTTTTTTAGCTATACGCTGAGCTTTTGTCCCCCTTGCTGGCCCGGTTGTACTCTTTGGGAGCGCTTACAGAGTCTAAGCGGACGGCAGTCATAACAGTCCTGCCGAAGCCTGGGAAAGCCCCCCAACTCTGTGCATCTACTGTCCCATATTGCTACTCAATGTAGATGCTAAGATTTTCACAGGGATCCTGGTGCATAGATTAGGGCAATATATGCCTGGGTTGGTCGATCCTGACCCGTCAGGGTTTATACTCGGACGTAACTGTGCAGACAACACCAAGCGCCTTTTCCATTTGTTAGACAAGACTCAGCGGTCTCAGACACCGACACTGTTCCTGTCGATAGATGCCGAAAAGGCCTTCGACCGAGTACACTGGCTGTTCTTGTGCATAGTTCTGGAAGCTTTTGGTCTGGGCCCTGGTTTTCCGTGGTAGATCTGGGCCAGTTAAGCGAACCCGCTAGCACTGGTCCAAGTTAATAATTTGCTATCCCCCACATTCCCTATCTCTAGAGGAACGCAGCAGGGTTGTCCACTCTCTCCACTCCTGTTCGCGTTATATATGCATCCATTAGTGGAACGCATTCAAAGGCATCCTCTCATTGAAGGAGTCTGGATGGGTGGCCAATCCCACAAGATAACCTTAAATGCAGATGATGTACTGCTAACTATCACCAAACCCGACAGTCACTGCCTCCACTGATGGAGGAACTCGCAGCATTTGGTGAAGTCTCTTGCTTCAAGTTAAATAACACCAAATCCCAAGCACTTAATATCACCATCTCACAGGATAAACAAGCACACCTCACAACAGAATTTCCTTTCATGTGGGCTACACAGGGAATCCCATACTTGGGCATTCACATACTCCCCACCATCGACAAATCCGTGTCACACAATTACTGTGAATTATTGAGTATGGTTGATCCCTCATCCAGCCCGGGCATGGGGTCCCTATTTCTTGGGTGGGACGAATAGCAGCGCTGAAGATGTCCCTCCTGCCCAAAATCCTATACCTCATGCAGGTGATGCCACTACAACCACCCACCTCTACGATGAAAAAGCTTCAGTCCACTAGAGAGTCCTTTATCTGGGGCGGTAAACATGCCAGAATGGCCAGGGATTGCACATATCTCCCGGTAGCCATGGGGGGCCTGGGTATACCACACTTTGTACGTTATTACCAGGTCGCCCAATTGCATCTCCTCGTGGGGTGGCAACACTCACTTACAGAGAAGCACTCGTGTTTTTCAGACCAGGCCGTGGCCGGAATCCCTAAATGGAAAGTATAGAGGATCCCACGTAGAAATCCCCCACCGGGAGTGTATATGTTATGTTATGTTATATCAATTTGTAACGTGCACAGATACTCAACAGAGTGTCCTGGCGCGAACTAAGAAAAGGAGCCATAGGCTAAGGCATTATTCAAAGAGAAGGGTTTTAAACTGTTTATAAAAATCACAAAATCTTGAGTGCTCCGAAGCACCAAGGGTAGAGCATTCCAGGCCAGGGTGGCCTTGCGCACAAAGGAGCTCCCGCCTTACCTCTGGCGTGTAAATCTAGGTGTCAGCATCAGAAATTGGGAGGAAGACCGCAGCTGTCTCGCGGGAACATAAAAAGCAAGCCTCTTCTGAAGATAGAGAGGACCTAGGCCATACAGGGCCCTATGGGCAATGGCCAGAGTTTTAAATCTTATACAAGACTCCACCGGGAGCCAGTGTAAAGAGCGCAAATGAGCCCGCACACTACACCTGCGAGATATACCTAGCAGGAGTCTAACGGCCGAATTTTGGATGACCTGTAATTTATTCAGGAGGTAGCCAGAAATGCCAACATAAAGAGCATTGGCATAATCCAAGCGAGACAAAATCAGGGCACGGACAACCGTTTCTTTGGACGAACTTGGAAGGAGGGGTAAAAACTTCCTCAAAGCTTTCAAAATGCCAAAGCAAGATCCAACCAGCTTTTTAACCTGGGTAGAGGAGGACAGATTCTCATTATACCAGACCCCTAGATTTTTTACAGCAGTATCCATTGCTTTGGGCAAGGGAAAGCCAGGGGGCCATAGTCTCTCTCGAAAGTTGTCTGGAAAGACACCATACAAGAGAACCTCTGATTTCTCTTCATTACATTTGAGCTGTGCCCGGGTCAGCCAGCAAAAGACTGAAGAGAGACAGTGTTGAGCCATAGAGACTGAATCATCGTCCTTACCCCAAAAAAACAGGAGCTGAGTATCGTCCGCATAGGCCATCACCTTAGCCCCAAGTGACACCGCTAAATAAATCAGCAGAGTAACATAGATGTTGAAAAGAAGGGGGCTAAGAGATGACCCCTGCGGGACGCCTGTAGCTACACGCTGCGATACCAAGACACAAGGGGGGAGTCAGATCTGCTGTGAACGGTCTTCCAGGAAAGATTCAATCCAGCGCCAAACTGTGCCGGAAATCCAAATCTCGGAGAGGCGATCTAGAAGCAAAGAGTGTGGCACCGTGTCAAACGCTGCCGAGAGATCCAGCATAACCAATGCCGCTCTCCCACCGGCGTCCAGACACTCACGGATTGCCACCGTCACCTCAAGCAGCGCAGACTCAGTGCTAAACAAGGCACGAAATCCTGATTGGGCCGGGTGCAACAGACCAGATGACTCCACAAAATTGGTCAGTTGCTTGGTGACAATCTTCTCACAGACTTTAGACAGGCTGGGCAACAGTGAAATGGGGCGATAATTTCCCGGTGTCAGTGGGTCAAGGGATGGCTTCTTGAGAAGAGGGAGAATCTGTGCCCGCTTCCAGGCAGCTGGAACAAAGCCTTCCAGCAAAGACATATTAACGATTTTATTGACTCCCGGATTAATAGTATCCGCAACCGAGGCCAGAAGTCTGGCAGCACAGGGGTCAGTTGGAGATCCCGACTTCAAGGACTTAAGAATTTTGAGAGAACAGGCCAGCTCAATAGGCTCAAAAAACGACAAGGCATTAGTAGGCGCAGCAGGCAAAAATCCAGCTAGAGAAACCTTGCCTGCCATACTAAAAGAGAAGCTAGCTTGTATAGTGCAAATCTTGTCCAAAAAAACTTAGCAAGAATATTGCACCAAGTCTCTGAAGCTAGTACAGATCGGGCTAGGGCACTGGGAGACATAAAACTTTGCACAATGGAGAATATTTCTTTGGAATTATTACTCGCTTGGTCAATACGTAGAGAATAGTAGCAGCCTTTTGCAGCAGCTATGGCAGTGTAGTAACTTTTTTGTTTAACTCTCAGTTTGTGTTTGGCTAGAGGGCAATAGCCACTCAAGCGCCAGGCCCTTTCCAGTATTTTGCATTTGTGTTTTAAAGCTTTAAGCTCAGAAGAGAACCAAGGTTTGGAGGGAGACTCTCTAGCAAACTTAGGCCGGCGAGGTGTTGAAAGCACGGACACCGAATCAGAAATCCAGTCAGTGAACCTAGATAAGATTCCCTCAAGATCTACCTGAAGAGAGGGCCAAGATGCAGCCAAAGAGCTAGAGAACTGAGTAGGATCTATCTTACTGAAAGTTAATGGGCAATGGTAAACAGCCTTCCTAACAGGCTGAGTAATTTCCCAAGAAAAGCATATGAAAAAATGGTCTGACCAGGAGACGGGAGAGGGCTTTACCACCTGAATCTGGAAGTTGGCGCACACGGGGTCTTAAATATGGCCCGCCTGATGAGTAGGGTGGGAAACCCATTGAGAAAGATGTGCCAACTCCAGGGAGCTAAGAAACTCAACCGTGTCTCCTGCGTCAAATTCATCAAGATGAAGATTAACGTCTCCCAAAACCAGATAGCGGGAGAAACGCAAAGCACATTCAGCCATAGAATCCCCACATGATTTAAGAAACGCCTCCGATGGACCTGGAGAGCGATAGATAAGAAAGCCTCCTAGAGTGAAGTGAGGTGAGAACTGTATACTAAAGTCCAAAACCTAACATTCATTCCATGCAGCGGAGGCCTCACCATGCAGCAC
Source organism: Triturus cristatus (assembly GCF_964204655.1). Classification (NCBI taxonomy): domain Eukaryota; kingdom Metazoa; phylum Chordata; class Amphibia; order Caudata; family Salamandridae; genus Triturus; species Triturus cristatus. The sequence goes on from NC_140589.1 coordinate 1,057,433,469, forward strand.
CCAGCACTCCCTATACAAAATAGCCAGGCCACCCCCTCTACCAGCTACACAGTCAACCCGATGAAGCTTGTAGCCAGAAGGTGTTACCAATGCCACAATAGGATTGGAGGAGGTGTCCAGCCAAGTCTCAGTAACGAAACAGCAAATCCAAGGATTTTTCGGTGATCATATCAAACACATCTATATAATGCTTCCTTAAAGATCTAGCATTAATCAGGGCAGCGCTAATACGCACAGCCTTTTTTGCTTCATGAGACAGATGACCAGGGGATGAAGCAGGCATCAGTGTAGTTCCACACTCTAGACAACCATAAGCCGACTGAAAGGACATAGGGCAACCTCCATGCGAAGAACAGGGGGGAGGCCGGAGTGTTTTCAGAGACTCACCAGAATACCGACATCCATACCCTAGGAACGGCCATACAGGAAAGAACCATATACACCATACTTATGAGGTATGCGAAACACATATGATTTTGAAAGACGCTAAGAAATAGTGATGCTAACGAATACCTGTAGCCTTTTTTTATATATTTTTTAATATTTTCTAATGCAATGTGAAATCGTTCAAAAATACAATATTCAGAATATGAATGTAAGTATAATGTATTCGGAATAATCATTGTGATGAACTTTTTGTTGTACTGAATTAGGCAACATAGAGCAAGATCACACTGTATGATTTTAGCGTAACATGACATGATTTCAATTTATGATATTGATATTGAGAATGTGATATTGAATGGTACCTATCTAGGAATATCTTGATGAATTCAGATGTGCCTGAATAGACCTTTTAAAATAATAATACAGGCTTGCTTTTGGAGTTGAGTACGATATCACATATTCGTGATTTTATACACTTATCAATGCATTTATAAAGCCAAGAATGTAAAAAATAATTAATATTTTGAAAAAGAAATAGATGTGTTTTCTATTGCCTTCTAAAGGCTAGGCCCTCGTTCTGTGTTTTCTATATGTTTTTTCTGTTTTGTAAATGAGACAGCAAATGTAGAATTGTTAAGAGATACTTTGATCTCTAAGGGAATAAGGAATTTTTTTAAATCTGTTTGGAGATGCTAATATAAAAATCTAAAACCTTTCATGTATGTTCCTTTGATAGCCCTGAAGAAGTCTCATGGGAGACGAAATGCGTTGGCTATGGCTATGTGAACATGAAATGTGAAATAGAAGAAATCTTCATTCAAAAGCAATAAAGAAGAAAATCGTTATATCTTGTTTGTGTCACATGCTTTATCAAACGGCTGTTGTTACTTGGAAACCATACAAAAGTATATAGTGCTGAACCTCCTGTGTATGTGTATGTCAATGTAGGACTTGGTCCCACATTCTTGAGAGTAAAGAGGGTAATACTCTCTGGTTTCGCGCACTATCCTTGATTCAATTACGGCAACCACTGATATTTGTTTGGTGCGGATCTAATCAACCTCCACCCTCTTCTTTGTGCTTAGAATACCGACATGAATTAGCAACATAAGGCCCAACTCGGGTAGCATAACTGGCCCTGGCCGCTGACTTGGCGCAGACAAGCTTGCCTTAAGCGTGCCTTTGGCGCGCTGCCTGTGCGCCCACTGCGCGTCCGTGTAGAGGCCATTAAGTAACGTGAGCTGAGGGCGGCGTGCAGAGACTATAGCGCTGACCGCAGAAGGCAAGCGGCACAGAAAAAAATGGCAGCTGAGACCGAAACTGGCCTCAGAAAGTACAAGGAGCGAGGAATTACACACTCATAGCACAGGGAAGCAAATAAACAAACATAATGCACAGTTTAAAAGCCACCAGTAGATTCCCCAAACGTGAGTCGGTGGAGGTTGAAGTCATTAATATTTAAAAACAGATTCCCAAAACAAAATGTACCGCGCCCCCCAATGAGTTCCCCAATCACAATTCAATAGGGAAAAAAAATAATAAAAGGAAAGAGCGTTCATTTAAAAAATTTTAAAACGGAGCCATAAAAGAGAACCTTTTCAAAGCGGTGGTTTGGGCCACAATAGGAGGTTGGGAAAGACCTGCACTCTTAAACAGCTCTCCACCCCAATCTCTCCCCTCACCTCAATCAACGCAGACTTCCCGCAGGCACTGCATGGACGGACATAGTCACGATGGCAAGAGGCCAATTGTAAACACATCAGTGACCTATTAGATGAGCAAGGCCTGCTGGACTTTCTGAGGGTACAGCAGGACTTCGGACTCCCAGTCTCAGAGCATTGGCACTACATTGCAGTACGACACTGGGTAACACTTCCATCGATACGGCTCCACGCACGTAGGCTGCTAACCCCATTTGAACGCTGGCTCCTGTCCAAGGAAAATGACCACTGCTTGCTGTCAGACATATACATGTCCCTAAACACCTTAGCTAACCCTTTAAGCTCACCAGCTAGGAAAAGCTGGGAGACAGAAAGCGAAACACCGATTAACGGACAAGGAACGGGTAGACATTATACATCGAGCTCGCTCGTCAGCTACTAGCGCATCTGGAAGGGAAACACTGCTTAAAATCATCCACTATTGGTATTACAAACCTGCTCGTCTAGCCCTGTGGCAGAGGGAGGGATGATGAATTCTGGCGCCAATGCAATCACTCAGGTACACTCTCCTACCTGTTATGGCACTGTCCCAAGCTCCACCATTAATGGGCGGAAGTACTGGCAGATGTCGACAAGATGTTTGCCACCAAACTACCCCGCTTCCCAGTTATATTCTTCTGGGGTTTCCCAATGTCCAAACATACCCTCTGCGCACCTCTAGGGGATGGCCATCACCCTGGCACTATGCGCAAAGAAACAGGTTTTGCTATCAAAATGGGGATCGAACACAATCCCAACACATATGAACTGGTTGCATAAACTATGGGATTTACTGGACATGGAAAAGCTAACAGCGGTTATAAATCACACCTTACCAAAATTTGAGAAATTGCGGGGATCAAACATCTATCCACCACATTTCATGAACTCTCCTGTCCAATATACCTACGTGTCCTGCGCCTCATATCCATTGCCCAGGCTGATGATTAATGTGTTAACAGGTGTGGGTGAATACAGAATCAAAATGAAACTATCATGTGTGAGCATGGATTGTTTTGTTTCCCTCCCCCCACTGCGGTCTGATCCCGTCCCACTCCCCCCCCCATTTTCTCCTTCTCTTTACTGTCTCTTCACTGGCCAATGGATGTAGGCGAATGACTTTGTAACTTTAAAAACAATAAAAATTATACAATCCTAAAGGGAAAAAAGATTGACAGGGTGGCAAGAATTGAAAGAGACAGTGGACTCGTATTATGGGAGGCTTCTCCAGGCATTTAAACAGTATAGCAGTATGGAAAATGTGTCAGGGAAACATATGGGACATTTTGTATATCGATTTGCGTATGGATTAAGACCCGAAATAAGTGCAATGATAGAACAGCATTTGATTTGCTGGCAAATCAAGCCCATAGACGAAATTCTTCGGTAGGCAAAATATTGTGGAGATTAAGTGGATTCCAAGTATAAGAGGTTGAAGGAAAAAATGATGTTGGTTCAGTTGAAGGCAGCAAAGAAAGGTTATGTGGGAATTGGCGCAGATTGTTGTACTATAGTACAGGGAAATGGTCAAACGAATTCTGGTATGCGTGGAGTAGCAGGAGGATAGCAACACAATGTGACAACCCAGGGCAGAGGAAGAGGGGGTTCAATAGAAATGTTGAAAAATACTCATCTATCTCAAATTTGCAGCAAGTTTGGGCATTTAAGCGCATGTGTAGGTTTAATCCACTGAATCAGATGAATAACAGGTAATGCAGGGTAAAAATATGCAGGCTACTCCCAGGAGTGTCCAGGGACACTCCTGGGAGTAGCCGCGTGCTTTATAAATGCCATAAATGATGCTTAATCAGCAAGCTCAAAGACAGAAACATTTTAATTTGACTATACCACGAGTCCCTATTCCCCAGTTGAATGGTCAGGTGCAGAAATATAATGTGAACATGGGATTCCATACAAATGACCAAATTTACACAAACCCAAAGGTAACTGATAAAGATTGATGACAGTGATTCTGATTTGTCCCAATGATGGTGCCTGAGAGGGGAGGAGGAATGTGTGCTTGGCGCATCCCTAGAGGTAGGCCTGGGTGGTCCTTATGTGGCTGGCAAGGTAAATGGAACACCTATTTAGTTTCTTGTCGACACTGGTGCTACCCGTTCCACTGTGAGAACAGTGGAAGTTCCCAACCTACCCCTCTCGGGAGAAAGAATCCAAGTTGTAGGAGTTTCTAACCGATTAATGTCAACCCCTGTGACTGAACCTGTTAAGGGACAAATTGGATCATTTGAGGTTTTGTACAAATTTGTGATATGGGATTCTAGCCCAGTAAATCACTTGGGTCGAGATCTGTTATGCAAATTGAATTGTTCTATCTATTGCATTCTGAAAGGAACAGAGTTTCATACCAATGATAAAGATAATGTATTCAAAACGACAAAACAAAAGACTGAAATCGAAGGATTATTTCTCTTATTAACCATTGATGATTTACCCTTAGAATTGAGAGACACTGTGTTACCTTAAGTTTGGGATTTCACAGGAAAAGATATTAGGCTGATCAAAGGAGTGGCTCTGATATGAAACCCTCTGAAACCAAATGCAGAGTTTCTTCAAATTCCACCATATAATCAGAGTAACAAAGCCATTGCCGGTATAACACTTCTGATTGAGTCATTGATTGAACAGGGAATTTTGGGAAGCCCATGCTATTCACCTATTATGGGAATTCAGAAACCGAATGGAAAGTATAGGATTGTGCAGGATTTGCGCAAAGTTAATCAGATTGTGATACCATGTTGTCCAATTGTGCCAAATCTAACCATGATACTCTATCAGATTCTAGGTGAAGCTGAATGTTTTTCTGTCATTGATTTGTGTCAAGCCTTCTTCTCCATACCTTTACAACTGGATAGCCAATTTTTATTTGCTTTCCAGTTCGGAAACCGTGGCTTGGCATGGCGCCGAGTTCCACAAGGGTCTAGAACTTGGAATCATTGGTGATGCCAAATCGTTCTGTTGTGGTACAGTACATTGACTGCTTGTTGGTAGCATCAGGTACTCATGAGGTTTGCATATGTGACACCATTGCATTACTGAATCATCTGGCAGTGAGTGAGCATAAGGTGTCACCAACAATATTACAGTTTTGCAGGAGGGAGGTCCTTTACTTACATCACACTGAGAAGGAAACCATAAAGGTGTCACAAGATCGGATTATTGCCATTCTGCAGATAAATCCACCATGCACACAAAAAGAGATTCACATGTTTCTTGGGATGATTGGCTATTGCAGCCAGTGGATTCTAAATTTCTCATTGACAGCTAAACCACTTCATAGGCTTACACACAACGATGTGTCAGATCCAGTTCATGCATGTGCTCTTTTAATGAACTGCGGGAGAGTGTGAGTCCAGATCCAGCATTGGGAATGCCCGACTTTAATAAAAGCTTCACTCTGTTCTGCAGTGGACATAAAGCAGGCTGGACCCGAGACAAAAATAAATCTGAGCTGCTCCGTTCTCCAAACTCAGGAAGCCACTCATCAGCCTGCCCAGCACTCGCTTCCACTCCTGGCATTGTCCTGCAGGCTGTGGGGGTGCAACAAAGCTTACAGCGGGACAGTGGTTCCAAATTGTCTGATTTTCTGATTCTCCCACCCGGCCAAGCAACAGCTATAATTGCTGTGGCTGCTGCTGCCCTGCTGTGTGTCTCCCTCGCGGCTTCTACCTGCATGTATTGTTTCACAACCACCTGTGTCACCAGAATAATTAAAACCTGTTAAAAACAAAACTGACTCTTCGGGGTTTTTCCAAAATCTGAAATGATTTAATTCACTTTTTAAATGCTGAATGGAACTAATCCATTTTCTCCTAACACTGATAGGGATCTTCCTTCCACAAGGGAGTACTAGTTCTGCAAACCAATAATTTTGTTGTTGTTGAAGTTACTGAGAAAAAAACACTTACTCCAACCTACAATCTGTGGGCTGGCAGGTAAAGCAAATGAAATGGAAATCATCACACCATATGCCTCCCAACATGCCCCCTCCCAGCCACTCTCGAGGCTGCCTTAGTGCACCCCTTTGATGAGAAAAATATTACTCCCAACACAAACTTGGGTTCTGCCCCTCTTGCCTGCTCCCCAATATATATTCTTGTCCACCTTCGTGGTGGTCAATCGCAGCACTCTAAGATACTTGGGGCATGTCAATTCAACAATCTCATTTACCTAAAGTTTTAGACAGGTACCCACTGCTTCTCAAAGTCTATCCCTCTTTGTTCCACTGTCATTTTTAACTTGTCCATGCCCATTGTGTCCCATATTTTGTAGAGCTGTTTATGATCCAGTACCTTCTTGTGCCCCATGCTCCAAGTATCCCCTGCTTGGCTGCGCTTCCTAAAATGAGTATTCATTTTCCATTTGGAGATTTAGGGAGATACGTAAGTAAGTTTATCTTCTATCCCTAAAATATGTGTGATGCGAGCTGCTGCAGCGGGCATTCAAACAGTCTATCAATATCATAACATACTTCTCCCAGTATCTATTGAGTTTGTGGCAGTGCCATAGTAGGAGTAACAGCGAACCTGTTTTACAACAACCTCCACTCATGTACCATTTTCAGGTAGAGTACCAGTATGAAGTTATTTTTATTAATGTTTCCTTGAAGGAAGCACTAATCGCTCTGACTTTGGCCCTTTGGTATGCTCCCTGCCACTCTCTGGCAGCTAGGGTTCTACCTGTTCCTTTTCCAACCTTTTTTGTTGGGCATTTGTCCTATGTATCAGTCTCTGTAGCAGATGTTTATAAATGTTTGAGATAGTATGTTTAATCCCTGACTTAGTAATAATTATTTGAATGGCCCTAAGGGACGATTAGCTGCCTGTTTAATAAGAGGGTGGGAAACCCAGTGCTGTATCTTTCCTCTTTTGGAAGTCCATAGTCTAATCTAATTTGTTCAAAGGATTTTAGATTCCACTTCCCCCCTTTCATAAAGGTCCCCTATCCTTTTACAAACCGGTCTTTGCCAGTCGGTGAAATTGTCTTCCTATAGCCTGGTTTATAGACATGGTTCCTCATAATCGGCATCATGGGTGATGGAATGGAGACCAGGTCCTGTATATTATCACTTTATCCCATGCCATCATGGTTCCCGGTGTGAATGGTGATAACTCCAGTGCCTACGGTCTGTGTTTTTGGGATCCAGCTTCCCTTCCATATATGTGTGCCTAGAATGATTTGGTTCATGAAAAACCAATGTTTCTCGCTCTTGCTCCTGTGCCATTCTATGATGTATCGAAGCTGTGCCGCATGATACTAGTGTGTTATTGTTGGGACACTAAGCCCCTCATCTCAACTGGTCTATACATTTGCTTAGAAGCTATTTGTGGCCTATTCCCAGTCCAAATAAAGTTAAATAACAGTTGTATGTGTTTTAACATTCCTTTAGAGGGAAGGAGCAGCAGGGTCTGTGCCACAAAGAGAAATCTCTGTAGTGAGGTCATCTTGGCCGCCGCAATGCAGCCCAGCTAGGACAAGCCTGCTCTATGCCAGTCCCGGAAATCTGACTTTAACTTCCTAGTGAGATCTACATAGTTTTATTTTTACATTTTGTACATAGTTGGTGTGATCTTCAGGCCTAAGTATGCCCGGCTGTTGGCTGCCCACTGCAGCCGCAGCTGCAACTGTATTGTAGTCCTGACAGCTTTTGGCAGGGATAGGCCTAACAGCTGAGATTTATGGATATTTATTTAAAAACCAGAGGTGGCAGAGAATCTGCAAATTTTACATAGCACCTCCATCAAGCAGTTTTCAGGATTAGTGAAACACAGCATATTGTCATCTGCCTACATGCATGGTATATGCTAAGTTCGGCCCAAGGTCACCCCGGAGATGGCTGTTTTTTGCCTGAGGTCTGTGGCTAGAGGATCCATACCTAGTGCAATAAGCATTCCTGAGGGGTTCCCCTCCTTATCAGTATGGGAGATGTCTGGGAACATTAGTTCTAATGCCCGCCGGGGATCGCAATGTTAACTAAAAGTCCACATGATGAACCGTGGGTTGACTCGCATGCAGGTTTATGTGAGTTTGAGGAACAACAGTGCATCCAATCAAACGTCTTTTGTGCTTTGACCACAGCCAAAACTGCTCTACACCCCTGCCCGACCCACCTTATCTATTATATGCAAGTTCTTTGTATTGTCAGGGCAGTTATGCCCAAGTAGCTTGTCTTATATGGGTCTACCAAGATCTACATGTAGGTGCCTAAACGTCTACCTAAGATACCAGTCATGAGCTTAGCATCAAAGTTAAGTAGGGAAATTGGACAGCAGGACAAGTAAAGCTGTGGATGCTTTCCAGGTGTGGGAAGGATCATGATAGAGGCTTCTGCATTGTCCGGGTTGTTGAACCCTTCTTTCTCACTTCATTAAATAGCTGTGTGAGTGTAGGAGTTAGCTCCCAGCAGACCGTTTTACAAAAGAGAGGCATGGAGCTGTCTGGTCCAAGGGATTTCCGGGATTTAGGTCGTGACATACCACTGATAACCTCTGTAAATGTTAAAGGCTTCTATCATGCCTTAGACTGGGAGTCTGTAAGTCAGGTAAGTGTAACCCTTTCTTAGAAGAGCCTCCATTGCTTCTTCGAGTAATGGATCCGCTGTGTACAAGATTGAATAAAAGTCAAAGAATATCTGTTTTATCCAAGCATGCGTGGGACATTTACTGCCTGCTTCTTCCCAACCTAATAATATTTCTAGTTTCTTAAGCCCTGAGCTTACACACTAGTAACCACCCAGCTCCATTCCTGCCATTATAGTTTCAACCCGAGTAGAGCATATTCTGCTCTATCCATATCTAAGGCATGCAATTGCATCTGTGCTGCTTGCAATGACTGCCACATTTCTGTGCTCCCTTGGTTGGTGTTCATGCTCCAACATCCTTACCTATTTCTCTAGTGTGAGTGTTTCTTCAGCCTTTCTTTGTTATTTGCAGCTGCCAGAGCTTTCAGTACTCTTCAAACTGTGGGCTTGTGCTGCTCCCACAGTGTGTGGGAACCTATGCTCTCCGATCTGTTCTCTAGGATCTAATGCTTTATCGTGGATTTCACTGTTCCTCTCCGTAAAGACAAGGTTGTCCCTTAGGCGTCAGTTGTTCATCCCAGGTGCTGATTTTGGCACCTTTAGGATATCCATATTGGCGCATAGTCAGACAGCACCAGCGGATCTATCTCCGTTTTGGTTAGCAATTTCATTATGTCTGGGGAGCCCAAAAAAATTATCTAATCTAGCGTATGTTTTATGTGTAGCTGGAAAATAAATGTAATCTTTTTCATTAGAGTATAAAAGAACTCCACATGTCAGCTAGTACCAATTTGTGTAACCATGCCTCTCCCTCTGTGGGAATGGCCCTCACTTGCTCTACCCGCTTTGTGGATCTGTCTCTTTCATTGCACATTACAAAATTAGTATCTCCATCTCCATCTCTTCTGCACCCGGGCTGCACGCCAACTGTCTCTGTCATTCGCATTTTTTTTTTATAACATATTTTATTTGTCAAAAGCACATAAAGAGCGGAGCTTTGTGACCCAGAGACATCCGTAGCATCAATATACATTATCATGACTTTGACACTTTTCTCGTATACATAAGAAAGTGTTAAAAGAAATTGCAGGTAAATCAAAACAAAAAGGAAAAACATACAACACCCCCCCACCCCCTCCACCATCGCACTGTCGACCATGCAAGATCAATATATACAGTCAAAGCCACAATCCTACGCTCACTACGGTTCACTTCCAAGAAGCCTCTATCCCACCAAGTGTACATAAAGAATACCTCGGAGAAAAGGTGAGAGATTAGGGCCGGTCTGAGCACTGAGCTGGAACAGGCTCCAATTCCAGGCCCCGATAGTCCGCCCAGCGTTTTCAAATTTTGTAGTGTTTACGAGGGCACCCCTCGCGACAAAGATGGGAGCCTCTAAGCCCATACAAAAGTCTAAGCCTTTCTTCCAAACGGAAATGTAGGGCGCCGCTATCGCCTTCCAGGCCCTAGCAATGTCACTTTTGGCCAAGGTAAAACCCAGGAGCATAAGATGACGTTTGTAAACATTGCCCCAATATCGTCCATGACGTGCATGAGAACCAGCTTAGGTGACCTAGGTAGATCCCAACACAGAACCTCCGACAGGCAGGACATTACTCCCCGCCAGAACCGCGCCAGCGCGGAACAGTCCCATATGGTATGAAGCCGTCATTCGCAATTTTATAGGCATTTTTTCATATTTTCATTGGTAATGGTGAACTTTGAATTCTCAAGAGGCTCGGTGGGATCTAGCCAATTTCTCCGGGTGGAAAAGGGTGGAAGTTTGCGATGCACGTCCATTCGACCCTCACAACTTAATTTTGCACTCTGCACTCTGCTATTGCTGGATCAACTCTCTGGTCCGCCACCGGGTTCTTCCCGTTTGATGCGTAGACATTTGGTTTGTGTGGATCTCGTTTAATCCACTTCCGGCTGACTGCCATTTTGGGAGAGGTTGACAGTCTAGTCTATCGGGGCTCAACAGATTACTATAAATTATGGGGAAAACCCGGGCACGCAGTGGATGCACGCAGTGGGTGCGCTGCTGGCCCGCCAAGGGCAAGCCCATTTGTGCCCTTCCGCGCTCGGACAGCGCTAAGTGCCAGCTATGCTGTCGTTTTTGCACCAGATATTTTTACTTTGAAGTATACAATACAATATAGCAGGGGTATTTTAATGGAGCTACAATGGGCAGGTAAGACATGTTCTGAACCATGTATTGACCCCTACCTAGCCCGGGGCATAGTGCAGTGCTCGATCTGTGGCCTAACTATCCCGCGCATCTCACTATCTACCCAAACCTACACTGCCACTAAGGCATATCCCAGAGGGGTATCATGCGTACTTATTAATGTGAGGTTGTTAATTAAGAATGCTATTGCATGTCAAGAGTTTTTAGAATCCAATCATATAGAGATAGCCTTCATTACTGAGACTTGGGCAAACGCCTCCTCGGACCCGGACATACGTCTGACCATACCAGTAGGGTTTAAAATTCACAAAGTAGATCGGGTACAGAGAAAAGGCGGGGGCATAGCCCTCATTCTCAAATCTAGCTTTGAATCTTGTATTAAAGTGAGCTTGGACAATCAGGACTGCTAAGCATTCAACTTTAAAATTTAACTCTAACATCAATACTCTTTTAATGGAATCTTATTCTACAGTCCACCCAAATCCAAGGCCGCTTTTTTAGATAATTTAGGCTCCTTTTTATCTTGTAAAGTTGAACACCCCAATTTCACAGTACTAGGGGACTTTAACTTCGATCTGGAAAATGATGCAGATCCAGATAAAAAAGCACTTATTGATCAGAAGGATAGTGCAGGGCTGTGTCAACTTGTTAAGAGTTTGACACAGAGCGCTGGACACTGCTTGGAGGGGATTTTTTTCAGATAACTCTCACCTCAATCAATCAATAAAATCTTCATACGATCTCTTTAAAAGCAGATCATAAAAGCACAATTTCAATCAAGCACCCTGCAAAATTAACAAATACCAAAACATTTAAAATCATTTGAAATCATGCTATACTTTGTACACCCCATGAACCTAGACCACTTAATATATATACATGTAATTCTTGCTTACCGCAAATATGCCATTAAACCACCTCGGGCCTTTCTCTTTTTCATGCAAGCCCACAGAAAAGTAGCTACTGAGAAACAAATAAAGCGTCAGGCAGTAAAGTGCCACCCTACAATGACTAAAATTGTGGCACCTTAAAATTGGATGAATAAATGCTTCTCTTTCTGTTTTATAAAACTCACAGAACAGAACTGGATGTAGATCCAATTGAGAGAAATGGTTATCACACGGGCATGGACTTAAATCTGAGTGTTTAAATTTTCTCTCAGGATGCCCCAACATCAAAGGGATAAGATTCAGGCGGAATTGCAGTAGTATGTATCCATGCTGCGCTATTGTAGTGCGGGCTAGGTAGGAACATCCTTCCTCCAGTCTAGGGGGCATCCTGTCATAAGCAAGGGCTGCCTTTTGTCCATGATTCCTTTCCCTACAGACTTGATTGGCTCTCCACATATATGTCTCAATTAAATTATGCTTTGAGATCCTCCTGTAAGCTTTTTGGTCCCAAAATAGTTCCCCCAGCCCAATTGCATTTAATTCTGTCTCCCCGGATCTAAGCCACCAGATCCTATCACAGTAGTGCATCTTCAGGCAGTCTTTAATTATACTTTGTGTGAGGTTGACAGTGGTCCTGCGCCATTTAGAGAAGCATAAAATAATCGGTGCTATTCTAATGGTGTCTACCATGTATGGTAACCCTAATTTGAGATGTAAAATATAGTTAGAGAAGAAAGGGGGTATAGATGCCCGAGTTAAAAAAACTGTCTTCCAATATTTGGAGTTGGTCAATATGTGCCATACCCCAAACTCCCACCCCATAAGTAGCGGCAGCCTTAGTCTTGGCCTGATAGATTTTTTGATTGGGTCCAAGGGGCTGGCGCCTGACTTTTTGGTGAAAACCTTGATAGCTTGCAAACTTCTTTCCATACCTAACGCTCTAGCCGCTACCAGGTTTACCCATGATTGTTTTTTATCAAATAAAACTCCCAGGTATGGGAGAGACTCTGCCACTTCTATTTTCCTGGAGTCCAAATGAAAATGGGGGGAATTTGCACCTTTACTGGCTCATGCCATTATGATAAAAGATTTTGTTTAATTAACTTTAAGGTCCTGCGAGGCAATGAATGATGCGTAAGATGTTATAAGACTTTGGAGGGTTACCCCCGTTCTTGCGATTAACACCGCATCATCAGCATAAGCTAATATTGGTAGGGGGGGGGGGTGTTGTTGAACTTTGGCACATCCAGAGATGGGCCCAACAGGGCTGCCTCGACCCCTGTTTGTGTAGATGGAGAAAAGAAAAGGGGCAAGTACACATCCCTGCCTGAGTCCTCTAGTGATCTTAAATGAACTGGTGTATTCACCCTTGGTGCCATACCGGGCACAAGCTATGACACTGGCGTATAGTTGGCGAATACAATACTTTTTTGGGGATCAATCCTCATCCCCTCCATCAGAAGCCAAAGCTTCTGATGGGTCACTCAATCAAATGCCGCTGTGAGGTCCATGAAGGCCATATAGATCTTTCTGCCTTTTGCTTTTGTGTATTTATCTATACAAAGTGAAAGATTTAGGCATTGGTCTATAGTGCCCTCACCTGTGGAAACCATATTGTGCCTGCATCAAGATGTTGTTATCTTGGGCAGACTCTTCCAACCTTGATACGAGGAGCCGACCCATAAGTTTGGCAGTTGTATCCAGTAGGGAGATGGGCCTGTAGTTCTTTGGGCTGCCCCTATCCCCTTTTTTTTTATATATTGGGACTATGATGCTATGCTTCCAGGATGATGGAGGCCCTTATAATGCTATGCTGTTAAAACATTTGTAAGTAGCAGGGCTCACAAATCATAGTTATCTTGAAAGAGGTCATATGGCACCCCGTCGGGGCCTGGAGCCTTCCTAGGGACACAGGCTCCCAGCCCTCTTCTGACCTCTGAAAGTGAGAAATTCACACTGCCCTACAATGGAGAGTCTATATCAAAGGGGGGCTTCGCAGGGGAGGTGTTGGATCCAAAAATAGGTTCAAAATGTCTCACCCATAATTCTTCGTCAGCATTTGACTCTAAGGACGGGTCCTTAGGATCTTTGAAATAAGGCGCATTTTTACTTTACGAAAGTCTCTGCTGCTGCCTGACCTAGCCGCTTGCTCGAGACCATCCCATGCTTCCTCCCTCATATCTTTCTTTCTATTCCTTCTAGCAGCCTTATAGTCGCTACGTAGTGATTTTATTAGTGCTGGATTTCTGGGATAGGTCTTCAGCCCATTTTATGAGTGTTTTTCTTGCTTTAGAGCAGGGGGAATCAGACCAGCGCTTAGCGGATGAGCTATTTGCCGGTTTGTGACGGGTATGAGGCACTTTTACTTTCACGATAAGGTTTTTGAACTGAGATACTAGTAGTGATGGGCAGGTCTCTTCAGCCAAACAGTGAAAAATATCATCCAGTATATTTACTGTGATTGCAGGAACCAGCTTAAGCTTCTCAACTTGTGCCCACTTTAATTGGTAGCCATACTTCTGAGATACGGAAATGTTTGTTACTTTCTGTTGCTGTTTCGCTTCTTTATTGGGGATACTTAAATGGATAGTTAGAATGGCGTGATCGCTATAACTTGTGAATAAGTTATCTACATGAAACACCTTTTCGTTAGATGGGATAGAAACTAGGATAACATCGATTGTGGATTCATAGTTGATCCGCCTGAATGTTTTCCCTATATGGCCTTCCTTCATGTTATTGGCTATACCCATAGTCCTAATATATTGTAGTCTATTAAGGCTGTCTCCATATTCGTTGTGAGCAAAGTGGAGGAATGGGTTACCCTGAAGATCTTCCAGCCCGCACACCCTGACCTCATTATGCTTACAAAGGTGAATGTTGAAGTCGCCCACCCAGATGATGTTAAGTAGGCCCTTTTTTGTGATCGAATTAAGTTTGTCTATCTCGCTGTTTAATTCAGCTACCACAAACTTCATATTTCCACCAAATTCATTGTTGTAATAATCAATTAAAAGCCAGACGCCTTCATCGGTGGTCTCTAGCCGAAGTAATTGAAAGTGGGTATTCGAGGAATCAACCAACCTTACATTTATTGGTAGAGTGTTAGAGATTAAAGTTAAAAGGCCCCTCTTTGCTCTCCCTGATGCTGATGGCACTGCTGCTGTCTGGAACGAATGATACCCAGTGATAAAGATGGGCTCCTTGGCCCATGTTTCCTGAAAACAGATGATCTCCTGTTTTTGCCATAATTTGTGCCACTGCTCATTGCCTAGCTTAGATGTAATGCCGGCCACATTCAAAGACGCTAAAGTAATCATATTTTTGTCAATTTTGTTCTTAATGGGTATAGTCTCAGGGCTCCCCTGTAATGAAAGCATTGATTTGGCTGGTATAGTTGCTCCCCCATCATCGGTGAGGTCAGCTGCGGTTAGTCAATCACAGGCTTCAGGTATGACAGAACGGCATTTCGGTTTTCAGCCTCAACCCTCGGATACTAGTGGTTCCCTCCTCAAGGGTGTATGGTGGGCAATCCTCGCCCGGGGCCTCTGTTCATTTCCATACAGGCTGCCCTGGTTGTAGAAGTGCTCCAACGATAGTGGAATAATCTAAGTGCCCCTAAAGGGGATTTTATGGAGCTGTCTTAAGAGTATTTTACCCGAGTGTGCGTTGTTAAGGTTTATCACCACACAATCACCATTAATAAATTTAGTAGAAGTTCCCAGCCACCCCACTCTCCTGGCCATGATAATTTGGTTTAACAACGGACAGCTACTCCCATCAGGTAGATGACGTGATAACAATTGTCCATTAGCTGCGTTGTTGATTTATGCTGGTTTTCCGGCAGAGGAGGTACATTTGCCAAAACCAGTACTAATGGAGAAACTGCTGGTGGGAGGTGAAGGATCTGCTATGACTTTTGATTTAATCCCCCCATGAGGATGTCTGATCTTCCTGATGGCCGAGGGTCAGATCTTGTGTCCCCCAGTACTGGAAGCGTCTGATGATTCAGATTAATTGCTTCGGGTGATAATAAAGTCGGCTCTTCCACAGACAGGTCGGAATGACCGTTGACAAGGGGTTGCGGGTCACATGACCATGTGGCAGAACTGATTGTAGAACAGGGGATGGCAGATATGGCAAGAACCGAGTTAGTACACGGCTGGGAGTTGAATATTTTCTTCTACTAGTCGTGCTGACCCGTGCGCAAGGACTCTACAGGGAGCTGAGTAGTTGCTCTCTTGACCTCTATACCAGACAATCGTTCTTCAATCTGCGTTAGTTTAGCTAAAATCGAGTCCAATAGAGTAGTCATCATTTTACCTACTCTGCCCCATAGTGCCTCTTCAGATGCCGATGACGAAGAGGGTGAACTTGGGGTAGCCCGGGACAGGGAACACACTGTGCCAGGGCCTGTGGCAGCCTTGGTATTGGTTCCCTTTAGTTTTGAGGCTCGGCTAATTTTAGTTGGCTTCGGCTTTGACACCCAACCGCCACTGCGTCTCTTAGCTGGTGGATCGTTTGTAATATTAGGGCGAGATAAGCGTTCCGGCTCCTTTGTGGGTGTGGCGGCAGCTGGCAGGAGTGCAACAGGGGAAATTCCCAGATGGCTTGGTAATGAGTTATCAGATGATAGCAGCTGTAGGGGCTGAGTGTCAATATTATCATCTATTGAGACCCCTGGGGAGGTTCTAGGCTGGTGTGGAAGAGGTTCCAGTGATAAACCTCTCTCAGCTAGTTCGATCTCATGTGTGAGTACACTAGGTGCTCAAGTCAGAAATGCATCGAGCGTTGTTACAGTCCCTCCACCCACTTTCTCACTAGGCCCCTTCCGCTTCACCATCTCTCAATGTAGAAGCTCTAACAAAGTACACTGAGAGCAAATTATAAACAGTACGTTAAAGGGTGATGGATGTTAGAGGTGGGGCCCAGTACAGTCTCCTGCAGGGCTCCAACAGGCGTAGATGGCCACGCCCTTGGCCCGGGCACGTCCCGCGTTGCTCCCAAATGGCTTTAATGAAGCTAGAGGGCAGCTGGGAAAGTGAGTCCCTGCACTGTGACAGGCACCTTTTTGTCTCCTCTCCTCTCCGATAGCGGCTACGCGCGCCGTGGGTCTGCGTTGCACCTAAATGGCGTTCAGGAAGCCAGGGGGCTGCTGGGAAAGTGAGTCCCCACACTGTGACAGGCACCTCTCTGTCTCCTCTCCTCCCTTAAAGCGGCTACACACGCCGTAAGTCTGCGTTGTGTCTAAATGGCGTTCAGGAAGCCAGGGGGCAGCTGGGAAAGTGAGCCCGTGCAGCATGACAGGCACCTCTGCTGGAGCAGGGTTTTCTATTGAAAATTTATTGAGATTTAAACTCCAGTTTATGTTATATGTCGTGATTTAAAATTACTGATAAATAATCATTAATTACTAGCTTTGTTAAAAGTCTTGATTAATCAACATTACTAATGAGAGAAATTACACGTGGGAATGCGTTTATGTTGCTTTATTAATACGTGAACTAAATTGGTGAGTAAATTAATTAAATGAGTGTCGCAAAAGTGCTATTTGTTTTGTGTTTGCGCTTTTAAATAACGTGCTCTAGTGCTTCTTTGTGTTGCAAACGGCTAGGTAATTACATACACATAAGGGTATTAGTGGGTATTAACACTGTATAATCATTACGATGTGGTAACGTTGTTTTGTGTTTCTTTAAATTAAGATGGTTCGTTTTGGCCTAAACCAAGATGGCCGCTATTTGCAGCCTGCACTCGAGTGATTGAAATGTGACGAGAGGCCTTGCTGAACATGGTTGGAAGTCACCTGACCACAGCCTCTGTCTGAATTAAAAGTTTCCGTGAGGACAGCAGCTCCAGGCTCGCTGCCAATTGCCCTTGGAGAAGAATAAAGCCACAATGAACTCTGATAAACTTGCGGTGGCTTCACTATGGTTCCGAGGAAAAGCATTCATGAATGTATCGTTTTTCTAGCTTGAGTTTCCTTCTTCCGTGTTTTTATTTTTGTGATTTTTTCTGAGCTGAGGTTTTCGAAATGTTGCTAGTCAACATCCTTTCCTGCTCGCTCTGCTCAGCAGCTCAACGGACGTTTAGAGTTTGTTTGTTACTTTTATTTTGTAAGTTTCACTATAAATAATGTTAGACTAGAGAGGGTCTAAGCCCACTTCTTCCCGAACCTATGCTCGTGAGGATCGACGCTGATTGAGAGGATGGCGACTCGGGAGATTTTACTGAGAGACCTGTCCTGACCCAAATGACACTTAGCTAGAATAGGTAACTATGAGAATAATGATTTTTGCTATTGTTTGACTTTCTTTTGAACTAATTTAGATAAAAGATGATCTTTGTTTGAATTCCAGTGTCGGGTGGTTATTTCCTTGTCATTTATTGAGTTTCAAATGTATTTCCTATGTTTAAAATCATGACTCAGGACAATTTCTTTAAGGTCGCATTGACCTCGCTTTAGATGCAGATTGGTTTAGGATCTCTCCTATATATTCAGTGTGGATAGAGTAATAGAATGAATGTTAGTGTGATGGGCCCTAGCGTATGATGAGTGTATGTGCGTGCGACTGTGGATTTACTCTGTCCGTGGAAGTAGGGAGAATTTATATGCTCCGATCTGCAGCAGTTTCCTGGTAGCAGAGGATGGTTAAGATTATTGTCTTGATCTGATAGATTGCTTGTACATAGGCTTTTTGATTTATTGGTTTATTGATTGATGTTGGTATATGTACTAATACTATATTGAGTCTGAAGGGGACTATTGACGGTGCCGAAGAGAGGAGGAAGAGTGCATACTTGGTGCAACTCTAGAAATAGACCAGGCAGGACCATTTGTAGATGGGAAAATAAATGGGGAGAGTGTTACTTTTTTGGTAGACACAGGAGCGACGAGATCAACTGTCAGGTCAGCAGATATTAGAAATCTTCCTCTCTCGGACGAAGCAATCCAAGTGGTTGGTGTAGCCAATACACAGATTAAGACTCGTCTTACCGAACCAGTAAGGGTAAGAATAGGGAAATTTTCAGACATGCACAGATTTGTAGTCTGTGACACCAGCCCAGTGAACCTGTTAGGTAGGGACTTATTGTGTAAGATGAATTGCACAATTTTCTGTACTCCGGATGGAATAGCTTTTGAGACACCAGATGAGGATGTTTTATACAGGATGACTCATAGAGGGAGTGAGATTGTTGGTACATATGCTGTGTTTAATCCAGATTATTTGCCTCAGGAGTTGAGACACACAGTAAAAACAGCGGTGTGGGATTTTACTGGAGAAGATGTGGGATTGATGAATAATGTAGATCCAGTGAAGATTTCAGTGAAAGAGGGAATCGTTTATCCTAATATCCCACAGTACAGACTCACACCAGAGATAATTGAGGGAATAACCCCTATAATTGACAAGATGATTCAACAGGGTGTTTTGAGAGAGTTACTGAGTAGCCCGTGTAATTCACCGATAATGGGGCTGAAAAAACCTAATGGAAAGTTCAGGATTGTACAAGATTTGAGAAAAGTTAACAAAATTGTGGTGGCATGTTGTCCCATTGTGCCAAATCCGTCAGTGATTTTGTATCAGATTCCTCATGATGCTGAATGGTACACGGTGATTGATTTGTGTCATGCTTTCTTTTCAATTCCATTGATCATGACAGCCAGCCGATTTTTGCATTTCGGTTTGGACAGCGTATTTTGGCATGGTGTCGTATCCCACAGGGGTATACAGAGAGTCCTTCGATATTCAATCAGTTATTGAAGAAATCATTGGAGAGTTTGATCATGCCTGAAAGCTCAGTACTAGTGCAGTACATCGATGACCTACTTGTGGCATCGAAGACACGTGAAGCTTGTGAAGTAGATACCATAGCTTTACTGAATCATCTGGCAGATGGAGGGTTAAAGGTATCTCCAGCCAAATTGCAATTTTGCAAGAAAGAGGTGCATTATCTTGGACACAATATTGAAAAGGGTCTGAGAAAGGTGACCGATGACAGGATCAAAATTATCAGAGGAATGAGAGCCCCAATGACCCAGAGAGAAGTGAGGATGTTTCTGGGAATGGTGGGTTATTGTCGTCAGTGGATAAGTAATTTCTCCCTGATAGCAAAGCCATTGATTAAGTTGACCAAAAGTGAAGTGAAAGACCCATTGGATCTGGATGCTGAACAAATGGCAGCATTTGAAGAGTTAAAGAGCAGAATGTGTGAAGCTGCTGCTTTGGGAATGCCAGACTATGAGAAAGAGTTTGAGTTGTACTGCAGTGAGAGAAATGGATGTGCACTTTCAGTGTTAATTCAGAAACATGGACAACTGAGAAGGCCAATTGCGTACTTCTCATCAACACTTGATCCCGTAGCTGTGGGTTTGCCAGGTTGCCTGAAAGCAGTAGCTGCTACATGCAGAAGCTTGGAACAGAGTGAGGGTATAATAATGGGATATCCTGTACGGGTATTCGTACCTCATGATGTGGCAATTCTTTTGACAAGAAGCAGGACTCAATATATGTCACATAGTCGGCTAACTAAATATGAGAAAATCATTCTGGGAGCATCAAATGTGACTCTTGAGAGATGTGTGAATGTGAATCCAGCAACTTTGTTGCCAGATGCTGAAAATGTGAATGTGGGAGATGATGTTGATCATGATTGTTTGGATGTGCTTGACTACTGCACAAAACCCAGACCAGACATAAGAGATTTGCAATTACCTGAGAGTGATCATGTGTTGTTTGTGGATGGATCATGTCTGAGAACTGATGATGGTGTGCTGAGTGCAGCATATGCGGTGTGCAAGGTTTCAGAAGTTATGGAAGCTTCGTCTTTGAAAGGAGTAAGGTCTGCTCAAGTGGCTGAATTGGTGGCATTGACGAAAGCTTGCAAGATTGGGAAAAATCTGAGAGTGACTGTGATGACTGATAGTCAGTATGGATTTAGAGTGGTTCATGATTTTGGCCAACTTTGGCTTCAGAGAGGTTTTTTGACGTCGAGTGGGACTCCAATAAAGAATGCTGAAGTGATTGGGAAGTTGCTTGAGGCGATACAGCTGCCTAAAGAATTAGCAGTTGTGAAATGTGCAGCTCATGGACAAGGAGATGATTTTGTTACTCTTGGTAATCGTTTTGCCAATGACATAGCACAGTATTGTGCAAAGAACAATCATTCGATTAATCGGGGACGAGAAAGGGAGATGTCTTTTTGTTCTGTGATGTTTACTAATGTCCTAGAAACATGGGACGAAGTGAAACAGTTGCAGGATGAAGCAGGAGATGAGGAAATGAGAGATTGGATCAAGGCAGGTTGTGCCCCAAGAGAGACAGATCATGTTTGGATCAATAGAGATGGAAGACCAGTCATGCCAAATAGCATGTTGTCAACAATGGCAAGAATGTATCATGGCCAGGGACATCTGGGGAGGGACGCAATGATTAGGTCCTTTAAACAAACCTGGTACAATGTAAAGTTCAGGCTGATTGCAGAGAGCATCTGTCAGAGATGTTTGATTTGTCAGCAGTTCAATACTGGAAAGAAGACAGTGGTGAGCCTAGGAACAATAGGCAGAGAAGGAGGTCCTTTTACCAGAATGCAAATAGATTTCATTGAAATGCCCCAAGTGAATAAATTGAGGTATGTTCTAGTGGTAGTCTGTTTGTTCTCAAGATGGGTGGAGGCCTATCCGACTAGGAGAAATGATGGAATAACAGTGGCAAAGTTACTGTTAAGAGAGTTGATTCCTAGGTACGGGTTCCCAGTGACAATTGAGTCAGACAGAGGTGTACACTTCTACAATGAGCTCATGGGTTTAATTTGTGAAGCATTGAGCATACAGCAGAAGCTACATTGTGCATACAGACCAGAGGCTTCTGGTGTTGTTGAACAGATGAACGGCACAATCAAAAACCGAATTGGTAAGATGTGTTTAGCCACTGGAATGAAATGGCCTGATGTCTTGCCTCTAGTGCTAATGACTATTAGGTCTACTCCAGATAGAACCACAGGGTTGAGTCCACATGAAATATTGATGGGACGTGCGATGAGACATGCTTTCGTGCCTGTCAATAAGTTGATGACAATAACTGATGACATGATTTTGGATTACTGTAAAGGCCTGGCTGACGCAGTTCATTCTGTGTTTCACCAGGTTGGAGAAGACACTACCACACTTGAGAAGAAGCAAGCCCATGACAGAGTCCAGGGGACTGGGTGGGGATTAAGGTGCACAGAAGAAGAAATTGCTTGGTTCCAAGGTGGGGAAGGCCAAGACAAGTCATTCTGACTACGACAACTGCAGTGAAGTGTGCTGGTGTGAAAAACTGGGTTCATGCAAGTCATACTCTAAGAGTTCCAAATCCGAAGGATGGGACTGGGAAAGAGTATTTTGAAGAGTCAGATTCCAGTGATGATGCAGAAACTGAACCAGTGAGAAGAAAAAAGAATCCTGAAAGGGGGGAAGGAGAAAGAGAGTCAGGTGATTCTTTTTTCTTTCCAAGAGAGGCTTCAAGAGAAACATTGAGAGATTCAGAGGAGAGATCGGATTCTGTAAGAGTGCCTGAAGTTCCAACTCCAACAAGCAGTGGAGAAGAAAGAGGAGAAAAGAGCAATTCCACAGAGACTACACCTGAATCAGATGAAGAGGTTGAAAATCCACCTGAGATTACTTCTGAAGAAGCAGGGTCAGTAGAAGATAGAGAGGGACAGATTGCGGAAGACCCCCGAGGAGGTGTAGGGAACATTCCTGATAAGCTAGGTGAAGGGACAAGTAGACAGCAAGAAGATTGCGTGTCGGAGACCCGAGGAGGGACAGTTGCAGGGAAATCTCAATCGGTGGGGAAGAAGTCTGTGGAGCAAAAGAGAATTGTTGAAGAACAAGAGGCAAATGAAACAGAATCAGATGAAAGTGAGAATGAGAAATCAGAGGGTCGAGTTCTGAGAAAGAGAACTTGGATCGGAGAAAGAAATAATAAAGAAGTAAGACCAAAAAGGAGTGTAAGAGGAGATCTTTGGCCTAACAGGATAAAGAGGCTAAGGTACAGACTGACACGAGCAGGTGCAAGTTCAAGTTCATCGAAAGCTGAACAGGTGAACGAGGTGTCCAGTCAGAATCAAGCAAAGGGTGATAAACAAAAGGTCTCAAAAGAACCAGAGGAGATCAAGAGAATCAGAAAACCTAACCAGAAGTATAGGTCACCGGAATGGACGTATGTGGCACTGTCTGAAGGTGAAGAGGCAGAAAGTCAAGGAAATCCAGAGGGGACCGTACGAGAAGTGGTTGAGGAGGAGAAAACTGTTGGAATCCTGAAAGTTATCCTGACTGACATTGGAGAAGAGTCGGATGCTCAGGATGTTGTTGAAGAACTGATACAAATTGATGTTGCTGAAGAAGAAGTGAAAA
Source organism: Triturus cristatus (assembly GCF_964204655.1). Taxonomy (NCBI): domain Eukaryota; kingdom Metazoa; phylum Chordata; class Amphibia; order Caudata; family Salamandridae; genus Triturus; species Triturus cristatus. The sequence continues at coordinate 1,057,456,573 of NC_140589.1, forward strand.
GTGATGAAAATCCAAATTGAGTGAATAAAAAGGAGTCACTTGGAGAAGAGTGAAAAGAAGATTATCTGATATTAGCTGTTTGAAATAATCTAGAGTTCTAAAAATCGGAAGTGGAGTAGTAGAAGCTAAGCCAAAAGACACTGCCAAAGTAGTAAAATGGCTAACACAGAAAATAATCAAAGTAGATATGCCTTCTTGAAAAGATGGTGTAGAATGTGCTGCTGCTGTACTGGATTATTAATGCTGTTATGGGGTGTGCTTGCTTTACTAGTTACCTTTAGGGTTACAATAGACACTTTTTGAATACACACTGAAAATGTGACTAAAATAGAGAAGAGTTCACAGAAAGTAGTTCCAACTAGAAGTAGTAACATTTACATACATAAAGATAGGTCAATTAATGATTTTTCTAGCACTGTTTTTTCAAAGTTGTTGTACAAATACGTAAAGACGATGGAAGTTAGGGATTGCTACGTTTGTATGCAATTGCCTGCATCCGTTTCAGAGGGTGTTACTTATCACCATTTACCAGCTACGTATGGGATCTCATGTAGTGTTTTAAGTAGTGTTTTTTATTTGTTTGGGAAAGTAGATTATGAGATGTCTAACAAAGATAACATTTTTGGGCACTTACCTATGAATGCGAAGCTGAATCCAGCTAAAGAAGCTAACATTTTTGGTGAGATTTTTATTGAGGCAGAAGAATTAACATTAGATTACATTTTTAGAAACAATTTAACTTGCAGTTTGAAAGAAGAAGAAAAGGCTTTCCTAGACTTGGTAGAGGAAAGGAGAGTGAGCATGCATGAAAAGGCAGGGAAATATGAGGTGAGTGAGACAATATGGGATATTGAGATGGGAAAGGAGTTGAGGAATGGGGCCAGTCCAACTTTGGCTTTAGATGCACCACAGAAGGGTAAACTATGCATTACCAGAAGGAAATCCCAATATGATAATTACTTTGTTGGGACTAGTGAGTGTCATGATACATACTTTATTCCAACAGGATGGGGTTTTAAAGGTGGAGAAGATCCAGTTTTCCCGGGAGTGTATTATATTTGTGGGAATAGGGCTTTTTACAGGTTGCCTTGTGGTAAATAAAATATTACGCTCTATGTATTTCAGAATATCAATAGGATCATGCATAAAGCAAGAGGCTGAGTCTGTGGTATCAGGTTCTAAAAGGGCTTTATTCCAATAACTCGAGTCAAAGGGAGAATATTACCATCACCAAAAAAGGATCTGGAAAGGGACTCAAAAGTATTCTCAATATTCTCAAAACATTATTCACAGAGTACAGTATATATACATTTCTCAATTGTACGTAAGCAAAAGAGCAAGAGAGAATGAGATAAGAGCATGTGGGCGTGTAAGTAGGCGTGAAGGTGGGCGTCCATGTGGGCGTCCACTTGATGATAATGGGTAATTTGTCATGTGTGGGTGGATACCTGGAGGGTGTTGCGTGATCTGCTGGAATTGTACTGGAACTTTGCCTTACTTGTGCTCAACTCGAGCATGACGTGTAACTGACGTGGGGAGGGTTGCTATGCAACCGGACAAGTCTGGAAGTGAGGCCTTCAGTTAGTGAGGCCTTCAGTGTCAAGACGACCAGCACATCTTGTATTATATGATATCCGATGTCTGGAGCAGGGACTGATTTGTGACATAGGTTGCTCATCACCAAGAGCCGATGTGGCATCTATTTCTTCATTTACTTCATTTACTGCAGAAGCCTTACATGGGGGCTATGGGCTTTTTACTGACGTGAGCTTTGCAATCTCACAAAGAGAGACAGTAGGGCTGGGCTCCCTCCTTGCAGATGGGTCGCGTTCATTCCTCCTTCACCAGGCAAGAATGTGGTTTCAGTAAGAGTAAGCAGATAACCGTGCTCAATACTGTCTCGACACCTCGGTCGGGGCCCCTTTGGCTGAGGCCCAAGTGTGCAAGGCCAAGGATACGTAGCTGTAGCTTTCAGAGCGTTCTGAGGCATGAAACCTCTTTTTGGCTCTGGCAGAGCCATAAACATGAGCTTCATGAAAATGCAGGAAAACATGATGAAAAACGTGTAGGCCTCAATACAGATTTGTCGTTTCTCTCATGGGAGACTGGATGATGGCAGGCCACGTTATAGCATAAGCATCATGATAGAAAGGCCATGGAGGGGAAATACATAGGTTACATGTATGTGCACATAAGCGTTCGGGGGGGGCACATGGGGACACATAGGCCTCATAGATTTTTATTTTCCTCATTCCCTCCTTGTACCTTAGTGAACCCCCTATGTAACGTCTATTTTCATGAGACAGTCGATCTGTTCTTGCAGCATTATTTTTCCATTTTCAATGCTTTGTAAATAGGGATGTGGAACACATGCAGTAGCACACAGGCCACAAATGGCCGGGCCACACTGCAGACATAGGCAACAACTGAATATCATTAATAGTATCAACCCACAGACGGTCAACACTTTCCATCCCCAAGCCGATATTAATCCCCAGAGCCAACCGGACCATGTCCACGTGCCTGGGTCTTGATGTATGTTTTGGGCAATCTTGTGGAGCCTTGTTATTGCTTTGTATTCTTTGGCATCACCGTTGATGGATGTCATTAAGGCAAACCATGCTCCGCAAGAACCATTATGGGAGAACGGAAAAGGAAAAAGAGGCAACACTCCCTTTACCTTCTGATACGGGGGAAATCGGCCACAGACCCAGCAGTCTGATGTGAATGGTGCAGTATCTGAATAAAGGTATTGTTGCGTAAGGCAAGTCGATATGATAGCTCATGGGATGGCAGATCACTAAATGTGTGCTTTATGGTATCATTAGTGGAGGAGTATAAGAGTGAGGCAATAGGAGGAAAAATAGCATGTAGTATTAAGCTGATACATATTATCGTGATGCACATCTTGCTCTTTTTATCAATGTTATTGTCCAAGATCTTATGCAAGCCAGAATACATGTTCAACCGCTTCACCACCTAGTGGACTTAATTGATCAAACGGGCTCTGACTTTTTAGATCTAAGTTTAGCTTTGTGGAAACTGCTGGGGAGTCTCCTCTTAGAAAATGGTGTTCAAAGTCCAAAGTCCAAGTTCAAAGTCTTTTTCCTTTGTAAAAGAGTGGTGAAGGGGCAACCATCCTTTCCGCCCTTTGACTTTAACGGCCGTCCCCGTGGTCCAGAGCACTGACTTTGGCGCCTTCCATCCAGGAGCGATGGAGTATTCTTTGACCTGGGTGTTGTCAGGGAAGGCGGCAGCAACCTGCGAACAACAAGAGAGTAGTGCAGACATCAAGGAAGCCAGGTAATCTGTCAGCATCAGTAATCTTTTAGGCATTGGAGTGCCCCACATATTTGGTGGTCTACCAAAGACCACTTCATAGGGAGATAAGCCTGTTCTAGAATGAGCTACCATTCGCATGTAAAAGAGAACCATATATTCTGTAAGCTGTCTAGCATTGCTTTCTCTCCTAAGTGTGCAGGACTATGTGCGGTATTTATGATTATTTGTACCATTGAATCAGGAAGAAACCATGTGGATTTGCCCTTTGTCATCCAACCCTGATCAGTCAGTACCCCTCCTTGTTCCGATCATTTCTTTAATTCGTCTACAGTAGCATGTGTCTGTATGTCTTGTACATCCTTGGAAGGATCCCTAACTGTCATGGCTTTGGACAGTGATAGTATCTGTGATTTTGTCATGTCTAGTGGGGTCTGAGCTGTCTGTTTAGCTGTTCGGTCTGCCAGATCATTGCCTTGGGAAATGGTATCTGTGGCTCTAGTATGTGCTTTACATTTTAGGATAGCTATGGCTGTTGGTAAATGTATTGCTTCCAGTAGGGCTTGAATAAGGGGGCCATGCTGTATCTTGGCCCCATGAGAGGTCAAGAAACCTCTTTCTCGCCACAGAATCGGTGTAAATGTTTACTCTCAGGTGCTTAGCTCTTATGCACGCTTGTGTCAGGGCGATGAGCTCTGCTGCTTGTGCTGACAATATGTCTATTCTTTTAGTCTCTATTATTACAGTATCAGTAGTCACTGCATATGCTGCCACTAATTCTCCCGCCCCTGTCCTCATGCATGAGCCGTCAACTTATAGTGTTAGGTCGGGGTCTGGGAGTGCAACGTCTGTCAAGTCTTGTCTTGGTTTAGTCACGGTATGTATTACTTCAACACAGTCGTGTGGTGAAACGCTTTCTGTACTGGAGGGCAAAAGGGTAGCAGGATTCAGTATGTTGCATCGTCTGATCTCTATGTGTGGTTGAAATAACGTTGGCTCATAGCCTGTCAGTCTAGCTACAGTCAGGTGTTGTGTTTGTGTCCGGTTCAAGAGAACCTCTACTGCGCGTGGTACTTGTACTGTCAGAGGGTGGCCCAGCACTATCAAGTCACTTTGTCTTATGGCTAAGGCCGTTGCTGCAACTGATTTTAGGCACGCAGGCAAAGCCTGTGCTACTGGGTCTAATGTACTAGAAAAATAAGCACAGGGCTCGTGTTTTCCTGCATGATCTTGTGTTAGGACAGATAGTGCTGTTCCATCCCGCTCTGTCACAAAAAGCATAAACGATTTGTTGTAATCAGGGTTTGCTAAAACTGGTGCTTGACATAAAGCTCTCTTTAATTCTTCAAATGCCACAGTGTGTTCTTGTGTCCAAGGGAGGACTTTAGTAGAAGCTGTATTAGGGGCTTGGACTAATTCCCCTGAAAGATCACAATAAAACATGAGAAAAAGGGGAAAGCACCATACCTATTTCCTCGGCTTAATTTCTAAGGGGGCTAATTTCTAAGGGGCTTGCGAGAAGCGAACCTCCTCAGGGGCCAGCAGAAAGCCAATATTCTCCTCCTTCCCCCACTTTTTGACAGGAGGAAATCTGAAACAGATTTCACTGCTGTCAAACACTATCAAACCCTGTGTCTTGTCAACACTATTAATCCCTGTGTGTAGCTACTGGGCGTAAGCAAAATTATAGGAGATACACAGCCTAATAGGAATGCTAAATTACCTAAATATTCGGAAAATCAAGTTTAAGAACAGTTGTTAATGTTGATAATTAATAATTCATCTGCTAAAGAAATCAGTAATTCTGCAATAATTTCCACCTATACAATAAACAGCCTAATTTAAAAACAAGTCAACTTTTGGGGCCACCACTTACAAGAATGAGCTTACTAAAGCAAACTTTAAAAAGGAAATCCTGTCAGATATTTTCTCATTACCCTAAATACCGAGCCTCATTTGTCACTCTGGTGTGGCAGTCCTTATTTAAAACAGGCCTTTCAAGAGGTAAGATGCGAGTGCACAGATCATAATGGTTCCTCAATGTCCAATCTGGAAACATATGACCGAGGCTGCCTGTCTATAAGAGAAAGGCAGTCATGTGATACATATTTAAGTCTTGCATAACTATTTTCTTCTTTTATTCATCACCAATACCAATTAGACATACACTCATAACGTGTTGTCCGCTATTTTGACAGCATGATAAAGGTAATATCATGTCTGTGAAATTTAGTAATTGTGAACAAGTTCCAGCCAAGCGCTGCGCAAAGATTTACGTCGTCACGTCCATCTCCGTAACGCCCAGGAGAACTTGTATTAATGCCAAACATACTGGTCAATACAACACAAAAACAAAACATATATAAAATACATATGCCAAGCCATCAGTATACCAAGCACAGAAAGCATAGACAATTACACTAACATATATAAATGAGCAGCGATGCGCAATTATAGTACCTACAGCTCAGAGGCGAACACTCTGGCCTGCTTAATTTGTCAGGCTTATAATCAATAACTTATTTACCTGCCCTATACACCCCCATCTGAAATCACCGTGTCAAGTCTGACACACAGAATCAGCAAGAATAATCAAAAACGAAGAACACACGAACCTGTTTGTTTTTTTTTCATAAAAATGAGCTATGCATCTTCGTCAACACAATGTACCCTAATGTCCCAGACGAAGACGCACCTCTCATCTCTCCCCACAGACTTTTAACCACTGGATCATTTATCCAATGCAACTGGTGGCAGCTTGTGGCCACAATTCAAAAATGTCTGAATTTGAAAATCGTTTTTATATAGGCACATAGCCCTTAAAATTCCAAGCAAGAGCAACATTTTACTTTCTGGCCAGAAGCAATATAACATTTGCTAAAAAATAAAACAAATCTTCTCCATAGACATTTCCCCGGGGCACTGGTTTAGCACAGAATAGACCAAGGGAATCTTTCTCGACTTACATTTCTCAGCTGCCCTGTCTTATCAGAGAAGCTAAAAATAGCCCCTCAGCACGGCCTGAGCCTGGGCTGCCAGCCAACTTTTTTGTTGTTCCGGCTGCAGGCATTACACAGATGCGATGTCAGAGAAGCTTTCTAAGCAGTGCCTCTGTTCTGCTCCTCTCACCGGCCCCCACCTACACTGGCTACAAGGTCAGAATCTGCCTCCGATTTCTGTATCACATACTGCTCTACACAGCCCCCACCTTCTCCTCACTCTGAAGCTGTCAAAGACAAAAAGACTACTCAATTCCATAAAAACTGCAATAATTCGCCCAATTGAAAAATTATTTTTATATACAATTTGCTCTCAGGGGGTCATAATCTTACCGTCTTGACCCAGCACATTGGCTCACTGGACCACCAAGAACACAAACCTGGATTCTGGAACAATTTTGCAAATTCGAAATACCCACAATTTTTCTCAAGCTAAACTTTTCACTAATTATTTTTCATTAACACTTTGTACATTAGGGGTGTCATCAAATCACAGGTGTTGCTCCTTCTCTAGCTACACCCCTCTCAATTTCCTATTGACAACGTAGTCAAATGTTGGACCATGTAAACACCGGCTATGCACTGTTCGTTTGGTGGGAGGCTCAAGAACCTTTGGGCTACTATATCATTATTATATGTATCGTGGTACTTGCGGTGGCACTCTAACTGGTCTTTCTACTGGGGCCACTCTTGCTAGGTCCTCTGAAAGGACGGGATAAATACCAGCAACGTCAGTATTTCTTCCTCTGTCAGCCTGCACTCATTTCACCTGCTCCACTTCCTCCTGTAACATCTTTTCCATGGCTTTTCCAGACTCCAGTCTACTTCTCTCTGCTTCGTGAAACACTTACTCTGTCCTCCTATGTGACTCCTTGCGCCAAAACTCAATGGCATCTTTCTGTTACTGTCTGGCTTTCTTTTTCCATAATTCTTCTTCTACTCTCATGATGCAATCTGCATCCCATGTCCCAACTGCGGGCCACCTCTGACTTTCGGCTAGATCCTTGGTGTAGTCCACCCATAAATCAAGAAATAATACGGCATCTAGGCCATGCTTATGGTACATAAAGTACCCTGGGGTGTCCCTAGGTGGAATGGGAACAGCTTCCTCAAGTACCCCTTTTCTAGTTTTGATCTGTCTTAATTTTGAAAAGAACGGCATCTTTAAACTTTGCTACTTGATTTTGAACACAATAAATTACAATAAACACAATAATGAACACTCATTCATACCACAATTTTTAAAACATATTAAAACATTTAACATTTAACATTTAACGAACGATGATAACTAATAGGAAACTAGTTACTGACATAATACTAACACTAGAGAATACTGAATTATATGCAAGACATACTAGATATACTGCTAAACAGTACAGATACACTGCTGAAACAGTGCAGACCGGATTTGTGTACCCAAACCCGTCTTGACCGGCACAACCTAATGTGCACGTCTAACTGCCTCCCCAGCAACGGTACTCACCGGGTAGCACGGAACGGAAGGCCTCGGAACTGAACTGGACTAGACCAAACTGGACTGGACTGGACTCGACTCGTGACTTGGATACTTCGGAACTTCGGAATCTGGTGGGCCTCTGCATACCTCGGACACAGCTCTCTCGCAGGTGGGCTCTGGGTAGGACAATCTGCGTTCCTCACCGCCTCGTATGGATGCCTGGTCGCAGTCTGTCCCCTTCGTTGGCCTGAGGGAGTTGGCGGGAAGACCCGCGACGTGCGCGCTTGAAGTCCGTCACGGCTATGGAAGGGGGCAAAACTGGACCTTCATCTCCGGCGTGTGGGGAAAGAGATGTCCCTATTCGGGCGCCATTTTGTGGTAAATAAAATATTACGCTCTATGTATTTCAGAATATCAATAGGATCATGCATAAAGCAAGAGGCTGAGTCTGTGGTATCAGGTTCTAAAAGGGCTTTATTCCAATAACTCGAGTCAAAGGGAGAATATTACCATCACCAAAAAAGGATCTGGAAAGGGACTCAAAAGTATTCTCAATATTCTCAAAACATTATTCACAGAGTACAGTATATATACATTTCTCAATTGTACGTAAGCAAAAGAGCAAGAGAGAATGAGATAAGAGCATGTGGGCGTGTAAGTAGGCGTGAAGGTGGGCGTCCATGTGGGCGTCCACTTGATGATAATGGGTAATTTGTCATGTGTGGGTGGATACCTGGAGGGTGTTGCGTGATCTGCTGGAATTGTACTGGAACTTTGCCTTACTTGTGCTCAACTCGAGCATGACGTGTAACTGACGTGGGGAGGGTTGCTATGCAACCGGACAAGTCTGGAAGTGAGGCCTTCAGTTAGTGAGGCCTTCAGTGTCAAGACGACCAGCACATCTTGTATTATATGATATCCGATGTCTGGAGCAGGGACTGATTTGTGACATAGGTTGCTCATCACCAAGAGCCGATGTGGCATCTATTTCTTCATTTACTTCATTTACTGCAGAAGCCTTACATGGGGGCTATGGGCTTTTTACTGACGTGAGCTTTGCAATCTCACAAAGAGAGACAGTAGGGCTGGGCTCCCTCCTTGCAGATGGGTCGCGTTCATTCCTCCTTCACCAGGCAAGAATGTGGTTTCAGTAAGAGTAAGCAGATAACCGTGCTCAATACTGTCTCGACACCTCGGTCGGGGCCCCTTTGGCTGAGGCCCAAGTGTGCAAGGCCAAGGATACGTAGCTGTAGCTTTCAGAGCGTTCTGAGGCATGAAACCTCTTTTTGGCTCTGGCAGAGCCATAAACATGAGCTTCATGAAAATGCAGGAAAACATGATGAAAAACGTGTAGGCCTCAATACAGATTTGTCGTTTCTCTCATGGGAGACTGGATGATGGCAGGCCACGTTATAGCATAAGCATCATGATAGAAAGGCCATGGAGGGGAAATACATAGGTTACATGTATGTGCACATAAGCGTTCGGGGGGGGCACATGGGGACACATAGGCCTCATAGATTTTTATTTTCCTCAGCCTGACCATTGGTATGGCACGTGTTAAGATTTTTCATATAGATAAGATAGAAGATGTAGAACACATTAATCTACTAACACGTTTTAAGAGAGAAACTTGGTCAGAAATTGTAGGTGATATTTTTGGAGCTTTAATTCCAGCAGTGGGAATTTCTTTAAATGCATATGGAATTCGGAAACTGTCAACAGTGGTGGATCGCTTATCGACAAGTACTGCTGGAGGGTTTCGTTTGGTAAATACGGAGATGATTGCCGTACGTGCCATGTCTATGCAAAATCGACTTGCCCTTGATATTCTATTGGCCAAGGAGGGTGGAGTCTGTGGAATGCTGAAAGTTCAACATTGTTGCACTTACATTCCTGACGAAAGCAAAGATCTAAAGGTCTATATCAAAAATATTACTGATTTGCATGAAGAATTAGTACCACTGGAAGCTGAAAGTATCTGGACTAAAATGGCTAATAAGCTACTTGCTGTTAAGAGTTTTATTGCTAAGATAGGTAGTACCATTATTGGTAAAATTTTATTTCCTTTGACATGTGTAATTGTTGCTTTATTGATGCTTAGATTAGGGTGTTTGTGTTGTAAAAACAGGGGAGGGAAAAAGAGAACAATTAGAGGAAATTCTGCAAAGAAACAAAAGAGGTCAAAGAGAGACCCACAAGAAATAGAATTAGAAGAATTGAGGGAGAGTGTTTACTTGGAGTCGAAGAGGGATGATGAAAGAGAGTCTGGTGTTTAATGTTGTGTCATAAAAGACATTTCAATTTCTCCTAAAAATGGGGACTAATTTATTTTTTGGGTTGGTTTTTGTGGTGATATTTATCACCAAAGGGGGGATTGCTGGAGCAGGGTTTTCTATTGAAAATTTATTGAGATTTAAACTCCAGTTTATGTTATATGTCGTGATTTAAAATTACTGATAAATAATCATTAATTACTAGCTTTGTTAAAAGTCTTGATTAATCAACATTACTAATGAGAGAAATTACACGTGGGAATGCGTTTATGTTGCTTTATTAATACGTGAACTAAATTGGTGAGCAAATTAATTAAATGAGTGTCGCAAAAGTGCTATTTGTTTTGTGTTTGCGCTTTTAAATAACGTGCTCTAGTGCTTCTTTGTGTTGCAAACGGCTAGGTAATTACATACACATAAGGGTATTAGTGGGTATTAACACTGTATAATCATTACGATGTGGTAACGTTGTTTTGTGTTTCTTTAAATTAAGATGGTTCGTTTTGGCCTAAACCAAGATGGCCGCTATTTGCAGCCTGCACTCGAGTGATTGAAATGTGATGAGAGGCCTTGCTGAACATGGTTGGAAGTCACCTGACCACAGCCTCTGTCTGAATTAAAAGTTTCCGTGAGGACAGCAGCTCAAGGCTCGCTGCCAATTGCCCTTGGAGAAGAATAAAGCCACAATGAACTCTGATAAACTTGCGGTGGCTTCACTATGGTTCAGAGGAAAAGCATTCATGAATGTATCGTTTTTCTAGCTTGAGTTTCCTTCTTCCGTGTTTTTATTTTTGTGATTTTTTCTGAGCGGAGGTTTTCGAAATGTTGCTAGTCAACGGACGTTTAGAGTTTGTTTGTTACTTTTATTTTGTAAGTTTCACTATAAATAATGTTAGACTAGAGAGGGTCTAAGGCCACTTCTTCCCGAACCTATGCTCGTGAGGATCGACGCTGATTGAGAGGACGGCGACTCGGGAGATTTTACTGAGAGACCTGTCCTGACCCAAATGACACTTAGCTAGAATAGGTAACTATGAGAATAATGATTTTTGCTATTGTTTGACTTTCTTTTGAACTAATTTAGATAAAAGATGATCTTTGTTTGAATTCCAGTGTCGGGTGGTTATTTCCTTGTCATTTATTGAGTTTCAAATGTATTTCCTATGTTTAAAATCATGACTCAGGACAATTTCTTTAAGGTCGCATTGACCTCGCTTTAGATGCAGATTGGTTTAGGATCTCTCCTATATATTCAGTGTGGATAGAGTAATAGAATGAATGTTAGTGTGATGGGCCCTAGCGTATGATGAGTGTATGTGCGTGCGACTGTGGATTTACTCTGTCCGTGGAAGTAGGGAGAATTTATATGCTCCGATCTGCAGCACCTCTCTGTCTCCTCTCCTCTCCGATAGCGGCTAAGTCTCACATAAGATGGACCGGATCTTTGCTTATGATCTGGTCGGATCATAAGGCAGTCTTATTTGATATACTATTGGCTCAAAAAATGTTTTAAAGTTCCTAGGGAACCTTTTGTCAGTCGCCCCTAGAATAAAGTAGAGGCTAGATCTTTAAATCCTCTTCTTTTAGAACCTCTACCTCATTTGTCTACTAATTCTGATCAAGCCACAGCCCAATACCATCCCTGACTTGATTCAGCCATGAAACAAATAGCCCCCCCCCAAACAGTGTTGACGCTGTAGGAGCACACCATCAGAACCATGGTTTAATGACACACTGAAAGCTGAGAAACAATTATGTCGTAAACTAGAGAGGAAATGGAGACTTGAAGACAATGCAAGTACTCATATGGAATATAAATTGTCTCTTCAAACTTATAAGAAACTTATCCTCAGGGAAAAGGCTTCCTACGTCTCTGAGAAAATTATAAATTATAGAGGCCGACAGATGCCCTAAAGCCTTGTTTACTATGGTAAAGAAACTGGCAAAGCTGCCAACTGCACCTGATATCAACATCAGTCAGGAATTCTGAAACTCGTCAGCAGAATCTTTTCAGCACAAGGTTCAGTCTGTTTTTGACACGCTTGTGCTTCAGGATAACTGCCTGCCTCAGATATGCCCCCCTAAAACTCTGCATATTTCTCCTGAAATTATAGCTATTCCACTCATGGTGATTTTTAATACTATGTTCACAACAGGGTATTTCCCAATGGAATGGAAGAAAGCCTCCATACTTCCATTATTAAAGAAACCCAATCTGGATGCTAAGGAGACTCTCAATTATAGACCTATATCGAGTCGAGACTCCCTTTCCCTGCAAAAGTGATCGAGAAAGCTATAAATATTGAACTATCCTCATTCATCAACAATAACGCTATTCTGGATCCCTCCGAATTTGGATTTCGTGCTTACCATTAGACAGAGTTGGCTCCTATCACTGCCACGGAGGAGCGTAGGCAGATCTTAGACAGCGGGGCGAGTGCAGCTCTGATCCTTTTGGACCTGTCAGCGGCCTTTGATACTGTTAATCATGGGCCACTGCGGTTCCGTTTAGCTTCCATCGGGATCAGCGATAAGGCCCTTTCCCTATTGGGCTCCTTCCTGTCCGACCGGTCTCAAGAAGTGGCACTGGGGAACGTTGTTTCACCTTCCTTCACGCTGCCCTGTGGAGTTCCCTATGGTTCTTCCCTGAGCCCAACACGTTTGAACCTTTATGTCACCCCCCTTGCCAGACTAGTAAAAAGTTATGGTTTTGCATTTGTGTCATACGCAGACGATACACAGATTATCGTCTTGGTGAGCAGTCCATCCAGCCAGACAGCCATTAACTTTCATGACTGTATGAGCCATATAGCTAATTGGATGGCAGACAAGTGTCTGAAGCTAAACTCATCCAAGACAGAGGTTAGGTTTTGGTGTTGGGGAACAACGCCTCATTTTGGACGGATAGCTGGCGGCCGGTCCAACTTGGTTCCTTACCAGTGCTCAAAGCCAAAAATGTAGAAGTTATCTTTGACACCAAGTTGTCCTTTGAAGCACAAATCATCTCTGTCACCTCGGCTTGCTTTTTTATCTTGAAAATGTTGAGGAAAATTCTTCTGGCAATTCCTATTACCTTGAGGAAAATGGTGTTATTGGTGCTGATATCCTCCACGCTGGACTACTGTAACACCCTCCTTCCCAGTGCTCTTAAGTGTAGCATTAAAAAACTACAGACTGCTCAAAATGCAGCAGCAAGAGTACGGCAAAGTATTTCTAAATTTGACTCAGTTTCCAAAGCTTTATTCCATCTTCACTGGCTACCGGTAGCCACGAGGATCCAATTTAAATCACACTGCATTGCCTTTAAATCACTCAACAACTTGGGGCCAATGCAATTGGCGAATTTCTTTAAGCCATATACACCTGTAAGACCCTCAGATCTGCCGAACATGGAAACATAATTGTTCCTAGAGTCAGCAGGGCCAGGTGGGGTGGTAAGAGTTTCACAACCACAACAACCAGGCTGTGGAACTCTTTGCCAACCACGCTAAAAAAGAGAGACCAGCCTGTTAAAATTTAGAAAGGGCCTTAAAACCTGGCTGTTTAAGGCATAACTCTCACACCCTAGTCCGTCTTGATTTGTATGTATTAAAGGCAGCGCCTAGACACCTCAGGGTATTTGTTGCGCTTTATAAATTCCTTATCATCATCAATTTTGACAATTATGACGTCTTTGTCGGGGGACTGCAAAATATGTGTGATTGCTGTTTTAATGAGTTGTTCTCTATTTGGGGCATAATCGGAGGCCTCATTGAACTCATGATCTTCCATAAGAAGCCGCAGGGCCAGAGCTCTGCCCTTAATATCTGCTACTATGTCTCCTGCCCCCTCCCCTCAAATAAAGCCACCAACACTATCGCCACTCCAGCTTTTTTCTAAGGATTTAGGGAGAAATACTGCTGGGGGAACCATATGAAACGTAGGCTATGCCAATGTTTCTTGAGTAGGTACGTCTCTTGTAGTAAGCATATTTGACTCCCTGAATCGCTAAGCAAAAAAAAGTGCCCACCTATTAGCTGGAGTAGTAACTCCCCTTACATACAAACTCAGTATTTTAATCTCTTCAACAGGGGCCAAAGTGTGAAGTAAGGTTGTGTTTGTGCACATATGAGTGACAGCCAGTTTATAATTTGCTCTATTTAGAGTGGCGTCTCCGCTCCCTTCCACAGTTAACTCCCTTCCAACTTATTAATAAACAACTGTTCATGCCTAACCCCTGCCTTGACACTCTGGGAGTCAATGGCCAAAGTCCAGTGTTGCTGCACAATGTGAATGACTATCCTCCACCTTCCAATAATTCCCTCTGTTGTTCCCCTCCCCTGCCAACTCACTGCTGAAATTACCAATAAATTTGGCCTTCGAGGGTCCATCCACACCATGAACCCGTCTTATATCATCCTAGACTACGCATCCCCAGTAATCGCTGTGATCTCTGGTGTCTTTTGGCTGAGCTAACACTGCTTGCCTCTCTGCTATTGCTACACCTGCTGTCGGTTTGCTATGTTTCTTCAAGAATTGTGCTCTTCTCCTTCTGTTGGGCTGCAGGCTGTGACCCAAAACTGTCAGACACTCATCCTTTACAGGTGCCTCTAGACACTATGGGTCTTCATCCCATCTCAAGGATTTGATGTGCCTCCCTGAAGGATTTGACTGGCAGGAGAGCATTCCCACATAAATATTCTTCTGAAGGGGTGGCCATATTTGTAGCTGATGCCTTTGCTTTTGTGGAACTCCGTGACTGGGCGCATGTGGCGCTGTTTCTGCAGCGTTATCCTGATACAATGCCAGTGCATGTCCCTCAAATACAACCTCGTCCATACTGCTGACATCATCCATGATGCATTCCTTCTGCCGATAGTAATGGAGACAAATCACAAGGTCCAGGGTTTGAGAGGCGCAGTCAGTTGTAGGGGTGACTGGATGGTTGAGGTCCAGGACAGTGTCCTTTTCCTCCAGACTAGAAACCACCTACTTGAAGAGTGGTTTGACGAATCCTTTGATATCATTCCCTCGGCCTACAGATGTTCAGTTTAAGAGAGTGATTCTTATTATCCTTAAAGAGGTCTTCTGTCCGGTCTCTCAATGTGAGGACCTCCTGCTGCAGAGCATCTAGCTCCTCCTCATGAACATCTCCTGTTTCCTTCAGTCCTAGGACTCAGTCCCCTATCTCTTTTGTGTCTTGTTTAAGGAACTTAATACCATTTTTACCTCCTCTTGAAGCATTGAGAAGTACTCTCTGAGACCCTTAAAGAGTTCTTTCACAAACAAGCATGCCAACGGGATCTCTGTTTTCCTGATTCTGGCCTTGTGTGTGCCTCTCTGCCTGGAGAGTTTGGTGTAGAACGCATTGGCAAGTCTTGCTTGTGGGATTTAGACAGCATGTCTTTTCTATTTGAGTCTTTCTCTCCCTTACGAGTCGTCATAAAACTCGTGAGGTTGTCCTAGGTCCCATAACTGGTGCAGGTTGCGGAGTGGCCTCACGAAGAAGTGTGTCCCCCAGAGCGTTTCACTATTGAGTCTTACCAGGGCACCAACGTTTGTCCTTCTGCATGAGGGTGTGGTAGGGCCACATAGCATCAATATAGGAAAATCCCTGTCACTCCACTTACTGCCCTGAGTGTATGAAGGGCCCCTTCCGGCCCAAACTCAGAATTCTGCCCTGCAGAGCACTGTCCTTTTAGTGGAGGCAAAGTATCGTCCTTTAAACGGGATGTCGGACAGGCCCAGTCGGGCCCTAATTGAATAGTGTTTTGGAGTCCTTGGGTCTCTAACTGGGGCACTCTGTCCTCTCTTCAGCACTAATTGGTCTGCAGTAGGTCCTCCAGCCAGTCTCCACACAGCTTAATGAAAGGCATCTCCCAGGGACTCAGACACTGACCAACCTGTCTGGGTTGCTCATTTGCCATAGAGCTGGGCCGGCTGTCCCAGTGGCACATTGAGAGATCTCTCCTCCCGATCAGTTCTTCTTCCTTATCTCCTCCCCAGCAGCACCACCAATGCAGATCCTTCTCCACTGCTATGAAGAGCCTGTTCTGTGCATTTCCTGCTTAAACTAAGGCTCTGGCCTAGGTCTACATAGTTTGGCTTGCCCATCCAGGGGGCCTGACTTGGTTTAGTGCATCATCACTTGAATGGCGCAGTCTAGGATATTTTACCCCACAAAACCCCACTGAGCATGCCTGCTGGTATGGTGTCTGTGTTTTCTGGGTTACTAACAGTCCGTACAAGGCTCAGGAATGTAGTGGTAATTCAACACCAATGTCATTCTTTAGAATAGCACACACAAGCACTGTACTAAGAGGCGCCACTCAATATATATTCAAAGGTGTTAATTTTCAACTGTGTTGTCCTGTTGCCAAATATATGAGCAACTAGTAGCAAGAATAATATGAACAGTTCAACATAATTAGAATGTTCCTACCAGTCTAACACCCTAAAGACTACTTCTATGCACTACAGCATGGAATAGCTAACTTGACTTAGAGTTCTTGGAGCTCACTGTACTGAATGCCTGTTCATAGCAGGGCAGCTGTGATTATCAGACCTTAGCCAAAACAGAGTGTTGCCTCCAAAGAAAAACACACATCAGCTGGTCTCAACTCCTGTATACTCTGTATCGGCTCTCAGCATTAGAAGGGATGCTGTGGCAGTCTAGCAGGACCTCTTGTGATAACCTGGAGCGGAGACCTCTCTAATTCATTGGTCAATTCATGGGTTTATGTGGGGTTGACCACTGACTTTTACCCTACATCTGCAGAGTTTTTATTAATCTGAGACATAAGCAGTTTGAACCAGCATGATGAAAATTTGTAAACTTGAACTACATGTTTTCTTTTAAACCTCTACTGTCAGACCCTAAAATGTAGATATCATAGAACTTGTAACAGACTTGTGTTGCTTTACGTGCTAGCAAATTAATTGTTTAGATGAATTGACACTTTCACGAGTCCTGCAAAAGATAACGGCATGCTCCTTATGGGACAAAAGCAGACAGACTAACTTAACCTGTTTAAAATGAAGTTCGGTTTTGGCAGTACATGACAAATTATACATGCACTGCAGCCACCATGTTGCCATCGCATTGGCATCTCTTGATCCCCAGCTTTCATGGATGTGGGACTCTCTGATCTCATGGCCCCGGGTCAGGCTCCCGGACCCAGCAGAGTTCTAGATTAACATGGAAGAGGGCTCTTCTGGGGGTTTAAGGCTGTTTTTTCAGTAATCCAGGACAGATGTGCAGAAAAAGCTTGCTACCTCATTGCCATCTTGCCTCTGCCCCCCTGGAGTTCTAGTTTTGAATGATAATATTGTATTTTTTAGTAGAGGAACCCAATAATCTATTTTGCATCAACTAGTATATAAAATGTGAAGGAAATTTAGTTCAAAGAGCATTATGCACTAAGGTGCAGTTTTGAATAAGATCATCTGAAGTGAACCCTCTACAGTGAACACGTGTGCTATGCTTGGCACCTCAGCATTATTCATGTTGCCAAAAATTGTTATGAGTCTGCTGATAATACCCATATACAAGACTTCAATGGTACAGTAAGGATTCTATAATAAAGATGTGCCAAGAGGTATTCTCTCTAACTAACAATTCCTGGACTCAAGAAGAGAGATTGCCAACAATCAGGGTTGAGGCTCACATCATGGGCTACAAACAGTAGATTAATTTCTCTGCTTGTTCTGTAGTATGAAGTGTTCAAGAAAATTGTGGAGGCCACAAGAAACTAAAATGAATGGGCACTGTTTCCTATAATCTAGCCATGGGCAATCAGGTGGATCCTGAGCAACTGAGCACTCCAGTCCTCTATCTCTCAGGGACCTGTGTGCAAGGAGTACAAAGAGCCAGGGCCGGACTGGCCATAGCGGGCACAGGGCGCTTCCCCGGTGGACTGAAGGCATGTTTCGAACCTGTGGGGGGTGGTTTTCTTACTGGGGGACGGTTTTGCAGCAGTGCTGCAATATCAGCCTCCCGTAACAAAAGCGGGAGCGGTGCCTCTCACTAGCAGACTCATGCATCCGCTCTCCTGTGTCTTGGGCCATTGAGGAGTGCCAGAAGAATCTCAGGCTAAGGAGTGATGGAAGAGAAAGAAGAACATTGACCAGTGGAGGAAGTCCCGTTGCAGGAGATGCTTATCAATGTTTGGGGATTGGAGTGGGGAGAGCTGAGAAAGGGATGTCTTCTCTATCCCTGAGGCTATTTGTGATGCTGCATTGGCACAGAGGCTCACAGATAAAGAAGCAGGGTGACTAGCTTCACTTCCATCCCTAGGTGATACATTTACAAGGATAGGCGATCTGTGACTGTGGACTAGTCTGCTATACATAATTTAATGTAGCCTTGCAATTGTGCAGTCATATTAAACTGGTGTGAGGATAAGAGCCTGTGCATCACAAATGAGTTATAGGAAACTTTACTTGCTCCAAAGTAAGAAAGAGCGATAGTTGAAGGTGAAAAAGAAGACTACGTAAATCAGTTAATGTGCCTCACAGTTACTGGGTCTATTACTGCAGCAGTTTCTTACTTGACATGTTTGAGGTTATTCTATTGTTTTGCATTATTTACTCTGTGTCTAGTTTTGGCTAGTTACTTTTTTTCTCAAGGTTTGAATGAAGGCATTGTTCAGTGAGCGAGTACAGCTCAACAAGCCTGACTCTTCAGTGTTTTGGCACGTCTGTTCGACCCAAAGTGGATAAGGGTATATCTTTCAATCTGCGCACATGTCAATCAGCGGATCAGAACACGCAGGTGTGGCTGTGGAGTTTGACTGACTGATTCGGTCTTTGGTCATGGACGGTGACACTCCATATCAGCAGGGGCACTGTGTAAACAATACATTGCTCTGACCAGCAACGTCGGTTCTGGGCAGAAGAGAAGCCCACATTTGCAAATGCTGCATCTGGGCTCTATCTTATAATAAATCTGGAGTAAACCATCCAGTGGACGCCCATAGAACGTCATATTAGGCAAGAACTGATATCTAGGAGTAGGTGTCCCTTTGCACCATGTAGGTGTTGCTTTGATAACATATTGTTGGCTCACCCTGATCTCTCAATGGCAGTGTCTTGGAATGGTGATCTCCAGAGTGAGTTCTTAAAGAAGCAGGGATTTCTCCCTTTGGGTGAGGAACTAGTGGATGGCCAAGATTCCTCATTATATCGAGCTGTATGCTCCTCCTTGGGTCGCTGGGAAGGCAAATAATGTTTCTGGCAGCAGCTCTGTCACTGAACACCCTTCTGTGAAAGACCCTGGGGCATCCCAACCCCAAAGAACTGCAGGGTGCTCAAGAAGCATATAAGGCAAAGGTAACAGTGCAACAGGCTTCCGTTTGGATGCCTTTTAGGGGCATATGTATGAAAGGAAAAATTAGTCGCAAACGCTGCGAATCGCAAAAAACAGCGTTTGCGACTGATTTTTCGCTATTTAATATGTATGACACACTTCCACACAGAAAAATAAGAAATCGCTAAATTAGCGATTTCTTAGGCTGCGAAACATGAAAACAGCGAATTTCCTTGCGAATACTTAATTTGCGATTTCTTAGCTTAGCGAAAATCGCTAACAAGAAATCGCAAGCTAAGAAATCGCAAACACATGTATGAAAATTTCGCAAATTGCGATTTTACGAAATTCGCAATTTAAGAAATCGCTATTAACACCAATTGCTTGCAGGTGGTAAACTGGTGCAAGGTACTTAAACCACCCCACAATGCAACAGACCCACCCACAATGGCAGCAATGTTCGTGATAGCCAGGAGGCTGCGTATTCGGGCCCTTGCTCAGAGGAGAAGGAGACAGGAACGTATATTCAGGCTGCGCATCACCCTGTTCCAGAACACTGAAGAGGACATCTATGACAAGTACAGACTGCACCCACAGACCATAATGGACCTGATTGAGGAGCTGAAACCCCACTTGGAGCACCCTACACGCAGGACACAAACAATTCCCACACATGTGCAGGTCCTGTGCTCCCTGCACCTCCTGGCGTCAGGGAGTTTTCAACGGGTCATAGCGGAGGTTGGTGGGGTGTCACAGAGTGCACTTTCGCGCTTCTTCCATGCCTTCCTAGATGCAATGCTACTGAGGCTCTCACATCACATTTACTTCCCCACCACCCAACAGGCATTACAGCAAACGATACTGGACTTCTACCAGATTGCAGGTTTCCCCCACGTCATTGGCTGCATTGACAGGACCCATGTGGCCATCACACCCCCAGCAGAAACTGAATATGTCTACAGGAATCGGAAATGCTACCATTCCCTCAACATACAGATTGTGTGCAACGCTAAGTATCACATCACAGACATCGTAGCCAAATACCCCGGCAGTACACATGACTCCTTCATCTTCAGACACAGTGGAATACACAGACGTCTGAGTGCTGGAGACTTTGGGGAGGGGTACCTGCTTGGTAAATACATGGCACACATCAATACATCCACTACATCACTTGAGGGGGGGGACATTGACTTACCTATTGTGTTTTTGTCCATGCAGGTGACAGTGCCTATGCAGTGCGTGACTTCATCCTGACCCCATACCTGGATCCTGCAAATGCTAGTGAGAGGAGCTACAACAGGGCACACAGATCTACACGCTGCGTCATTGAGCGAACCTTTGGAATCCTGAAGAGCCGCTTCAGGTGCCTGCATAAAAGTGGAGGCGCACTGCAATACAGCCCTGAGACCTGCTGTAAAATCGTGGCAAGCTGTGCAATGCTACATAACATGGCAATGAGGAAAGGCACCACAATTGATGTGACCGATACAGACACATCGGATGACGAGCGCCCTGCTCCCCCTGCCAGACCAGCACCAGGAGTTGGGGCACCTGCTGGACGCCAGAGACGGACTGAGATAAAAAAAAAAATACTTTTAGGTGAGTATGGATGAAATGAGACAACAAAGCCTGATGATGTGTCAAGTGTTTAATCACACTTCACATGCAAGAAATAGTAATTGTTCCCAGCACATGTTGTACACACAGTGCAGAGAAGGCACAAGTAATAGGGCAAACAGCCTTTTCGGGTTAATGCACCCGTGTTGCAGGCAGTGTCCCCGCAGATGATCACCTCCGTCGCTGCCGTCCAGGGTGAGTGCCCCCCATGGTGCTCCCTTGGCCTGCTACCTGTCTGCCACTGCGGCGTCTTTCACCTGGCAAGGTTGGAGTGATGCTGCTGCGACTTGATGTGTCCTCACTCTCAGCAGAGACCATTAGTGCGCTGCCACCAGCATTGGCTGTCTGCAGCTGTTCCACAGCAGTGGTTACCTGCGCAAGCCCTCGTGCAATGTCCTGGCAGCAATGTGCCATGTCCACCTGCATTGTTACGCTTCTGCGTGTCAGTGCGCTGGTGGTGGTGCAGAGGCGGTTGACTGCCTTTGTATAATTGTGTAGGCGTGCATTGGCACGTCGTCCAGCCCTGTCATTGGCAGCTTGGGTGTCCCTCAAAGTGGCACAGAGCTCATGTATTGCAGCTACCATGTTCCTATTGTCCTGATGTATGCGGCATAGCTGGCGATTTATTGACCGCATTGCCTTGCTTTGCAGGCGCTGTTCCTGCAGCATGCACTGTTCCAAGCCGGAGAATACGGACCCTTCTCCTTCTGTTGCAGTGCTGCTCCTGGGCCTTGATCTGGATGTGGCCTGTGCCCTTTGCCTTGATGTTGGTGCGTCATGACAGGGCATTTCTGTCACACCCTGACTCCCCTCTCTCCTGTTGGTGTCATCGCCTGTTGCTGGGAATTCCTCGTCAAATGGAGGCAGTGGGGGCACATGTGCGCGCTTCCTGCGCTGAATTGGCTGCTGGTCTGTGTCATCGCTGGAGTCCGCAGGGTCTGCAGGCCCCTCTCCCTCAGCGCTGTCTTCTTGTGGCATGCCATGTGCTGTGGATGTAAAGGGGACTACATGAGTTTGTGTTACTGTCTGCATGTGGCACTCAATAAAGTTACAATTCTTTGATGGCTAACCTCTGACACATTTTCATTCAATGATCCCCAAAACACATATGTTGCATTTAATTTTGATGGTGTCATGGACACACAGTCAGACACAGTACTACGAGTCCCATGATGCATTGCTGTGTGTGCTGTAAGACCTGGCTTGGATTGACATTTTGGGAGTTTACTATGCGCATTTGGGGGAGTGTGCAAGGGATGGGGAGGAGTGCAGGTTGATTTTGCATGCATCTTACCTTGTCTGCTGGATGAGGGGTCGGAGCTGTCTATTGCAGCCACACCACCAACTCTCTCAGGCAGGAGGGTAGACTCCACGAGCTCCTCATGGGGGGTTGGCTGCTCTGCAGTGGATGGTCCTCCTCCAGTCTGATTGGCATCCTTGAGTCTGGCTGCCACCCTTTCCTTGGACCTCTGGCGCATATCGTACCACCGCTTGCGCAGCTCCTCGATGGCACGTGTGGTGACTCCAACAGCATTCACCTTGCTCTGTATTTCCAGCCAGATTTTCCTCTTCCTGGCCTCTGGGACTTTGAGTGCCTTCTTCCCAAAGAGGAGCTCATGGCTGCAGACCATCTCCTCAAGGAGGACCTCCTGCTCCTTTTCAGAAAACTTGTGTTTTCGCTTTCTTTTCTCAGCATCCTTGCCCTGCTGTTGTTGTTTGGGATCCATTGCTGGTTGCTGTCTCCAGGAAAGCCTCCTCACACTCCACAAGCAGCCTCTGGGTGTGGCTCAGGTGAGCAGGTGCAGGCAATCACTCCAGTTTCCTGTTTGTGATGTCATCTGCCTGCACCAGGCTTGCAGATTCCCGTTTTTGCGATTTCTTAATTTGCGAATTTCGCTATTAAGAAATCGCAAAACGGGATTCTGCGATTTATTTGTGACTTTTAAGTAATCGCAAATGATTAGCGATTTATTTTTTACATCCCGTTTAGCGAATCTGAATTTGCGAATCGCAAAATTTCGCAAATTAGGATTCGCTAGAGGGGAGTTTGATACATATGCCCCTTAGTGCCAAAGGTGCCAATTCTAAAAAGAATGGAGATTAATCCTGACTCCCCCTCTATTAGAGGACGGTTCTGGTCTACCTTTGGTTGCAAATTAAAGCTTTCCCAATTTGGACGACAAAGAAAATGTGAATGGTCAGAAGATCCTGATAACAAGGTAAATGATGAACCAACACTGAAGCCCAGGTGCAGGGACCAAATTCTTAAGACTGGAGAATAGGAGACCACAAGTTCAAACAAATAAAACTATTTCAGATATGCTGCACCAGAAGCCATTTACCACTCCTCTCCTTGGAGTGGTCTCCAGCTGATAAAGTAACCCAAAATGTAAGCAATAGATTGTGTAAACTTCTGGACAAAGAGGTGAGGGACAACCTAGGGAAGGAATGCCTCATCCCAGCTTTTAAATGTAGTAGACCCATTTCTATACATACTAGATATGGTGAAGAGCCCAGGGAGACAAAAAATATGACGTCACCGGATATTCCATCTGAGTAGGTCAAACAGGCAATTTGTTTCCTAAAAGAAGCAAACTGTGCCCTTTCTACTGAGCAATGTTGCTTGCTCCTCATCAAGCTTGATTCAAAATTGTGGGAGTTGGCACCTTCAGAGGCAGGCCAAGTTGCTGAAGGAGGTCTTGTCAGCGAACCCTTTATAAAGGAACTCGGAAAATTTGTCACCATTTTTTCATCTTTTGATAAAGCCCAACAATTCATGATGCATGTTTGTGGCCAAAAGGTTTTTGGAGGGGCCAGAAGAGGTAGGGGGCACACAACTGGCTGTTCCTTCTTCCCAGCTACCCAAAGAGGTCAGGCTTCAAAATGGGGCTCCCAGCCAGCAGAACCAAAAAAACGTTTCCCCTCTTATGGCACAAACAGACTCCCTTGAGGTTAGATAATCCAATGCCCCAAGGAGCAGTGTCAGGTAAAGATTACCTGTTTTTCCCATCAAAAGATGGGAATAAGATTGGGTCATCTAGCTTAATGTGCGATATTCCAACAGGGGGTCAGTGGCGAACTGCAACTTAATTTCAACTGTCTGGCACGCCTGGCGGGATCCTTTATGGTGAAGTGCCTGATGAAGGACAAAGTTTCTTGTTCAGTATTTCAGTAAAATGGACAATGTATTGACAGCCCTTTACATCAACTGCCTAGTTGAAATGAGATCCAAGCAACAGGCCAAACTAGTCTAGGATCTTTAGTACCTCTCCTTCAGCAATCAAAGCTTGGTCTCAGCTGAGTACCTTCCAGGAAAAATGAATTGAATCGCGGATTGGAATTTAAGGTTCTTCAAGGATATCAGTGCTGGGAAAGTGGACCCAAGTGTATTCTGCCTCTTGATCCAACACCGGGGACAATCATGATCTCTTTGCCTCTCGTCTCCAATACAACAGCAGAAATTATTTCGCTGAGGCCAGACCCTTTAGCAGAATTTATGGATGCTTTCACTTAGGAGTGGGGCAGAATGTAGAACTTTGCATTTCCCCCCTTTTCTGTGATCACAAGTATGTCAGCTGAAGTCAGGCAACAACAGCAGATTTAATCCTAGTAACATAATTGAACAGCTTATGTATGTTTTCCAGTTCTTATGGAACTTTCTTGGGATTCTGCAATTCTGATTCAATTGTATCTGAACTTTCTGAAGGGACAATCTGGGAAACTGGCACCAACTATTTCAGATGGGACCTCTGCATTTGATGGCGTGGAGGATTACAAGGAATGATGGGAAATCCAGGGACGTCCATTCCATGCTTCAACCTGTTTTTTAGAAGGCCTGGTCTGAAAACACTTCTAAGAGATACGCTTCAGCTTGGATAAGACGGTCCAGTTGGTGTTTAAAATTGAATTGCAATTTTGTGGGAAAAGAAGTGGTTAATATCCCAAATTTTCTCTCCAGGTTGGCTGGCTCAGGATTAGCATGCAGGACCATTATTGGTGCTAGATCAGCAATATCCGCATGTCACATGCCCATAAATGGAATATCTGTGGGTGAGCATTCTCTTGTTTGTAAACATTTAAGATGGATTCAGCTTTCTTCCCCAATAGAACCTAGACATACTAACCTTTGGGATGCAAATATAGTCCTGTCATTTACGAAGGGATGCTGTAGTTATGACGATGTCTCCCCCTTTAACTATTTTAAAGAGTTTAAATTACATTATGCTTCAAATTACTAAACACCTACACCTCCCCTAACAGTTTTAACCCTTTGGTGTAAAACCTGCATTAACATGTCAGTGCTCATTTACTTCAGCCTACTCTTCAGGAAAGGCTTTAAATTCAGCAACTCCTAGACCAACAAAATGGTGATCATTAATCGAACCCCCTCACTGTATTGATTTCTAAAGGAAATGTCTGAAGTGTTACAGCTTTGATTCCATCAAGATGACATCAGGTGTGCCACAGTTTTGTCATAAATATAGAATTTTAGCACTCTAGTTTTTCATTAGATACTAGTTGTCCATTCGAACTCTGACCTAACTATAACAAAACAATGGCAAATGACACTATATAATATAATATCAGCAAAATTGAGTCAAAATGGACTTTTTTAGGAGAAACACCCCATAATTATGTAGCTCATCGAAGATATCCCACCATGCTATAAAGCCACTATAGTGGTAAATGTGGGCTATACAAATTACATCTAATTGTGGCATCAGCAAGGCTTTCCTTTGTCGATGCCTTTTTAAGATCTGCCTGAACCGAGCACTCGATCTACTGGTATCAAGAGATGTGTGGTGGGGTCATGGATGAAATGTTGTTATTTTCACGGATAGCAGGAGACCACTGCAAAGACTTGCTACTGCTAGCAAGTCATTTAAACTAAGGGTGGTAGGCTCTAAATCAAGGTCAGCACACTTTTCTGCACAATATGAGGAATTCTATCTAGCTACAGCTACAAAATCAAAGTTCGACCTTAACCAAGGTAAGAACCCTGCTACCGGCTACTTTTCAAGCAAACATTGTGGCTAAGAATTGCAGTTTCACTTAAAACTGCTCGATTGATTAAAGACATTTTTAAATTGTTTTAATTTATATCAGATATGTTAAACAGTGTGCAATAACACAAAAATGTTGACAGTGATTTAGAACCGCAAACACATAGCTAACTTTCATGGACATAAAGTATTTGCTTGTATCGGCTGCTCACATAAACAGAAAACCCAGTGGTGCACTTTCCTGGACCCTGAAGTAAGACGGAGGCAAGACGGATGGGTGGGCATTCAATGGAGCCTCCTATCATCTGTTTATCGGTGGTAGCTAGCCCCACTCCACCTTTTCTCTATGCACCATCTTCAAGAGAACCCACACTTCAAGAGCAGGAGAGGCCTTGCACCCTTAATTTCTTATGTTCAACTGACATGGATCTTATGGTCGTCCCCAAACCTTCCTCTGCTGTTTCACGATTCTGCTCATTCGAGCCACTTCCACCAAACCATAGACTGACCACCACCTGAACAGCGCGGCACCTCCAGCGTCAACTGTCATGTATTTAACCTACAAAAATCCCTGGTCTCACCTAAACTGTCAACGGCCTTTTATACTGTGCTTCCTTTGCTAGGTACACCGATTCTGATCGAACAGCTTGTTTCTTGCTTAATAAATAAATGACAGAAATGTATGCAGCGGCTCAGCCTTTCACCATTGCATCAGGTCTCATGTACATAAAAAGCCATCTCATTGAACATATGAGTGCTTGGCTCCAAAGCAGGGCCCAAGACCCAAGCCTTGGTTTAGAAGGATTTAGTAGGGAGATGGATCTCTTAGGTATGGGAACCCAAGCTTGAGGTGTTCAAACACTCCTGTATCATCAACGTGGTTACCGCATTTATTTATTTTTAAAAAAAAACTGAAACTATTTGCCTGCCATCAAAGTCTGCTTTATAACAATGAGTTTAATGAGTCTCAAACCATTTATCAAACAGATGAACCCTTGAAAATAATAAAGAGTATATTTAATGCATTTAATTACGATAAGTCAACATATGCTATGTTCCTTATTCTATTACCCCACCTGAACTGTAAGATGTGGACACATTTGTACAAAGTATACGCTGGTTAAAGACATCGCACGCAAAAACAAAACATTACCAAAAAAATAAGAGCAAATGCTGATCAATGACAAAAAGTATTGCACGCAAACTAAGATTGTGAGCTACCACTCCCCGTAGTTTCCATAGGCACCCGAATAATGTGCTTTGCGATGACAATACTTTAATGAGTCTTGACATAAGTGGCCATTGTCAGAGTATAATTCCCTAATTTGTGTAAAGTTCAATGCAATCAAGCAGGGCCAGCTAGCAAGTCATGCGGCGAGGGGGCAAGAGAAATCTGTACAAAAATATTTGTTTGCAAAAAAGTTGCTTTTGTCAGGGCAGGCGTTTACGTTTGTTTGTTTCTAATATACTTCACCCACAGGAAAGCCTTTATCTAATTGAAAGCAGCTAACAAGTAGTACAATATTCGTTTTTCCTTAGAAAATTCTCAATCGAAATGGAAGGGAGCATTAATCAGCATATCAACAGCTAAAGTGAATTTTGGACATAAAGGATTTTAC
Source organism: Triturus cristatus (assembly GCF_964204655.1). Classification (NCBI taxonomy): domain Eukaryota; kingdom Metazoa; phylum Chordata; class Amphibia; order Caudata; family Salamandridae; genus Triturus; species Triturus cristatus. Next base: position 1,057,484,114 of record NC_140589.1, read on the forward strand.
AGATAACACTTGCCAATGACGAGGAAATATTTGGGAGTAACCAGCCTACAGTGCCTTTTCTAGTAAGTAGCTGCACATCAACTACGTGTAGAATTTTCTTCCTTGTCAATCCCTACAAGGTAATGGGAGATGAAGATGAGGGCCCTCATTACAGAAACGTGCTGGCTTCCACTACCCATTCAACAGAACATGTTGATCATGAGCTAGTGGGTTGCTACAGATAAAGGATGGACCACTCACAGTGATCTGGCAGGCTGGATTTGCATGGACGCATTGCCAGTGCACATCTAGTTTGCCTGTTTTATTCCCAAAAAGAAATAGCAATTTGTTATTCAATAGTTAGTAGTAGAGGAGCGCAGGCTCCCAAAAGAGAGACCAGCATTCAGCTGGCGCATTGCAGGCCAGTGTCCGTGGAAGGGGCAATGTACTATACAGCCCACCCTCGACAGAGCACAGAGGCCCTTATACCCTTATACTTGGCTTCAAGGGAGAAGAAGGGTTAATATTACATGGTGGGCAGGCAAATACTCACCCTGTGTTCTCCCCGACCCGAGAAGACAGGGATTACTCAGTTTACATATATGATTTTCTTGCCTTCAATTTTGACCTACACGTGTCTGCTATGTCATTTCTCACGGATCTAGATAACATACAGGCCTCATTTACATTATCACTGGTGGACTGCTGTCCGACAGGGTGGCAGAGGTAATTACTACTACCGTCCACCATATTTAGAGATCTCAGCTGGCGACGGGGAGATCTCTATGCCATGTCTGAATTTTCGACTGTTGAAAGTTGGGCCGTTGTGATATTTTAAGATCGCAGGAACACTCCATATCGGAAAGATGCTGTCTAATCTCTCAATGACTCTCTCTTGATTGATACATAGGGAGATCTTCCATCAATGGAAAACAGAAGTATTCATCAATGATCACCATCAGGTGAGATCCGTTGTCAAGAGGACCAAAGAAGTCAACAGTAATTTTTTCCTATGCACGTGTTGGCAACTCTGACATGTTTAAGGTGTGTTGTGTGGTTTTCGATGACATGCAATTGCATAGATGACAGGCATTCAATTCTCTTTCAACTCTCACTTAGAGATGTGGAAACCAGACTTGGTCTCGGAGAGCTCATTTGCTGGCAACAATTCCATGATGCCCTTCTTGGGCCACTTCAATTATCTGTTCTCGCAGTCTTTCCGGAATGGCAATTCTCGAACCTCTTAGAATTATACCTTCCTGAATAACACAGTTCATCTTTGACATTTTTTTACTTTTGTTCCTCACTGTCACTGGTAAGAGGTATAGGGTGCTGATACCAAGACTGATGTGTAATAATGTATTTCAGTTTTAACATGTCACTACCTTGACTCATGGCAGAGACAATTTGTTCCAACAAAATGGTAGCTGGTGTGCTTGATTTCAGTACAAAATGTATGGAGGCTTCATCCGTCTTGGAATGGGTGCCGAGGCACTGTAAAGGGACTCGCGAGAAGTAGTCAGCAGGGTTCTGATTTTTCCCTGGATGATACACAATGGTGTAGGTGTATTCTTGCAAAGGCAGACCCAGACCCCAACATTCAATGTGAGGAGGTATTTTTCTCTTTGGATTGCCAAAGATAGTCAGCAGTGCTTGATGATTTATCACAAGCGTGAAGGGCTTCACATACAAGAATAGATGGAAATGTTCACAAGCCCACATCACTGCTAAGCTTTCTGTCTCGGGTTGTGAATAAACATGTTCAGTTTTGGACAAACTTCGACTTGCATTTGTCACAATACATCTTTCACCATTTGGGTGTCCGCTGTGCTGTGCAGTACAAGGATGGCGCTTAACCTGACAGGGCTAGCATCAACAGCAACCTGGGTATGAAGCTTTGGATTAAAGTATAGCATTTCAGTAGCGTTCTCAATAGCTTGTTTGATTTTCTGGAATCTTTGTGCGCATTAATGGGACCGAAGAAAAGAACATTCTTTTTTGTCCAATCTCTTAATGGCTCACTGACAGTGGTAAAGTCTTGTATGTCTCTAGTGAAATAGCTAGCCATTCCAAAAAATGAACATAACATGGAAACATCTTGTGGGGAACTGGCAGTTGACAGTGCTTGTGTCGTACTCTCCGGTCCTGTATCCTCGGGGCTGTGTCGATGCTCAAATGGGACACACCTCTGAATTGACCCAAGTCTGGCTCACATGGACACACACAGACTTTTGGGGCAATTGAGTGGGGGGAGGAAAGGGTAGGGACTGCGGGGAGGGAGACCTGTGAGGGAAACAAGGAAACACCATAATAGTCTGAAATATAACACCCTCTTCTATTGCTACGTTCTATTCTCCCTGAACCCCCTCAATCACCCTTTCCTACCTGTAAAGGAAAAGAAGAATGACCCAGCACACTGGAGGAGATCAACTAATACACCATTAGGTCAACGCTTCGGTAAGTCTGTTCAGCGTGATCCGGCTCTGGCCCTGTCCTGTCTTTGCCTGTGCGTTATGCTTGATGCTCTCCCTCCTGTGTGAATTAACAATTAGGAAAACAAACACAAGAAAAAGCAAAACGGAGTACAAACATCATTGCAGGATGCTGTCTATTAAAAATGTCTCTGTAGGTTATGTCACAGAGAGAAAACGATAGTCAACTCGTATCCTCTCTTGGCTACTACTTCTGAACCCAGAATACTGTGTGGTTGCACACTACACACACAACTGAATAACTAGGCCAATGTCGAACTGTGTTAACTCCACACCGGTGAGTTGCCGGTACCGTGCCGGGTGCTCTGATCACGGATATATCTAATGAGGCTCACACTCTCTGTTCGATCAGATTGTCAAAGTCACTTAGGGGTATCTCCCCTATGAGTGATATGCATACTAAGTATCTCTGGCACACTGCTCCGATACCTTCATACACACACATTGTTACCTTCTGTAGTCGAACCTGTACCACGGGCGCGACAATCACCCTGCATGAAACCGAGCTCGGTTTCTCCAACAGGGTGAAATAAGCAGCCCAAGTGCCTCTAAGGGCACCTACACTCTCCTGCACGAGACAGCGGCTGAAACTGGTCTCTTTCAACAGGGGAGTACTTCGCCACCAGGGATCTCGTCTCCGGGTGCCTGAGATTAGCGGTACTCAAAGTTGTGTCTATGACACTCTTACCGCTTACGGGAATGCACCAAGATGCGTCCTGTCTTCACGGACCTCGGTCGAATAATCGTCAGCGAGGTCCGGCGTACGGGGTTCCTATTCCTGCTTCCGGCGCTGACGCTGCCTTACACACGGCGTGTCTTGCTGCGCTTCCTGGGTAGTGTAGTTCTGTCAAGGACCTCGCCGCCTCGGAGCGCAGATAGCGTATCTGCCTGCTCCTAAACCTGACAGAACATTCCCCTTCCCGGGAACGCTATCTGCCATCAGGCTTTCCGGGGTGCAAGCGATTAAACCTGGCCACCAATCTAGGAGCGTGTACCGCTTCCCTTGGTTCCCAGGAGTTCTCCTCCTGGCCATACCCCTTCCCGGCCACCAAATACCCCGTATTTTCTTGGCATCCAGTATGCCCTGCACTACATACTATGGTTCTCCCTGCACCAATACGGGAGCTGGTCTTTTCCGCACCCTACCCTGCACAGGCTTCAGGAGAGACACATGAAACACTGGATGTATGCGCAGATGGGAAGGGAGTTTCAGCCGAACTGCCACAGGGTTTATGTGCTTCACCACCTGGTATGGGCCTATGTACTTGGGACTGAACACACTATATTTCTTAAATCGTATGTGCTTCGTGGATAGCCAGACCCAATCACCATTCCCATACGTCTGACCTAGTCTACAGTGTTTATCGGCTTGTGCCGTGTATCTCTCTTTGGCCTTAATCAGGTTGTTGCGAGCTGCCAGAAGTGTTTGGCGCAGGAGTTGCAGCCTTGTGTGTACGTCGGGAATACGGGTGTTGGTGCTGGGTAGGACCAAGGGAGTGAAACTAGGATGAAACCCATATGTGCAATAGTATGGAGTAAACTGTGTGGAGGAATGTTTGGCGATATTGTAAGCGATTTCTGCTATCCACAACCAGTCCACCCATTTGTCCGTATCTGTTTTGACATAGCACCTAAGGAATTGTTTTAGGGTTTGGTTAAGTCTCTCGGTTTGGCCGTCTGTTTGTGGGTGGAAGCTTGTGGAAAGAGAGGAGGTTATATGCAGCTCCGAACACCAGGTCCTCCAGAATCCAGCCGTGAACTGGGCTCCTCGATCTGATACGATGTCCTGGGGAAGGCCATGGAGTCTAACCACATGGACTAACAACAGTTTGGTCATCTGACCGGCTTTGGGGGCCTGTTTGCAGGCTGTGAAGTGGCCCATCTTGGTCAAATAGTCTATGACCACTATGATAGTGGTGTTACCTTGATTCGCAGGTAACCCCACGATGAAGTCTACTGAAAACCGTTCCCATGGGGTTTTGGGTGTAGGCATGATCTGCAGAAGTCCTTGTGCCTGTTGGTGATCCGATTTCGATTGGGCACACTTGTTACACTCCCGTACCTATGACAACACATCTGGGCGAACCGTTGGCCACCAGAATTGCCGCAACACCTTCTCCAGAGTCTTCATGCCTCCTAGGTGTCCGGCGCACGGTAGATCGTGAAACCATGCGAACGCTGTTTTGCGTAGTATTCGGGTAGGGAGCACCACTTGTTGACATTTTATAGGGAGACCACATCGTATTCTCCACTCAGGATGTGCCTTGAGGCCAAGTTCTCCATGTGAAATTCTGTATTCCCAGTCGGATTTTACTCAGAAAGCCATCTGTTTGCACGGTGCACAACACCCTGCTTGGTTTGATGATCGAGTGCTCGGCCGGACTAATACTAAGCGGTGCCGCGTCATGTCTTGTTAGGGCATCCGCCTTCATGTTCTGGACTCCAGGCCGGAAGGTGACGTTATCGTGGTACTTGGCGAAGAAGAGCATCCACCGGAGTTGACGAGGAGTGAGATAGCGCGCGGCCTTCATAAACTGGAGGTTGCGGTGATCGGAATACACCGTGACCTGGTGTATTGCTCCATATTAACCAATGCCTCCACTCAAGAAACGCGCCTCTGATCGCCAACAGCTCCTTCTCCGCTATCGTATAGTTTTGTTCTGCTGTATTCAATTTCCTGGACATGAATGCTATAGGATGCAGATAGCCCGTGGTTTCTTGTCGTTGCGAGAGCACCGCTCCGATAGCTACCTCGGACGCATCTGCTTCTACGATAAACGGCAGAGCTGGATTGGCGTGGGTAAGAACCAGGCCGGTTGTGAAGGCGTGCTTGAGACGGCCGAAGGCTTTCTGGGTTTCGTCGGTCCATAGGAACGATGTCTTTTTCCAGGTTAACCTGGTCAAAGGAGCCACTATGTCCGAAAACTGTCAGATAAATCTGCGGTAAAAATTAGTGAAACCCAGGAGGCTCTGGATCTCCTTGATGTTACGAGGACAGGGCCACTCAGTGATGGCCTTCACCTTCCTATCCGCCATGACTTGACCCGATGGAGTAAGAATAACCCCAAGGAATTCCACGGTGGTTACGTGGAACTCACACTTTGTGATCTTACAGAACAGTTGATGTTCCCTGAGTGCTTGCAATACCAGGCGCACGTGACTGACGTGTTCTTCCTCGGTGGTGCAATATATAAGGATATCGTCTATATAGACCACGACGAAGAGGTCCAAATATGCTCTTAGCACCTCGTTGAGAAAGAACTGAAACGCCGCGGTGGCATTGCATAACCCAAAGGGCATCACAAGGTATTCATAGAGCCAGTATCTGGTCTTGAATGCGGTCTTCCATTCGTCCCCTTCCTTTATCCGGACCAAGTGATAGGCACCCCTCAGGTCCAATTTGGTGTAGATGCCTGCTGCACGCACTTGTTCCAATAACACCGGTATTAGGGGAAGTGGGTATCGATTCTTGACAGTTATGGCATTTAATGCTCTGTAGTCAATGCAACAGCGCAACTCCCCGTTGGCTTTAGGGATAAAAAAAAGGGGACGGGCCGCTGGCGATCGTGATGGACGTATAAAACCCAACTCTAGGTGCTTATTCAAGTATTCTTGTTGGTAGGTGGTTTCTGGCACCGTAAGAGCATATATCCTCCCGCACGGAACCACCGATCCCGGGACTAGGTCAATACGGCAGTCATAGTCCCTGTGGGGTGGCAACACCTCTGCCTTGATATCGCAAAAAACGTCGGCGTAGGTCGCATAACAGGAAGGCAATGCCACATCCTTTTCGGCTACGGTTGCAATATGTTGAATAGTGGCTAGGAGACTTGACGGCCGGGTTACAGCAGTGGTGCAGTGGTTTCGGCAATACTCCGATTCGAAACTCAGCGTCTTGTGCGCCCACCGTACCTTAGGGTCGTGTTTCTGGAGCCAGGGAAGACCAAGGATAACCCCGTACTGCGGCGTGTATTATACAGAACAATAGTTTCTCCCTATGATAGTCCCCATAGAGAAGCTCGTACTCCAGAGTGTTGAGTGTGATAGATCCAGATTCCAGTTCTTTCCCATCCACTGCGTACACCTTCTCCGGAACAGTCCTGGTAACCAGACGCAGACCCAAGCGTTTTGCCTTTCCTTTGTCCATGAAGCAGCCGGTGGCTCCTGAATCTACCATCGCTTGGATGCTCTTAGTTTCATGACCGATGTCGATGGAAAACATAACAAAGAAATGGTCGGTCTTAGTACACTCATAGGTATCCACCGAAGGGATGGTACGACCGCTTGAGGACTTCCCTTCCTGCTTCCTCAAGCCTTGCAGCTTCCCTCCTCTTTGTCAGTGGTAAGGGCTACCATCTGCCCTATCCTGTTCTTGCCATATCTGGGTTTAACAGGACATTCCCGAAGGAAATGCCCTTTCTTTCCACAATAAAGACATAGTCCTTGTTTGCGGCGATGATCCCTTTCGCTTAGCGTGAGCGATGTTCGTACCGTTCCTATCTCCATTGCTTCGGGCTGGGAGGATGGTTTATTGGACAAGGCGGTACGGTCTCCGTACATGGTGTTTTTATGTCTCCTTTTGTGTTCTCCTCGACGTTCCCTTAGTCTGTGATCCAGCCGGAGCGTAAGGTCTATAAGGGCTGTGCACGTGCGTGGTTGACGATCGATCTGGGCTAAGACGTCCTTTAGCTCCTCCGTGAGTCCCTGGTAGAAGATAGCCGATTGCTTCGATTCCGGCCAATCGGTTTCAGCCACCAGCCTCCTGAAGCTATTCAAGTAGCTAACCAGATCCGAGGTCCCTTGTCGTAGCTACAACAGGTCTCTGTCCGCGGAGAAAGTTTCGGCTCTTCGGTCAAATGTCTTCTCTAAGCTTTCTCGGAACTCGTCCCAATCGTACAGCTTCTGGTCGTCTCTCCGCACTATGGGAACCGCCCACTGCACTGCCTCTCCACCTAGGTACGAGATCAAAAAGGCTACAAGTGCTTGATTCGTATTGAACATCTTAGGTGTGCAGGTGAAGTGAAGGAGCACCTGAGTAAGGAACACCTGCACTTTCTTAATGTCTCCATAAAACCTCTCGGGAGGGGCTAACGGGATCTGTACTGGCATTTCTACCACTACCGGCATTGGATGTGGTGCACCCCCCATATCAAAAGGGTTTCTCTGTAGCCTATCTACTCGGGAATGTAGGGCGGCTGTTTCCTGACGTGAGGCGGCCAGTTCCACTTGTACAAGCGCTAAGGCCGCGACTACGTCCTCCAGGGTGGCCATTCCTGAGCTCAACACAACCAGGAGGAGACTGATTCGTGTGCCGATTATTCTGTCGTGCTCTCCGGTCCTGTATCCTTGGGGCTGTGTCAGTGCTCAAATGGGACCCACCTCTGAATTGACCCAAGTCTGGCTCACATGGACACACACAGACTTTTGGGGCAATTGAGTGGGGGGGGGGAAAGGGTAGGGACTGCGGGGGGGAGACCTGTGAGGGAAACAAGGAAACACCATAAGAGTCTGAAATATAACACCCTCTTCTATTGCTACGTTCTATTCTCCCTGAACCCCCTCAATCACCCTTTCCTACCTGTAAAGGAAAAGAAAAATGACCCAGCACACTGGAGGAGATCAACTAATACACCATTAGGCCAACGCTTCGGTAAGTCTGTTCAGCGTGATCCAGCTCTGGCGCTGTCCTGTCTTTGCCTGTGCGTTATGCTTGACGCTCTCCCTCCTGTGTGAATTAACAATTAGGAAAACAAACACAAGAAAAAGCAAAACGGAGTACAAACATCAGTGCAGGATGCTGTCTATTAAAGATGTCTCTGTAGCTTATGTCACAGAGAGAAAACGATAGCCAACTCGTCTCCTCTCTTGGCTACTACTTCTGAACCCAGAATACTGTGTGGTTGCACACTACACACACAACTGAATAGCCAGGCCAATGTCGAACTGTGTTAACTCCACACCGGTGAGTTGCCGGTACCGTGCCGGGTGCTCTGATCACGGATATATCTAATGAGGCTCACACTCTCGGTAAGATCAGATTGTCAAAGTCACGTAGGGATATGTCCCCTATGAGTGATATGCATGCTAAGTATCTCTGGCACACTGTTCAGATACCTTCATACACACACATTGTTACCTTCTGTAGTCGAAACTGTATCGCGGGTGCGACAATCACCCTGCATGAAACCGAGCTCGGTTTCTCCAACAGGGTGAAATAAGCAGCCCAAGTGCCTCTAAGGGCACCTACACTCCCCTGCACGAGACAGCGGCTGAAACTGGTCTCTTCCAACAGGGGAGTACTTCGCCACCAGGGATCTCGTCTCCGGGTGCCTGAGATTAGCGGTACTCAAAGTTGTGTCTATGACACTCTTACCGCTTACGGGAATGCACCAAGACGCGTCCTGTCTTCACGAACCTCGGTCGAATAATCGGCAGCGAGGTCCGGCTTACGGGGTTCTTGTTCCTGCTTCCGGCACCGACGCTGCCTTACGCACGGCGTGTCTTGCTGAGCTTCCTGGGTAGTGTAGTTCTGTCAAGGACCTTGCCGCTTCGGAGCACAGATAGCGTATCTGCCTGCTCCTAAACCTGACAGCTTGCACTTTAGCTGGATAGGGTGTCATGTCCCGAACAGAATAGATATAGCCAAAGAATTTTAACTTTGTCTTATGAAACTCACATTTCTCTGCATCAGTGAGCAAATTACACAATTGCATGAGAGCTTTGATGTGCTCCTTCCTTGTAGCTCTGAAAATGGTGGTTCTCGGCCACAGATGTGTGGACTTCTCTGAGAAGCTTTCGTTAACTTCAAATGTTTTACATGACAGTGGAACTGCACTTTGACTCCACATAGGCCAAATGTCTATTCGGCAGTTTGACTGAGGCACACGTGGCATGCACAAGCAGTTTGGTTGACCACGGCTAACTCTCTGCAAGAGCACTGTTGATCTTCGGGTTATTTATCCCATATCTTGTTGCCAGTTGTAGCATCCTCCCCAGCCCAGGTACTCGCCATTGACCAGGCCATACACAGAGCTTAGTATAACACGTCTTTATTCTTCTGCGTGTAACCGTGAACTCAACATTCTAAACCTGCATTCACTTCACTATGCTCTAATGCTTACGTCACAGTTCTACAGAGTCCACCAGGAGCCACAACAATTCTGTCATCAAAAACTCACATGGCACTACAATGGGAATGATTCCTAAATAGCACTGAATAAATATGAGCAATGTTAACATTGCTTTTAAGAAGATTTGCCATTTTCTAAGTCACTTGTCAAAGAAAGAAAAGAAAAAGCAGTCTTGTCGCAACAGAAACAACTTTTCCAACATAAAGTAACAAGGAAGCTGAAATTCAAAAAAGGCGTCGTGTGGAAGAGTGAATGGTAAAAGCATTTCAGTGAAGGTGGTAGGATCGTATTACAAAAAACTGCTACATACTTAAAAAATCATAAGTACAACTAGTTGAGCGAGGCATTCAATACTTGTGGAAGAAATGATGGCAATTAGGATTGCTGAACAAGATAGGAAAAATATTAATAATAATGCATCTTTTCTGTGCTGAATAGTAGATAAGTGCTAATAATTTTGTAAATGTATAGGTAACCTGATGTAAAAGTAAGCACTTGTTTTTTAAGGTCAGGTTTCCTGGGTCGTGGGTCGTATGATCTAATTTCCTCCAATGAAAGTGAGAAACAATTACTGACACCTAGCAGAGGGGAACATGATCTGTTACTTGTTACAGTGCATACAGCTGTCTTACAGTTCTTGTAAATGGGGAAATCACAAAGAGGCACAAAACATCCTGCGGTATATTTCTACTTTAAAAACGGCGAGAGACTTAGGAACTCTACAAATGGAGCAGTGATCATGGTAACAACTGAGTGGCACTACCACAACAACAGGAAACAACTTCTCCACTAGTTCTTAGTACGACTTTGCAAAAATCAAGCAAATCATGATGGAGTGCTTCTCCATTTCACCCAACTTGAGATAGTCTGTCAATTCTTGGCATCATAGTTAAAGGAGCAGGTGGGCTTGGGGGTTACATTTTAAGGATATGGGAAATTCCTGTACTTTATAATATGTGCTTGGTTCTTTTATCATGTCACACATAATCACATGAACCCCTGACTCAATCCTATTTAAAAAGTGCCAGAGAAGATTTTTGAAAGAGTACAGAAAATAGTACTTGGAACTCACCAAAACACTGAGATACGCGGGTGCAAGTTATGTACATTTATAAATGTACAGTAACAGTGTGGCTGTTTTATTCTTTGGTTTCATTTTGTTACAATTAGGGGATAGTTAGGAGAAATCAGTGCTTAATATGTAAAAAAAAAAAACAAGAGCCAGGGCTCTCGTCAGGATGCCACTACAGCATGCACCACACATTAACCCCCGCCATGCTTCCAATAATAGTAACAACACAACTACTAACCATCACACTCTTACAAGTGCGACAATTCGGACTATTCCAGGCCCCCAAAGCTATACGAATGGATGGGGTGGCAGGTAATAGTCATTTTTAATGTATACTGAATTAATAATTAACAGTTGTTGTGGTCTTCTCACACAGCGCCACCTTGTGGCACACTGCTGGTGTTGACAATTAAATGCTTGTGCCGAGCACCGGAAACCACTGGCTCAAATTCAGCACTGAGATAAATTCATTACACAAACAAAGGCAGAGTTTTCTACTTGTACTTAGGTTTGACGCTTATAAAATACAAAAATAAAGCAGTGCAAAGATATGCATTTTTTAAATATGATGGGTAATATTCAAGTGCATGCGGAGAATATAACTTATGAATTCAAGGTATACTATAAAAAGCTATTCGAATTGAATAAAAGCACCAAATGGAGAAACTAGATCCGATGAGGACTGTCATGCAGAAGCTTCCCATTGAAAATTCTCCACACTTCAACAAACTTTCTCTGCAGTGTCCAAGAAACTCTGGGGCTTATTTAGAGTTTGGTGGACTGGGTACTCGCCAATAATTGTGAAGAGTCGGGTGGATCATCATGTTTCCACCAAAAACGTGACCACTGGCCCCTCTAGCGGAAACCTTAAATCAAGTACCCTGTAGGTACTCTAAACTAAAGGCCTTGAGAACAGGAAATATTTCACAGAGGGAAATAGATGAATATCTCTTCGAGGTCTAGAAAATTTCAGCTTTTCAGAAAATCCAGGTTACTTGTCAGCCCATTACCTGCCTCAGAGGCATGGATTTTACCAATGAGCCAGAATTCTCCCTGACACAATAAATTGTATGTGTTTCTTAATTACAACCTCTTGTGCAGGGGAATACCTATCAATAGTGCAGAAGGTGCAGTTATACTGGGACCCAGAGCCCAGAAGGGCCCCCAGAACCCTGCCTATTTCTACATTTTACTAACCAACAAATACACGGGGGTGGGTGCTCTTTTCCTGCCTTGCACTAGGACCAATGAGACCCTTGCCATCCCATTGCACTGGTGGTCGAGACAGCTCCTCTTGTGTAGCACACATTTTACTAGAAGTCTCAGAAATGTTGACAACCATTATAATCATTGTTGGCTGTTGTTTTGTCAATGTTATTGGAGGTATATATACAGTTACATAACTGCATTTGTTTGCTTCAACAAGCTCATTATGGCCAAACAACTCCTAAGAAAAAAGTAAAATAAGTTAATATTTAATCTCTAAACTTTTAATAATAAAAATAAGGTAGAAACGAATTCAAAGTTTTAATGAAAGTGGCTTTCGTCCTGAATTTCAAATTCTATCAAATTTTAGAGATACATAGTGTTTAATATTCCAATTTTATGTAGGCCCCTGATTCAGTTACACATATAGGAGGATATTCCAAGAACATGTGATAACCAACGCAAAAGTTAATTAAGCAACCTCCAACATCGCAGTCTATCGCGGGAAAATTACGCCGTGTTAACCGAGTATTCACAACACGGCGGTACCATGCGATAGTCAACAGATAATGCGTCAAATGGCCGCGTTAAAATCAATGCCACGCCGCAAAAATGTGAATCATGAACACAAAAAAAGCTGCGATGTGGACAAGCGCGATACAAAAAGCTGCAAAAACCAGCGGCAGGCCTGCAAATCCAACGCGTCTGGCGGGAAAATGCTCTATAAAAGCAGAACAAGAAAAACACACCATAAACAATGCAAAGTGCGCAACAACAGGGATGCACCCGGACTGCGCGCAGAGGCCAACGCGAACCCCACAAGCCCCACAGACCACCAGCAAGGTACAACGGGGTCGGAGAAGGCCAGGGAGAAGAGGGAGGGGACGAGGGGGTGCAGTCCGCAGGAAAACAAGACCAGCGTCACGGAAATGACAGAACACAACCATCAACTGACCCACAATCAGACTACCTTGAATGCAGCCGGAGTGTCGAGGAGGCCAAGAGGCGCCAGCATGACGTGAAAACCTAAACCAGGCACAAAGACGCCGCCAACAGGAAGGCAGAAACGGCGACAGGAGGTGGAAGTCCTGTGCCACAGGAGGAGCTGGAGGAAATGGAGGCCAGTCATCAGTGTGGAGACGGTGCAAGGAGGTGGGAGTACGGACACAGCTTGAGAGGACCTGACACAACAACAACAGGGTGAGTAACAACCAGGGACGGGGGGAGATGGGCACAATGGCACACATGCACAAGTAAGTATAGCACACTGCACACCCACAATGACCCAGGAACATGTCCCTCATCCTGGTGGCACACTGCAACACACACACATAGCAATCACAGCACATCCCATGACAATGTGGCACCAAGTGCCACACCGACACTGCAGAACAGGGAACATAACTGGTTCCATGCGCAGAAACAGGCCAATCACATTTGACAGAGCAGGGAACTGTGAGATGCATATGTACGGGTACAACCTCACATCTGTTATGTAGTCCAAATGTCCACTCTCCCCCCTCAAATTGCCCGCCCCGCCCAAACAGTCACAATGTACATTGTCACACAGTCTGCATGTCAACAAGAACAATGCACCAACATACATGTCAACACAATGTCAACATGCATCTCCCCATCACATTGCAGAGGGACAAAAAACACCTCCAGCAGGTCAGACCAGACAACCCATCAGTGATGCCGGAGACGACCACCACACCTTTGACACCGACGCCCTACAACAGCTCATGGACATCTCAGACAACCCACCCCCAGGAGCAGAGCAGCCAAGCTACATAGAGGAGACCACACAGCAGGAAGCACCCACCACCACGGCTGGCTCCCAACACTTCACCGAGGCACACATCGCATTCCAATGCCAGGTGTCATAGAAGCCGAACTGGACCACATATGTGGGTGTCTAAGTCCCATCAGGGACCACCGTTTTGGAAAAAAGGAGGGGGGGGAAGGGGGGGGGGAGGGGAAGGACAGGAGGGGAATGTATAAGCTGTATGGTTGTATCTGTTGCAGAAAGGAGCAAAGAGGGTTTTTTTAAATTACCCAAACTATAAGAACTAAATTGTTCCACAATGAAAAAGATAACAGAATTATGAAATAAAACATTAAAAAAATTATAAATGAAAAGACTGTGTGAATATGTACATGTGTAAACACACAAAAAAATACATTGGCTCCTTTATGCTATGATACATTCATTAACTACAGCTTAACTTAATATTATAAATTACATAATTACAGGGTAAGGGAATTCGAGAATGCATGCTCATGGGAACTATCAATGAGCCAATCCTACGATGAACAGGGTCAATGTTGGTTGGTGCTGGGATAACATACTAAGGGATGAAACAAGAAAAATTAAAAAAGGAAAAAAGAAGAAAAAGAGAAAAAGAAAACAAAGATGAAAATTAAAAGAAAGAAAAAAGGAGAAAAAAGGAAAAAGGAAAAAGAGATAAAAGCAGAAAACCTTTATATAGAAGCATCACAGAAACAGACTAAAAAAGAAGAGAGATAAAACGGAAAAAAGAAGAAGGAAAAATGAATGAAACAGAGAAGAGAAGTGGTAAGAGAAGAAAAGAGAAGAAAGAGAAGGAAGAAAGGATATTTTTGTGATGTAAGTTGCTAACATACAACTACAATACCTTTGAATGAACGTCTATGTAATGAGTAGTCATTAATAATTGACATAGAACGAATCTGCAGTAATAAGAAGACCTATGAGAGGCCTCATATTTACCTCAATGTGAACAATCAGTCTGGAAACTCAGCTGGGTCGTTCTAGTTAACGTATATTGGATAGGATTATGACAGCTAACACAATCTAATAAATCAGAAACATTGTGTTAAAAGGTATAGTATTCAGATGGGTCTAATGATAGTATAATTTACAAGGGGTATCACTATGCTAATGTAGGTCTTACCGGGGTGATTTAACTGTCCTTATCAGTGCGATTCGATGTCTATTATTTTTATTTTATATATACTTTCATGCCATCACGTTTTTTTCCCCCTTTGGGGATAGAGGTATAAGTCAGAGCTTCTATCCTTCTGTTACGTTCTGTAAAGGGAGATGTAAAGAAAAATTATTACTGGGCCATAAATGAATGGATGCAATC
The DNA here is from genome assembly GCF_964204655.1 of Triturus cristatus. Lineage (NCBI taxonomy): Eukaryota > Metazoa > Chordata > Amphibia > Caudata > Salamandridae > Triturus > Triturus cristatus. The sequence goes on from NC_140589.1 coordinate 1,057,499,124, forward strand.
ACCACAAGGAGGACCTAATCTATGACACGATTTATACTAACCTCTAACGTTCTCCTATATATATTTTTCGCGGTGCTGGAGGAAAATATTTCTTTCACTCTTTCTTATTTCAAATGGCACTGGTTCATGTAAACGGTGTGTTACAATTCCCTGTTTGACAGATAAAAAAAGAGAAGGAGGGGAGTTTAAATAAATATTGAAGTTTCTGGCTTCTTATTAACCAAAGGGGCATAACGATTCAAAAAGAATTATATACTGAATCTTTTTTAATATATATATATCTTGCCACAATCTGTTCTTATTATTTTAAATAAAAATTTACTTTAAATAACAATGGGAAATCCTAACTTACTAAACTCAGAAAAGTCAAAACCTGGATTTAAAAAAGTATAATTAATGCTATCCCGTCTGCAGCTCTGTGAAATGAGCTGTCCTAACTTACAGCTGGCTGACTGTGTGGCTTACCGCTAGGTGTCCGTGGACGATGTACGCTGGATGTGAGTATCAAGAAGTGAGAGTGGACCAATGTAGTTATATATGGCCCCCGAAAATCGTCTTCACCGTTCGCGCCAAAAAAGGGGATCACCTACCTAATAGAAGTTGTGCAGTAATTCAAACGCCATGTTTGAATAGGTTGTTGTTGCCAGGAGTCGGCTTATTAGATGTCAGGTACGCTAAATACGAGCGTCCGGTAGAAACAATAAACACATTAAGATATTTGTCCGGTGGTAACGATAAGCACATTGAAAAATTTGTGTCCCGCAGGACTTTTTTTCAGCAATGGTAAACAGAGTCAAATCCGTAATTGTAATGCGGGTTGTGCAGTGCATCAGGCGCCATGTTGGAATGGGTGACTGAGTAATACATCGAGTGTCGTTTCGAAGTAAGCGATACATCAGACGCCATATTAGAAGCGATAATTTATACTGGACAGTATATGAGGAGAAAATATACTTGTCGACTATTTGACACTGAATAGGATGAGGAATATAACAATTAAAAAGTACCATGGAAAATGCCAGCAAACAATTCGAGCTTTGTATAAACAATAGAACTCGTGTATAGCGGTCAAACCTGAGTTTACATCCCTATAAGTAATGCAGATCGTTAGATTTTTCCAGTGCCATGGTAAAAAAGGTGGCATATGTTGATCTACTGTTGACTAGTTTATAAACGTGGGGAAAGCTCTTAAAAATGGTTTCAGAATGTGTATACATTACAACCGATTATGGGTATAACAGAAAAACTCAATAGACTCCGGGCTATACCAATTGGCTGACATGAAAGTGATGGTGTTTCCATGTGTGTAACAGGAAGGACACCTGTTCCGGCAAAGGGGAAACCAGGTTTTAATTGTTGTATTTTATAGCCTGATCCCACGGAATCTCTTGATTAAGTCCCCTAATAGACGTGCCCAAAATGAAAATCCAGTAGACCTCTCTGACTTTTCTTGTTTTTTCTGTAGTGGTACCTATTTTAGGGAGAATTTTCTCTAAAATGTACCATTGCATATCATCTGGTGAGTGGTGCGTGTCCAAGTAATGTTTGACCAGTGGAGCTGAGATTTTATGGGTTCTGATGGCAGATCTGTGTTCAGTTAATCTTATACTGATTTGTCTGCCGGTTTCCCCCACATAGCCTAGTTTGCAAGGGCATATGATTAAGTAAATCACATCAGATGTCTTGCAATTGTTCAGTCTGGTTGAAGTGACGACTTGTCCATTGAAATGCAGCGTAGGAGCCTGTAAAGCTGAATCACAGGATTTACAGGTGGTACATTTGTATGTACCTACTATGGGTTTAGTGCCATCATTGCTTGTTTGTTGCTGGCAAACACGTTTGCCCATACGTGAATGTACCACATGGTCTTTGAGGTTTCTATTACGCCTGTACGCAAATAGTGGTTTGGGGATCGATTTCGAATGATTAGGTCCCTCAATATTCAAAATTGGCCAACTAGAACAAACTGCTTGTCGAACACGTTCATTCAGCATAGAATGTCTGGTGACGAAGATCAACTGGAGATCTTTTTGTTTCGTAGTTTTAGTTAACAAATGCTGGCGGTCATAGAAACGCGCTCTCTTATATGCATCCCTCACTATTTTCCTTGGGTAGCCTCTCGCTAGAAATGTGTTCTTCATATCTAGGGCTTTGCTGTCATAATCTTGAATATTTGTACAGTTGCGTCTAACGCGCAGAAACTCACCAAACGGGATGCTTTTTTTCTGTATGGTAGGGTGATAGCTATCATAGTGAAGCAAGGTGTTTCTGGCTGTAGCTTTTACAAACAGGTTTACAATTAGGGCTCCTGCCTCATGTTGAATAAGCACATCTAGGTATTCAACTTTTTCAGTACTCACAGTATGAGTGAAACGGATATGTTGATCACATAAATTAATCCATTCCAAAAATTGAAGTAAATCTTCATGAGGGCCATCCCAGATGAAAAACACATCATCTATGAACCTTGACCAATGGGTCACAGATTCATAAAAGGGTGCATCAGGGACCACCTACACCCCACAAAGGAGACCCACACTGCGACAGAGACACATGCAGATGCATATTCCAGTACAGAACCACGCCCAGGAGCACACACATATCAGTCACACACCCACGTTGGCTCTGCATACGACGGCCCAGTCCACTCCCATTACAAATTGAGTGGGTGACGACAAAGCTACATGTACAAGCTCTGACCCGCTGCCTGCGGTGACAGGTCTGCATCTGCTGTACACAGCACAATGTAATGTTGTAGGGCCCCAGGCCCTCATGCATCCAACAAGACCACAGGGACACACGCATATATCATGTTGAACTGGCTACGAGCACGTGCGCCCGGCCCCTTTATTGGCAGGCCCACATGTACAGTGACGCCTGTGCTGGATGTGTGTGGGGTGAGTATAAGCCAGCCCGCACGGAGTGCTTGGTGCTGGCAACAACTTGAACAGTGGACACCAGTGCAATGGAAACAGAAAACACCTGCAGAACAGAGTCAACTGCTGAACAACATGGAGGTAGCCGGAGCAAGTACAGAGGTCACCCAACATACAAACAGAAGTGTCCGTGAGTTACAGTGCACTGAGTTTGGGGCACTAGAGATGAGCACGCTCATGTGAAGAAAATGTCTAGGATTGTGACCCTTTGGGTTATTCCTGATGCAGATGCAGTGGGGGGTGTCATACCTGCATCATCTACCTCATCGTCGTCCCTGGTCTCCCACACTGCCTGAGGTGAGATTGCTGCGTGAGCTCTCCACAGCACATAATCAAAACAGTAATGGACGATGATTCGTGGTGCACTGAGTTAGTGGCACCTGGAAGAAGATGGCATCCATGACAGGTGCGAGCAACTCCGTCAGTCTGCCAGTTCGACTGTTTCGGCACTGGCAGTTGGAGTTGGTCCTGGCGGTGGTGGCGTGTGCATCCTGCGGTGATGCGACGTCCGGGCCGGTCTGGACCCGATTTGACGTGTGAGCCCTGGTGTGCCACAGTTGAGACCGGAGGCAGCGGACAGCGCAGGGCCACAGACACATGGCGTAGATGACCCCAAGGCCATCGTCTCAGAGGCCATCCAATATCTCAGGAGAAGGGGTCCCGGACCTGACCAGCACAGAGTTAGTGGCCCCGGATGCACAGGGGCAGGCACAGGCACGCTGCCACGGGATGGTGACTTGCGGTGCACTGAGGTAGGGCCACATGGAGTGGGCGGGTCCTCATCGATGTCCGAGTTGAATGTGGCGGAGGCTTGCGGGGGACAGTGGAAGGTGTCCTCCAGGGCATGATGCAGAGGTCTGATGTTATCCGGAAGCAGCATATGGAGGAGTGGAAAGCGACAGCCTCGTTGCCACCACCATTTAGGTATCGGCCACATGAGGATGTAACTACCCCCTAGTCCATAGACTCAGACGCCATCAATGTATGACCAGAGAGTGTCCATGAATGTCGGGAAACAGACTTAGTGGCACCGGGGCTAAGAGGGGATGCAATCTGCGATGATGCCGGTACACAGATATTGCTAAATCAAGACTCTGTGACCTACTGGACCGCAGTGTAGGCCGGAGGCAGCGGTCAGCAGTGGCCCACAGCCATGTGTCGTTGGCTAGCGATGAACAGAGTTAGTGCTACCAGGGCAGTTGTCGGTAGTGTTCGATCACCTCAATAACGATGATCCTTTTTTCTGCCCAAATGCAACGCGTCATCCTCTTACGCCTCTCCTTGCGTGCAATGATATGTACTCTGTCTTTGAATAATCGATGTTCAGTTCCAGTTCTGTGACATACTCGAGCGCAGCATAGGCCAAGAGCAGTAGTCCGCGTGGGCCCACAGAATCTTGCGGCTGTGATGTAACACTAAGGCCTGTTGGCACCACATCAAAGGGTGTATAGTGACATACACTCAGCCATGATTCATGTGCTCTGCCATGGTGTAATCAAGACTCAGTTCCAAAAGTGTGATCTAGATGGCCGCAGTGTCGGCCAGAGGCAGGGGTCAGCGTGGGCCAACTGCTGTCCAGCCATCTCCTCCTGAATCTCTCACACATGACGTTGGAATGGCATTTGTATTAGATTTGTGGCTGACAGGTAGTGACACCAGAGCTGAGTGGGTGTGCAGCCGGCGAGGAGGCCGTGTCCCGCCTGTGACGGGCTGCACTGGATTTGTGTGAGGCCTGCAGGACCACAGTGCAGGCCGAAGGCCGGAGTCAGCAAGGGCGCACAGACATGTTTGGTGGGAGTCCTATGCACAGATTTGGTTGCACCACATCGGAGGGAGTATAGTGACATGAACTCAGCCTTAAATCATGTACTCTGCCATGTTGTAATCAAGACTCAGTTCCAAATGTGTGTCCTACTTGCCCGCTATGTATGCCAGTGGAGTACGTCAACGGGAAAGGAGTTCCGCGGGCCTGTGTTGCAGAGGCCGTGATGGTCCGAGGAGTCTGCCAAGGTCAGGGGCCTCGGGCTTGGAGTTTGGAGCGGGGTGAGAGGCTCCGCCCTGGCAGAGACGTGGCGCATTCCGGAAGAGGACCACGCCCAGAGTTACGTGCCTTTTATTCACACCCCTACGCTGGCCTGGCGTACGCCGGGCCAGCCCACTCCGCTCATGCTTACGGGGGGGACGTAACAAGCTACATTTCTACGATCTTCCCCACTGACGGGGGTGACATGGTTGCATCCACCGTCCACTGCACTCCAAACACCAGCGGTGTGTGTCGACATGGATATGTGTGGGGTGTGCATACTGCAGTCTGGCCATCGTTTCCATGCCACACTTGGCATTGTGTACAGTCTCATTCATCGGTCACTTGCCTCCTTCGCACCTGCCTGATCCCCACGTCTTCCAAAATTCTGCTATTGTGTGGCCGAGGTGCCATGCCATTGATGGCTAATGTACATGGCTGGCCCAGGTTCCTACAGTGAGTTGTGCTATTGTGTCTGGTGGGTGTACATGTTGTATGTGAGCTTGTGACGTGTGCATTTCCTGTATTGTGTGTTGTATGATTGTGGAGTTGAGGTGTGTGGTGTCTGCATTTGGTATTGGCCAAAGAGAATACCTGTCTGTAGGGTTTAATACAAAGTAATAGCACCCCGTAAATACCTATTGACTTTAAAATATATTTTTCACAATCAACATGTCATGCCTACTGCCTTTATTGTAACTTGTCATTATAAACTATCAGGCTCGTAACCTTCATTATTGGCTTGTAACCATAGCCAATTCAAACCTACTGTGTTGGCCATACACCTTCACACAAAGGAGCATCAGGTAAACAGTAATACAATTATAAATATGTACAAAATTACAGTTGCCAAAACCATGTAAAATCCCTACTAATACAGCCTAATAAGCCATAGTGCAAATCTTTATCCCCATGGTTTGTTCTGGTGGGTCACCAACACCAAAGCCCTTGCCTACTATGGTACTTTTCAAAATTCCTTGTAGCAAAATATTTGCCTATGGGCTTTCGTACAGGCTAATAACAAATTAGGGGGGGAGGATGCAACCTTACGGCTAGAGTGGTCGACCTCGATGCCGGGGAACCAGGTTTGAGTTGCGGTAGAGACCTCAACATCCTGCGATTCTGGACAAATAACTTAATCTCCCCGTGCTTAACAAAAAATGTAGGTGCTCGTCTGTAATGCAATTGGCACTCTGATACTTTTGGGTCACGTTCGCACTATATAAAACTGTAGAGAGAAAAAATCCACCCTTAAAAGGCTATTCCCTTTAATGCATGATTTTCACAATATGTCAGGTCTACTTTCTTTGTGATACTTTTACCTTAGAAACATATCACACTTAAGAAATCTGATATAGCCTGTAGCCATTACCATTGATTTGCCACTATATCCAACACTGGTTCATTGAAGTGCACATAAGATGGCAACTATCATACATACAGTTATAACATGACAAATGTGTAGAGAAATACAGTTTCCAAAACAATATACAACCACTTTCAAATGGGGTTAACATGAATCATTGCGGTGAACATATTGTACTCCCAGGGTTTGTTAAAGTAGGTGCTCAGCACCGAAACGTTGCCTACTATGGGTGTATGGGAGATTACATGTAACAAAATACCTGTCATTAGTCTGTAAAATAACGGTACAGCAAATAACTGTTAGAGGCCTACTAGTTTTAACAAATGCTTTCACAAAAAAGTGCTAGGCCTTTTTAGACTTTTTCATAATAAACAGACCAGACCTAAGGCATCTGCCATAACTTTCCCCTGTGCACCAATCAGTCATATAGCTGCTTTCAGTGGCTTGTCACCTTAACCAACTCAAGCATACTGTACTGAGAGTAGGCTTACCCACAAGGTGACCATTGTGCATCAAGTCACAAATGTATAAATGTGTTCAACATTAGATTTGACATAGCAAAATACTATCTATCTGAAAAGAACCTAAAAAGGTTTATTGGGGTGCATATCTTTTACCCCTGCGGTTTGTTTGGGGTGGGCGGTGTGGATCACTAACCCAAAAACATTTACCTAAACTGGTAATCTATGAGATTCCATGTAACAATGTAGCTGCCTACTGGCTTTAGCACAGTGTAATAACAATCATTCCTTAAAAGCCTATTGCCTTTACCACATTTTTTTATGTTAGGTAAATCAGACCTACTATCTTTGTCATAACGTTTCATAATAAACAGATCAAACCTATGGAATCAGGCCTGAGTTTTTCTCAATGAACCAACAAGACCTATGGGCTTTACCATTGGCTTTGCATCTTAATCACCACAGCCTTTCTTAAGTGGATGTACACTGGCAACCATCGTACATACAGTAAAATGACAAATATGTAGAGAAATACAGTTTGCAAAACAATATACAACCACTCTCAATTGGGCCTAACAAGAATCATCGCAGTGAAAATATTCGACTCCAAGATCAGAGTGGGTGCTCAGCACCTAAACCTGCCGACTATGGTAATCTGAAAGATTACATGTAACAAAACACCTATCAACAGTCTGTAACATAGTGGGATAATAATTAACTGTTAGAGGCATATTTTCTTTAATAAATGCTTCCACGGAGAAAGCCAGGCGTACTGCGTTTGTTGTCATTTTTCATAATAAACAGACCAGACCTAAGGCTTCTGCAACCAGCTCAGCTCTAGTGTTCTGAGAGTAAGCTTACCCACATGGCAACCATCAAGCATGCAATGATAAGTTTACAAATGTATTCAACGTTACAGCTAGCAAAGCAAAATACTAACTCTCCTAAGAGAACATTAGAACGTTTAATGTAGTGCATATCTTCTATCCCACAGTTTGTCTGGGGGTGGGTTGATTTGCCTAACACCAAAATCTTTGTCTACTAAGGTAATATATGAGATTCCATGTAACAATGTACTTGCCTACAGGCTTTAGCACAGAATAACAACAATCCATCCTTTAAAGCCTATTGCCTTTAACACATGCATTTCATAATAAGTAGATTAGACCTACTGTGTTTGTCATAACGTTTCATAATAAACAGATCAAACCTATGGAATCAGGCCTGACTTTTGCAATGAACAAATAAAATGTATACCTTTTACCACTGAGTTTGCACCCTAACCAAGAAAGCCCTATTCAAGTGCACATAAACTGATAACCATCATGCTGTGCTTGATTGCCAGTAGAATGCCTGGAAACCTGAGCCTGATGTAGCTTTCCAAGCCTACTACTGCCAATGTTTGTGGATTCCAAAAAGTAGTAAATTTGCACCCATTCAAGAAGTAGTTCTATCGGTGTAGATTTGCTAATTTTTGGTTATCTGGGCACTAGGGGCCATATTTGTAAAGAAGTGGCACTAGGCAGTGCAGCAAGCAAAATTGCTGCACTGCATCACATGAACAGAGCAGAACTACCCCATCTCTTCAAAGAAGTGGCCCAGTTCTGCTCCCCCATGCGCTGGCACACTTCAGGCTGCTTTGCGCCAAAGCAGGCACCCTTGCGCCTTAGTGTAAGGGTTTCTGCATTATGATCACAAATGTTTTTGTGCAGAAAATGATACTGTTTTTGTGCAGAAAATGATAGGTTCCCACACAAACAATATTTAGCCCTGGATTTTTTCCCTCTTTGTATGTGTGCTGCAAAATGCTGCACACATGCAAAGAGGAAATAACAAGGAGAAATAACGTTGTTTATCCTTGTTATGCCAGCCTCAAGCAGGCACACCATTTTGGAGCAAAACCATGTCACAATGTAAATTTGGGGTTGTGTCAAAATCCATGAGTAAATACACAGCACCACCGAGGCACTACTCTGGGAATGCCAACCTGATGCAAAGTAATGCAAGGCAGCACAATGTGCTGTTGTGTTACTTTTTCTTACAAAGCCCGTCAAACCTACATTTGCGTGCTTTGTAAACAATGAAAAGGATTTTGCATTAGTCTGCATCACAAAAGTGACACAGACGTAGCAGACCTGACTCAGGGCCCTCAGACCTTAGTACCAAGCCCAAAATGTCTTTGTTTGGAGGGGCAACACCCCTGAAGCTAAGCTCCTACACAACTGTGTTATCTATAAACAACCGCAATGGACCGCACTCCGCTAGCTCCTCCTCCGGGTCGCCCCAAGGGAAGCTGATTCATGAAGTTCTTGAGTGCTTCACCTCAGTGGGTGCAAGTAAGTACTTGTTGAACTGATGATCTCTGATGGAGTTCTTGAGTGGTTCACCCCAGTGGGTGCAAGTAAGTACTTGTTGAACTGATGATCTCTAGACCCGATACATGTCCCGGGTTTTAAAATATCGCCCGAGACATGGCTCGGGTTTCGGGATAACTTCCCTCCTCAGTAGAGAAAATAGTTAGGGGTGGAAGAGAGGGCCACCAAGCAACCGTCAAGGGCCTCAGTGCCCGCACAGGCACGCAGGTGCGTCGTCCAGGAGCTCGTCAGCTCAAAGCTGGAGGGAGCCATTTTTATAAACAACCGCAATGGACCGCACTCCGCTAGCTCCTCCTCCGGGTCGCCCCAAGGGAAGCTGATACATGAAGTTCTTGAGTGGTTCACCCCAGTGGGTGTAAGTAAGTACTTGTTGAACTGATGATCTCTGATGGAGTTCTTGAGTGGTTCACCCCAGTGGGTGCAAGTAAGTACTTGTTGAACTGATGATCTCTAGACCCGATACATGTCCCGGGTTTTAAAATATCGCCCGAGACATGGCTCGGGTTTCGGGATAACTTCCCTCCTCAGTAGAGAAAATAGTTAGGGGTGGAAGAGAGGGCCGCCAAGCAACCGTCAAGGGCCTCAGTGCCCGCACAGGCACGCAGGTGCGTCGTCCAGGAGCTCGTCAGCTCAAAGCTGGAGGGAGCCATTTTTATAAACAACCGCAATGGACCGCACTCCGCTAGCTCCTCCTCCGGGTCGCCCCAAGGGAAGCTGATACATGAAGATCTTGAGTGGTTCACCCCAGTGGGTGCAAGTAAGTACTTGTTGAACTGATGATCTCTGATGGAGTTCTTGAGTGGTTCACCCCAGTGGGTGCAAGTAAGTACTTGTTGAACTGATGATCTCTAGACCCGATACATGTCCCGGGTTTTAAAATATCGCCCGAGACATGGCTCGGGTTTCGGGATAACTTCCCTCCTCAGTAGAGAAAATAGTTAGGCGTGGAAGAGAGGGCCGCCAAGCAACCGTCAAGGGCCTCAGTGCCCATACAGGCACGCAGGTGCGTCGTCCAGGAGCTCGTCAGCTCAAAGCTCGAGGGAGCCATTTTTATAAACAACCGCAATGGACCGCACTCCGCTAGCTCCTCCTCCGGGTCGCCCCAAGGGAAGCTGATACATGAAGTTCTTGAGTGGTTCACCCCAGTGGGTGCAAGTAAGTACTTGTTGAACTGATGATCTCTGATGGAGTTCTTGAGTGGTTCACCCCAGTGGGTGCAAGTAAGTACTTGTTGAACTGATGATCTCTAGACCCGATACATGTCCCGGGACATGTATCGGGTCTAGAGATTATCAACAAGTACTTACTTGCACCCACTGGGGTGAGCCACTTAAGAACTTCATGCACCAGCTTCCCATGGGGTGACCCGGAGGAGGAGCTAGCGGTGTGCGCTCCATTGCGGTTGTTTATAAAAATGGCTCCCTCGAGCTTTGAGCTGACGAGCTCCTGGACGACGCACCTGCGTGCCTGTGAGGGCACTGAGGCCCTTGACGGTTGCTTGGCGGCCCTCTCTTCCACCCCTAACTATTTTCTCTACTGAGGAGGGAAGTTATCCCGAAACCCGAGCCATGTCTCGGGCGATATTTTAAAACCCGGGACATGTATCGGGTCTAGAGATTATCAACAAGTACTTACTTGCGCCCACTGGGGTGAGCCACTTAAGAACTTCATGCACCAGCTTCCCATGGGGCGACCCGGAGGAGGAGCTAGCGGTGTGCGCTCCATTGCGGTTGTTTATAAAAATGGCTCCCTCGAGCTTTGAGCTGACGAGCTCCTGGACGACGCACCTGCGTGCCTGTGTGGGCACTGAGGCCCTTGACGGTTGCTTGGCGGCCCTCTCTTCCACCCCTAACTATTTTCTCTACTGAGGAGGGAAGTTATCCCGAAACCCGAGCCATGTCTCGGGCGATATTTTAAAACCCGGGACATGTATCGGGTCTAGAGATTATCAACAAGTACTTACTTGCACCCACTGGGGTGAGCCACTTAAGAACTTCATGCACCAGCTTCCCATGGGGTGACCCGGAGGAGGAGCTAGCGGTGTGCGCTCCATTGCGGTTGTTTATAAAAATGGCTCCCTCGAGCTTTGAGCTGACGAGCTCCTGGACGACGCACCTGCGTGCCTGTGAGGGCACTGAGGCCCTTGACGGTTGCTTGGCGGCCCTCTCTTCCACCCCTAACTATTTTCTCTACTGAGGAGGGAAGTTATCCCGAAACCCGAGCCATGTCTCGGGCGATATTTTAAAACCCTGGACATGTATCGGGTCTAGAGATTATCAACAAGTACTTACTTGCACCCACTGGGGTGAGCCACTTAAGAACTTCATGCACCAGCTTCCCATGGGGCGACCCGGAGGAGGAGCTAGCGGTGTGCGCTCCATTGCGGTTGTTTATAAAAATGGCTCACTCGAGCTTTGAGCTGACGAGCTCCTGGACGACGCACCTGCGTGCCTGTGTGGGCACTGAGGCCCTTGACGGTTGCTTGGCGGCCCTCTCTTCCACCCCTAACTATTTTCACTACTGAGGAGGGAAGCTATCCCGAAACCTGAGCCATGTCTCGGGCGATATTTTAAAACCCGGGACATGTATCGGGTCTAGAGATTATCAACAAGTACTTACTTGCACCCACTGGGGTGAGCCACTTAAGAACTTCATGCACCAGCTTCCCATGGGGCGACCCGGAGGAGGAGCTAGCGGTGTGCGCTCCATTGCGGTTGTTTATAAAAACGGCTCCCTCGAGCTTTGAGCTGACGAGCTCCTGGACGACGCACCTGCGTGCCTGTGTGGGCACTGAGGCCCTTGACGGTTGCTTGGCGGCCCTCTCTTCCACCCCTAACTATTTTCTCTACTGAGGAGGGAAGTTATCCCGAAACCCGAGCCATGTCTCGGGCGATATTTTAAAACCCGGGACATGTATCGGGTCTAGAGATTATCAACAAGTACTTACTTGCACCCACTGGGGTGAGCCACTTAAGAACTTCATGCACCAGCTTCCCATGGGGCGACCCGGAGGAGGAGCTAGCGGTGTGCGCTCCATTGCGGTTGTTTATACAACTGTGTTATCTATTCTCATGGCTGACAACATGACAGATTATAATAATGTATAGGAAGAGCACTTGTTAACATGCTGCACTGTCTTTTAGGCAGGAATATACCTCATTGACATCAATCTGCTAATATTGGGTGAGTAGCAAATGTTTTAACAAAAATCTCTTTATAGGGTTTTTTGCATTTACATAAATGATACAGATTTGCTTGATTTTGGCATTGGTGTAGTTACATTTCTTTTAACTATACATTTCACTGATACTCATTTACATCGTATGGGCATTCTTTCATTTTACAGTTGTAGGCACTGCAGTTTTGTTGCAATGGTACAGTACATGTGTCGGTACTCATAATTTTCAAGGCACACACTTGGGGCTAGCAACTGTGTAGTCTGTTTAATTGTTCAGCGCCAGTTATGCATTTATCTGCATGTGCAACGTGCACTATCTGATATGCTTACTGTGGGTACAGGTTATAACTGAACTGGGAAAACAGAAAACATAATAGGTGGCTTGGTTTTTCAATCCCCGTCCTCTCCTGGTGTGCTCTTATGTTATGTCTAGTGCACGTGGCTCGGTTGGCTATCCACTTGTTTTGTGTATGTGGTACATGGTGAGGGGCGGTTTGCAGGCTCTGCATATCAGTTTAACATGACCCTATTGTCTTCTCTGTGTCTTATGCCATTTCTATTGGTCGGGAGAGATATTTGCAGGATTCAGAGGAGGTGTGCTAGTGTTGTGGTTATTTTGTAATGCTGTCAGTACCACGTCCCAGCTGGTGGCAAGGGGAGGTCCTACGTGTGCCTAGGGTATCTTCACGATGCAGCGCTACGCTCTCTGCTTTTGCCCATACTAATAATGAACGTCTCCATGCTATTATGTGGGGAGGGTCAGGAGACTTCCCCCTCTTGGTGATCAGCCTTTTGGCCACTCCTATTCCCAGGCGAAGGAACCTGGAAGTCACTTTCTTCCTGCGGTTTCTACGACATAGATGCAATACATATAGGTGCCATTCTAGTGGGAGGGTCCAGTCCTTACATTGGGTCAGAGTGTCTGCTACATCCCTCCAGTATGCCAGTAGAGCAGGACAAACCCATAGCATCTGCAATAGGTCAGTGTTAATGTGCAGACATCTGGGGCATGCAACACCCCCTGATTAAAGTATTGATTCATTTTCCTTGGGGTGAGGTATGCTCTGTGCGTGATGAAAGAAATTGGAGCTGCCGGAGTCGGGCATTCCTGGGGATTTGCATCTGTGAGTTGGCAGTCCATATTGTCTTCCCAATGGCAGCGATGCGGAATCAGGTCTATTGCCATGTTGTGTCGTAGTGAGCTGACAAACCATTTTATTAAGCGCCCCCCGCCCCATTATGTGTATGTATTGTATGGTGAGGTTCATCGTTGGTTCTGTGGACAGGTCTCCCCAGTTGTTGGAGAGGGAGGCTGGTATTGAGCGGCGGAGTAGGAATCAACCCGGGTGTAGTTCATCCTCCTCCACTAGTGTTGTGTACGGAATCAGGGCTCCTTCGCTATATAATTCCCCAACGCAACCCTGCCCTTTTCAGCACTGCAGCTCGGGAGCCGTGGTGACTGTGGTGGCCCTGGTGTCCCCTCCAGTGCCAGGGTAGGTGCATTTGGGGTGGTCCTGTGTGTGATATAGAGCATTCTCCAGTAGCATTTCTATGCTGTGCTTAGCAGCAGTGGGCCCGGTCTTTTGCTTGGCGCGCATGGGTGGAACAGCTGCTTCAGCTCCAAGAGAGGGGGTGGTTCACAGTTAGACACAGCATCCTCTCTGTGATGGTCCGCCATCCATCTAGCTATCCATTGAAGCTGCATGGCTAGGTAGTATTGCTCCAGGTTTGTGGCCGCTAGGCCGCCCTGGTCTACCGGCAGATATAGCTGACCTATCGAGACATGGTGTCTAGCATTCCCCCATATGAAATCTTTAATCTGCCTCTCCAGCGGCCAAAAAATGAGGGTGGGATGTAAATGGGAAGGTTCACGAAGTAGTACAAAAGGCGAGGCAGAACCACTGTTTTTATAAGAGCTACCGTGCTCATCACGGACAGTGTGCTCCAAAACTGCATCTGGGAACGGATCGCTGTAAGCCCGGATTGCCCTCCAGCAGGTCTGCCTGGCTCCTGTATACCCGGATTCCGAGATAACGGAATGTGTCTGCACACCAGTGCACCTGCACTCCGTTCAGTATGTACTTCGGATCTCTTCAAGTGTCGCTAAAGGGATAAAGGCAGGACTTAGATGCATTGATCCATAGCCCCGATATTAAGGCAAAGCCGCCTAGTACCTGTGCCAGCTGCTGAGGCACTTGGTAGATGTCCCTTATGTACAAGAGGAGGTCATCCACGTACAGAGATCACATGTGTACGCCGTCTCCCAGCGTGATGCCCTTGCCCAGTGCCTTGCGGAGCACCACTGCCAGGGGCTCTATAGCCAGCGAGAAGAGCAGTGGGGATAGCGGGCATCCCTGTCTGGCCCCCCTTTTCACTTTTATTGGGCCAGAAATGTATGGGCCTGTTTTTACTCAGACTGACAGCCTGGCATATAATAAATGCACCATACCTATAAACTCTTACCCCAGTTTGTATCTTGCCAGTGTTGCAAATAGGTTCCCCCGACTCCAGAGTCTCAAACGTTTTTTCCAGGTCTAGAATTAGGCAACCTGAATTTAGCCAGTGGGGTACTGAGTATGTTGCAACCCTGAAGAAGTGCCTTAGGTTCAGGGAGGTGCTCCTGATGGGGACAAAGCCATTTTGGTCTGCGTGTACCAGAGCGGGGACTACCTGCGCCAGCTTGTCTGCCAGAAGTTTTGCCAGTACCTTGTAATCAGCATTGAGGAGAGCTAGTGGTCTGTAGGATCCCAGGTCCATGGGGTCATTATCGGGTTTAGGGAGTGACACCAGATGTGCCTCACTCATGGAAGAAGGGAGTTTCTGCCCGCTCAATGCCATAGTGTACAATGTGTGCAACTGGGGTACTAATGTCATGCAAACGCCTTGTAGAATTCTGCTGGGAATCTACCACACCTTGAATCTCCTCTGGCGTTATCGGGTCGTTTAACAATTCTCTCTGCTCCGGTGTTATTTCCGGGAGGCTTATGGTGTCTAGGAACCTATTTATGAGCCTTTCCGCTTGGTGCCCTGTACTCTGATGCAGCACAGCATAGTGATGGACCATTGCTGCATGTATTTCGAACTGCATATATACTACTTGCCCAGTGTCTGTCCTAAGAGCAGCTAGGGGCTGATGTTGCTCTTGCCGCAGAAGCCACACCAATGTTCTGCCAACCTGGTCTGCGGTGGCGTGCAGAGTGCGCTGCATATTTATGGCAGTGGAGCCTCTCTATCAGATCCGCGTGCTCTGTTCGCACTTCTTCCAGACGCCTCGTGTCTGTGCTGCCCTCAGCTGCACGTATTTCCTGCCCCAGGAGTTGGCGCTCTACTCTGCTCAACACTCCGTCAAGTTGTCTCCGTATGTTCTAACTAGCACCCAGGCAATGTCCTCTCAAAGTCACCTTGAAGGCTTCCCATTCTGTGAGTGCGTTTCCTGTTGACTATTGGTCTCAAAGTAGTCTAGGATTGCCACCCCTAGTGAGGAGCAAAACGCCTGGACCTCGAGTGCTGCAGCCTGCAGCTGCCACGTGGGGATGGGAGGTGGGTCCGCTTCCTAGGTAAGGCGCAGAAGCTGTGGGTTGCGGTCCGAATGCGTACGCCCTAGGTACTCAATGTGTTTAACGAGCGGGGATAGGACCTGTGAGCCGACATATGGTCTAGGCACTGGAGAGTAAAACTAATACACGCACGCGTTTGGGTTGAGGGTACACCATATGTCTGAGAATGACCAGTGTGCAAGTCATTCTGATAGCGTGCACGCATTGGACGTCACTGTGGTTTGTGTTAGGGGTGGGTATGATCGGTCTAGGCCCGTGTCAAGCACCGAATGAAAATCCCCCCTATGAGCCAAGGGAGTCTGCTCCATCTAACCAGTACCCTAGATAGCCTGGCAAGGAATGCGGCCTGGTCTACGTTTGGTGCATAAATGTAACCCATAAGGATTATTTGTCCATTCAGCCTACCTTTCACAAGTACATATCGACCCTCTGGATCTGTGTCTGCCTCCTCCTCTACAAAGGGAACCCCCGCCTTTATCCAAATCAGCGCTCCACACGCCTGGGAGGAATAATTAGGGCTGTATACCCTTCCTCTCCAGCGCTTTCAGAGACGACAGGCTTGTACATGGGTAAGATGCGTCTCCTGTTAGACGGCTGTTGTGACTTGTCTGCATTGAAGGTATGAGCACACAGAGTATCTGCGGTTAGGCGCATCCATGCCCGTCATATTCTAGGTAATGATATTATTCTGTGCCATGACCTAGCAGTGTGCCCTCCTGCCAATTGGGGGGTTAGAATGTTGTTGTGTGTCAGTTTGTCACTACGAGCCACCAGGGAGTGTGAAACATGGGGAAACGGAAAATCTAAACATGGGTGCACAACTGCGCGCTTCATAACTTTATGAGGGTGAATACGAAGTCGTTGTTTGTCCAAACTGCAATGTCCAACCGTGGCAACCAGTATGCTAGATATGGTTAGCTGCTGGGGTGTGTGTTACAGATTTGTGCGCACTGGACCCTCCTTCGATGGTGTCTCCAAATAAGTGATTACCCCTTTTGGGTTTAGGGTATCACCACGCCCTAGGTTTAACTAAGTCGGAGGAGCAATCTACATTAGTATGCGGGTTCCCACGATGCTCTTGATTGACTATATCTACGCGCTAGCACTGGAGTATCAAAGTGTTTCATCAAGCTTGACCCAGGCAATATATTACTGATTGTTCAGATTATATCGTCCGACGTCTGCGGTGTGATGTCTGGTAGCTGCAAGGAGTCTAGGTCATCAGATCTGGCTGCCAACGACCCAGACTCGCTCAGGCATGGGACGGACTGTGTCTCTGGGTCAGAGGTCAGTGGTTTGTTGCTGATTGCTGCAGCCACATGCAGGGCCTCTTGCCTTTCTAATTGTCTCTGCTCCATGTAGGGAATTATTACTTGTGTTCTTTTCTATTTAGAGCCTCCAACATCTCCTGAGCGTTGGTTTCTTCTGCTCTGTCGGGGAAGCTGTGGCTCCCCGGACGGTCTGGGCCCTGTCAGCAGTCCTGATTCCTTCAGCCAATACCAGACCTCTGATGATGCGTCGAAGAAGTGAGCTGTCCCTTTCTCAGCAATCGTAGTTTAGCTGGAAAGATTTAGGAGTAGCTGATGTTCAAGTTGCAACGCTTGCATTCACCTCGCTGAAGGACCCTCTTCTCACTTGTGCCTGGCGTGTGTAATCCGGGAATAACATTATTTGTTGATTGTGTATTCTAATGTCATCAAGTTTATGGGCCTCCCTTAACACAGCGTCACTGTCTCTGTAATTCAACAGCATGAAGAGGAACAGCCTTGGTTTGGCGCCCAGTGGTGGCCTATGAGCTGGCACGCGGTAGGCACGCTCCGCCACAAATTGGGCAGAGTGTCTGTCTTGCGGGAGCCGATCTCTCAGCCAGCTCTCAACATATGCGATCAGATCCTGTCCCTCCTCTCCTTCTAGCAGGCCCACCACACGGATGTTGTTTCCGTGGGAACGGCCTTCCGCGTTCTTCAGCCTATCCTCCAGCATATTTACCCACTCCACAAGGTCCTGCAGGGCAGCCACATGGCTTCTGGTGATTGGTTTCAGTTCCAGCAATGATTGTTCATTTGCTTGTACCTTATTGGACAGTTTGCGATGATCTGCTTGCAACAGTTCAAAGTCAGACGCGACTCTTTTAATCTCTAGTGCAGTGTAGGGTATGCTCCAGAATGGTTCCCAGTTTCTCCACTGCATTCCGGACAGAATACATTTTTGTGGAGAGCTCCATGGACGGCTCCTCCATCCCCTGCCCTGGCACTGACCGTCGCAGCTCCTGTGCCTCTGAGTTTGTGGCAGTTTGATGCGCATTAGCCCACATGCGACCCATGACCAGCTTTTGCACAGATGGCATGCAGCTCCCTGGCACTTCCCTCTCGTACTTCGCTTGATGGGTGCACTGTGCCCAAGATCGCATGCCTCCGCACAGCGTCTGCCGCCCGTCGTCCGCAGCTCTCCTCCGTGCAGCGCCGACAATCAAGGAGAGGGGGAAAAGTTGGGCTGTGAAGATGATTGTTCCTGCTGTTTCCTTAACACCTGGTGCGGAGTTGCTGCTATTTCAGAATGCACCGCCCCTGGCATTCCGGTCGCCTGGCTTACTCCCTCCCAGACAGTCCGACGCCCCCTTGATTCTGATTCAGGCTGCTTGTTTTGACTCCGGGGGTCAGCCACATCACTCGCAGCATCCGTGCGGCACCACACCTCATCTAGTCACCCCCTGCCAACTCATAGCTCTGCTGTGGTGTCTCACTAGTCTTCCTGCAGCGGCCATGGACTTTTCTCAGCAGCTCACCTCTCTCCTTGTCGCCGCGTGGTTTCCGTAGAGCCATAGGGTGTATGAATGGTTGCAGTGTGCCCTCCTCTCTTACCTTTCTTTTCCTCTGGCTGTTCCCTCACTGCCGCATGCAACCGTGTGCTTGCCACTTACTTTGCCAGCGGGCCTTGCTGCCTCCTGCCTCTGCTGCAGCTTCCGGCCAACACTCCTCATTTGCCTTTACAGCAGGTGGGTCAGGGGGGCCATCACTGCTCACTCCAGGGGCTGTTCCGGTCACGCCGGCCCATATTTGTTCTTCCGCCGCTAGCACAGCACTGAAGGTCCCGGTTTCACCTTGCATCTCTTTTGGGTTGATCCCGGTATGCACGGGGCGGAGGCCTCTCACACCTCGGCCTCGATTTGACACGGTCCCGGCACTTGCGGATGCTCCGCTACGCTTGAGCCTGGGGGCCAGTATCTTGAGCATACGATATTCACGGGCTTCGCTCCTGCCCATTAGTTTCCGCTCGTCTCCCGGGGTCGGCGCCTCCAGGCGACATCAGGGCAGGGCAGGTCTCTCAGCTGCCGGCACGCCCTCCGGTCCGAGTTGTGAGTGGGTGCCCTGCATGTGAGGCTGCCCTCGCTGCCTCAGCCTCCACACGGCAGCAATCTGCCGGTTCCCTGCAATGCCCAGGGTCTCCGGTGTTCCAGGGGCTCACAGTGTGTCGTGTTTGAGCTATGTGGCACTATTCTCAGGATAGTCGAGGGATCATCCAAGCGGAGCTCTAGGTGTTCGCGTCCGCCATGATGGATGGTTAGTCACGCCCCTCCCAGGTGAGTAGCAAAAGTTAATGGACTTTAAGTGGCACAGTACCTCTTGCACAACAGAGTTAACAGCCTTCTACTCAATTATTTCATTGTTCCATGTAATACTGAAACAAATAATAATATGTTATTGGACTCTGCAATCACTGTGTAGAATATCACTTAATGAACTTGCCAGAAATATTCTGGCCCCCTCAGTGGTAGACAAGAGCTGCCACTATTGCAGGGCAGAACTTGATACAGTCTGAAAGGCAAGAGAAACGCGTTCCAAATATCAAGCAAGTCATTCTACTTCATCAAAAATCTAAAAACACCTGCTCCACTAGCCTGCAGATCTTTTTGAAAGACCAGGCCTTCTTCTTTGATTTAGACTTATCTCTTTCTAACAATACACTTTGGCAAGCAAAGACTCATCAATGATTTGTTTGGCGTTTTTGTGCTTTGCTTACCATTCATCTATACTGAAAAACTAGAGGCTCCCCCTAGAATTCACAAGACTCAAAACAACTGGACGTGCAATCCACGTTACTAGCAGTGGGACTAGCAGTGGCGGAATGCCGTTACTTTGGCTTGTAGACATGGTAGAATAGGAGGATTCCTTGTCATGGGATGAATGACATTTGATGGAATAATCTAAGATGGTTACTCTGGCTTGATACTTGACAGCAATGGATATTGTAAGCATTACTTAACATACTAGTTGCAGCATACAGACTTGGGACACAATGATATGCTTGTTTACTCCACCCTGATGGGATGGCCAATGGAGTCTACCTCCTTAGTACAGATTGGTGCCAGACACTGTAATTGAAACTATTAAAGAAACATCGGTTCAATTTTTTTACTTGACCTGTACGGCAAAGGTGTTTTACAGAGGAGGCACAAGACAATTTCAGCAATACACAGAATAAATCAAATGTTTGGCCAATTTACAATCAGGGCTTAGTACATGAGACGTCCTAGAAGTGCAGTCCTGTATATTAAAGGTAAACTATTAAGAATTTTTGATGAACGAAGACCCGCAGCTCTGACTTTATCAAAAATATTAAATATCTAAGAAAAAATTATTACATAGCACAGGTCAACCACCTACAGCACCAAATAAGTTTCCGTAGAAAAGCTTCAAGCTGGGTCTGGTCTTTACTGTCTAGATGGGTCCTAACAAAAGAGGCTTAGCAGGTCATCTATAATGACCCACAAAAATTGGCCTTAATTACACTGTTTGAATCTGTGTGCAACCAGAAGGTGAAAGGCTTGAATCTTGTGTGGGCCACTTGCGTTGTCAACTGTGGGATGCCTTGGGAGAATGCAGCAATGGAAGAGGGACAACTGACTTTGCCTTCAATGCATCAATGTGAAAACATTGCCTTTGTATACCCCACTGCCATAATTGCTCTTTATGAAATGGCCTACAGTGTGTGCCTCTCAGAGGTAGTGGATTTGGTGTGGAGTGTGGGTACTTTTCAATTCTAATTTGTCTTTAGAACCACTGGTGAATGTATTGATTAAAGCTCTCATATCCCCAAGTACAAACTGGATTAATTGTTTCCATTTTACAGCATTAACAATGTTAAGGGACCTTCGTTTCAAGGATCTTTGTTTTGCAATACGCTTTGTATTAACCCCCCTGCCCCAAGAAATTGAAATGAAATCGACTAATTGCGCTGAAAATAGCAATTAAGTGTTGTCCTTAATCACAAAAGTTTGGAACACAAGTAGTTAGAAGCACTCAAATCCGTTACTAAGAACTTTCCAAACACCCATGAAGATGTTCAGAAAAATAGTTAGAAGCCTTTGAGAGGTGGCACTACCAAGAGTTTATTACTTTGATTTCATTTTATAAGTCAAAATGATAACTAAAATGTTGCACAAAAAATAGAGTTTGTACCAGAAACGTTTTCTCGATGTGGGAATAAGTCATATTTCATTTGCACAGCAAGCCTTTTGCCAATAGTATTACCTTGCAGCTATTTTTCTTTTTTTAAATTATTTTTTATTGAAGTATTAAAGACAAGAAAGTTGGCAACAATAGCAATACAATATCAATAGTAAATAATAACAATTAGAGTACACAATAATGAAATAGTTCAGAGGATGTAAAAGAGCAATATAAGTCAATAAAAATATAACAAGTATGTTTTACATGATGAAAAGTAAAAGGGGGAAAGAAGAGAAAAAATAAAAAAAAGATGATATCTAAGATATAGGTGAGTGAGCAGAAAGATATGTAGAGAAAAGTAACCAGAACAGATCAGGTTTAATTTTCTGAGACATTGAGAATGTAGAAACAGTAGCTATTCTTTGTTCATCACAAATACAATTCCACCACATTAATTTACATAATTTAGAGGTCTCTTTCCAACAAGAAACCCTCACCTTTAATGCAAGAGCAATAAAAAGATCAAATAACATAGGCTTAGGAGAGAGACTATCAAAGTCTGATGAGGCAGTTCCAAGAAATTTTTTGTATTGATAATGGAATATTACATTGAAAATGCTTTAGACTTTTTGACCAGAAAGATTCCCAAAATGTAAACACATTGGAACAATAGTATAATATAATAGTATAGTATAATAGTACTATACTATAGTATAATAGGTGAATTAAAGTCCCTATGAAGAAAAAAGAGGATCATCATAATGGAGAGGAGCTGAGAGAGAATTTGACATGCATTCAGGGGTAAAGAGAGCTCTGTTATAAAAAAAAAATAAAGACTGTGTAATATGAGCTGCTTTGGATGTTTCAAATATGTTAAGCCAAAATGTATCCCAAGCAGGAGTGAGAAGTGAGATAGATAAATCAGTTTCTCACAATAGTTCAATAGTTGTTTTAGATCTTTCAGGGATAAGCGATAATAACATATTATATCATGAGGCATTCTTGGGTATAGTGTCATGAGAGATATTATGTAACGGTGTATGGGGATTGATCGATAAGATATCTGGAAGAAAATTATTAAAATAAGATTGAAGAGAACACCATATTGAAAAGTATTAATGTAAAAACAAACTTGGTAAATTGTATTGTGCTTGCAATTTGGAAAAAGGAATAACAGAATAATTTTCTATAAGCTGATGAATAAACATAATACCCGTCGCTTTCCAGTGCTTATTATAGAATGATTTACACCGAAATAGAGGAAGTGTTAGAAATGGGATTTTTGGCAGGCTAGGGCGTGGGCCAAAGCCAGGCAAAAACCACCACTCTAGTCAGGATAAGGGAGTTACACATCTAAAATAACCCCTTCTCACCCCCTTGGTAGCTTGGCAAGAGCAGCCAGGCTTATCTTAGAAGCAGATAACCAACAATAATACAGTGTACTCACTACAAAAGGACAACACACCAGTTTAGAAAAATATCCAATATTTTTATATAATTAAGACTAAACCAAAAACGATAAAAATCCACAATACTATAATTAAAAGTTTACAGTTCCAAAAATATGCTGATTAAAATGAGTTCCTTGTGTGGATAGCTCTGTCCGGGCTACCACGGCGTCGTGAACAACAAAATCCAACAGTTGTGGCTGGTCGCGGGGTCGCGGGCCAGCTACGGTGTCGGGAAGACCCGCAAAACAGTACCTGGGAGAAATGCAGGGCGTTGAGGCCTTTGAAGTCACTCACGTTTGCAGGTCGAGCTCCTCTCTGGTGGAATCAGGAGCGCTGGTGCTGGCAGGCGTTGGGTGCTGCGGTGCGAAGCGCAGTGGTGCGGCATGCAGTGCACCCAGGTCGAGGTGCGAGCAGCGGCTCGGTGGCAGCGTCAGATGACGTTGTCGGTGAGACCAGGGTCGCGGTGCGAGGTGAAGGCGTGCTCGTCACGGTGCTAGCAGGTCGTGGTGCAAGCAGCAGCGTCGTCGTTGCTGAAGCGTTGTCATCGGCTGACGAACTGGAGTCGATGGTGCCGGCGTCGGTAGGCCAAGTCTGCGGTGCAGGATGAGGGCGGTGCATCGTGTAACTTACGAGTGGTGCCCTCGAACCACGGTGCAAGCAGCGGCATCGTCGATTTCAGCGGGAAGTGGCAGTGTTAGGCCGGCCAAGGCGTCCTCGTGAAGCAAGGCGGTGCAGAGTGCGGTGCCCACAGGTCGCATCGTCAACAGGTGTCGCCGGTGAGACCAGGGTCGCAGTGCGACATTGCGGCGGAGGTCTCTGCGGTGCCAAAGCTTCGGTATGAAGCGAGGGGGTGCAGAGTGCGGTGCCCACAGGTCGCGGTGCAAGCAGCGGCTCGGTGGCGGTGTCAACAGGTGTCGTCGGTGAGACCAGAGTTGCGGTGCGGCATTGTGGCGGTGCCCTTTGCGTAGCCAAAGTTTCGGCGTGAAGCGAGGCGGTGCGGAGTGCGGTGCCCACAGGTCGGCGGTGCAAGCAGTGGCTCGGTAGCGGCGTCAACAGGCGTCATCTGTAAAACCAAGGTGGCGTTGCAGCGGTGCCCCCTTGGTGCCAAAGCTTCGCCGTGAAGCGAGGCAGTGTGGAGTGCGGTGCCCACAGGTCACGGTGCAAGCAGCGGCTCAGTGGCGGCATCAACAGGTGTCGTCGGTGAGATTAGGGTTGCGGTGCGGCATTGCGGCGGTGCCCTCTGCGGTGCCTTCAGGAAACGGAGTCGGCAGTGGCGTCGTAGACGTCGTTGAATTGGTGTTCTTTGGGTTGCAGCACAAAACACACAGTCCCCAGTGCTGAGGGTCGAAGAACTTGAAGTCTTTGCTGCTCCTGAGACTTTGTGAACAGGGGGCAAACTCTACCTCAAGTCCTTGGAGAGACTAACAAATTAGGTTGCAGAAAGTCCAGTCCAGGCCTTTCACTGCCCAAGACAGAAGTAGTCACTGCAGGTCGGCCCAGCAAAGCACCCAGCAAAGCAGTCGTTCCGTTTCGCAGCTTCTCCAGCTCTTCTTCTTGGCAGTCTTCTTGTTCCAGATGAGTTCTAAAGTTCAGGGGTCTGGGACCCAGTATTTGTATCTAAAAATCCTTTGATTTTCCACACATATGATTTCTGTGTCCAGCCAGAACCAGTTGAGCCTTCTCTGGCGTGAATTCCTGGCAGGAGGTGGAGACAGCTTTGTCAGAGGCAGACCAGGCCCTTTGAGGTGCAAGGAAATCTCCTCCTTCTTCCCCCCATTGCAACCCAGGTCTATTTAGCCCTTTCCTGACCTACCTAGACCATCTGGCGCCCCTCTGGCCCCCCAGCCTTCTTGCATCCAAAACCCAGACAGGCAATCCACATTCCAGCAGAGGCACACGGGATGACTGAGCAAAAAAGTACCTATTTTCTAAAAGTGGTATTTTCAAACACAGAATGTAAAAATCACCTTCACTAAAAGATGCATCTGTAGATGCTGAGTTCAGGCATACTAAATTCTATTTTCTTACCAAATTCCCGGGGCCAGTTATGTTTATAAGGTGTTATAAACAATATATTAGTGTTAGCAAACATATATTGATAACATGAAGAGTTTAATGGTAATACTTTAGTTTTAGAGAAGTTCAATCTATATCCAGAGAAACTAGAATATAAATGAATTTCGTGTAAAAAAGGAGCTAAAGAAGAAAGGGGGTTGGCCATATAAACTAAAATATCATCAGCATAAACTGATAATTTGGTTTCAGTGAAATTGTGTTCAAAACCTGATATGAGTGTGTACAACGAATATGTTCAAGGAGAGGCTCTAAACAGAGAATAAATACCAAAGTAGATAAAGGACAACCTTGTTGTGTACCTCTATGTAATTGAGAATAATGGAAACAAGCATTGACATAGCCAATAGGTCTCGCCTGTAGGACCTTATAAATGTAAATTAACAGCTAGTGGCTTTGTCAATGTCTTTAAGCTCTGTTGTAGAGCATTGTGGCTGCTGTGCAGCATGTGAAAAAGTTATTATAATGCTCCCTGAATGTCCCGATCTGCCCCAGTAAGAACCTTATGAATACGTTGGAAATGGCGGGTGTAAACCAGAGAGGCTGTGGGTGGCTAGTATTCCGCCCCAGCGGAACAGTGTTAGCATTTAGCTCACTGCCACAATTAACAAGATCCCATTAACAACAAATGTGATTTTTCAGTTTACTCTTTAAATACATGTTTCACTCACAGAAGCCACTGTCCTTTTATCTCCTGGGCTCATGTTGTTGCAGACGTAAGAACAGAACCTCTACATCGTCTATAATTAAATCTTACCTAAAGTCGTTTTGGACAGATTTAGGGCTCGGTTTGATCCCAGAAAGGTACATTTTGCAATGTAAATTGTGCCCGGTTGTTGTAAATATTTTGTGAAAACATGTATTGGTCAACAGTCTGTCTCCAAGAGCTCCAACAGTAAATGTTGCTATTACTTCCTGTGTTCTCCGGAAACGCGGCTCATTTTGGGAAAACAATACTGCGTATCACTTCGTTCAATTTGAAGGCGGTCATTTTCTAAAACACAGACATTTAGGTAACATTACTGGCTACCAAGAGAAAGTGGGAGGAGTAAATGCAAAACAGTCAAATTTAGTCATCAGTAGAACCAGGCTAGTTCTAGGGGTGGAGCCGACAAAACGAGGTTTGGATTTTGAGGATTGATATTTTAAGACCACCTGCAGACCCCGATGTAGTTTTTGCTCTTCCACACACGTTTAAGTGGCATCTACTGCTGGTCGCTTTCCTACATCTGACCTCTTACCTGAATGCATGACCGCTACACTGGACTAAATCCATACACGAGTGCTTATCTAGTCCAGGTTTTTACTTTGTACTATGGGATTTGTAGTCCTTATTTCACAAATGCACCAACATAATTACAAAGCTAGAATGCAAAATGAAAACCTGGCCTTCATGAGTTAGTTAGGCAGGTTCCTGGAAAACTTGTGCGGTCCGGAGAAAAGCAGTTTTGTTGAAACAAAATGAAAATCACGCCACTCCTCTCCAGACCACCGCCTACGTTGCTTCCAGACACATACACAACTATATGTTGCCAGTCAGTATCTGTGTTGTGTGACTGCAATTAACTCCGACATCATGGAGATGTTTTGCAGCTGAAACAGCCGTAGCGACTCCCTCTAAATGAGAAATATACAAGCGCAAATAAATAAATAAACTTGCAAACAATCATCTCCTTGTTAGTTGCTCTATGCACTGTCCACCAGACTAAGTTCGCGCATGCGCAGCTAGGCTGACAGCAGTTATGGGGACTCAGGTCCAGGTAAATAAAGTAATCTGGAAAGGATCGCAACTGGAGCCTGGATCAGAACTCGAGTCTTCCTGTGCCTAAATCTGCCAAAACAAGCAAAAGCCAAAGCACGCTTGGCACCGCGCTAAAGGAAACCAGCCCACACAAAACAACAAGCACGCTTTTCAAGTAGAGTTTAGCACTTAAGGAAAAGTATGTTGAAAAACAAAATGAAGTAAATGTTTACTGTGAAGTAAAGGGGCAATGAGCTTAAAGAACATAATAATGAAAGAGAAATCACGCTTGGCGCCGAGCTAAAGTTAAAAAGCCCACACAAAATAACAAGCGCGGCCGCTAAAGTGAAAGTGACCGCACTGTGTTTAATTAGTAACCTGATCCACGATGAAACGAGAAATGCAGCTGTACACTGCACGCCGCTGCTCGCTCCCGAGAGCAAAATGCTGTGGGAGTGAACATTTGAAGAAGAGGTGGGGCATGCACTCGCCTTTGGCCATTTGCGTGCTTTCATTATTGAAAGACACACACATAGGCCAATCCAATGTGTGGGAGGAATCAGACCCACACGGAGAAGTTTTGAGCACTCACAAGAAGCCTCCCATAGAGTACAGCATGCGCGCTGTGCTAGGCTCGACCTAAAAACGATTGTTGATGAAACTAATAGCATGGGGATCAGTATATAACAATTGTACCAATGAAATAAAATTAGGGCCCGAACCATACCATTGGAGGGGAGTAAACATAAATTGCCATTTATTACGGTCAAAAGCCTTTTCGGTATCCAGAGACAATGCAGCTAGAGGAGAGTGGTATTTTTTTACCAAATGCAATAACATTTAAAAACATTCTATCATTGTCAGCAGCCAGTCTGCCCTACACAAAACCAGATTGACCAGTGTTGAAGGCTAGCTTAGTATATGGTGCACAATTATTTAAGTGAAGCACCTTGCACTAATCCAGACAACCCTTATGGTGATTGTAGTGGTCTTAGACAACCATAGAAAGCTCTCTAAGTGGTAGCTGTGGAGAGCAGCCTTCAGGCTTAGTCCGGAAGGAGTGTTAAGCAGCTTGTTTTACCAGATCCAAGCATATAGTGTAGATTAAATGAAAAAGAACCACACAGTGTTTTTTATAAAAATATGTCTATTTACTGTACAATACTTATTAACAAATAGGTATGTCTCCTACCTGGAGATATCATTACAAATACACACAATACTTCCATTGTAAACAGGTAAGTAAGCACAATACACAGTGATCTCCAGGGGAGACCAAACCATATGTAAGAAAGTGGAATGTGAACTGCGACCAAAGTCGAGACTTGGACCAGGAGACTCAGAAGAGCTGGGGACACAAGGAACCACCCAAGCTAAGTACCCAGGCACCCCATGGAGGCTGTGTGCAGAGTGGGACACAGACGCGTACTGAATAGAAGTCAACGGGAAAGTCATGGTTGCAGATTTGAAGAAGAACAACCCTTTCCAGTGGACCCTGTAGAAGACCCATGGAAGACAGAAGGTTGTAGAGTGACCCCACCTGTGGATATCCCAGGAACCAGGATACCTTCACCAGGGAAGCCGGGTGCATAGGTGCGAAGTGACGTTGGAAACTGTCGTAGACCACAATGGAGGTCTTGAGAAAAGATGCTGCTGGAGAAGACTGTGCAAGAGTCCGGTGGAATCCAAAGGTGGATTCTTGAAGAGAAGAACCTGCAAGAAGAGGGGACATAGTTAATGCCACTCAGAGGTGACCAGGAGGCACGCAAGAGCAATGATAACAGATGACAGAAAATACAGGAGTGATGACTGTGACTTTGTCGCTGCAGCTGTGTGGATCAGGCGATGCTGTGAAAGACCAGGAGCCATTCAAATTCGTCCCACATCAGAAGTCGAGAACCAGTGGGTCGGTGTCTGGTGGGAGCACCAACAAGCCTTGGTAGCAGCAACAGATATGTAAAATGATGAAGGAGCACCGTTGGGACCAGCAAGGTCCAAGGGACTCACCAAGTGCAGGAGAGTCAGAGCAGGCTCGAGCAAGCAAGAGAGCCCACTGGAGCACAGTAGTCACAAGAGGACCTTGAGCAGCTCACGAAAGATGAAGAGGATGTGGTGAGGATGAAGATCTTGGCAAGAAGAGATGCTGGAGGCTGGAGCTTCTTGTAGCCTGAAGATCTTGTAGCCTGAAGCTTCTTGTAGCCTGAAGATCTCTGGAGTGAAGAGCCAGCAAGCCTTGGCAACGGCTAGTCGATGCAGTACACAGGGGTACGGTCCCAGCGGTTCCAACGAGGGATATTAGCCTCAAAAGTGCAAAGAGGACAGGTCAGGCCTCGAGGGAGTTACAGAACTACCACCTGTGTTGCTGAACCTTTTGAAGTCTGTGGGACATAAGGAGCAGCAGACCAGTCAGCTTCGTTATGGTGCCTGCAGATGCAGGGGAGTGACTCCTTCACTCCAAAGGAGATTACTTTAGGTGTCCTTGATGCCCACAGGTCTGTTCAAGGACCTGGATGAAGCACAGTCACCGATGATGAAGAAGACTTTCAGAACAGCAAGACTAGTAGCAGCAGGAGTCTTCTTGATGCAGTCTCAGTTCCAGGCGAAGTCCAATGAAGTCCAAGTGTCCAGATGGTCGAAGAGTGATGTAGTTTTAGGCTTGAGTATTGTCCCACAACAAATCTGAGGACCCACCCACAGGTAAACCCCTTTGTGCCCTAGGAAAGGTGTTAGGACAACTCAGGGGCCCCTCCCATAGGAGGGACAGGACAGTGGGAAGGATACTCCCATGTCCTTTGTACAGTTTATCACCAGAGCGGGAGCCAAGGGCTCTCAGAACTGGTTCTAGCTAGAGTATGCAAGGAGGGCACCAAACATGCCCTTGAAAGCAGTCTGGTGACTCTGGGAAGTGCCCCCACCCCAGCCCAATACACAAAGTCCTGTGTGGGAGGTGCTCACACCTCCCTGTGACAGGAACCCTATTGTAATACCTTCCCCTGCTTGAGCTCAGCTCAGCAGCAGGAGGGAATAATCGTGACTGCGGTCGACAGAAGCCCTAGCTTGCAGGCAGACCCTTTAAGGCTGTTACCGGGAGTACTGGGGGCTTCCTGGAGGAGCCCCCCCTGTGTATGGAATCATACCTCCAACACTGGTAACAGTGTTGGGGCATGATTCCAACATGCTTGATACCAAACATGCCCAGGTTCGGCACAGCCAATATATAGTTAGTCGTCGGGTAATGATGCATGGCCACTATATGTATCAAAATGGCTGACCACACTTACAAAGCCTGGAGAATCGACTCCGGGGTTTGTAGGGGGTGTCCTGCTCTGGCAGGGCACCCACACACTTATAACCCAGCACACTGCCTTCAGGATTGAAAGGCCTGCCTTACATGTGATATATAGGTTTTAAGTGTAGTGACCTCAGAAATAAGGAAACGTATATCTGTTACGAGTGGTGGTAGCACCAGCTTACACAGGCTGTAATGGCAGGCCTGTAAGTCACAGTTTGATAGGTTTCTCATTGTTGGCATAATACATGCTGCAGCCCATGGAAGACCACTGGTGTACCTATGCCCTTGGTACCTTTGTAACATATACTAGGGGCTTACATGGGTACTCCAGTAGCCAATTGTGGAGGTACCAAAGTACCTACCATGATAAGTTTAGGAAGGAAGCACAGTGGCTAGGGTCTTGATGAGCAGGATACCATTTAGACTAGTCAAAAAAACATACTGACACCAGCAACAAGTGGGGGGTAACCATGAAAGCAGATCATACTTTCCTACAATCAGTTTTCACGAGTAAAGGAACAATAGTCTCATGGCAGGATGCCAGAATTTTGGCAAATATTTTGCAATCATAATTAGTTTATGAAATAGGAAGGTAATTTTTACAGAGGGTGTGATACTTATCTGGTTTTGGAATAAAGACAATCAAAGCTTCTAGAAAAGAACCAGTGGCCTTACAATCTGCAAGACAAGAATAAAAAACTTAAAATAGCTTAGGGGCAAAAATGGAAGAGAATGAATTGAGAAATTGAATAGAAAGGCCATCTGGACCAAGAGCCTTGTTTTTTTTTAAAGGTTGTGATGGCAT
This sequence comes from Triturus cristatus, assembly GCF_964204655.1. Lineage (NCBI taxonomy): Eukaryota > Metazoa > Chordata > Amphibia > Caudata > Salamandridae > Triturus > Triturus cristatus. The sequence goes on from NC_140589.1 coordinate 1,057,529,832, forward strand.
CTGTTATTTGCCGGAGAGTTATTTCAGCTTCTAATAGGTCAAATTTATCAGGCATATGAGGAGGATTAGGGAGGCCACTGAAAAAGTGTGAATAGGGGACGGTTCACACCTATCAAGAAAAATTGATTTCTCTTTGGGGTTAAAGCAAGGGTCTGTTATTACTCCATATCAATTTAACTTGTTTTTACCGGATCTATCACACGCCTAGACACTGAGAACGCTCATCCCTCTAAGTTAGCAGAAAGACATATTAAATTTACTATATGCTGATGAAAATATTCTACTAAGCCAAACAAAGATAGGGTTACACCGCCTTATAAACAGAATATCAAGTTACTCTCTGGCCAATGGCATGGTAATAAATAAGGCAAAAAGAAAAGTGATGTAAGTCAACAATATGACACAGAAAAATACAAATGGTATCTACAAAACCGTCAACTGGAGCAGGTAAAAACTTACAGGTACCTGGGAGTACTATTTGACAATAAGGCTCATTTCAGAAACACAAGACGGACCTGCAAAGGAGAGGTAACACCTTACTCATGATATTCCGTAGACTGCAGAGGTCTCTGGGAGGACCTAGCTATCTCCCACTGTTAATGGTAATGGATGCAAAATTACTGCCTAGCATTACGTACAGAAATGAGGCACTTTGTGGTAGGGATTCTATAACCTTAAACAATGTTATTACAAAAACATTAAAGTTTATTTTCCGTCTCCCTTGCAATGCCCAAATTAGGTTAGAATTTGGGAGACCTAATCAGCTCATTGCAAGGAAAGGTCAATATATAAAGTTATGGAATAGAATAAAAACAAGCATCTTCAACCCAATGTGTCAATCGCTCTGGCAGGAATACAAGTAAGGCAAAACCAAAGGAAATGATGGACGGAGTGTTGAACACTGCAAGCACTCACCCCCAGTCAACTGATCTGGGTTTAATCCATCACCGTTCTTTAGCCCACTCTGCCACCCCAGTTCAGACATGGCCATATGCAAATCAGTCTGACCCTGTGCCTCATGGGAACAGTCCAGCCCGAACTGCCAAGCCATGTCTTCCCTGGACCGGAAACAAGCTTCCTAGGACCGGTTTCTGGCATTTCAGCCGTATTCGGCCAGGCTTGCTTGAATCCAGTGGCAAAGTGAGCAAGGGACTCACGTCTGAGCATACCCTGCCAACTTATGGCGAACAAAGCAAAACCAAAGGAAATGATGGATGGAGTGTTGAACATTGCAAGCACTCACCCCCAGTCAACTGATCTGGGTTTAATCCATCACCGTTCTTTAGCCCACTCTGCCACCCCAGATCAGACATGGCCATATGCAAATCAGTCTGACCCTGTGCCTCATGGGAACAGTCCAGCCCGAACTGCCAAGCCATGTCTCCCCTGGACCGGAAACAAGCTTCCTGGGACCGGTTTCTGGTATTTCAGCCGTCTTCAGCCAGGCTTGCTTGAATCCAGTGGCAAAGTGAGCAAGGGACTCACGTCTGAGCATACCCTGCCAACTTATGGCGAACAAAGCAAAACCAAAGGAAACGATGGACGGAGTGGTGAACATTGCAAGCACTCACCCCAGTCAACTGATCTGTGTTTAATCCATCACCGTTCTTTAGCCCACTCTGCCACCCCAGTTCAGACATGGCCATATGCAAATCAGTCTGACCCTGTGCCTCATGGGAACAGTCCAGCCCGAACTGCCAAGCCATGTCCCTTGCTCACTTTGCCACTGGATTCAAGCAAGCTTGGCTGAAGACGGCTGAAATGCCAGAAACCGGTCCTAGGAAGCTTGTTTCCGGTCCAGGGAAGACATGGCTTGACAGTTTGGGCTGGACTGTTCCCATGAGGCACAGGGTCAGACTGATTTGCATATGGATCCAAGATGGCGGTCCGCGGTCACTGCAACTGCTCCGGACTCTACCCGTGAAGTAAGAAGCGGGACAAGCATCCAGCGGCGGCGAGCGGTCCCCGGAGCCCCCACTCTCAGGAACAAGTAAGCAAGCACCCACGTGGAAGAGTGTATCGCTGAGGGGCTCCGCAAATTGGGAAGGGGCAAGAAGCGGCGAGGAGGTACGGGGAACGAAATCCTACCCCTGAGCCCTGGGGGGTCAGCGGGGACCTCCGCTTGTGATTTGGTGCTGCGGGTGCCCGCAAGCCACGAGAAACATTCCCCGAGGTCCCAGAGAGCAGGGGAGGCATGGTAGAGGAGCCCCCACTCACGAGTGCCAGACCTCAAAATGGCGGCTGTAAGCCATGAGTGAGACTTCCAGAGGCAACACATATAGTCCAGGGCTGGATTCAAAGTGGCACCGAAACAAGACATAAGCACTTGCAGATACTGGGGAATACCGGTCAGGGTACCTGGGACGGGAGGCCTGATCCAGTAGATGGTGCCTGACCTCATGATGGCTACCGCAGTCTGAAACTCCATTAGCCATCCAGCATACCGCCAGGGAAAAAGACTCAATCAATAGCTGGGACAATTCGGGGCCTGCTACCCCAGTGAATATGGCGCCAAGGGATTGGAACACAGAAAAGGCCTACAATCTGTAGTAGCCCTGGTCCACAACAGTGACGCATCTATGCCACCCAAGAAGTCCACCTCTAAGGTTTTCAGTTACTTTACGCCAGCAGAGAAACCACAACCACAGGAGAAAGAGACCTCTGAATCAACCATGGCCCTGACAATAGAGGATCTGCTTAGTTCTTTGAAGGACTTTAAGGCTGAATTGCACTCTGAATTGCAGGGGGACCTCCAAGCCTCCATGGCCCAATTGAAAACAGAAATCAGAAAAGATAACTTCAATACAGCAGGATGTGGACTCCATCGGAACAAGACTGATGGATACGGAGGCGCAAACTCAGGAGCTCGACCTACGCTCAAAGGAAATGAACGACAAGGTGCAACTTTTACACTTGCAACTCCAAGCGGTCCTACTGAAAAATAAAGACCTTGAAAACAGGTCTCGGTGAGAGAACATACGCATTAGGGACGTGGAGGAAGGGGCGGAAGGTCCTAATCTAGAGACATTCGTGGAGGGTCTCTTTGCAGAGATTCTGGGGCCTAAACGACTCAAGATCAAGATCGATAGAGCGCACAGGGTAGGTCCGGCACTGCCGGTCGAAAGGCGCCACACCCAAGATGTTCTTCTCAAGCTACACTCCTATAAAGTCAAGGAAGCTATCCTGCAGGAATCCAGAAAGAAAGATTCCATCTCCTTTCAAGGCTACCGCTGTGTAATATTCCAGGATCTTGCGCAGGCGACCCTCCAGAGGAAACAATCCTTTAGACCTCTCACAGAACAACTCCATAAAGACCAAATCAGATATCATTGGACGTATCCGTTGGGGCCAGCATTTGAATATAAAAATAAACAGCGCCACATCACATAACTCAAAGAAGGCATGGAGCTGCTCAGGATCCCCCTGACGGAAGACAAGGTTTCTAGCTCTCAGACGGGACATCGGGACAAGTCGCAGTCCAACGCCGCACAGTGGGAAACAATCACCAAGGGTCGATCTTCAAAGGCCTGAGGAACAGCTAATGGGCGATAAAGCAGGCTTAACTGGAAGGGACGCGTGTCACAAGGCCCGGTGGTCTACAAGGACGCATGGAAGGACTTACATAATGTTTGCTAGTCACGATGCTGGAGGCTGACAGAACGATCTACATTCAACTGACACCAGCCTTCAGACCTCAGTGAAAGCGAGGAAATTAACAGACACTGTGATTAAATGGGCCACACGGGGGCTTGCAAGTAGGCGAGAAGCAATTGAGACTTTCATGCCACAGTTCTCGGTGCTGCGTGGGGCCGTACAGTATGCTAACATGACGAAGGGCTTTGACTTCAGAGGGCAAGGGACTCCACAGGTCAAAAGGGGTAACGGTATGTTCCACGCGACACGGGAGACACCGGACAATGATCAGACGAAGCTTACCCTGCAATGAGTAAATAGCTGCATTGGACACAAAACAAAGACAGCAAGGTGACGACGGGCGAGGGCCGAGACCCCGGCTCGACGCACCTATCAATAACTGTCGCAATAGCATGACAAGTAAGCGTTCTGCGACGACCCAATGGTTTTTCCCATTTTTGGTTTACAGTTAAGGGAGGGTTGGGCGGGCAAGGGGGGTGGTGGAGAAGCAGGGGGGGTGGGAGAGGGCTGCACCGGTGTCTGTATTTAGCTGTTAAGAAGAAAAAAACATGCATAAACGTTGCCTAGCATATAATTGCTGAAACGCCGGTATGCCTCAGCAGATAGCCATGGATTACGAGTGGCAATTTCAGGAAATGGTGGCCACTCACATCTGAAAAGAAAACTCACCGCCAAAGCTCAGAGTCGAGAAAAGCACACAAGTAGAGTCAGAGCAGCTCACAATGCTGTGCTGACAGTCGGGAAAATTCCTGTGCAGTGCAGCTGACCCCAGGATAAGGTAGGAGGCTGTAGGAAGATGCTCGCTGCCATCTTCCTCTGTCCACAGTCCACGCCCCCATTACCTTGCAGCTCTTGTGGAAATCTGAAATAATTACTCTTAGCATAAGCTGAAGGCATCTTGGTATGGCATCCATTTTGTTAGCTTTGTAATTCTCCCATCCTTTGCTGCTCGTCTTTTTCCCTGCCTGTGCTGTCTATTTTAGTCGACTTCCTGACTCAGCTAAAAGCAACATGCATGCTAAAGAGTTTGTAGCTGCCAGAACACCTGGTCTCAGACTCAACTGTCAATCTCTTACTGCTGCCATAAGCACTCCTGTGCCCCCTCCCACTTTGCTGACTAAGTGATTTCCCATCTGCCCATGTTTGTCGGTAACTATTCCTGTGTAGGCCTGTACCTTCTATTTGTATCCACATGCTTACCAGTGCAGAAAAAGCTGTATATAAGGCCTGTGTTCTGTGACTTCAATGTACTACCTCAGGCAGCGTATGAGAGTGCTGTGTGGACGTAGTCCCACTCATGACTGATTAATAAACTTGTTAATTGAATTCCAGCTCCAGTGCCAATCTGTATTTTGTTGGTCTAATGACCCGTGGACAGAGAAGGGTAATCCCCGGCACTGGTGTGCTCATTGAAAAGCACATTTCCACACTTGGCGCCCGACACGTGGGTCCTCATCAGAGACGCGGCCGTCCAAAGGAGTGGTCTTGATGGGAGAGTAGAATTTTGCTCAGGAGATGTCCTGCATGAGGAGACCCTTGACTTTGCAGCCAAAATGATTTTTCTGGTTTTCTCGATTTGACCCTCCAGGTGTTGGCCGGTCCCGACTGAGGTATCCTTTGGCGTTATTTTTGCAGTAACCGTTAGGTCAACCAAGAGCTTGGCAGTTGGAAGTTGGAGACTTTTGTTTGGTAAGGTCGCCGAAGCGACACTCTTGATTTACTAGGCCAAGATTCTGTTTTTGTTTGTTTGATTTATCCTTTGCAAAAGATAAAGGCAGGTAATGTGGAGATTTTTCTCTACTTTTGAATATTTTGGAGACGTAATATTTTACAAAAACTTGGTAGCGTGCCTGTTCCTAGCACACTCCGTAGGTTGTGTTGTTGTCTTGGTGGTATCAAAATGGATTTAGAAAGATGTCAGCCGGCTTCCCCAGAGAGGACACCTAATAGGCATATGTACATTAAATACGCTATTTATTCCATAATGTATAGTACTAATATACGAAAAAGGATCCTGATCTACGATGGCAAGTGAATGGGTCATTTGATTTTTTTTAAATTCAGTATGTAGAGCAGTGTTTGTTTAAACATAAGAGTCAACAAGCTATGTATGATTGTGTACGAATGTGGGAGAAAGAAGTGCAAGACAGAGTGAGGAAAGAAGAAGCTATAGCAGTAAAGGAACAGCGAAAAATGATATAACAAAAAGAGTTTGAATTAAAAAATAAAGAGATGAAAGCAATAAAAGAAACAGAGGAAAGGGAGCATAGTTTAGAGGTAACTGGTCAGTACCCTGTTAGGTGCCCCATTTATCCCATACTTAATAAACTCAGGATGATTCCATCTTGTTAGCTCGACCTCCGCCCCCATGCCCCCATATAAATTTCCCTCTGTCCCTGAGGCTGACCTTTCTGAAGACGAACATTTTTCTTCAGATGATAAAGACTTAGATAAGCTAGATGGGCGGCAGACTCGCTCTACTTTGACTGTTGATAAACAAGTTATGTTGGCTCAAGTACATGATCCACCATTCAGAGGTGGTGGTAGAGGCGTACATCCAGTATATACCCCTGGTGTACCCCCTTTCTCTCGATCCACTTTGTCTTCTGATCAGTGTGCTTATTGTAAAGAGATTGCACATTAGCGTTCTGAGTACCCCCTTTTGCGAGGTCAGCGCGTTAGAACGGGGTCAAGGAAGTATGAGAGGACAACCAGGGAATTCAGAAAATAGGGGAGGAATAGGAAGTCGTCCCATGTTTGAGGTAGTTGAACATGGGCCAAATTATTCTAATACTTTTGTCAGGTGGAATCAATATCAAATGTCAGATTATTCGGCTGATGGTCTTCGGGATTCTGATTATGCATAGGAATGCCTAGGATGGGGTAAGGAACCGGTTGAGGTCCTAGTAGATCATTAAGGTCCCTATGTTGACGCAACAGTCTTGGGTTCTACTGATTGGTTTCTGGTTGATACATGGGCTACTCGTAGTGCTCTGTCTAAAAAAGTGGTTCCTAGGGCTCCCCTGTCTGGCGCAATGATAACATCAATAGGAAACAATGGGACACCTACATCTAGCCCACTGTCACAGCCACTTGCATTTCTTGATAAATTCACTGCAGCATGTCCATTTTTCCTTTCCCCTACCACGCCGGATAACATTGTGGGTATCGATATGCTCAAACATTTTTGTGCTACAATATGTTGTTCCCCAGAAGGTGTGCGTGTTATTTTAAATGATAACTATCCAATGGTTGAGAGGTCTTGTCTCATTAAAGAAGATATTGCTTTGGCATTGTTACCTAGTACTTTATGGGCTACATCAGATACTGATGTGGGACAAATGGTTATTCCACCAGTGCATATTCAAGTGAAGGAAGGTGCTTCATTGCCTCGATTGCCCCAATATAAAATATCACGGGAAGCCAAAGAAGCATTGACGCACATTGTTCAGGATTTGATCAAGGTGGGGGTTGTGGAAGAAGTCCCTTATAACATTTGTAATAGCCCTATTCTTCCTATTTTAAAAGAGACACTGATACTAAAATTTACAGATTCATTATTGATTTGCGGGAGGTAAACAAAATCGTAGCGCCCCAATATCCGGTAGTTTCTGACATCACGACACTTCTTACTATGGTTCCTCCTACTGCCACTACATTTAGTGTAATTGATTTGAAAAATGTGTTTTGTTCAATACCTATTCACCCTGACAGCCGTTATGTGGTCGGCTTCACTTTGAATAATAGATCATACAGATTCTGTAGAGCTCCACAAGGGTATACACAGAGTCCTAGCATTTATAGTCAGGCATTGAAAATGCAGCTTGATTCTTTTCCAGTCCCGACAGGGGTGGCTCTTATTCAATATGTCGATGACATCTTGCTGGCTGCCGATACCCCTGAACAGTGTAAAAAAGGAACACTGTCATTATTGTCATTTATTGCCTCTCATTGTCACAAAGTCTCTCAGAAGAAATTACAATTTTGTAGACAGCAAGTTACCTATTTAGGTCACCTCCTGTCTAAGGAGGGACGTGCACTCACACCAGACCGCCATCAGACCATTTTAGACACTCCTGTGCCCCGTACTCAGAAGGAGGTTCATGCACTGATTGGCCTTACTTCCTTTTGTAGGCAGTGGATCCCTAGTTTCTCGTACATTATTAAACCCTGGTTGGCCATTTTGACTAAAGACACTCCGATGCCTCTCCCATAGACTACTGAATGCCAGAATGCCCTCCAACAGCTACGTCAAGGGCTTTGTTCTGCACCCGTATAGGGAACTCCAGACTACACTAAGACTTTCACACTCTATGTACACGAGAGGGGAGGTTGTGCCCTCTCGGTTTTAACACAGACACACTGTGATAAACAGCGTCCTTGTGCATATTTTTCAGCTGCCTTGATCCAGTTGCCCGCGCACTGCCTGGTTGTTTTCAAGCAGTGGTGGCAGCAGCTGTGTCCATACGTCAGAGCGAGGGAATAGTCTTGTCACATAGATTGTTTGTGTTAGCACCTCATTCAGTCGATGCCTTGCTAAATCAAACAAAAACACAGCATCTGACTAATGCCCGTTAGACAGGATATGAACTGACACGTTTGGCCCCTCATATCACGTTGAAAAGATGTTTGACTCTGAATCCTGTTACATTTTTGCCACTTCCAGCTACTCAGTCTCAGTCACAAGAGTTACATGACTGTATATCCCTTACTGAAGAACAAACAAAGGGTTGTGTTGATCTACAAGATACACCTCTTTCTAGTGTTGATGGGGATCTGTTGGTTGATGGGTCCTGCCTGAAGTTGCCTGATGGTACTACATCTGCTTCTTATGCAATTACAACATTTCAGACAGTAGTTGAGACAGCTCGCATCCCACAGAAGTCAGCTCAAGCAGCTGAGTTGATAGCACTGACAAGAGCATGTGAGCTTCTTTTTTTTTTTTTTTTTTTTTTTTTGTCCTCATATTCAGCCCATTTGAAGCCACCCAGGCATTGGGGCGAGAAGAAAAGAGTGACACCGCCTCAGTGCACTGGATTTGTAAACTTTATCAACAGACAAGCTTACCGGTGTATCTCCTTCTCAAACACTAGCCAGCGGCGATATACACTAGGGACCCAATTACTAGGCCCGGAGAGGCAATAGCAAGGCAGGAAGGGCAATGAAATCATTGGACAGGGGGGAGAAAAAAAAAAAAAAAAAAAAAAAAAAACCCCGTCACCACTTCATAAGTTTCCAAAATTCCTGCTTCTTCTTACTTCCTGGTCTTATAAGGTCCATCTTGGATATCCTTAGGAGAGAAGCCTGCCAGTCTAAAAATTCCGGAGGCTTGGGATCTTTCCATTTAATACAAATCTCTCTTCTTGCTATTAAGATGGCATAAAATAGCAGATGCTTGGGTGAACCAGTCAGATTGGGTATTAATCCAAAGAAAATCAGAGAAAAGTCAAGGGTAATAGATATCCCTAAAGAGGTAGACAGAGCCTTACCCACTTGGTACCAAAAGCTCGATAAGAGAGGGCAAGTCAAGAACATGTGAGCATCAGACGCCGCTTCTTCACCGCATCTAGCACAGCACACAGGAAGATCTTTTGCAAATTTAGTTAGCCTCTGTGGTGAAAAATAGGCTCTATGGATCGTGAAGATATGATTCCTTCTTAACCAAGCAGGCTTTACAATATCCCATAGTGTCTTACACGAATTAAGCCACAACAGCTCGAGATCAACCTGTGGAATGCAGCTATTCCACAATGAAGTTGGGAGTTTAAAGTCACCATCGATCTCTTCAAGAATAGTGCGATACCAAAAACCAACCTCTTTTCTAAATGGAGGTTTCTGTGTAGCCTGTGTCTCCAACTGTGTAACCCTACCTAGAGTGTAATTGCTTCTAATAGCATAATTTGTGGTGGCCCAGCTAGAAAGCTGGAGAAATTTGAATCTGGAGATAGAAAAGCCAGTATTTTCTCGGAGGGCCTCCCAAGGGATCAGTGAGCCCTCCACGAAAAGTTCACCCCACCTCGCTATACCGGCTACCCTCAGTGGTAAGGACAAACTATCCTTTAGGAACTCAGGTGTCCCAGGCGAGTCCCAGATTGGGGCTAGGTTAGAAAAATACCCCATCTTCATTGCAGCTCGCATTTTAACCCAAGTTTTTAACAAACCCCATAAAACCTTTAACCTAACTTTTTAAAAAAACTTGGGATCTCCATATTTAAATAGAAAGCCATCTTCGGAAAAGCCACTCACTCTTAACATGGACAGGAACATCAAACCCATACCACTACTTGTTGGAACCTTTAATAGCATCCGTGAATGGGTGAATTGGAAGGCCCAAGCATATATTTGCAGGTCTGGGGCTGCCAGGCCGCCCTTCTCTCTACGTCTTCTTATTTTCTTCCAAGCGATCCTGGACCCTCTAGAAGCCCAAATGAAGGTGTTAAGCTCACTCTGTATTTTTGCTAGAGAAGCACTCTCAAAAAATAAGGGGATACAATCAAAAAGAAAAGTAAACCTTGGTAGCATGTGAGCTTCGTGCAGATTTGCTTGTTAACATTTACACTGATAGCCGATACGCTTTTGGAGTGGCTCATGATTTTGGTCAACTCTGGAAAAAAAGAGGCTTTCTTACTACACATGGGACACAAATAGTGCATGGGGAATTAGTACATAATCTCCTTACTGCCTTGACCTATCCTATGAAAGTAACAATTGTTAAATGTAGCGCACATAAGAAAGTGACAATAGGAGCAGGCTATGCCTTTGCGGATCACACAGCTCGGGAGACCGCAATGCAGCAAAGTACCACATCTATGATGTATGTAGTCAAATCACAGGCTGAACATTGGCATGATGCCAGGCAAGAGGTCCTGGACATGCAACAATCTGCCTCTGTTGATGAATTAGACCAATGGTCCAAGGAGGGAGCATTGGATGATGAGGGCTGTTGGAGGAATAAAGAAATGACCAAATGGAAGTTACCCACAGCCTATTTACACCCTATGATTCACATGGCACATGGGCCGGCACATGTTGGAGCATCCTCAATAGCAAAGTAACTTATGTAAGTTTGGGATCATCCAGAGATTGTCGGTACGGCTAAGAAAATATTCCAGTCCTGTCTGATCTGTCTCCAGTATAATCCTGGAAAAGGAACACAAACTCCAACAGGAGAGTTTGCAATACCTACTCCACCTTTTGAGTTCCTGCAAATGGATTACATCCAGCTTGAGCGTAGTAACAACCTGAAGTATGTCTTGGTAGTGGTTTATGTCTTCAGTAAATGGGTGGAGGCATACGCTACGATAGATAATACAGCTCTTACTACAGCAAAGGTGCTCCTACAAGAGTTCTTTCTCCGATTCGGCATTTGCAGAGTTTTGTGGAGTAACAACGGACCCCATTTTATTGAGCAAGTTGTTGAGTATCTCATGAAAGGGTTGGGAATCAAGCAGAAGTTTCATGCTGCTTTTCACCCACAATCCGCAGGACTAGGGGAATGATGGAGCAGGTAATGCAAAGTTTTGTATACCTTCTCTATTTTGCATGAAATTACTAACTACGTAATCGATTTATATTTTAATTTGAATTAACTGTTTGCTGTGTTATACTAACCAACAACATGCATTTTTGGTAAACACAAATTACACGCGGGACTCTGTGCTATTTGCATGGCAGAATAACTCTAATAACTAATTGTGGTACGCCTATTAACAGTAGTAGGTGTGATGATAGAATATTGCATGATTTATGTTGCTTTGGTGACGTTTGCGTTCCTGTTAGGATCCAATGGTGAGTATTATTGCTTTAAATGTCTCTATAAGCTAGGAAAATACTAATACATAAAGGGATTAACATTAGAATCTTAATTTCTGCATATTAATTACTCTTTTGTGTTTGTTTTGCTTAAGTTGGCATTCGGGCCTACCAAGCCATGACATTCAAAATGGAGTTCGGAAGTGGCCACCGTCTCGTGAGCGCGATGTCTACAGCGCAGACTCTGATAGCTCCGTAGATCTCCAGGCATCCTCAATTCAGAGCACAGTGTTCCTGGTCAAGGATAGGGACATGGAGGACTGCCAAACTTCAGTCACTGAAAATCACCAGAGGAAACAATGGTTACCCACAACCTGGAAACAACAATGTCGGTGGAAAAGTTGGATAATATTACAAATTTGACAGTTCCGTAGTAGGGCAGAGGGAAGTAAGTGCTGCTCTCGGGAAAAACGGGATTGTTAGCCCTGTATGTATGCAGGGAAAAGCGTGTGACAATTGAGGTTGCGCGTCGCATTGTCTGGATTCGGAATCAGTGACATCGGCGTGTGTTACTACTAGAGATATATTCTTTTGTATAAAAGGAGTGTGTATGGTAGCAAAGGTTATCTATGAAACTCTGGTTTTAAGTCCCAGGGATCCGTAAGGTTTGCCGTTAAAGCATACCGCTGGAGAAGTAATAGGTATTCTCTGAGCTTGTTTGAAGAACTGGGCAGAGGTAAGTGCTGCTTAGTTAACGTGTATTATAATTCTGTAGTAGGACAGATTGTTTGCTGTTCTCGGGAAAGGCAGGATTCTGTGTAAATGTGCTACATTTCCTGGTGTGAAAGTGCGTGAATGTATGAGCATTTAGTTAAATTGTGAGTCTCCTTGGAGCATTCTGTGAGGAAGCAGTTAATGGATGCATGTTAGAAGGGCAGAGTAGAGGGACGTGCTACTGTGTCAACGAAAGTAATAATTCCGTAGTGGAGCAGAGGTAAGCGCTGTTCTAGCGAAAAGCGGGATTCTTGTGAGAAAGGTCTTTACTATTCTGTGGTTAGCGAAGCAGACAATGGAGATGTTTATATGTTGTAACTAATAGATTGTGTAAAATCTGGAACAGAGTCTACCAAGAAGGCTTTGTAAAGGAGGGGTAGACGAGTGACAGGAGACAAGAGTAGAAGCGACTGCAGCGACTACTGACGTCAGAAAGACCGCGCTGTGATTGGACAGTGGGTTGGAACAGCGAAAGCGCTGTGATTGGTGTTAGCGTTGGTGTGAGCCGCGCAGGGATTGGAAGAAGCGCAGGGTGACGTAGACGCTCCAGGATTGGTGCGTTGGTGTGAATCGCGCTGTTACTGGACAAAAGATCGTACAGTTGCGGAAGGGACTAGAGAGTTGTGGTAAACGCAAAAATGTATTATCAAACGGAGGAAAAGAAAAAGAAATCCTTGTTCGGTAAAATTAAAAGGTGGTTCGACAAGGATAAGAACATAATAACTAGAGAAGGTGAATTACTACCTCCGACAAGAACCCCTGCATCCTTCATGGTTGCGAAATATGGGTATCATACCTGTATCTGGTTAGACAATTGGGCTAAGTACACTAAAGAAGATGGTGTTTTAGCGTTCCCGGAACATGGTTCATTTAATCTGGCCGTGTTGAGAAATTTACGGGAAAAGATGATGTGTCTAGAGCCTAGACCAAGGCTGACACAGTTCGAGGCATTGGTAGAGTGGGAAGACGAGGTGCATGAGCGAGAAAAGCAGAGGAGTGGAGGTAATTATAGGTACATTTTTGGGAGGAAATATGATCGTGAAACTCATCATGATCAAATGAGGAGATGGCGAGATGCTAGTATGTCAGAGGGATTGTATCCTATGAGAACTATTGGAAAGAAGGAAGGGAGGAAAGGTACGGAAAAGGTACCTGATGCAGAATTGAGGAGGTATGGGGCTAATGAATATGAGGATGAAGTCATGGATGACATGCTCTATAAGAGACCACCTCCATATAGACCAGAACCAGAACCAGAAGAGAGAACACCAGTTGCTACTCCCATAAGAGATACTTTGCGAATTGTGAAAACAGAGGTTGCGACACCGGATCTGAAAAGTGGTAGCTCTTTCACGGAAAGGGAGAGAGAGAGAGAGCGAGAGAGGGAGAATGAAATTGGGGATGAGAAGACAAGAGAGTTAGCAAGAACGACTTCTGAGTTGACTGAGAAAATTAGAGAACTGACAAAGAATCTAGAAGCTGTTACAGTACCTGTAACCATTGGTCCGGTTATGCCTATTTTTGATAAGCAAAGAATGAGTGAAAATGGTTTGACGGTTCCCTTTGTTGGAAATGGTTTGGTTGATTCTTCAGGAAAGTCAGGAATGAGGACGGAAGAGAATCATTTGGGACAGCTGAGACATGACACATGTAGTGGAAGGTCGAATGTACAGCCTAACTCAGGATTGAATTCAGGTTGTTTAGGAGGATCAATTTTGGAACCACAGAGGATGGCAGAACAAGTGGGTACAGTGAAAAAGTCTACAGAAATAACGGCTGAGGATTTGAATGATTGGTTGAAAGTTCTCCAAAAGAAGGACAAAGATTCTCAGGCAACTGATGTAGCTAGGTTGCGTATAGAATTGGAGGAACTTATAGCAGGAACAATTCCTACAGAAATGTTGAAAAATCATCATGATGGAGAGTTGCTATTCATGTGCAAGAGTATCACCTGGAGGGCTAAGAGTACACATGATAGGTTAAGAGGAATAGCGAGTGAAATGAGAGTTGATATGGATAAGGTGAAAGCTTTGCAGAAGCCTTACAGAGTGGATTTTTCTGATAAGGACATCGAGAATCTAAATAATGTTGGCAGAACAGGGCAGATTAAGGAAATGATTTCCTTATTGCGAAAATGGGGTGATGTGGAAAAGTGGAAGGATAGGTGGTACAAGAAAAGAGAAGATTCAGTGGACAGGACTTACTCAGCTTTTCCCATGAGAGAAAAGGAAAAAACAGTGGATGCTTATCCTATGAGAGAGATTCCTGGAGGAGGATATGTACATGTCCCATGGACTAGACAGGATATTTTGTCATTTACGAATGATTTCCCTCGACTGAGAGAAAAGCCCGTCGAGTGGTATAGGCAGGTAGATAGGTTTGTGAAATTGTCAAAGGTGCTGTGGATTGACCTGAATAGTCTGTTTGATATAATTGTTCCAGCAGACTTGTGGGCAGAGTGTAAAATAGTTGTAGATTGGCCTGCTAAGGAATACCCGAGAGATCAGAAAACAGGAGCTCCAGACCCGGAGGTTATGAAGAAGTACGAGCAGGTTATTGTGTTCCTGAAGAATAAGGTACCCCCTAAAGAGACAGACTGGGTTAAGATAGATCGAACACATCAGGAAGCAAAAGAATCAGTTCATGCTTTTTATGAAAGGCTGATACTGGCTTTTAAACAGTTCAGTGGAGATGAACACCTGGGTGATAAGGATTTGAGTCATTTTGTATACAGATTTGTATATGGCTTGAGACCTGAAATCAGTGAAATGATTCGTGAGCACACAGTCGATTGGCAGAGTAAGAAGATTGATGAGATCTTGAGACATGCAAAGTACTTCAGTGATGAAATTGAGGCGAAACAAAGAAAGCTGAAGGAAAAAGCAATGTGGGCACAGGTGAAAGTTACAGAAAGACAAGAAGCACAGCTGGTGGAACAAGCAAATAATCCAGGAAATAGGCCAAGATATGGCACAGGGAAAGGAAAGGGGAATTTAGAAGAGGCCAAAAAGAAGTTCCCATGTCACAACTGCGGACAATTGGGGCATTGGAGATCCGAGTGTACGAATCCACCATTAGTGAGTAATGAGAATAAATCTTTAAATCAGCAGGTGCAGAACGAGGGGTGTAATCATCAGCAGCAACAGCAGAAGGTTGTTAAGCAGCAGAGTCAAGAGCCAAAACCGCCCTTGCCGCAGAATAGAGGGTCCCAGAAATATAACCAGGACTCAGGATTCTTCAATGATGAGCAGGTAAACAAACCGAGACGTACTAACACAGTTCAGCAGTACTGGTTAAAGAATGAGGGGAGTGAGTCTGAAGGGGACTACTGACGGTGCCGAAGAGAGGAGGAAGAGTGCATACTTGGAGCAACTCTAGAAATAGACCAGGCAGGACCATTTGTAGATGGGAAAATAAATGGGGAAAGTGTTACTTTTTTAGTAGACACAGGAGCGACGAGATCAACTGTCAGGTCAGCAGATATAAGAAATCTTCCTCTCTCGGACGAAGCAATCCAAGTGGTTGGTGTAGCTAATACACAGATTAAGACTCGTCTTACTGAACTAGTAAGGGTAAGGATAGGGAAATTTTCAGATATGCACAGATTTGTGGTTTGTGACACCAGTCCAGTGAACTTGTTAGGTAGGGACTTATTGTGTAAAATGAATTGCACAATTTTTTGTACTCCAGATGGAATAGCTTTTGAAACACCAGATGAGGATGTTTTGTACAGGATGACTCTAGATAATAGAGAAAGTGAGATTGTTGGAACATATGCTGTGTTTAATCCAGATGATTTGCCTCAAGAGTTGAGAAACACAGTAAAAGCAGCGGTTTGGGATTTTACTGGAGAGGATGTGGGATTAATGAATAATGTAGATCCAGTAAAGATTACAGTGAAAGAAGGAATCACTTATCCTAATATCCCACAATACAGATTGACGCCAGAGATAATTGAAGGAATAACACCTATAATTGATAAAATGATTCAGCAGGGTGTTTTGAGAGAGTTACTGAGTAGCCCATGTAATTCATCATCATCATCATCATCGTCACTTTATTCGGTTATAAAATGCAATAACCATCAAAGTACATTATTAAAAAAGAGAATAATTTACAACATTAAAATCCTTATCAAACATGAGTGTTTTTCAGGTCACATCACATAATCATTGTTTTCCTACATCTAAAAACATTTTTAAGAAATACAGTAACAGAAGCGATGACAAATTCATTCTCTAAAAATGGCAAAGCTAAAAGAGCGGGGCGACAGCGTCTCAAACCAAAGGACTTTACAACTGGTGCAATCCATCTCTTTCTTGGTACTTCATAATATTTACAAAATAAAATAATATGAATAGTGGATTGCATAGAGGTACCATCACAGGGGCATTTACACAATTGTCTAGACCAGTCGTTCATCATGGGGAAACTTAGGAGTCTAAATATCAAATTAAATCTGAAACGGGTCAACAAAAGGCGATCAAAGTCGTAATCAGTTAATGATAAGTATAGTTGAATATTTGGTGTGGACAGGGTCAAGTAATGGGCTTGAGCAGTGGGTTTTTTCAGTTCAACAGCTGTTCTTTTTTCACCCAAATAGTCCATACAACAGATCTTAAGCTCTTTCCTGGAGATGGTGCACATAGCACTGGGATCTGTGTAATATTCAGTATGTCCTATATCTGACATGAATTTTTTCACATATTCCAGCCACCTAATGAATTTGGCACCGTCGGATTTCAGTGCATCGGTCAGTAGGTAACGATTAAATCCTGTTTCCTCTGACATCCAGATTCTGTGCCATAAAAGAATGGGTTGGATTTTAGTAATATCTTCCAAATATGGAATACCCAGTTCCATGTGTACTGTATAAGTTGAGGTGCTTTGGGGTACTGCTAAAAGAAACTTCAGAAACATATTTTCCTCAGTCTGCATAATCTTTGTATCAGCGTAACCCCAAACACCTGCTCCATAGGTGGCAATGGAGACACATTTGGCTTTATAAATGTGTATCAGTTCAGCCGGTGGACGCTTACCTAATTTTCGGCTGAAGTTAGACAGGGCCGCTAATGCCCTGACGAACAACAGACGTCTACTCTTGATCGCCTCGGTCCATCTTCCTGTCCTCTCAAATAAGATCCCTAGATAGGAGAATGTTTTTGTTTGCTCAATTGGACTGGTGTTAATAAATATGGTCTTAGCCTTCCTATTTGTCCCTGCCCCACAGTTCATAGTATAAGTCTTTGTGCAATTTATAGACAGTCCCAAGTTTGACATGAAGCCAGTAAAAGAATTAACTACCTTTTGAAGTGCAAGTGGGGTACAGGCCATTAACACAGCATCATCTGCGTACATAAGTGCAGGGATGGAGCGCTTAGCTGCCTTGGGTAGGTCCCTACACTCTTTAATTAAAACAGATTCTAGACCATTTAGATATAATGTGAAGAGAAATGGGGCAAGGACGCAGCCCTGCCTCACCCCTTTCTCAATTCCAAAGTGCCTAGTGCATTCACCATTCCTTCCATATCTTACCTTAGCCCTGGCTCCAGAGTAGAGTTCCCTTAAAAAAGCAATAATTAAAAAATCTACGCCAAGCCCTTCTAAAATCAGCCACAGCTTATCATGCATGACGCAGTCGAAAGCTGCCGTTAGGTCGACAAAGGTCATGAAAAATCTACTCTTTTTTGCCTTGGTATATTTTTCCATCATAATGTGGAGGTTCAGCCCCTGTTCAACTGTGCCCAAACCCTTGCGAAATCCATATTGGAGATCACTAATAATGTCTTGTTCTTCGGCCCAGGTCTGCAATCTGTTAAGTAAAACCCGGCCTATAATCTTGGTAGTAGAGTCCAACAGCGATATCGGACGATAGCAGGCTGGGTTCGATCTATCACCCTTTTTAAAAATAGGTACAATCAAAGATTCGTACCAAGTTGGTAAAAAAGCACTATTACAGGCATTAGAAACCTGGGTTAAAAGAGGACCCCATAAAGCTGTATTAGATTTAAAGAGGTCCGCAGGAATGCCGTCTGGGCCTGGGGCTTTACCAGAGGGGCTAGAATCGATAGCTACAATAATTTCATTTAGAGTAAAATTCATTTTAAAATCATGTACTATTTCCGGGGTATTGGATGTCAGGCCTTGCTCCTCTAACGTTGGGTTATTATACAGGTTGGAATAGTGTTTGACCCATTCAGATTCCGAAATAGCAACCTCCATTACCGCTGATTCCTTATCTGCCATAAAAGGTGAATTCACCACTTTCCAAAAGGCAGAAAAATCACGACTATCTGCAACATCACGTAATGCCCGCCAGGTGTTTTGTTTTAGGGTAGACTTAGCATTTTTAAGAGCTTTTTTGTAATTGCATCTTGCCTCCCTTATATGTTCAGTGTTTTTAACTGTTGCATGAATACAATTCTTAAGATAGGTATATGCTTTTGAGCATTCAGCGTTAAACCAACCATGTTTGCTTTTCGGGGTCCTGTTGTTTTTAGCAGATAGTGAGTCTTTAATATATTTAGAGATTATCAGAAAGTTTTCCCTAATCTCATTACTAGGTGTGGTCTCATCAAGACATTTGAAAAACATACTTTTACAGTTACTAACAATATTTGAAATGAGTTCATTCGTATTTACATTGGACCATTTCAATGCGTACCCATTTTGTCTAATGCCGACAATGTGGTCAACATTGTCAGCAACAGTTGATCTAGCGTTGGTGCTTTGATTAAGCATAGTTACATCAACACTGAGGGGGAAATGATCACTTAGGGCTATTTCGTATGTCATAAAATTGTTGATAAAAGAGGAGTATCTACATGAAGACAAAATAAAATCAATTGTAGATGTTAGGCCTCGAGCATGAAAAGTAGGGGAAAAAGGAATCAAAGGGGAACACAATCTATTGGCAAACCCTAAATCAAGGGTAAACATTATGTCATTTAAAGCATCCCCATATAATGTATGCGGGAAATGGGCAAAACTATCCCCATTGCCATACGTTAACCCGCAGATATCGTCATCTACATGTTTACAAAATGGAGAATTAAAATCCCCACCCCAAATCACAAACACCTCCTTCTTTAATCGAGTAATTAGTGTATGGAGAGAGCTACTCAATGACCTCATGATATCTAAAACCAAAGCCAGTGGCATATTATTATAAAAATTTACAATTACTAGACAAAGAGTACTAACTAGATGGAGGGTCAAAATATGATAATGGGGATCAGTAGAAATGAATTCAGTTTTTACAACAGTAAGATAATTGGAAACATATGTGGACAGGCCCCCCTTGGCTCTGCTGGATGTTGTTGCAGTGGCTGGCGTATAAAATGTTTTATAACCATTGATATGTAGGGGGTCTTGCATCCAAGTTTCTTGTAGATTAATTATTTTAAAATTATCAATGAACTCAGTTCATAGGGGATTATCCACCTTTGATTTTAGCCCTGCAATGTTCCAAAATAATATTTTGCTCTGGACCTCTAGACCTCTTCCATGATCGTTAGTCCCTGCTTTATTGTCTTGAGGTTGCGACGGACCAGTGTGCCGTGCTGGCGTGAGGACTCCCTCCATGGTACTGGTAGCCATCAGATCTCGCTCTAGGCCAAAGCTTTCTTGATCATTATGTGCGAGTGGCTCATCAGAGGTGATGATGGTTGGTAAATCAGGGTGACTCTTTCTGGCCACCTGATCCTTGGTATTGGATATATCTATGCGGGGAAATTCTTCCATTTGTTGTCAGTCAACTAAATTAAGATTTGAAAGAGTTTCAAATCGATTTTGAACAGGGACATTAAATCGACTAGACGGGCCCAGTGTAAGGGTTTCCCTAGTATGGGCAGTTTTGCTAAAACTGGCAGGATGGTAAAAAAAGCCTAGTGGCACCAGATTAATGCCCTGGGTAATGGTTGATGAGTGTCCCGCTCTGTACAAAATTTCGCGGACCAAATTTGGGGTTTTAAATGATAAAATCACACAGTCCCCCCTCGTTTGCTTCTGGCCTTTACCAATCCACGGTGCCCTTCTAGCCAACTTAAAATCATCATACAACCTTTCTGTGAGGCCAGTTCTGCAACCTAACCAGTGTAGTGACTTGTTTCTTAAGCTCTCCCACGATTCCGTGGTCCCCTTTGGGAGGCTCGGTACATTTGTTAGCACAACTACATATGGGGTGACTGCTGGTGGCAGATCCGGGTTATTTTTGCATTGATCATCTACATGACCCTGCCCAGTGATAATAAGGGAGTGTTTTGGGCCCCGGACTTTTGTAGGCGTGGTTAGGGGATGGGTAGTTGGATTGGTCTCTGGATTAGGAGAGGGGTTGGGCGCTAGCCTACGTTGAGACTCTCTAGTCTGTTCCTCATTACTAACAAACATAGTACCAACCGATTGGCAGTTTTCTCTCGTTTCGCTACTTGCCCTCTTAGATTTATGCATATCTAATAAGCCCTTGGAGAGTTGTTGAGTGTTGCTAAGACTGGTATGTACTAAGTTTTCTAGCTTCCCAATCCTATTAGTTAAATTGTCTAATGTTATTCTAATGAAAGCATCCAGAGAGTCCAATTTATCATTCGTCTTAATTACCTCCTTTTCAATGTTAGCGTTCATGGAACCTTGTTGCTTGCCCCTATCCCCTAATTTATGCAGGGCTGGCGGAGGTACCTTTTTATAAGTCTTTTTTCGCAACATCGGTTGCGGTAATACCATCGGTACACTTAAATTCCCAACAGATTTTGGGGTGGGGGCAGGATTTCTGGCTCGCTTCGGGGGTGGTTGATCTTCCTGCTCGCAATCACTTTCTATAATGTGGTCTGATATGTTCACACTGCACCCGTTATTAATGGTGTTATCTGGTGCGGGTTCAGCTGTAGTCTCAGAACACCCCTGAGTAATGTTATCTGCTGTTGGGTTTGTGGTGGGTTCTAGATTGGCCGTACTTATCGACTCCTCAACCGTTAAAATCTGTTGCTCAATTACCCCCACTGCCCCAGTTAGATAAGTAAGTAGTGTCTGACGTGAGCGCGTCTGTGGATTCGATTGACTATTAGCATTATGGGGAGCGGTTTGTGCCTTACGTTTCCCCATATCTATGACACCCCAGCCTCCCGCTGCAATGCGCTTTACCCTCCCTCCTTTGATAGTTATGACAGTTAGGGAACAGATCACAAACACAATCTGTACGTAATGGCTAAAAGCACAAACACGAGGGTGTAACAGTAACGAAGTCCACGCACACAGTACCTTACAGGCTCAAGGGTCGTGGTCCAGTCCAGTCTACTACAGTCTATGACGGGCTAAGACGAGCCCGTCTTGGCCCGGTCTTTGCCCGGGCACGCCGCGCGCGTCCCGCGTGGCTGGACCGCGTCCGTAGTTTTAACGTCCCTCCAGGGACCGGCGGCAAAGTGCTCAGTGCGTCCGCAGCAGGGCCAGGGCTCAGGGTAAAGTGCGAAGTGCCAGGTGATCTCAAGCGGTCTCCCGCCGATGCGGGACCGCGTCCGTAGTTTTAACGTCCCTCCAGGGACCGGCGGCAAAGTGCTCAGTGCGTCCGCAGCAGGGCCAGGGCTCAGGGTAAAGTGCGAAGTGCCAGGTGATCTCAAGCGGTCTCCCGCCGATGCGGGACCGCGTCCGTAGTTTTAACGTCCCTCCAGGGACCGGCGGCAAAGTGCTCAGTGCGTCCGCAGCAGGGCCAGGGCTCAGGGTAAAGTGCGAAGTGCCAGGTGATCTCAAGCGGTCTCCCGCCGATGCGGGACCGCGTCCGTAGTTTTAACGTCCCTCCAGGGACAGGCGGCAAAGTGCTCAGTGCGTCCGCAGCAGGGCCAGGGCTCAGGGTAAAGTGCGAAGTGCCAGGTGATCTCAAGCGGTCTCCCGCCGATGCGGGACCGCGTCCGTAGTTTTAACGTCCCTCCAGGGACCGGCGGCAAAGTGCTCAGTGCGTCCGCAGCAGGGCCAGGGCTCAGGGTAAAGTGCGAAGTGCCAGGTGATCTCAAGCGGTCTCCCGCCGATGCGGGACCGCGTCCGTAGTTTTAACGTCCCTCCAGGGACCGGCGGCAAAGTGCTCAGTGCGTCTGCAGCAGGGCCAGGGCTCAGGGTAAAGTGCGAAGTGCCAGGTGATCTCAAGCGGTAGCCCATGTAATTCACCAATAATGGGGCTAAAGAAACCTAATGGGAAGTTCACAATAGTGCAAGATTTGAGAAAAGTTAACAAGATTGTGGTATCATGCTGTCCCATTGTGCCAAATCCGTCAGTGATTTTTTATCAGATTCCTCATGATGCTGAATGGTACACGGTAATTGATTTGTGTCATGCTTTCTTTTCGATTCCATTGCATCATGACAGCCAGCCGATTTTTGCATTTCGGTTTGGACAGCGTATTTTGGCATGGTGCCGTATCCCACAGGGGTATACAGAGAGTCCTTCAATATTCAATCAGTTGCTGAAAAGGTCTTTGGAGAGTTTGATCATGCCTGAAAGCTCAGTACCAGTACAGTATATCGATGACCTACTTGTGGCATCGAAGACACGTGAAGCTTGTGAAGTAGATACCATAGCTTTACTGAATCATCTGGCAGATGGAGGGTTAAAGGTATCTCCAGCCAAGTTGCAATTTTGCAAAAAAGAGGTACATTATCTTGGACACAATATTGAAAAAGGTCTGAGAAAAGTGACCAATGACAGGATCAAAATAATCAGAGGAATGAGAGCCCCAATGACCCAGAGAGAAGTAAGAATGTTCCTGGGAATGGTGGGTTATTGTCGTCAGTGGATAAGTAATTTTTCCCTGATAGCAAAGCCACTGATTAAATTGACCAAAAGTGAGGTAAAAGACCCCTTGGAACTGAATGCAGAACAAATGGCAGCATTCGAAGAATTAAAGAGCAGATTATGTGAAGCAGCTCCTGCTCTAGGAATGCCAGACTATGAGAAGGAGTTTGAGTTGTACTGTAGTGAGAGGGATGGATGTGCACTTTCAGTGTTAATCCAAAAACATGGACGTCTGAGAAGGCCAATTGCGTACTTCTCATCAACACTTGACCCAGTAGCTGTGGGCTTACCAGGTTGCCTGAAAGCGGTAGCTGCTACATGCAGAAGCTTGGAACAAAGTGAGGGCATAATAATGGGATATCCTGTAAGGGTGTTCGTACCTCATGATGTGGCAATTCTTTTGACAAGAAGCAGGACTCAATATATGTCACATAGTCGGCTAACTAAATATGAGAAAATCATTCTGGGAGCATCAAATGTGACCCTTGACAGATGTGTGAATGTGAATCCAGCGACACTGTTGCCAGATGCTGAAAATGTGAGTGTGAGAGATGATTTTGATCATGATTGTTTGGATGTGCTTGACTACTGTACAAAACCAAGACCAGACATAAGAGATTTGCCACTGCCTGAGCGTGATCATGTCCTGTTTGTGGATGGATCATGTTTGAGAACAGAAGAAGGTGTGCTGAGTGCAGCATATGCGGTGTGTAAAGTCTCAGAAGTTATGGAGGCTTCATCTTTGAAAGGAGTTAAATCTGCTCAAGTGGCTGAATTGATAGCATTGACGAAGGCTTGCAAGATTGGGAAGAAATTGAGAGTGACTGTGATGACTGATAGTCAGTATGGATTTGGAGTGGTTCATGATTTTGGCCAACTTTGGCTACAGAGAGGTTTCTTGACGTCGGGTGGAACTCCTATAAAGAATGCTGAAGTGATTGGGAAATTGCTTGAGGCAATACAGCTGCCTAAAGAACTAGCAGTTGTAAAGTGTGCTGCTCATGGACAAGGAGATGATTTTGTTACCCTTGGTAATCGGTTCACAAATGACATCGCACAGTATTGTGCAAGGAACAATCATTCGATTAATAAGGGAAGGGAAAAGGAAATGTCTTTTTGTTCTGTGATGTTTACTAATGTCCTGGAAACATGGGATGAGGTGAAACAGTTGCAGGATGAAGCAGGAGATGAGGAAATGAGGGATTGGATCAAAGCAGGTTGTGCAACTAGAGAGAAAGATCATGTTTGGATCTATAGAGATGGAAGACCAGTCATGCCAAATTCCATGTTGTCAACAATGGCGAGAATGTATCATGGCCAGGGACACCTGGGAAGGGATGCTATGATTAGGTCCTTTAAACAAACCTGGTACAATGCAAAATTCAGGCTGATTGCAGAGAGCATCTGTCAAAGATGTTTGATTTGTCAGCAGTTCAATACTGGAAAGAAAACAGTGGTGAGCCTAGGAACAATAGGTAGAGAGGGAGGTCCTTTTACCAGAATGCAAATAGATTTCATTGAAATGCCCCAAGTGAATAGATTGAGGTATGTTCTAGTGGTAGTCTGTTTGTTCTCAAGGTGGGTGGAAGCATATCCAACTAGGAGAAATGATGGAATAACAGTGGCAAAGTTACTGTTAAGAGAGTTGATTCCTAGGTACGGGTTCCCAGTGACAATTGAGTCAGACAGAGGGGGACACTTCTACAATGAGCTCATGGGTTTAATTTGTGAAGCATTGAGCATACAGCAGAAGTTACATTGTGCATACAGGCCAGAGGCTTCTGGTGTTGTTGAACAGATGAATGGCACAATAAAAAACAGGATTGGCAAGATGTGCTTAGCTACTGGAATGAAATGGCCTGATGTCTTGCCTCTAGTGCTAATGACTATTAGATCTACTCCAGATAGGACTACAGGGTTGAGTCCATATGAAATATTGATGGGACGTGCTATGAGACATGCATTCGTGCCTGTCAACAAGCTGATGACTATAACTGATGACATGATTTTGGATTACTGTAAAGGCCTGGCTGACGCAGTTCATTCTGTGTTTCACCAGGTTGGAGAAGACGCCACTACACTTGAAAAGAAGCAAGCCCATGATCTGAGTCCGGGGGATTGGGTGAGAATAAAAGTGCACAGGAGAAGAAATTGCTTGGTTCCAAGGTGGGGAAGGCCAAGACAAGTCATTCTGACTACAACGACTGCTGTGAAGTGTGCTGGAGTGAAAAACTGGGTTCATGCAAGTCATACTCTGAGAGTTCCAAATCCAAAGGATGGGACTGGAAAAGAGTATTTTGAAGAATCAGATTCCAGTGATGATGCAGACACTGAAACAGTGAGAAGAAAAAAGAATCCTGAAAGGGGGGAAGGAGAAAGAGAATCAGGTGATTCTTTTTTCTTAGCAAGAGAGGTTTCAAGAGGAGCATTGAGAACCTCGGAAGAGAGTTCAGATTCTGGAAAGGTGCCTGAAGTTTCAACGAGCAGTGAAAGAGAGAAAGAAAGAAGAGAAAAGAGTAATTCCGCAGAGACTACACCTGAGTCAGATGAAGAGATTGAGGATCCACCTGAGATTACTCCTGAAGAAGTAGGGTCAGAAGAAGATAGAGAGGGACAAATTGCGGAAGACCCCCGAGGAGGTGTAGGGGACATTCCTGATAAGCTAGGTGAAGGGACAAGTAGACAGCAAGAAGATTGCGTGTCGGAGACCCGAGGAGGGACAGTAGTAGGGAAATCTCAATCGGTGGACAGGAAGACTGCGGAGCAAAAGAAAAGTGTTGATGAACCAGAGGCAAATGAGACAGAATCGGATGAGAGTGAGAATGAGAAACCAGAGGGTCGAGTTCTGAGAAAGAGAACTTGGATCGGAGAAAGAAACAACAGAGAAGTGAAACAGAAAAGAAGCGTAAAGGGAGATCTTTGGCCTAACAAGATAAAGAGGCTGAGGTATCGATTGACACGAGCGACTTCATCGAAAGCTGAACAGGTGAATGAGGTGTCGAGTCAGAATCAGGCAAAAGAGGAAGAACAGAAGAAATCAAAGGAACCAGGGGAGATCAAAAGAATTAGAAAGCCCAACCAGAAGTATAGGTCACCGGAATGGACGTATGTGGCACTGTCTGAAGAAGAAGAGGCAGAAAGTCAAGGAAATCCAGAGGGTACCTTACGGGAAGTGGTTGAGGAGGAGAAGGCTGATGGAATCCTGAAAGTTATCTTGACTGACATTGGAGAAGAGTCGGATGCTCAGGATATTGAAGATCTGATACAATTTGATGTTGCTGAAGAAGAAGTGAAAAGTGATGAAAATCCAAATTGAGTAAACTCAAAGAGTCACTTGGAAAAGAGTGGGAAAGAAGAAATTTAAAAATTAACGGATTAAAATAAACTAGTGTTCTAGAGATTCAGTAGTGGAGTAGTGGAGGCTAAGTCAAAAGACACAGCCAAAGTAGTAAAATGGCTAACACAGAGAATAACCAAAGTAGATGTGCCTTTCTGAAATGATGGTGTAGAATGTGCTGCTGCTGTACAGGATTATTAATGCTACTGTGGAGTGTACTTGCTTTACTAGTTACTTTTAGAGTTACAATAGACACTTTTGGAATACATACTGAGAATATGACTAACATAGAGAAGAGTTCACCGAAAGTAGTGTCAACAAGAATTAGTAACATATACATACATAAGGATAGGTCAATTAATGATTTTTCTAGCAATGTTTTTTCAAAATTGTTGTATGAATATGTAAAGACAATGGAAGTAAGGGATTGCGGAAATGCAATATGGCAAGATGGCGGCGTCAGGCTAGACGCCGGTAGCAGCACCTGACCAACTCTACGGGGGATGTAGCTATGGACACTACAATCGTAACGGAAGAATGAATCCCAAGTGTTAATACCCGGTTCGAACTATGCAGCCTTTTGAACCTACTGAATTTGCCGAACCTGTAATCGTTCCTTATGGGTATGTGATCCTGAAGACGCCGCTCTCACTGCTCGCCTCGATCATCGGTTATGCCGCATTACGGATGCTAGCCGGTGGCCGCCCCTCTCCACACTCTCCAGGTGTGCAACCTTCCTCCTCGCCGCTGTGTCCCGGGGGCAGTGCTGAGAGCAGTGAGCTGGTCGGACGAACCGCCATCCAGGGCACAATGGCCCCAAAGAACGCTGCAGCGGCTAAGACAAGGGCAACGCGTCAAGCTCTCCGCGAGCAAGATATGATTCGCAAGTATCCTCCCAGCGTCTCAGCAAAGAAAACATCGGCGTTGAGAGCCTCGACTCTCAGCAAAATTTCCTCTGATTCTGCCCCCGCTCCTGTTCCCACTGTGATCTCACTAATGCAGTACGCCGCTAGCCAGAGATCTCACGGAAACCCAGCACAGCAACTCTTGCCGAAGGAACAGCTTGCACCCAATGCCGTAGCAACTGCTGAACCTGTACCTGTACCTGTAGCTGGAAGTGAGCTTGAGAAATCGGACGGGTCGGATGGCTCAATGCTCATCACAGAACAGACTGAGGCAGCGTACAACTTGAATCCACCGGAATACACGGAGAGGCAAGAGGCTGCGGCTGCTTTCACTCCCGATGGGTCTGATACTACGGTTAACGCGGTAAGACAATTGGCTCATTCTCCCCTTGCCTCTGCTCCCTGCGTTAGTGCTTTCCTGGGGGGGGTGAGAGATATTGTCACAAATGCCACAGAGATATTAGATCCTTCAGAGGCTTTGGCACAAACTTTCAACATTACCGCTGGCTCAAGTGGCTTAATCGGACCTCCCGGCACACACAGTAATAACAAGGATTGCAATCACACACCTGTGCCGCCCAAGCTGCTGCATGCAAAAACAAGTACCACTCTTCCAAGCACGGGTCTAACTACTGACTCAAAGCGAGCGCAGTGCAATAATACGCTTCAAACGACGAATGAGGGCAAGGTGATTGTGGCGGAGGGCGCAGATTCAACCTGGAATGAAGGCACAAAAACACCTAGCGGTGCAATAAGCGACCAGCCAACTCACCCTATTGAGACACTGGAAGCTGATAAGGACATTACTGATTTTTATTCCTTTTCAGAGGATATCAGCCTATCAGGTCTTACAGATGATGAGACTGATGAAGATGAGAATGACCTCGATTCAAATATAAGCACAGAATCAGATCCTAATCCCCCTAAAGAAAAACGAGATAGAAGGCGGACGATACTTAAAAAGAAAAGGGGAGACCAACAAGGGACAAATGAACTGACATGGGACTATAGTCCGACCGCTTTGACTCTAAATCAAAATCAGAATGTGAACATAACGCCTCAAGCTTCATCTTCAGTCCAAGCCACTGACAGTGAACAGCCTGGTTCCCATGGGGCTTCCGGGGCTACACTGACTCAAGTTATGGACACTGTACTACAAGCTATTGCTTCTCATCGGGAGGAGACATCAAAAGACAGTCGTAAGGCACGAGTAGCGCTACAGAAAGTTCAAGGCGTAGTTCGCAAGCTGTCTAAAACTATGGGTGCCTTTACTGAAAGACTAAATGATATAGAAGACCGGATTGTGCTGAATGAAACCGAAGCTGCTACAACAAATGAGCGAGTGGGTGCACATGAAGCTGACCTTCAGGACATCAGGTGGAAACTGGAAGATTATGAAAACCGGCTTCGAAGAAATAACCTTCGTATCCTTGGTGTGCCTGAAAAAGCAGAAGGAGCAGACTGTCGATCTTTTGTCATACAGCTGCTACGTGATACCCTCCCCGAACTTTCAACCTGGGATTGGAACAATGAGATACAGCGAGCTCATAGAGTCCCCCTAACCTTTAAACCCACAGCAGCCGTCGGCAAATATCCACGTGCAATCCTAGTCTACTTTGGAAATTTTTTACTTTGACAAGCTATATCTGACAAAGTTACGCCCGATAAACATCGTAGTAAGGACTCTATCTCATATTTCGTACGCCCCGACTTTTGCCACTCCACAGTCGAAAGACGGTGGCGACTCAGACAGTTGATTAAACCCTTTCAAGAAAAGAAAGCAGTGGTATACCTGAACAATCCGGCCAAATTAAAAGTAATTTACGGCGGTCAAATAAAGTTTTTCACATCTGAGATCAAGGCCGAAGAATATCTAAAGACTTTAAAATGACTTACCAAACTGTGTATTACGCTACAATAGCCTATGTCATAGAGAACCACTTGATCTTTTTTTCCTTTTTTGGCTGCATCCTCTGTTAGTCTTGGTCAGTCAATCCTAATCCATCCTCATAGACTCTTATGGAGTCTTGTTGCCTTTTTTGGGGGGGTGCGGGGGGGTTGGGAGGGCGGCGGGATGGTGCACGGGGGAGACGGAGGGAAGGGAGGGGGGGAGGGTAAAAATGCATTGTAAAATGAGCAGACGAACGAGTACTAAAGGAACTCTGAGAAACAGTCAAACTCTTTTTTTGATCTTTGAATACTGTCCAAAACTTAGAATAACAAAATGGGGAAGCTAAAAATAGGATGTTGGAATGTGGCCGGACTCAATGACAAGGGAAAGAGGGCTCAATTTACTCAATTAATGATTCAAAACGCATGGGATATTATATGTTTACAGGAAACCCATATTCCTATAGGAGAGATAAATCAAATAAAAATTCCAGGCTTTAATATTTTGGTTTCAACTACTCAAACCTCTAAAACGAGGGGAGTTACAATTTTAGCAAAAACGAGACTGGGTACCTCAACTCGTAAAAAAGCTGACCCCCTTGGTAGATGGGCCATTGTCCAACTTAATATAGGAATCACTATTTGTTCTATCTATGGTCCTAACCTCGACGACCCTATGCTATTCATCGAACTAGAACTAGAACTTGCATCATGGGCAGGTACCTTAATTCTATGTGGTGACCTAAATTTAACGATAGGCCAACCACAATTCAATCACTACAACCAACCAACCCAATACACCCACAACGGCCGAAAACCCAGGGTATTTAGGGCTGTGCAAAATTTGATTCTCAGCCACAATCTTCGAGACATATGGCCTCTTAAGAACAGAACAGATCCCGGATATACATATTTTTCCTATCCTCATAGAAAATATGTACGTATAGATTACATTTTCACAACTATGGATATTGCTTCAAATGCCGTCATTTTAAAATCCCCTAAGACAATATCAGATCATAATGCACTCTGTATAATATTCGAGGCCCCCAGCTACAAGAAAGTTTATCGACAATGGACATTTGATCGTAAACTTCTTGTTAATCAAGAATACATAACTTATATCAGACAATGGACCAAAGAATTCTTTGACATCAACCAGTATAGTGCATCTCGGTATAATGTATGGGATAGCTTTAAGGCCGCATTAAGGGGCGAGACTGCTACTTTTGTAGCTAGCCGCAAAAGAGAACGAGAAAATATCCATACACAACTAACAAATAGGCTTACAGACCTAGAATATCTACACGCTCACCAGCTACATTACGGGGGTCAGGCTGAAGACACCCTTAGTAAGATCCTAGTGCTTAATGCCGAGATTAATAATGATTTAACGCAAAAAGCAGCTGAAATTTTCCAAGCAAACCGAAATAAAATCTATGAGACTGGAGAAAATGTAGGAAGACACCTTGCCCTCAGAACTCGGCAATCACAGTCTCGCAATTCCATCCAAACCATTGAATATGGCGGGCAGAAATATACTACCCAAGAGGATATAGCCTCATGTTTTCATGACTATTACCAAAAACTATATCAGAATGAAGATAAGCGGACAACTGCTGATACTAAGAAGTTCCTAGATGACTGGATCAGAGAGACAAACTTGGCTAGAATTATAGACGAGGACATAAAAAAAGAACTCAATAGCGAAATTTCCTTAACAGAAGTAGAGCTAGCTCTAGCCGAATTAGCGCTAGGAAAAGCAGCTGGACCAGATAAAATCCCCCTAGACCTCTATAAAATTCTGGGTAACCTAATTATTCCATTTCTGCATGATCTTTTTCTCGGGATACAATGGCATGGCAAACCCCCCGAATCCTGGAAACAAACAAATATAGCCATATTTCTAAAAAAAGATAAACCGCCAGAATTAACAACTTCATACCGGCCAATATCACTGATCAACACAGATTCAAAAACATATGCCAAGATTTTTGCTACTCGTCTTAATAGGATCGTTGAACATCTGGTCTCTCCCTGGCAACACGGCTTCATACCAAACAAGAGTACTACAGATCATACCCGCCGAGTTATCACCCTTTTTGACGCCGTGGGAATAGGGGGCGGCCAGATGTCGATGATCCTATTAGACGCTGAGAAAGCCTTTGACCGGGTCTCTTGGCAGTTTCTCTGGGAAATATTAGCCACTAACAACATTGGACCTGTATTCATAAAATCTATCAAAGCCCTTTATGTTGACCCCACTGCAAGAGTAATGACTGGTGGCTGTGAGTCTAGCAATATAAACATTCAGAGAGGTACGCGACAAGGCTGTCCGTGCTCCCCATTATTATTTGCTTTATATATCAATCCTTTAATTCTCAAACTAATAACATCACCCGTGATTAAACCCATCAAAACAGGCATTTATAGCACCAAAGTTCTCGCATACGCCGACGACATAGCGGTTGTAACAACTAATCCTACACAGGCTATAACTGAAATTGAAGAAATCACACAATCCTTTGGACTACACTCTGGCTACTCATTAAACCAAGATAAAACCATGGTCATATGTACCGATAATACACCCTTTATAAGTCAATATAGAGTTAGTAATGCTAAATATCTAGGAGTCAACATCTCGCCAAAAATCAATGAAATTAATCAACTTAACTATGACCCTCTCATTAAAAAAATAAAAACAGATCTACTCAGAGTAAATAATCTTCATCTTTCCATAATTGGCAGAGGAAACTATGTTAAAATGACTATTCTACCCAAGATTTTATATTTGTTTCGAGCTATTCCTCTCCTCGCTTGTAATGATACAATGAAAACATTAGACAGAGTAATATCCTCGTTCATTTGGAATTACGGGAAGATTAGAAGAGCCCTTACTAAGCTAACATTACCACCCTCTAGAGGTGGCTTAGCAATTCCTAATTTAACATATTACTTATGGGCAACCATTTTACAACAAATGGCGGTTTTACTTACATCTTGTCCCAACAATAGTAACGACCAAGGGCAATCCCCACCATCCTTACCATCAATCTACGAGCTAATGATGGGTCGCCAAGTCAGAGGCCTGTTATTGAAACAAGTAGAACCTTCTTATTTTAAAAAGGTAAAATTTAAAGTCATCACAGATGCCTATAAAACCTGGAGTCGAATTATTAAAACACTGAAAATCTCAAAGTATACCAAATATACACCTCTATGGGATAGTGCAGTAATACCACTCTACCTTAACGATAATATAACGAGACGCTGGGAGACTTTGGGTATCACAACTATTGGCGACCTGCTCGATAGTGACGGCAAAACAACATTTGATAGAATATATGTCAAATATCAAATCCATCCTTCAGACTACTTAAAATTTATTCAAATTTATACAACTCTTAGACACACTGAACTATATGTGGATCTTAAGCCCATACCACTTTTAGATCTTATAGGTAAACAATCAACTAGAATCTGTAATATATATGATATCTTCATAAGAAACCACCCTGATGACCTTGAATATACAGAAACTCGGTGGGCTAATGAATTGAATAATGCCAATGTTGATATAGATATGAGTCTACATTTATCATCCAAAGTCCTACTTGCTTCCAACCTTAAGGCCCAAGTATACAAAACTATATTCAATCTGTACTACACACCCCTCAAATTATTTACCTGGGGTAAGATAACTCACGATAAATGCCCCAGATGTACACTCGGACCTGCTAACCTTATACATATGTTCTCGGAATGTCCCAAATTGGATCAGATTAAAAAAAGCATTACAGAGTACTGGGCCGAAATCTTTGGACATGAAATCAAAATATCAACCACTATGTATTTGTTAGGGTATGATGAGTCCCTAGGCTTTAACAATTCCGAAATTCCCGCCATCTACATTGGCACTGCTGTTTACAGAATTATTCTCGCAGCAAGATGGAAAGATCCTGATGCTCCAACTTTCCAGGGATGGCTTAACAGACTATTAGCAATATACAAACAAGAACTTGCCATCTACAGAACTAGAGGTAAAAAATCACGGTCATATGGGGAGCAAATCTGGGCACCAATAGCAAATTGATATGAGCAGCAAAGGGCCTAAATAAACACTCAGTCAATATATTACGGTCTACATATACAACTCTCTTGCTTTGACTTCTCCTACCTTAAAGAATCTTCTTCTTTTATTATCCTCTTCTTATGTTAATGTTCTAAAGGAACTAAAGCTGAATTTATGATACGTCGACTTTATTGTTTGATCTTAATGTTATGCTCTACTGTCTCGAATCTTGCAATATATGTTACTTTCTATCTCTCGAATCTGCTCAGATAAAAATTTAAAAAAAAAAAAAGGAAGTAAGGGATTGCTACGTCTGTATGCAATTGCCTGCATCCGTTTCAGAGGGAGTTACTTATCATCATCTTCCAGCTACGTATGGAATTTCATGTAGTGTGTTGAGTAGTGTTTTTACTTGTTAGGGAAAATAGATTATGAGATGTCTAATAAGGATAACATTTTTGGGCAATTGCCTATGAGTAAGAAACTGAACCCTGCTAAAGAAGCTAACATTTTTGGTGAGATTTTTATTTAAACAGAAGAACTAACATTAGATTATATTTTTAGATGCAATTTAACTTGCAGCTTGAAAGAAGAAGAAAAAGCTTTTCTAGATATGGTAGAGAAAAGGAGAATGAGCATGCATGAAAAGGCAGGAGGATATAAAATGAGTGAGACAGTATGGGACCTTGAGATGGGAAAGGAGTTAAAAATGGGGCCAGTCCAACTTTGGCTTTAGATGCACCACAGAAGGGTAAACTATGCATTACCAGAAGGAAATCTCAATATGATTATCATTTTGTTGGGACTAGTGAGTGCCATGATACATACTTTATTGCAACAGGATGGGGATTCAAAGGAGGAGAAGATCCAGTTTTCCCGGGAGTGTATTATATTTGTGGGAATAAGGCTTATTACAGGTTGCCTGACCATTGGTATGGCACATGTTATGTTGGCCTGGTCTTTCCAAAGATTTTCCATATAGATAGAATAGAAGATGCAGAACAAATTAATCTACTAACACGCTTTAGGAGAGAAACTTGGTCAGAAATTGTAGGGGATATTTTTGGAGCTTTGATCCCAGCAGTGAGAATTTCATTAAATGCATATGGAATTCGGAAGCTGTCAACAGTGGTGGATCGTTTATCGACAAGCACCGCTGGAGGGTTTCTGTTGGTAAATACGGAGATGGTTGCCTTACGCGCCATGTCTATGCAAAATCGACTTGCCCTTGATATTCTATTGGCCAAGGAGGGTGGAGTCTGTGGAATGCTGAAAGTTCAACATTGTTGCACTTACATTCCTGATGAAAGCAAAGATCTGAAGGTCTATATCAAAAATATTACTGATTTGCATGAAGAATTAGTACCACTGGAAGCTGAAAGTATCTGGACTAAAATGGCTAATAAGATGATTGCTGTTAAGAATTTTATTGCTAAGTTAGGTAGTACCATTTTTGGTAAGATATTATTTCCTTTGACATGTGTGATTATTGCTGTAGTGATTCTTAGATTAGGGTGCTTATGTTGTAGAAATAGGAGGAGTAAAAAGAAAATAGTAAAAGAAAATACTGAAAAGAGACAAAAGAGGTCGAAAAGAGACCCACAAGAAATTGAATTGGAAGAATTCAGAGAGAGCATGTATTTGGAGACTAAAAGAGATGATGAAAGAGAAACCGGTGTATAATGTATCACAAAAAGACATTTGTATTTTTCCTAAGAAATGGGA
The DNA here is from genome assembly GCF_964204655.1 of Triturus cristatus. Lineage (NCBI taxonomy): Eukaryota > Metazoa > Chordata > Amphibia > Caudata > Salamandridae > Triturus > Triturus cristatus. The sequence goes on from NC_140589.1 coordinate 1,057,564,718, forward strand.
ACTAAATTTTTGGGTTGGATTTTTGTGGTGATGATATATCACCAAAGGGGGGATTGCTGGAGCAGGGTTTTCTGTTTAAACCCGAACATCAGCTTATATTTTTTGTATGTCATAATTAAAATTACTAAAGAATAATTACTAGATATTAATTTTGTTGAGTTCCTGACTAATCAACATTACTAATGAAAGAATTATACGTGGGAATGCAATTGCATGGCTTAAATTAATGCGTGAACTAAGTTGGTAAGCAGATTAATTAAATATGTGTGGCTAAAGTGCTATTTGTCATGTGTTTGCGCTTTGAAATAATATGCTTTAATGCTTCTTTATGTCGCAGATGGCTTGATAATTACATACGCATAAGGGTATTAGTGGGAATTAACACTGTATAATTATTACGATGTAGTAACGTTGTTTTGTGTTTCTTTTGATTAAGATTGTCCATTTTGGCCTATTGAAAGATGGCCGACATTTACAGCCTGCATTTGGGTAGATGAAATACGAAGAGAGGCCTTGCTGAATATGGTTGAAAACCTGACCTCGGCCTCTGTCTGTATTAAAAGTTTCCGTGAGGACAGCAGCTCTGGGCTCGTCGCCAGCTATCCTTGGAAGAGAACAGTTGCCACAATGAACATTTTGATTAACTTGCAGTGGCTTCACTATAATTCCGGAGAAGAACATCCATGAATGTAGCAGATTTAGTTTGTGCTTCCTTCTTCCGTGTTTTTATTTTTGTGATATTCGAGAGCGGAGGTTTTTTCAAATGTTGCGAGTTGACATCCTTTCCTGCTCGCTCTGCTCAACGGACGTTTAGAATTTGTTTGTAACTTTTAATGTGTAAGTTTTAGTATAAATATTGTTAGACTAGAGAGGGTCTAAGGCCACTTCTTCCCGAACTTAGGCTCGAGAGGATCGATGCTGATCGAGAGGACGGCGACTCGGGAGACTCTTTGAGAGACCTGTCCTGACCTAAATACGACATTTAGCTAGAATAGGTAACTATGAGAATATTGATTTTGCTATTAGATGACTTTCATTTGAACTAATTTAGATAAAATGACCTTTGTTTGAATTACAGTGTCGGGTGGTTATTTCTTTGTCAATTTATTGAGATCTCAAATGTGTTTTAATTGTTTAAATCATGACTCGAGACAAATCAATTAGGTTACATTGACCTCAGTCTAGATGCAGATTGATTCAGGAGTTCCCTCGTATATTCAGTGTGGATAGAGTAATAGAATGAATGTTGGTGTGATGGGCCCTAGCGTGTGATGAGTGTATGTGCGTATGACTGTGGAATTACTCTGTCCATGGAAGTAGGGGGAATTTATATGCTCTGATCTGCAGCAAAGGTACTTTTAGAAACTCACCTTTTCCCTGCCTAAAGCCTCTGGTGGTCCATTTGCATTTATTCTCCCACTTCTGCCAGCCAGTAATTAGCATTTGTAAAGGTGTGAATGGGTGTGAAATGCCTTCCAGTGTAAACAAAAGGCTGACCTAAATGGACAGAGATGACTTATTTTAACCTGACAGAATATGCAAGCTGGGGCTTGCAGGATCCTTTTTGACATTACAGTGTCAAATCCTGCTTGATCGGGCTGCTAAGGTTTTACATATAACACTTGGGGCTCACTTGAAAGGGGCCTCCCCTGTCACAGGCAAATGTTAGCTGACACATTTCACCTGGACAGGAGCATTCCTTTGTCCCACCAGCCAGGCAGGGTCCAATCACAGTGGGCTTTTTTTGACATAACAGTGTCAAATCCTGCTTGAGTGTCTAATCCTGCTTCATAGGTCTGCTGTAGTTTTAGATGTAACATTTACGCGCACTTCCAAGGGCGCAAAAAGGATGCCAAAACACTTCTTGTGTATCCTCTGTCTGGTTGCTGGAAAACACTGTTTTGTTGTATCAGACTTTTGCCTCTGGGGTTGAGCTTAATGTGGCTAAAGACTTTCACCATCTTAAAAATGTCCAAAGTGGGTAGGGTTGGCCTTAGGAACTTTTACTGCATTGGTAAGGGCGTACCCAGGAATCATTCCCACTCACTAGCTCGTGCCAGGCATAAATGTGGCTTGTTCAGGTATACTGCTGGACCTGAGGAAGATCAGAAAAGGACTGAATCTGCTGTCTCAGACCTGAGATGTGCCTTGAAAGGACTAGGGTTGCTCTCTCTTCTACCCAGGACAAAGATGTGGAATCCAAGGGTCCTAAGGCTGACCTCCTGTTAAAGCTACAGAAATGCATCAAGCTACTGTTGCAAGGATTCTGCTCAGGAATAGAAATATGCTTGGGACGATAGAACATTGGCATGTAGGGACTGAGTCCCCATACTACCTCAGTACCTATGAGCCTGAGTCCGACTAGTTATAGTGCCTTACTTGCCCTCCCCACTTTACTCAGAAATAAGTGAATTGGCACACGAGAACACAACCCTCTCGACCCTCTCAGTGATCACGATAACAGGACACACCCTTTCGCTCTCTCACTCGTACTCGTCCACAATAAAATAAACAAAAGACATAATATTTATTCAAACAATCATGTCCAAAAATGCAGTATTTGTGCCACAATTGGAAAACAAATGCTTACTAAAACAACTGTTAGCATGGTCAATAACCCTATATATCATAAAAAGCCATGTCATGTTATAAGACAAAATATCTTAAACCCCCCTTCCTTCTACTGAAGTTAAATGATTATATATCAAACATCTCTGGGATTAGTGTCAGACCCCGTATGTAAGCATACACAGATGGACATTCTACATCTCAGCTGATGTTGCACTCTTGTCTCAGAACCATCGCTCCATGTGTTTGCTTAAACACCTATGCTCAGTTATATTACAAGAAATGTGTGTTCACAAACAGCAGCTGCGTTCTCGTGTTGTGTTCCAGGTGCTAGTGCCTGATCAAAGAGAATATCAAGGGGCATTGTTACTTGACATTGTCTGTGCTTCTGAGACTAAATCCCAGGTAAAAGAACAGAACACGAAAACGTATGGAGATTCTATGTGACGGTACAGAGGGGCAATAAAGCAAGTCGTGTTTATATAGTAGCGTGTGCAAAAGAAAGTGAGTCCTACAATGTGCACAATTTGGCTAACATAGGAAAAACTACTATGGGTCATGCAGGAAACACATGACACTACAAGAAGCCTTTGCCTCAAACTGTCCAGCTGACTTGTGGTAACTGGACCTGTGAGTCTCTAAGTGCCTCCCCAGAGGCCTGCAGTGCTTCAGAATTATACTTCTGTTGTGGATTGGATCTTAAACGACTAAAGTCAGAAGTTAAAATCTTTAACCAGGTTGAACCTGGCTTATGTATGTGACCTGTGCTCCATTGCGGTCACTGCCAAATTTCATCTAGCTCCTCGTGTACCTCCAGCATTGACCATCATTGGCACTTTGTGCTTCTTGGCACTAGTTTTACTTAAAACGTTAAAAAAAGTTATATCACCGGTTCCCCTTTTTGGATTTTTGGCATTTTTATGTCATTTTCTTTATTAATTTTTACTCTGTTGTTTCTGATTCATTTTGGGATTTTATTGTTTTCCATGTCAATTTTAGTTATTACTGTTTTGGTATTGCATAAATACTTTACATATTGCCCTACGTTAAACCTGTCTGCTCTGTGCCATAGCTACCAGAGGGTTGAGTTAAGTTTAAATGAGTAACGTTGAGGGATCACCCTGACAAGTGTTGTGATTATTCATTGAGGTGGGGAGTCACCCACCCCGAGCAATATTCCAAATTCTTCCGATTTGGGAACGGGTTACCATCTCCTTTGAGCTGTTGGTAAAATGAATACAAAACCATATGGAAACGGTATTTGGAAGTGTGGAGGTAAACACACCCCTTTCAAATACTGATTCGGTACAGTTTCCTAAACACATTTAACGCTTCAGATAAGCTTTACGATTCAATAAATGGGATTCTGATATTGTTTTTAGCGTTCTCAACCCTCGATCGAATTGTGGGGTTTGGGAATGCTGAAAACCGATTGTACATCTAGCCCACAGTTACCTCACACTGATAGCATTTCCCAATCATGCGCGCTCGCTCCCCCTTACAACTTCAACAGAAAATTAATATTTCCAACTCGTTCCTACAGAGATATGTCAGCCGTGTTAAGGTGAGTTTCAGTTGTAGCTCGAACGTGCAGCACATGTTTTGTTCTTAAATAAAACTTGTGTAACAGATTGAGATGCACTATATTGAAGATGTGGTCCGTCGGCTGCGCTGCCGCCTCTGGTGCAGGAAACCAGGGTTCGAGCCTCGGGGTCGCGTCCACATCCTGTGATTCTGGGCAAATCACTTAATCTCCCCGTTGGTGCAGGAAACCAGGGTTCGAGCCTTGGGGTCGCGTCCACATCCTGCGATTCTGGGCAAATCATTTAATCTCCCCGTGCCTGAATGTGTAATGTAAGTACGGTGCTATGTAAAGCGCTCCAATACCTTCGGGTCGAGTTCGCGCTTTATAAATATGCAACAAAAAAGAAGAGATAGCCACACAAAAATCATCAAGACTTCAATGTTGCAAACGGGCGACAATATGAAAAGCGACAGCATCCGAAAAACTCCTAAAAGTCAATCCTTTTCTTTTGTCTACAATGAACATTTGCTGTTTAATATCTGCATTGCCACATTTTCTTCCCGATATTTCATATAGTTTGTCAAGAAGCACTTTGGAAGTAAAATACAATTGTAATGATATAATATGTGTACAATATAATCGTAAGCAGCCACCACTTCGGAAAATCACAAATTCGAGAAACATTGTAAGTTGAGAGGCTCGCGTTTTCAGTGACTCACGTTCAAAATATTTCAGTTTTCCCATCTGTCGTCCCATACCCAGTCCTCGGTGCATTTTTCTCATGGCCTGCAATACGTCGTCGAAAATCACAAAGTAGAAGTCTGTAGCTACAGCTGCGAACTTGTTCCAGATGCGCCTTTCCCTTACGTCCCGGAGGAGTCTAGAAGCTTGGCACGCAGAGTATATTTTCAGTGTTACCATGACAATAGTAGTTTACGTAATCGCTGGGTTGCAAAAGTTCATGTAACACATTGTCATAAAGCCTTTTTCTAGTGAACTATGAGGCATGAAATGAAATGGACGCCAGTCTCCAAGCCTAAAGGGAAATAGGTAGTTTTCACAATATTTTATCTACTGGAGTCTACCTCAAACACACCTGCTGATCATCCATTTCAAGGGTAGCAAAAATATGTTTTTCCTTGCTAATTTTCTCAAGACATATCTGTTTATTCGTGAAAGCGTTACCATCACATCTGTATCAGGAAGTGGAATCACTGTGAATATTTCGTTAAAAGTCAAAGAATGGAGGGGCTTGATCCAAGAAAAGATGTTATGCAGACAAAAAATATAAAATCAGCTATTGAAAGTGGCAATTTAAAATGCCATGCACTAACATAACATGGAATCAGCAGACAGAGTCTGAGTAACTCAGATATACCAATAAGCAGTGCAAGCAGACACTGCAGGAGAAGGGAAGAGCAGCATCCTGCCATATAAGCTTCCCCACCTGTATCCTATGAAGCCCATCCTCCAGAACCCATAAAACCAACTGTCCCATCATCTATGTTCCATAATCCAATACCTATGACCCCATACAACTTACAACACTGCTTCCCTCAAAAAGAAAAATACACAAAACACATTACAATTATGTACCATGTTAATACTGTGCCACAGTAGATCTCAGAATAGGTGTGATGCATTTTAGGTGAACTTGAAAAAATGTTCTGCCCTAGTTTTGGAATCAAAATTTTTCCAAAGTCAAAATATTTCCCACATAAATTACTTCTTCTTGATGTACCCTATCTCTCCCCACTCGCGCACTTTCACTCTCCATCACAGTTCCGTTCTGGCGACTATCGTAAAAGGCAGATTTGTCAACTTCCACAAACTAGGCACACCACCACCATCAGTAATATCTCACAGTAACTCCACATCTAAAAAAACATTCCCCTCATGGTGCTGAACTTGCAAACCTTCTAAATACACACACGTCTATGATTCCCCAACTTTCCTCTTTCCATTCTAATAGCTCGTTTGAAGACTTGTACCTTTTCCTGAGGATCTGACCACACCTGTGTTCCTTTCCTTGCACTGTCTGGCAATTTGACTCCTATTAATTTCTCCGCAAGAATTTTCATTTTGAAAGTGTGCTCCTTTTGTAATTCATCTCCTCCTTTATTATGTGTGCAAAAACAACAAATGATGGACAGAATGAAGAACAATGTCATATATTCACCCCAGTACAGAGATCTGGGCCTAAATCCATAGTTTTTTTGCTCACCATGCCATTCCAGTTTGAACCAGCCATATGCAAATCAGTCTTGACCCTGTGCCTCATGGGAACAGTCCAGCCCGAACTGCCCAGCCAGGTCCTCCCTGGACTGGAAACAAGCATCCTAGGACCGGTTTCGGGCTTTCAGCCCTCGTCAGCCAGGATAGCTTGATTCCAGTGGCATGGAGAGCACGGGACTCATGTCTGAGCATACCCTTCCCACTCGGGGTGACAAATGCAAAAACAACAGTTGATGGACAGAATGCAGAACAATGTCATACATTCACCCCAGTACAGAGATCTGGGCCTAAATTCATCGTTTTTTTGCTCACCATGCCGTTCCAGTTTGAACCAGCCATATGCAAATCAGTCTTGACCCTGTGCCTCATGGGAACAGTCCAGCCCGAACCGCCAAGCCAAGTCCTCCCTGGACTGGAAACAAGCATCCTAGGACCGGTTTTGGGGTTTCACTCCTCTTCAGCCACGATACCTTGATTCCAGTGGCATGGAGAGCACGGGACCCACGTCTGGGCATACCCTTCCCACTCGGGGTGACAAATGCAAAAACAACAGTTGATGGACAGATTTCAGAACAATGTCATACATTCACCCCAGTACAGAGATCTGGGCCAAAATCCATCGTCTTTTTGCTCACCATGCCGTTCCAGTTTGAACCAGCCATGTGCAAATCAGTCTTGACCCTGTGCCTCATGGGAACAGTCCAGCCCGAACTGCCAAGCCAGATCCTCCCTGGACTGGAAACAAGCATCCTAGGACTGGTTTCGGGGTTTCGTCCATCATCCTCTTTGGTATCGCTGTGTTCGCCCTAAGTTGGCAGGGTAGGCCCAGACGTGGGTCCGTTGCTGACTTTGCCACTGGATTCAAGATAGCCTGGCTGATGAGGGTTAGGAACCCGAAACCGGTCCCAGGATGTTTGTTTCCGGTCCAGGGAAGTCATGGCTTGGCAGTTCAGGCTGAACTGTTCCCATGAGGCACAGGGTCAGACTGATTTGCATATGGCCATTTCTGAACTGGGGTGGTGGAGTGAGCTAAAGAATAATGATGGATTAAACCCAGATCAGTTAACTGGGGGTGAGTGTTTGTTTGCTCAAACGCTTCGTCCATCATCCCCTTTGGTATCGCTTTGTTCTCCCTAAGTTGGGAGGGTATGCCCAGATGTGGGTCCCTTGCTCACCTTGCCACTGGATTCAAGATTGCCTGGCTGATGAGGGTTAGGAACCCGAAACCGGTCCCAGGATGCTTGTTTCTGGTCCAGGGAAGACATGGCTTGGCAGTTCGGGCTGAACTGTTCCCATGAGGCACAGGGTCAGACTGATTTGCATACGGCCATGTCTGAACTGGGGTGGTGGAGTGAGCTAAAGAATGATGATGGATTAAACCCAGATCAGTTGACTGGGGGTGAGTGTTTGATTCGCTCAAATGCTTCGTCCATCATCCCTTTGGTATCGCTTTGTTCGCCCTAAGTTGGCAGGGTATTCCGAGACGTGGGTCCCTTGCTCACTTTGTCACTAGATTCAAGATAGCCTGGCTGATGAGGGTTAGGAACCCGAAACCGGTCCCAGGATGCTTGTTTCCGGTCCAGGGAAGACATGGCTTGGCAGTTTGGGCTGAACTGTTCCCACGAGGCACAGGGTCAGACTGATTTGCATATGGCCATATCTGAACTGGGCTGGTGGAGTGAGCTAAAGAATGATGATGGATTAAACCCAGATCAGTTGACTGGGGTGAGTGTTTGATGTGCTCAAACGCTCCGTCCATCATCCCCTTTGGTATCGCTTTGTTCGCCCTAAGTTGGCAGGGTATGCCCACACGTGGGTCCCTTGCTTGCTTTGCCACTGGATTCAAGATAGCCTGGCTGATGAGGGTTAGGAACCCAAAACCGGTCCCAGGATGCTTCTTTCCGGTCCAGGGAAGACATGGCTTGGCAGTTCGGGCTGAACTGTTCCCATGAGGCACAGGGTCAGACTTATTTGCATATGGCCATGTCTGAACTGGGGTGGTGGAGTGAGCTAAAGAATGATGATTGATTAAACCCAGATCAGTTGACTGGGGGTGAGTGTTTGATTTGCTCAAACGCTTCGTCCATCATCCCCTTTGGTATCGCTTTGTTCGCCCTAAGTTGGCAGGGTATGCCCAGACGTGGGTCCCTTGCTCACTTTGCCACTGGATTCAAGATAGCCTGGCTGATGAGGGTTAGGAACCCGAAACCGGTCCGAGGATGCTTGTCTCCGGTCCAGGGACGACATGGCTTGGCAGTTCGGGCTGAACTGTTCCCATGAGGCACAGGGTCAGACTGATTTGCATATGGCCATGTCTGAACTGGGGCGGTGGAGTGAGCTAAAGAATGATGATGGATTAAACCCAGATCAGTTGACTGGGGGTTAGTATTTGATTTGCTCAAACGCTTCGTCCATCTTCGCCTTTGGTATCGCTTTGTTCGCCCTAAGTTGGCAGGGTATGCCCAGATGTGGGTCCCTTGCTCACTTTGCCACTGGATTCAAGATAGCCTGGCTGATGAGGGTTAGGAACCTGAAACCGGTCCGAGGATGCTTGTCTCCGGTCCAGGGACGACATGGCTTGGCAGTTCGGGCTGAACTGTTCCCATGAGGCACAGGGTTAGACTGATTTGCATATGGCCATGTCTGAACTGGGCTGGTGGAGTGAGCTAAAGAAGGATGATGGATTAAACCCAGATCAGTTGACTGGGTGTGAGTGTTTGATTTGCTCAAACGCTCCGTCCATCATCCCCTTTGGTATCGCTTTGTTCGCCCTACGTTGGCAGGCATCAGACGTGGGTCCCTTGCTCACTTTGTCACTGGATTCAAGATAGCCTGGCTGATGAGGGTTAGGAACCCGAAACCAGTCCCAGGATGCTTGTTTCTCCAGTCCAGGGAAGACATGGCTTGACAGTTCGGGCTGAACTGTTCCCATGAGGCATAGGGTCAGACTGATTTGCATATGGCCATGTCTGAACTGGGGAGGTGGAGTGAGCTAAAAAATGATGATGGATTAAACCCAGATCAGTTGACTGGGGGTGAGTGTTTGATTTGCTCAAACGCTTCGTCCATCATACCCTTTGGTATCGCTTTGTTCGCCGTAAGTTGGCAGGGTATGCCCACACATGGGTCCCTTGCTTGCTTTGCCACTGGATTCAAGATAGCCTGGCTGATGAGGGTTAGGAACCCGAAACCGGTCCGAGGATGCTTGTCTCCGGTCCAGGGAAGACATGGCTTGGCAGTTCGGACTGAACTGTTCCCATGAGGCACAGGGTCAGACTGATTTGCATATGGCCATGTCTGAACTGGGGCGGTGGAGTGAGCTAAAGAATGATGATGGATTAAACCCAGATCAGTTGACTGGGGGTTAGTGTTTGATTTGCTCAAACGCTTCGTCCATCATCCCCTTTGGTATCGCTTTGTTCGCCCTAAGTTGACAGGGTATGCCCAGATGTGGGTCCCTTGCTCACTTTGCCACTGGATTCAAGATAGCCTGGCTGATGAGGGATAGGAACCTGAAACCGGTCCGAGGATGCTTGTCTCCGATCCAGGGACGACATGGCTTGGCAGTTCGGGCTGAACTGTTCCCATGAGGCACAGGGTCAGACTGATTTGCATATGGCCATGTCTGAACTGGGGTGGTGGAGTGAGCTAAAGAATGATGATGGATTAAACCCAGATCAGTTGACTGGGGGTGAGTGTTTGATTTGCTCAAACGCTTCGTCCATCATCCCCTTTGGTATCGCTTTGTTCGCCCTAATTTGGCAGGGCATTCCGAGACTTGGGTCCCTTGCTCACTTTGCCACTGGTTTCAAGATAGCCTGGCTGATGAGAGTTAGGAACCCAAATCCGGTCCCAGGATGCTTCTTTCCAGTCCAGGAAAGACATGGCTTGGCAGTTTGGGCTGAACTGTTCCCATGAGGCACAGGGTCAGACTGATTTGCATATGGCCATGTCTGAACTGGGGTGGTGGAGTGAGCTAAAGAATGATGATTAATTAAACCCAGATCAGTTGACTGGGGGTGAGTGTTTGATTTGCTCAAACGCTTCATCCATCATCCCCTTTGGTACCGCTTTGTTCGCCCTAAGTTGTCAGGGTATGCCCAGACGTGGGTCCCTTGCTCACTTTGCCACTGGATTCAAGATAGGCTGGCTGATGAGGGTTAGGAACCCGAAACCGGTCCGAGGATGCTTGTCTCCGGTCCAGGGACGACATGGCTTGGCAGTTCGGGCTGAACTGTTCCCTTGAGGCACAGGGTCAGACTAATTTGCATATGGCCATGTCTGAACTGGGGCGGTGGGGTGAGCTAAAGAATGATGATGGATTAAACCCAGATCAGTTGACTGGGGGTTGTGTTTGATTTGCTCAAACGCTTCGTCCATCATCCCTTTTGGTATCGCTTTGTTCGCCCTAAGTTGGCAGGGTATGCCCAGATGTGGGTCCCTTGCTCACTTTGCCACTGGATTCAAGATAGCCTGGCTGATGAGGGTTAGGACCCCGAAACCGGTTCCAGGATGCTTGTTTCCGGTCCAGGGAAGACATGGCTTGGCAGTTCTGGCTGAATTGTTCCCATGAGGCACAGGGTCAGACTGATTTGCATGTGGCCATGTCTGAACTGGGGTGGTGGAGTGAGCTAAAGAATGATGATGGATTAAACCCAGATCAGTTGACTGGGGGTGAGTGTTTGATTTGCTCAAACGCTTCGTCCATCATCCCCTTTGGTATCGCTTTGTTCGCCCTAAGTTGGCAGGGTATGCCCAGACGTGGGTCCCTTGCTCACTTTGCCACTGGATTCAAGATAGCCTGGCTGATGAGGGTTAGGAACCTGAAACCGGTCCCAGGATGCTTGTTTCCGGTCCAGGGAAGATATGGCTTGGCAGTTCGGGCTGAACTGTTCCCATGAGGCACAGGGTCAGACTGATTTGCATATGGCCATGTTTGAACTGGGGTGGTGGAGTGAGCTAAGGAATGATGATGGATTAAACCCAGATTAGTTGACTGGGGGTGAGTGTTGGAGTCGCTCAAACGCTTCGTCCATCATCCCCTTTGGTATCGCTTTGTTCGCCCTAAGTTGGCAGGGTATGCCCAGGCATGGGTCCCTTGCTCACTTTGCCACTGGATTCAAGATAGCCTGGCTGATGAGGGATAGGAACCTGAAACCGGTCCCAGGTTGCTTGTTTCCAGTCCAGGGAAGACATGGCTTGGCAGTTCGGGCTGAACTGTTCCCATGAGGTACAGGGTCAGACTGATTTGCATATGGCCATGTCTGAACTGGGGTGGTGGAGTGAGCTAAAGAATGATGATGGATTAAACCCAGATCAGTTGACGGGGGTGAGTGTTTGATTTGCTCAAACGCTTCATCCATCATCCCCTTTGGTATCGCTTTGTTCGCCCTAAGTTAGCAGGGTATGCCCAGACGTGTGTCCCTTGCTCACTTTGCCACTGGATTCAAGATAGCCTGGCTGATGAGGGTTAGGAACCCGAAACCGGTCCCAGGATGCTTGTTTCCGGTCCAGGGAAGATATGGCTTGGCAGTTCTGGGGTGAACTGTTCCCATGAGGCACAGGGTCAGACTGATTTGCATATGGCCATGTCTGAACTGGGGTGGTGGAGTGAGCTAAAGAATGATGATGGATTAAAGCCAGATCAGTTGACTAGGGGTGAGTGTTTGATTTACTCAAACGCTTCGTCCATCATCCCCTTTGGTATCCCTTTATTATGTGAGCATTTATTCGCTTATGAAGTTTTGACCACTGTTTAGATAATTTTGCAATTTTTCTGTGCTACCGAGCAACAACTTAGAATCAAAAATGCATTCCCTAGAAACAGAGAAAACAGTTACTGAATGAACCATAGTTCTTTACATTCAAAGCATAGCTTCCAAAGCTCTTTTTCAACTCACCCCACCTCTGTGTGCTAGCTGAATGGTCTTTATTACCTTATTAAATCTTTCAACAGGACAATTAGTATCAGGGTGAAACAATGCATTTCCCTTTTCGATTATACGCAAGTAATTCATACCTTTATATATATATATATATATATATATATATATATATATATATATATATTCACTGAAAAAACCATAGGTTTCACACATGTTATAGTTAGTGGAAATTTTACTGATAAAAAACCAATGAAATTGCCCCGTTATAGTTAGCGCAGGCAACTATAACTCACGCGACCGCAATCCTCTGCTGATGCTAATACTGTATTTAGACACTTATTTGCCCATGTCTTCTTCCATACATTTTTAGCTATACATATATTACAAATATTTTTTTTTCATAAAGACACATATGTCATCAGCAGAGGATTGCGGTCGCGTGAGTTATAGTTGCCTGCGCTAACTATAACGGGGCAATTTCATTGGTTTTTTATCAGTAAAATTTCCACTAACTATAACATGTGTGAAACCTATGGTTTTTTCAGTGAATTTGCAAGGTTTTTTAAATGCTAATTCCTAACTATAACGTGTGTGAAACCTATGGTTTTTTCAGTGAATTAGTACGGTTTTTTAAATGCTAAGTTTTTTTCCCTTATAATAAGCCCTGTACATTTGGTGGCCTACGGCACAGGGGGTGGGGTAAGTGTGGATAGTGTTTTTTTCCATTGTAATAAGCCCAGCACATTTGGTGGCCTTCGGCCACCAAAAGCACAGGGGGTGGGGTAAGTGTGGATAGTGTTTTTTTTATTTTTATTTTTTTACCGTACGCTTACCGTAAGCGTACGGTAAGCGTACCCCGCGAAATTGCCGAAAAAAAAATAAAACCGTTTTTGCACTTGGGGGATGTTTGGGGACTCCCTCCACATGACTATGTGGGAGGGAGTTGTCAAAACAGCCCCTTTACATGTTTTTGGGCTTCCGATTTTAAAAATCTCTCTCAGTGCGAGAGACAAAATGGCGGCCGCCGCTTCCTGGTTTCGGCCGATTCGAATGTTTACTAAGATCTAAGAGCCAATCAGAATCGCGCTCGCGCACGCCACCGTACGCTTACCGTAAGCGTACGGTAAGCGTACCGTAAGCTGGCTCAGATATATATATTGATTTAAAGGCTATTTTCTCAAAATCTACTGAACTGATTTACACCAAACCTACAAAAGGCACTTCCTTGACCTACGGACTACCTCTCTGCCAAATTTCTAGTAATTCTGTTCAGCCGTTCGGGCTGTAGGTCGTTCTAAAGGTCCTATGGAAAAATGCATGGGAAAAACGCGTTTTGGGACCCCCCTTTTATCTCAGCCCCCGCTTGACGGATCCCCCCGAGACTTTCAGGGTAGGAGCGGACCGTAGCGCCCCACCTATTTTGAGAAATTCGCGAGGATTCGTCGACCGGCGCCAAAGTTATTCAAAATAGAATGTTGAGGTTTTCCTATGGAAACGTGGTCCTAACTATAACTACCTACTGGCGACCGCCAGTAGGTAATATATATATATATATATATATATATATATATACTAGTAAACTAAGGTCCATCATCCGGAACAATACTTTCCAGTACATTTTCTCTAGCAAACATCTCAGCTTGAAATTCCACAGTCGCCTAGGATTTCAGTCAGTCAAAGATCTTTATTCGGCTAAATTAGCCATAAAAGAGCAGTAAAAAACATTTGAATTACATAAATATACATAGCAAAATTAATCTTTGACAAAATCAAAACACAGGAATCATTTTTTTACAATGTTACGAAGCCGAAATGTAGAGGAAATAAACCTACAAATCATTAAACAAATGAATTAATTGTTTAGGAGAAGTAAATGGCGTAGCGCAGGTTGGCACGTTCTAATATTTAAAAATCTTAATAATGGTTTTAAAAAGGTACGTCTCGGTCCAGAATAAAATTTACAAAAAAACATGAAATGTAAAGTGCTCTGTGCATAAAGTGAATCACATGGACACATTTCTAGCTTAGTATCACAGTATACATCACATGGATACGACACCAGGAGATGAGCAATACCCATCCTGAATCTAATCAGGTAAAACATCTTGGCCTGATTAAAATAGAAGGAGAGATACTGTTCGATTTTTGGGGAGCTAACTAATAGTAAGTGCTCTACAACCCTTTTTTTGACTTCTCTTTACTATCTCTTACTTGCTTCCAGTAAAAGAGAAAATCATTTTTCAGATAATTTTTTGAGATTGCAGAAATATCACCCGGTGTGCTGAAACAGTCCTCCAAACCCAGCTTCCCTAGTTGTTCATGTATTTAAGATAACCAGGGAATTTTTTTTACAGAGTCTAGTTTCAAACAATCTAAAATTATATCACAGTTCAGGACTGGTTCCTCCTTAGTCCATATGTTGTGCCAGAGCTTCAGAGGAGCTAATTGCACATAAAAAGTCAACGGTGTTACACCTAGTTCGTTGTGACACATAGTGGCTGGAGTGCTTTTCGGTAATGTCAATATGCGTTTTAACATCATATTTTCCGCTCTCTGAAGCCCCAAAGTTTTGGTAAAGCCCCATACTCCAGCACCATACTAAGCAACGGCACATGTCTGTGCTTTGTAAATGTCTATTATGGCTTTGATTGGGCGAGAGCCTAATTGTTTTGTGAATCTGAAGATGGCCTCGGCGTTTCTATTAAAGCTTCCAATCCTTGCATCCTTGCATCTACTAGATGTGTCCATTATTTTTTTCCATTAAAAAGTATGCCTAAATAAGAAAAAATTGATACCCGGGACAGTGTTTCATTATTTATATAAAAAGTTTTTGTTTTTGTTGGAGATTTGCCTGTTGCCATTACATGTGATTTTGCAACATTGGTTTTTAGGACGAGGTCACTCATAAAATCGTTAAAACCAGTTAAAAGCCTTTGTAATCCCACCCCAGTTCTCAACATTAAAACACAATCATCAGCGTATAGTAGGGCCGGTAAAGACCTGGTATCCACTATTGGTGCATCTATGTTACCGGTTCTAATGTTACTTTCTAGGTCGTTTATATATAAGCAGAATAAAAATGGAGCAAGTACGCATCCCTGGCGAATCCCACAATCCATCTTTATTGGTGGGGTAAGCTCACCAGCTGCTCCATAACGTACTCTCCCTGTGACTCCGTGGTGCATTGCTGCTAAGTAGTGGACGATAGATGGGTCAATGCCCATGAGCAGCATTTTCTCCCACAGTGTCCCCCTCTGCACCCAGTCAAAGGCAGAAGTCAGGTCCGTAAACCCAAGGTATAAGGTCCCTGGCTTCGCCATGTTATATTTGCCAATGACTAGGTGCAGATTGAGACACTGTTCCACTGTGCCCAGACCTTTTCTAAATCCATACTGAATATTGGAAAATTTCCCATTTTCTGCCATCCAGACCTCCAATCTCTCCAATATTATTCGACCCATAATTCTACAAGAACAATCCATTAGGGAGATTGGTCAATAGCATTTGGGGTCTGACCTGTCACCCTTTTTATATATGGGCACTATTATTACCGATCTCCAGGAATCTGGTGGGCCCAGGGCCACGTAGCAGCCTAGTATATTTGTTAACACTGGTAGCCACAAGGTTGTATCTGCTAAAAATAAATCCACAGGTACCCCATCAGGCCCAGGAGCCTTATTCTTTACAGTCTGGCCAAGCGCCCTATCTACCTCATCTAGGGTTGCAGGGGAGATACCTCATATTGAGTATCAAAGCCACTAGATGATTCGGTACTATTACCATAGAGGTCAGTAAAATGTTTCACCCAAGTTTCCGGCATAATAGTTACATCAATGTTACTATTTTGTGTATCACGGAAATATTCCTCATTCACTGTCTGTCTGGAGTCTTTGCGCTGTGATGGTTAATCAATTGTAATATTTCTGTAGATTTTCATCCTAGGCACTACTGCAAATAGGTTCAATCATGTCAATTCCTACTTTTTTCCATTCCTAGTTGTTTCCACAAGTTTCACTTCAGCCATTCATATCCTTGCAGATTTGTCACTGTTAGTGCAAATAAAACATTTACTAACCAAGAGTCATTAAATGTGTCAATTACTGGCCACCAATACACATCCCTGATGTGTCTTTTAATGGCTGGCATTCCCATGTAGTTTTTGTGACATCTTGCACCTTGAAAACTTACTTAAATTCTCCAGTCAACTTCCTCTTTTCAGGCCACCATTTCGTAATGTACACTGATACTTTTATATTCAAATCTACTTCCGTGGTTTTACTCTATTCATCTTCCAAAATAAAAGGGTACTCATTCTCTCCACATTCACCTACATCTTTCAATATAAAAGACACTTCACACTCCACTTCTTTAGTCTCATCAATTCTACACTACAAAGGCTGCCTTAAAATGCAGTTTGCTACAACGCACATACTCAATACAAAACCAAAAAGTCTGTAGCTTTTTGGCTAACCTGGCCAGTCTTGCCATCAAAGAAGATAAAATGTTGATCAGTTGCGTAAGTTTGTTTCAATCACCCAATCAACCCCATACAAAAAAATATATAGTGTTCTGTCATCATCTGCACGCTATTAACTCCTTCTCACCACCAAATAGTTTATTTCATCATCTCAGTCTTCTGGATCATATGAAGAAATTCATTCTTTTCTGCTCTCTCCCTGCATCATCGCCGCAACCACACCTCCATTGCTACCATCTACACCAATAACACATTCACTCCCAAAAATGATTCGCTCATACAGGGCACCCCTACCATCTTTCTTTCAATTTCTCAAGTGCCACATTTTGTCAACCAGCCCATTTATATCTTGCATTCTTCTAAAGTTTTCTGATGCAGATCATTGAGACCAATATCATCAATAAATGGAGATGTGAATGTATGTACTGTGATCCTAGCAGCTAGGTTTGGCCCCTCCTGCCAGACTTGGTAGAGTCTTCTAGAACCAGATCAATTATGCTTTGTGGTGGGAAGGCAAAGTGCAGAAAATACACAAAAACATGAACGCTCCAGAGAATATCAAGCATAATAACAAGGCCTCAATACTATTCATGCTAACCATGGAACAAGCATTTGATGTTTGAGCAGGAGTTTTATGCAACCAGTGCTGGAGGCAGTGGGAGTTGGGCCACACTTTATGACTTGGCTGTGGGGCAGTTATCATTGCTCCACAGCTCAAATGAGGGTGAATGGCATACATGGCCTCTGACTCAACCTCTAAATAGAATTGCTATTTGCCCTCTGTTTGAAACCATTTGCTTATTGTGTCTGCTACAATAATAACATTAGCAACTTAACAATTGATAGGGACGAATTCAAGCTCTTGCTATTAGCAGAGGATATAATGCTGAGGGTAGCGAACCCCCTTGATTTCAATACCCGTGGTGATGGAAGAACTGACAAGATTCCATGGTGTCTAGGGCCTTAAAATGAATGTGCAGAAGACTGAAATATTTGCTCTGAGAATTCCACATGCACATGCCCAATGTTTCTATGGCAATAAGCCCTAAAGCAGTGACGTGCTTGTGTGGTTGCAAATAGTTCCATCTACCTCACAAACAGTATAATTACTTCTCTTTAATGGAAGTAAACACGGATGTAGTGAAATGGCACAAAGGCACCCTCTCTTGCCTAGGGAAAACAACGACTGTAATAATGTGTTACGACTGCCAATAGCACCCACAATTATCAAGCAATCACAGAGAGCCTTTGACAATTTCATATGGCATGGGAAGATACACAGAATAGCCCGTATATGTTTTACTCGCCCACAATGATGGGAGGAATGGCCTTTTTACTTCTCTCGCTGTCCAATCTGGCGACACAGTTACTATTCTTGGTAGAATGTGGGAAGAAAGGAATATATAAACAACGGTGCTTTAGCGACCATTCTATAGGTGGTGCTGTCTTATGGGTGGATTCCTGGAATATAGCACCTTGAAGCTATTCCTTCCCAATAACCATGGCCTTTCACGCCAACATGGGATAATCCTGACTTTTCCCTGGGAGTGGAGAAAAGGAACTTTCAAATGTGGAGGGACAAAATATGCCTGATGCTGGGCCCTCTATTCGAGAAAAGGATAGATAAAATCATGTATGGACATTAGGAAGAAATATGAACTTATAATAGCTGGGTTCCACTTGTCTAAGTAGCAGCCTAGAGGCTTCCTTCCCCATGGAAAGTTCATAAATTGTGGGTATTCTTGGGCCCTGCGCTGGTTTCCTAGTATTGTTTACCGATAAACGGGTGGTCATCTGATGTAAGAGTGCTGCCCAGTAATACAGAGTAATATTGGGGACTGCTAGCCCTCCCCTATCCTGGGGCAATGCTAAATATTTCAATTCCAGCGCCCTCAATAGATTGTCCTCTACGACCACCGGGAATTGCCCGAAACAGATATAATATTTTTGGTAGCATAGTCATTTTTAAGAAATTCCCCCTTCCAATTGACAAATGCAGCCCATTGACCCTCCTTAATTCATTCCCTATATTTTTAATTAAGGGTTCGAAATTAATTCTACTGATTTCGTCCACTTTGGCGCTTATTCGAACCCCAAGGTACACTGCTGAAGTTGCTCTCTTGGAATCATTAAAAACTATATTGCCCGTACATAAAACGATGGTTTTCCCAGCATTGTTATGTTATGTTATGTTAAAACAATTTATTAAGCGCACAGCGACTCCAGCGAAGGAGCATCCCGGCGCAGAGACATGGAGCAGTTATAACACAACATGGAGATGATGCAACAGAAAGGTACTAAAACAAGGAAACTAAAATAAGAAGGTTTTTATGGCTCTGCGAAACATCAGCAAGTCCTCTATCAGCCGGATATCAACTGGAAGGGTGTTCCAGATTGACGCGGCTCTCACCCTAAAGGACCGGCCCCCCATCCTGCTGAGCCTAAATCTGGGGATAACAGCAAGAGCCTGACCCTGAGATCGAAGATTGCGGGTAGGAACATAAAAAGAAATGGTATTGGCCAGGATCTCAGGGCTTATGCCTCTGAGGATTTTAAAGGTCAGACACAAGACCTTGAAGATAATACGCTTCCTCACCGGAAGCCAGTGCAAGGAGCGGATGACATGAGACACCGGGCAGAACTTAGGAAGTCCAACAATGGCTCTTGCAGCGGCGTTCTGCACCAGCTGCAGCCGGGTTAGCTCAGCCTGGTTAGCCCCCACCAGCAAAGAGCTGGCGTAGTCCAGACGAGAGATGATAGTTGCCTGGACCACAAGCTGTCTGGTAGGGGCATCAAAGAACTTAAGCACCGGCCGTAAGCCTCTTAGTAGACCGAAGCAACAGGCTGCAATTTTTTTGGTGTGCCCTATAAATGTAAGACCAGCGTCTAACCAGACCCCAAGATTCTTCACCTCCGACACTAAGGTCGGAGTGGGGCCCAGCTCCAAAGGCCACCACTGGTCGCCCCAGAGCTCCACTCCCTTCCCGACAACCATAACCTCAGTTTTTGTGGCATTGAGCTGGAGACAGTTACCTGTCAACCAGGGGGCCACCGCCTTCAGTCCGGACTGGAACCTGGGGGCGTCCTCTACCGCATCCCCGCTGAGAGTAACCGCCAGCTGTGTGTCATCGGCATATAAGACCATGGTTAGGCCCCACTGCCTTGCGACATCAGCCAGCGGTCTCACGTAAAGATTGAACAGCGTGGGACTCAGCGAGGATCCCTGCGGAACCCCCATGGCCAGAGGCAGAAACCTGGACTTGAAGGGTGGGATCGAAACACAGAAGGAGCGGTTGTCTAGGAAGGAGCGGAACCATTGCAGTGCCAGGCCGCCAATACCAGTCTCCTCGAGCCGCCCAAGGAGGATGCTGTGGGATACAGTGTCGAATGCGGCGCTGAGATCTAACAAAATCAGCGCCGCCGTCTGACCAGCATCCAACCTTGCGCGGAGATGTTCCACCATCACCAGAAGGGCAGTCTGCGTGCTGTGGCCAGCACGGAAGCCATTCTGTGTGGGGTCGAGGGCATTGGACCGGGCTAAGTGTGCAGACAGGGCCAGATTGACATGAGCCTCTGTTAACTTGGCAGGCCAAGGCAGCAGCGAGATGGGACGACAGCTTTCCGGCTTAGACGGGTCAAGAGATGGTTTTTTAATAATCGGCGACACCACCGCCCGCTTCCAACTGGTGGGAACAACCCCGGTCTCTAAGGAGAGATTGACCAGAGAGCGTATAGCCACACGCCCCACAAAGGTCTGGTCTCGAAAGAGGACAGGCCTCACTGGATCAGATGGAGACCCAGATTTAACTTGCATAGCAAGTTTGTCAAACCCTTCCAAGGTAAGGGGGGGAAGTGAGAGCAGGGCGGGCTGGTGAGGTGACTCCTTAGGACTACCCGTCACTATACCAGTGCTCGGGAAGGACCGATATATAGACTGGACCTTTCCCAAGAAGTAGGAAGCGAGGGATTCACAGTGTGTGACAGAGCTCTCAGCCATAGAGATAGCCCGCTTAGACATAAGGTCTTTCACCGCCTTGAAGATGGCCTTCGACGGGTTAGGGCTATTTCGAAATTCCTCGGCATAAAATGCCGCTCGGGCACGGCAAATGGCCCGGTGGTAGAGCTTGACGGACGCGACATATGTGGCTTTTAACTCAGCCCCATATGTCTTCCGCCAGGCCCTCTCCGCCCGTCTACAGGCTCCCTTCAGAGCGCGCAAAGCATCATCATACCAGGGGCTTGACACTCGAGGGTTGATCTTCGTTGTTGCAACAGGTATCAAAGCATCCAGAGCCCTAGAGAGCCAAGCGCAGAAGAGATCATACCCCTCCTCTACGTTGTTAGGTAGGGCCAGAGGTTCCACTGACAGAAGATGGTAAAAGTCATCCAGCCTGAGTTTACTCCAGGGCCTCCTGGATACCCGCTTGGCTGAAGAGGTGGAAATGTTGGTAGTCATAGGGCAATAGATGGATACCAAAGAATGGTCAGACCACTCTACAGGAGCCACCGACGTGACTTTAGCCTCGATCAAGTTGGTAAAAAAAGGGTCAAGGATATGTCCCCCGGAATGAGTAGGCTGGGAGACCAGCTGAAAAAGTTGAAAGGCCTCTAAGTCCATAAGAATACTACGTGCTGTCAGACAGGATGGAGCATCAAAATGCAGGTTTAAGTCGCCCAAGATGGAGAAATTGGCACAGTCAGTGACCAAGGTGGCGACAGTGTCCGGGAAAGCATTCCTGAACGCCACATCACTGCCCGGCGGACGATACACCACCATCCCAGAGAGTGTAAATTCTGGGCTGACAGCGACTTTAAACGAGGCACTTTCACAGCCAGCGATCTCGAGAATGGTCCACACACAGGAGAAACTAGATCTCACTATCAGAGCTATGCCTCCGCCTCTAGTTAGCCTATTCGCAATGTACATAGAGTAGCCGGGGGGACAAGCGAGATTAGGAATAGCAGTGTCGGCTTCCTGAAGCCATGTTTCGGTTAAGGCTAAGATATCCGGGACTTCATTTTCAATCAGGTCGTACACATTCTGTTTATGTGCAAGAATCGACCTGACGTTAAGATTCAAAATCCGCAGTGAGGGCGGTAGCCCCCTGTTGTGCCGAGCGGCAGAGGGACACAGCCGGGGAAGAAGCTGCAGAGGGTCAAGCGCCAAACCGTTACAGGGACAGCGGTAGGGGCCACATAATGGGTGAACGGGCTGTAGAGTGCAATGACCGCCCACCCTGCCAATGGAGTACAAGTGCTCCCTGGAGTATGTACGCATGGCAGCAGTGCTAGATGAACGGGAGCAGGCCAGAGCCCGCTGCGTCCCGCACGGCCTTAGCGCGGACGGGCGCAGACGGGCAGGACTCTGGCACGACTCCGGCCACGCGAGGACACGCCCGCTGCGCGATCCCGCTGCGCTAGGGGAGGAGCATTAAATGCCCGCTCAACCACTGGCGCATGCGCAGTAAGCGCTGTCTACCCGGTCCGCTCCCCAACCCAAGATGTCTGCCACCCCGGAAACCAGCCCGCCAAACGGCGGTGAGGGCACGAATTATAGTGCAGGTAAGGGGGAAGTGAGGCACAGATCCGCAGACCTAAAAAGAAATAATAAGTAAGAACTTTTAAAATTCGCGCGGCAGCGCCGTAACGCTCCTGCTGCAAACGCTCCTTGTCAGGGGAAAGGAAGGCGGGGACTCGCCTTAAATGCCCGCTCAACCACTGGCGCATGCGCAGTAAGCGCTGTCTACCCGGTCCGCTCCCCAACCCAAGATGTCTGCCACCCCGGAAACCAGCCCGCCAAACGGCGGTGAGGGCACGAATTATAGTGCAGGTAAGGGGGAAGTGAGGCACAGATCTGCAGACCTAAAAAGAAATAATAAGTAAGAACTTTTAAAATTCGCGCGGCAGCGCCGTAACGCTCCTGCTGCAAACGCTCCTTGTCAGGGGAAAGGAAGGCGGGGACTCGCCTTAAATGCCCGCTCAACCACTGGCGCATGCGCAGTAAGCGCTGTCTACCCGGTCCGCTCCCCAACCCAAGATGTCTGCCACCCCGGAAACCAGCCCGCCAAACGGCGGTGAGGGCACGAATTATAGTGCAGGTAAGGGGGAAGTGAGGCACAGATCCGCAGACCTAAAAAGAAATAATAAGTAAGAACTTTTAAAATTCGCGCGGCAGCGCCGTAACGCTCCTGCTGCAAACGCTCCTTGTCAGGGGAAAGGAAGGCGGGGACTCGCCTTAAATGCCCGCTCAACCACTGGCGCATGCGCAGTAAGCGCTGTCTACCCGGTCCGCTCCCCAACCCAAGATGTCTGCCACCCCGGAAACCAGCCCGCCAAACGGCGGTGAGGGCACGAATTATAGTGCAGGTAAGGGGGAAGTGAGGCACAGATCCGCAGACCTAAAAAGAAATAATAAGTAAGAACTTTTAAAATTCGCGCGACAGCGCCGTAACGCTCCTGCTGCAAACGCTCCTTGCAGCAGGAGCGTTTGCATAACCAGAGGAGACCAAAACCCTCTGCAATCCTACTAATTTATTTGATCGCCTCAGCAGGGTTTGAAGTTAAAACCGCGATGTCATCCGCGTAAGCCAATACTTTTGTCTCACACCCACCGGTGGTTATTGGCTTAATTTTCGGGCTCTGTAGCAGCATAGCCACAAGGGGGTTGATATATAACGCAAATAGAATAGGGGAGCAGGGACAGCCCTGCCTGGTCCCCCTTGATATATTAATATTACCGGAATCCCCCCCCCTTAATTGTAGTCGGGCTTTTGGCTGGCAATACATTGCCTTAATAGCCTTTATTAACTGAGGGCCGAAACCATACAATTCCAATATCAGCCATAAGAACTTCCACGACACTCGATCAAAGGCTTTTTCGGCATCGAGGAGGATCATAGCCATCTGGTCCCCCACCCTGGTTACAATATCAAAAAGAGAAATAACTCTTCAGGTATGATCCGTTGTTCCTTTACCAGGGATAAACCCATGTTGCCATGGGGAAACCAGATGCTCTATGACCCTCCCCAGCCGATTAGCCAGAATTTTAGAATCGATTTTTGTGTTGGAATTGATCAGGGAGATCGGCCGATAGGAGGATGGATTGTCCACCGGTTTGCCTTTTTTAGGGAAGATTATAATGGCGGTCTCTTTCCAAGACTTGGGGGGGGGGGGGGGGTTCCCGTATACTGTACACCCCTAAACAAATCTAGGAGCAGAGGTGTTATAGCTATACGTAAGATTTTAAAAACCTCAAGAGGTATCCGGTCCGGACCGGCCGCTTTCCCTGTAGCCATTTCTGAAAGCGCGAGTTTAACTTCTTCAAGTGTGATTTCTGCCTTTACCTCCTCTCTAGTGAACTCATCCAACCCCTCTCCAACATTGATGTCAGCAACCAGCCCTGCCATACCCAGAGAAACCTCCTCCCGACTCTTGTTGATGTCATCTTGATACAAAACCTGGTAGTAATTTTGGAATCCTCTAATTATCTCCTGTGAATCGGTATTGACTTGTCCATCCATTTTAATCATAGATATAGCATTTGAGGATATCTTCTGCCTGGTACAGAGTGCTAGCCTCCTGCCTACTTGTTCTCCGGTTTCATAGACACTGTTTCGGTGAGATTGATACTCCTCAGCAGATTTCTGCGTTAACCAATTAGTTAATTCTGCTCTCAATGCGATTATTCGATGCTGAGTTTGATCTCCCTCCCGTCCCTGTGCTATCAGCGAAATATGCTGTTCTTCAGCCCTAGCTAGATCCTGCATCAGTTGTTGATTCTTCCTTTCGTGCAGCTTCCTAACCCTAATGACGAAAGAAATAGTCTCGCCTCGAAGAGCGGCCTTAAAAGAGTCCCATACAACCCCCTGCTGGCACTAAACCTGTTTATATCAAAAAATTCTTGCGCCCACTTTTTCATATACTCAATATATTCATTATCGACAAGAAGTTTCCTGTCAAAGGTCCATATATTCCGTAGTCGTTAAAAATTTGCTATTTCCAGTTCTAAAATCAGGGGGTTATGGTCGGAAATTATTTTGGGGAGTTTCTTAATCCCAGCTTGCCCTACTAGGTCCCTTGTGCAAAAAAAATAGTCAATCCTGAAATATTTTTTATGGGGACAGGAAAAAAAATGTATACCCAGGGTTGGCAGGTGCGGTTTAAAGTGATTTATAGCTCATGGAGAATCTGGAAGCAGGTCTCTAAATGTATGGCAATTCCGAGAATCTCTAGATACAGCCCCCTATGGCGCTCGCAATTACTGCCCTGTCTTGCCAATGATGATATGGGGAAAAAGTGGGAAAAATGTGGGGTAGGAACAATAGGTGACTTCTGTGGGGGAGAACAAGACTTTCAATTTTCTAGGCTACAGCAGGTGTTTGCCATTTTAGACAACCAATACTTTAAATGTATCCAGATTAAGAATATTCTCACCATATGGCGTCCCAAGATTACGCTTGATAAGATACCACTTCTGGAAGTGGTAGCTAGGGAAACGTGCAGAATAAGAGATTTTTATAAAGTGCTTCTTGACAAAAGCCCAGATGACTTGGAAAAAATTGATGCATCTTGGGCAATTAAACTGGGAAACCCAGATGTGGATTTCTATATGAGCCTTTCCTTATCCTCAAAAATGTTGTTATCCTCGAACTTAAAAGCACAAATTTATAAAACGTTATTTAATCTCTATTTTACCCCTGCCAAACTTTACCTTTGGGGGAAAAGGGCAGATGATAAATGTCCCAGATGTGGGTTAGGATCCGGCACTTTGATACACATGTTGTATGAATGTGAGAAACTGGCTTCACTGAAAGAAGGGCTGTTAGGTTTTTGGGAGGCTCGGTTTAGCCGTAGTTTAGAAATAACTCCTACTCTCCTGGTTCTTGGATACGATAGTACGCTGGGTCTTAATGCCGAACAAGAATATGGTCTGTTTCTGGGGGCAGCAGTATTTAGGATACTACTAGCTGCAAGATGGAAAGATGCTGAGCCACGAAGCTTTCATATGTGGCTTGCTAGGCTCCTCGGAATTTACAAACAAGAGCTATCCATATATTCATGTCGAGGCAGATAGGCTCGAGCCCGGGGGAGGAAGATCTGGGCACATATGGATGAAACGAGTAGAGATGCGAGGAGTAGAGATGCGAGGATGGAGTAAAGGGGGGAGGGGAGGGGGGCGAGCTTCTCTAAGTTAGTAAATATTATAATCCTGAGTAAGCTGGAATGAAATTGTTGCTGCTCTTTTTGATTCTCCCAATGCAATATCTATAGGATTTGTCTCCCAAACGTGTACATTTTTTATTTTAATTTTCCTTTGTCTCCCTTTTCTATGAATTTGTATTTATATTCTCTGGATATGTCTAATAAATACATATATAAAAAAAAAAAAAGGAAGTAATATGAACTGCTGGACCTAGAGCACTATGATTATCCCCAGATATGTATATGGCCTCTCCATCCACAACTTAGGCCGGGTGCTAACAGAGATCTGACACATATTTGAAACTTGGCGGTTGAGAGTGAGTATAAGCAAACAGCTGATCTCTACCATATGTACGATGTGACTGATGGTGACTCAAGGTACTTAAATGCACAGAATGGCATGAAGTGGGAGAAAGAACTAGGTAAGGAGCTAACAGTGGCGGAGTGGAACAGAATACACGAACTGGCACAAAAACACTTAGGAATGTAGGGAAAGAATGGCCTTTTGCACACTAGAAATATATTGGTCCCAGACACACATTAGTACCAGAAACCAGGCAAGATGCATGAATGGGATAGGATGCAATCAGAGAAATACATGAGGGGGTGCAAGGCAGTAGGCTCTCTTACAGACCAATAGTGGGGCTATGGGCTCTGGGAAGATGTATTAGGGGCCATTGATTCGATTTTTGGACATTATCTCCACAGAATCTCAGCCGTAATTCTCTTGTAGCCACCTTACTGCTGGGGTTCAGCTCCAACAGTAGTGTACCAATAATGCCATGGACCCGGATGCAAGAAAGGAAATGGCCCCTTTGCCTGCTGTTGGCGTAGTAAATACAACAATTATCAGGGTTTATTTGGGTTCCTCAGGGCTCTAAGCCCTGGTGTCAGTGCACCAGCTGTACCAGTGGTAGCTATCCCCCTGATCTCCAAGAATCTCCAGAGGGAAACAACTGCCCATGGTGCTTTGTGTGGCCACCCAGCCAATACGAACAAAGTGAAGGACTAGGGGGCTTCCAACACGAACGGATGGGCTGGAGAGAATATGGAATACATTGGCAATGTAGAAGATCATCTTGACCGTAGACCATGCCCTGGTAACCTTTGACAAATACTGGGCTCTCTTTCTGAATTATATGGATAAAAATTACAGGGAACGCACCTGCTAGCGATACTTGAGTTCTGCACAATATTCCCTCGAATGCCTCCAGTATGCAGGCAGTTGACGTTGATCGACAGGACTAGTCAGAACTAAGGGTGTTTTGTACTGCTGGCTTCACACCGATCGGGACTGTTAAGAGTCATGATTCTCAAGAGCGGGACTAGTTGGGTGAGGTAGGGGTGGCTCATCGGCTTTTCTCCTCTTTCTCATTCTAACCATCATTCGTTCACAGCCAATGGTTGTAAGAAATGATATGTGTGATGAAAAAAATACAACTGACAATAAAGGTAAAGATTTCTGAAAGGTTCAGTGTTTTGCGCATGACATACACATTTGAAATTAAATGTTGCTCCTAAAACACCAGCTGCTCTTTTGTCTCAGGAGCCGGTGCATCAAGTATGAGTTTCACATGGTTTGCATCTTATTCGCATATTGTGTCCCACAAATTACCCACTAGTAAATGCTAATTTATATTTGTCAAATCATATCTTCAAGCTCTTACCAACCAAAACTGTTAGAACCTTCTAACAATGTGTGACCATGCAGCTTTTACCATATCACTCCCCCACACACATACTGGAGGCGGCATGTGTATCTTTAATACCTGCCTAGATACAGATGGTCTGCCAGAAAGCAATCCTAGATACAAGCAGACAGTCCTGATCAGGAGGCGTGAGGCATACACATCATGACATCAGGCAAGCCGGCAGATTTGAGGGATACTCTCTCAAGAGCCAACAAGCAACCCAGTGTTCAGCAGGCATCATCATGCATGGGATCCAAAAACGAGTGGGGGATTCTGGCCAGGTAACGATTACTGCCCCAGAGCAAGAGGAGGATGGGTGAGTCTGGTGTAGACTGATGAGGGCTTTTGCAGTGTCTAAGCTGGGAAGGCATCTGCTTTCTGCATTAGGTGCTGTTATATGTGGTCATGGCAGTGCACAGGTGCATTACACCATACGGCAGAGATATACACATTGCATCACTCCTCATGACAAAAGTCAGATGGCAACTGCAGGATGGGCCTTTAGAGGATGCTGGAGGTTGCCCTGAACCCTCTGGACTATGGTCTACCATAATGATGTAACACTTCAATAGGCAGATGTGGAAACCAGTCCAGAGTGAGACACATGATCTCAGACTCTGTACCTGGCACCCCCAGTGCTTTAAACAGGAGAAAATAAGTGCAGGTACTCACCACACTGAGCTGTAAACTAGAGGCGGAGCCAGTGGCACTCATTACATGAGATTGAGATTTACTAAATGTGCAGGTGTGTGAGACAGATATATTTCTGCTACCCGTACAGCATTCCCTTTGTCTTTGCATTTGAATACTTAGCAACACTTTGCCTGCAGAGCCAAACGGAGAGCTGGTTCTTTCAGAAAGATGATCTAATTCAGATTGTAAACTATTGCTATTATGCTGTGGTGCCACTGGCTACTTTGATGAGAACCAGGTAACACACTTCACACAGTAGCCATGAAGTATACAACACAGCGGATGTTTGACCATTCTGCATGCATACTAACATTGCTAGCTCCAAGCAGTGGGAACACAAACTAAGCAAGTAGCAGGTCACCTCAATCATACTAAATTCATTCTGCTGCTAGTTAATGATATTGAGATAACTCTATAGGGAAATATACTGACTGTAAAGATACCTGGCAGTTTACTCCTTGGTGCATAAACCCAATAGCCCAGGTGTACCGAGGTCCCTGCACTATATACCAATTGCTGCTATAATAAAATACTATGCTAATGTATTAGTAAATATTTATAATGTTTTATGGTCATTACAATGCATGCCCAAAGAAGCACATAACGGCCACTTAGAGACATTGTGTTGGTTTTCTTCAGGTACTCTATTCTTTTTGCCTTTTTCTAATGGAACGTAGACAGTGGAAATAGAGTTTGTATTTTTCTTATAGCTCTTCATATAAGAGTTAAATCCCTTTAGATAATATATATTAGTACCCAAATGCACTCTAGGAACAGAGAAAGGATGGAACGCCAAATCTGATTTCCCAGGATTCACAGCTGTCATCTGCAGACAGTTGAATGTTTGAGCATGGTGCTTTCAACTAGCTCTGACACTCAAATCATCTCCTCAGCTACTGACAATTAGAATAGCTGTCAACCAGAAGACTGCCTGTTCATATATAAATACAGCCAATTTACGCTTTACTATTGTTACGCTATCCAATAACACCAGTCACGGGGATGTAGCTACCAAAACAGAACTGAAAACATATGCCTGGAATAACTCCGAATTGGTAGGACATTATCCTTTTCCCACGGGCATTTTTCCTTTTGGAGAAATTACCACTAAACAATATAGTACTTTTGAATGGCCACCTGTTGCATACTATAGTCGAAAACACTACAGATTGAAATGCACCCCAGTGGTTTTAATACAACCCTTCACCGCAGCAGCACATGGCAATTTTTATCTGAGCTAACCTGTTTCCTTCAGGTTTCTTGCATGCAACCACAGCCAGGCTTTTAAAACCGGGCCTCAAACCAGAGTGGGGCCGGTCCTTGATGTTGACCATATGTCAGCATTTTGTTATCTAGGGGAGGAGGGGCAATCGAATTCTATATATAATTGTTGATCATGAAACAGAAGTGGAAACTATCTGCCACGGTTTAAAAAATCCAAGCAGAACCTTAGGCCCACTGTCTCCCAAACTCCCAAGCAGCGACATGGAGGTTCCGTATATTCTTGTTCCCTTTGGTGGCACAGCGCACTAGAAAATGTGCAGCTTAAAGTATAAAACTTTAAGCTTATAGGGTGCCCACAATATCTTTTCTTTTCCAGTCTTAAGTATATTAAGCACTCCCTTGAGCCATCGCTGGGAAGGCCCTGCACCTTCCACCTATAGTACGATTCCCCATACAGGAGCAATTCAGCCATGAACAGATACAGGCTCCTTCAAACTCCCCTGAATTAATGTAAATAAACCCGCCGATGCATGATTCAGAAATTCGTTACCAGCAGAGCCAATGCTTGTCTTGATCTGATTCTTACAGAGGGTCCTCTTCAGTTAGCACAATTTGACTCTTTAAATGAAATAACGGCCCAAGAAGTTGAGGGTGCTATCAAAACCCTCTCTACATCTAAAGCACCTGGCCTAGATAAAATCCCCGGGGACCTATATAAAGAAGAACCCTTGATCTGGGTCCCTTATTTATGGACCTTATTTAACGCCATCATGAAAGGTATGAACGTCCCAGATACATGGCTAGGAGCTGAAATATTCCCCATTTTTAAAAAAGGATCACCGTTGCTTCCTGCAAATTACAGGCCAATCAGCCTAATAGATGTAGCACAAAAGCTGTTTGCTAGAATTTTACTTAATCGTCTGCATTCCTGGATGGAAGAGATGAATATCTTGAGCGATTTACAGGCAGGATTTAGGAAAAGGGTGTCAACTGTTGACCAGCTCTTAAGGCTGCAATTATTATTCTGGAAGACAGTATCAATGGAGGGTGGCAGCCTCTATCTGATATTTGTCGACCTGAAAGCAGCTTTTGATATGGTCCCAAGGGATAAGCTCTGGGCGGTACTGCACAAGCTGGGAGTCCCCTTGGACCTATTAGCTATGATCATTAGACTGCACACTGGCAACTATGCGCAGGTCCGATATGGTAAGGCAGGCCAATTAACCGCGCGCTTTCCAGTCAATAGAGGAGTCAGGCAGGGATGCGTGCTAGCCCCTACCCTGTTCTGTCTTTATGTTAACGCTTTGGTTAATCATATTAATAAAACGGACCGTGGTGACTCCCCTAGACTTAATGGTAGAAAGGTTCCAGTCATGCTATTTGCAGATGACACCCTTCTTCTATCTAAATCCCCGATGGGCGTTCAACGTGTTTTAGACAGTTTTTTAGCTTTTTGCATTGACCATGGTCTCGAAATAAACATTTCGAAAACTAAATACATGGTTTTTAACCCAGCTAACACAACCCGGCCTAATCCCACACTCAATGGAACAACTCTAGAAAGGGTCTCACTATTTGATTACCTAGGGATCACACTTTCTGAGTCCTTTTCCTGGGCTCCCCAACTAGACAAAGCAGCTATGCGGCTTGCCCAACTATCTGGCGCGATATTAAGAATGGCTAAATATACCACACACAGGGCCCCTGGCCCCAAAGCAGAAATCTACAAAGTACAAGTAAGAAATGCAGCTCTATATGGGGCAGAGTTGTGGGGCCATTCTCAGTTGAAAGGTCTTTCTCTATTAGAGAACAAGTTTATTAGACTTTTATTGGGCCTACCGCAAAGCACCCCTCTAGTACCGCTACGCCTTGACCTGGCAATACGACCAATAGATGAAGAAGCTGGCCTACGTCCTTTAACATACTGGCGAAGACTTTGGCTCACAGATGAGCTAGGGTCCTATTGTCGTGATCTAAGTTCAATAATTGCAGTTAGCACTTCAAAGAAGTTTCCCTGGCTTGTCTATATTAAGGAGATGTGCTATAGGATTGGTTTGCCTGAACTCTGGACTAGCCCTGGGGTATTCTGTTTGACGCTCTCTCGTGCCAAACTGGTCCAGGTATATAGGCAGCATAAGCTAAGTACATTACAACAAAACACAACTCTTGGCAGTCTTTCGAGGCAGTTTTTGGTAAATAAAGACCAGTATATCTTTGAATCATTCCTGAATGAAGTGCACCCATTTCTGGCAAGGAAACTATATATCCAATTTAGGATGGGCACCTTACCTCTTAGGGACTTTACTAAGAACTGGGCCAAACAAAGAGAAAATATTTGCCCAGCCTGCGGAAGGTCGCCTGAGACAATAATCCATGTACTGTTTCTTTGCGTTGCATATAGAGCCCCCAGGAAGTATTGGCTCATTCCTCTATGTAGGAACTTAGGATTTACAAGATGTACCGAAGCCTATCGCATCTTAGCCACTGACACAAGTACTGTTGTAGTGTTTGCTGTTTCACGTTTTTTACATGCAATGTGGATTAAGCGTCTTAAGTACTAAAACTATTGTATGCTGCTATGTATATTTTCCATGGTCTATTTTTAAATCAATTTTTTTAATGCCTTTTATTATGCTCAAGTTTGCTTTTTATATGTATTTTATGCAACTTTTATGATCTTTTGATCGAAATAAAGCGTACAAATGGAATGGTAGGACATTATCCTTTTCCCACAGGCATTTTTCCTTTTGGAGAAATTACCACTAAACAATATAGTACTTTTGAATGGCCACCTGTTGCATACTATAGTCGAAAACACTACAGATTGAAATGCACCCCAGTGGTTTTAATACAACCCTTCACCGCAGCAGCACATGGCAATTTTTATCTGAGCTAACCTGTTTCCTTCAGGTTTCTTGCATGCAACCACAGCCAGGCTTTTAAAACCGGGCCTCAAACCAGAGTGGGGCCGGTCCTTGATGTTGACCATATGTCAGCATTTTGTTATCTAGGGGAGGAGGGGCAATCGAATTCTATATATAATTGTTGATCATGAAACAGAAGTGGAAACTATCTGCCACGGTTTAAAAAATCCAAGCAGAACCTTGGGCCCACTGTCTCCCAAACTCCCAAGCAGCGACATGGAGGTTCCGTATATTCTTGTTCCCTTTGGTGGCACAGCGCACTAGAAAATGTGCAGCTTAAAGTATAAAACTTTAAGCTTATAGGGTGCCCACAATATCTTTTCTTTTCCAGTCTTAAGTATATTAAGCACTCCCTTGAGCCATCGCTGGGAAGGCCCTGCACCTTCCACCTATAGTACGATTCCCCATACAGGAGCAATTCAGCCATGAACAGATACAGGCTCCTTCAAACTTCCCTGAATTAATGTAAATAAACCCGCCGATGCATGATTCAGAAATTCGTTACCAGCAGAGCCAATGCTTGTCTTTCAAAAGTGCTGCATATACCCACTTTCCCACTTTAATGACACTTTACTAAGACAGCAATGGAACAGTACCTGTGCTGCTGCACATACCTATGCAAAATGAACAATTGATGGGCATAATGCTGAACAATGTCATATATTCAACCCAGTACAGAGGTCTGGGCCTAAATCCATCGTTTTTTTGCTTCCCATTCCCATGCCATTCCAGTTTGAACCCAGCCATATGCAAATCAGTCTGACCCTGTGCCTCATGGGAACAGTCCAGCCCGAACTGCCAAGCCAGGTCCTCCCTGGACTGGAAACAAGCATCCTAGGACCGGTTTCGGGGTTTCACCCCTCTTCAGCCAGGATAGCTTGATTCCAGAGGCATGGAGAGCACGGGACCCACGTCTGGGCATACCCGTCCCACTCGGGGTGACAAATGCAAAAACAACAGTTGATGGACAGAATGCAGAACAATGTCATACATTCAGCCCAGTACAGAGATCTGGGCCTAAATCCATCGTTTTTTTGCTTCCCATGCCATTCCAGTTTGAACCCAGCCATATGCAAATCAGTCTGACCCTGTGCCTCATAGGAACAGTCCAGCCCGAACTGCCAAGCCAGGTCCTCCCTGGACTGGAAACAAGCATCCTAGGACCGGTTTCGGGGTTTCACCCCTCTTCAGCCAGGATAGCTTGATTCCAGAGGCATGGAGAGCACGGGACCCACGTCTGGGCATACCCGTCCCACTCGGGGTGACAAATGCAAAAACAACAGTTGATGGACAGAATGCAGAACAATGTCATACATTCAGCCCAGTACAGAGATCTGGGCCTAAATCCATCGTTTTTTTGCTTCCCGTGCCATTCCAGTTTGAACCCAGCCATATGCAAATCAGGTTCAACCCAGATCTGTGCCTGGGGTTGAGTATCTGAAAGGGTTCAGCGCTCTGTCCATCATCTCCTTGTGTTTGCTTTGTTCGCCCTAAGTTGGCAGGGTATGCCCGGATGTGGGCCCCTTGCTCACTTTGCCACTGGATTCAAGCTAGCCTGGCTGATGAGGGGTGTTACCCCGAAACCGGTCCCAGGATGCTTGTTTCTGGTCCAGGAAAGACCTGGCTTGGCAATTCGGGCTGGACTGTTCCCATGAGGCACAGGTCAAGACTGATTTGAAAAATAGCGAAAACATTAATTTTACACATTTGGGAAGAGCACCCCCCACCAAAATACGCCAAGATATGGCTGTCACTAAGCCCTATAGTAGACAATGGCATGGCTGTGGGGGGCGGCGGGGACCCCGGCAGTGAAGGAGTGGACATAGACTGGTGCATGACAAACAAGAAAATGATATATTAAGGGAGAGGTTGCCCACGTGAGGTCTGGGTGGGATGGTGCTCAAATAGGGGATTAGAGGTTGGACCCACCCTACCACATGACGATCGGGAGAAGCACACACTTGCAGCCAAGAAATAGTGACACGACGGGTCAATCCCTACTCCAACTTAGTCAGTCATTCTACCCCACATGTATTATCTGTGGGATGCCTTCCCCCATTCAAAGTGGCTTGTACAATTATATTGAGACTTATTTAGCTGCTCAATGTTATGTTTATATCATGTTTCTGTCTTCTCGTTTAAAAACAATAAAAAGATCTTTAAAAAAAAGACTGATTTGCATAAGGCTGGGTCTGAACTGAGGTGGCGATGAGAGTTAAAGAACAATGATGGATTCAACCTAGATCTGTGACTGGGGGTGAGTGTCTGAAACATTTCAACGCTACGTCCATAATCTCCTTGTCTTTACACAGCACATACCTATGCCTGCCTTGCTGCTCTAATGAATACCGGTACTCTCTTCGGCCAAGGGTAAGTTCCGGTATTCAAGAGAAGTGCTCATACTCAGTACCTGTGAGTACAGGCCCACTTAAAGCACTATTATATAAATCAAAGTGAGAGAGAGAGGAAAAAAGGAAGCTGGTTCAATTCCCCTGAGTACAAATGTAGAAAATCAAAAGGAACTAGCCCCACGGTCGAGGGGGATATGTGTATGTAGATATGAAGAAACAGAATAGTCTCTTTAGTCAAGGGAAACCATTTAGGTTTTTAAGAAAGGCCTCACCCAGTAGGTTGGTGGGTGAGGCCTTTCTTAAAAACCTAAATGGTTTCCCTTGACTAAAGAGACTATTCTGTTTCTTCATATCTACAGACACATATCCCCCTCGACCGTGGGGCTAGTTCCTTTTGATTTTCTCCACTTAAAGCACTGCCACACCCCTCATTTGTCCCTGCTGCCATCACATTGTTGGCAACTTAACCGGGTAAGAGTTTGTGACTGTCCTCTGGATTTCCTGGTGTAGAATGGTTTGCAGGAGGGGCAAAATGTGCAAGGAAATACAGAGGATAGACCCAACCTCTCACTGCGCAGGTAAGAGGAAATGAGAGAGGGAAACGCCCAAAAGGACATGGGGAATTTAGGAGCCTGGTCGGCAGGTGACAGCTCGGTGAGGCGGTAGGAACTCAAGTCATTGCAGTGGAGGCAGCCGAGCAACAAGGATTGTGGAAGGGGGATACCTGTCTGTGGGTGAGGGCCAGGAGCAGACGACAAGGGATAGCTGAAGAGCTGGGCAGTCAACACGCTGGCCTGCATGGCCTCCTGCAGTAGCCTGAATGGTTTACTGTAGCTGGAAAAGGCCACTGACATATCCCCGCATTGCCTATTGGGAATTTACGAAATTGTGCGCTGGAGAACCACACAACTTCATACACTCAGGTAGGTTTAGGTACTTTTCATCTGTTGACAGCAGAAACATATTGTTTGCCACGTGTATTTTTTGATGTTCTATTACGTGAACTCCATCAAAGTATTATGTGACTTCTCTAGAGAGAAAAAAGATCTGCTATAATGCATCTATTACGGAGTCATAATAGTATACTGAAGCATTTTGGAACCCAATTTAAGAAACAGTTGCCATTGGCGTGAAATGACTGGCAGAGGCCTTCTGTCTCATTACTTAAAACTTTTTCCGCTGCCCCTCCGTGATTTAATTTGGAAAATGTGATGTCAACAGCCTGTGGCAAGGCCCAGTGCAACCTGAGGGGATGGCAGGTTCTGCTGTGGTTGAAATGGTGGCCCTTAATGCTATAAATAAAGCTTGCATGCATGTTAAGTCTTCACCAGTAAGAACAAAAGAAAGCAACTTTTTATGAATATTTATAAACGAAGGACTTTGGCTTTTGAGGCCGCATTTCTAATAAGGCATTAACGTGTCCTCCCGGGACTCCATTCAATCTGTTTGAAATATATGTTTTTTGCTATGGTTTCCGTTTTCAGTTCATCCCTTCAACTAAATCCTACAATTCATGTCAACTGATAGCCAGAATGATTTTCAAGTTTGTAAGCGGTCTTTCTCATTAGGCGGTAGATTGCCATTTCCCACTGGATTCTTAAAAGGGAACCTTCATGCCGAATGAAAAATAAATCCCTTTCACACCAGGGCCTCAAAAATCAACAGTTTGCCCATTAGACCTGCAGGTTGAGTAACTTTATACAGTTACTAGCCTACCAGTTCTCTACCCGACCTTTAATTCGTGAAGCAGGGCAAACATTTATACTTCAGGAATTAATGCTTGCTTGGTGAACTAGTGCTTCAAATGTGTCTTGCCAGTCTTTCTCTGTTGTGCCCATTTGTGTTGTCACTCTTTCATTTTTTTTTCTCTCTCTCTCTCTCCACCTCCCCCCACCTCCTCACTGTTCCTGTGAGTCTGTTTGCCACTATTCTCTCTTTTGCACCTTTGCTTCACCACTTTTCTCTCTTTTTCTCCCCTAGGTCTTGCCACTGTTTTGCACCTGTTTGTTTTGCTAGCATTTTGTGCCTTTTGTGTTGCCAGTCTTTCTCTTTTGGGGCTGTTTATATTCCCACTGTGTTGTTCTCTTTGTTGGTCAGTCTTTCTCCTTTGTGCCCAAGCCCATTTGTTTAGGGTGAGCAGATTCTCAATAAAAAAAAAAGGGAGATGTCATAGACATAGAAGTAGGACTACAGTTTGCATCAACCCTTGACACAAAAATAGGACTATTTGACAGCTGTCATAGACATAGATAATGGACCCCAATGACAGCCCCCTCCACAGGCAAATATGAAGAATTAAAAATTTGCAAACATTCGTGACAAAAATTTTCAATTCTATTAAGGACAACGAGGCGAGGATTATACTATCTCATTTCTTTACTACTAGACAGCAGACAATGAAAGAAAAGTTTACATAAACACTACATTACCCATGCGTACCCATGAGTCACCTGATCAACCATAAAGTACATCCATATATAAACACACACAACAGTATTAGTGTCCTCTTTCTGTGGATATCCATCCAACAGTTAAATCCGATCAACAAATAAATTGATCATGTAGAACCATTGATCCAACAGGACTTCTTCCAGAAAATCTTCTTGGTGCCCAACTGGGCTCAACATCCGATCTCTCAGTTGGACCAAACGCAGTCCGGAAACAGCCTTATGAGTGTGACTTTGTCCACCACAATCTTTTGCAGAATGCTTCTGCAAAAGCTCTGAAACAGCACACTTTACTTGCTATCTGCACCTAAAATGCCAAGGAGAAAAAGACCCTAATTCTGGTCTCCAGACTTATGTCGAAAGATAATGACAATAAGGATAATATTTTGGGAGGGAGAAAACGGAAAGATGTACAGAAAATCATACAATGCAGCAACATTTAACTCGGTGGGATAATCTTCGCCTCCGTGTCCTTAATAGACTTGAAAATTCTTGTCACACATGTTTACAAATTTGTAATTCTATGTCAGGACCGGAGGCTCTGATTATGCTTGTTTAAAGCTTAGCCACCACCACAGAAGCCACATCAACAATAGGTTTGTAATAAAATGCTTTAAAACTGGTCTCTGAGGATCAATCAGCCGCCTTCATTATATCTGCTAGATTGAATACAAAATTGAAAGATTTTGAGGCCATGGCCCACTAGCCGAGTGGGTTCCAAATTTAGACACATCAATGCCCGCTTCGCTCATGAGCCAACACACCCATCTCGATTGGGTAGCCGGGGTCACAGGGGAAAGGCTTTTTGCAGTGCAATATACAATTGACCTCTCATGTTAGAACAAAA
This sequence comes from Triturus cristatus, assembly GCF_964204655.1. Taxonomy (NCBI): domain Eukaryota; kingdom Metazoa; phylum Chordata; class Amphibia; order Caudata; family Salamandridae; genus Triturus; species Triturus cristatus. The sequence continues at coordinate 1,057,602,786 of NC_140589.1, forward strand.
CTTACCCTTACTTACCTCGTATGCTTTTAAGCATTGTACAGCACATAGCTTAGGGTTATCTGGAAAGGCTGGGTATGATACCGAGGAGTTGTTGCACTTGGTGTGTTTTGTAATGGAAGAATTAACACCTCTGGGGAAAAACTGCTTCCCGCTAAGTTCAGCGCACGGACATCCGATACTCGTTTACAAGAAACCATACATAGCAACATGGTCAATTTGGCCAATAATTGTTTCCCAGAGAGATACTTATTGGACGGCCAAGTTTCCAAAAATCTTAGAAAAATTGATACATCCTATAAAACCAAGTATTTAGGCAAAGGGGGTCTAACCATCCGGATTCCTCTAAGGAGTTTGCATACTAAGGGATGTTTACCCACAGGTATACCATCTACTGACCCATGACCTGCCAAAATAGCTGACAGGAAATTATTCACCGTCCTATAAGCCATTCCAGGAGAGGCGATGGAGGATAGAAAATTGAAAATTAGGGAAAAATGTGGTTAACGGGATCAACCTCCAGTTCACTGCACCAACCGCACCATCGATTCCAAGCTGAAGAGTATCGCTTGTGTGTATTGTCTGACCATGCCTCATTGATAAACCTGTGAGTGTTTCTCGAAAGGCCAGGGACATGCCATCTGTCCTGGAAACTCGCCACATTACCAGAGAAAGTTGACCCGACTCTATCAATGGGTGCGGAAATCCCTGGGGGTCCAGCAACAGATTCCACCGATGTGGAAGAAGGATTGGGGGAGCACACAACATCTCCAGAAGGACCGGGAACAATGCCTGTGCTCTCCATCGAGGAATGACCAAAATCAATTCCGCCCATTGACGGCGGGTCTGTGCCACCCTGGGGATCATCATAAAGGGAAGAAACGCATAACACAGTGTGGTTGACCAAATCTGGAGAAACGCTTCCATGGCCTGGGCCTCTGGATCTGGATCTGGACGCCAGCTGTAAAATGCTGGAACTTGACTGTTGAGACGAAATGCACACAGGTCCAGATAACAGGGTCCCCAATGGAGATTCAGTGCCCGGAAAATCCACGGATGGAGTCTCCAGTTGCTGAAATCCTGTAGATATCGGGACTGCTAATCCGCCACCGTGTTGCTGCAGCCCAGAAGATATTCTGCTACCACTGAAATCCGGTGTTATAGACAGAAGTGCCAAAAATCCTTGGTGATCACTGCTAACACTCGGGTTCCCCCCCCCCAGTTTGTTCACATAACGTACAGTGGACACATTGTCCATACGGATCAAAATACAACAGTCCGTCTTCTGAGGTGAGAGACTGCAGTTCGCAAATGATCTACTAGGAGTTCCAGGCAGTTTATGTGTAAGCTCGTCCTGAGACCAACGACCCCCCGTGGAGATCTGTCTGCTCCCCAACCCCATCGGCTGCCATCCGACTTAATCACTACCTCTGGCACTTAGTCAAAAAAGGCTCTGCCGTTCCAAGCCTCCATGTGGCCCAGCCACCACAACAGTCGGAGCTCAAAACACTTCTCCCGTGTTCGTTTGAACTTCAAGAGCCCTGACGAGACTCTAAAATGGCCAGCCCGCATGCGCGGTGTGGGCCACTCGTGTCCATAGACAGAGGACTGGACGTCTGACTAGACTCGCGTCCTTGCTCCACTCTCCCTCTCCACCGGGGTGGACACTGCATGCAGAGCGCTCCCAGTCGCAATCGTGCTAAAGCTTCAAAATTGAGCGATCATCAAATCACTCGCAAGTGCATCCAAGAATCAACATGGGGAAGCCGACGTCTGCCTGACCAGGCTGAAGAGCTCAGCTCTGGTTGCGCGGAAACGGCGCTGCGCCTGAAATCCAAATTGGCAAGCGCACTCAACACACAAGAAGGCACAGCCGATCAAATAAGCGCATTAGCATAACCTGCCACGCATATGCCAACTGTACAACAGCGTCATGCACATGAGAAAAAATAATGTAAGAGCAATTAACTGGCTGCGGAGCAGCAAAGAAAGAGGACACTATTACTGTTGTGTGTGTTTATATATGGATGTACTCTATGGTTGATCAGGTGACTCATGGGTAATGTAGTGTTTATGTAAACTTTTATTTTATTGGCTGCTGTCTAGCAGTAAAGACATGAAAAAGCATAATCGGAGCCTCTGGTCCTGACATAAAATTACAGATGACAAATGAGAGGTATTTTATTCGCTGTCGACTTCGTCTCAAAGTGATGCAAACGCAGTGCAAAGAGTTGCCTTGGGTTTTACTTTCCAACACAAATCCTGATTTGCATTGGAAAGTAGCCATTAAGTAAAATAGCTGTAAATGCTACTTTGCATCAAGGGGGTGTACAATGGGGTTCCATGTAATCATCTATGGATTTTTAAGGTATTCTCTAGAGGGAAAAGTATTTTACTTTGTCAAAGCTTAGTATTTTGTATTGGGAGGGATACCCTTCCTATACGAAACCTATGCTTCACAAGCTCATACGTGCACTGTAGTGCAAAAGCGTGTGCACTGGTACATGCAGCCTAATGTGTTCCACCGCTAGGGATAGAGCAGCAGAGCCAGATCTCAGAGGTATGGCGCTGTTGTACTGTCTCCATTTCATGCAACGCAGCAACTTTAGTTACTGCTCTGTGTGAAAACTCAGCAAATCTGCCTCTTTTTTTCTCCAGGCCAGACGCTCTTACATATAATGGCCAGCAGTATGGATGACATGTGACTCCTATACCTTGTAGCCCACATCTTTTGTAATAATTCCTACCACCGATTTACTTGCTTGTTTAATTAATGCTCTCTATTAATATAAAGGGTCACTAGGATTATGTGGCAAGGAAGCACCAAATTATGTGGCAGTTGGAATGCCACATCACCTGGCGATGGCTGTTGCCATCTTCATTTGCGGTTCTCTGTGTACAGCTGAGTGCAGAACCACTGCTGGCAGCTGAAGAAGCCTTTGTGACACATCCAACCTTCATGTAAGCCCCCCTGCAGCATATTTGTTAAAAAAAGATACTCACCAAAAAGCAGAGTTGCTTTGACCTATCCATATAGCCCAGAGGGATCCACTCCTGGTGTGCGCAAGTTCCTAATTATGGTTGCATTTTTGTTCTTCGAATCACCATAGTTTTTTGACCCCTGACGCTAAGTAAAGTAAATAAAGATAGCAAAGCAATGTTAAAAATGATAGCAAATGTTTTTGTTTAAATTTAATGTAAAAGGTGAATTAAATTGCCAATTTTTGCCTCTCGGAAAGATGGCAGCCCTAAGGACCCCATCTAAATATGACTTATGCACATAAAAGTTTAAACAAATGGACGGTGTTTTGGGGGAGGGGGGAAACACAGCACACGCTAAACATCAAAGAGAAAATGTGCCACTGCCTTTTAAGTTCTTAAGTTGTGACACCAGTGCTGGTTTGTAGGCTGGAAGGGCATATCTCCTATGGCTGCTGATGGAGCCTGGCTGGAGTAGCTCTGACATGGAAGCAGGGTCCTGGCTTGCTGGTGCTGTCAGGGCTTGGGAGGAATCATGCAGGTTGGCCTCAATCAAAGCCCCTTTTGCTTCTGGCTGATGCTTAATTCCGCTGCAGTTCACACGCTCGCTTTAAAGGGCAGAGCAGGGTCACACTGGTGGCTTGCTGGATCTTGGTGCAGGTGGTGACCTCCGACTCCAGTGAGTAGAGCAGGGTTGTGCTGGTGGTTCGGAAACGTTGTTCAGGTGGCAAGCACAATGACATTCCTGCTACTTATAGAATAAGAAGGGAAATCCAGAGAGAAAATGTCTCTCTTTAAAGGATTTCACTTCCCATTACTCAAAGAAAACCTGAAAATGTCTGTGCTCAACCAGGTCACTACCCAAAAGCTGTTACATTTATTCAATTTGGAGAAAAGTGTTGGGACACCAGGACACTTCTCCAAAAACCCTGACCATCTGGGGAAAACCGGGACATCTGGTCACCCTACATTTGATGCCACTGCTTTGTGTTTTTTATCTTGCCAGTCTTTTTCATTTCTTCCGTTTTGCTTTGCCACTGTTTCCTCCTTGTGTGTGCTGCCACAGCAGATTTTTTCAGCGCCAAAAACCTAGGTTCTCCCCCAACCCACCATTGGCCTCCTGCATTCCTTCAAGCCCAAAACCCCGGCAGATGCTTGCTGCACTTCTGCTGTGCTGCAACACAGAAGAAGCCTTCATCTGCACCGCCTGCCCATTCACCTGCCCCACCACACCCTTGCTTCAACACTGCTGTATGCCTTCGCCGTTGACCTCCTGATCCTCACAGAAACATCGTAGCTTCAGAATCAACAACAGACATCTCACAGATATCCCTGCTGGATACAAGATCATCAGGCAAGACCACCAGGACAGTCTCAGGAACCAACTTCATTGAACACCGCAACATTTAAACTACCAATGTCACCCTGAGAAGAACCCTGGTATAATGACCCCCGGGACCACAAGCCAGCTTCTCCAGCAACTTAACGGACTTCTCCGCTTGACTAGTCATCAACTCCAGTGCCTACATCCTAATGGGAGACCTAAACTGTCACCTAAAAGACTGACCTGGTCACACTGGTCTGGAACAGATGCATAGCCCCGGTCTGTGCAAGTAACAGCGGTGGGGAGGTGGGGGCCACGTGGGGGGGATTTCGAGGGACGGTGCAGAGGGCAGTTTAAATAAATAATAAATTTTCCCTCAGCATCGTTCTTCAAACCCCCCCCCACGTGGCCCTATCCACCCCACAGCTGTTACCTGCACACACCGCGGCTGTCGATGCATTCCTTGAAAACCTCAAAAACCTGGGACTCACCCAAAACTGGACTGACCACTCCATCATCAGCTTCACAATTAACATCCCTCAACACAGAAGAACAACCATGACCGGCCCAACTCGCTGACATAGGAATAACATACTATAGGTGGATTACACCTCTGCCCCCCTACCAGAACCTACAAGAGCACACAGGCAATCTGCCAAGCGACATCAACAAGTTTAACGACTGAATCACCTCCTGCACCGATACCCTGGCCTATCACAAACAAAGCCAATTAGCAAGAACAAGAACAAAGGCCAGTTGGAACAAGGAAGATCTCAGAATGCCCAAATGGCACTGTAAGCCACTAGATTGGAGGTGGAGAGCAAGCTAGGAAGAAACGGACAAGGACACGTTTAAATCCACCCTGGGGTGCTACCACCAGAAAATCTGGGAAACCGAGAGGAAGGCCCTAGTCGTATGCATCATTACCAGTTTCAAAAGCTGCAAGGATATTTTTGCACTCATCACGTACTTTACTGCACCTGCAGCAACCTCAAGCATCATCACACCTTCTCAAGACCTGAGCAACGATCTCTCTGACTTTTTCAGCAGCAAAATCACAGCCATATACACCACCTTTGACCTGCAAGAGGACCACCTTCGAGCAAGTATACCAATATCAGACAAAGAAAACACCCTGATCACGTGGAAAGCTATCACTGCAAAGGAAACAGCAACAGTCATGAAGGCCATCCACTTCGTGGCCCCATCCCACCTGTGTCTCGGCCCTGCCTTGAACAAGGTATCCACCTCATTCAGCAATAGCCGCGGTCCATACAGGTAAGAGCGGTGGGGCCTGGGGGGGGGGGGGGGGGGTATTTCGACGGACGACGAGGGATATGTAATTACTTATTTAATTTTCTCTTGTTGTCTGTCGAAATTCCCCCCGCCTGGCCCCACTGGTCTTACCTGCGCGGGCCGCAGCTGTTCAGCAAAGCTCTCACTTTTATCCTCAACTCCTCCATCGACACACCATCTTCCTAGAAGTTTGGAAGCATGCCGCCATCAATGCCCTCCTGCAAAAGACATCAGTTGATCCAGCCAAGCGTGTGAACTGCCTACTGATCTATCCTACTATACCTAGCTAATGTCCTAAAAAAATTAACAAATCATTCTGGCCTTTTACATGAGATCCTCACTGGTCAGCTATTTATCTCTCCTGGCAGCCTCACAATGGCAGTGCTAACACGTGGTAGACTCCGCACCTTTCAGATATGGGTCTGACAGATAATAGTTGACTCAAGCCATGAGTGACACTTATTAGCCAGCATTGCACATCCTTCTGTAAACTGAACATGTGTTTTTTCATTTATATGTGTTGGTTCACACATCTCAGCCTGTGAGCTGCTGTTTATTTATTAGTCAGAACCCAATGCCGATTTGGTGTTTCGAGAAAATATTGAATCAAAAATATCGAATCAAAAATATTGCAATATGTAAACATGTGTCAAGTATATTGTGATGTCAAAAATATTGTGGACAGGAATGTCGACGATAGGAATATAGATGTAAGTGTTGTTTTTAAAATTGTTGTAAAAAATATTGTTTTAAAAATTATTCCTGTATATTATGTAGTTTTTATTGGTTAATTTGATTTATAATTGTTTTCATAATGTTTTTTTTTTCTCTCATTTTTTAGTTTCAAAAACCATTATTGCAGGTAGATACTGTTGAACGCTGCATAGTGCCTACAACCCTGTTGGCTACAACCACTTCAGGTCGGCTGTGTCAAATGAAACATTTCAGCAAGGATTGATTAAGATGTGGAAAAGCCCAAAAGCTATGAGAGACTCAAAGTCATCTAGTGTCAACATGTGCTGATTAAGTCGAGAGTCCTAGGCCCCGGGCAGAGACAACTAGTGTGTGGTTTTAGTAAATATGGACCTTGCCCCTCAGGGCCAGCCAACGCCAGGCAACCCATAAAGGCTCCAAACTTCCGCTGTGCCCCGTAGGCTAAATGTACATGTATGCCGGGGAGGGCTCTGCCATAGCAGCTGTAGCAGAAAAAAAGAGAACAATAATAGGAAAGTAACAATAACCGTACAGGTCATGACATGTCAGGTGATGTTTGGGCATCGCAGACTACGCAGGGGGAGGGAGGAGGGGTGACGACGGTGGGGAGATCAGCTAGCAATCCCAATACGGCCAAGCTGCCATCAAGCTGGGGTTCAAAGATCCTTCAATTGCTTGGGAAAAGTTGCAAGGCTCTGAGCTTCGGGGGGCTAAAGCAAGTGAATTCGATGCGCATGAGATAAGAGAGCAAAGGCTGCCAAACAAACTGGAATTTCTTTTTAGTATTCACTATATTGTGTGAAAGCCTCTCCAGAGCCAGTGCATGCCACACCCGAACGAACCACTGAGCTATGGATGGGGCCGAGGTCTGCTTCCATGCGCACGCTATGAGTTTTCGCTCTGCCAAGAGTAATTGGCTTATGAGTGTCCAATCCACCCCAGTCATTGCCGCTAGATTGGGGGGACGGATGCCCAGGATCACCACATGTTGCAGTGGTGGGATCAGAAAGCCCACCACCCCTTTGATGTGACCCAGAACTTCCTTCCAGAAAGTAGCTATCACGTGACAGGACCACCAGATGTGATAGAGAGTGCCTTCCGCCGCCCCACATCTCAAGCATAGGTTGATGACGGAGCGATACATGGTGGCCAGCCGGGAGGGCGTACAATACCATTGGAGCATCAACTTGTAAGCGGTTTCACATGAGGCAAGGCTGCGGTAGGTCTTAGGGATATCTTGCCACAGCTCATACCACTGTTTGGGAGTAAGTCCTTCCGGAGTAGCGGCCTGCCATGCAGTCTGATAGCGATGGGGGCACGGTGGAGTCGAATGTTGTAACACCCAGTATGTCTTGGATATGAGGCCTTTGGAGTCCTCAAAGGCTCTCACCAATTTTTCGAACAGGGTGAAGGGATGCGTCGTTGTGGCATGCACCTCGGGGACGGAAAGCCAATGGCGCAGTTGCATATATTGATAATGGGCCGTGTGCGGTAGAGCAAAGTCAGTTTTGAATTCGTCGAAGGACTTGGGAACGCCCCCGTAAATAAGGCGACAATCGTTCGACACTCCCCTTCATTCCACGCGCAGAGCACTTGCTTTGGCAAGCCTGGGCGATAGGAGTATGTGGGGACGTGAATGTGGTCAGGCCCCTTTTGACGGCTATTTTGTCCCATATTTCAAGGACTGTCTTGGTCTGCGCCGCGACATATTCACTCCGGGGACGGGCGTGCTAAGGCAGCCAAGCAAGATCCCACAATGGCTGGCATGCCACCCCTCGGTCCATGTGAAACCAATACTTTTCACTCTCCCGTGCAACCCACTCGGAGATGTACCTGAGATGCGCTGCCCAATAGTATTCCTGAAGATTTGGACAAGCCAGGCCTCGCCTGTCACGCGGATGCATCAGAAGGGAATGCGCCACCCGCGGCCGTCTTCCATTCCACACAAAAGCATGCAGATCAGCCTGTAGGCACTGAATTTCCGCTTGCGGGATCGGGAGCGTTTGGAAGAGGTAGAGAAGCCGCGGCAAGATATTCATCTTAAGGACATTGATGTGCCCCAGCCACGAAATACAAAGGGCCTTCCATCTCTGTAGGTCAGCCAGTACGGAGCGGCGCAATATTGCCCAGTTGACACGCGACCAAGTAGAGAGTGTGGGGGTAAGCTAGAGTCCCAAGTATGTAATGGAGGTCTCCGTCCACTGGAAGGGAGTCAGCCCTTGCAGTATGCTAGCTGCAGGGGACGGGATATTAATATTAAGGGCGAACAATTTGGAGAGGTTGATTTTAAAGCCAGAGACAGCCTCAAATGACTTTTGGGAGTCCATCACGCAGGGAAGCGATAACTGGGGCTCTGTCAGTGTGAGTAAAAGGTCATCGGACAAGAGGTTAATCTTATGTACTTGGCCTCTAAAATTCACTCTCCTAATACCCTCCAGTTCCCTCACCCATATAGCCAGGGGCTTTACTGCCAGCGCAAAGTGGAGGGGTGAGAGTGGGCACCCCTGCCTCGTGCCTCGTTGCAGTGAAATTGGCCTTGTGACCTGTCCATTAAGTCGAATGCTAGTGGCAGGCGCCGCATACGATGCCATGATCTTAGATATAAACTCCTGCCCCAGGCCTATTTTGCACAACACGGCGCAGAGGTAGGACCAGTCGACGCGTTCGAACGCCTTCTCCGTGTCAAGCGAGAGAAGGCACATAGGGATGTTTAGGTGTCAAACCTTTTCAATGAGGTGTGCCACACGGCGGACGTTATCCACACCCTGCTGGTGGCGGATGAACGCCACCTGGTCCGGGTCGATGAGACACGGCAGGTGAGGCTCAAGACGCAACGCCAATATTTTGGTGAAAAGCTTAGCATCTGTATTGAGCAAAGCAATAGGGCGGTAAGAGGAACACAGTGCCGGGTCCTTACCTACTTTGAGTATAAGGGAGATCTCTGCCATGGCTATGGTGGGGGTAAGGCCCGTGCTATCTGTGCAGGAATTAAATACCTTCAGGAGGTGGTCCTGAAGCTGTGGGAGGAAAACACGGTAGAGGTACATAGGCAGTCTGTCCGGCCCTGGGGCCTTACTAAGGGGGAGATGTTTAAGAGCTGTGCCTAGTTCCTCCAGGGTGATGGGACTATCAAGGAGGGATGGGTGATGTTTGGACAAGGGATCCCAGTTACAAGCAGCTGAGTAGGAGTGTAAGCGCGTGGGAGAGTATAGTTGCTGGTAGTAGTCCCGAAAAGCCTCCGCTTTGTCCTTTTCAGCAGTCGCCCATGTGGAAGCACCCGTCTGGATCTTAGCAGTAAGTGCCAGTGGGGCGGGCCAGTCGAGATCGTGGGCCGGTCCTCCCAGGTGAGTTCTAAGTGCGCATGATCAGAGATAGAAATGTCAGAAAGCTCCGCGGTGTGCAAACAAGTGAGGAGGGAAGGCGTAACTAAGGCATGGTCAATGCGTGAGTAGGACATGTGCACATGTGAGTAATGGGAATAATCCCTAACATCGGGGTGCTTGTACCGCCAGGCGTCCACAAGGCCCCAGCTCTCGATATCCCTCTTAGGGTGCGCCAACACTGTCCCCACACTCTGATATGTTGCATTACTCCGGTCCAAGACAGGGTCCCAGACTAGATTAAAGTCCCCACACACCGCCACATCCCCTTCTACGCCCTTAAGCTGGTCAGAGAGTATGCGCCGGAGATAGGTGTTTTGGGAGGCATTAGGGGCGCAAACATTAAGGAGCGTCAACTGTCATCGTCCTCGCATGAGCTGCAGTCACAAGAAGTGGCCCTCCCCATCTCGGGTGATATTTGAGACAGATGTGCAGTATCCGGTCTTGCAAAGAATCCCCACCCCCAAATGCTTGGAGTCTGTATATGCCCAGTATCGCAGGGAGTATTTCGGGTGAGCCATACGAAGCACATCTGTCTTCATCAAGTGGGTCTCCTGTAGGAGCACTAGGTCAGGGTCGTGATGTAGGATATATTGCCATATTTGCCTACGCTTGTTAGGGGAGTTCCAGCCGCGGACATTTAGGGAGAGCAATTTGGTGCCTGCCCGAGGAGGGGGGCTCTTGAGGGGCAACCCCGTAAGTCATGGAAGGAAGCATGGCGCTAAGGCGTTAGGTGTTGTCATGTAAGCAATAGACCACATTTGCTCCTCATGTGTCTGCCCCCACTCCTCCCCGCGGTTAAGTTTGTTATCTCCCACTATAGTATCCACAAGATGTGTCACTCCCCATAGAAGGAAGAGCACGGGCATCTCCCGAGGTTCTCACTCCCATTCATACCCGTGTGTGCCTCAGGAGCAGAAATAGAAGAAACGTCCAGATGACCTGTATAGGTAGCAAAAAGAACAGTACAACCAATAACGGGCCAACAGAGCCCAACAAGTCCCGTTCCAGGCGCGGAGACCGGTAGCGAGGTGCTCGGGTCCCGCTGGAGGAGTCACCCTCCATAAGAGCAGGGTTGGAGAGGTGGACCATCCGGGTCACAGGTAGAGGAGCGAAACACCATCAGGGTAGGATCCACACATCCCCGGGCCCATCAGAGAGCTGCCCAGCAGGGGCGGGTAGAGAGACCATTAATGCGCACCTCTCCCGATGTCCAAAGGAACGTATACGAAACACCAGGATTGTGGGAGGGTGCTGCTGGCACACAGCATGAAGTGCTGGTGGTCACTTTGGAGAGTCACAACAGTCGGTAGCGCACACATTAGAGAGAGCCAGTAGTGGAGCGTGCTGGGGTGAGGCCCCCGCTAAGGCCACTCAGGTGTTCTATGACATCTTTCCTTGCCTCCTGGGACGAGAGGCCAGTGCGTTGTTTGTTGGAGCGTCACAGCGGAACCGTGGTCCACCAGGGCTTGAAATCATGATTTGTAGGAGAGGGACTGCCAGTCGCCTGTTGCTCATCCGGTATATCCAATAGGGCCTTGGCCTCAGCTAGGGAGTGCAGCGATCGACGCCTGACCTCCCACTGGAATATGAGCGCAAAGGGGTGGCACCACTGGTAGTAGACCCCCTACATTCGAAGTTTGTCAGTGAAAGGCTTAAAATCATGCTGCTTAGAGAGTGTGATGGCAGAGAGGTCCTGATAGAGCTGGATTACGTGCCCCTGGAATTTGATCTCTGCCTTGTTGCGCCCTGCCTGCATGATCGCCTCCTTCTCAGTGTAGAAGTGCACCCTGGTGAGGATGTCTGGACCACTATCCCTACGGGGGCCCCCCCGCAGACTCTGTGGTCCCGGTCCAGGACAGGTGGAGAAGCATCGTCGTCCCCGCGCTCCGTCTGAAGGAGCTCCGCCGTGAACGCCATGATGTCTACTCCTTCAGCACCAGTCGGCACCCCCCATATGCAGATGTTGTTGTGGCGGTCCTCCTGCTTAGTCTGAAGTTCGATATGCTGGTCTTCCAGGGCACTAATGCGCCGCATCAGCATCTCTTGGTCCTCAGGCCGAGCATCCACCGTCCGCTCTAGGTCATCGACCCGATCGCCAACCTCCATCACTTCCTTGCGGACATCGCGGAGACTGGACCTAAATTCTTCTTTGATGGTAGAGAGATCAGTACGTATCTCCTGTAGGAACCGGTCCATATAGCCTTGCGTAACTGGGGCTGAGGCCCCACCATCCCCTCCATCCATCTGAGCCAGTGGGGGGCTGCATCGCCGCGTCGGGCTGAGCGATCTTGCTCCACAGAGTCGTCACCGGTATTTCATTGAGGGCCTGGGAGCGTGGCATAGCTGGGGTCCAGGGGCAGTAACCCACTCAGACTCGCTCAGGGAGCTGCTGCCATTATGTAACGCCATCTTCCAATGTGTTGTCTGTGAGTGGGAAGGTCAGCGCACCCGTCCAACCCCAGATACAGGGGGTACACCACCACAGTTGTCTATTGCCCCCTCATCCAACTTCCCAGAAGGGCACTGATTGGGAGCAAGGAGGTTGAACCACCGTAGAGATTGCCCCAAGAGCGTCCGCCACTAGGCTGCATTGCGACCGTGCCAGGTGCTATAGCGGGGGGGGTTCCAGCCGCATGTGCGAGCTGATGCACGGGGGCGAGGGACAGCGTACTGCAGAGAAGGGCCGCTGACTGCAATCCACAGCATAAGGTCTCAGGGGGAGGGCAGCTCACCTCAGGCCTCAGCCCCCCGATCAGAGCTCACCGCTACTCCAGCGCTGGCCGTGAGAGACGAGATCTAAATACTCCGGCGGGGGACGCCAGCACCCCCAAATGGCAGTCTTCCTCCTATCCCTAACAACGTTCAGAGCCAGGGCCTGCAATGCAAGCCAGCCTCGGGGATCAGAAGGGAGCGCAGCAGAGCCACGGAGTGCTCCGCGCCTCTGGTGCTGACCTGACCAACTGCCGCACACCTCCGTCTGAGTGGAGTTCCAGGACCGCAGTCCTCCACAGGCCTCAGGCACAATCTGCAAAATGGCGGCCGCCGCGGTCCTCGGGAGCCCCCGGTGTATCCAAACTTCACCAGCCACGCGGTAGCATCGCTCTTCGGGTTCTGCTCCTACCTCCCAATGCACTCCAATCAAGGACCTGCAAAGGCGGTGTGCTAAGGAGGCGCGCCTAGCACAGGAGCTTGCCGGGATGAAGCAGAGTCTGGGACGCCGGGGGCACCCCTCTACCCCGTGTAAATGCCAGCCAGCCACGGGGGTCAGGTGGGAGAGTAGTGGGGCCTCAGAGCGCCCTGTGTTGCCGGTGTTCACCTGCCCAGCTGTCACACATCTCCGTCTGAGCGGAGCTCTGGGGCCGCAGTCTCGCACAGGCCTCCGGCGCGATCCACAAGATGGCGTCTGCCGTAGCCCTCCGTGGGGTCCTCTCACAGAGAGCAGTCGGGAGTGCACGAAGAAGGATGTAGCGCCACTCACCGCCATCCGAAACGTCGCGGTAAAGGTCCGGGAGCCCCCGATGCAGCCAGGTCACAGCAGCCGCTTACCAGCACCGCACTCCGGGCTCATCAGGGATTGTCAAAATGGCGGCCGCTGACTCCTGCCGGAGTATGCTTCATCCTCTATTCCGGCAAGATGGGATCGATCGGGACACCAGATTTCAGAAGGTAAGTCCCATCCTGCTATGGAGACCAGGGCAGGCCTCCCAGTCCGCCGCCGCCGCCTCACAAAGGTTTAGAAGCAGTATAATGGGCCCCGGGGAGACGGAGCTCCACGGAGATGCACCTCACTCCATCGAGCCCATGGACACGCCCTCCATAATGTTTTATTTTAATTTTATGTTAATTTTTGCATTAGTATGTCTTGTAATTTTTCTTAGTACTTGAAAAAGTTAAATAAATATTTTATTTTAAATTTGAATATTACTTTTAATTAATGTATATTCCATTATTTCATAGGAGCTGGATGCTCAGTTTTTAGAGGAAAAGGGTGGAGAGATGAATAAAATATGTGAATATTCATTTGCTTGTGCATGTAATTTTATTTAATACATAAAAAATTATTGAAATATTTTTGTAACTTGTAAAATAGATGAACTATTTTTTTTTAAGTACATTATTTTTTAATTTCATTTTTTAATTCTTTAATATTTATATTAAAATGTAGCATTCATGTAAGTTATCTGCAACTCGTTTTAAGACATGTACACTTGTGTGTATAATTCAAATATCTATCTAAAATAGTTTTATGGTTTTAGTTTAGGCATAATAAATAATTAAAGTTTTGCATTAATTATTTTTTGTATAAAATAGGTAAATATTAAAACATAAAATATTCTTCTATGTAATTTTTATTTTTGTATGTGCTTAAGCTTTCGATTTTGCATCTAACTATTTTGTATTAAAATATATGTGTGTTTAAAAATGAAGAATAACGTTGAGTTTTATAATTGTTTTGTATTTATTTCTTAAATATAATTTTTTTTCATTATATTTGGAGGAAACAAAGATGATAAATTAGGTAATTGTAAAGATAATTTAAATATTTAAATCATTATATGTTATATATGTATTATAATTAATACATGGTATTAAATATATCATCCAAAAATAATGTATGTAATTTTGTAATTTGTTTACTTACTTTTAACTTGTGATTTTATCTAGTACTTGTACTATTTCATATTCATGTAGTAATAATATTGAATATAATGTATAATTTATATAATGTTATCAATTGAAAATAATTATTTCTTTAGATCATTTGTACAGTTAATTTTATTACACATATTTATTAGGTAACAATGGGTTTTAAGTTATATAATGTATTTACTGTTAAAAACCTATGTAAGATGTCTTACTATGGGGTGGGAATAGTGAAAGTAACCCCTTTAGTGTTCAACACTTTCCTTACAATGGTTTAGATTGGAGTGGGAGTAGTAAATGTAACCTTTTTAGTGTCAAACACCTTCCTCAAAATGGTTTAATTTGGAGTGGAAATGGTAAATGTAACCCCTTTGCTCTCCAACACCTTTCCCAAAATGGTTTAGATTGGAGCCCACTACAAATGTAACCCCTTCATTGTCCAACACCTTCTCAAAAACGGTTTAGGTTGGAGGGGGGATAGTAAATGTAACAATCTCAGTGTCCAAAACCTTCCTCAAAATGCTTTAGATTGGAGTGGTAATAGTAAATGTAACCACTTCAGTTTTAAACACCTTCCCCATAATCATTTAGATTGGAGTGGGAATAGTAAATGTAACCCCTTTTCTTTCCAACACATTCCCCAAAATGCTTTAGATAGGAGTGGAAATAGTAAATATAACCACTTCAGTGTCCAACATTGTCCCCAAAATGGTTTGGATTGGAGTAGAAATAGTATATGTAAGCCCCTTAGTGTCCAACAGCTTCCCCAAAATGGAGTGGTAATAGTCAATGCAATCCCCTTAGTGTTCAACACCTTCCCTTAAATGGTTTAGATGGGAGTTTGTATTGCATTTCTCACATATGTTATTATTATTATTATTTAATAATAAGGATATATAACACATTTTGTAATCTTTATTTATAGTTTTTAACTTAGATTTAAACTTTATATATGCATTTTCAATTGTATATATATTTGTATAAATAAGAAAAACATTGTAACTGTTATATTTAAACAATATTTTAGGTCAATTTTAATATTAAATAAAACATGTAGATAATTGTTGAACAGTGTTGTACTTCTTACATTTTTTCTTTTCTTTTTTTCAAATGTTATTTATTGATTTTATATGTATATATATATATATATATATATATATATATATTATCTACTGGCGGTCGCCAGTAGATAGTTATAGTTAGGACCCTGTTTCCATAGGAAATCCGCAACATTCTATTTGGAATAACTTTGGCGTCGGTCGATGAATCCTCGCGAAATTTTCAAAATAGGTGGGGCGCTACGCTCCGCTCCTACCCTGAAAGTCTCGGGGGGATTCGTCAAGCGGGGGCTGAGAAAAAAGGGGGGTCCCAAAACGCGTTTTCCCCATGCATTTTTCCATAGGACCTTTAGACACAGCTACAGCCCGAACGGCTGAACAGAGTTACTTGAAATTTGGCAGAGAGGTAGTCCTCAGGTCAAGGAAGTGCCTTTTGTAGGTCTGGTGTAAATCTGTTCAGTAGTTCCTGAGAAAATAGCATTTAAATCAATATATATATGTGGGCGGAGCCTAACCACACATCTCATCCTGAGATCTGATTGGCTGTCAGCACTTCATCCAAGAAGTGTTGGCAGCCATCTTGGGACCAATATACATGATAGCACCTCATTAAAAAGCATTGCAGTTAATAGAAGGTTTTAAGACTTTAGTTACATTATAAATCATTTGTTGATGGTACCATACTCATTTTAGGAATTGTGGTATGTTCTAAGGTGATTTCACCATGTGAAAAAGCCTTCTGCTGGGATATCATGATTGAGAGAAAAATATTTTCTCATGCTTTTACCACAGAGGTTTGGAAGGTGATCTATAAGCTAAACTGAGAGCTTATTTTCTGTAAATTCACATTATCTTTCTCAGTCATGTGAGAATGAAGTCTGACATTCTCAGTAAAACATGTACATCCAACAAGGGCAGAGACTGTCAGTTGATTCCTTTGTGTTCTACTGCAGCTTTCCAGAGTGTTCCAAAGAACTACTAGAGCGCTAACCGTCCTACTTATGATAAATGTATGGCACACCTGAAGCCATCTTGCTTGGATTAAAGTGGTAACTCTTAAAACATTTAATTTAAAAAGGAACAAAATGAGGGGGTTCATTTTTCCATAAAAAGTATGATTAGTGCTGCAGAAAGAAAAATTAGGGCACATTTTGAGTGACTTCTCAAATCCTCTTCTATTTCATTAAAAAATTCTGACATGCCGACTGAAACATGCACTTTCAATACCAGCAGCAGTTTTCCCTGGTGAGCAGTAGCTTTACTACAGTGATCTAATGAGCAAAAAGAGTGCTAACATTCTGATTTTATGGCAAATGTGTGACACATTTGAATGCCTTCTTGATGGAATCAAAGTAAAAAACTGAAAGTATTTCCTACTGAGGAGACTGCAGTAAATGAGGAAATTAGGAAACTTCATAACAAATAAGTCTCCCAAGATGGCCACCAGAGACAAAAGAGCCCAAATGTAGCCCAAATATCACCCAGATGTAGCCCAAGTATAGCCCAATGACAGAATGTCCAAGAATGTTCTTAAAAACAACTAGAGCACTTACTGTCTTCATTATGACAAAAGTATGGCACACCTGAAGCCATCTTGATTGGAATAAACTGGTAACACTTAAAACATTTAATTTAAAAAGGAACACAATGAGGGGGTTCATTTTGCCATAGAAATTATGATTAATGCTGAAGAAAGAAAATGAGGGCACATTTTGAGTGACTTCTCAAATCCTCTTCTATTTCATTAAAAAATTCTGACATGCAGACTGAAACATGCACTTTTAATACCAGGAGCAGACTTCCATGGTGAACAGTAGTTTTACTACAGTGATCTAATGAGCAACTAGAGTGCTAACATTCAGAATTTATGGCAAATGTGTGACATATCTGAATACCTTCATGATGGAATCAAAGTAAAAAACTGAAAGCATTTCCGACTGAGGAGACTGCAGTACATGAGGAAATTAGGAACCTTCATAACAAATAAATCTCCCAAGATGGCCACCGGAGACAAAAGAGCCCAAATGTAGCCCAAAATCACCCAGATATAGCCCAAATATAGCCCAATGACAGAAGTGTGCAAAACACTTATTATTTTGTGTTTTTGCAGTGTTATATAGTGCAGACTTGTCAGGTATTGGAGTGCTTTACATGAGCATTGGTTACATCACACAAGAACAAATTCATTTTGGTTGTAGACATGGGGAGACTAAGTGATTTGACCAGAATCACAGAATGTCGAGCTGAAGCAGAAACTTCAACCTGGTTCCCCAGTTGCAAAGTCTGCAGTTCTGGAAGTAACACCACATCCTCTCCCCTAAGTGCAACATTTAATCAAGTTGTCAACTAGATAAAAAAACATAAAGATAACAAATAATTTAAAAGTGCTTTGTCGCTATTTGAAAACTCAGAAAATATGTCCTTATTTTAGTCTTTTAGAGCACTAACCATAATTTTGAAGCCAATAAGACCCTCTCATATATGTAATTTCTAAAGGAATGCTCTAGGTATTACAGTTTTGATTACATTAAGATGATGTCAGGCGTTCCACACTTTTGTAATAAATATAGAATGTTAGCAATCTAGTTGTTCATTAGGATACTGTTGAGAGGCAGAGGCCAGGGGCACGGACTCTGAAAATTGAAGGCAGGTAGGAGGGTGCAAAGGCAACAATTTAACCACACTGAGCAGGCAAGAAGGGCCGTGGAAGCACAACAGACTATGGAGGGCAGTGGAAAGGGGGGCAGGGGCAACAAACCAACAATACAGGACTTGCAAGAGAGGCTGTTGGAGGGAAGATCTATTACGGGTCAAGGAAGCTAGGGGCGGTCCCCAGAGCCCCGGGAGCCACCACAGAACTGAGCAGGAGAGTGAGTCAGGGACAAAAGGGGCACCTTAATTTGAGGCGGGGTGCCTAGGAACGCTTGCTCCAAAAATGAAGAAAACAGACATATGAGACATGGAATTGGAGGCAGAATACAATGGCAGTTTAATGAGAAGATGCAACTTCAAAGAAACCGCAGAATAGAGACATAAAGTACAAAATACAGAATCCAGATAATCATACAGCTGTCATGATATTCTCTGTATCTCAATTAATGGACTGACAGAGAGAGAGAGAAAACACATCTATAAATGCATCATGAGAAACAAGTTACACCAAGGAAAATGTTACCTAGGGACACTCACATTTACTCTTAGAGCAAGCAT
The DNA here is from genome assembly GCF_964204655.1 of Triturus cristatus. NCBI lineage: Eukaryota > Metazoa > Chordata > Amphibia > Caudata > Salamandridae > Triturus > Triturus cristatus. Next base: position 1,057,621,391 of record NC_140589.1, read on the forward strand.
TCCTGCAATTACAATACAACATCTTTTAAATGCAAAAGTAAAGAGAACAATGGTTAAACATAACATGACATTTCATATAGGTAAAATAGAATAAGATACTTCAAGCAAATCAGAGCAAGACATTTTAAGCAAAGGAAGACAAGAGCTCCCAGTTCTTGGGGAAAACCTGCACAGCCTGTTAACCTACATACAGACGGCGAGGTTGTCCGTCGATATCTGTGGGTGCTCCCTTTTTATATCATTTTGTGGGCTCCTTTGCACGCTACATCTACCTACGTATGCTACCCAAAAGCTTCGTCTGCAGATTTTACCAGACATTCGCTTATCGTAAGTTCCATAGAGCAAGCAGAAAATAATGGGTGTTGTACAGGAATTCAATATATTCATGTATAAAATCTCCTCAGTTCTCCTAACTTGACGCTCTGCGGTTGCCACTTCCTTAAAAGCGGGAAACCTGCCCAGGAAGCAAGTACCAGTCCAGGATGCAGCCTACTGTATGTCGACAGCTTCAGGGGGATGTTGAACTTTGATACCGAGCACGGAGCACTCGGGTAGGGTGGGGGCTACTAGTTTGGAGCAGAAGGCCTCGCAGACCTGCCTTCAGACTGCTATACACTAAAATTGCAGAGCTATGGTCAATTTAACAAAGAGGCCTACATATTGAACAGAAGGGCCTACACAGGGGTTTTATGCTGGCTGAGTGGTAAGGATGTCTCAGGATAATTATATAGCAACACAGGACCCGCTGGTCAATTTAATACGGCCTACAAATGCGGCTGGCAGGGCAAGGACAAGGGTCTCATACTTCAGGTGTGGACAGAACGGGCCAGGGGCCCCCTGTGATACAAAATCTACCCTCCTTCAAGGCTGTGGCAATGTAATAGACCATTGTGGGCAGAAGGAAGAGGCAATGGTAGTACAACCATACATGCCAACAGACCCGATACAGCCAGGAAACGTCCAATGTTTTTAAGCTCAAATGGGCTTTATTTGATCTGTCTCCTGTCTACAATATCCTCTTTTTCAATGTAACTCAAAGGGGAAAATCAATACCCCAGTTTTTTTTCAAAATCTCCCTCTTACCAAGTTCAAAATGTTCGCAAGTATGGTACATTGGATCATGGAAGGAAATGGGATAGGGACATGGACTTGGATAACAGAGGACAGGAGAGACATGGAGAGGTGCACCAAACTGACCCTGCAGGGCAGGCATCAGGGTTTGCAGCAGCACAATACACCACACAGGGCATGCAGGACGGGAGTGCAGCACAACAATCCATAGAAAGCAAGAGGGAGGGGACAGGACCATGCACATGGACAACAGAGAACAGAGGGGCAAGAGGCAATGGTAGCTAGCTGACCATAATGGACAGACAGGAGAAAAGGCTGCAGCATAACAGACCATAAAGGGCAGGAGGGACGGATCAGGGGCATTACAATGGAACAGACAAGCCAGGAGGGAGGGAGTAGGGGTCTGCACATGTAAACAGAGGGCTGGGGGCAAGGGGGCAGGGCAGGAGCAGCAAGATAGCCATGGAGGTCAGGCAGGATGGGCACTAGAAGCAAGACACAACATGAAGAGCAACAGTGAGACTGTGATGGCATACACACAGACCATGGAGGGAAGGTGGGAGGGGGTCAGTGGCAGCTAACTGACCACACAGGGAAGGTGGGAGGGGCCATGGCAGCACAGGAGACCATGCATGGCAAGTGGGAGGGTTAGTGGCAGCACAATGGCTATGATGGGCAAGAAGGAGGGTGCAGGGGCATGCACAAAGGACGATGGAGGATAGAAGGGAGGGTCAGGACCTGTGCACAGACAAGAAAGTTCAGGGGAAGGGGCCTCACAACAGACCACACGGGGCAGGCAGGAGGATCAGTTGCAGCACAACAGACCAGGGAGGGCAGAAGGGTGTGGCAGTACAATGGACCATGTAGGACAGGAGGAAGAGGATAGAGGCATGTCATGTGGACAGGCAGGGTGGAGGTGGCAGGGACAGGTTACAGTCATCTGACAATGCTAGGCAGGTGGGAGGGGAGTGGCAGCTCAACAGAACACTCAGAGTAGATAGGAGTGGCAGGTCCATGGGACATGGTGGGCAAAAAGGATGGAGCAGGGGCATGCACAAAGACATCGGAGGGCAGGGGGAAGGAGAATAGGGGCAGCAAGCTAAGCACAGAGTTTAAGCAGGAGGTCAATGATGGGGCATAGAATTGGGCAATGGAGGGCAGGAGGAGTGGACTGGTACATCATACTAAATTGAGGGCAGTGGCAGCACATCAGACCATGCATGGCAGGAGGGAGGAGGCTAGTCCATGGATTCACACAACAGAGGATAGGGAGGAGGGGGATGGGGCAGCAAGCTAACTGTTCAGAGAAGGCGGGTATTAGAAACTTTATTGTTTTTAAAACATTTTGTCTGTGCAAACTACTTAAAATATGAACAAGTATGCAGCATAATCTCACTTTTATTCAGGAAGTAGAAGACGTTAGTGACTGTGACTCCGGGCTCACTTGGCAAAAACACCCCCTGACCCTCCACCCCCTATCGCAAAATGTAATGCCCGTGAAAAGGGTAGGTGAACACAGTGTTATATAGAACATAGTCCTGAGAGCACGATTGAAAATGAAAACTAGATATAGTGTATGGTATAAACTATGCACCAAAAAGTGTGATATAAGATGAACCAGGCGTGAAATATAATATGCAATACATTGTGCGCAATGACAGATTCATTGGAGAGCGCGAGATAGCACAGGCACTAGCGCGTGCTATGCTATATGCGCCTTGGAGTGTAATATGCACAGGGCAGTGTTGTGTAACCTAACTAGTCTCTAAAGTTGTAATATAAAATATGTGCTGGGGAGTGTAACGTTGCATATGCACTGTGACAAAGATATGGATCCCAAATTGTAATATGTATGGCATAGCACTGTGCGTTATAACATAGGCATCGAGGAAGGCACGTTAGATGGGGCAATATAACCCGTGCGAAGACAAGTGTGGCATGACATTTTCACGGGGTGGTGTTACAGTGCACATGGGCTAGAGAGTGTCATAGCATATGCACTAGCTAGTGGAATACAATACAGAGGTGTGTGACACTCGGCAGGCAATGGTGGGTGTAACACAGCATTGGGCTCTGTCAGGAGCGCGCTGTGACTCGCAAGTGATGTTCGTCCCCTTTCCAGAGAGTAAAATAAAAAGTATTACACATCCGGCAGTGGATGTGTGTTTTATTAACTGTGAGGGGGGTTTCTTGCATAGTTTTGGTCGAATTTTTGTCGAATCCCCTTTGAATGGCTTGGTGTGCATGTGTATTAAATGTGCCCGTCAATAGCTACCCATGTTTGTATAAATAAACGACAAGGGTGTCTACCGGGATTAGGCACGGTAGAGCATCAGACATGTCAGAGCTTCACTAGTGGTGTAAATACATTCCACGTGGATTAATTGCATACATAGTCGCCTTTTAATGAATATCACGCAAATCGTCATGGTGATAGGTACGTACGGTTTGTCCAGCATGTCCTAGGTGTGTCTATAAATATATATTTTTTAAAAATAATAAAAAACAGTGGCCGGCCCTGGGGATTGGGGTCAAAAAAATATAATTAGGAGACAGGCCCTGGGGGATGGGGTCATCAGGGCCAATAAATTAGAATAAGAAGGGGAACCACACAGCCCCCCTTCTTAAAAAAATAAAATAAATAAAAGACTGGCATCGTGCCGGGGGCCATGCCCCCTCCATGCAGCACTCTGCAAACGCGCCCCCAACAGGCATCTCCAGTATGCGCCAGGGAGCTGCGCTGCAGACAGGTGTTCTGAGGCCAAGCCCCTTTTTACACCTCTCTGCAACGCAGCTCTGTGGCGCTTACTGGAGGTACCTAGTGGTCTAGTGTGACCCTAGGGACCCTTAGGATTCAAGGGGACTTAATCTCTCAACTTAGAACAGCCACAGGGCGCGTTTACACAGTGGTGAAGGGAGGGGACGGGGCCTGAGGTGACGTGTGCAAACACGCACCATGGCACGTTTTAAATTGGGGATATAATTTCCCTTCAATACTGAGGGCCCCTGGGGGCTAACTAGCCCACCAAGTGCTTCCAGTAAGCGCCACTGAGCTGCATTGCAGAGAGGTGGTCCAGGCCGTGCCACTTTTTACACCTCTCTGCAACGCAGCTCTGTGGCACTTACTGGAGGTACCTAGTGGGCTAGTTGGACCCTAGGGACCCTCAGGACTCAAATGAACTTAATCTCCCAACTAAAAACGGACACAGGGCGTGTTTACACAATGGTGAAAGGAGGGGACGGGGCCTGAGTTAACGTGTGCAAAAACGCCCTGTGGCCTGTTTTAAGAGGTAGTTTTAATCCCCATGCCCTATTATATACTAGGGGCTTATAGAGGAGGTAAGGCTAATCACAGGGGGACCCCAACGCATAATGTTCCCTAGTGTATGTAGGTGTTTTCACTGTATTCTAAGTGTCTTTTAACATAGCACTGGCTCTAGGACTGGTTAGTCAGACTCAGTTACCACCAGTATCCGTCTGAAAAAGTTGAGGGTACAGGATGATTTTGCAACAAGGCTTCTTTCTGCTCTTCTTTTTGTTCTTTCTGCACGTTATCCTTCTTCCTGCACTTATCTTCGTATTTGAGGACTTCTGTTGCTTCTTTCTGCACTTCTTTTGTTTCTTTCTGTGCATTTTTTCTTCTTTCTTCACATGTCCTATCTCTGTAGGCATAGTTAGAAATTAGCATTTAAAAAACCTTTGAAATTAACAGAAAAAACCATAGGTTTCAGGCACGTTATAGTTAGGAATTAGCATTTAAAAAACCTCAGAAATTCACTGAAAAAACCATAGGTTTCAGGGGTGTTATAGTTAGCTGGACTTTTCACTTGTACAAAACCATTGAAATTCCCCCGTTATAGTTAGTTCAGCTAACTATAACTCGCGCGCCCGCAATGCACTGCTGATGACGTCACATATTACATCACTCATGACATGGTCAGTGACATTACTCATGACATCACTGATGACATCTCAAATGACATCACTGATGACATCACTGATGACATCATCCTTGTGATAGAGTGGCAGACCTCCTCTCACCCTAATATAACCTTTGATACACACATTCAAAAATAGAGACTAAAATTTTCAAAACAATGGACATACCAATACCAGTTACAACAACCTCTTCAGTAATTCTAAGATCCACATACACATCCACTCATTCACCAACAGTCCAATACAGTCACTCATACATGTACTCACTCATCATATGTACTCATACACCTATACATCCTGTTACACAATGCCACTCATCCATAGAGTTACTCACACACATAGTCACTCATGCTAATAAAGAATCAAACATACATTTACTTGCATATACAGTTATACACACACCACCACACTTACTTCTACGGAAACTTACACATACTTAGTCTTTTAAACAATCACTTATAGAAACACATACTTATTCATACAGGAACTCTTTCAATCTCTCACTCTCACATATACTCACATATATACACCAATAGTCACATATACTAGTTTAAAACATATGTAGTTACTCATAAAGACACTATTGAGACAGTCATTCACTCACTAACACACCCATACACACACTCATCCACCCATACAGTCCTGCACACATACTGTGTTCAACACATACAAACAGTGAGTCACTCATTCATGCACCTATGCACTACGTAATACCCCCACCGAACCATGCAGACACTCAGACTGATACTCAAAAAACCAACTAATAACCTATATAGACACCCATGTAGCTACTCACCAACCCATGCAGCCACTTATACACAAAGTGAGAGACTGATACAGATATTTACATATTTAAACATTACTCACTAAGCCATGTATTCACTATGATACACTTAATCAGTCAGTTACACAATCAATTTTTCAAAAACAAATCATCCATTTAGACACTTATATACCCATTTATTCTTCCATCGACCTTGAGATATACATATATAAAACATATTTAATTTTCAGAATAACACACATTCACTGGATGATGTCATCAGTGATGTCATCAGTGATGTCATTTGAGATGTCATCAGTGATGTCATGAGTGATGTCACTGACCATGTCATGAGTGATGTAATATGTGACGTCATCAGCAGTGCATTGCGGGCGCGCGAGTTATAGTTAGCTGAACTAACTATAACGGGGGAATTTCAATGGTTTTGTACAAGTGAAAAGTCCAGCTAACTATAACACCCCTGAAACCTATGGTTTTTTCAGTGAATATATATATATATATATATATATATATATATATATATATATATATATATATATATACATACACTTGCATCACATACATTTTTCCTCAAACTTTCTTTATTAAGTTTTGAAAGGCAAAAAGTATACATTGACACTGTTATTATCATGAGACCATAAATAAAGTCAAGAATGCTAGTAAAAATACGAGTGTTACGGGTAGTTCTGGAAGCACTTCAGCGCTGGTTTCTTCTAGTCCTGGTGTTGTCAGGGTTATATCAACTGGCACAACACAGACTATAGCAGGAGGAAGTATATGAGCATGTGACCCAGGCTCTTCAGGAAGTTGTAACACCAATTTGGCATCAGAACTTCCGGATGCTCTTACAATACTGGTTACTTTTGGTCCTATAGTTCCTCTGAACAATCACAACACTAACAGAATTAATTGTTATTCATGAGTAAAGATGCCACTAAGAGAGTGAGACAGGCTCATGAAAAATTCTCTGAATTTGCTCAGGTATATGATGTTGATCGAACAAAGGCTTCACAGAAAAATCATAGACTTGCATTTAGCGATCAGTACATAGATAATCTGAGATTACCAAGATTGAAGATCCAAATTCGAGAATTAACCCTACACATTTGGATTTAGAGTACATTGGACAAAAGGGAAAAAAGATGGTCACAAAGAAAGGGTACCAAAAAGAACAACGGGAGAACCTCCTCCTTTGGGAGAAATGGGATGGGTGTCAAGGCTTTCCCCTTGCGGGAAGTACCAAGTGGAGGTACTGTGCATATACCTTGGGGTAGAGCTGACCTAACTGCTTTTACCAATGATTGCCTGAGGTTGAGAGAGAAGCCTGTAGAGTGGTACAAACAGGTTGATCGATTTGTGAAAATCTCGAAGGTGTTGTGGATTGATTTGAATATGTGGTTTGAGATTTTAGTCCCCAGTGATTTGCGGTAAGCATGTAAAATAGCTACAGCATGGCCCGAAGGTGAGCCTGAGAGAGATCCAATGACACATGGTCTGTCACCTATAGTGATGAAGAAATGTGAGAAGGTGATTACTTGGTTAAAAGCCAAAGTGCCACTGCTAGATATTGATTTGGTAAAGATTGATAGGTCGACTCAAGAACCTAAGGAGACGATTCATGCATTTTATGAAAGGTTGTAGCAGGCTTTCAAACAGTATAGTGGGATGGACACCCTAGAACCCTTATGTGGAAAATACTGCCCCTATGTAGGGAGTCAACCAGTCTGGCGCTCTGATGCAACAAGGTGGAGGATTTCGGGGACAAGGAAGCGGAAGACGTGTTCCTATAGATCTCAAGACTGGAGTTGATGCTGCCACTCTAAAGAAGTCAAATCCATGTCATTTTGTAACAAGTTGGGGCATTGGAAGCGCAAATGATGCTTTATTCCCGCAAATCAAGAACAGAATGGAGGGTTTAATCAACCCCAGAGTAATGCTATGCAACCCTAGAATGTACCCAGATTGTGATTCCAAAATTTGGCTGGTTCCCAAGAGCCGATGACGCAAGTATCACAACCCCCGATTCCACAGCAAGCTGTTTATAGCTTCAGATTCGATCAGAACGCAGATACTAATGGGAATCAGAATATGCCCCATCATATTGGCCCATACCAACCGTTTCCCATATTTGACACATCTAATGGGTACTGCTTAGATCAGTCCTTATGGCAGATCCTAAGGGAGATTGAATATTGTACACTTGGCATTTGAAGACAATCATCAATTTGTGGTTTGTAATACTAGTTCTGTGTCCCTGTTAGGAAGTGATTTGCTGTGCAAGTTAAATTGCACCATCTATTGCACACCAAAGGGTATTGAGCTTCAGATAAATGATGAATACATTGCCTTCAAACTGGCAAACCAGAACTTGTGTGTTTTATTGTTCTCCATGATGACGGTAGGAGACTTACCATTGGATCTCATAGATACATTGAGAGACCTAGTTTGGGATTTTTCAGGAAAGGACATTGGACTCACCCGAGGAGTTAAGCCAGTCCGTATCCAAGTTAAGCCAATTGCTGAATACCCGAGAACAGTGCAGTAGAACCTGATGCCCGTGACAGTTGCTGGCATTACACATGTGATTGAGGCTATGATTAAACAAAGCATTCTAGAAGAGATCCTTGTAACTCACCCTATTGAGCTTGCAGAAGCTAAGCAGTAAGTACCGCATTGTGCAGAATCTCCCATAAATTAGTAGCATAGTGGTACCTTATTGTCTAATGGTACCGTATCCATCTGTGATATTATTTCAGATTCCATGTGAGGCTGAATGGTTCACTATCATTGATCTTTGACAGGCCTTCTTTTCCATTACCCTCCTTGAAATAAGCCAATTCCTATTCGCTTTCCGGCTGGGGAATCATATCCCACAAGGGTATACAGAAAGTCCTTTCATCTTTAACCAGATCTTAAAGAAAAATCTGGAGTCTCTGGTCATGCCCTGTAATTCTGTCCTACTCCAGTATATCGATGACCTTTGGTTTCATTGCATACTCAAGAAGCGTGTAAAACCTATACAATTGCCCTGCAGAACCATTTGGCTAAGAATGGACATAAAGTGTTCTCAACTAAGTTACAGTACTGTAAACGGAACTCCTCTACTTAGGACATCACATTGTGAAAGGTGCAAGAAATGTGTCACAAGAACAAATCTCGGCGATCATGCAAATGAATCCGCCTCACGAGCTGAAAGAAGTCAGGATGTTTCTGGGAATGGTGAGCTACTGTCGCCAGTGGATACCCAACTTTTCCGTAGTGGACAAACCTCAACAGAGGTTGACAAACAAGGATGTGTCCGATCCAGTGCCCTGGGACAATGATTTCTTGAATGCATTCCGGGAGCTGAGAGAAAACCTTTGTTGCGTCCCTTCATTAGGAATGCCAGATTACAACAAAGCGTTTCCGCTCTTCTATAGTGAAAGAGAAGGTTGTGCTCTCTCAGTGTTGAATCAGAATCATGGAACTGCCCGTAGATCAGTCTCCTACTTTTCAGCTTCTCTCAATCCAGTAGCATCAGCGTTGCCCATATGTCTCAAATTGGTTGCTGCTACAGGTGTCAGCATAGAGAACTGTGAAATCTTTGTAATGGGTCACCCTCTGACTGCCTATGTACCCCATTCAGTTGAAATATTGTTGACTCAGACTCCTCGTACTCAGCACCTAACTAATAGTAGGCACACAAGGTATGAGCAGACTAAGTTGGCTGCTGAGAACGTCACCTTGAAAAGATGTTCAGTTCTGAACCCTGATCCCTTTACCTGATTGTGATGCGGATGCGATCAAAGTAGAGCATGACTGTCTCAATGTCACTGAAGTATACATCAAGCCTGTCCCGACATTACTGACCAACCATTGTCTGAATCTGATTACACCCTATTTGTAGATGGCTCTTGTCTCAGGGACAATGAGGGAAACCTGAGGGCTGCCTATGCTATCCGCACTGTTACGGGAGTGGAGGAAGCTACCTGGCTCCAAGCAGCCTTCTCTGTACAGGTGGCAGAAATGATTGCTCTTACCAGAGCATCCTGCGTTTCAGACCAGCTAAAGTTGACAATATTCATAGATGGTCAGCAATGTTCCCTCTAATTTGTTTCCTCTGTGTGCGGTAGTGCAAGATCTCTGTGCGCTGCAGCCAAGGCTGTGTGCGCCAAGTATGCGAGTGCAGCCTGCAAGTATATAAATCCATGGCAATTACCACTCAAAACTTTTGTTTGCAATGAGATAGAGAACAAGTGCATTTCACACATATAGCTCTAATTAACAGGGTCTTCTGACAGTTTTGCACTGTGGAGACAGATCATCATGACATTAATTGTTTATTCTAATTGCACCTATACCCCAGGCTTAGAAAAGGACAAGACTCAGAAGGGTGCACCATTATAAGATTTTACTGAATATTCTTGATTGGAGCACTGATCATTTGGTGGGGGGTCGCTTGAAGACTATACAATAAAAGAATATATATATTTAGCAAGTTGACAATTACATAACACACTTACATTTTGATGTACAACGTAATGATTAATGTCTTTGCTAAGAGGAAGTGTGTGAAATGTGCCCATCTAGACCAAACATAGACTGTGGTAAAAAGTGGCTCAGTCAAGTCAATGTGCCATCACTAGATGTGTGACACATTTTCTTATTTTGATGATCCATGCCATTTTCCAGTGCTGATAAATTATATCAAGGTCAACTTTGGTATTTAAGAAATAGGCCTTTGTCATCATCAGCATAACCAAGTGATTCTACCCCAGTCTAGTTCCTGATTTAGACTTGATAGTGTTCAAGTTCTGAATCCTGGTTCACAGTCTGCACTTGATGACTGAAATGTTGGAACATGGCTGACAAGCCACATAATGCAAAGCATGCTATTGGTTGGGCATTCAAGAAAGGCAGGTGGTATGTGTCAATATCACTCAGCAAACTTGAGAAAGAAAAGATAAAATGTAGTTCTTGGATACATTTATCAGGATACTCAGTGAAAAAATATTGAGCATTATCTCACATCCATTTCATTTTTTATAATCTACTCAGTGACGTTTTAACCCCTAGGCAAAGTGGGCTCTGGCCCTAGACCCCAGCTTTTCAGGGGGCCCCCTGAGAGAGCCAGCTCGGTTCTGCAGAGAGTCTTGCTCTAGTGACCCTGAATAATTCTTACACAGATTGTAATGGACTCTCACACATCACCCGTATTCAAAATAAATTAAAGGAAAACGGTATTTGAAACAGACATTTTGCAGAGAAATGATGCGTTTACGTTTAATTCTTTCAGATCAAAGCAGAACCTCACATATTCATATGTCAGATATTGTTTGCAGTACTATTAGTGAACTGCTGCTCTGTTACAATATTGAAAACACACCTCACTATCACTAAATATTAGATGTAAACACATTTAGAATATGGACCAGTCAGTCTGTCCACTGTCAGTGGCCTGGCCAAAGAGGGCACGAAAGTGCTAAAAATAGATCATAAATTCAAAGTTGTTCCGAACAGCGGCCCACAAAATACGTTTGGCCCAGGGCCCTCAGAATTCGTATGATGTCCTTGCTGCCACCCTCTAAGAAGACAGAAAGATGACGTATAGAGCTGTAGAAAATTAACTGAGTTGGATACTGAACAGACATTAATGAGCAATTTATGTGCTTGCTGATGTTAGTTGTGAGAGGTGTAATTTCAATCTCTACCATAACATCCTGTCTTTGTTTTAGCATCAAGAGTTACCACCAAGCAAGTAGCGCACCATGTCATTTGGATACTGATGCATGTCTCTTTAGAAGGGGCCTTGCACAATCCCTTACTCTAGGACATACTTATATATTTGTATTTACTTTGTCTTGTGGCTCTCTGGGATGTATTATATATTAGTCTATTTATCATGTTCAAGCTTCCCGTTACTCATCTTGTTCAAAGTATCCTGGTAAAAACAGGTCAACTATTTCCAGTAGTTTAGTGGAGGTTCCTGTTCTTTGAGTGATGGTCTGAAGCCTCCATCAGTTTGTGGATCCTGTCAAAGTATCTAAAGTCAGTTATCTTGGTGCTCGAATGTGGTAGCAGCAGCTGTCTCTCCGATCTTAAACTCTGCCAAAGCGACACAAATTAAAAGAGCTACATTGAGACTTGTAGTGTTAAATCCAGACTTGCATAGTTGCTATCTGTGCATGCTTCTGTTAAAACCCAGGCTCCTGCAGCAGGCGCAGAATGCACCCCTGCTCATTCAAGCAGGGAGCACACATCACCTACTCACGGGTTGGCCCATTGCTTACATGTCATTAGCCTGCTCCTGGCCCAATGTTAGATCCACATTCATAGCATTCAGTAGGCCTTTCAAAGTAAAGCAGGTCTTAATTCCTGCATTTGTCTAATAAGATGGAAAACTATTTTAAGGGGATTACACTATTTGTGGTAATATGCTACTTGATGTTAGCTGAATAGATTTTGGATTTTCCAACAGTAACTGTCGACACCCACCTAAACTGGGGCTGGCTTTTGTAATGGTCATTTTAAAACTGACAGAGAAGTTTGGGAAGAAACTAACTCTACCCTACTCATTGTTCACTCACACTCAGTTCGGTGATCTGAGTGTTACACGTCTGTGTAGCAGGCACATTAACCCTTTGCTCTATTTTAGGGTGAGCTGAAACTGCTCCTAGACAAATCTCCGCTCTCTGTCCAGCAGGAGCATTAATAACCAGAGTTATATTGGTACTTTTATTGTTGCATAACACTGCTGGACACACAAGGAAATCTGTAGCACCTGCAATACAACAAAAAGTTATTTTGAACACAGCACCCCCCCCCCCCCACCCCACAAGGTCATTGCCAGGAATGACTGCACCAAGTGCTAAAGCCGCACAGCAACAGAGCAATACCATAACAAATCTGACATATGCATCATAAGTCATCATTTGAAACAAAAAAAAACATTTTAAAAAGCTGTAAAAAAACAGCATTATTTACCTGAATCGAAGTCTGATCCTAAATCCCTGCAGTTTCATTATTTCATTTTAGCAACCTCGAACAGGGGCCGTTCCATACCTGAATGTATAGCGGGTGTGGAAGGTGGGGAGGGGGTCACAGGGAGAGAGAAAACAAGGCCTGCTCTATAGGGACTGGCATGTTTACAGTGCATGGTATAAAAATGCTAGTGCAAAGCAGTTCTGATTCTACAGTTCAAACAGCTGTAGTTTGATAAGAAACAAGAAATTATTGTTTCTTGTAACATGTACATCAATCATGCAACGCCCGTTGGGCTCAAAGGGCTTCAGCCCCCAACCCCACCCCTCACCCCCGCCGCCCCCCCCACCCCCCTGTCGTGTGTGTCAGCTTGGGTTGAGACAGCATCCCGGGCACACACACAGCCGCAACCGAGTACTTCACAGTTCTTTAAAAGACCATTTGCTTGTTAATGTGGCCTTGTTGTTGTATCACCCCTTGTTAGAGCACCTGCATCTCCACATTGCTAGAAGTCCGTACTTTTCACGGCGTTCCCATTTAAAATGCAACAGCTGGTGAATGGTCTAAATTTCTTGCTAAGCAGAGACGTGCGCACTTTGTAAGACTGTCTGCGCGCTTGGAAAAGACCCTGTGCGCACCTGCGCAGCTTACTGGGAACAATGATCATAAGCAGTGCATGACTGGGGTGCAAGTTATGGCAAGTTCTTTAAAGTATAACTGGTTAATATTAGTGCCTTTACAGTTTTCAAACATTAGTACTAATATCACTTCAATGCCTAACTATAACTTCACTTTAACCTTTGGTTCTTTCACTGAATGTATTTTTTTTTATTTATTTAAGTTAATATCTTAATATCTTATCCTAAAACCTTATTTTGACATTACTTTTTCCTTTGTTTCTTTCAGTGAATGCCTGTGTTTTTTTTAAATCAAATTCAAAGTTGCACATATGCACAGTTCACAAGGGTAACCTAAAGCCAATTCTCCCTGATTTCTTGGCCTTTGGCCGTGTGCAGCAGGGGGTTGGACACAAGGCCTCCTCCCAACACTGCAGTGTGCCCAATCCTCCTCTTCCCATAGCCTTGCACTGCGGATTTGGCCACTGGACCTGACCTCTGGCCAAGCTCTGAGCTCAAGCCCCCCACTGCACAACCCGCCCTCCACCCACATCATGAACTGCCCAATCCCTCGCATGCATGGTCTTTAACTGTGTATAGCATTTTGCTGATTGCAAGGTCAACAGTCCATTGGTTTCCAAGCCCTCCTGCACACAAAACGAGTTCCCTTTTCGTTCATTCTATCCATTACACACAAAAAATAAAAAAAATTCAACAATATGTTTCTAAAAGTTATGGATGCTAGCTTCTTGCTCTTGTTCATGGTCTGACAGTCATTCTGTATATAAAACATATTTGTAATACCCTTTTTCAGTTCCATCAAATTCCCATTCCTTAACTTGTCCTCTCTAGATTTTTTTCATTCTGTCACATATTAAATGGAATAATCTTCATTTGATGTGTTTGAAATATAACACAATTTTCGTTTACAACCCTTCCACATTTATCCCGTTGTGTATCTTTAACACACATAATAAACCTGTAGTCCGGTATATGCCTGGAGACTTCTTGCAGATGTAATTAATAAAGTCCATTATCTCTTACATTGACACAGGCAAAATAGCTTATTCATGTTTGCTGTTTCCATTAAACAGTAGCTATACAAAACCTTCAGAGAGATCTCTGCATCAGCGAAGTTGAATGAGGTTATTCTTTGGCTATGTTTCCTGTTTTCAGAACCACTCTAAAAATGCGCCACTTCCGCCAGCCACAACAGAACTCAGCCCAACGTGCTGCATCTGAAGAAGATGGCGGACAGGAGACAGTTTAAATCTATGGCCCTGATCGACGCAAGATGTTTTATGTGAATTATCTCGCATCTTCTTCTTGTAAATGGGGCCCCTACCACTTAACTTATTAGATTGTACTTTTTTTCTGTAATAAAAAAAAATATCACGACCCAGATCGTGGTTGATGAACCTCTGTGAAGTCAAGTCTGGCTCTATATCAGCTTCTAATTTGTTAAGCTGAGCTTCGTATTAATAGTAGTGTGCGTGGATATGACCATGTTAAAATTGCCAGCGGTGCTAGATTTAAAGGTGACTGTCATTGTTTCTGTTAAAGCAGAACACGTGTGTTTTCTTCTCTGAACTTGTATCAATCTACTTGCGTTGCTCGATTCCTAGAATAAAAGTAAAATTGACCATTCTTATCTGCATGTCAGAGAATGAAAATAACTTTTCCAGTAATCATTAAAAATACAATACATAGGGGATGTATTAGTTTTTTTTTTTTTTTTTTTTTTGAAAAACCTTTATTGACGTTTCAATCACTTACACGTATGGGCCTACAACCCCCCGGGGCCGGCCGCTAAGCAATCAGAACAATAAAAGCACATGTAAACACAGGCGGCACCTCGGAGAGCAAAGTCTACAATACAGTATAGTCCGGCCAATGAGCCGCTCAGGTAGGACACCAGGAGAGAAAGGGTTTTTCATTTTATAATAAAACAAAACAGTAGGATCAGGTGCCAAACAGTTTCCCAACAGCGATAAGGGGCAAGGATATGAGACGCAAGCAGCAAGCAGCAATACATTGAATCAATGGCGCAGACACGGGAAAGTACGGATGGGGAGCAATATCAAAGATAGTTGCGCCTACAGGTCCCCGTACCTAAAGCCCAGCGAACCCCCCGGAAACTGTGGCACACATTAAGAGCAAGCTATTCACAATAAGAGAGGTGTACCGCGCTGATCCCAGAAAAACAAGCAAAAAGAAACAGAGAAGAAAAAGGAGGCCATGGAAAAAGAGATAAAGACTAAAGAGTCCCCTCCCCCATCCCCCCACCCTGCACCTCTGCGAATGAGTATGGCCCCACCCCCCAGCAGTGTGCCTGTCGCCCTGGAACTAGACCCGAAATATAGAAGAGACAGGGAAAAAAGGAGTAAGAAAGAGCCCCCCCAGACGGGGGGGCGGAGGGAATGTAATAAACTGGAGGAGGGCCTTCAAAACATACCCCCGGCTTCTCCCTCCCGCACGGTGAAGTCTCCCCACAGCAAACAATTAGCAGCACCAGGTTGATCATATCAAAAAAGGAGGGGGGGAGTGGGGAGCATTATGCACCAACTATGCGAATAACCATGAGAGCACGCAACCATGAGTCCGCCTGTCTACTAGGTGACCACTCCCGAAGGATCAGCCTCAGCCTTGACCGCTCTTTGCGATTCTGCCCATGCCTGCCCCTCGACCCAGCACCATGTCCGATGTCCCAAGGTACAGGAGTGTCCAAAAACAGTCGGGAAGCGACGCACACAGGTGGGGTGGAAGTCTCTGAGCATCAGCACGGACCGCTTCATGGGGGGGCGTCTTTTCCAGTGCCGCCCCAGGATCTGCACTGCACACAAGGTCCAGACAGGCTGAAGCAGGCAAATGAGACACACGTTGCTGGAATCGTCCCTGGGCCGCCGGAGATTGCGCACGGGACAAGGCCACCATCTTCCGCTCAGGTCCAATACCTCCGGAGCAGATCAAGCCCACAGTTAGCCGACCACACGGTAGCATACTGTCCGGAGTGTCCGGCTGTACACTAATCGCGGGGGGGGCCGCAACATCTTCCTCCTGTGTGCAGTGTGGAAAGCCACTGTGTACTTGTGGACCAGCATGCCGCCACTGTCCCAACGCTGATACCACACCATCTAGCTTCCTCCCCAGGACCCCGGCGCCATGAGCCAAGGAGTAATGAAGGGCACCAAGGGCCTCCAGGAGGTCGCCGTACCCCAGAGCAGCTCTCTCCGATCGCTCTGCCACACTCCCGACCGTCACACACCCCCAGACCCGCTGCGTCCCAGCGGACAGGATGGTAGGCTGCATAGTGACAAAATGGCCGCTGGGAAGGCACGACTCGTATTGGGGCCAGGACCCCGGGACCAACGCCTCAAGGTCCACGTCGCTGAAGACAGGGATCCTGGGGGAGGAACAGATTCAACCGTTGCGCGGTCACGGGCAATAGTCGTCTCCGCCACGGACCAGCTCCCGCAAAAAGCCGGGAGCAGCCCGCAAGGATCAGGCCGAACCAGGGACGGCGTCCGGGCAGCTCACCGTCAAAGGCAGGGGCAAACACCACAGAATCCGAGAATTGCACACCCGGGCATGTCCTCGGTCCGCAGCGCTCAGCAGGGGGGGGAGCGACCACAGCAAAATGCAGGCCGAAGGGAGCACCACTCCGGCGGACCGACTCCACCCAGTCACCACAGGCCGCTGTTGTTAAACTGCCGCCCGGCCAAGGCTTCCACTCGAGGTCCCGGCTTCGGGACCGCACGGGCCGCAAAGTTCAATCGCTGATTTCTCCGGCGGTACTGCAGTCAGAAACCTCAGGGTCACACGATCGGTTGCCACTTTCGTTTACGAACACGATCTCGTAGCGCAGAATAAGGATCTCATGCAGGATATCCGTGCGGGATGCGGAGGTTCACGGAGCCGGGAATCTACGCTGCCGTCCCGGTCGCCATCTTGGCTCCTCCTCGATGTATTAGTTTTAACACTACTGTCACATTTAAATACACCTTAAAGTATATGCCAAATAAATGTTCTTTAAGATAATAAATTGTCAGCTGTAGTTTAACTCAGGTTGACAGCTTCCCGGGCACACACACGCACCCGATTACTTCACAGGTCTTTAAAAGACCATTAACTTGTTAACGAGGCTTTGTTGATTTTTCTACCCTTCTTAGAGCCCCTACAGCTCCACTCTGCATATTGCTAGAAGACATTACTTTTCATGGCGTTCCCATTTAAAATGCTGTGGCTAGTGAATGGTCTAAACCTCTTGCTAAGCAGAGACCACCTCCTTCCTCTCCGGCAGAACCCAGAGCGTCCGCCTCCCCCCTTTCCGCTCCGAAGCCACTGAGATCATCTGCGGCATACCCCAGGGCTCATCCCTCAGCCCGACATTGTTCAACATCTACATGGCACCACTCACCCACGTCGCCCGACTGCACGACCTCAGCATCATCTTCTACGCCGACGACACCCAGCTTATCCTCTCCCTCACCAAAGACCCTCTCATTGCCAAAACCGACCTCCACGCAGGAATGAAAGCTGTCGCCGAGTGGATGAAGAACAGCCGACTGAAGCTAAACTCGGCCAAGACAGAAGTCCTCATCCTCGGCTCCACCCCCTAGGCCTGAGACGACTCCTGGTGGCCGACCGCACTGGGAACAGCTTCAACACCCACCGACCACGCACGCAACCTAGGGTTCATCTTAGACTCTACTCTCTCCATGACGAAGCAGGTCAACACCGTCTCGTCCTCCTGCTTCAACACCCTCAGCAGGCTCCGCAAGATCTACTGGTGGATCCCCACCGAAACAAGAAGAACGGTCACCCAGGCCCTAGTCAGCATCAGTTTGGACTACGGAAACGCCCTCTACGCAGGAGCATCGGCCAAACTCCTGAAACGACTTCAACGCATCCAAAACGCCTATGCATGCCTGATCCTCGACATCCCTCGCCGCAGCCACATCACACCCCACCTGAGAGACCTGCACTGGCTCCCCGTCAACAAGAGGATCACCTTCAAGCTCTTCACCCATGCACACAAGGCACTCCACAACACCGGACCGGCATACCTCAACAGACGACTCAGCTTCTACACCCCCAACCGCCAGCTCCATTCCGCCGACCTCGCTCTCGCCACAATACCCCGCATCCGAAGAGCGACCTCCGGCGGCAAATCGTTCTCCCACCTCGCCGCCAAGACCTGGAATACCCTCCCCATCCTCCTACGGCAGACCTAGGACCTGCTAACCTTCAGGAGACTCCTCAAGACCTGGTTAATTGAGCAGTAGCAGCATCCACCCCCCGCGCCTTGAGACCCTCACGGGTAAGTCGAGCGCTTTACAAATGTTCTGATTGATTGATTGAGTCTTGCCTAGGGTAGGTGATCTGCCAAATCCCGGCTCGGGTGGTCTAGCTCCCCATTACCACCCTGTTAAGTGTCATTAGGCTGTGTTTGTGGAAAACTGGACATCCATTGTGTCGGTAAGCAGGAATCAGCTGAACTGGAATTCTGGCATGTAGTGACATTGCAGTGTCAGCTGAGTGCTCCTCTGCCCCAACAAGGAAGTGGTTATGTATATATAATAAACAGCACCGATGTAGCAATGTCGCAACCCCTGTCAGGCCGCAATTGTTTATTCTAGTTGGATAGCGTTGTTGCCTACCGAACAATAACAATGATGACATTTGGTCAGTAAACTTTATCTCATGTACTAAATGTTCAAGGTGTCGTGATAGTACAAATGTTAGCAATGCCGATTCAGAAAATGTTATCCTGCATTGTCACACATGCAAATGTACACTGAAACCTACCTACAGTCGCCGGCCCCCGCTTAACCATCAGACAGCGGCCCCAATCCCCCTCCCCCCACTAAACCGGTGAGGACCAGAAACGGCGAAGCGGAGTGAGGGAGCTGCCACTGTATTTGGAGACACCCTACCTGAGGTGAGCTCAGCGGAGGCACGGGGGATGGGCGAGATGCAATACAAGTGGTGCGCCCATGCCAAATAAGGTGGAGACTGGGTTGTCCTACAACCTTGGAATCTGTCCCTTCCATCTCTCCTCTCACCACTTTTGTCCTGAGGGCCAGCTGGAGAATGTAGCGGACGGCACTTCCCAATAACACCAGGACCGGTGCCTTTCGATGGAACTTTGATGATGATCCCCTGGGTGGATACCATAACTGTTTGTACTTACCTCGGAGCCCGAGCAACCTTGGCCGATGCCTGGTGGAGCTGTCCTATGCAGCTATAGAGGAGTTTTGGCTCTGGTTCACCCCCTCGGCCGACACCTACCCAGCCGGACATCTGACATTGTTTTCCTTGTCGCCCCGTTGTGTTTCCTTCCCTCCCCCGCATATCATGTTTTTGTTTTCTCCTATGTCTTTACTTGAAGCCTGTAATTAATGTAACTATGTAAGCTGTAACACTCTGATCCTCAGGTAAAGCGCTCTAATACCTCCGGGTCTAGCCAGCGCAATATAAAACTTCGCAAATAAATAAAATGTCAAAAATCATCATGTGTACAAGAGTAGGCAACATAAGAAACGTGAGTATGTAATTGGCGGTGTTTCTTACCAGGCCCCGCCAGGCTATGTGACATACTAACCTAATAACTTATTGTCTATTCCACACACTACCACTACAATTTCCTTGAAACTTACTTTCCTTATAGCAAAGTCTGAAATCCGATGGCAAACTACTTTAAAGATTTTTTTATCCACACAAGTCTTTGCCTCCACTAATTGGCCATGCACAACATATCATTCATAACATAGCAGTGCTATCTCGATCAATTGGTCAGATCTTTTATTACCCTTTCATGTCACTTCTCAATATCTTGTGTTGCGATTTTAAAATATTCTAAGGCCTTCACTTTCTCTGTAATTACAGTTGGTTGCTTCCTCCTCACAATTCTTTAGAATTCTTTAAAACATATTATTAATAATAAGTCTCACCATTTCCGATTTGTTTGTCACATGGGCAACAATGGAGTGCATGCACGGCCCTTAGCACCCTGTGATAGACTCTGAGATATACATGGCTAAATGTTACAGAAAGAAAAGCTAAGCAAATCTGGTGATAGCTTTGTGCAGTCACATTAAGTGTAGTTTCAAAGGAAATATTAGAGAAACATATAAGTATCCAAAGCATCGTTTTCGAACCAGATCCCAGGAGCTTTAAATAGGCCAGGAAATATTTTCTCACTGATGAGAATAACAGTTAAAACTGATTCCCCACTTCAATTGTTGTGAGCATTTTCTCCTGAAAAAGTTACGAATGCCAGCTCTGACAGTGAGCTCATAAGAATTCCAGAACCTAATCTTTAAGAACGTCCCCTTGCTAGAGGCTTTTTTCCCCTCCCTTTTTAGGTCTGGCCTTAGCCAAGACCATATAATTTTACCAAAAAGTACTTACCAAAATACGGACATACATTGGTTTTCAATCAGGCCTCTTCATTCATGTGCCTGTTTGTGTCAATCATATTTTTCTCCACCCACCACAGCATGGGGCAATAGGGCAGCCCACATGAGCCATTGGCTCCACTTATTGTGAGTGAATACATTTTGCTTGTGCACTAGGTGCACTTGTGCCTAAAAAGAAATTCACTTCAGTGTCTGGTACTCCTGGGTGAATGAGGACTTTTTCTTTAAATGAAAAAGTCTTTCCTTTTTTAATTTTCTTTTGTTTTTCCTGAAATGTGTCTATGTCATTGGAATGCCAAATATGCAACTGCTCCTGAATCCCTGTGGTCTGCTTTAAACGTTTGCTTTGAGGCGAGGCTCTCTGACATTTCCAAGCTGTTCATCTGCTATACTCCATGAACATCACTTGCTTCCAAAAACAAAGAGGGTAACTGCTGGACATCTTTGAGCATGATCATGTGCAAGAGGCTCTGCAAAGTACATGAAATACATGAGCAAGCTCAAATAAAAGCTAAACATTATTTAGCAGAACTTTGACATTCAAGCTGTTCTGAGAAAAGTTTCAGTCTGGATCTTCAGTGCCTCCTTTACCTGTACCAACCATGGGGTATATCTACAAGGATGGCGATAAATAGACGCAAAGCGCGCTTAGCGCTTTTCTATTTATCGCCGTCTATTGCTTGAATATATCACCCTGTTAGCGCGTTATTTACAACGCGTTTCCCCAGGGCGATATAATTACCAGCGATAGCGGGGAGATCGCCGTTTTGCAGGGAACATCGCTGGTTTTCCAGCGATGTTCCCTGCAAAACGGCGATAACCTTGCTGATACGACCCACAGGGTCGTATCAGCACAATCCACCCCCATAATAGGTATGCTGAAGTCTGCATTTTAGCAGACGTTAGTTTCCGGCGAAAACAGCTGTTTTCGGCCAAAACTAACGTCTGCTAAAATGCTTTGGCAGCCTTGTAAATATCGCGATGTGCACATCAGCGATATTTACAAGGTTGTCCTACCCAGTGACGCCCCCTTTGCATCTCATTAGAGATGCACAGGGAGGCGTTGGGTAAAAGGGTGCTAACATGCGCTAATGCATGTTAGCACCCTCTTTTTAATAGGGCGATATTTTTATCTCTGCTTTTTTGGCTTTAACTCCTTCAGTGCCCATGACGAGATGGTCTCGTCATGCAGCGCGGTTGCGCTGTGCCCATGACGAGACTATCTCGTCATGAACCCCGCCCGCTAATGAAAGGGCCGGCACAGGGCGGGGAAAGGGCGGGGCACTGAAGGGGTTAAAAGCCAATAAAGCGGAGATAATGCCCTTGTAAATATGCCCCCATGTCCCCTTCGTTTTTGCCTACTCAATGACACATCAAATCGTGTTTACAATTTAAAAACCACAAACATGGCATCAACTCTGCAAATAAATTGTGTAGTTCTGTCGTCGTTCTTAGTTGTATCATTCTGAAAAATTTGACACAAGAGGTGACCACAGAACTCGCCAAAATCCCTTTGCTGCCTAAGGATATCACTCATTCCCGCTTGAGTGCAGACTGGTGGCTCTTCCGCTAAGGTGGAGGAGCATCGCCCCACTGCTCATAGAGCAGGGAAAAGGGAAAAAGAAAAACGATAATAACAAGGTTATTATCGTTTTATTTTTGGTTGCTACGGGCTGGGTTGGGGGTGGGGCTGGGGCTCAGTGTGGGAGGAGGAGAGGACTGTGCACACTAAGGGGTATATTCACAAGAACGTGTGATAACTACCGCAAGAGTAGCGTGACGTAACTTCCAATATTGCAGCCCATCGCGGGAAAATAACCCTGTGTCAACGTGGAATTCACAACAAGGCGGTACCATGCGATAGTCCGCCGACACCGCGGACAATGTCTGCGATACAGCCACCACGACGGAGATAATACCACAAACCACAACACCAAAAAACATGCAATGGGCCAAAACGCGATGAGGAAATCAGCAATAAGCAGCGCCAGGCCTGCAACACACACCTGGCAGGGCGAAAAAATTACCATAAAAAACACCCACATCCAGCTGACCTACACCCAAGCACCATGGAGGCAGCCGGAGCAGGTGCAGAGGATGAGCGCAACTCCACAAGCACCCTGGACGACCAGCCCGGGACATCGGGGACAGGAAAGGGCAAGGACAAGAAGACGAGGAAGACGAAGTTTAGTCCCAAGTGAACAGGATCATAGTCACGGAGGTGATGGAACACCATCAACAACTCTTCGTCACCTCCAGCGTGTCATTGGGCACCAAAACTGGAATATGGCGGGACATCGTCGACAAGGTGAATACCGTAGGGGAGCACAAGCGGACAATGGACGAGGTCAAGAGGCAATGGAATGACATCATGCGGAAGACCAAGGAGAAACACTCTGTCAACCAGAAGGCAGCAATGCAGACCGGAGGTGGGGCCCAGCGCCACAGCTCGTGCTGGATGACATGGAGGAGCTGGTGTTGACAGTCATCAGTGTGGAGACTGTGGCCGGAGTCGGGGGTCCGGACACTGCTTGACAGGACACAACACAACCCCAACAGGGGGAGTGACCACCAGGTACTGGGGGGATGGGTGGAGGTGGGCATGATGGCACACGTGTACAATCAAGCAGGGCACTGCACACACCCACAATGACCCAGGTTTCTCGCACAGACCCACAGATAGTCACAATGTACAATGCCATGCTGTCAGAATGTCAACCTGTACCATGCGGCTACATACATGTGGACACATTGTAATACACCATCTCCCCTTCACATCGCAGGGGCATCGTCAACTCCTCCTGCAGAGCAGTCCCAGCGACTCTTCATTGATGACGAGGAGCACAACACCAGCATCGACGCACAAGCTCTCCTAGACATCATTGACCTCATCCGCGACTCACCTCCTGGATCGGGCAGCCCAGCTCCATCGAGGAGGCCCCACCCACCACCCAAACCACCCAGCAGGAGGCACCCACAGCCCCGGCACCCTCTCAGGTCCCCCAGCAACAACAAATGGCCTTCCAACGCCGTGTGCTGGAGGGCCAGAGGGAGACGGCTGAGCAGGTGCGGGTGGGGTTCGAACTCCTGGCTGCCAAACTGGACGCCATCCTTGGGTGTCTATGTCGAGCCCTGACTGACATCGCTGGAGTCATGACGCGGAGAGTAGAACAGCTGTCCGCTCAGAGTGGCTCCAGCGATACAAGCCGTGAGCTTGAGGTTCTGGACTTTTAAGAGTCCAGAGGTGTCAGGGAAACAACACCCGAAGACCCCTGAGTTCCTTCCTGTCTCGGTGCACAAATAAACAGAGACGCGGGTTTCTCGATGGTGGCGTCAGAGACCAAGATTTATTCACTGCAGGGACACAGAAGTCATAGGAACCACACAGAGGCAGAATCTACGAGACTGTTCAAATTGCATTAAGTGGGTTGTTCTTTAAATACACGCAAAATGTCTTTAGGCAACATTACACGAATATTTCTCATGCCCAACCCGGTATCCCAAACAAACAGTAAATAGACATCAAACAATAATTAGTCGTAGGTTTTCGGTATTCGATCAGGTCCCCTCGATAGTTTTCCATTCTTTGCCTGATCCTCCCCATCATAAAAATCGTAACCTCCCCATTGTAAAAGCCCAGAAGGAGAGGACCAGAGCCAGGTGCAAAGCATTGAAAAGTAGGATAAGAGGTGTTTATGGATCATAAACGGGCATGGCTACCGTCTTCGGCCTTTCAGTAAGGACAACGGACACGAGAACCAGTATAGCAGGACTGGCCTCAGGCAAGGGAGGCAGCTTGATTCTGCCTAGTCATGCAGCGTCAGCCTTTCTCGGGGCTCGAGCTTACGTGTCCTTAACAAGGTGACTCTGCCGGGGTCATCGTCCGTTCATTGACTATGTGAGGGCAAGAAACAAAATGGATGCCGTAACTAAAATGGATGCCATGACTTTACAACAGAATGCCCTATTTCTCAGTGAATTCATGCTAGTTGCGTATAATGGATCATTTGCGGTTCATTGGTACCGAAATCATGTCAGTACTACGATACCGAATTCACGGGTTCGGATCGCTACAGAACCTCAGACCGTCCTTTTGCCCTTACATAGGCAATAACTTACTCTATGTCAGAGTCCATTTCTATGTTCATCAGGTCACTGATATGTTGTTGAAGCATTACTCTATCCCGTGGCGTATCTCTAAAAACAGGTGGTCTTCTTACGCATGTTGAAACGCAGAGATTACATAAGGCAGGACCACACTGAACAATGAGACAGCACGAAAATAAAAATACCAACGCAACACCAGTGACTATCAGAACCTTCCATCCCCACGCAGATAACAGGCTCCAGAACCATCCCATTAATGACCAGTCACCTTCCTCTACATGAATAGAGTCAGAGATTTTGTGTAACTTAGAGATGGCCTTATATACCGTTGGCGCATTATCTGGGATAAAACACAGCAGCTCGATTGGATCATCTTACATACTCCACCTCGATCTGCAAGTAACACATCAAGGACCATACGGTTCTGTAACGTCATGAGGCGATCCGCTTGAAGCTCAGCTGTCAGGTTACTAAGGGCACCCGCAGTTTCGGTGATAGTGGATTCAACTACCCGTGTTAGTTGACGTAAGTTTCTACTGTTGGCCATAGGCCCCCAGAATGGAAGGAAACCTTTGAAGAAGTCTCCTGCTTCTTGGCCAGCAGTATCTTCTTTACTGAAAACACCTCTCACAACTCTAGTTTTGTGATAGTCCGGTGCAGCAGTGTATGTCGGAGGTAATAGTTGAGCGATATAACATGAGCCTGAGAAGTCAGCAGGCAGCCATGTATATGCTCTGTCTTGGCAAACAAAATAGGTACCCTTAGCAGCTAAGAATGCAGGGGAAGACTGTGACGGGAAAACATATGTTTCGATACAGTCACTCTTCCCTAGTCGAGCTTTCGGATTCCTCCCATTTCCTTGCAAACAGACCTGACCTTGGTGGGGTACCACCCAGATCGGAGTCGAGCTTTTACGTTTGTTCTCACCCAGAGTAATGCCATATTCTGTAACATTCCAACCCATGTAAACTCGCAATTCATCCTTGGGAATGAACGGAGTGTTTTTGACATCCCTAACCATGTCAGTGATTCCTTTTACCAAGGCTCTATTAGCAGAGTTATACCTAGTGGAACGCGGAGGTCGTGGAGGATAGGTCTCTAGGGCATAAGCGAACATGGTCTGAAATGCCCAGAATGATCCATTATAACTAAAGGGCAGAACTAGATAAGGGATGCCCTTGTCCATGGTATGTGGTATCAAACCACACACTCAGCAGTTTGTTGTGTTAACCACTAGTTGATGTTGGTGCAAGAGCTGAATGAAAGTGTTATTTATAAACTCAGAGCGTCGAGCTTGCTCGTGGGCAGGAAAAGGATGGAAAGAATGAAGAGAAACAACAGTCGGAGAAACAGGAACATGGGTAGATACTGTAGATGTAACAGGTGTAAAGATCAACTGAATACCAAAAATAATTCCGCCTACCAAAGTTATCAAAACAATTAGAAGTGTCAGAGTACATTGCATTAGAAAACATTTGCTATATAATATGTCATATAGTTTTGTCTTGCGCACATTTATGACATTAACCCGTCGCAGTTAAGGAAGCTCCATCTTCTACAACCGTTCGCAACGGATGGTTTGTACCTGTTAAAAACTTGCCTCTGTTTACCCTGGGAGTTCCCAAAATAAACAGAAGAAACCGACCTTGTGTCTGGTTCCCTGCAAATTAAACAAGGCACACGTTACGACCCTACGGTAACCCAGACGGCAAGGTGAGAGAAACAAAAAAACAAAAAGATAAAAATTTAGAGCAAACTTCCTGACTGAATGGAATGCAATAAGATCAAAAAACAGTTTTTCAAACAGAAAGGTAATTATGCAATGTCATTAGTTCACAACATGAGAACGTAGATTATATCTGTACTTTCTGGGTCTTGTCTGATCTTGAAATAACTGGTCTATAGGTGCGGAACTGTTCGACTTCACAGGTGACAAATGTTCACTTTGTACAACACTCGGTCCAGGATTCAAAAGAGCAGTTCCTGCTGAGGTGTCAAAGTTCTGTGTTTCAGTTCGTGGGTGGTCCGTTATGTACTCTGCATCATTGAAGGGGATGAGCCTAGGAACAGGTTCTGTCTCGGATACACCAAATCCCTGTCTAACCCAGTTGTCATAGGGGAGTGGGAGAGGGACACGTTTCGTATGGCTAGCGTGCACCCAATTCTTCCTTCCAGCTAGGCGTACAGCAGTTCTCGTTGTTAGGAGTACCTGGAACGGACCCACGAATCTTGGCTGGAGGTTCAGAGTTCGTTCAAAATTCCGCACTACCACTTGGTCGCCTGGTTTCAACGTGTGTCCTGGACTCTCTGGCAGTTTAGGCAAGGATTCAAATACCTGTTGACGAATAAGGCTTAGTTTAGCAGTCAGGTCATAAAGATAATCAATCAACATTTGGTATTCGATCTGTTTGAATTCCTTTGGCCTAGGGACTCCCCAAACATTAGCAGGACGACCGAACACAATCTCATATGGGCTAAGCCCTACTCGAGAGTGTACAGTCGCTCTGGTGGACAATAGAGCTAAAGGCAGTGCATCTGGCCAAGATAGACCAGTGGAAGCTTGAATTTTAGCAAGTTTCAGCTTCAGGGTGCCATTGTACCCTTCAACCAAACCCTCTGACTGTGGGTGATTCGCACTGTGAAATTTTTGGGTAATACCCAGACCCGTACACACACTCTTCATAACTTTCCCTACAAACTCGCTTCCATTGTCCGACCAAACAATCCGTGGCATACCATACCTGGGGAAGTATTCTTTGAGGAGGATTTTGGCAGTGGACATAGCAGTGTTATCCTTTAACGGATATGCCTCAATACATCTTGAAAAGGCACAGACTACCACTAGGACATATTTAAGATTGTTACACCTGTCCATGTGGATAACATCCAACTGAATCACTTCAAAGGGACAAGAGGGGGGAGCAAAATGACCAGTTGGGGTTCCCTTGCCAGGATTATGCATCAGGCATATCATGCAGTTTTTCACCACTCTTTCCGCACACTTAGTAATTCCATCATTCTTCCATACTGGAGCTAACATTTTACAGATCCCTTTCGAACTAACGTGCGCCGCTCCATGCGCCATCGTGACTACCGCAAGTACATACGCATCAGGTAACATCCAACGTTGCTGCTCAGACAAATCAACCCAACATCCACTTGAATCCATTTTACCCGTTTTCTCCTTCCATTCATTCTTCTCATTTTCAGTTGCTTCATTCTGGATTGCCTTCACACTTTCAATCGTATTCTCACACATCCCTGATTCAGCAATCCATCTTGCAGACGTTGCAACGTACATTCGGCTCATCATGTTCTTAGCCGTTTCTTTAGCGACCTCATCAGCAAACGCATTCCCACGGCCAACATCCTCCGTAATCTTTCGATGTGCACTGCACTTCACAATCGCAACTTCATTCGGTAGGGTCAGGGATTCCAATAGATCGCTGACTAACTGTCCATGTTGGATCTTAGTCCCATGGGACGTGAGAAAACCTCTTTCTTTCCAGAGACGTCCAAAGCTATGTGCTACGCCGAAGGCGTATTGGCTATCAGTAAACACATTCACTCTCTTTCCCTCAGCTAAAACACACGCTCTTGTTAATGCAATTAATTCGGCAGCTTGGGCAGAATTCTGACTTACTCTTGCAGTCTCAACAATCGTACCCAAAGTCGTAACTGCATACGCGGCCGTCACATCACCATTCTGTAGTTTGAAACACGACCCATCGACATATAAAGTGCCGTCTGGATCTAGTAACGGAGTATCTTTTAAATCAATCCTACCTTTTGTCTCTTCCTCAGTTTTGAAACAACAATCATGGGGCTCTGAATCACTTGACTCTAGAGTAGTCGGCAACAGCGTTGCTGGATTCAATATGTTGCATCGCTTGATCTGAATGTGACTTGCCAAAAGTGTCAGCTCATAGCCTGATAGTCTAGCACTGGTGAGGTGCTGAGTTTTCATTCGATTCATGAGTGTATCCACAGCATGTGGAACCATGACTACTAGCATGTTGTTCATGACTAGTCCAGCAGACTGTCGGATAGACACTGCAGCTGCTGCAGTAGCTCTCAAACAACTCAGCAATGCTCTGGCTACCGGATCTAATGTGGATGAGAAATATGCACAAGGCCGCTGTTTGTCACCAAATTGTTGCGTTAATGCACTCAACGCACAACCTTCTCTTTCATCGACATATAGTGTAAACGGCTTACTGTAGTCAGGAGTACCCAACACAGGAGCTGAACACAGCGCATCACGTAAGTCGGAGAAGCTCTGTTGACATTCATCAGACCATGGCAAAGGGCTCGGAACACCTTTTCCAGTCAGGGCCACCAATGGTTTTGCCATGAGAGAAAAATTTGGGATCCATTGCCTGCAGTATGACGTAATACCCAAAAACGCACGTACTTCTCTCTGTGTGCTTGGTACAGTCATCTGCGAAATTGCCTTGATTCTCTCTGGGGTCAACCTTCTTCCCTCCTTTGACAAAAGATGACCTAAGTAGGTCACTTCTTGGCAACAATATTGCAGTTTAGAAGGTGACACCTTGTGATGTAAATCTGACAAATGACGTAATAAAGAAATTGTAGCTGCTTTGCAAGTTTCCTTGTCATCAGCAGCCAGTAAAAGATCATCTACGTATTGGATCAGAGCAACACCAGGAGGAAGTACAAGAGCATCTAATTGACTCTTCAATGCTTGGCTGTAAATTGAAGGGCTCTCACAATAACCTTGCGGAGCGCGTTTGAATCTGAAACTGCGACCTCCTAAGGAGAAACCAAAGATGTCTTAACTTTCCTCGGCTATCGGAATGCTGAAAAAGGCATTCTTCAAATCGATCACTGTGAACCATGAAGCGGAGGCAGGAATCAACGTTAATAATGCAGTGATATCTGGTACCACAGGAAACTGCGGAATCACTATTTTGTTAACTTCTCTGAGATCAATCACAAATCTGTAGATTGGAGGTTTGGACGGGTCAGTGCGTTTCAAAATCGGCAGAACAGGACTATTGCAGACATTTCCTCTAGTTTCCTCTATCACATCTTTCTGTATTAAGTCTTTCACAATCAGTAAGAGTGCACGTTCACCTTCATTCGAAATCCGATACTGTGGGATTCGTGGGAATTTAACATTTGCTTTCAGACTTACCACATAAGGGGAAATTTCCAAGAGGCCTACATCGTTAGGACCAGTCGCCCAAAGAGTATCAGGGAGAGAACGCAGCTCCGGTGGGAGCTTATCCATCGACATATACATTGGAGAGATGACTCTCTTGCCTAATGTGAGCTGTACTCCCGAAGGAGAACAGTACAGTGTCGCATGCAGGCGTTTCAACAGATCTAAACCAAGCAGATTCTCATTACAACCGGTTGTTAGAATAAGGGGTGCTTCTAGTTCGCATGGCCCAACAGAAATTGACAAAGGACTAGAAACAGGATTGTGAACAGGGGCGCCTGAGAAACCTACTGAAGTGTTCGTTAAGCCAGACAAAGGTGCGCCAGGGAGTTTCGCATGCATAATTGAACTTTTCGCCGCACCAGTATCCAAAAGAAACGGTTCGACCACGCTTGAGGTAACTACTGCGACATAAGGTCCACTCTGATCAACTGGAACTGATACTACTCCCTCTCTTTGCCTGCGGCTGTCCTAGTACTCGCTTCTCTGAATCTCTTCATTATGTTCACAATAATCTTCAACATGATACTGTGGAGATCTACCTGGTTGCGCAGGTTGTGCATTTCGCTGATCGAAATAATTTGATTGGCGATCAGCCTGTGGTGTCATTGTACCACGTCCTCCACCTCTAGGAGTTTGCATAAACACAACATTACCTCTCTGAGCTGGGACACCACTAGTCTGTGCGTGCAGTACTGGACACTCATTCTTATAATGACCCTCCTTTTTACAATAGGCACACTGATTCCATGCTAACTGTTGTTGGGAAAAACCATAATTAAATCTTTGGGACGTCCTTTGCTGGAATTGTGGCTGTTGCTGAAACTGGGGTCGCTGCTGTGAATCTGGCTGATTCGAGCGAGGCGGATACGCCTGTTGCAATAGAACTTTAGTCTTTAAATCTTTCGTTTTCTTTTCTGACTTTTCCTTCTCTTCTTTTTCTCTATTCTCGTAATACTGAGCAGTTGCAAGTATCTGTGCTGTCGTCGACACTGCCCATGCACTTTCAGAATCCTTTAACTTGTTACTAAGCTCAGGTAGTAAATTAAACACGAACTTGTCGACAAACAACCTCTGGCCTCCTTCGGTACTCATATCTTGCCCACTGTGGTCTACGAAGGTCTCTTCAAATCTAGTGAAAAAGTCAGAGACACTTTCGTCATTCTTTTGCTTGCATGCCGATAGTTTATCTCAATTAACTCGTAGCGCTGGCATCAGCGTTTTCATCAGATTAATTATTCTGCCAGGTAAGGCAGCAATCAGAGGTTCAGGTTTAGCACCGCCAACTTGTTGCCCATCTGCTGCTACAATAGCTGGCCAATCACCTCCTAAGGCGACTGGGTGGTTCTCTTGCCGAATCTTGGCCCATATAGGCTGTGGCACTACATTGCCAAATAGCATTTCAATGTCTGCCAAATTCATGACACACGCTTGAACTGTCTGCGTTAATTCTTTGTAATAACCAGCAGGATTTTTACGCGGGTCCGGCAACGCCTGTTTTACTGCTAATACTTCGGCCCGCTTCCAAGGGATGTGTATCCACACTCTCTGGAATTGTGCCGGGGCAGCTGCAATACCATTAGCCCCATCAGCTTGAACTGCATTACGCCATATCGGTGGAACTTCCCTCATCGGATATTGACCTCGTCTTTTCCTAGTAGTAATCGGTGAACCATCAGGGTTCCTTGTCGCTCGAAGAGGGGAATCATCCCTATAAGCTAAAATCAGTTCTATCGCTCCTCTTACTTCTGAACCTATCACCATTCCTGCGGCGAATTTCTGCTGAATATTTATCAGATCAGAGGGGACGGAATCTAAGTCATCATCTTCCCATTCTTCACGCACAAGAGAACACATTACGTCAAAAACATAACGTTGAGTTGGTTCATTCCATTGCATAAAGGTATCTAACACTCTTCGTGCATCATACTTCACAGCTTTCGACATCCACCTAAGAGCTGTCGAATCTAACATTTCTCGTTCCTGAGGACCAGGAAGCTGGCTACGTCTCTGTATAGAGTCAGAAACGGGGGTCCCAATTAAAGACCTGTAGAGAGGAGTTAAGATATTAGTTACAGAGTCGGTTATTTTCCGACGAACGGAAAGCGGAGTCAGAATGTTCACAGAGTTCGGGAGCAGGGCAGCTGAAGCAGATGAAATAGTAAAGGTGGGAGTAGCAGGTAAAGCAGTTTGCGAAACGACAGGCAAAGGCGGAACAGGCGACCCAGGAAGAGGGGGTGCCGAAGGAACATTAACCAGGAGCTGGAATCAAAGGAAGTGGAGCAACTATTCCAGGCTGACCAGCAGCTGGCTGTACAACAGGTAGTAACTGTGGTGCTGTAATTCCCTGTGCGTACGGTGGAGGTGAATTCAACAGGTAAGACAACAGAGGATCCTTTTCATGATCCTCCATCGGCTTAGTAGGACAAGATGGCAATACAGGGTAACATTTATCAATTGCCAAATTATATTTCCTATTCGCCACCTCCATTGCTTTCTCAGTCTCGTTGACATGCAGCTGCCTAGCAGACTCCATTAAAGTCAACCCTTTCTCTTTCTGTTCTTTCTTCGTCTTCCTAATTTCTCTCTGTTTGGCTTCTTTGCGCCATACGCGAAAATAATCAAACATTGCCGGCCGGGCTTTTCTCTTAAACAACTTCATTTCTAGATTGTCTAGTATTTCGGTTTCGAAGCTACCATGCGGTGGCCAACTAAGGACACCATCTTTTCTGGTATAACGGACCCATACTTCATTATACGTAATAGGACCCACACCATGTTTACAGTAGAGTTCATATGTAGGAGTTCCAATCGGAGGAACTGAACACGAATCCTCCAACCGGGAATCCCCGTTGCAACGTAACCAGGACAGAAAACAATTACTACTGGTAGTCATGACAAACAAAGACAAATTCCAACCAAAAATGCGCAGAGAACTCAGGCCTATTAAATGAACTAATACCAAAACAAAGATTATCTAAACAAGAGCAACCAATGATAATCTACGAATTAAACCAGAGCAACAAAGAACAACCAAACTGAGCGTAACCCACTTAATACTTAACTGAAATGTGGAAGACGTCACCAAGGAGAACCCGTCTACGTCTCGCCGTACTAAGGTCTGCACCTCGGGTCCAAGACAGGGCGACAGTCAGGGCAGCGGTCCTCTGTAGCCGTCTGGGAATGGGAACCCTCGTGGAAGAGATCGTCGGGCCACTTTTACGACATGCAGGGATCGATGAAGCGGGGTACCTCCCTCCGGAATCTTCACACAAAACTTCTCGAACTTTTCAGGCTTTGGACAGGTACCGGATGACGTCGCCCCACGTTGGGCGCCAATTTGAGGTTCTGGACTTTTAAGAGTCCAGAGGTGTCAGGGAAACAACACCCGAAGACCCCTGAGTTCCTTCCTGTCTCGGTGCACAAATAAACAGAGACGCGGGTTTCTCGATGGTGGCGTCAGAGACCAAGAATTATTCACTGCAGGGACACAGAAGTCATAGGAACCACACAGAGGCAGAATCTACGAGACTGTTCAAATTGCATTAAGTGGGTTGTTCTTTAAATACACGCAAAATGTCTTTAGGCAACATTACACGAATATTTCTCATGCCCAACCCGGTATCCCAAACAAACAGTAAATAGACATCAAACAATAATTAGTCGTAGGTTTTTGGTATTCGATCAGGTCCCCTCGACAGTTTTCCATTCTTTGCCCGGTCCTCCCCATCATAAAAATCGTAACCTCCCCATTGTAAAAGCCCAGAAGGAGAGGAGCAGAGCCAGGTGCAAAGGATTGAAAAGTAGGATAAGAGGTGTTTATGGATCATAAACGGGCATGGCTACCGTCTTCGGCCTTTCAGTAAGGACAACGGACACGAGAACCAGTATAGCAGGACTGGCCTCAGGCAAGGGAGGCAGCTTGATTCTGCCTAGTCATGCAGCGTCAGCCTTTCTCGGTGCTCGAGCTTACGTGTCCTTAACAAGGTGACTCTGCCGGGGTCATCGTCCGTTCATTGACTATGTGAGGGCAAGAAACAAAATGGATGCCGTAACTAAAATGGATGCCATGACTTTACAACAGAATGCCCTATTTCTCAGTGAATTCATGCTAGTTGCGTAGCGAAAACACTGTCATGCATATAATGGATCATTTGCGGTTCATTGGTACCGAAATCGTGTCAGTACTACGATACCGAATTCACGGGTTCGGATCGCTACAGAACCTCAAGCTGGCACACATGCGGAGGCTCATGGAGGACATGGTGCGTATGGAGGCGGAAAGGATGGCAGCAACCGCTGCACAACATCGAAATGTAGCTGGGATCTATCATGCCCTGCAGACCTCCATCATGGCATTACCACCACAAGGCGTGGCGCTGATGAATGCTGCTGCCCCCACACCATCCACATCCCCGTACCCTGGTGTGTCAGTGCCTCACAGTGCGGCAGACGTATCCACTCAGGCCCCTGATGTGTCGGGGGCACACAGTGCGGTACTGCAACACCCACAGGGGGTGCAGGGCAGACATTCGGGGATGAGGACATGGATGGGTTTGTGATCAGGAGGCACTAGCATTCATTTCCTCTACCTGGCCTGTTTCTGCTTGGTGCCGCACATGGCCTCATGACCTTCCACTGACCCCCGATACACTCCGATGCACTCACCTTGGACAGCGACATGGAATGCCACATGTCATCCCCGGATGGACTCTGGCTGGCCCTCCATGGGCCCATATTGTGTAGTGTGCTCGTCATCGCCCTGTACCGCTCCAGCGGCTTAACTGCACTGGATGTGCAAATAAACATCCAGTGACGCACTCCTGTGTCATGTCTTTAATCATTCATGTATGAATGTGGGGATGAATGTAGGGACAGTGATTTCCCTTGCGTCAATGATGCTCATCCTGTGGGATGCCAGTCAGAGGTTGACACATTGCATATTGTGTACCGGGTCCCGTGAACACTACAACAGGGACACACGCATCAGTCACTTCCTTGTCCGGACATGGACTGGACCATGCCCCGAGCCCACGAGTCATTGTGCAAGCCCTGCGCTGGAGATGGGGAGTCGTTTTATGGAGGCCCAATTTGTTTTTGCCGCAGATGATCGAACACTGGCTGGCTGCAGGTGTCCAGGTATTGTTGGGGGCCCGGGTCACTTTGAAGTCTGTAGGATGAACAATCACTTTTGTTCAAATTGTATTCTGGTGGGTAATGTCATCAGGAGTCACAGACTGCAGTTTCATTCATTAGTTAATGGATGTTAGAGCTCATCAGAATTCCAGAGCTGCCATCAAATATCAGAATTACTGTTTCACTGTCTAAATGAGGTGGCAAGCTGTAAATCTGCGGTAGCCACCTACCTACCGTTACCACTGATACATGATTGACCAAAGTCTGACGAAAATAAATGATAATTGTTTGGACATTACCGCATTTGCACATCTCAAGATGCTGAACGATTTCAGAATTTGTCAATAAAGTCATGAACTGGAATTATATATTCATACACCATATAATAATGTTGCATTGTTTCGTCAACGGAAATGAGGAATGGCTGTCTTTTGTATTTGACCGTGATTTGCCTGAGATTCTTTGAGCCTTCCTGCCATTTGTGCCTTAGGATATGACATGCTGTCTTACATGAGTGAGTATTGTCGTGTAGAAGGCTCTGTCTCTGTGCTTGGGTCTTCAGCGAGTCCTGCATACACACCTGGAAGGCTTATATTCAACCTTTTCACAAATTTAGGCACATTTTAAAGTTTCAAAACCGAGTTTTTGCTGTATGTGAAGAGAGAATTGGTATTCTCATTCTTGAGCGGTGGCTCTGTCCACACACTTAACCTAAATAAAATGGACAATCTAAAATTAAATATTTAAAGACCCTCGCCTTTGGATGGTGAAATGAAAATCACTGCGAGTTAGCCACGTTAATGGCACAGAATGCAGATTCAACTAACATGATTTCTCTCACTGAAGAGAAAAATATCTGAGGCCATATGCTATTGCTGAACGGTATACTAGGAGATAATTTAGCAGATTTGTGATGCTTGGAATCCACATGACTCACAGTGCGGCAACACCATCACAGCCTTTACAGCAACTGTGGCAGTCAAATGTTTCGAAGTAAGAGCCCCATGATCGAGCAAATAACATAGAACCTTACAGAAGGCAAGTTTAATTTCCAGTTTGTGGCCAAAATCCCCAAGTTCCCAAGACAAAAACGTTGCTTAATGTATCCCTAAATCAAAGCCCGTAGCAAAATCCAAAGTGTTCTCATGCAGTCTAGGTTCAGCTAAGCTGCATATTAACATGTTTTTGTTAATGTTCTGCATTGTGTCAAGGATTCCACTCGTGTGTATATTTATTAGGATAATTCCATAGTGTTCAGTTCTGTGATGTGAAATTTCCTATGTTAAAGGAAAAAAAAGGAAGAGTAGCAGGCCTGGAGATCTGTGTCACACAGTGGATACAATGGCAGGGCTATGAGACTGGTTTCCTGTACTAAAACAGGATATGACCTTTGCACTTCCTTTGTCTCTAGTGGGATAAAGGCAAGAGAACATCATGGAATAGACTACCTGCCCGAAAAAGTTGCCAGAGAGGTACATTATAGGAAAAAACAAAATCAAGAAGGAAAAGATATGCAGTATTCCTAAGGAGTCTGTAGCAGCTCTTAGAACATGTGCAACAACTTCCGGTTGAAAGTCCTGTCCAGTCAGAGAAGACCGAAAGCATGCTGTGCCAATGACCTACAGCTCAGCGTTTTTACCTACTTTTGATAGATTCCAGTCTAACAGCAGCTGCCACTTCATAAAAATCTTCATAAACGACAAGGACACAAGCAGACCCCCACCAAGGAGATTACTACGCTGCTGACCCCATTCTTTTTGGCAGTTATAAAAAGCCGTTCGGGCCCTCGACCCTCAGACCCCCGTACCGATGACCGCTTGAGATCGCTCAAGTCCCAGAGGACTGATGAGGGACATCGCAGCGCTCTCTGACACCAGCCCGTGACTCACGTCACTTTAGCATTCTCCCTAGTATGCGCTTGTGTGTCACTTCCGGAGGGGGGCGGGAGGGTGAGGCAGGGTTATTACGCTCATTGTAGCAGTTGTTAGATCTCAAACAGAAATTATTATTGCTATCAATATAGCTGCAATGACACATGTATCATTTCATGTTAACGTGATAATGTTTAATTTACCCTCCGGTATTTGATAGATGTGACAAGTATTGTCTTATCAATCATCTGCTCTTGTTTGACCCAAAAAACAAAATAACAAAGCTTGGAAAAAACAAGACGAGCACAGTGGGTGTATGATGCAAGATTGAGATTGACTAGAAGATGAATACATTTTTAAAAAGTCTAACTTGCATAAATATCATTTTTGTAGTTGAATACATTAATTATGTGCCTTGCAAATCATAACATTGGTGGTGGGCAGTTATGCATGAATGCACTCTTTACAATGTTCATTATTGTTTTATAACAATGGGTACACCAGAGGAGTTCTGACACTGCTGTGAAAGAGTTGAGCCATATCTCATTTTCAGCACATGAAGCTCTTTCAAAGGTAGACAGCGAAAGCTCTTATCAATGGCAAAATACAGGAGCAGAAAGCAAATCATTTTGGGGTTCCTGCGATGGCAGATATAGCAAAGGAAAATGACAAATATTCAAACCAAACGGTAACAACTTTAAAAAGTTGTTGGATAAATAACGAAAGAGTAA
Source organism: Triturus cristatus (assembly GCF_964204655.1). Taxonomy (NCBI): domain Eukaryota; kingdom Metazoa; phylum Chordata; class Amphibia; order Caudata; family Salamandridae; genus Triturus; species Triturus cristatus. The sequence continues at coordinate 1,057,659,213 of NC_140589.1, forward strand.
AAATGAAGGAACATTCTGAAGGAAAGTAAAACATCAACAAAGGAAAAATGTAAATGTAGAAAGAGAAGTCAATCCGAAAAAATGAGTAGTCATTAAACATAGAGGGATAACGAAAACCCTAAATGTGGGGTTTGCCCCCCAACAGCCATGAAGGTTAGTGTCTGTGGAAAGGTGGAAAGTTAAATAAAGAGGAATATATAGGAAATTGCAACCTAAAGTTTTCTGATTTCATCAGTACTCAACCAAAATGGATGCACCCAATACTGTGAAATGACTCTTACACTTTTGAGTTCTTCTTTCTGACGGTAGTGATAATATGTTCATGCAAAGATGTTTCTCTGCTGAAGAACAAGTTACTTACCTTTAGCAATGATAATGATTTCAGCTCCTGCGGAGCCCTACTTGGACAGTTCCCAGGTGCCAGACTGGACCTGGATTTTTTTTCTGTCGCAGCCATTCACAGGCACCAAATGGCAGGTGACAGAGGCTGCAGGCAGCACTCAGAAGCAGTCCTCAAAGACACTGGATTTAGAGACACACTTGGATTGGAAGGCGCCACAGGTCTGTCTTTTTAGCCCAGGCTTCCATCAAAGCTAAAAAGCAGAGGGCAAAAGTACAGCAATTATCAGTCAAAAGAAAAGAAACAGATATCCTCAAGCAGGAAGGCGGGAGGGTGGTAGTGAATCTGTGAGAGCCGAATGGTGCATCAGAAATAATTTAATTCAAGGTAAGTAACTTGTTCTCTCAGGGGATGAGTGTTCCTGCAGAATTCTTACTTGAACCACCCACAAAGGACCCTTTCAGATAGAAAGCCGACGATTGCCGCCATAATCTTAGATCAAAAAAGACCGAACTCCTTTTCAAAAAAAGATGATGCTGAAGGGATTCCCGCAGAGATTTGACAATGTGCGGGACTGATGGAGTGAATTTAGGGACATGGATTAATACCCTGGGTGGGTCTGAAGTCTTCCGTGCATGGCAATCCTGATCATATTGAATTGTAATGGGGTGTTAATACAGTGTCGAAAGTTTCTGTATTTTATCCACTGGTATTATGCTGTATAAATAAATTAAAAAGAGAATAAAAAGAAAAAAATGGTTCACAATCATGCATATTCAAACAATGTCTTGTGAAATAATGCAAAGAGCATCAAATAGTCACTTCAAAAATCTTCTGCCTAGGCACTCCAACCAGCAAAGCAGATGTGCCTAAACACCCATTCATGGAGTGAGCACAAAAAGCTTCAAGCAAATGTATAAAAGCGCCTAACTTCCAGTCAAATCCATCTAAAGACCTCACGGTCTTCTCAACTTAGGACCTGCAAATGCTAAGTCATATGATTGGGTCCTGTGAATATAATGATATAAGGCCTTTATAGGGTGCAATCTATAAAGTTATTTCTCACACCTTGAGGGGTAATGAGTGTAATGACAAGACCTGATTGTTATGAAAGTCAGAAAGTACCTTCTGAAGATAAGACGACCTGTTGCTGGGTGGTTACTGTATTCTTGGTACACACAGTGAAGTTTGGAGACACAGAAAGAACCTGCAATTCATTAAAGCATTGGGCACATACAATAGCAAAAAAAGAAAACCAGTTTTCATGCACGAAATTTGAAGAGGCATGAATGTAATGGCTCAAATGGTTAGCCAATCATAAATATAAGGATATTATTCAAGCCCCATGAAGGAACTAGCAAAGGTCTTGGGAGAAAAGAGTTCTGTAACACTTTCTATAATATGAACACAACCACTATCATGAACAAAGAACCGTGATGTGAAGATAGAATACAAGATGAAGTAGCAACTAGATAGCCTTTTCCTATCAATATTCGAAGTCCTTTGTCAGCTACCCATCAGGTGAACTGCTGTCAAGGCTGTCAGATTGTCAGTCGCTCACACAGGCACGCACCACTGACCTGCTGTCTTGATCTCAGCGGGGACGATGATCGTAGATAAGATCCCCAAATCCCCCGGAGTGCAACCCCGGCAGGAGAACGGAACTCGACTACCGAGGGCTGGACCCAGGGGGAAAAGGAAAACACACAGGACCGGGAGGAGGAGGATCCCTTCAGAGACGTGGCAGGACGGTAGGGAGACTCTCCGGGGCTACGGACAACCTGCAGGGACGAGAAAGCGGGAGTCAATGATGCAAGGATGGACTGTACACAGACGGACTCCGCTTCACGTTTCCTGGTAAAGTACCCACCTGTTACGACACAGGAGGGGTGGAAGTAGCACAAAGTATCTCCAATACAGGGAATTCCTCGAGGGAAGTAGTAAGTTCTAGGTAGCGTCTCTGGGGAAAACAGGAATGTCTGCCACCACTGGTCCTGTAGGTTATGAAACAATACACTAGCACTGCTCGCAATGTTTCGATCGTGCTCCGGGAAAGAGTGTTACTTCACACTCGAAAATTAATACCAGGGGACACAACGTGCACGCACAGCGTGCGTCCGCAGTCTCCTAACGGGATGGAACCAGCACACGAGTGCGGGTCTCGGAGTAACCAAGGTTACGCAGGAAGCGGACTTGGGAATGGAGCATCCGCAGTCTCCTAACGGGATGGAACCAGCACACGAGTGCGGGTCTCGGAGTAACCAAAGTTACGCAGGAAGCGGACTTGGGAATGGAGCTCCCGGGCGTCTCTCCCGGGTTACCTGATCTGTTCGCTGGTTCCTGGTCTTGTCGCGTCTCCACTCGGCGCCACCCTCTAGGTGGAACGGGGCTGTCCTCGGCTCGAAACGCTGTAAAGTCTTCTAGCTGAGATCCGGCGGGGAACACCCTCCGCCACAGGTCTCCACTGAAAACAGTTGACAAGCACCTTCCGCTTCCCGCGGAAGTGCTTAAGTAGCCCTTTCCGGGACTTGCGCCCCGGGGCATGCAGGGAAACGTAGTTTCTTTCGCGCGTTCTTCGCTGTTGGTCCAATGTCAGCGCTCGTGCGCTGGTGATCGCTACAGTACCCCTTCTCAAGGACCGACGACTCGGCGGTCGTCCCGGTTTACCTGGATGTTCCTCATGAAACTGCTCCAACAACTCAGGGCAATGGAGGTTTTCCTCGGGTTCCCATGTCCTATCCTCCACCCCAAACCCCTTCCAATCGACCAGGTATTGAACCCTTCCCCGCACTAGTCGGGAATCCAGAATTACTTCCACCTCGTACTCTTCTTGTCCGTCTATGGTGATAGGCTGTGGTTTTGACGTTAAACGGGTACTGCTGGGACATGGCTGGAGCAGGGACACATGGAAAACGGGGTGTATTCTCCAGGAACTAGGCAACGAGAGTCGCATAGCAACGGGATTAATAATCTCCTCTATGCTATAGGGACCCACATATCTTGGTTTCAGTTTATCTACCCCCTTTAAATGCAGATGTTTTGTGGAGAGCCATACCTTGTTCCCCACTTGATACTCTGGCTCCGTGGTTCTTTTCCTATCCGCATAGGTCTTTTGCATGGTTTGTGCAGTGGCTAGATTTTGCTTGACTTCTAGTAAGACCGCCCTGAGATGTGCATGGTGCTCGTGGATGCTGGGTATGGGGGAGTGAACTGGCCATTCAAACGGAAGCATGTTGGGGTGATACCCATAAGTGCAATAAAACGGAGAGCATCCTAGTGTGGTATGTTTGGCATTGTTATAGGCGAATTCGGCTAACCATAACAAGGTTGGCCAGTGTATGGGGTTTTGCAGGGTGAAGCAGCGTAGGTATTGCTCAAGGGTTTGATTTAGGCGTTCGGTTTTTCCATCGGTCTGTGGGTGGTAGCTGGAGGAGAGTCGTGCTTCTATGTGTAACGTGTTGCATAAGGACTTCCAGAAGCGCGACGTGAACTGCGTGCCCCTGTCAGTTATCAAGACGTTCGGGATTCCATGAGCCCGGACCACATGTTGGAGAAAAACGATAGCGAGCTCTGCGGATGTGGGTAGCCTTCTTAGCGATATGAAATGGCCCATCTTCGTTAAGTGATCAACCAGTACCAAGATGACTGTTTTATCGTCACAGGGGGGCATCTCCACGATGAAGTCCATGGATATGGTGTGCCAGGGTCGTGGGGGAGTAGGCAAGGTTTGTAGGAGGCCCACTGGTTTTGTATGAATGGCCTTCCCCTGCATACAGATGGCACAGCCATGGATGTATTCCTTTACATCTCTCCGCAGTCCGGGCCACCAAAAGGAGCGTTCCACACAGGCAATGGTCTTATGGATTCCTAGGTGTCCTCCTAGGACAGAATCGTCGCTCCACGTCAGGACTTGTCGTTGTTGGGTCTTGTGTGGTACGTATAGCGCATGATAATGATAGGCTAGTCCATCTACTTCGGATCGGTGCTCTGATTCTTCTTGGATCCATGCTGGTACATCTAGGTCCGCTACTGTCACTCTTACATCTTCGAGAAAGTCTTGGGAGGTAATGAGAGCAATGACATCACTGGGTGATGGGGTTTCAGTTAGGATGAGCGGTGGATTCTGCGGGGTTATGGAGGTATCGTCCCCCCATTCTCCTATACGAGAGAGGGCATCTGCCTTCCCGTTTTGAGGTCCTGGTCGGTATTTAATCACAAAATCATAATCGGAAAAGAATAAAGTCCACCGTAACTGCCGAGGCGTCAGCGCCTTTGCGGTTTTCAGAAACAGAAGATTGCGGTGGTCGGTATAAATTTCCACCGTGTGCAAGGCTCCTAAAAGGTAGTGTCGCCATTCTTCGCACGCCCTCTTGATTGCCAGTAGCTCCTTGTCGGAGATAGTGTAATTGATCTCACTGGGTGTAAGCTTCTTGGAATAAAACGCGACAGGGTGGAGCTGCCCGTTAACCGGATGTCGTTGTGAGAGTACCCCTCCCAGGGCGTGTTGTGATGCGTCTGTTTCGAGAATGAATGGAAGTTGTGGGTCTGGGTGACGTAGGATGGGAGCCTGGGTAAATCTGTCCTTCAACATCTGGAATGCTCGGTCTGCTTCCTCTCCCCACTCGAACGGGACATTTTTCCGTAGCAGTTGGGAAATGGGGCGGATTATCTTCGAAAAGTCCTGAATAAATCGCCGATAAAAGTTGGCAAAACCGAGAAAGCTTTGCACGGCCTTGACATTCTGCGGGGTTTTCCACTGGGTGATGGCTTCCACCTTACTCGTTTCCATTTGGAAACATTGGGAATTGATGATGTAGCCCAAAAACGCGACCTCCTGAGCGTGAAAGAGACATTTTTCAAGTTTAGCATATAAGGAATGCTGTTGCAGTCGCTCCAAGATGGCTTGGACGTGAGTGATGTGTTCTGGGAGGGTAACGGAATAGATTAAGATGTCATCAATGTACACCACGCAGAACACATCCAGATATCCACGCAGCACCTCATCCATGAAGAACTGGAAGGCCGCCGGGGCGTTGCAGAGTCCGAAAGGCATCACCCGATATTCGAACAGACCGAACTTAGTTCGGAAGGCGGTCTTCCACTCATCGCCTTTTCGGACTCGCACCAGGTGATATGCTCCGCGGAGGTCGAGCTTGGTGAAGTAATGTGCTCCTTTTAGTTGATCCAGAAGTACTGGTATGAGGGGAAGAGGGTACCGATTCTTTATCGTGATCCTATTGAGAGCGCGGTAATCGATGCACGTCCTCAATTCTTCGCAGTCTTTCTTCGGTATGAAGAAAAGGGGAGAGGATGCTGGTGAGGAAGAGTGTCTGATAAATCCGGATGCCATGTTGTCTTCTAAGTATTTTTTGAGGTATAGCGTTTCAGGTTCCGTCAGGGCGTATACCCGGCTGCAAGGGATGTTTGCTCCGGCGATGAGCTCTATCCGGCAGTCATACTCCCGATGAGGAGGCAATCGAGTCGCCTTTTGTTTATCGAAGATCTCCCGATACTCTCGATAGTGCTCCGGCAGGGTTATGGCACAACAGTACCGTTCTTGGGGACCGACTGCCGCTAAGTGCGTGGCTGGGGTTTCTTCGTGATCCGGTTCTTCTTCTTGATGCTTACAATGTTCTTGACAATACACTGAAGTCATGGTAACGGTGCAATCAGTCCAACTGATTACTGGGTCGTGTAACGTCAACCAGGGCATGCCCAGGATGAGCCGGAACTGGGGAGCGTCGATGAGGTCAAATCAGATACATTCGTAATGGTCCGACCCCACCACCATCCGAAGAGCCCGCGTCCGGTACTTCACTGGCCCAGAAGAGAGGGTCGTCCTGTGGAAATATGGATTTTTCTGGTCAGTTATGTCCCCTATCTTGGACCCCAACGGTTTCATGTATGAATCACAAGTACATGTATGTTCCCTCCAGTTCCAGTTATGAAGACGCAAACATATGTGCGTCCACCGTCAACATGTCCTCTTTCAGATCCGCCATGAATAGGCCGGATATTCCATTCCTAAGTATGAAAGGCCACCGGCTTTATATGGTTCACTTATGCCATTTTACAGTCCAGGCAAGTAGGCCCTGATTCTGTCTTTCAGCTTTTCTTGCCTTCTGCCTCTGAAAGCTCCAGTCTGAGCCTGCATCTGTGACCATGAACTTTGTCTCATTCCCTGCGCAGCTCACGGTGCCTGACATCAGCTTGTTGCCTGCCAAGAAACTGTATTTCACCTTCGAAATTATCTGCTCCGCTCCCTGCCCAATGCATTCCTGTCTAGTAGTTTAAGTAAACATTCTTCCAGCTACCGAGCAGAGGCCCGGCTTCTCTGTCTTTATGCAAGTAATTCATAGCCCTATTATTATGGAAGACTTCTGCCCTCGCATCTAGTGTAGACACTTAGACGCTTGTACACGCACTAACAGTCAGTATAGTCAGTATAGAATAAGATTCTACTCTAAGAGACCTCTCTTTTGTGATACCATAGTTCTTTAAACATAGGATGTTAGATATGATTTGGGATTAGGTTGACTCGACCCTCCAGACTTCTGTCGCCACATGTAGAGCTAAATGTCAAGTCCCCTTCACCCCCTAGTTGCACATCAATCACACGTCATGCTGCTACGCGCGCATTTCTGCCAAGTATTTCTGCTGATATTACGAAATTCTTTCATGGAACCACCCCATTATGACATCATACCTGATGACGTTCTTTAGTTACACCCAGTTACGCCCACTTTTGCTACGCATGTATGTTTTATCTTCACTATCAATTGTTACGCCTCCTGCATTTGCTTCACTGTAATGCCTATTGTATAAAAGTGATTACTTATCAATAAAGTATGTACTTCACTTCCTGAACCTCCGTGGTGATGGAACCTGGAGTCAACGATTCGAATCGTCCATTGGAATAAAGCCCATTCCGAACCTCTAATATCACGGATTCTGCCTCTTATTTTACTGAGCTATTTTTATTATGTTTCTGTATCAAATTAAGTCCCGGTAATTAAATTATTTACCACATGAATGGCGCCCGAACAGGGACACTTTCTCATCTCACGCGCCGGAGGTGCGTTGCAGGCCCGGTCTCCTGCCACAGCTGGACGGACAACAACGCGTACCAGCAGGATTTCCTGTATCTCCCTCCGGTCAAGCGGGGGCGACTGAGGCTGCGATCAACACCCAGACGAGGCGGTGAGAAGTGCGAAGTATCCCGACCAGAGCCTAGCTGAGAGAGCAAGATCCGAGGTATACAGAGGCCCACCAAGTTCCGAAGTCCCGAAGTTCCGAGGTTTCCGATGTTCCGAAGTTTCCGAAGTTTTCGAGTCGAGTCCAGTCCCGTTCAGTTCAGTTCCGTTCCGAGGCCTTCCGTTCCGAGCTACCCGGTGAGTACCATTGCCGGGGAGGCGTTCTGACGTGCACATAGGTTGTGCCGGTCAAGACGGGTTTGGGTACACAAATCCGGTCTGCACTGTTTCAGCAGTGTATCTGTACTGTTTAGCAGTATATCTAGTATATCAAGTATATAAATTCAGAATAATTCAGTTAATGCCAAGAATTATGTTTTGTGATTAAGTTTTCTTAGATCGTCATCATCATTGGTGCTCACTTAAACGTTAAATGTGAAATGTGTTAATACGTCCTGCATATTGTGGTGTGAATGACTGTTCATTATTGTGTTTATTGTATTAAGTTTGTTCAAGATCAAGTATCAGATCAGTTCTCAATATGCCGCTCTTTTCGAAACTAAGACAGATCACAACTAGAAAAGGGGTACTCGAAGAAGCTGTTCCTATTCCCCCTAGGGACACTCCAGGGTACTTCATGTATCATAAACACGGCTTAGACGCTATATTATTTCTTGATTTATGGGTAGACTACACCAAGGAGTTATCAGAAAGTCAGAGGTGGCCCGCAGCTGGGACCTGGGATGCAGAGTGCATCATGAAAGTAGAGGAAGAGTTATGGAAAAGGAAAGCCAGACAGTCACAGAAAGACGCCGTTGAGTTATGGCGTAAAGAATCTCATAGACGTACAGAAAAAGCACTCAGACAGGAAGAGAAAAATTAAGAGAATTCAAATAAAGTCCGAGAAAATCTATTAATTGAAGAAGGTACACGAGTGAAATCAGAACAAGTAGACAGACAAAGAAATGCCCTTAGGAATGGTATGTATCCCCTTCTGGCCGAGGGATTACCTAAGGCTACTCCGGAGATACCAAAAGACTTGCCACCCCCATTGTTCCCAATAAAAATGCATCCTAAGGGGCATCCTAGAACAGCAGAAGATGTTTTTCTTTCCTCATATTTAGATGACGCAGCTCCCGAGTATGCTAACCCCGCCCCACATAGACCGTCTGCCGGGGAGGTTCAACGCCAAGATCCTGTATCTGTATCCCTACAGCAACAAATCCTGACACAAGTTCCGGCAAGCACATCTGTTTCCACATCTGTTCCTACAGCTGCTTCTACAGCTGTGTCCACACCTATAGTTGCTGTATCACGTTCAACGAATCCTTTCACGCCCGATACCCCAGACGGGGCTACCAGAGGTGCTACCAACATTTTTTCTACGCCACCCAGAATAAATAAACTTACTTTTCAAGAATCAGCGCATCCACGTACGCCCAAACTCATAAATTCCCGCACGCTTAAAGAACTTCTTGTGGATTGTAGATATGACCCTGTGCCCGGCAAAGAGGACGAAATGATCCTGGCATCATTACGTATCAGACGAGCTGCGGTGTATTTAGGGAAGCTACCAGGAATGACGGTGCATCTAGATAATATATACCATTTTGTCCAAACAGGGCGAGATTCTGAATGTATTAACAGAGCTATGGAATACCAGAAAGTGGAGATACAGGGGGAACTGTTACGTTTCCTCATAAATTGTGTGATCAGAAATCAAGACCGACCGGGGGTAGAACCGGAAACAATGGAAACTCTTACCAGATGGAGCCAGAATATATCAGAAGGGAGACATGATAGGCAAAAATGTATAATAGCCATGTGCCGAAAGATCCGTAAAGAAATAGAACGCCTACACGAAGAGAGATTAGCGGTAGACCAGTTCGAACAAAACGAGGAGGAGGAAGGATCAGGACTGCCCACAGGACAGTCAGAAACCGTAGTCTATGTAGGTAGAGGAAGATCTTGTAATAGTACTAGATGTTTCACTGACCCGATACGTCCGATATGTCCAGATAATAACAGGAATTTCCAAACACCTATAATAAATATAAGGTCCCCCGAGCATTCGTTCCAAGCCGCTGACAAATTACTCCGAGAACGAAGGGGTTATCATTTACTCGATTCTATGGATGAACAAGAATTAGCCAGGTCAGCCGTTCATTGGGTTGACAGTCCCGGAAAATATGGTGATGATACAGTAGCACACACATTTTTGAACCTCACCCCAGATGAACAGCGTTTAGCTGGGATTTATATGATTCAACAACTTCTTATACTTTATAAAAGCCAACATTCCGATCCTGGTCTTTTACCTGATATATTGACTGAATTACTCACGAATAGATGGAGAGGTTCAGGTACTAAGTTAATTAGAGATATACTAGAATCAAGAAAGCAGTACATTCTTTTTGTATGCCCAGAACATGTCTCACTGCCCATCAAGGAAAGAACGACGTATTACATGGACAGACAGAATCCCTTACGAGAAGTACACCCAATAAAGGGCGAGGACAATGAGTTTAAACGTGTATTTGTATATACGCCCATATCGAAAATAGAATTGTTAGAAATGAAGAAAGTGGTACCCAGTCATGACAAAGACCCAGCGGGTTTTCACCGAGAAATTAAAGACATGTTACTCATGGGAGAGTATACCTATCCCGACATTATGACAATATTAAAGGTATTAATGCCTGCTGGCATTTATGAAAAACTCAAGGAAAAAGAGTGGGAGGTGGGAGACCAAAAGATAGACTGGACAGCATTAGAAAATGAAGAAAAAGCCCGAGGTCCAGGTTCGGGGCTTGGGGATAAAACTAAAGCACTACCAGGTTTACTAGTACAGGTACTGCCACGTTTATTAACTACGAAAAAGGAAGACTGGGGTGCAATCTCAGCCTGTAAACAAAAGCAAGATGAAGACACTAGTGATTTTTATGCCCGATTTGAAAAATGTTTTGGTATAAATAGTGGCATAAAAGCAAGTAGCGAATCATACCCACATCTGTTTGTGACAAAATTAGTTGAAAATTCCTTGCCCCAAGTGAAGAATAGAGTATTAAAATTCGAAAGTACGGAGGAGGAGCCTAGCGCGCATCCAAGATGGTCGCGTGAGCACAGGGCTCCCCGGACCCTCGCTGCTCCTCGGAATTTATCCTGACAATATCCTGATTTGGTTTATGGAATCTGGGAGATGACGACCGGCTGAGCACGTATCTCCTTTCAGAAACTTAATCGGACCCGGGAATCCTGAGTTATCGTTGTTTGAACTTTTGGGACCCACCCGACGGAGGTGCCCGGGGCGAAGGTGAGCCGTGGGGCCGTGTCGCAGTTGAACAACAACGGCTGCGGCGCGGTGCCAGGGGCCGCTCGGCCACTTTCGGTTTCACTTTCAGACCTCAGGGGGCTGGCCGGTGGAGCGATTGAGGTGGCGGGGTGTTTCCCTGACCTCTGCACAAGGCTTTGTCACCACCTGCCACTAGAGTGCCTATCGCCTTGGGTCCCCCCGCACCGTCGTACTGTGGCCTCGGGTGAGGCGCTGGTTTCCAGGGCCGGTATCCCAACTACTTTTGTCCGGCGGTCCCCCTCGGAGTCCGTGGCCTCATGGGGGGCAAGGGGGGCCCCGAGGGGCGCAAGACTAAATCCTCCCTCCGTGGAGGATCGGTCCAGACCAACAACATGGACCGCTATACTCAGGGCAGAGGCTCTCCTGGAACGGCCAGTCCCCCCTCAGACGTCGCCGGTGGTGGCACATCCGTCTCTTCGGAACTTTCCCTACAGGACATCATGGGCGCCATTGATGGCATCAGGGAGACCATCGCCACGCAATACGAGGCCCTGGCCCGCAAGATCGATACGGTGGCGATTGATGTCACCTTAATACGGGCGGACCTCTCCAAAACAAACGAGAGGGTTCAAACTCTCGATGCGCGGACCTCCACCCTGGGGGCGGCTGTGGCGGACCTGCAGGCCGCGCTCGGCGACATCAAGGGGGTCAATGAGCAGATGGCCCGGCGGCTGGAGGACTTCGAGGGACGGGCCCGACGCAACAACATCCGTGTCATCGGCGTACCGGAGTCCTCCGACGACCGCCCGGTTGACCTCCTGGTCGAGGAACTCATCCTCCAACAGCTGACCCCTGCGGGCTTGAGTAAATTTTTTGCCGTTGAACGGGCTCATCGAGTTCCGGGCGGGCGGCCACGGCCGGGGCCCCCCCCGAGGCCTATCGTGGCCAAACTGTTTTACTACAGAGACCGGGATGCGATTCTGCAGGCCTCGCGGGTCCATGGCCCGGTTCGATATGAGAACTCATCCATTAACTTTTATCCGGACTTTACTCAACTTGTCCAGAAACAGCGGATGGGATTCCAGGGGGTGAAACGTCGTCTTCGTGAGCTGGGCCTAAAGTACTCTATGCTCTACCCTGCCAAACTCCGAGTGGAACATGAGGATCGGACTGCCTTCTTTGACTCTCCTGTGGCCGTGAGTGACTGGTTGGACTCGCTGATGGACAGAGGTGGCCGTCCCGGGCCCTCTGCGGGAGCCAACGGTGACGGGTCCCCTTTGGAGTGACTCTTGGTCCTTGATTTTGCCAATTTGCACTGCTCAGCTGGGTTGTACTTCTTTGGTTCAGTGTGTTTTGCTAGTACCTGTATGGGGGGCGGGCGGGGACGGGTCCCTCTCCTCCTCCGGGGTCTTTTTGTAGACTGGGGTTAGTTGGGCGACAGGCACACTGCAATTTGGGGGGGTTTTTTGGCCCGCAGGGGTGCAGGGTGGGGGGAGTTGGGTGTTGGGGGGGGTGGGGGGGAAGGAGGGGTTGTTTTGTAGTGTGGTTTTTGTTTGCAGGGCGAGGTATTGATTTTCTGCCACCTTTGGGACTTGTGCTGCTTGCGGGGGGACCTCTGATCTATTGGAGGGGATGGGGGGGGACGGGTTGAAGCTGATGTCATGGAACGTCAATGGGTTGGGGGACCGTATCAAACGGGGTGTGGTTCTGCAGTATTTGCGTCGTCTGACTCCTGATGTGGTGTTTATCCAGGAGACGCATTTGGTTGGCAATGTCTGCCATGCAATGAACAGGGGGGGATACCGCCTCGTGGCTCACTCTGGTTTCACAACTGGCTCCAGGGGGGTGGGCATTCTCCTGCGATCCTCACTTCCGTTGGAGATCACGAGGGTGGTCTCAGATGACAGAGGGCGTTATGTTTGTCTGACTGGGAGGTGGGAGGGGCATCCCCTTGCCCTGGTCTCAATTTACATCCCACCGGGCCTCCAGAACTCCACCTTCGCGGACTTGGGTCGACTGCTGCTTGAACTTCCGGATGGCCTTTTGCTTATGGGCGGGGATTTTAACTCGGTGGTTTCGGGGGACCTGGATCGTCACCCACCCAGGGCCCTCCCCGCTGCCCAGGCTTGGCTAGGCGGTCTGTTGGAGACCTTCGGCCTGGTGGATAGTTGGCGATTAATGCATCCGACCCAATGTCAATACACCTTTCACTCTGGGGCACATGGGAGTCTTTCTAGGTTAGACTATTTCCTTATGCCCGCGGCGCAGACGGGTCGAATTCGAGAGGTCAGGCACCTGGCGAGGGGTATCTCCGATCATTCCCCGCTGTGGCTCCTCTTTGACACCGAGTCGCGGTCTGCAGGGCGGATCGCTCCCATTAACCCGTGGTACCTGCGAGACCCCACGACCCGCGAGAGTCTGGTTAAGGCTATGGACCAATACTTTCTTGAAAACGAGGGGTCTGTGTTGTCTGCAATGTCCCTGTGGGAAGCCTTTAAAACTGTAATCCGCGGACACGCTCTCTCCCAGATAGTAGTGGCCAAGAAGCTCAGGAGTGAGGCGGTGGTGAAGCTGGAGACTGACATCTCGGGGCTGGAGTCGGCCTTGGAGGCGGGTGTCACTCCGGACGGGCTCCATGCCCTCAGCCTGAAACAGTTTGAATACAGATCTCTTGTCACCGACGCTGCCAAAACAATGTATAGGGAGCAGCAGGGTCGGTTGTATGATGCCGGGGACAAGGCGGGAAAGCTGATTGCGTGGCTGGACAAGAAGGAGAGAGTGAATCGTGTGGTCCCGGAGTTGCGTGTCTCGGATGGAGTGTGTGTGACTGAGCCTGGTGAGATTGTGGAATGTTTTGCCGACCACCTCCGGACTGTGTACTCCCCGGTGACTGATAGGGATGAGGAAGATTCTCGCCTTCTCCTGAGGGACATTGCTTTGCCTGGCCTTTCTGTCGAGGACCGTGAGCAGCTGGACGCCCCCTTGTCGGTGGATGAAATCGCGACTGCGATTCGGTCCCTTCGCTCGGGCAAGGCCATGGGTCCCAACGGTCTACCTATCGAATTATATAAGTTGCGCCCGGATAAACTAGCTCCCTTCCTCAGTCGTATGTTTCAGGAGTCCCTTGAGGCCGGTTCCCTTCCGGTCGACCAGCGACTGGCCACGATAGTCGTGATCCCCAAGGAAGGTAAGCCACGGGACCGCTGTGCCTCTTACAGGCCTATCTCACTGCTAAATGCAGAGCCTAAAATCCTGGCTAAAGTCCTTGCCAATCGTTTGTTGAGCGTTATCTGCGATCTGATTCATCCTGATCAATGCGGCTTCATCCCACATCGCAACACCGCCCTCAACTTGCGGCGACTCCATGGCGCCCTCGCCAGGGCAGAGTACCTCTCCGAACCGGCCGTGCTGGTTTCTTTAGATGCCACGATGGCCTTTGACACCATCGAGTGGCCATTCCTCTGGGCTGTCTTGACCAAATTCGGCTTTGGGGAGGGATTTCTTGGCTGGGTGAAGCTTCTCTACACGGGACCCATGGCTCAGGTGGTGGTTAATGGGCGGGTCTCTCGGCCCTTCGCTCTTGGTAGGGGTACGAGGCAGGGGTGCCCGCTGTCCCCTCTGCTCTTTGCTCTCGCCCTGGAGCCACTCGCTGCTTGGCTCCGCTGGGAGCCCTCGATCAGGGGGATCCGGTGGGCCCCGGGCTTTGAGGATCGGGTCTCGTTATATGCTGACGATATCCTCCTGTATCTTACCTCGCCGCGGCAGTCGCTTAACGTTCTCTTCGATGTTCTGACTTCCTACGGGAGAAATTCGGGTCTCACGATTAACTGGTCTAAATCCTGTGTCTATCCTATCTCCAGTGGCCCCCCTCTCCTGCCGCCTCGGCTTCCGATCCAAATATCTCTGTCCGGCTTTAAATACCTGGGGATACACATCTCGCTGGACCCGGTAGCTCGCTATGAGCACAATCTCCTGCTTCCACTTCGGCGTTTGAGGGAAGACACGGCTCGGTGGTGTAGGCTGCCCCTGTCCCCACTGGGTCGGGCCGCATTGTTTAAAATGATGTCCCTTCCCAGGTTCCTCTATGCACTTCAGAACTCCTTCGACATCATTCCAGTGGCCTACTTTCGGGAAGTAGAGAGCCTGCAGAGGAGACTGGTGTGGGACGGACGGGCGCGTATCGCCCTGGCCAAACTCACTCTCCCCTGGTACGACGGGGGCATCGCGCTTCCCGACATTCGCAGGTATTATTGGGCCTCACAGCTATCAGCCATTAACCATGCCACGTATGCGCCTGGCTTGAACCCGGCGTATGAGATGGATAAATTCCTGCTTCCCGGCGGTAACTATAACAGGGCGCTTTACTCCCGCTCGGCTGGACGGACCCTGACGGGCCCCACTAAGATCGCGGTACGGATTTGGAAGGCGGCCAATGTAGCCATGGGCTGGAGTGAGCGACTGACATGCGCTACTCCTTTATTTGCCTCCGACCGACTGGGAAGCCTCTGGACAACGAAGGGGTTTGACCGTTGGGACACGATTGGCATCAGTAGAGTGGGAGACTTATGGATGAAGGGCGCGGTCAAGACCTTCGCGGCGCTCCAGAGCGAATACGAGATCACGGAAAAGGAGTTCTTCCGATACGCCCAGGTTCGGCATGCCCTGCTCTCTGTCTTTGAGGAGGGGACCAAGATCCCGGCCTCTTCGCCCCTCGAGGACCGCATACTTGATGGTCATGTTCCCGACAGTACTATCTCCTTAATCTATAAAAAACTCATTAATAATCGGGCTGACCTATTGGTGCGCCTTCGGGAGACGTGGACGGGGGACGGGGTGGAATTAGACGACGAGGACTGGCAGTCCGCACTATCGTCCCCCAAGGAAGTCGCCATTCCGGCCCGTCTCCGCCTGGTCCAGTTAAAGATTCTCCACCGGGTGTATGTGACGGGCCCCCGTTTGGTCTCGATGGGATTCTCGGAAGATGGGCTCTGCAAGCGGGGGTGTGGGCTCAGTGCCACCTTTCTCCATATCCTTTGGGAGTGCCGGGAGGTGGCGGAATACTGGCGTCGGGTTCATGGGGTCATGGGACAAGTCACCGGGGTGGCGCTGCTGCCGGAGGTGCGTCGCTGTGTCTTGAATGTGTGGGAGCCCAATGATTATAACGCGGCGCAGACTCGGTGGGCGGCCCTGGGCTACATGATTGCTAAGAGGGATATAGCGCAGCTTTGGGGCTCCCAGCGGCCACCCACCGTGTCAGTATGGAAGGAAAACATGGACTGGTGTATGCTCAGGGAGAAGACGGTATATGTGGCCCGCGGTAAACCCGGGGCATGGGGTAGAATTTGGGGGCAATGGAACGTGTATCGTGGGGGTATCTGTACGCCCCCCCTAGTGGACACCGATATTGCCTTGTCCCCCTGACCCTTGATGGTTCCTTGCGACTGATTGTAATAATTGAATATAGATGTTCCTTTCCCATTACCCCCCCCGATCTTTCAGTACTCCCTCCTGTTGATAGCTAATTGAAGGTTTGGAGTAAGAGTCCCCCGGATGTAGCCTGACACACGCTTTTTGCCCGTATGCCTCGCCTTTTGTTTTTTGTTGTTATTAATGTTAAACGTATGTCTCCTGCTTCTCTCGAGCTATCCTGAGCCATTTACGGGGCTGGGCCCCAGGTGTCGCCTACTGCTTTAATTAATGTACGATCCTTTCTGAGTCTAGCGGCCGGCCCTGGTGGTTGTAGGCCCATGTTTGTAACTGCTTTATTGTTTTAATAAAAAATTTTGCAAAAAAAAAAAAAAAAAAAAATTCGAAAGTACCTGGCAAGGTAATACCCCATCACAAATGTTACAAATGTTACAGTACCATTACAATAGAATTAGAGAGGAACAAGAACATGAACAGAGACGCATGAAAGACACAAAAATGAAAATGCTAGTCTCCCAGACAGTTCCAGCTGAAAGTCATAAAAAGGGTACGACACAGTCCGGTGATTCAGCAGGACCTGTAAAAGGGACATGCAACTATTGCAAACAACTAGGTCATTACATACACGATTGCCCAGTCCTGAAGCGTAATATCGCCACAGGTAAAACACAAGAAAGACCACGGCCACCTAGACAGGATCAGAATGAACAAGGAGCCCCGCAGCATGCACAGTCCATGCCAGCTCCACAACAGTCTATACAGTTTGTGCCAGCTGCACCAGCGCTGCCTGTTGCTGCCACACAAACCACGACACGACAGCTGTACCAGACCGCACAGTATGACTATCCTGATTATCAACGATACGCATGAACCAGCCTAGAGAGGGAAGTCGACTTACCCCTTATCGAGGTCCCTGTAGACCAAGAAGGACCTTATGTACATAGTGAACTATTAGGCCAGGATAGAAAATTTTTACTTGATACAGGGGCAAGTCGAACAACTATAAAACGTAGTGAAGTTCCAGGGGCACCCCTCTCAGGCTCACAGAATATTTCCCTTGGTTTTTCAGGAAAACCTATTGTTAATGAAGTATCACAGCCTCTTCCACTTACGATAGGACCTTTGACCCGAACTACAGATTTATTGCTTACTAAATCATGTCCAGAAAACTTGTTAGGTATAAAAACACTGAAAGCTCTAGGAGCTATAATATGTTGTTCTCCGGAAGGAGTAAGATTGTTTTTACGCGATTTCAAAGGTCACTATGTGTCTCGAGACATGGATCCCCGACTGCAGACTTTACCTACACATTTATGGGCACAAGGCCCTACTGATGTTGGTTGCATGAATATTACACCATATCGAGTTACACTAAAGGCAGGAGTGGTACTACCACGAATGCGACAATACAAGTTACCACCAGATGCTGTAGTGGCTTTACTACAAATCATTGACGAGCTCATTGCCCAAGGAGTGGTTGTGGAAACAGACTCCAATGTATGTAATTCCCCGATAATTCCGATCCTTAAACGAACAGATCCAAAGGCCCCGCCAGTGTATCGATTGGTTATTGATCTGCGCGAATTGAACAAATGCATTGTGCCACAATTCCCTGTGGTCCCAGATATCTCGTCATTACTGACAGCTATTGATTCCGGAGCAACATTCTTTACTGTAATTGATCTCAAGAATGCTTTTTTCAGCGTCCCAATAGATCCGGAAAGCCAATACTTGTTCGGATTTAGTTTAAATGGACGTAGCTTTAAATTCACACGCGCACCTCAAGGATTTACAGAAAGCCCCAGCATCTATAGCCAAGCACTGAAACGAGAACTCGACAGTATCCACATGCCAGGAAACACTGCCCTGCTTCAATATGTCGATGATCTGCTGATCACCGCTAGAAGCGAACCTGAATGTGAGAAGGCATCACTGACAGTTTTACAATGTCTAGCCGAAAAGGGGCACAAGGTGTCCCCTTCTAAGCTGCAATTCTGTGTCCAGCGAGTTGTTTATCTTGGACACTCGCTGTCCAAGGAGGGAAGGCAGCTTACACCCGACCGCATTCAGTTAATAGCTAACATGCCGATACCCAAGACACAAAAGGAGGTGCGGGCTTTCATAGGCCTCACTTCATATTGTAGGCAGTGGATCCCTCAGTATGCATTTCTAGCAAAACCACTCATTCAATTGACAACACAGGAGGCAGCCACATCGACTGTTCTCCCTTGGACTCAGGAACATGCACAAGCTTTTGAAAGCCTAAAGAAAGCTTTATGTCAAGCACCTGTTTTAGCAACACCATGTTACTATAAACATTTTACACTCTTTGTTACAGAACGCGAAGGTACTGCTTTGTCAGTACTCACTCAGGAACAAGCAGGATCACACAAACCGTGTGCTTATTTTTCTAGTACATTAGATCCCGTAGCTCAGGCTTTGCCTGCATGCCTAAAATCAGTGGCAGCAACAGCTTTAGCAATCAGACAAAGCGATGCCATAGTATTAGGACATCCATTGACAGTTCAAGTACCACATGCAGTAGAGGTTCTCTTGAACCGCACACAAACACAACACTTGACTATAGCACGACTCACTGGTTATGAATTAACATTGTTTCAGCCACATATAGAAATCAGACGTTGTAGTACATTGAATCCTGCCACACTGTTACCTGTAAATGGAACAGACCCACTAGCTCATGATTGTATTGAAGTTATCACTATCACGACGAAACCCAGACAAGATTTGACAGACGTCCCATTGTCAGACCCAGATCTGACGTTGTATGTAGATGGTTCATGTATGAGAACCGGTACAGGAGAGTTAGTGGCCGCCTACGCAGTCACAACAGACACTGAAATCATTGAAACAAATTGCATAAATACCTTGTCCGCTCAAGCAGCAGAGCTCATCGCTCTGACACAAGCCTGTATTCAAGCCACAAATAAAAAAGTCAACATATACACTGATTCACGTTATGCATTCGGAGTTGTACATGACTTCGGCGTGCTGTGGCGAGAGAGAGGTTATTTAACTTCTCACGGTGCCCACATTCACGGACCCCTCATTCATGCCTTATTAGATGCAATACATCTACCCACTGCAATATCAATTATGAAATGTAAAGCTCATACGAAAGTTACTGATATCATTTCTCAAGGCAATGATCTAGCTGACAGAACAGCTAAACAGACTGCTCAAACTCAAATATCCGACATGACAAAGACAATAGTCCCGACACCAACACATTGCATGATGGTTAAGGATCCCGCTCTTGACGTAATTGACATACAGACACATGCTACTCCAGACGAAATAAAGAAATGGACTGAATTAGGAGGGATCCAAACGGATCAAGGATGGATGACGAAGGAAAAATCTGTGTGGTTCCTTCCTGATTCAATGGTCCAAGTCATTATTAACACTGTACATAGTCCAGCACATCTAGGAGAAAAAGCTATGCTAGACAGCATCCAACACATTTGGTTCAACAAACATTTACGAGCAGCAGCTAAACAAAAGGTTCGTACCTGTATGATCTGTTGTCAGTTTAACCCAGGAAAAAGCATTCCCGTAGAACAGGGTGGATTTCAGCCTCCTGATCACCCTTTTGAAGTCCTCCAGATGGATTATATCCAGATGGAACGATGTCGAGGATTCAAATATGTTCTCGTAGTTGTCTGTGCTCTTTCCCGTTGGACAGAGGCATACCCGGTTTCAGATTACACTGCCCCGACTACTGCCAAACAGTTAGTTCGAGAATTCTTCCCACGGTACGGTTTACCACGTGTTGTCTACTCAGATAACGGCCAGCCGTTCTCATCCGAACTAATGAAACACGTTTCACTCGGCCTCGTGGAAAGACATAATCAGACCCTGAAAATTAGATTGTCCAAAATTTGTAGACAGAAAGGTGTCGACTGGGTAGTAGCTTTACCAGTTGCACTCTTTTACATGAGAATGGTAGCACACTCGCGAACAGGGCTATCCCCGTATGAGGTGATCTTTGGCAGACCACCAAATATGTGGGGGACGCCTATACCACGCAAAATAACTGATATTGACTGTAACATGCTGACAGATTACTTGGCTTCCTTGATGTCTGCACTACAATCTTGTCGTTCACAGGTAGCTGCAGCTTTTCCTGACAACACTGAGGTGAAACCCCATGACGTAATTCCAGGAGATTTGGTCTTAGTGAGGAACTTTGATCGGAAGTCTCAGCTGGATCCTAGGTGGAGGTCGCCTCAGCTCGTATTGCTAACGACGAGGACAGCCGTAAAGATCGAAGGTCGAAAAGGCTGGATACATTCCAGTCATATCAAGAAATTTCATGGACTGTCGTCAGACGTAAACGACACACCTTGCGTGTCTTCCTCGATTGACTCAAAACTTCCTTTGGTTGAACTGAGTGATCACGATCAGTACAAACTAAAACTCAGGTCTAACCAGTCAGGCAATTTGATTGTTTAAGTCCTCTCCAAGGTGAATCGGTCGAATTTGTCTCTGACATGTATCCCTTAGACCTGTATAGAGAACAAAACAGAAGGATAAAACTGAAACGACATGTGTACTGTAAAGCACTGCGTAGTCATTGCACAGTGACGTTATTAATTTTGTTTTTCTTAAGTCTTTTAATAATTACTGCAAGTATATTGTTGCACATATATTATCCTATTTCTAGACATGTTTATAATGTTACTGCTGAGCATTCTTTTAGTGAATTACCTCCGCATGAGTTGTCTTATAGATTTGCGCTGCGCAATAACACGTTTATCAGTATGTTACATCATTCCCACCAGGTTAGCAATGCTAAAAATTGTTGGATATGTGGACGACTCCCTCCCTATCAGAATTATAAAGGAATTCTACCTCTCTTTCCATACCCGTTCACACACAACGGCTCCTGTGGAGCATGGTTTAGTTTAATTAATTCCCTAGATTCAAATTCTGCAGTTTATCAAGACAACTGGGTATGGGGAAATTTGAACTTAGTTTTACTTAAAGTCTGCTACCCTAACAAGGAGGGACTTCCCAAAAGAACAGGAACTGATCTGGAAAACGAAGTGTATGGATTAGGTAATTTTACGCTTAATCTTATGATCCTAAATGTCGAATCCGAAGCTACTCCAATTTTGCCCGCCATGTCAGTATTCCCAGTAAAAGGTGAATTATGTGTAAGAAAGAATGGTTCCATACATATGGGCCATAGTAGATGCACCACTATAATAGAATTTAGTGATCAAGGCAAGTCTACATTTAGAGCTTCCCGCCATTCCTACTTCATATGTGGTCAGACAGCATACATACGTTTGCCTCTAGATTGGGATGGTACCTGCTACATTGGATTCCTTTTGCCACCTGTTTTCCTAGCTCCTCCTGATTATTACAGAAATACTCATTTAGTACACAATAGAGAAAGGAGAGATCTCCCAATAGTCGACTACACTGAAACAGCATGGGAAAAATACACAGATTTCAATAAAGGTCTCTTTCCCTATATAGGTACCGTTACTAATAGTAAGCTGATACGTAGATTAACTAGAACCCTTGAAGCAGTAGTGAACGAAACTATTTCCGCTTTAGGCAATTTAACAGAAGAGCAGTCTGCTATGCGGATTGTTGTGCTTCAAAATCGTCTTGTCCTTGACGTCATCCTGGCCGATAGGGGCGGAGCTTGTAGGGTTATCGGATCAAGTTGTTGCATTTTCATACCAGAAAATTCGCCATCTGTATATAAAGCCATAACTCGCCTTCATAAGATTGTAAGCCAGATACATCAGAATCCAGGCACCTGGACTTGGTCCGGTTGGTTTTGGAGTGTATTATCTACCTTTGGATGGAAGGTCCTATCCTTCCTAGGTATTGGCTTTCTCATACTATTCAGTTGCTGTCTATGTCTACAATGTGGACCAGCGATCTGTGGTCTGTGTGCCACATCGTGTATTCCACCACCAAGATTTCATTCATCCCAGAAGAAAAAAGAAGAACAAATGATGCTATATGAACAGATCAATGGATTGATGAAGATTGATATCTCTTGACGGGCAAGTAGGGGACAAGGAGGGAATGTGGAAATATGGATTTTTCTGGTCAGTTATGTCCCCTATCTTGGACCCCAACGGTTTCATGTATGAATCACAAGTACATGTATGTTCCCTCCAGTTCCAGTTATGAAGACGCAAACATATGTGCGTCCACCGTCAACATGTCCTCTTTCAGATCCGCCATGAATAGGCCGGATATTCCATTCCTAAGTATGAAAGGCCACCGGCTTTATATGGTTCACTTATGCCATTTTACAGTCCAGGCAAGTAGGCCCTGATTCTGTCTTTCAGCTTTTCTTGCCTTCTGCCTCTGAAAGCTCCAGTCTGAGCCTGCATCTGTGACCATGAACTTTGTCTCATTCCCTGCGCAGCTCACGGTGCCTGACATCAGCTTGTTGCCTGCCAAGAAACTGTATTTCACCTTCGAAATTATCTGCTCCGCTCCCTGCCCAATGCATTCCTGTCTAGTAGTTTAAGTAAACATTCTTCCAGCTACCGAGCAGAGGCCCGGCTTCTCTGTCTTTATGCAAGTAATTCATAGCCCTATTATTATGGAAGACTTCTGCCCTCGCATCTAGTGTAGACACTTAGACGCTTGTACACGCACTAACAGTCAGTATAGTCAGTATAGAATAAGATTCTACTCTAAGAGACCTCTCTTTTGTGATACCATAGTTCTTTAAACATAGGATGTTAGATATGATTTGGGATTAGGTTGACTCGACCCTCCAGACTTCTGTCGCCACATGTAGAGCTAAATGTCAAGTCCCCTTCACCCCCTAGTTGCACGTTAATCACACGTCATGCTGCTACGCGCGCATTTCTGCCAAGTATTTCTGCTGATATTACGAAATTCTTTCATGGAACCACCCCATTATGACATCATACCTGATGACGTTCTTTAGTTACACCCAGTTACGCCCACTTTTGCTACGCATGTATGTTTTATCTTCACTATCAATTGTTACGCCTCCTGCATTTGCTTCACTGTAATGCCTATTGTATAAAAGTGATTACTTATCAATAAAGTATGTACTTCACTTCCTGAACCTCCGTGGTGATGGAACCTGGAGTCAACGATTCGAATCGTCCATTGGAATAAAGCCCATTCCGAACCTCTAATATCACGGATTCTGCCTCTTATTTTACTGAGCTATTTTTATTATGTTTCTGTATCAAATTAAGTCCCGGTAATTAAATTATTTACCACAGTCCCATCAACCGCTTTTACTAGTTCAGGGACCTCTTTCTTCTCGTAGGGTAGTCCGAGTCGGTGGGCATATCCCTGATCGATATAATTGCCCGTTGCTCCGGAGTCCAATAGGGCATCCGTTTCCAGCACATCCCGGGAAGTGAGCCATAGAGATACTCCAAGATTCAAATGAGCCACAGCAGGTTGTAGGGTATTCGCTAAGACAGAGGAGATCATTACACATGTCCTACCCAATTCAGAGACCTCATTCTGACTTGGGCTTCTTAGTTTTCCGCCGGTTCATCTTGTCTGAATGTGGCTTGTACCCTGGGAATGGAAGGTCTGCTATTGAGCGGGGTGCGGGCCCGGCATTCCCTAATAAAGTGCCCCCCTTTTCCGCAATACAGGCACAACTTCATTCTTCGACGTTTGTCTCTTTCCTCGGACGTAAGAGGGCCCCTGATTCCACCCAACTGCATTGGCTCTGGCCCCTCTATGGTTTTCGGTGGTTCACCCGCCGTGTCCTTTGGTCTCGGGAAAGAATACTTCATCTCTCCTCGGCTCTTGTCACCTTTTCTCTCCAGAAGGCGATGGTCGAGCTGTACGGTTAAGTCTATGAGTTCTTCGCATGTTTGTGGTAGTTGCACCACTTGTGCCAGGCCGTCTTTGAGTTCCCCCCGCAGCCCTTGGTAGAACAGGGTGAGTCTTTTTTCAGGGGGCCACTCTGTTTCTACGACCAACCGATTGAAGGTGGTAACGTACGTCAGTAAGTCTTGAGATCCCTGTTTCAAGGTGAGGAGTTCCCGATCCAATGACAGCATGTGGGACTTCCTATCGAACAATTTCCTTAAGGCTAGGCAAAAATCCGGAAAATGGTGCAACACCGGATCATTTCTTTCCATTAACGGGATGGTCCAACTTGCGGCGTTACCCCCCATGTAGGACATCATGAATGCCGTCTTAGCGGCTTCTCCTTGAAACACGGCTGGTTTGCAAAGGAAATGCAGTCTGCATTGGTTCAGGAAGGTTTCGAACTTCTTAGGGTCCCCATAGAAGCGCTCTGGGGGGGCTAAAGGGATACCAGTGTTTTGCAATACGTGGACCGTGGGCACCGTGTCTGCGGTTGTGGGGGGATATGTGGTGGCTGTGAAAAAAAACCCTCCAGTATCAACGGGACGGGCAGGAGGTGGTGGTAGAGTAGCTGGTCTTATGTACGAACCTTCCCCGGGGCCCCTACGCGCAAGACCCGCCACCTCCCTTCGTAGCGAGCTCACCTCTCTCTGTACACTCTGGTTCTCTAACCGGGTGGTCTGCACCTCCTGCTGCAGAGCCGTCAGGCTCTCCAACAACGAGGTCAGCACCACGTTAGTATCCATCGTCCAGGCTGAGTGCAAACGTGGGCTTGTCAATCTGTCAAGGCTGTCAGATTGTCAGTCGCTCACACAGGCACGCACCACTGACCTGCTGTCTTGATCTCAGCGGGGACGATGATCGTAGATAAGATCCCCAAATCCCCCGGAGTGCAACTCCGGCAGGAGAACGGAACTCGACTACCGAGGGCTGGACCCAGGGGGAAAAGGAAAACACACAGGACCGGGAGGAGGAGGATCCCTTCAGAGACGTGGCAGGACGGTAGGGAGACTCTCCGGGGCTACGGACAACCTGCAGGGACGAGAAAGCGAGAGTCAATGATGCAAGGATGGACTGTACACAGACGGACTCCGCTTCACGTTTCCTGGTAAAGTACCCACCTGTTACGACACAGGAGGGGTGGAAGTAGCACAAAGTATCTCCAATACAGGGAATTCCTCGAGGGAAGTAGTAAGTTCTAGGTAGCGTCTCTGGGGAAAACAGGAATGTCTGCCACCACTGGTCCTGTAGGTTATGAAACAATACACTAGCACTGCTCGCAATGTTTCGATCGTGCTCCGGGAAAGAGTGTTACTTCACACTCGAAAATTAATACCAGGGGACACAACGTGCACGCACAGCGTGCGTCCGCAGTCTCCTAACGGGATGGAACCAGCACACGAGTGCGGGTCTCGGAGTAACCAAGGTTACGCAGGAAGCGGACTTGGGAATGGAGCGTCCGCAGTCTCCTAACGGGATGGAACCAGCACACGAGTGCGGGTCTCGGAGTAACCAAAGTTACGCAGGAAGCGGACTTGGGAATGGAGCTCCCGGGCGTCTCTCCCGGGTTACCTGATCTGTTCGCTGGTTCCTGGTCTTGTCGCATCTCCACTCGGCGCCACCCTCTAGGTGGAACAGGGCTGTCCTCGGCTCGAAACGCTGTAAAGTCTTCTAGCTGAAATCCGGCGGGGAACACCCTCCGCCACAGGTCTCCACTGAAAACAGTTGACAAGCACCTTCCGCTTCCCGCGGAAGTGCTTAAGTAGCCCTTTCCGGGACTTGCGCCCTGGGGCATGCAGGGAAACGTAGTTTCTTTCACGCGTTCTTCGCTGTTGGTCCAATGTCGGCGCTCGTGCGCTGGTGATCGCTACAACTGCTGGATAAGCACTGTACTGGCCTGACGAGAATCTACCGCAATGTAATGGCACCAAGCTGCAAACACAGATCATATGCTGGTATGTGCTGTCTCAGCCAAGGGACAAAGGGAGCTAGACGAATACCTGTCACTTCTTCTAAAAGAGGACAAGTAGATAACCTTTCATCAGTCAGGCAAGCAATCTTAGTGTCTGAATGTTTGGATGCAACAGATTTCCCCCTTTCTGAGAAAGCAGGTTCTCTGTGATGGGAAGGAAAAAGGGGGGAGAACAACTGAGTTGAAGCATCTACGGTACAATGGATTCCTAAGCCAACATGCAGCAATCAGAATCACATGAGCTTTATGTACTCAGATCTATTGAGCAAATTAGCGGCACAGGATGAAGACACAGTGCAAGGGATAGTTTCATATCACAGACAGAGCATCCTGTAGGGCCCTTCAGTTGGGTGTTCACACACTTCCTATTTGCCATGTTTGCAAATACATTAATGTCTGGTCTGCCCCTAAGACAGACCAACTGGTTTGCCTCTGTGAAGCAACACCCATTTGAAATTGAAGGAGAACATCCTTCTGGGAAGGTCTGTCTTTGAATTCTTCTTCCCCGCAAGACCAGCAGAGACACCAAATTCACCCATCAGCAGCGAGCCTAATCCACCTTGCTTGTTCAGACAAAACATTGTATTCAGAATCAGAATCTGAGAATATTTCAGCTCAGGGAGCAAGAGTCTGAGAGCTAACTTGATCCCGCTTTGTTCCAGTATATTTATATGCAAATTTGCTTCCTGAATGGTCTATAAAGCATTGAATTCATCACTTCCAAATGCCTGTCCTACCTCTGTAATGGGCATGCCCAGACGTGGGTCCCTTGCTCACTTTGCCGCTGGATTCAAGCTAGCCTGGCTGATGAGGGGTGTTACCAGGATGCTTGTTTCCGGTCCAGGGAAGACATGGCATGGCAGTTCGTGCTGGACTGTTCCCATGAGGCACAAGGTCAAGACTGGGGTGGCGAAGTGAGCTAAAGAATGATGATGGATTCGACCCAGATCTGTGACTGGGAATGAGTGTCTGAAACATTTCAGCACTCCGTCCATCATCTCCTTGTGTTTGCTTTGTTCACCCAAGCTCTGTAATGAAGCACCCGTTGCTATTGTCACTTGAAGAAAAGGAATTCTGAGTGCATGACTAGCTAACAAATTGGCTGGACATGTCTACTATTGAACTTTCTAAATCAGTGAAAGTGGAATAGGAATTACATATTTAAGATGGACAAATTACAAGTTGTAATTTTGTCTTGGGTACCATTGTAGAGGTCCCATCCTCAACCTTGCATATGGAACCAAGAAAGATGAAAGATACACTCAGACCCATGGTTCACAGTACATACCCTGCCGTCTAAAACAGTGAGGTTTATGCTGATTAACAAGACTCGAGGTGGAAAAGGCCTCAACTGTTTGATATCTAGAATTGCGCTGAAAAATTGGAGGAGCTGAGTCAGGCCCAAACACGACTTCTCTGCACTCTCTGAGAATCTTAATTCATGCAAAAGAATGACTATCTCACATATCGTCTTGAGCAGAGGAATTTGCAAAGCCTTCAGAAGACAGTTTTCTAGCCAGTAAAGAAAATAACCATGGCAGTTAGCTGATAATGCTACTCACCTACTACATGCTGCAGCTGTTGAGATATGGGCCATGCTTGATTTATAATAAAATATGTGTAGGTGCCAAGCACTTTTGTTAGCAAACTATCACCCATTTCCTCCATTGCTACATTACACTAACATCACTTGCAACACACACTCCCTGTATAGAGAATGCCACATTTAGTTTGTAATGTGCAATGGAAGCTTGCAAGCCAGTTTCCCACAAAGAGGGATTGAGGGGGGTTGTCGAAGGGTTCTGCCCCCATAGAAAGTGTTTCCTTTGGCACTTTCCTTATTACAAAAACTTTGTGATTCCTTCACACACTTTCCCATAAAATTACCAGTGACACGTATGTGGCCATCGCCCTGTGCAATCTGCAGAGAGGCCAGCGACTGGATGAGAAAATAAAATGAGAACATCTTTAAGACACAGAGACTGTCAGAAAATCACACTACCTTTAGCCTCAACTTTAGAGTCATTACGTCTTGAACACCCATCCACTTCCTGAACTCACCCTCACACCTACAGGAAACTCAGTTTGCAGTATGCCCTATAGAAGATTCTTATGTTACATGAAGAACAAAACATCTGTGAAAAGAAAACATTTTTAGGACACAAGGACACATATAACATCCAACTTGAAGCAAAATATGTGAAATGTAACAGTGAATTTATCACTGATTTGGACCACCCAAAGTGCTTTTGAACAAATTTTTCAGAAATGAATCTTTGTGTTTGCCTGTAAAGGTAAGGACTTGAAAGACGGGCTCAGTAGGGGCCTGTTTCAAAGTCTGCATTGAAATACTGCTAGTGCTGGGCACCTACACAACACAGACCCCTTGAAAAGGCCGGGCCCACAACTTCCAGACCTGCTTTAGAATCACAATTCAGTGGTTCATTTTTGCAACATTTGTTTGATTAGATTTGAAAACGTATATAGCGCACGAATGCCCAAGGGCGTCTATGTGCTGGATGAAAAGGTTACCTGAAGAAAAGTAGGAACAAAGATTTAGTTGGCAAAGAGCCATGATTTTAGTGATTTTCTGAAAGATGGGCTATTTTTTATGTCAGTTGGGAGTGAGTTCCATGATTTAACTGTCCCCAGAATAAAGCTTCCCCCGCCCCAGCGTGCTTTCCTGAATCTGGGGGTCTGTAAGAGTTTGCTCTGCGATGATCGTACATTTCTGATGGGTAGATACCAGGTTAGGTGAAGCTTCAGGTACTGAGGACCAACACCGTGCAATGCCTTGAAAGATAGACATAAGCATTTAAATGTTATCCTTTTCCCAACCGGGAGCCAGTGAAGGCTTCTCAGTCCATGGGAGATTGGCTGGAATTTAGGAATAACCAGCAGCACTCTAGCCGCTGCATTTTGAAGATGTTGCAGCTTAAATAAATGCTGCTTTTTGATGCCCACGTAAAGAGCATTACCGTGATCACGACTGGACAGGGCTGATGCTGTCACAAGTGTTTTTAAGGTATTCGGCGGTATGAGAGGACAAACTTTCCTGATTATCTTTAGGATGAAGAAGAAAGTGAGGTAAGATTGCTGAACTGGTGTTTAAGTGTCAGATTATTGTCGAATACGAAACCCAAGTTCTTCACCTTTTTGACTGAGACTGGAAGATCTCCCAAGCCAGCTGGCCACTACGGATGTATGACGATACAACACAAAGATTTACAATGCATGCCTCTACAACGCAGTTTTTACATCGCAACATCCATTACAACACATGTTTTTACATTGTATGCCATCCACAACGCATTTTTAGAAACTACATTTACAACGCATTCTGTTATAATGCATACCATTACAATGCATATTACTTTTAGGGCAACAGTAGGGTAAGTGTTGGATAGTGCAGGGGTAAAAATTACTATTCTCACTCCAGTGAGTGCAACAGTAGGGTAAGTGTTGGATAGTGTAGGGGTAATAATTACTATTCTCACTCCAGTGAGTGCAACAGTAGGGTCAGTGTTGGATAGTGTAGGGGTAAAATGTACTATTCCCCATTACTTACCTTATATTGTGTTATAATGACATGCGTTGTAATGACATGCTTTGTAGTGACATGCAATGTAATGGCTGCGTTGGAATGGCATGCGATATAAAGGATGTTGCATTGTAATGACTGCGTTGTAAAGGTAGTGCGATGTAATGACTGCGTTGTGAAGGTTGTTTCCCGGCCACTACCTATGCGACCAGAAGGAGGTGCCCGTACCCAACAGGCGTACCTCTGTCTTTCCCCCGTTCAACTTTAGGCAGTTCGAGCTCATCCACTGGTTCACCTGGGTCATACAGCAGTTAAATAAGTTTGCTTTTTCCTCCACATTGCTTGAGATTGACACCACTAACTGGGTATCATCTGTGAAGGATATCACAGAGAAGCCAAACTGACTGATTATTTTAGCCATGGGGGTCACATAAAGGTTGAACAACGTAGGCCTCAATGAAGAACCTTGTAGCACACTACAGGAGAGCATAAAATGCTCTAAAGAGTAGGATCTGATCAGCACAAACTGAACCCTGTGACCCAGAGAGGATTCATTCAGTTTAAGGACTGTCTTCTTGATGACTGCCTCTGAAAGCCTTTTGATCAGTAAGTCATGGTTTACTGTGTCAAAAGCCTCAAATAAATCTAATAAAATCAGTGCGGCCTTGCCACCAGTGTCCAAGACTGCTCTGAGTTCTTCAGCTGCCATGACCAAGGCCGTCTCCATTCTATGTCCCAGAAACCATATTGGGAGGGATCTAGCAGATCCGCAGACGAGACAAAGGCTGTGAGTTGGGAATTCAGTACTTTTTCCAGTACCTTTACCGGAAATGGTAAGCTGGAAATTGGTCTGTAGCTGCTGGGATCCCTTGGATTCAGATTAGTTTTCTTTAAAAGTGGAAGGATCAAGGCTATTTTCCAGGAATCTGGAAAAATACCAGAACTGGTACTCTCTTTGAATACTGTCCTCAATTGTTCGCTGATAAGATTAGGAGCAAGATGTAGTATTTTTGGGGGGCATGGATCCAATGGAGCTCCAGGATTTGATGTCCTGCCACCTAAGATATCTGTTCTACATTAGGCAGACCAAATGAAACAAACAAATTAGATGATAAGGAGGATGCGACTGCTGAAGTGACTCCATTTAAATCAGTATCTCTATCAATAAAAGACCTGTACACAGTCTCCACCTTGTTCTTAAAAAAACGTGCTAACTAATTACTAAATTCGTCACTTCTGTCCCTGCTAATTGATTCTGGTAGATTGGCTAGGTTTTTGACTGTTGTAAAAAGTTCTTTACTTGAGTTTTTAACCTGCAAGATTTTTGCTGAAAAGTGGGGACGCGGTACATGATGCGAAGTATTTACCAAGAACATTGTGGCTTTATGATCTGACCAAGTAATCGGCAGAACCTCTAAGACCTACAAAGAAGGGTTTGATGTGAATTTGCCATCTAATGTATGACCTGCGGCATGCACATCGTGCTTGACTATCGGTCTCAAACAGAAGCTGATCATCATGTCCACTATAGAGGCTGTATCATAGTCCTCCA
The DNA here is from genome assembly GCF_964204655.1 of Triturus cristatus. Taxonomy (NCBI): domain Eukaryota; kingdom Metazoa; phylum Chordata; class Amphibia; order Caudata; family Salamandridae; genus Triturus; species Triturus cristatus. The sequence goes on from NC_140589.1 coordinate 1,057,690,402, forward strand.
GTTTTTCTAGGTGATAGTTAAAATTTCCCAAAATTGAGAAATCATCAGTTTCAATGTTAGATTCAATAAAGGGGCTGATAGAGTTCACAAAAATGTTTATTGGGCCAGGGGGTCTGTATAGCAAGAGTCCTTTAAAAGTATAATAGTTACTTAGAGTAATCCTAAGTGACAGCACTTCGCAGTCTAGGCTTGTTCCAGTTGAAAGTGTAAAGGGGAGAAAAGTCATTAAGTGACCAATCAACAAATTAATAATCCTCCTGGACACACAGTAACCAGAGACGATTATGTTAGGTTAGTTGATTTCTTACAAATCCAAAAATAACTGAACATAAAAGACAACTCAATAGGAGGGTGTAGAAATACATGGGAATTAGCATGAAACCAACTCTACGCATCCGATTTAAATGATGCAACATGAATAACACATTTAGTTTAAGAAGTAGAATGCAGAAGATCAGAAAGCCTGAGTCCAAGTTCCCTTTCATCGAGGGTTGGGGAGTGAAAAGCATTAAATCTATCCCTACTCTAGCACTAAGATGACATCCCTACTTAAGCATCTTCAGTAAGAAAGACAAAAGGTGTAAGCATGTAGAGTCTTCCTATGAAGTCTCTCATCATCAATAGGTCATGTAGCATAAAGCTACTGAGCAGAGCTTGGTCTAAGATGCTCGTTCTCCAAAGGCAACAGAGAAGTGGGCTCTTTCCCTACTCCAAACAACACCTTATTATTAGGAAATTTTCCCAGAATCCAGTTCGAGTCACGCCATCTGCTCTGGATACGAACCTGAAGGTATTTTTCCATGGAACAATGGTGTTCTTTCCCCACTACATTTTAGCCTTGGTTCCCAGGCCTTCTCCTGTGTGTTGAACAATGACCTTACTTTATCCACTTATGCCACAGCATTGTAACTTCTTCTTTCCTTGCCTAGCTACTAAAACAAAGACATTATTTTAGCTAACAAGAGCACTTCTTTCACCTGCAACACAAAACGTGAGAAAGAACAAAATCCATAGCACACATGAAATTCAACTGTTAATTCTAAAGGGAGAGTTTCCAGGGAATTGCATTTCAGGCCTACGAAATTCAGCTAATATAAGAAATCATCATATGAGCTTTACAAAATTGCATAGAAGTTAGGGCACTTTCACTTAATGCATTTTACTACATATAAAACGACATACTTAATAAACACATTTAGTACATAAATAATTGTCAGTCTCACAGCATGAGTTCTTCATATTAATATTTTCTGCTAGTTACATTCACTTTATACATTGATTACTTTGTAAGGGACTAAACACATCACGTTTAAGGTTACTACATTCCAAATTCTAACACGTCACGTTACTACAACAAAATGTATATGTGGGTGCGCTCTACACATGTGATTCTAATGCACCTTTTCATATAAAATGTGATATCCGCTGCATCAGTTCTCCCCTCTGACGATTTAAGTCATCACAAAACAATCCAAAATCCCTGCAGACCAGACCGATCTAAACAGATGTCGTAGCTAATCTCCTCTGTCTCAACTCCTCCAGCAGCTTTAAATTCTCGTAGTGACTGTCCTGCAGTCTTTCGACCCTTCTCTCTCTTTCCCTTAAGGAGTTTTCTACTTGCCTCACCTTGTGCCATTGGCATGCTCTTATCATACCTATGAAGATGATAACACAGACTACAACAATTATTATTGGCTTCAGGATGTATCCAAGAATTTCCTTTCCTCGGGTTGCAAACCAATTTCCAACTGCACCAAATCCCTTTTCAATCTTACCCCAAACTCCCTCAGCTGCCAGATCATGTGTATCTCAGTGATGTTGCTTATATATCCCCTTAGGTCTTTACTTCTATCAGGGATATAAGTACAACACGGTTGGACCATCAGCTTCCGGCAGACTCCGCTTTCCTGTGCCAATAACACGTCTAATGCATGATGGTTTTGCATCACCATCACCCTTATCAAAACCATCTCCCTATCTATGAGTAGCGATGACTAAGCTGTGTTAACCGACAGCTTATCCACAATACTAGACAACTTCCTGATCTTGATATCTATCAGCACCACTCCTAAACTAGGGAACATCGCTCCGAATATGTCTCCCACGATCAGCACTCAGTCCACGTTTTTCCCTATTGTGGATTTTCCTTCCAAATCTTCCACATGATATATCTTTGGAAACACAACTGCCACATAACAGGTACCATACCAATTGTTCGGAAGATGCACATATGCATTCTTCCCACACACAAAGTATACTCCTGGCACCACTTGCACTGACTCTTGCAGAAACATCTTCCAACGATCATTAACCAGTCACACATACTCTGTCCCACAAATTTAGTGTCATAATGACTCTGAACTTAACATATGCAAAGCTTGCCTTGTTGTACCCAATCTAAAGCTATACGACCATAACTTCCTTTAGCCTTGTGAGCTAACTCCTCCTTGGTCCACTCAAGCTCACTATCCTTATTGTTAAACTAAACAACTAATCCCCTGTGTCTGTCTTCTACTTGAGCTACAAATTTATTTTCAATGTCTGTTAAAATGCAGGTTAGGTGATGCCTGTGAGTGTAAGCAGTATCTAAAGTTACTGTGGGCGCGAAATATTTTCCCATTCTCTCTTCCTGCTCATAATAATTGTATTTTTTCAAATCTTTATAAACGGGTATTTCTGAAAGTATCACATATTTTGAGAAGTAGTACTCGTAATGGCCTTTACCATAAAATATGCTAAGGAGCAAACTGCAAATAATGCCATACGCTAAAGAGTAAGTAATGATATCTAATCCCCTCCTCAACCGAAGTAGGCAATTGCATACGCACATAGCAATCTCTCACTTCCATAGTGTCAACATATTCATAAAGCAATTTAGCATAAGCATTCAGTGAATAATCACCTTTAGACAAATCTACATGAAGAAAGCGACTAGTTTGCTTTATTAAGCCTTTTTCAGATCATAATGTACCGTCCTTTGAGGCAGCAGTGGTAAGTGTGGATGTCCCATGTACCCCCACTTCATGTTCCTCAATCTTACGTGCACCTAAAATGGACTCAGTAATTTCTACAGCTATCACTTTAATTACTAATACAATGAGTGTACCTATAATACATTTGTGCCTACGATTCAAATTTCCTGACTAGATTTTCAAAGGTGACTTGGATTACAGCTTATAAGAAGATCAATGCACAGAGTCTCTTTTCTCTGCCTCTTAGTTATGTGAAACCAAGTCTTTAAGCACCTTTTCTTTAAAGCTTTAAAGCCTTGGGAAGTTCTTTTCAACAGTCTTTTGCACAGTATTTACATGGCTTAGAAGACTTCCCTAGCCCTCTTTCTTCTTTCTTCTTCTAACTGGAAGTCCCTAATTTTATTCTTCTTCCACTCAGGCCTAGGCTATCTTCTTCAAGCAACTTATTTGCAGTACAGAAGTTCAATTTTCATACCTTATGAGATCAGAGCCAATCTCCTTAATTGACTCGTTGTAACTGTTCCGTTCTCAATGCTGCAATCCCTTGAGGAGACTGTGTAGCTCTGAAGCTTAGGAATTCAATGTCTTCCAGAATCAGAGTCCGTAAGCCGCTCAGCCTTGGTGGAAAAGGCACAGTCAATGAGAGAAGTGCATTAGCCTCTATTCTACGAACTCTCAACAAGATCTTGACAATCAGTATTGAAAAATCAGCCCTCGCTTTCCCCGGCATTTGAAACAGATGAGTCCACTCATGAGAGGAATATCTCTGACATTGCACTAGACCTCTCCTGGACCTCCTAGCACTTTCTGTGGCCTGCTTTGGTTCACTCAGATCAGACTCCGAAGATTCACTTATCCGTGCAAGTTCTCTTTTTCAGATGCCAGTCTCAGATTTCTTCTACTCTGTCTCACAGGCCGCATGTCATCAGTAGTATTTCTCTTCCTTGTCTGCACACAACCACTTTCCACACCAGTCTTACCTGCTGAATCAGACTCTATATCACTCGCAACTTTACTGTCTCCCTCAGAGTCTATGCCAGGGCCTTGTGCAGCTTGACCCCCCTCAGTCCGACTTGGTGTGTGTCCGGCCTCTTCAGGAACCTCCACAGCTTGGCTTGCCCTCTCCAGTGACCCCTCGGTCACGGCTGGAATTACTTCTGGGAGAGAAGCCGTTTCATCAGAGGAACCTGTGACTCTTCGGGTATGGGAAGGGTGAATCCAGTTTGGTGGTACTCCACACTTCACAGCATATCACTTGATATGGTCCACTCCGCCGAGAGTCAAGACAGTTTTTCCTCATGTGCTTTCGGATGAGCACTCAATCACCTGGGTTCAGGTTATGGCAGAGGTCTTTTGAAGTCTGTGTAGTTGCAGCTTTAACCTGATGAGACACAGAAGAAACCACATCAGCCAATCCTTTACAGTAGTCAAGGATCAAGTCATCTGTGATACTTATCAATGCAGTGGCAGGCACAGCAGGCAAGCACATCGCTCTTCACATTGAGATTTCATGTGGCAATAGCCCAGATATTCTGTCAGGAATGCTACGCAAATTCATTAAACCAGGGGTAATGCATCGGGCCATTTCAAAGATGTCAAAGCACACATTTGGCTAGTCTAGCTTTCAAGGTACCGTTGACCTGCTCCACCATGCCAGATGCCTCTGGCCTGTAACTACAATGCAGTCTCAGGTCCACACTCAAGGCTGTACACAACAATTTCATGATTTCGTTGTGAAAGTGCGCTCCTCGTTCCGATTCCAATGTAGTTGGAAATCCAAATCTAGGAATGAGTTCCCTCAACAATAACTTTGCTACTGTGAGACTGTCACCCCTTCTAGTTGGATAAGCCCTCACTCATCGGGAAAAAATCCACACAACAACCAAGATGTCTCTCAGTCCATTACACACAGGCATTTCAACAAAATCCATTTGGATCCGATTGAACGGACCCCCTGGCCTGTCAAGGTGGCTCAATGCAACAACAGTCTTTTTACCAGAATTCATTTGTTAGCACGTGACACACCGATGGCACACTGCTTTTGTAACCACTCGAAACCTCAAATTGAACCAAGTCTGAATTGAATTGTGTCCTCAAGTAATGCAACTGGTGCTATGTAAAGGTCTCTGATACCTGATTCTTTCGGGTCAAGTTTGCGCTATATAAAACGCAGTTAAAAAACATACAAAATTAAAATAAACAAAAGTCTGCCTGAACAATCTCACCATCGCATCTATTCCTCTGTGAGCTGCTCCATGAATTTGTAATGCCATTGGGGGTTTGACCCAGATGTCATTTTCTCCTTTCTCACAACATGCTCTGATCCAACCTGCTTGTTCCTGGTCTGTGACTTCCCTTTGCAAACGCCTGACTTCATCCCATGTCTCTGCAACAGCTAACAACATGCTGAGTTTGGGCTTCTCTGTACTCTCGCCAATATATTCCCCATTGAAAATGCATGAATGTGTTGCACAAAAAAGAGCAACTTCGTCATCATATCAATTCACTGTGGTAACAAAGTCAACTCCTCTTCTATGGTCTGCGCACTTAACAACAATCACCTCTCTTGGTCATTGTAATGCTTCTAGCAGTTGTCTCACATATTCCCCATTCCTTATTGGAGAACCTGATGGTGTTAGGAACCCTCGCTGCGACCATAGCTGTCCGAAGTCATGAACCACACCGAAACCGTATTGGCTATCGGTATAGATGGTGACTCAGATATGTTCAGAAACAGAGAATGCACTGGTAAGTGCAATGATTTCGGCCACTTGTGTGGAGTGTACTCCCTGTAAACAAGCAGCTTCCACCACTCCAAAGATTGTACATACAGCTAACTCTGCTCTCAAATGACCTGCATTGTCTCTTAGCCATGAACTATCAACAAATAGAACTTGATCAGGATTAGACAATGGTTCATTGACAATGTCAGGTCTCCGTTTGGTGCAAACCTCAGTAACACCCAGTCATTGTCTTCACAATTTTCCCCATCAGCATTTGGAACAGCTACCAGGGTAGCACGATTTAATACAGATTGGCGTTTCAGTGTCACATTCTCAGCAGCGAGCAACATCTGCTTATATATTTGTCAACCTGTTATTGGTCAAATGCTGTGTTTTGTTTCTCCTCATCAGGAGTTCTACTGAATGCAGTACATATACAGTAAGAGGATGACCCATCACAATGCTCTCACATCTGTCAATACTGACACCTGTGGCAGCAACGTATTTGAGACATCCGGGCAACACCGAAGCTACAGGATCTAAAGTAGTTCAGAAATAGGCCATTGGTCTACGGGCACCTCCATGTGTCTGGGAAAGTACAGAAATAGCACAAGCCTCTCTCTCATGGCAGAACAGCGAAAATGCTTTGTTTTAATCAGGCATTCCTAAAGCTGGAGCTTGACATGGGCAGTCTCTCAACGCCAGTAAAGCAAGCAGACAGTCGTTATCCCAAGGTACCGGATCGCACACATCCTTGTGGGTCAGCATCTGAAAAGGCTTTTACTTCAAGGAGAAATTAGGAATCCACTGTCGGCAATAGCCAACCATTCCCAAGAACATTCTGACCTCTTTCTGTGTACTAGGCGGAATCATTTTCATGATTGCCTCTACTCGTTCTGGGATGCCTTCCTCTTGCCTTTTTAGATTCGATCACCCAAATACTGCACTTTGTTCAAACAGTACTGAATCTTACTCAGAGACACCTTGTGCCCAGATCGTTTAGTAAGGCGATAGTATAGTCCCTGCAAGCCTCCTGTGTTTCAGATGCAGTGAGGAGGTTGTCTATGTACTGGATTAGCACTTAGTTTTGGGGCAGAGTCAAACTCTCAAGGTTCTTTTTCAAGACATTGTTAAATATGGATGGACTTTCAGTATAACCTTGAGGGATACAGCACCATGTTAAGACATGATTCTCCAGACGGAAAACAGATAAAAATTGGCTCTCCTCATGCAATGGGATTGAGACAGAGGTCAATCACTGTGAACCACTCAGCCTCGCAAGGAATCTGAAACAGGATCACAGATGGATTCAGTACCACGGGACAACATGGTATCACTATGTTATAGACCTTTCTCAGGTCCTGGATAATGTGATATTTCTAGCTCTGTTTCAGCAATCCCATGATGGGAGAATTGCACAGATTTCCCACGATCTCCTTTAGAATGCCCAGCGCAATCATGGACTCAATTACAGGTTTGATCCCTGCCACAGTTTTAGGGGTCATATTGTACTGAGGTGTTCTCGAAAATGCTGCATTAGGCTTAATCTGTAGGCCGACTTGCTCGACTCCTCGATCCAGTCCAATTTCCTCAGCTGAAAAGTCCCATACTACTGGAGAGACAGTGTCTCTCATATCCAGCCACATCTTCCACTGTCAATAGAGGAAACGTAGCTGTGCAATGGTTCTGATTAGCCAACTTGAAAGCAATGTCCTCATCATTAGTCTGCCAGGGCCGGGCTGGGAACACAAACCAGCTCTGACAATTCTGCTGGACCGGCCGGGGGCTTGGGGGTTCTAACAAGAAGCAGCACTGCTGCCAATTTTATTGCAGGGAGCCGATATTGCAGCACTGCTAAAAAATCAGCCCTCAGTAACAAAACCGTCCTCTACCTTTACAGCCGGTCCGGACCTGTTGTCTGTAATTCGATTCCCTTTGGCGTGCAATAGATGGTACAATTCAATTTTCAAAAAGATCACGCCCTAGCAAACAGACTGGATTTGAATGACACACCACAAACTGATGGTGATCTTGAAAGGTTCTGATTTTCACTGGTACCTCTTCCGTCAAAGCGTTTGTCATTCTTTTGTTAGAGACTCCTACAACTTGGATCAACTTCCCTGAGAGGGACAGGTTTGGAGCTGCATCAGATCTCACAGTAGAATGGGTAGCACCAGTATCAATCAAAAATGTAATGGGATGACCATCTATGTCTCCTTCTACGTACGATCCACTCTGGTCTACCTCTAAGACTGCGCCAAGTGTACAGTCTTCCTTCCCCTAAGGCACCGTCATAAGGACTGGTCTTGGTCAAATACATCCAGCGCTTCCATTAGGGGCATCTGAAGATAGGTTTGATTGCCCTCCGAGATTCTCAAAGCTTTTCTGCTGCATCACCCTGAATCACGCACATTCACACTTATATATGCTCTCTCTCTCTCTCTTTCTCTCTCTCTCTCTCTTTCTTTCTCTCTCTCTTTCTCTCTCTCAGGCTGTAATGACAGACATCTCATTAGTGTTGTGTAAGCAGAGCAGCACAACGCTAATCTGTTATCTGTCCAAAATCAGCCTTTTCATCATCAAAAGAGTTCTAGTACCCTAAAATGTGAACCCACTGGCACCACCAGCACAAATACCCACTGCCCCGGCGAAGCAGAAAGAACCTTACGTGCTCGAACACTTTCGATCGTTTACTATTGAATACAGAGTCTTATGTACACACATTTCTCTAAATCGTAGCTGAGGTCGACCTGCAAACGCACATGCAACCTGGCAGTTTGCCTGACAAGCACTCCGTGAAAGTCCCCTCTGGAATAGAATAGAGGAGTCTCTGCAGGCTGTTGCCCTGACAGTAAATACCTTATGCCGACTTCTCGACACCAATTACCTCACCGGCCTGCAGAGACAACGATGTTTGCAGCAGGGTATGCAGCTATTTCGCAGTGATTAAGAAAAGGCTCTGTGTGCCAGGTGGCCTGTTCAAAACACTGGCGACGAACCAGGCAAGCGTGTAAAGAAGTTGCATCATCGTGAATGGAAAAACTCGAGTTCTGAATGCAAACAGACACAGTGAAGAGTTAAATACGTAGTGGATACTCGAATATTTGTGCACATCAAACCAACCAATAGGTGATAAACTGCAACTTGCATATAGAAACGGGATTCAAGGAACTAATTCTTGGGATCCTATAATCCCAAAATTTTAAAAAAATCGAAACAGACCTTCTCATGCCTTGCTCCAAGACTATGAAACTCTTCTCCTGACCCCATCATACTAATTCTAGAATTTACTGGCCTTCAGTAAAAGCTGAAAACGCTCTTCTTCAGATTCATGCTCCATAAATATCCCACGGAAACAAATAAAATAAATAATTTACATCTAATGAAGATTTGACAATCCGACTTTCTGTGTACGGAATGTGCACATTGAAATAGATCCCAGGGCCTCTTCCTCCTGCTCCCATTTCTGTCAGAAAAAAAGTGGTCATCTCCGGATTCATTACAAGAATTCTGAGAGAGAGTGAAAATAGGAAAAAAAGATGTCTGAAAACTGGACACTAGAGATACTTTCATTTTCATGTCACATATGCTGAAATTGTTGGGAGTAATAAAGCGATCTATGAAATAATATGTAGAAACGGCTCTAAGACGTCATTCTTTTCCACTAGGGGCGTTGGCATGCCATGATTCAACTGAACTCTTGTATTTGGGTTCACAATGACAGACTACAGATTTGAAACGTTTTGGGGTTAGAGTGGGGCATGACCCAGGTCATTACATTGGTTTGAATATAGGCCTGGTACAACATGGCACATGTGAATCTTTGTCCTTTATGTTGCTTCTAGTGTCAATCATAATAGCTCTGATTTAGATGGTGGTTCTCTATATTTTTCAAGGTGATATGTGCCTGCTCCTGAGGCATGGATTTAGCAAACTAGAAAGTGTGCAGTGCTCCGTGGTATGGATAGCCGCTTAACACAGGATTAGAAAATGCTGAAACTGCCTTATGAAAGGGGTGAAATGGGTGTCCCTGACATACAACTATTTGGCCTTGCAGTTGTACTGGTTCTGGATGCCTTGACAACTGCCCTCATCAGGACCATACTCTGCTGGCAGTGTGTCATGGAGCCATGGTTTTCAAATATCTATTCTTAATCCCAATGATGGCGAGTTCTTCAGTATCCTACCAGTTTTTTTTTTAATGTCTAAGACCTGGGAATTAATCTCTACAACAATATTGAAAATTGTGCGTTCCACATGGGGGGGGGGGGGGGTAGGTTCAAGATTGTTCACAAATGATGCTCAGAGGCGGACGCATTCGTGGAGTTATCCGTCTTTTCAAGCTGATGGATGCTCTTTATATTGAAGAAGCCTTCCGAACATTTGAGGGGGTCACAACCCACTTTGGTGGCCAAGTAGGTCTGTTCCCATTGGCAAGTTAACTAAGGCATTCTGTAATATCTGGGAAGCATTTCCTGGCCAGCCACTGGAATCTAGGGTATTTGAGGAGTTTAGCTCACTGAGGCAGGGTGGGTGTCCATTGTCCTCTTTTTATGGATGATAACTGCAGAGCAATTGAACCCCAGTCTGCACATCTGGCTTGAATGGGAAGTAAACCCCTCAAATGCGGATTGGGATTGGGACCGAGTGTACACCAATAAAGTGGAGCGCAATACCTGATTCCGATTAACAGAGAGTTATTTCTTTCAAGGTGTATATTTCACTCCTGCAGCAATGCATAAAACCTACCTTGCCCACTATGGGTGCCGTGCTGCTCACTCTGTGAAGAAGAGGACGAAGCCAACTTTCTTACTATGGTCTCGTCAGGTGGGGTGGTTGAAGACTACTAGACCTGAAGAAGAACCATTTGAGGGTAGCGGTGAGGAAGTTCATCACCCTGTCCTTGACAGGTTGTATTCTGGGTTTGGAGCCCACACTTTAGATGGGCAATACACAATATAAGTGTTTGGTGATGGAGCTGCTGTTGGCAAAAAGATGTGTTGTGATTCATGGGTTTGGTGCAAACAGGCTCTGCACAACTTGTGGTGTAAAGATATGTGCAATGGCAGTTGCAGAGGAGCGTTCGATGGCTAGAGTTCGGACTGATGTGTAGTTGTCTGATGTTTCAATGGACTGGAGAGAACTGTCTAATGTGTTTGGGAATAAGGCTATGGAAGGAATATGGAGGGAAATTCTTTGTGAGATGCCGCATTATTAGTGGTCAGTCATAGCATACAGAGATCCATGAGAGATATACAATTACTGTACAGCAGTTACAATCTTGCTTACATTAAGGTGTTGAGATTCCCCCTTGCATATTCCCATATGTCCTGTACACTCACAGTTCAATAGATGTATTGGCGCATATCATCTTGCCGGTGTAACCACCTCCCATAACTCCCACCTTTCCAGCACTCATCGATGTATAATGCATTGACTGGAGGTATTGCACCAGTGGGTCCCAATAGTCTTTTGGTCTGGAGGCCTGCGGTATTTCTTCGGCGTATGTGTCTAATTTCTCCCTACAGTAGGTCATATCTGCGAGCCAGTCCTTACTCCGTGGTGGCCATTTGCTACCCCAGCGTAGTGCTATGCGCCGTTTGGCCAGTAATAGTGTCACAGCCAGGAATTTACGTTGTCTAGCCTGCTTGATTTTATATATTCCCAGTAAGCTGACTAGGGGTGTGTTAGGTATCTGTTCGAATAGCATGGTAGTAAGGATATTTGTTACTTCTTGCCAATAGTGTTGCAGTCATGGGCACGCCCCATGCCATGTGCAGAAAGTCCGCACCGTGGGCACCGCATCTATGACATCGATCATCTCTTCTCAGACTATAACCATGTAATTGTATCGGTGTATAGTATACTTGGTGTATAAATTTAAAATGGATGATGCGCAAATACAATTTGACCTGAGTAATTGCGATTGTGTACAGCTGTATTCTCAGTCCTCGTTGGCAATAGTACAACCAAGTGTGAGTTCCCATCTATCTAGAGCTTTGCCCCATTCTCTAAATTGTTCACGTTGAGCTGCATTGTAAAGAGATGTTACTAGACGTTGATGTGTTGGTGATGTCAAGAGTATTTGAAGTGCATTATGTGTCTGTGGCTCGTCCGGAAATGTGGGATACAGTTCCTTCACTGCCAATCTTAGCCTTAGATATGCAAATATCTTTAAGGGGGTATGATGTACACTCAAGGAGGGATCTGTTTGTGATATAAATTGGCCGTGCGGGAATATACTACCCATGGTGTGAAGTCCCATTTTCTCTAATAGTATCATCATTTTCTTTTCCTAAGTCACAGTTATTCGTGGATGATTATTCAAGGGTAGTGCCAGTGCATACGTGGGTAACTTATGTGCTCTGTTTGCCAGCATATGCCACGCCATTGACGTGCAGCAAACTGGATTTATTTCAGTTCTCGGGGTGGTCCGTCTGGGTTGCGATATATAAATGATCAGGGGGGGTCGGGATTACACTGTCATATTCCACTGCTATATGCTGGATATGGGCATGTGGATGTAACCAGTAGCGTGCATGTTGTGCTTGTGCGCAATAATAATAAAGTTGTAGGTCTAGGGCTCCAAATCTGCCCTGTGCATATGGTCTGGTCAATGCTGCCCATCTCACCCGAGCATGCTTACCCACCCACGTCAAGCGTAGCATAGCAGTGCGTAGTGTGTTAAACAGGTGCTGGGTAGGCCTCACCGGAACACTCGTAAATAGGGAAAGAAATCTAGGGAGTATTATCATTTTCTGTATTGCTATCCTATCAGCCAACGACAGAGGTAACCTGATCCACCTATCTATTTGTTCATTCACTTTAGTTAGTGCTCTACCGTAACCTCCGGATCTCTGTGGAGCCATATACCTAGATATTTCACGGGTTCTGTCCGCTACCTCATCTATCTGAGGTTTTGCCGTAGCGGGGTGAGTGGGATCAATACTTTGTCCAATTGATACTGAGACCTGCGTAGTGTTAGAATCTGATGTATTCTTTGATAAGTTTATTCAAGTTATCTGCTGGATGGCGCACATATAGGACCATGTCGTCTGCATATAAAGATATGTGACTGGTTGGAGATGGAACTGCAGTGCGATGTCCGCATGTCTCTGTCTAATCATACAGGCCAGAGGTTCTAGTGCTAATGTAAATAGTAATGGAGAGAGCGGGCAACCCTGCCTTGTCTCCTTGCAGATGTTGATCGGATCTGAGGTGTTGCCATTTGCCGGGCACAAGGTTTCGTGTATAACAGCGTTATCCAGCATATTAATGGTTCAGGGAACCCCATTCTACGCAGTACAGCAAACAAAAACTGCCATTCCACCAAGTAAAATACCTTCGCCACATCCAATAAGGCCGCAGCCGCAGGCAGACCCGAGTGCAACTGATGGAACATTGTGAAGATTGTCCGTATGTTCTGTGTGGTTGACCAAGTTGGTATGAAACCTGATTGGTCGTGTAGAACCAAATTGCGCATTAACGGTTGTAACCTCAGAGCTATAATCTTAGCTAGTATTTTGGCATCAATTGCGCTCAAAATAGTCAGTTATGGCCTGCCTCAATTCCGTCCGATACACCTGATCCAGTAGTGCACTGTGTTGGAGATGCCAGGTGAACTGTCTAGGGGTATGTGTGGGTAGTGCTAGCTCCAAACGAACGGGAGCATGGTCTGATAGAGTTTTCGGCAAGTGTTCTATTGATGTTGTCCACGCACTAATGTCGTTTGTGGCCATCCTAAAGTCTATTCTAGACCATGTGTTATGCGTTGTGGATATACATGTGCCTTCTCTATGACCTTGGTGTCTCCTGCGCCAGATATCTAACATCTCAAATTCCTCAATGCCACCTTTAAGCACCTTAGCTGCCTGTTTCCCGTAGGTGTCATTGCAGGTGGATCTATCCAATAACGGGTCAATACAAGTATTGAAGTCCCCTCCACAGAGGATCACCATTGATGGTAAGGTGCGTAATTTAGCTTATATCTGCAAGAAAAAAGACGGGTCGTCTATGTTCGGCCCATAAGTATTTACTAAAGTCAAGGCCGTCCCCCCAAAGTTGCCTTGGATTATTATATATCTCCCCTGATTGTCAGTGGTCGAATTAAGTAGAGTAAACGGTGTACCCCGTTTAATGAGAAGCAAAACTCCCCTAGCATAGGTGGAATATGAAGAAGCTATACGGTATGCTGCCCATCTCCTGCCAATACGACACTCCGTCGAGCCCGTGAGGTGAGTTTCTTGAATACATGCGACATCTATTTTATGCCTGTCTAGATAAGCAAAAACTTTGCGTATTTTCTGCGGGTTTATCAGACCTCTGACTTTCCATGTCAGGAGTGTTAGGGTTCTGGTGGCTCGGGTCTCAGCTCTCATCGTGTATTAGAGTACATGTCTGAATTTGTAAGCATTGTAATATCTCAGTACATAGTTTACATAGTGACTTCGCTGCTACAGACCTGACCTTTTCCTTTAAATTCCCCCTTCCCCTCCCCCCTCCTACTCCACCATCCCAATCATGGTGAAGACATTCCCAAGAAAAACTGCCCCTATCCCCCTCCCTCCCCAACCTGTTACCCATATGAAAAGAAAACTGGTGTGGTGCACACATGTGGGAGGGAGTTGCCAGCTGTGAACCCTGGTGGGATACCACATAGGGGGTCGCTACATTAAAGCAACTGTGTACATCAGGAACTGCAAAAAAAACACATTAGCCTTGTGTGCCCCTTAACACATTATAGTGCATATTCAACCATTAAGCAGAATTAGTCTGTAATAGTTTCGTTTTGTACTTCAGTCTCAGCTATTCCCATATACTATCAATAAAATTTCACTTATCTGAGCCCTGGTCTCGCTTTCGTATGCATGTAGGCTATCACAGTCATGTTGTTCAGCATTCGTTCGATAAACAGAGTTTCATTCATCAACATCCAACATTTGTTCCTAATCTTCTGGTCCGCCTCTGGGTGATTTCCTCTTCGGTGTCTGGGAGCCTTTCTTTTTCAAGTACTGGAGCACCTCCTTAGGATCGTTGCAAATCGTTGTTTTGCCCGCAACAGTGATTTTCAGTCGAGCTGGGTATATCATCGCATATTGGATATTTTGGTCTCTGAGTTTCCTTTTTACCTCAAAAAATTTCTTTCAGGCCTCCTGGACCTGTGGTGTGAAATCAGGGTATATGGATATCTCCATTCTATCATGGTTCAGTTGCCCCAGCTGCGAGCCTTTCGGAGTGCCGCGTCTCGATCCCTATAATTTAGCACTCTCGCTATGAGCGGCCTCGGTCTGGCCCCGGGTGGGGGGGCTAGGGATCTGTGTGCCCGTTCTATGATAAACACTTCAGAGAATGTGTCTCTGCCCAGAAGGGTGGTCAGTAGGGTTTTGATGTAGCATTCCATATTGCCCGTGGGGGTTGACTCTGCTACACCCATGAGGCGCAAGTTATTTCTGCGGGAGCACGCTTCCAAATCTTCGGACTTCATGGCCAGTGTCTTCAGGATTTTGTACATTTTCCCTTGTTGAGCCACCAGTTGTTGCTGCGCATCTTCCGCATCCGATATCCGTCTTTCCGCCATGTCTATTTTCTCTGCATGCTTGTCTAGCCGGTCAGACATACGATCCACCCTATCTGTCAGAGCATCGATCTTGCCATCAATGTTAGAAAGGGAGGCCAGTATGGTAGAGAACATAGCACGAAGTTCCCCTCTGATTTCAGTGCTCACGGCTGTTGTGACAAGTGCCGCCGACTGCTGGTCAACCGCGCATGTGTCAGTCATCTTTTTGGGCTGTTCAAAATGAATTTTTGGTTGCGTTTTGTCCGGTTTGCCCATGTCGCAGGCCAGGGGGGCTGTTCGGAGGTTCGTATCAGCCTCATATGGAGATATCCCGCCACACTATGTTCGTGGAGAGTGACCACCGCAGCACTCGCGATGGGGGCGTGGGGGGATCGGCCACAGGATCAGCTTGCCGGCCCGTCTCACTGCAGAGGCCCGACGCCTCAGCAGCGACGTGGGTCAGTGTGGTTTACACCAAATTTTGCTGTAAGGGCGACGTGGCTCACATGGTTCTTGGAGTTAGAGGGCCAAGGTTGTGTCTTAAGAAGTGCGTTGAGTCTAGATATCCCACTTCAGACTCTGATTGTGGAGCGCTCGTGCAGTGGAGTCACAATAGTGAAGCTGCAGCCCCGTCCATACAATGTACGCAGACCGCATGGGCGGTATCCCAGGTTGCACAGTATTAACTAACGTTGGTGAACTCCGTGCTCTACGGGAGACTCAAGTACTTCACCATATATGGGCTATCATTAAATCTGCGATTCCTCTGCAGAGATTCACAAGTCAATTACTGCCGATGACAATTGCACCCCAGTATTTCCGCCACTCTCCCTGTATAGGTCCCGGCAAGGCTAGCAAACAAGCTGCGGTCTGTGGGCTGCTTTCTTTTTCTGAATGTAGCTTGGCCTCCTCTTGGAGTGGATAGTGCTTTGCTTTGGCGGCTGTTGTCACGCCGGCACGTCCTTTTTTTGGGTGGGGGCCTCGTGTACACCACCGCCGCTTCTAGGTTTTTTCGGGAGTAGTCTTGGCTCACCCTTGCTGCATTCCTAAATGGCTCCGATGCTCCCCCAGCGCGGGCAGCGGGGTGTAGCCATATTGCCCCCAGCGCCTAGTCCCTTAGAAGTAGTTAACAGAGCAGCTCGCCGCCTGCAGCGGCGGGACGCCGCAAGTCAGGTTATCGCTGCTTCTGCAGTCCTCCTCGGCCAAGCCTCCTGGTCCTCCACTATAGTCGTGGGTCACGCACCAGGCCACTTTCACCTCCCCACATCTATATGTCCGGGACTGGTCAGCTCCCGCTGTCAGGTGTCCTCCGAGCCCGCACCGAGCTGAGGAGCTCACTCAGAAGGCGGCCATCTTTAGGCTTGGCTAGCTCCGACCCCCATTGCACCAATTTATTGCTTACAGATTGCTACTGGGGGAAATCTGATGTTTACTTTAACAATGCACAACATGATACACATATGTTGCAAACTACTCAGTCTGAATAAAGGTTATCTTTGACCTAATCACCATAAGGGTTGTTTGGACTGGTACAAGGTGCCCACTTTAACTGGTGGACAGCATATACCAGGCCAACTTCTCACAGTGTACATATGTAATTTTATGTTTAGTATTTAGTTATGTGGGAATTAAAGTTTTTCTTTGTAAAGTAGAAAGTAAAAGCACAGGTTAGACATTGATTTATTAGATGTTACTCTGTGTTTTGTGGTATTCTGAGTTTCTAACCTGCTCACCTCCCTGAGTGAGGCTCAGATGACTGAGGGTCAAAGGCTAGAGTGGTGCACTTCATGCTTAGTTGAGGTCCAGTGACAAGGTGACTCGGGGCTTTGGCTCTGCCTTTTTGTTGATCTTTTTGTGTGCGTTGTTATTATTGGGCTGTGAGTAAAATTAAAAGCACTCCCACAACAATAAAGTATGAAGTCTTCTTGTGTACTTTGTAGAGCTCTGTGTTTCCATCCACACCACCTCTCCTCTCTGAGTCGGCATTGGACTGCTTTAGGGGTCGAGTTCTAAATGGGTGCACTTGATCAGTTTGCACCAAATAGCAACATGGCTCTAGGACACTGAAAATAAAAGTCTCCATTTGTCACAGAAGGATCCCAATATTCCCTGATTTGCCTAGCAGTCCCCAATCAAGTTTCCACATTAGCATATGAACTGCAATTACGGTGCATTATTTATCTTTTTGTAATTTTCTTTAATTTTTTTGTTTGATAAAACAGAGCAAGTAACATGTTTAAAGCTCTCCTAGTGGTAGCTATGGAGAGTAGCCTTCAGGCTATGTCTTGAAGGAATGTTAAGCACCTTGTTTTACCAGAATGTAACCTTATAGTATTGGTTAAATGAAAGGGAAACCACACAGTAGTTATAAAAACATGCATTTATTATCTATAACACTCTCTCGTATCCTCTACATGAGGACAGAACACAAATCAAATAATATAGATGCAAAGAATCAAACTTAAGTAGCACAATACACAGTGGGCTCCAGGGGGAGACCAAACCATGTACTAAATAAGTGGTATAAGAACCCCGACTCGGGATTAGACTTAGTCTAGATGGTGTAGAGTTGCTTGGACCCCAAGGAACCACCCAAGTTGAGTAAATGGGGACACCACGGAGGACGGGTGCGGAGTGAGAAAACGATCGCTTCCTCCGTATAATTCAATGGGAAAGTCACGGTTGGAAAATCAGAGATTAAGGACCCTTCCCAGCCGATTATTAAGGGAACCCTTGGAACTTAAGAGTTTGAAGAGCCACCCCACCCGTGGATACCTTTGTACCAGAGTTACCTATCCCAGAGGAGCCGGTCGCATAGGTGCGAAGTGCCGTCGGAAATCCCCGTAGTTTTCTATGGATGTCGACAAAGAAATGCTGCTGCTGGAAGTACGAAAAAGTGTCAGTTGGAATCCAAATGTGGATTCTAGACGAGAGGAACTTGAAAGCAGAGAGGACAGAGTCTGGGTCACTTTGGAGTGACCAGGGGCTCGGCAGACGAATGCCCACCGATGTCGGGTGCTTCAGGTGTGTTGACGATGATCTTGACTCTTCAGTTGGGAGGACCCGGAGATGTCTAGGATGACCAGGAGCTGGATCCGAGCTGTCCCACAATGGATGTCGAGTGCTGAGGGGTCAGTGTCCGGCTGTAGCACCAACAAGCCTTGGCAGCGGTAACAACGGAGATGGTCAGATTCGGTGTCGATCTGGCCCAGGAAAGACCAGGAGACCCACCACAGCAAGGGGAGTCAGGGCAGGCCTGGAGCCACCAGGGGAGCCCAAATGAGCAAAGTTGACCCTCAAGTGAACCCACAGGCCGAAGGGACAGGACTCGCGAGGAGAACTCAGGTGGCTGCACAAGATA
The DNA here is from genome assembly GCF_964204655.1 of Triturus cristatus. Classification (NCBI taxonomy): domain Eukaryota; kingdom Metazoa; phylum Chordata; class Amphibia; order Caudata; family Salamandridae; genus Triturus; species Triturus cristatus. The sequence goes on from NC_140589.1 coordinate 1,057,709,014, forward strand.
CCAGCTAGCAGGGCACAGACTGCGAGGATGCCGGAGTCCTTCTCAGGAAAGATGCGCTGGGGTTAGGGCTACAAATGGCCCAATGCACCGAATTGTTGCACGACAACAAGCATGTGCAGCTGCAAATGGACGCAGTGCACAGCAGTATGGGTCTACGGTCCCCACGAGGGATATCCGCCTCAAACTCAGTGAGAGGGCAGCTCAAACTTGGAGACCTTCAGAAACCCATCTTCTGTGTTGCTGGAGACTTCGGGGTCTGCAAAAGCTCAGGATCAGCATTCTGGTCAGATGCATTACGGTGCTTGCATTTGCAGGGGAGTGACTCCTTCACACCAAAGGAGATTATTCTGTTGTCTTGGAAGTCCACAGGGTCCAGCACGGAGCCTGTATGGATCACGGACAGTGGCAAGACTGGTAACACCAAGGGAAGACGAAGTCCAGCCCAAGGGAGGTCCAGCGTGTCCAGACGGTCGAAGTGTAGTAGTATCTTCTTCCAGAATCTTATCCACGTAAAATCTTATGTCCTGTAGCAGGTAACCCATTTTATACTCACGGGCAAGGGTTGAACAGATACTAGGGACCCTCCTAGGGGAGGGACAGGACGGAGGGGTGGCTACACCCATGTCCTTTGTCCAGTTTCGCGTCAGTGCAGGAGCAAATGGCTCCCAGAACTGGTTTGAGCTGGAATATGCACAGGGACACCAAATGTGCCCCTTGGGCAGACTTTCTGGCATTGAGAACGTGCACCCACCCAGCCCCAATACACTATATCCTGTCTGGGAGGTGGTCTCACTTCCCTGTGACAGGATACCTATTGTCCGACCTTCCTCTGCACGAGCTTGGCTTAGAAGCAGGAGGGCAGACTTGTGTCTGTGGCTGGCAGCATCCATTTTGTGCTGTAAGGGTCGAGAAAGTTGGTCCCGGTAGACTTAGGTACCCCCGGAACCTCGGTTTTGAGGGGAGGAATCATACCTCCCACACCAGTTACTGCTGTGGAGGTATGATTCCAAGGTGTTTGACACCAAACACGACATACTTCGTTGCAGTATAATGCACCTCTACCTATATGTCTGGCAGCATCACGTACAGCCCGGGAGAATGGTCTCCGAAGACAGCAGAGGAGCCCTGCTCATGCAGGAGCACCCTTTCACGTAAAATCCAGCACCATGCCTTCAGGATTATTAAGGTCTGCTATAGGGGTGACTTATAAGGTTTCAAGTGTAGTTATATATATATAGATATAGTGAACCTATATCTCTTGTAAGTGGTGCAAGCACCAGTTTACACAGGCTGCAGTAGCAGACCTGAGGTTCCATTTTGCATGGCTTCTCATGGGTGGCATAATACATGCTTCAGCCCATGGGAGGCCTCTGGGGTACCTATATCCTGGGTACATGTGTACCATTTACTAGGGACTGATAAGGGTATCCCAGTACCCAATCTGGAGTTGTACCAAAGTACATACATGTTAATTTAGAGGAGAAAGCAGATAGGCTCGGGTCTTGAATAGCAGGATCCCAGCCAGACTGGTCAAAGCAGTGGGAGCAAAAAGCAAAATGTGGGGGTAACCATAAGAAGATGATCCTACTTTCCTACATACACAATGAAGGCTGTTCAAACTAGACACTCCTAAACTAAAAATATGTGTAAGAAGGCCTCGAAGTCTTAACAAGCATTTTCAATGCAATCGGTCTCATATTAGATAATGTTAGAGCTATTGGCGTTTAAAATGACGATGTTTTTTACTTAGTTTTGTGGGAGGTTTGCAGTGCAGTGATCATATTTGCATAGAGCTATTACCATTGGTATGACCTTGCGGCGCTGGAGAACTAATAAATAGGAAATAGGTCATGAGGGAGAGGAGATAAGAGTAACTATGCTGCCTGTAAAGAAACAAAAGTATTAAGATTCTAAAACAAGCATTAGCATAGCCAATATGTCTCGCCTGTGGCGCCTTATAAGTGTTTGGCAAGAGCTAGGCTGACTCTAGGCTCATCAATTGAAGGTTGAGAACATAAGTGCAGCCCGTGTTTAATTTCTGTTGTTTTGCTGTTTTCCGCTATAAAATGTACCTTAACGGAGCTGTGTGAGGTCTCAGTTGTATCAGTCTGCGAACACTGCAGTCTAAGGCTGAGGGGCCTTGGAGGAGGCCTGTGGTTCCCTGTGATGGCGGTGCTGCATGCTACTAATTAGAACTGAGCTGATTGGTCGGGCTAGGGTGGACTTGGGGCTGGGGGGATCTTTCGTAGAATGGCAAGGCAGGCAGACACTGAGGTGGGGTGGGGTGGGGGCAGGGCTGTTGAGAAGTTAGAATATTTTTAGTTCTCTTGTCCTGGGGGGGGGGGGGGAGAGGAGTTAGAAAGGATTAAACACATAGTGCCTTCAGCGTACTGTCTGCGGGGCCCAGTTATGTGTGCATGCCAGGCGTAAGGGCAAAGACGTTTCAAAACACAGCACATTACTGAACTCCCTCTCGCTAACTGAATAACAATAGTTGAATAACTGAACACAAAGCATTGACCTTTGGTGTGTAATGCAAGAGAACAGGTTAAAATCTTCCAGTCTCTAAATTGCACCAACTGCAATTCTAGGCTCAAATCCCGGCTTCTCCACTTTATGAACTGTGTGATTCACAGCCCATTGCTTTACTTCAGAAAGTATTATTTTCCTTAACCATCCAGTCTGAGAGCACATGGAAGTAATTCAGTACATGATCGGTGAGGTACAAAAACTCACTTGTATATGGTTAATATAAATTAATCATGCTATATATTTAATAACAATATAGGAGATATAAATAGAGAACATGGCAAACATACATTTTCGGTAACTCGTGGCAACGTTGCGAAGGCATGGGCAGGGCTTTAAGTGGGCCGGGTCTCACCGGTGCTGAGCACTGGCAGTGTTTTGAAGGGGGACTCAAAACGGGTCTTTATTGGGCTCTGTTTTGTGTCCTGGCACAGGCAGTCCATTTTTTTACTGACTACAATGACAGCAGGCACATCATGTGCGCGTGCTCACACTGCTCGCTTCTCACTAGTGGAGAAGTTATGGCATGACGTCATGCCAGGTGAGCATTGTAGGAGAAGGAAATCCATTAAAGAGAGTCATTTTCTTTCCGGATTTCCCTTCTCTTTTGAAACTCAGGAGCAGCAACATTGTCGTGGTGTCAACAGGGCTTTAAGTGGAAGCTTTTTCACTATTATATACAACCCATAGTTGCTGCTTATTTATTTTATGCAACTAACAACCATTGACAAAGCCAATAGTCCTGACTTGTTGTAGGTATGATGTTACTTGTTGTATCACATATATCTGGATGCAATGACAGAAACAGCAAAATACAAGTCGGGCGGCACACTGCTAAGCACAGATTTTTAGCTTACGTGTTTTTAAACCACACCCTTAATTACATTTGCCACGCCCCTTTGAGAGACCCCCCCCCCCCAATTTTTTCATCCCACTTAAAGCCGTGGGCATGGGGTATTCTTGAACATTTAATGTTTAAACAAATCACGTACAGTACATGTTACTCAATTCTGTCATATAATCGTATATACTTGAGACACTGAAAAATTCTGAAAATACACAGTTTTAATGTTAAAGTCTTCAATCATATTTTTTCATGACATTTGTTACATGATTTATGTTTTTTGATGGCTCTGTTCGTGCTTGGCTCTTAGACTCAAGGCAGGCCTTGCTAGCCTACTCCTAGGATGCCTAACCCCCCCCAAAAAAAGTAGTGTCCTACCCTTTGAGTAGCAGTATGCATCTGAAAAGGCAGTAGACTAGAGTAAGAGATGTCGGTGCAGTGAACCAGCAGCCAGTTTGGGAGCGGTGGGATGAGTTCATGTGAAAGTATTCGTCTAAGTTCTCATAACTTCTCGCTGCAGCTGAAGAACAGTTATTTTTATACAAGGGGCGCTCGCATGATTGGGGGCAGGGGGTGTTCCACAGTCCAGGAATAGGTCACTCCTGAGTCTCACCAAGGTAAAGTGCCGCAATGCCCGCGCCTGCGCAAAAGAACGTTCACCACGTGAGCCCCGCCACCGATCCGCCTCGCAGGCAGATTCAAAAGTGCTGGGTTGTGGTTTTAAGATGGTGCTCACCGGTGTTTTAATGAAACCTGCAGCGCAGTAGCCGTGTCAGTAATTGTCTAGTTGGCATGTTGATGATGCCGCAGTGGTACTCACAGGATTTAAAGGATTACAGGGTTATTTTAGCCTTTTCGCAATTGTGCATTTCATCAAAGCACAAAACATCCTAATTTTGAAGTGCACCGGGTACAGACCCGTTAGGACGAGCCCCAGACGTCTTCAAAGACCTCACGGGAGAATGAACCAGGTCTGTGGAAGGAGCAGGATTCTCGACTGAGGCTTCCTAGCGCTAGGGCTCGAAGGAGATGTACTCATTTATATAGCTCACATAGGGAATTGTCAACTCTGAGCAAAATTAGGTATCATCAGGGAATATGACTGTATTACAGCTTTATTCAAAAAATTTCATTTCTCAGGGGAAGCTCGGGGTTCAAGCTGGAACCCTCTGGGAATGCAGAATTAACATCCCAGCGTCCATACAGTGGTAACGAGGCTCCATGAAAGTGGAATGATGAAAAGCGCAAAGAGAGTGTAACAGCCAAAGAGTGAGAATGTGAAAGAAGAGAGCAAAAAAAATGGAAGGAAATACAAAACAGGAGGAAAAGTAGGTTGGAGAAAATGAAAGAAAAAAGCCAGGGCCAGCGCGAGCGCGAGCGCTATCTGTTGCCAATTAACGCGAATGCAAGACGCTGGCGTGATAATTGGAAACAGATGGCGCTGATTCTCGCTCTCGCAAGCCGTAGTCCGCGGGCGGATGCAAAGGTGGGACATGCACCCGCCTTTGCCCAATTGCGTGCTGTCTTTCTTAGAAAAACGCACGCAAAGGCCAATAGCGTGTGAGCAAAAAAAGAAAACACACGCATGAACGTGTGGTCCGAGTTGGAAGCCCTTACAAAAAGCCTCGCAGGGCAGTGCATGCGCGCTGGCTCAGGCGAGACCTAAAAAAACACTGTTATGGAATGCAAGTTGAAGTAAGGCATGTGAAATGTAAGCAGGAACACCATGGTTATTGCGGTGCTCACAGACTGCCGTGACTTGATGCTAGCGATTGAAAGGAAAATGGAAATGCAGCGCCAAAGAAAAGATAAAGCGCTTGTAGGGGTAGAATTTAATCAGGTATTTGTTTGCTTTGTGAAAGTGAAATGAAAGAAAACTCCGAACAAAGTCTTGCAGTTAAACCGCAGGGAAGGAGATTACTATTGACAGTGCAAGGAGGTCAAGGAGAGAAAGAAACATGGGTGCAGGGGTGTCTATGGATAAGTTGCGGCTTTCACACAAAGCTGTTTGCATTTTCCAACAGAGGGCCAATTATTTTAACATCACATAATAGTGCAGGGGCTCTGCACTCCATTTTAATATGTTATCACTGAGGAAATTCGATTTTCGATCTCGCTTGTATTCAGTTGTGTTCCACCGCCATTTTGTGTTGCCCTCACTCAGCCAGCACAATGAACGAAGTTTTTCTGCTGATCTTAATGCGACGTGTCAAATAACCTTCTGCCTCTGTTTATTAGACTGATGTCAGGGACTGGCTGAATCCACTAATCCTCGTCTGGTTTGACGTAGCTTCCCAGATATTCACAGAGACTTATTTGCAGGTCTTAAATCTCTATTTGTCAAGACCATCCCTGTCAACGGCAAACTTAAATCCAAGGGGGATGATTCTTGGTTTGACATAAGCTGTAGAGAATCTCGCAAAGCCCTCACTCTAGCTATTAAATCTAGAATACCAGAAAGCATTAGGATCTGTAGAGCCGAGTATAAATCTGCCCAAATAACAGCCAAGAAAAATTGGGATGAAAATCGGTGGAGGGAGCTATATGAGGCTTGTGAGGGTAGGAATATGTGCCAATTTTGGCACCTTCTAAAATGGGGTAAGAACCCGCAGGATATGATCCCGGTTAATCATGTCGAACCTGCTCAGTGGGTCTCATTCTTCGAACATCAGTTCAAGTCTAGTGAGACCCCTGGTAGAGCTCCGTAGCTCGAGGCCGACATGGAAGAGCTACGGTTCGCCCCTAGTGAGGTGAAGGCAATTCTGAAATCTCTTCCAAGTGGTAAAGCCCCGGGTCCAGACTGCATTCCGGCTGACCTTTTTAAGCAGGATCAGGACCTTTGGACTCCATACCTGACCATCCTTGCTAATGCCCTGGCTGGTGGTGCTCTGATTCCAGATACTTGGTTCGGGGCGGAGATATTGCCGATCTATAAGAAAGGTGATCGCTCTGCCCCTGCCAATTATCGTCCAATCAGCCTTATAGACGCAGCACAAAAAATTGTTGCTCATCTTCTATTGGGCCGTATACAGAGTTGGATTTCTGAGACCGACATTCTATCTCCTCTACAGGCGGGCTTTCGCTCCCATGTTGGAACTATTGATCAGGCCTTTAGGTTCACCTTACTATATTGGAAAGAAGTACTAATTGGGGGTGGCATGCTCTTTGCCGCCTTTGTGGACCTTAAGTCTGCATTTTACTCTGTCCCAAGATTCAAACTATGGGAAGTACTTTGGGCATTGTCTATACCAACTGGCATCTTGAGGCTGTTGATTAGATTACACGACTCTACATATGCCCAGGTTCGCTGGGGGAAAGCAGGGGAGTTGACATCAAAATTTGTAGTGTCTAAGGGGGTAAGACAAGGCTGTGTTCTGGCCCCTACCCTCTTTTCCTTGTTTATTAATTGGTTATTTTTTGAATTTTCCGACTGATGCGCCCACACTGGCTGGTACGAAGGTTCCCCTGCTCATGTTCGCGGACAACACCCTTATAATTTCTAAGACGCGTCAGGGGCTTCAGTTAGCACTGACTCGTTTTGAGTTGTTTTGCCGCGAACATGAGCTCAAGGTCAATGTGGGGAAGACCAAATTTATGGTCTTAAGAGGTGCTAGACCGGTTAGGGCTAGGGTCGAAATGGGAGGAGCAGTTCTGGAGCAGACTTCTACCTTCACCTATTTGGGGGTTACCTTCTCCGATAATCTCAGTTGGAAGCCCCAGATTGACCATTATTCTCTTAAACATACACAACTGGGTGGAGCACTGCTTAGGGAACATAGGCTCTCGTTAACCAAACCTATGGCTCCTCTGATAAAAATCTACGTGACCAAAATCCTCCCAGCGGTCATGTACGGTGCGGAAATCTGGGGGTTTAGTAATCTGAATTCCTTGAGGCTGGCCCAAAATAAATTTCTCAGGTCTGCAGTAGGGCTACCACAGTCGGCGCCACGTTTACCCCTCTTTTACGACCTGGGTTGTCACCCGGTAGAGGATATGGTGCGGTTCAGGCCACTGGCGTTTTGGCGACAATTGTGGACTACACCTGAGTTATCCCATTATGCCAATGCCTTGTCCGAAGTTAAAAACCACGGGGGCTCCCACAGAATCGGATGGTTGTCTGAAATTAAATCTACCCTGATTGATATGGGACTGGGTGAATTGTGGTGTAATCCTGAGACAGCTGTTTTCCCCCAGAAAACAGATTTTCAGGGGCACATATTGGCAGTGGGTTAAAGATAAACGTTTTGCCTCCATGACTGGAGGCCCCCTGACCATAACATATCTGACCAATAAGGATGACCCACATCTTGAGGCATATTGGGATCTAATTACTGAAGTGCAGGATAGGAAACTTTACCATCAATTTAGAGTAGGCACTTTACCGTTACGTTCATTTACTAAAAATTGGTCTACCCAGGGTAATGACAGCTGTCCCCATTGTGAGGATATGATTGAAACAGTTGATCATTTCCTATACGTTTGTCCAGTGTACAATCGCCCAAGAAAGCTGTGGCTACGCCCTGTATGTCGCAAACTTGGAACTAGAACAGCATCTAATGCTAGCAGATTATTGAAAACTGACACTTCAAGTTTTGTGACTATTGGTGTGGCCAAATATATAAGTTGGGCATGGCTCCTACGTAATAGGTGTATTCCATTTCTGCTTCCCTTATCATGGTTTGTTCTGATATAAAACTTAAATATGATATTAATTTTATTTCGATCAAGTCATCGCAATATTGTATATTTAATACTTTTTTATTGTTGTTTTTAAATGTAAAAAACGTATTTTTAGGCTTTTATGTATACTTGTTCAACACTTACTCGCATGTTTTAACTTGTATTGATGGATTTTTTTAGTATGTCTTTTATGAAGTAATATTCGCAATAAAGACTAATTTGACTTGACTTGACTTGATTAAACCCTGTCTCAACTGTCTGTCGGTTCACACCATTCTTTCCTGACTTTATCTTATCTTCTGGCCTTCGCTATTCTCTACTTGTATTCTCTCATTTCACAACTGTCCTCCAAAGCATACAAATATGTTCTGCCACCTGCAAGTTGAGTTGTAGACACTACCACTGATTAACTTGTGGGGAGGGGTGACAAAAACAGTTGGAAGAGAGGTTTATTTGGGTTACTTGATATCTTGTTTTCAAACTTTTCTCATTGGTTATATCTTGTTTTCAAACTCTTCTCATTGGATAACCATGTATGCATTGAGAGTGTTCTTGGTGAATCTATGCGCTATAAAAGATTGTGCGCCACGGAGTAAAGTGGCAGTCTCCTAAGAACATACTGAGTGTACTTCTGGGACAACTGTACTTAGCTGCAGCTAATAAACCTGATCTTCTACGCTCAACAGAATGTCCTGTGTCTCTGTTCAACAAAGCAGGTGAACTCAGGAGATTACGGCGTGCCCTGCGCCGCCAGGCCCATAAGGCCCTGGTTCTTCAATTGGTGCCCTCTGTGAGGCGGCTTCAGAGGTAGCGATTTTGCCTGAGGGTCGTGAGGAACCCCGCATGAAAATTCTGGAGGAATCGCGTACCACGTCAAGTGACCCCTGTATGTTGAGTGGTCCGAAGGTCTTTTTCAGCGCGGTTTCTCCTTGCTGACGACTGCTGCCCTGACTGCCGCCTTGCTTTGGCCCCTTTTGGTGATGTATGGTATCGCGAGACGTTAGACGGGCTTCTGTTGACGTAAGAAGACACTTAGTTAAGTATTGATGGGTAGCTCCCACTATTTTTGTTTTGATTTGGGTCTTTGATTCGGCTATTACAAAAGCCGAAGCCGAGGGGTGAGTACGTTTGTGCTATATTATTTGATTTAACCCCTTGATGTTTGTGAACAGTCCAGTGAAATAACGATGCCTGGTCTGAGTAAGTTTTGAAAGTTTTGTTGTTTTGGTTGTGTTAGGGATTCCCGGCTGGAGGACTCTTGTCCAATTCCTCCGGTTGGAACTCCCACTTATGAGCTTTATTCTAAGCATGGTGTTGGCCCCATTGCCTTTAATGAGGCATGGATCCGATACACAAAGAACGATGGTGCTCTACAGTGGCCACAGAATGGTAGCTTTGAGCCTGACATATTAGATAATTTGGAAGCAATTTTGTTTAAAAGAAAAGCCCGGCCGGCAATGTTTGACTCTTTCCGCCTCTGGCGTAAGGAAGCCAAACAGAGAGAAATTAAACAGGCAAAACGAGATAAGAAAACACAAAGTATGACGATTATACAGGCTGCCCAGCAGTTTAAAGATAATGAGATCAATCATGAAATGGAAATATCAGAGAGACAGCATTGTTTGGCGATAGATACATGCTATCCGGTGTTGCCTATTTCCCCTTCTGATAAAAGTAAGGATCCGGAGGAAGACCCTTTAATGTCTCACTTATTGAGATTGCCTCCTCCCTATGTACAAGGTGCTAATGCACCCCCATTGTTACAACCAGTTCAGCCAATAGCTGCGCCTCCGCCACTCCGACTCTTCCGCATTTGCCCCTTCTGGTAGTGCCACCCCCACCTCTTCCGCCACCAACTTCTTTGCCTCCGTTTCCTGAACATCAATCTCCTTTGCCTTCGGCTCTCCTTATAACTGTTAATTCTTCTGTTAGTTCACCTAATACCTTGTCCCCTGTTATGTCTAATTCTCCTACTGTGCGCAAACGAATCACAGATACTGTCTCTGGGTTTCTGTCTCCTTTCTTTGAGACTTTGAATATGTCTCCGGCTTTTTCTCGAAGACAGTCTCGTAGTCAACTCCCAGGTTCCGACAAACGAGATATGTATTTAATGGTATGTGTGACACTCTCGCTAAAGAATGGGAGGATATGGATTTGGGTTTACTTCCCCAGGGTTTGTTAGATGTTCAGGCTAAATTCGATAAGGGACTCATTGTGGGTTCTAAGGTTGAGGATGCCGTAAGGACACTTGTCACTTTTAGGTCCTTATTTTCCTCACAGACTTTTTTTGATTCCGATCCTGCTGTTAGGCTGACATCCAAACATTATCCCATGAGAGAGGTTCTTCCAGTGTGGAGAGAAGCGGTTGTACAAGCAGGTGCTAATCCAGCTGTTCCCGCGCACTTCCAGCGTATATGGGTACATGTCCCCTGGAAGAGATCTGAAGTTTTGGCTCTTAAACAGTCTCTACCGGATCCCCGTAAAAACCCTGCTGGCTATTATAAGGAGTTGTCCCAGACTGTTGATGCCTGTATTATGAATTTATTGTTATGTTGATGGGAAATGTAGCCCCACAAGCATTATGGGCTCGGATTCGTAGAGAGGATCACGCCCAAGCATTGGGTGGCGATTGGGCTGCTATAACTGCCGCGGATGCAGCCCAAGTGGGTGGTGCTAAGCCTGATGTTTTGATTTCAGAACTCCCTGGTAGGATTATTACTTTAATGAAAACGATGATGCCCGCCTTGCGAGTTAATTGGGATAAATTAGTTGCGTGTAAGCAGAAGAAAGATGAGAGTGTCTCTGATTTCTTCACTCGTTTAGAGGAGACGTTTATTGATCACAGTGGTCAGGATATGACTACGGAGGGTGGACAGCGATTATTTGTAGATAAATTCGTATTTAATTTGCTTCCCGAACTGTCACATAAGTTGAAAGACTTCGAGAGTTCATGGGCTGTTTCTTCTTCTGCCCAGATATTGGCTACTGCTCAATATTATGAGAACAGGGATAAAGAGGAGAAAGATAAGCAAGAGAAGAAGACGAAAGAATTAAAAACGAAGGTTCTTCTGCAACAAGCTTATCCTCCTCGTTATACTCAGCGCCAGTTTCAACAGCCTCCACAGTTTCAGAGGGGTGTATCAAAAGCCTGAGCCCTTTATTCCGCGGCCTTTATTAGGTCCTAACCTATGTGCCTATTGTAGAGAGGAAGGTCATTTTAAGAATAGCTGCCCGATTTTATTGCAACGTAAGGGAGAACTATCTGCTCCACAAGGCCGTGGTGGTTTCCAGATAATATACAGGGGTAGAGGTCGAGGTGTGATGCCTCAAGAACAGCGTTCCTTACCCCCTCCAAATTCTACGAACTACTTCGATCAGCAGAATACTCAGTTTACACAGTATTACTATGATGATTATCATGTTGAAGGTGAAAATGAAAGCCTTCACGCTAACTATGACAGCCATAGACAAAGTGAGGGAGTTGTATCGATCCCAGTAAATCAGGATGGGCCTTATGTCAATGTCACTACAATGGGTGTTTCAGAGCCATTTCTTTTAGATACTGGTGCGTTGAGAAGTTCTATCATTCATTCTAAACTCCCTGGGGCACCTTTGTCTGGCTTAACAAATGTATCGGTAGGATTTTCTGGCGCCCCAGTTCGTAACCCGGTCTCCTGTCCTTTGCCTATTTCAGTTGGCCCTCATGATATGGAAGCTCCTCTTCTTTTAACGACTGGTTGCGGCGAGAATCTGTTGGGTTTGGATCTATTGAAAAGAATGCATGCAACGATATATTGTTCTCCTACTGGTGTGCATCTTACTTTAGGGCAGAAATATACTTCTTCAATGTATTTGTCTAAAGATCAATTCCCACCTGAATTGCTCTCTCTTCCTGCAACGCTTTGGGCTACGGGTCCAAATGATGTTGGCTGTCTTGAGATCCCGCCTTATGTTGTTACTCTCAAGCCCAATGCTAAATTGCCACGCATTCCTCAATACAGAATTTCCAATGAAGGTGAAAGAGCGCTTTTGGATATCATTTATGATTTGGTTCAGAAGGGTGTGATTGAGGAAACGAGAGGAAATGTATGTAATAGTCCTATTCTTCCTGTTCTTAAACGCACTGATCCTTCTAAGCCTCCTGTTTATCGTTTTGTGATTGATCTTCGGGAGGTCAATAAAATTGTTGTACCACAGTTTCCTGTTGTTCCAGATATCACTGCCCTGTTAGCTATGATACCTGCCTCAGCGGCTTGGTTTTCTGTTATTGATCCGAAAAATGCTTTCTTTAGCATTCCCATTGCCAAAGAGAGTAGAGATATTTTTGGTTTCTCTCTAGCAGGCCGAAGTTTCCGGTTCAAGCGCGCACCCCAAGGCTATTGTGAAAGCCCCTCCATTTATAGTCAAGCTCTGAAATGTCAGCTCGATGTTTCTCCTTTGCCCCCAGGTGCTACTCTTATTCAATATATGGATGATTTGTTGATTGCTGGTGATTCAGAGGATGTCTGCAAGAATGTGACTGTTGCACTGTTACGTCACTTGTCTGATCTTAATCATAAGGTTTCGCCTACTAAACTACAATATGTCCGTCGAGAGGTTACCTATTTGGGTCATCTCTTATCAAAGGAGGGAAGGCGATTAACCCCAGAACGAATTCAAGCAATTGCGCAAATGTCTGTGCCATCTACACAAAGAGAGGTGCGCGCCTTTCTGGGCATCACTTCTTATTGTAGACAATGGATTACGAATTTTTATTTGTTGGCCAAACCTTTGTTAGCACTCACTTTGAAAGACACACCCCAACCCCTTCCTTGGACTGACGAATTTCAGAAGAGTTTTTCTGATTTACGTACTGCTCTGTGTTCTGCTCCTGTGTTGGGTACTCCAGATTACAGTAAGCCCTTCACGCTCTATGTCCATGAAAGAGAGGGTTGGGCGTTGTCAGTCTTAACACAACGATTTGGAGACAAACAGCGGCCAAGTGCCTATTTTTCAGCTACGTTAGACCCAGTAGCCAAGGCATTTCCTAGTTGTCTCAAAGCTACAGCAGCAGCAGCGATTTCTATTCGTCAGTCTGCTGGTGTGGTGCTAGATAATACTCTCATTGGTATGGTACCACATGCAGTGGATACCTTGCTAAATAGGACGAAAACACAACATCTTACAAGTGCTCGATTGTCTGGATATGAGCTGACGCTCTTGGCTAGTCATGTGCACATCAAACTATGTAATATTTTAAATCCAGCCACACTCTTACCTCTTCCAGAAGAGAAAGGTATTCAGGAACAACATGATTGAATTCTCCGTACTGAGGAGGAGACAAAAGGCAGGATTGATTTGAAAGATACGCCGTTAGTGGATCCAGATGGGATCCTATGGGTGGATGGGTCTTGTTTCAAACTACCAAATGGTGAGACAACTTCAGCTTATGCTGTTACCACCTTGTATACAATCGTGGAGACAGCACGCATCAGACATAATTCAGCTCAGGCAGCTGAACTGATAGCTCTGACCAGAGCGTGTGTGTTATCTAAAGGAAAGAGAGTGAATGTGTATACCGACAGCCAGTATGCGTTCGGTGTGGCGCATAGCTTTGGTTGTTTGTGGAAGGAAAGAGGATTCCTTACCTCCCACGGTACTAAAATACAGCATGATCAATTGGTAACTGATCTTCTTGAGTCACTTGTTTTGCCTACCCAGATAGCAATTGTGAAATGTAGTGCGCATAAGAAGATTACTGATGATGTTGGTCGCAGAAATGCTTTTACGGATGAGGTAGCAAAAAGGACAGCCAGAGATGCTACAAGTCGCATGTATGTTGCGGGCCCTGCGAATTGGGTCAGGGAAAGAGGGATATGTGAGGACACAATAGAAATTGTGAGATCGATTCAGGGAAATGCTACAGAGAAAGAGTTGAGGAAGTGGAAAGAGAATACAGGAATGTTAGACGCAACAGGATGTTGGATAGAATTGACAGAACACCAGCGTTGGCTGTTACCAGACGCCTACGTACTGCCTGTAGTTACTATGGCGCATGGTCCAGCCCACATCAGTGCAAAAGGAATATGTAAACTTCTGGCTCCAGTGTGGCTGAACGGAGGGATTCCAAAATGTGCAGATAATGTGGTGAAGCATTGTATCATGTGCTTGATGTACAATACGGGAAAGGGAACCCCAACTCCGGCAGGTCATTTTGCTCCCCCAACATATCCTTTTGAGGTGTTACAAATCGACTACATTCACATGGATCGATGTAACAATCTTAAATATGTTCTGGTAGTGGTATGTGCCTTTTCCAGATGGATAGAGGCTTACCCCTGAAAGACAACACTGCTTTGTCCACTGCCAAGATTCTTCTAAAAGAGTTCTTCCCTAGGTTTGGTTTGCCGCGCATTGTCTGGAGTGACAATGGAAGTAAATTTGTAGGCCAAATTATGCAAAAGGTGTGTACCGGTCTTGGTATAAGGCAGAAGTTTCATGCGGCAAATCATCCTCAGTCCGCGGGTTTGGTAGAGTGCTATAACGGCACTCTCAAACTTAAGCTTGCAAAAGTACAAGCCAGCACAGGTCTTAATTGGCCCGATGCTTTACCTTTGGCTCTCCTGTCCACTAGAACAGCTGTACATTCTCGCTTGGGACTCAGCCCATACAAGATTTTTTTCGGGCGCCCAGCTAATGTATGGGGAGTCCCTCGCCCTAGAAAGTATTCTGACATACAGTATCCAATGCTGATTGACTATTTACATGACCTCACCACTAAATTACGTGTTCTTCACCAACAGGTTCAAAACGCTTTACCAGAAGCCTCCACAGACCCAGGTCATTCTATCCAACCTGGAGACTGGGTCTGTGTGAAAATTTTTCAGAGGACAAAGAATTTGGAACCTCGCTGGAAGGCGCCTCGACAAGTTCTCCTGACAACTCGCACAGCAGTAAAAGTCGAAGGGAAAAAGAACTGGATCCACGGAGTGCACTGCAAGAAAGTGCCCTTGCCCTTGCCTTTTTATCAGTGGGTTCGTAAGGGTATAGTTGATTCTGAAGGAGAAAAAGTCCCCCGATTCATACCTTTCAGTAGTGCACACCTGGATGGAACTCGATCAGAGAAAGAAGATGACGACATTCTACAAGAAGCCGTACCTTCCCATCTCCGATTAAACACTACAGAGCCACAGACCCTATTTCAAGACCAAACTGTACCAACAAGGACTAGATACAATTTAAGACCTAGATTGGTCAAGGACACCTGGGATTTCCATCTCTTCTGCTACATTTATCATCTGTCCAGGTTGCAGGGTCACGGTAGGAGTCTTGGTTTGTGACCTGTATAATGGCTAGGCCCCCAGGACTTGCAGTGTCATAGGACGGCTAATAATCACAGCCAAGTGAGTAATGAAGATTGCCGTGAGCAACAATTTTAGAGGATGGATGTTAAATTAGGAAAGAAGGGTAATAAGGAAGAGATGAGAAAGAAATATTGTAAAATATTGTACAGTCGATGTGGCGTAACATTGTGTGTTTCTATATTTTTGTGTATCTTATTGGCTTGTGTAGGTTGGGTTATTCATGCTATGCAGCAAAAAGTTGTCCCTAATTCTATCTCCTTGCCTCTTCATTCTACTATCTCCCCACATCAATTATATACACTTCCCCAACATGAACTAATCAGGAGAACAGAATATTTTAATAATTCATTTATCCAATTGTTGCACCAACACCAATTGGTAGTCAACACAACCGACTGTTGGGTGTGTGGACTTATGCCTCATGCCACAGATAAAGGGATGCCATATTTAGTCCTTCCATTTTCTTATGAAGGTTCCGCTTGGGCCTATTTTGTAATATTTTCAAATGCATATCAGAGCCGATTTAGACATCCAGTTGGTTCATATGGTAGTAAGCCAGATTTTAGTCATAATTCTCTGATAAAGGGAATGGTGGCTATGACTAAAATTGTGGAGAATAATAAGGTTCCTGTTGACGAGAGACAAACATATACTACTTGGAACGTGACTCGTTACATTACTAGCCTTACAGATAAAACTAAACAGGGAAAATCTCCACCAATTTGGACTGTCCCTCATCAAGGTAATTTCTGTTTACAAATGAATGGCCAGACTACTGACACTGGACAAAGAAAAAGCTTTTGTTCCCATACATACATCTACACGTCTCAGAATTCACCGCCGTTAGTGCCATCCCAGGGCACATATTTTGTCTGCCAGGAACATGCTATATAGCTTTTCTTCTCCCTCCTACATACACTGCTCCTTCAGGCTATCATAGAAACAGATATGGCAGAGGGATTATTGATTCTAAAGACACGGCAGGACAAGAGGGAAGTGATTTCCTCAAAGGATTTCTTCCTTTTTGGGGCCCAATGGCCAACAGCAGAAACATGAGACAGCTGGTTCGTGTTGTTGAGACTACCATAGATGTCACTGTGGGAGCCTTGAGTAATCTCACAGCTGAACTTCAGGCGGATCGTCTCATGACTTTGCAGAACCGGATTGCACTAGATGTTATTCTCGCAGATCGTGGTGGAGTCTGTAAATTGATCGGATCTAGCTGTTGTATTTATATACCTGACAACGCCCCTACGGTATACCAAGCCATCTCCAAATTACACATGATCTCCGAATCGATTCATCAAGACGAAGGAGATTGGTCTTTATTAGGATGGTTTCGGGGATTACTATCTAAATGGGGATAGAAGGTACTAACCTTCCTTGGAGTGGTTTTGGCCATCATTTTTTCCTGTTGTCTCTGTATGCAGTGTGGCCCCACCATCTGCGGTCTTTGTGCCACTCTATGTGTCCCAAGACCTGAGTCACAGAAAACAGAGAACATTAAAATGATGTTGCCGCAACAGTTTGACGACCTCATGGCTAGTGACATTGATTCAGATTAACGTGAATCTGTGTGTTTTGCCTGAGTTATGGCAAAAGGAGGGTCTGAGGAAATCCGATTATCGATCTCGCTTGTATTCAGTTGTGTTCCACCGCCATTTTGTGTTGCCCTCACTCAGGCAGCACAATGAACGAAGTTTTTCTGCTGATCTTACTGCGACGTGTCAAATAACCTTCTGCCTCTGTTTACGAAACTGATGTCAGGGACTGGCTGAGTCCACTAATCCTCGTCTGGTTTGACTAAACCCTGTCTCAACTGTCTGTCGGTTCACACCATTCTTTCCTGACTTTATCTTATCTTCTGGCCTTCGCTATTCTCTACTTGTATTCTCTCATTTCACAACTGTCCTCCAAAGCATACAAATATGTTCTGCCACCTGCAAGTTGAGTTGCAGACACTACCACTGATTAACTTGTGGGGAGGGGTGACAAAAACAGTTGGAAGAGAGGTTTATTTGGGTTACTTGATATCTTGTTTTCAAACTTTTCTCATTGGTTATATCTTGTTTTCAAACTCTTCTCATTGGATAACCATGTATGCATTGGGAGTGTTCTTGGTGAATCTATGTGCTATAAAAGATTGTGCGCCACGGAGTAAAGTGGCAGTCTCCTAAGAACATACTGAGTGTACTTCTGAGACAACTGTACTTAGCTGCAGCTAATAAACCTGATCTTCTACGCTCAACAGAATGTCCTGTGTCTCTGTTCAACAAAGCAGGTGAACTCAGGAGATTAAGGCGTGCCCTGCGCCGCCAGGCCCATAAGGCCCTGGTTCTTCAATCACTGCAAGTGAGTTGCAGGCATGGAATGTGATCTTCACACAATGAGGTCAGGTGGGGATCACTGTTTATAAAAGCTGGGTCCCCAACTCACTCACTAGAGCACAACTGTTAAACAGAGACATGTTAGCATCTGGAGAAAACAGGAAAAGTTACAAAAGCTTTTGAAGGGTTGGGGCACGGTTAGTCATCTGCTTGCTGAACATGCTTGTGTATACCAGCCCTAGTAATTTTATATGGTTAAGAGAACCTCTGCCTGAAACATTACATCACTAGCACATACATGTTATCTGGGCTATATGATACTTGTGAAAGAGAGTCCATGAAATAGTCTTAAGCTTGCTACCCGCTCGCGTTCCGCCATCAGCTTCACTTTCAAATCATTTTCCATTTCTGCAGGGGTTGGGGACCCCCTCGCTCTACCTAGAGCATGGGTACTAACAAACTTTCTGTTAGGGGCCAAAATTACAGTGTGGTTTGTGGCCGAGGGCCGCACCGGTAGGGGTGGGGTCAGTGCGGGGTGGGGTCAGTGGGGGGGGCAGGGCTAGAGTAAAAATAATCAAACCCGTTTTAAAACATTAGACAATGCGACAATGCTGTATTTCAAAAACAGATGTAACTACAAAGAGCAAATTTTGATAATACATTTTTATTAACAGACAATAGCAATCTTAAGTGGCATTGCATAGTTTCATACACACTTTGACCCCAATTCCAACACAGTCTCTCTTTCTCTCAGTCAGTCTCTCTCTGTCAGTCTCTCTCTCTCTCTATGTCAGTCTCTCTCTCTCGGTCAGTCAGTCTCTCTCCCTCTCTCTCTCTGTCAGTCAGTCTCTCAGTCAGTCAGTCTCAGTCAGTCAGTCAGTCTCTCAGTCAGTCAGTGAGCCTCTCTCTGTCAGTCAGTCTCTCTCTCTCTCTCTCTCTCTCTCTCTGTCAGTCAGTCACTCTCTCTCTGTCAGTCAGTCTCTCTCTCAGTTAGTCAGTCAGTCTCTCTCTCTACTATCTTTCCACTCTCTCCACTGTCTGTCTCTCTCCACTCTCTCTCTCTCCCCACTATCTCTTTCTCCACTCTCTCTGGGGGGCAATGGGTACATTACCTGCAAGGTCTGTGGGCCACAGGGAAAGCCTGCCGGGCTACTGGCGGCCCGGGGGCTGTACTATGAGTTCCATGGACCTAGATGCTCAGCTGCCATACCAGCAAGTACCGGGGAAAGCTGCTCAAGGGGAGGAGGGTCCCACTGTGCCCAGCAGCCCCGGCTCTGCCCGTAGCGCACACATGTACAGCGGGTAATTTGCTGCGCCCGCTGACCTAAAACTGAGGTACTGACACCGCTTCACGTTTGCTGTACTTGTCAGTTTTTTATGTTAGTGCCGCCTATACAATATATAGTTGGAACACAACAGAGTCAGTTGTTAAAGGTGTCACGGATCTTCAAGCGAACACAATTATGACTTAAAAATTCAATGTATGGTGTTATGTTAGGCTTAAGTCTTGGTTTCTAAAACCTTCAGTGTCTGAATGGACAGTGGACAGATCGGTGTTAAAGACATCCGAACACAATAAACTTAAACAAAAAGGCTGGACTAAACATGACAATGCACCCTTGTGAATGCCTGTGTGGTCATTTTTCTGATTTAGTGCACTGGAGGTGCGCAAGCACCTCCCTGAAATTGATGTACTGAATGGCTGATAGTAGTAAGTTCCTTTCAATAGGGAGAACGTAATGTTGAAGTAAATTATGGGACAAAGAGCTGCAATAAAACATTGAGGTGGGCAAGCCACACCCGGCTTAACAAAACTAGGTTTACATCACGCTATATAAATCTGCTGAAAAAACACATTTTGGTTCTGCCGAGGATTGGCGTAAACCAACCCGATCTGGTTCTCTGGACAGCGCATAATTTTTTTTTTTAAAGTAGGCGCCTGGGTAAACATGAAACATGGCTCACCTGAGTGGCCCATGCTAAAACATAATGCATGGCTCACAAGTACCAATTTTAAACAAGTAGTCCCCAGCAGAAACACTTACAAAACTACAGCGTATGTAAACTGTAGTTGATCAGTGCTCCTCAACAAAAAAACACAAATGTGAACTATCCGGAGCCCACCTGTAATGAGCCAGGAATTGTATGCGACGGAGGAGTGAAACAACTGAAGCAGAAGGCGGCAGAAGGCAGGATTATACTCTGTGTGCAGTGTTTACAATAGGTCTTACAGACAGCGCATGCGCGCGGATGCTCGACCTAAAAATGTAAAGGGGACCTGCCACACATCACAAGGGTACTTTAAGCTCCAGCAGCCAGCAGGCCAGGAGGTATTTTGCACACCTGGAGTAAGGGGAGAAGCCCCATGTACTATTGAGCACCAGCACTTCACCCGCTGTGCGGGACCTGCTTTACACCACGAGGGGACTCTAAGCCCCAGCAGCCAGCACTCCATGAGGCATTTTGCACACCTGTGAGTCAGGGGGAGGATCCCCCATGTACTATTGAGCACCAGCACTTCACCCGCTGTGCAGGACCTGCTTTACACGACAAGGGGACTCTAAGCCCCAGCAGCCAGCACTCCATGAGGCATTTTGCACACCTGTGAGTCAGGGGGAGGATCCCCCATGTACTATTGAGCACCAGCACTTCACCCGCTGTGCGGGACCTGCTTTACACCACGAGGGGACTCTAAGCCCCAGCAGCCAGCACTCCATGAGCCTTATTGCACACCTGTGAGTCAGGGGGAGGATCCCCCATGTACTATTGAGCACCAGCACTTCACCCGCTGTGCGGGACCTGCTTTACACCACAAGGGGACTCTAAGCC
The DNA here is from genome assembly GCF_964204655.1 of Triturus cristatus. Lineage (NCBI taxonomy): Eukaryota > Metazoa > Chordata > Amphibia > Caudata > Salamandridae > Triturus > Triturus cristatus. The sequence continues at coordinate 1,057,729,566 of NC_140589.1, forward strand.
CTAGCACCCAGCACTACATGAAGCATTTTGCACACCTGTGAGTCAGGGGAGGATCCCCCATGTACTACTGAGCACCAGCACTTCACCCGCTGTGCTGGACCTGCTTTACACCACGACGGGACTCTAAAACCCAGCAGCCAGCACTCCATGAGGCATTTTGCACACCTGGAGTCAGAGGAGGAGCCCCATGTGCTATTGAGCAACAGCACTTCACCCACTGTGTGGGACCTGCTTTACACCACGAGGGGACTCTAAGCCCCAGCAAACAGCACTCCATGAGGCATTTTGCATACCTGTGAGTCAGGGGGAGGAGCCCCTATGTGTTATTGAGCCCCAGCACTTCACCCACTGTGTGGGACCTGCTTTACACCACGAGGGGACTCTAAGCTCCAGCAGCCAGCACTCCATGAGGCATATTGCACACCTGTGAGTCAGGAGGCTATTAAGCTCCAGCACTTCATCTGGTGTGTGGGACGGATGCAGGTTGTGACTGGGCAAAGCCCGGGCCAAGGACAGGTCCGTCTTGTGCCTGTCAGAGCCTGGAAGAGGCTGGGCCACCCCCCTTGGTTTTGCGACAAATGTACTGTGACCCTTTATCTTTTTTCAATTTATTGAAACTAGAACAGCTGTGCGTCATATTGAACCTGCTTCTTCTCCAGGAATAATATGTCTTGTACTATCCCTGGCTATGCCAAGGTTTTGTTTTGCCTTTGTGGTAAAGTTTTAATGGACTGCCTCCTCCTTTGACCATACGAAGCCATAGAGCTTTTTATCTTCACAGCAGTTTGCTGCCATTTTATGAATATTTCTGTTACACTTGGCATCTATTGGCGTGTTTCCCCTGAGTTTTTTGCTTTCTGACCTCCCGGTTTTGACTCTGTTTGTGCTGGGTTAGTGTTTCTGTGCACTATTCTCACTGCTGATCAGTGGTAAAGTGCAAGTGCTCCTGTGGTACAATGTGTTATGGATTGGTGTTTCCATGATTGGCCTATTTGATTTATGTGTCAGTCCCTAGTAAAGTGCACTGTGCGTGCCAGGGCCTGTAGATCAAATGCTGTTGGTGGGCTGCAGCACTGGATTGTGCCAGCCACCCACCCAAACAGTCCGCAAATGTGAATCTGCCTGTCACTGCAGAGCCTGTGCGCAGTCTGGTACTGCCATGTCGACTTGGCAAGCGCACCCACTTGCCAGGCCCCAACCTTCCCTTTTCTTACATGTCAGCCACCCCTAAGGTAGGCCCAAGGTAACCCTGTGGGCAGGGTGCAGTGTATGTGAAAGGTAGGACATGCTCTGGTGTGTGGCATGTCCTGATAGTGAATTACTGTCATTTTCGTTTTTCACTATTGCAAGGCTACCTGTTCCCCATAGCCTAGAATGGGGAGTTTGTTTATAACATCTTATAAACATAACTGGCCCTGGGAACTAGGTATTAAAATAAAGTTTAGAATGCCTGAACTCAGAATCTAAAGATGCATCTTTTAGTGAAGGTGATTTTTACATTCTGTGTTACATTCTGAAAATACCACTTTTAGAAAGTAGGTATTTTCTTGCTCAGTCATCCCGTGTGCCTCTGCTGGAATGTGGATTGCCTTTCTGGGTTTTGGATGACAGAAGGCTGGGGAGCAGGAATGGCTCCAGATAGTCTAGGTTGGTCAGGAAAGGGCTGTAGATTTCCTCGCACCTCAAAGGGCCTGGTCTGCCTCTGACAATGCCGTCTCCACCTCCTGCCAGGAAGTCACACCAGATAACGCAGAACTGGTTCTGTCTGGGTACAGACACTCTCTCCCTGAGAGATCAAAGGATTTTGGGATATAAATATTGGGGCCCAGACCCTTGAACTTTAGAACTCTTTTGGATCAAGAAGACTGTCAAGAAGAAGAGCTGGAGAAGCTGTGAGGAGGAGCTACCACTTTGCTGTGTTGGCCTGCAGTGGCTGCTTCTGTCTTGGGCAGTGAAAGGACTGGACTGGACTTTCTTCAATCTCCTTTTGGGAGTTTCTCCAAGGGCTTGAGGTAGAGCTTACCCCCTGTTCAAGAAGTCTCAGGAACAGCAAAGCCTTCAAGCTCTTCTGCCCTCAGCACTGGAGACTGTGTTTTGTGCTGCAACAGAGGAAAAAGCAACCCGACGCCGCTGCTGACTCCATGTCCTGAAGGCACCGCAGAGGGCACCGCTGCAACGCCGCACCACGACCCTGATCTCACTGCTGACGCCACCACCGAGCTGCTGCTCGCACCGCGACCTGTGGGCACCGCACTCCACACCGCCTCGTTTCACGCCTTGGTATCCCCGATGCCACCCGCTCCACCCCGAAATCTACACTACTGCTTGCACCGTGGTTCGAGGGCACCGCTCATAAAGTCACATGACACACTGCCCTCATCCCACACTGCAGCCTTAGCCTACCGATGCCGGCGCCATCGACTCCAGTTCGTCAGCCGACGACAGCGCTTCAGCAACGACGATGTCGTTGCACTGCGACCTGCCAGCACTGCAACGAGCACCGAATTCACTTCGCACCGCGACCGTGGTCTCACTGATGACACCATCGGACGCTGCCACCGCGCCGCTGCTCGCACCGTGACCTGAGGGCACTGCACTTTGGACCACAGCACTCGACGCCTGCCGACGCCAGTACTCCTAACTTCATCAGAGAGGAGTTCAATCTGCAACGCGTATGACTTCAAGGGCCCCGACGACTCCTGCACCGACCTCCGGAACCGACGCCTGCAGACGCTGTGCTTTCAGAAACCCAACAAGAGGTCGGCGACGCCCTGCATTTTTAAAAGGTACTGTTTGCGGGTCTTCCCGACACCGCAGCTGATCCGCAACGCTGCGGTCAGCCTGAACTGTTTGGATTTGTTTGCTCACGATGCTGGGATAGCCCCGGACGGAGCTATCAACATCAAGTAACTGTTTTTCAAGCATATTTTGATAACTGAAGATTTATTTTTTAAGTACTGTATTGTGGATTTTTATTGTTTTTGGTCTTGTCTGAAGTATATAAAAATATTGGATATTTTTCTAAACTGGTGTGATGTCCTTTTGTAGTGCTTACACTGTATTACTGTTGGTTATGTGCAAATGCTTTACACACTGCCTCTAAGATAAGCCTGACTGCTTGTGCCAAGCTACCAAAGGGGTGAGCAGGGGTTATTTTAGGAGTGCAACTCCCTTATCCTGATTAGAGTGGTGGTTTCTGCCCGACTTTGGCACATGCCCTAGCCGACCAAAAATCCAATTTTTAACAATTTCTCTTCTATGCCATGTTTATGTCGAGCCTAAACCAGCGCGCAATCGCTGCTCTGACGATCTGTTGTAGGTACTGTAATTGGCTTTCCCACCCCCAACACCACTCTAAAATCGCTGTCAGAATGCTGTTCTTTAATTATGTTTGGATTGTCTCCCTGTACCGTGTTTGCCCGCCCCTTCCGCTCTGAGATCGCTGCGCCTTGCCTCTACGTTTAAAGATAAAATCAAACAAATAAAATCAAACTAGCATAACCCAGGTGCTTGTGTTTCTGTGTGTGGTACACTGTGTCAATTCAAAGGTGCGTGCTAGGACAAGTAGTATTCCTGTTGGACACTGGACTGAGGGTTGCACCATGATTTTCAGTATGCTCCCTTCCTGTTTTATCATTACATTTTCTGTGACAGATGTCGCTCTGAGCTCCGTTCCTGTTTTTGAGCACTTCACCCATGCGCTAGTGTGTTTCAGATTTCTGACAAATGTCTGCTCTGTTTTCTTTGTGCTGGGCAAGATGGAACATTTTGTAAGGACTCCTGCCTGCACAAACCTTTTTTTCTTTTTTTAAATTGAACTTCCAAACATGTCGTCAGACGGTCTGGCACTAAGTATGTTTTTATTTGTGGGTGTCTATTTCTTTTTTCGTTATACGAGCACCAATTCCAGCATAATTCATAAGCCCAGTCTGCCCTTCTGACCTGTGTTTCATTTTGAGGGTGGTACTTTCAGGAAAATTTTACCCAGCAAGTTTAAAAGATGCATTGTAAATCACAAAGAGCATTGTTGGAATTCAGTGGTGGATGTGCGACATCTGGGTAGTGGTGAGCGGCCCCTCATTGGGACAAAAGGTAGCATGAGCCCGCTCCCATCGGTTAATCGCAAATGAGACTCCTTTCATGCCCTTTTTAGGTCGAGTCTAGCACAACGCTGCTCTAGTAGCAACCGTTAGAAAATCGGTCTGCCCTTATGCTTGTGCTGGTATCCACATTGCGGGAGTGAGCAGCGGCGCGCAGGGGCCATCTGTTTACAATTAGCGTGGTCATGCGCGCTTGTTTGCATTTGCATGCTCGCGGTCAGGCTGAGGGGATCTCCTGCAGTCTCTGCTCGGGCCCTCCAATCCACAACAGAGGGGCAGCAGCCGCAGTCCAGTCAGAGGCCACATAACACTCCCCTCTGCCACCCACCTCTCAGGGCCAGCATCATGTGTCCTACTCTCCTGGCGGCTGAGGTCATTGCTGAGGGCGGCAGCAGGCATTCCAACCTATTAGGCTGCTTCCCTGGGGCCTCTCGTGGTCTGATGTCTGTCTCCGAGAATCACCATACCAAGGGGCATCACCCAGCCCTGAGAAGCTCTCTTTTTGCGCAGGGCGGGTTCAGCAGACAGGCAGGCAGGCAGCCCATTCGTCACCATTGCAGCCATCTGCAATCTCTCTCCAGGCCGTGTTTCAGACCACGATGGGCCTCGCTCAGAGCCTGGTGCTATTGCCACAGTCCAAACTGCGTTTACCAGCAAGGCTGGCAAAGTCAAGCAGATGTCGCTGCAGCCTCCGGAAGGGCTTGTATTCCGAATCTCCAGTGAGAGGCTGCTCAGCAAAAATGGCCATCGGCTCCTCGCCGCCAGGAAGGCTCCACTAGGACCTCGGATCGGCTGCTCCTCTGCCTTGATGTCAGGCCACAGGCAAGCAGATAAGCCTCAGGCTTAGGTGCTGCTAAAATTACTACAACAGGCGCTTGTGCATGTCCAGGATCAGGAAGTATTAATCCACGACCGTCAGAGCTATGACGAATTACCTCTAATTAAACACCACCAATGATTGAGCTGGGACATTCTCACAGACAACCGATGTTTGCTTCTTGACATACATGTTGCATCCACGGGGGGGCTGCTCACCAGCCGAGGATGTGTGCAGTAAGGCCTGTCTAACGTGCCAATAATCACTCACACACTCAGCATTGTATTCAGGTGAGGACTGCCGGCGCAGTTCCGCCCATCTTTATTTATGCTTGCGTTCACGCAGGGCGGCGTGAAGGCAGGGGCAGGGAACTTCCGGCACGTGCAATAACCACTAGCCCGCTGACCACCACATCCCATCTCAAGTCAGTCCTTGACTGGATCTCGTGAGTCTCACAGTTCACTTACATGACAGACAAAGTCTCTCAGGCGGGTGCTCGGCCGGGGGTTCTCTCTCAAGGCATACCTGGATGGGCCCCGGCGGGGGCTGGATGCCGTACCAGGGGTGCGAGGCACCAACGGTGGTCCAGGGGCTTCTGGGATAGCCTCCGGACCTGCCGATGAGGGAGCTGGTCCCGGATGTTGGCCTTCTGTCTCTCTGGGTTCTTCCTGGCTGGCGTTGTGTTCTTTGGGGTTGTCTGTGATGTCAGTCTGAGGGGTGGGGTTGTCTACTTGTTTGAACCAGGATATGTTGCGAGTCACGGTTTCTCCTTCTTTCTCAACAGTCACCATCGTCGACTTCGTGTCGATCACTGTCCAATAACCGTGCTCATACCGAGTCCGGAATTTCCCTCCGGGCCTCCTGTCTCTCATGATGACCGTCTCTCCTTGCTGTAGCTGACGGGACGCCACTAATCTGACCTGGCTGGTGGTGTTGTTGCACCTTTCTCTCCGCCTGAGGGCGCCTTCTTCGTCAAATGGGGGGGGGGACCACCCCGGTGCACTGGGGAGACCATCTCGGCGGGTGCTGTTGAACATTAGCACTGGCTTCGATATTCCCTCAGGAATCTCTGCAGTTGTTGTTCTGGGTCACTTTGCTCCGCTGCTGCGATGCGAAGGGTCTTATTGATTGTCCTCATAAAGCGTTCAATCTCCCCATTGGTCTGGGGCCATTGTGGGGTGATACGCCTGTGCTGGATGCCATGGCGGTGTAGGAACTTGCGGAAATCATGCCCCTGGAACGGGGGTCCATTGTCGCTGCGGAGCTCATTCGGACATCCGAACATGGCAAACATCTTTTCTAGAGTGGGACCAACATGCAGGAAAGCTGTTGAGTTCAAGACTTCCACCACAGAGTATTTCGAATAGCTGTCGATGAGGGCCAGCATGACACGGCCATCAGGGAAGCTCCCAAAATCCATGCTCACTTTCTCGCAGGGGATTTGCCCATGTTCCTCCATGTGAATGGGTACGGGCCTTTCGGGCCTACTCATAACTTGGCAAGATGGACACTTCTAGACTGTCTCTTCTACCCAGGCATCCATCCCTGGGAACCAGACCTTCTCTCTCATGCGGGCCTTCATCTTTTCCACTCCTTGGTGCCCTCCATGGGCGAGCTGTGTTGCCCGTAGTTGAAGGGATGCCGGCATGACAATGCGTGGTCCTCTGAGGAGGATGCCTTCTTGGGTGAGGTTTAGCTAATTTCTGACTCTCCACATGTGCATCAGGCTTTCTTTTTCTGGGCTTGACCATGAGTTTGCAGATTGTAGGAACTGATGCCACTGTCCTCCTTGGACAGCGTCCCAGACTTTGGTTTTGACTGGGTCATTTCCGGATGCTGTTGCAGTGTAGTCCCAATAGTACCCTGTCATGCAAGACCTATGCTGTTTACGGATAACATATACTGTGGGTCTGGTGGCAGACTAACTCCTAGCACCCCCGCTGCATATGTTAGCCTATGGTTTGCATTAGCTAGCTCGTAGTGCCAGTAGAATCTCCTGTTATCAGAGAGATTCGTTTTTGGCAACCTCAGAACACAATAACCTCAGACTTGTGGAAACAATATACTACTTTTCACCCAGTCACTCGTGCGTGCTTGTTTTGCTCTCAGAGAGATACAGAGAAGAAACAGTCGAGCGTTTTTACAATAAGAATTTATTGTACCATAGTTCTTCTCTTGTAAAATAAGTGCGCTGTTACAACTGTAACACAGTAGCAGAGATATAGAACCAGCAGGACAGTGAATAAAAAGAAATAGTATTGTTCTACCATTTTGCAATAGTCACGAACATATACATGAAGTGTACCTTGCATGTGAGTAGGTGCTACAGAGCCAAGAATACCGCTAGGATTGAGTCGAACCCCCATACCTGAATAGTGAGAGTGTGGGACTTCGTCCTGGACTTGAGCTGGACACCCCGCAAGGAATCGTCAGACAGCTGTCAGCTGGAGCGATGGCATGCCGGAGCTACAGCGTCTCTGGTCAGTGTGTCAGTCTTGAAGTCTCGGTTTCCTCCTGCTCTCTGGTAGCAAGAGGTGCTGTATTTATACAGTCTATGTACGTGTGTTACCCATTGTTCAGAATGTATGATGATACAACGCGGTATGTTACATTGCGGTCTTGACAACGCAAGTCGTTACATCGACTTGCGTTGGAGCGCACTGGATTTAGGAATAGTGTGAATTACTATTCCAACTCCAGTCTACGTACAGTAGGGAAGGTGTTGGAATAGTAATTCACATTATTCCTTAGTCTAAAGCGCCCACCAGTGCAAGTCGACGTAATGACTTGCGTTGTGAAAACCACGATGTAACCATACCGTGTTGTAATGGTTGCGTGGTAAAGGATGTTTCCCATTGTTCAGTATGAGGATGACGTTGGGGATTAAACCTTCTGCATCGATGGGAGAGGTGAAGTATATCTCCTGGAGAGTGTACTCATCAATTATTCATATGTGCTAAGGATGACTTCTCAGGAATATCGATTGGGAAAAACCCACCCTCAGCATGGAACTAGGTGAAAGGTTTACTCAATAAAAGGTTGCAGTCCTTATAAGGCGTGGTGTCCCTATAAGGCATTCTGTCCTTATTTGGAGTTCTGTCCTTATAAGGCTCGTTCATATGAAATAACGGGGAGATGATATAGGGAAAGTGTACGATGTTCCCTGGACCTATATTAGGGTAGCGATATGAAATATAACACCCAGTCCACCTTATACTTAACAATAATAATAAACAATTTTGAAATACACATTTATAACAGTGTCAGTGCATAAAATTATCAATTAGACATTTAAAAGGTTTCTAAAACGTTAAAAATTCATTAAAAAACGAGGACAATTTTTTATTTGGTAATGTTTGACATTGTTGTAAAGTTCTGCAAATCGCAGTTCTAAACGAGTTCGATCACACAAGTTGAACTACTGCAAGCGTACTTAGAAGGCCATGCTTTGGGAAGGAAAGTGTCAATTTGAAAAAGAGTCTTTGAAGAAAAACGAAATAGAAGGAAAAAGTTTCATATTCGTTCCCAGCACACAGTGAGCCATATTCAGATTAGAAATCCTGGATGGGAGACATAATATTATCGCTGCCTTCTACAGCAGGGGACAAACATTGCAATACCTTTCATAGCACGTCAAGTGTGCATAGATGTAACTCCTCTTTGCCAGTAGCTGGTGTGTAGGTTTCCGGTACCGGATTCGAAATCTTGGTGTCAATCCTGGAGCTGAAATTTAATTCAGTCGTGAAAGGCACCTGCAGCTTCTCAAGGAAGGCATGCTTCAAGATAGGAATACGCTGGGGACAGAGTCGTGCATGAGATCACAAAGGTTCCAGCCTGGAGTCTAAGTCCACTGACTTCTCCGTCTGAGGTGTCAGACAGATGTCCAACTCGCATTCGCCTCCGCATAACAGGCATCGGAAGACAGGTACGATGCAGTCCTCAAAGACTGGTCTGAAGGATAGGAACCAAGAAGCACTTAGTTCTCGTAGGCGAGGTGCACCGAGATACTGTATCATGCGCTCACGGTAATGTCTTTCCAGGAGAGCCTTCGCAATCTCGCTGGTGGATGGTCTGTCCATTGTGAAGCAGGTAGACGATAATCAGGATTCCAGCTACAGCAGTATCAGAGGTAGGCCCCTGAAAATGCTTGCGAACACGGAGTGTATGAAGTTAGGAATAACTCCGAGGATAGTCTGGAAAGTGCTAAGGAATCCGGACCCTATGGTCTTAAATAGGTGTATAATGCTACTCGTATCAGACATGTTAAAGCTACGTCCCACCATATCTACGACATGTAGGGGGCAGTTTGTTCGAATTAGCGCCTGTATCTCTGTCGAGGTCCTTGCAACTTGAAGTTGAAAGGTTTCTCGAGAGGAGGTCAGTGGCACGGTTTTCTGTAAAAGCATGGCTTTCATTCTGCTCAAAGCATCAAACTGTATCAATGAAGCATTCAGTGAAGGCCTCCCTGACTGTATTTGTCGGAGGAAACAATACTTGCATGCAGAAAGTAACCCTGGTGTTCACGGTGTTCACGGTGGCCAGATATGCAATTTCTTTAATCAAAAAGGAACCGAGAGCTTCTGATCAGGCCCTGCACAACGCTCCTAAAAGATACATAAATCAAAAGAATGTGCAGTTCCTAACAGTGGGGGGAGAGAACAGGTCTCTTATAGATTGCCCTCACACACCCAGAAGGGTGTCATGCTTCATCATTGGGCTATGCTACTCGTCGGGCCGGCGCTGCAATGCCCAACGGGCTCCTGAGAAGGGGCTCTTTGCCAGAGATCTTTTAAGAGACAGCTGTTTGGTGCATGAGGGTGAGAGGTAGAGGAAGTGCGTGAGTGTGAGGGGTGGGTTTAAATAGGTTTAGTACTGCCCTGAGGGAATTCATTTTATTAAAGGGGTGTACTAACCTCATTAAAAAATGTGTAAGCCCTGTTTGGAATAACAATGATCCCACAGGGTCTAGTAGGTGAGTGTGGTCGACATGTTTCTTGCCTACTGCCCGTAACGGGTCACTCTGCAATTCACAAGAGTGATTACTCTAGAACTCTAACACTACTACAAGGCTGGTGCTGAGTACTGTGAATGTCACCAGCGTTGTTTAGATAAGATCCAGGAAGGAAGACCCGGATGGTTGAGACCTGTAAGAAATATCAAAAGTTAAAAGTCCAGAATACGTCTGGAAAACAGAAGTACCTACCAATAATGCAGTGACTTCCATGCATGGTCAATTATTGCCAAAACGGAAAGTAATTCTGTAGGTGAGTGGGGTTTTAAAACGAGAGATGACTCAGTCAACATCATATGGTGTAGTAAATTAGTTGCGGCACGTCTATACCAACAAGGCTAGATTGTATCATTACGTGATCTTGTGACACATATATGTGGTAGAGACAAAGTTTTGGCCGATATTATGTGGATAAATGGCAGCATGCACAATAGTGTGAGCGCATAATAGAGGCATTCGAGAATTTGAAAGTGCACAGGCATGCTTGAACACAACTAAATTGAGATAATCAACCCTTTGCATGCGACAGGGCATTGGCGAGTGACCACTAACTGTAAGAGCTTAACATGTGCTGGTCAACTTGGCAGAATCATGGGTGAACGGGATAGCAACTCACCCCCGAGGATGGGGTCTCAGGCGTATGGGGTAGCCATGCGAGCACTACATTGCTCTATCTGAAACAAGTAATAATAATAATAATAATCACAGAATCCAGTGGGGGGCTGTTAGCGTTAAGTCTTACCGGTATTTGGTGGTGAGACTCACGATCTCTAGCAAAGCAAAAGTCAGGTACTCACATGGAGGGGGTGCGCAACTAGCGGTGCTCTAACCTTTGCTCAGGCTCCCGTGGCTGGCCCTTCCACGTTGGGGATTAAGTTGCGTACGTCAATGCGCATAAGCGTGAAAACTAGACCAACGCGGCAGGCGGCCATCTTGGGAGTGAATTGTGAACGAGGTTATTTAAAAAACAACTTTATTGAGACTATACTGCAGACATGTAAGAACTCTGCATTGGACGGGTACGTTTTTTCTGTCGGTGACTAAGATGTTACTGATGTTATTCAGCCTACAGTAACCATTTACCTCTTGCAAGGAGGGCATGGGAGGAAAAAACCAACAATACCTCACATGATGGAATGTAATGAGGGGTTGGAGACATTGAAAGCCACCAGCCACTGGTTCTGTACACATAGTGAGTTTGTCTTGCGCTGCACGCTACACTGTCTTAAGTGTTGTTCATTACAGCTGTGGTATGTATTAAGTGAAGGGCAGTACTTATACCTACAGTGGTTCTGTATGAAATGGACCTCCAGTAAGGAAGTCCTGGGGGTTAAGAGTTGTTCAATACCACCCAAGGGATATCATCCTTGAGGCCCCTGGTGTTGCTGGAAATTTTGAAAATTCATGTTTGCTCCTTTCTAAATAGGGCTTCCTTACTGATCACTGAGTGTGACTCCAAAATGGTTCAACTAATGACATTGGCAGTGTGGTTTGCTTCTGTATAGTGTGTGCACATCTTTGTATTATTTCTCCTACACCTGATGTTGCTGCGGTGTTTGGAGATTCTAATTTTTACGGGCCGGGTCGTCACGCCCACATACATGAGGTTGCATGGACATGTGATTAAATATACACAATTGCGGGTGTTACAATTGGTATGCGTCCTTTGAACCCAGGAAATTGTGTCTGTCAGAATAACCATTTTGCTAACGTTTGTCAGAGGGCAGACTATACATTGGCCACAAGGGTAGTGGCCCACAACCGGTGGTAGGCTCCAGAGTCGGTTCGTCAACGGGGGTTCTTTCTTAGGTCTTGTTCTGATAACGAGGTTTTAAATGTTATTCGTTCTCTTGAAGGTGAATCTAGGTGGTCCTACTGGGGAGTCGCCTCTATTAAGGAGCTTCCAGTGCTTATTTATGATCTTCTTGATCATTTTGATTCATGGGTGTAGGTGGTGACACATGTTATTTGCTTGGTGTCAGTCTTTTCATTAGTCTGTCAGAGTACCTCCCTGTTTGTGTTGCGTACTCTCTTGCAAGCGGTTTTGATGGTATTTATCGGATATTCCCATCTAGCCAGATGGGTTGAAAGCTCAGAAGCCTGTGTATTGAAGTCTTCCAGCTTACTGCAATTACGTCTGAGTCTTAAGAATTGTCCGTAGGGCAGGCTGTCGTATAATGCTTTGGGATGGAAACTACTGAAGAGTAGTGGACTGTGACTATCAGTCGGTTTTTTATAAGTCTTAGTAACCAGCCCTGTGGTGGTGTGGCTAATAAGGAGATCCAGAAAGGGTCATTCATGTTTGGATGTAGTAGCAGTGAAGCGTAGGAAAGGGTTCAAGCTGTTAACCCATGTTACAAAAAGGGGTATTGTGTTTAGGTCTCCTTTCCAGAAGACCAGCACATCATCAAGGTAACAACGACACAGGATGACATGGTCTTTGTATATATTGGTTGTCATCAGAATGTGTTTGGATTCAAAGTTCGACATGTAGCGACACGCCAGGCTTGGGGCGAATGTGCTCCCCATGGAAGTCCCTTGGGTTTGGTGGTATATTTATTCTTCAAATAGAAAATAATTTTCAGTAAGTGCAAAGTGTGCACACTCCATGATGAATGAAATTGCAAATAGGAGATCCCCATTCAGAAGAGCGTAGTGTATCCTCTATTACCTCCAATGTGGCCAGTTGTGGAATGTTGGTGTAGAGAGCCTCCACATCTAGGGTAATTAAAGCGTCCAGATGGGGAGTTCTATGATGTTCAGAACATCCCTTGTGTCTTGTTGAAATGTTGGGGTTTCTTTTACTAGAGGCCTGAGGAAGTGGTCGCAGAATCTCGACAGAGGTTCTAGAACTGACCCGATCCCTGACACAATGGGCCTCCCAGGTGGTGGTAGTGTACCCTTGTGAATTTTTGGCAAGATGTAGAAGTAAGGGATATGGGGATTGTCGTTCAAGAGGAATTGTGATTCATTTTTGGATATCCATCTTTGCGTGAAGGCTTCCGTCACCAGGGATCTGACTTTAGTGATGAGTCTTGCGGTAGGGTCTTCTCTCAGGGGGGTGCAGTACTTTATGTCGTTTAGCTGCCGGAGGCACTGCGTTCTGTAGTCTGAGGTGGACATGATGACGATGGCACCCCCTTTATCTGCCTCCTTTATTATTATTATTATTATTATTATTATTTAGGAACTTGTAGAGCGCGAACTGTCGCCAATTACAGGCATCCTGGCGCTGACAGAGTCTGAGGAGGAAAGAAGACCACAGAGGACGAAAGGCTAGCCAGGGAACAGCCACGTTTTTACCTTTTTTCTAAAAGGCAAAAGTTCATCGGTGTGTCTGATCTCATTGGGAAGGGTGTTCCAGAGTCTAGCAGCGGAGACCTCAAAAGATCTGCCTCCGGATCTGACCTTCTTGAAACTGGGAATGACCACCAGTTTGGCATCCGAAGATCGGAGTAGTCTAGTAGGTACGTACCACGTAAATTTAGATTGAAGAGGGACTGGGCCAGAGCCATGGAGGGCCCTAAAAACAATACAGAGGGCCTTAAATTGCACTCTCTGTCTAAGAGGGAGCCAGTGCAATTGTGCCAAGGCGGATGGTCCATGGGATCTCCTCGGAAGCCCCAGGGCTAGTTTTGCAGCCGCAGATTGGACTCTTTGGAGCCTGTCTAATAGGTACTCCGGGGCCCCTAACAGGAGGGCATTGCAGTAGTCCAACCTGCTCAAGATGGTGCATCTAACTATTTGGGCGCGCGCCTGGGTGGGCAAGAGGGGCAGAACTTTCCTTAGAGAGCGCAGGATGGCAAAGCAGCAGGCAGAGGTTTTCTGGACATGTGTCTCCATGCTGAGCTTGTGATCAAGCATGACCCCCAAGTTACGGACCGAGTCTACAGGCTGTACATTAGAGGCTGTTTCCGGGGGCCAGAAGTTGCTAGGAAACGAACAGGGAATCCTCGAGCCACTATTAAAAAGCACCTCAGTTTTCCCTGCATTAAACTGAAGAGAATTATTCTTCAGCCATCTTGAGGTCTCCCGCAGGCAGTTGTGGAAGGTCTCTATGGAGATAGAGTCTTCTCCTTCCAGAGAGAGGATCATCTGCGTGTCATCTGCGTAGTTGATGGTTTTAATGCCGAAGCTTTTGATCAAAAGAATTAGTGGCCTAAGGTAGACATTAAAAAGTATTGGGCTGATAGCAGAGCCCTGTGGGACACCGTGCGCTACCGGAGAGAAAGCAGATTGAAAAGGAGGTAGAGATACTGCTTGTTGCCTGTCCTGCAAAAAAGAGTGGAACCACTGCAGTGCCGTATCCCTCACTCCTGCCTCCCATAAGCGTCTCAGTAAGATCTCATGATTCACCGTGTCAAAGGCGGCAGACATATCGAGCAGTATCAGAAATGATGCCTGACTTCTGTCTGCTCGCCTTTGTAGTTCGTTCATGGCGATAACAAGGGCTGTTTCGGTTCCGTGCGCAGGCCGGAATCCAAATTGGTCTCTGTCCAGTAATAGATGATGCTCCAGGTGGTAGGAAAGGGTGTTACTGACCACCCGTTCCACTATCTTAGCAGGGAACGGCAGTAGTGAGATGGGCCTGTAGTTTTTCGAACAGTCAGGGTCAAGGGAGGGCTTTTTCAGCAACGGGGAGACTAAAGCTTGTTTCCAGAGGGCAGGGACACTGCCAGTCAGCAGAGATTGCTGACAGATTAAATGGAGCGGGGGGAAAAGTTCTGCTTCACATTCTTTCCAGATTTTAGGGGGTACTGGGTCCAATGGGGACCCAGACACAATCCCTCTAGCTATCTTGGTGAAGAGTTCAAAAGTTAGCGGTGGAAACCTGCATAGGAGTTCTTCTGGGGACCGATGCATGATTGGTGCTTGATTCTCCAGAGTACCGGTGTTCATGGAGAAGGGTATACCTGCACTAGGAGAAATATCCAGCTCGTTAAGGATAAGTTCAATTTTCTCCTTGAAGAAGAAGGCCAAATTGTCACAGAGGTCCTTGGAAGGGACGATCAGGTTTTTACAAGACTCCGGGTTGGTGACGCTATTTAAGATACTGAAAATACTCCTGGAATTTTTAGTAGTATTACAGATCAAGGAGGAGTAGTAGTCGGCTTTTGACTTTTTAATGAGAGTTTTGTACGCGTGGACCTTGGTTTTCCACGTGTCTTTACAAGCTATATTATACTCACGTCTCCACCTTCTCTCAGCTTGTTTACATTCAAGTTTTAGTTGTTTAAGGTCAGAATTAAACCAGGGAGCTGAGTCTTTGCCCCTACAAGTCCGGATTTTGAGGGGGGCGTGGGTGTCGACCACCCTAGAAATATTAGAGGCAAGGGAATTGTAGTTGTCGATTGTGCTTTTGTTTGCGTCAAAGATTTGTTGCAAATGGAACATTTCGCCCAAAGAATAAGCACGTGAGAGAGCCCTCCAATCTCTGCATTTAATTACCTTAATCGGTGCCGGTACTTTGTAAGGGTCAGTCGTCTTATGAAGACAGAATTTAACCAATGAGTGGTCAGTCCAATCCATTGGAAGAATTTCTCCCATTACCACTAAGTCAGGTGCCGCAAAGATCAAATCAAGCAGATAACCGGATTTATGGGTAGCCTTGAAGGTCAGCTGAGAGAGGCCAAAGCTGTCGCAGGTAGAAAGTAAATTCTTAAAAGCTACGTCAAGGATACCGTTCTGCCATAGATTGAAATCGCCGAGTATAAACAGTTTCTGATGAGATAAGGCGATATTGGTTAAGGTGTTAATTAAAGCTTGTTGCTGCTGAAGGCTGAAAGCTCCAGGTGGGCGATAGCACAAAATCCCTGTAATGCTGTTTCCAGCGGGGGTCTGAATTGAAAGTCCTAATAACTCAGTGCCCAAAATAGGGTCAAGAGTAAGGATTTTAATGCTGCAAGAGGCTCTGAAAATGACTCCCACACCTCCGCCTCTACCAGTAGACCTAGGGAGGTGGAGACATTTAAACCCTGGAGGGCAAGCAAATCCCGGATCAACCAAGCAGTCAGGACGTGTCCAGGTTTCTGTCATGAAGAGGATGTCAAGCTCATGAGAATCAATCAGGAGTTGGATCTCTGTGTAGTGTTTGGGCAGAGACCTGACGTTTAGTAGCCCACAGTGAAAAACATCGTCACTTAGTACATCAGCTCGGGTGAGGGAGGAGGGTAAGAGGGACAGTGTTCCTTTGTTGGCACCCAGAATACCTATTTGAATGAGCTCCTCTCTGGAATAGGGAGGCCCAGTTGGAAGCGGAGCCGGGTATAAAGGGTCAAAACCGGCAGCATGAGGGGCCCAAGGCCCTACCTTGGCGCGGACGGGCGCAGACGGGCTTGCCTTAGGCGCGCCTTCGGTGCGCCATCGTCGCGCCCGCTGCGCTCGTCCGCTGCGCTTCCAAGGAAGGCACATATTTTATAGGGCAGTGACCAATGTGCGAGGAGTGGGCGTCGCCTCAAGGTGGGCGTGGCCTCCGCGATCGAGCAAACAGTAGCGTCAAGATTCCCTGAGGTGTTTAGACCGCGCCAGCTGAGATCTCAACTGCGCGTCGTCTCCACCGACAGGTAAGAGCCCTGAAGTTGTGAGGGAAGGGGGAGGGATAGTGGGATTAAAACAAACAGCAATCAAACATATAAAGCAATTAGCAGCCGTTCGCACTCCCGGCTTCCGCCTCAGGAGGTCTGTCAAGTTTAAGATGAAAGCGCTGGTCGTCAGCGTCTTAAATGCTGGAGTCGGGGTGGGCGTCGCCTCAAGGTGGGCGTGGCCTCCGCGATCGAGCAAACAGTAGCGTCAAGATTCCCTGAGGTGTTTAGACCGCGCCAGCTGAGATCTCAACTGCGCGTCGTCTCCACCGACAGGTAAGAGCCCTGAAGTTGTGAGGGAAGGGGGAGGGATAGTGGGATTAAAACAAACAGCAATCAAACATATAAAGCAATTAGCAGCCGTTCGCACTCCCGGCTTCCGCCTCAGGAGGTCTGTCAAGTTTAAGATGAAAGCGCTGGTCGTCAGCGTCTTAAATGCTGGAGTCGGGGTGGGCGTCGCCTCAAGGTGGGCGTGGCCTCCGCGATCGAGCAAACAGTAGCGTCAAGATTCCCTGAGGTGTTTAGACCGCGCCAGCTGAGATCTCAACTGCGCGTCGTCTCCACCGACAGGTAAGAGCCCTGAAGTTGTGAGGGAAGGGGGAGGGATAGTGGGATTAAAACAAACAGCAATCAAACATATAAAGCAATTAGCAGCCGTTCGCACTCCCGGCTTCCGCCTCAGGAGGTCTGTCAAGTTTAAGATGAAAGCGCTGGTCGTCAGCGTCTTAAATGCTGGAGTCGGGGTGGGCGTCGCCTCAAGGTGGGCGTGGCCTCCGCGATCGAGCAAACAGTAGCGTCAAGATTCCCTGAGGTGTTTAGACCGCGCCAGCTGAGATCTCAACTGCGCGTCGTCTCCACCGACAGGTAAGAGCCCTGAAGTTGTGAGGGAAGGGGGAGGGATAGTGGGATTAAAACAAACAGCAATCAAACATATAAAGCAATTAGCAGCCGTTCGCACTCCCGGCTTCCGCCTCAGGAGGTCTGTCAAGTTTAAGATGAAAGCGCTGGTCGTCAGCGTCTTAAATGCTGGAGTCGGGGTGGGCGTCGCCTCAAGGTGGGCGTGGCCTCCGCGATCGAGCAAACAGTAGCGTCAGGATTCCCTGAGGTGTTTAGACCGCGCCAGCTGAGATCTCAACTGCGCGTCGTCTCCACCGACAGGTAAGAGCCCTGAAGTTGTGAGGGAGGGGGGAGGGATAGTGGGATTAAAACAAACAGCAATCAAACATATAAAGCAATTAGCAGCCGTTCGCACTCCCGGCTTCCGCCTCAGGAGGTCTGTCAAGTTTAAGGTAATGGATTTGTCACTGGGCAGATTTTTAATGGCTTCATTCTCCAAGCGTGAGGTATTGTAGAAGGTTCCTTTAGTCTTCAACAATTTTATGTCTTTGAGGACTGCTTTCTCAAAAGTAAGCACTTCAGGTGGTACCATCGCAGCAGTTGGTGTGAAGGTCGAGGATTTTCATAGACCAGTATCCTTGGGAGCGGAGTCGACTTGATCCGTGAAGAAACTCCTGAGGCGGACCTTTCTAAAGAGGTCGTGAATCTCACAGTGAGTTCTGAAGTCTTCTGTAGTCGGTGTGGGTACAAACCCCAATCTCCTCCACAGGACCTTTTCTTCGGTGTGGTTGAGTATCCGGTTCGAGAGATTCACAATCAGTTTTTCTTGCCCGTGTGACTCCTGAGTTCCATCTTTAGTTGGTGTGGTTGATCCTGCCATTGCACCTGCTTACGTGGATTGCTGCCTCCTCTTCTTTTTCCTCTGCCCCTGCCCCAGCCTCTGCCTAAAAAAGGTTGTTGGTGGAAGGGGGTGACCGGAGGTTGAGGGCCTTCTTGGTAACCAGGTAATTGCCACATTGGGGGTCCTTGGAAGGGTGGTATGCCGTAGTCAAACATCTGTTTAGGTGGGCCATGTTGGTAGTATTGTTGTTGGCCATTCCAGCTATCGGTACTTGAATTCCTGCTGTTGCACGATGTCCTTCTGCGAGTAGATGTATTGTCGTCTGAGGAGTTGTCATCTTGTGGCTGTTGGAAGTCACTCTCATATATGGGTAGGTTTTTTCTTTGCTGAACCGGTTTATGTCTTTCTGGAGTTTGGAGATTTTTTGCTTTATTAAGAACTCCTTGTTATCTGCTATTTCAATGTTAACTTCCGCAAGTTTAGTTTTGAAGGCGGTAATGGTGATGCTTGCTTTTAACGCTCCCTCAGCTACAGCGATTTTTATAATCAAGTCATCGGCCAAGCATTTTGCTGTCTTTATTATTAAAATCAGCCAGTTCCTAGTGCACTTCCAGGCAACTAGGGACCATTCTTCATTAAATTGTTTATCCTCCAGGAAGATTCTTGGTATATTAGACACAATGAGACCATTAGGGGCCATATTCGCACGCAAGTATCCCGTCATTATTGCGCCATGCATTATTATTTTCATGAGTTGGCGTTTCGTATTCATGATAGACTTCCAATCGCCACCCTGGCTGGTAGAGGTGGCAGCTCCATCTGGATCTAACAGAGAAGGTGTTCTCAAGATTTCGGTCACCAGGTCATCATCGAATGACAGACCTTGATTTTGTTCCATGGTGGTATTAGTGTTAAGGAAGTGATGTACAAAAGTCAATAAAGGAGGTGTTTGCGGCAAGATTTCTGCTGACCCTGATGAGGGTTAAGGTTCCACGGCTGAGCTGCAGTGCAAGTACTTTAATCAAAAAGGAACCGGGAGCTTTTGATCAGGTCCTGCACAACGCTCCTGGAAGATACATAAATCAAAGGAATGTGCAGTTCCTAACAGTGGGGGGGGGAGAACAGGTCTCTTATAGATTGCCCTCATACACCCAGAAGGGTGTCATGCTTCATCATTGGGCTATGCTGATGAAGCATGACACCCTTCTGGGTGTGTGAGGGCAATCTATAAGAGACCTGTTCTCTCACCCCACTGTTAGGAACTGCACATTCTTTTGATTTACCAGATATGCAATGCCTGGCTGGAAGCATGCCACAACAACCTTGATTGTTCTGTGAGAGTAAAGATAAGTGTTGTTTCACTTCTGCAAGTGTTGAGGTTTCTAGCCATTGTAGGCACAACTTTCCAACCCTATAGGATGTCACTACCCCTGGATGTTCTCTCTGTACATAACATGGGTCTGGCCTATGCATATTGAGTCCCTCGGTGATGTGCAGGAACCTTTTGTGACATATGTTTGTGTCTAAGGGCTAAACCGCCCACTCCTTCCAAATGAGGTCTGTTCTATTATACTTTTATATGTCATCATTTGTTGCCCCTTCATTTGTAAAAGAATTCTGCCACCCATGGGTTGGTGTTGGAAACTTAGGAGTGCTTAGCTCCTTCATCTTGGCTATCCCAAGACAGGATGTCTGTTGCACAGTATCATTTAAAAAGATCCTCTGCTGTGGAATGAGACATGCTCTAAAAAGTGCCTCTGTACCCTGGACTTGCCAGTCCTTTGAACCCCAAATCGATTTTGTGTCAATTTCGTCTTGCCATAGGTCGAAACCCTATTCAGACAATTGGGCCAGAAAGGAAGCAGAGTAAATCTGTTTAGTGTTTGTTAGGATGATTTTCAGTGCTGATGTTGGTGCAAACTTATAATAGAATGAGGTTGGATCTGTGATGTTAAACCCTGAAAAGTATGCACATTTCTGTGCAAACATCTGTGAACTACTTTTTGGTGGCGTTGGGCAATGTTCCCACTGATGGTATTCAAATACATTCCTAGCCGAAATGGATTTGTGCAGGAAATAATGACCAAAATGTTGGTAACAGTACAATTTGTCACAGTCTGATGAACCTTCTAACATTTCATTATTAGAAAATGCAGCAGTTTTCTCTAAATCAGATAACATGTTATTAACTGTTTCAGTGTCCCAATCATCAGAAAATGTACTGGAGGTAATGAAATCACTTAATGAGATTGTAAATACATGATTAATTTTTAAAAGTTTGTTTGGTCCAAATATGTTTAAATCAACCTTGTCCCATACTATACCATCCGGTATAGGAACAGCTGTGATGTTCACTGATGACAAGTCTCGATGTGACGATGTGTGTGACTTCAGGAGGATGTTGACCTTTCAGGCTGTGGAATCTTGTTGAAGATAATGTCCATTATTAAGCATACTAAAAGTCAATACTAAACCTAGCCATAAAAGAAAAAACATTAACCCAGAAATTAACCAGACTTCAATCCAAGGAGATATCAGGTATGTCTTTTGAAGAAAGAGTAGAAAGTTCTTTGCTTGTTATTTGAATGGTGTTTTGGCTGGCGTCATTTCTGTCTCGCTTGGATCCAGAGAAAACGTATCAAAGTTAATGAAGCAATGTCCTTTTCCTCTCGACGAGGCATGTTGATGTAAACGTCTGTATTAGGTCTAATTGCAACTTGTGAACTATTCTGATTTTCATTTTGAATTTGAATGTTTGGTTCAAGTGGAACAAGTTCCATAGCATCGTTGCTTAGTCCTTCATTCCTTATAGGTGGCTCTTTAAACGTGGTGAGTCTTTCTGTTTGAACTTCTTGGATTGTAGCTAGAGGAGGACGTCTGCTACATCGGAGTCCACTAGGCCTACTGTTTAGTATCGGCCACATAGTGTGGTTTGATCAAGTTGATTGAGACCAGTCTTTTCTCCTTTTTTCCAGTAAGAGGCGGGAGCAGCACAGTTCTTGTTCCGTGTACTGCAAGGACTGGTACAGGTTTTCTGTAAGAGGGTGCAAATTCCTTTTTGTCCACAATTTTCTCTCTGACCAGATCCCCAACTTTTGGGATCCAGACAGGTCCTGCCGTGACTACCTTGACTTCTCAGTGGCGGTCTGCTTTAGGTGGACATTGCTTTGTTTTGTCCTGGATTCTTTTATATCCTGTAAACCAGCCAAATGATCATGTTATCAAATGGTTTTTCATCTGCCACTGCGCCTTCACCATCAAGATCAGGTACCCACATTCGTGTCCCAAAGAGGACCTCATATGGAGTGACACCCCCTAGAGAGCTTCTTGGCCGGTTATATAATGCCCGCTGTACCCCATATAGGTGTGTGACCCAACTACCACCCTTGCCTGATACCCTAGCTGTTAAAGATTGCTTTAAGTCTAGTTTTTTTCTCTCCACAACAAAATTTCCCCAGGATGATACGGAGATGAGAACCGTAATGCTACACCCATTCCTTTCATGGCCTCTTTGTAAGCCTGTGAGCTAAACGCAGGGCCGCGGTCAGAGTGTAACGTGCTAACTGCGTATGTACCGATAAAGCCTCGCAAATCTTTTATAACAGCTTGAGCTTCAGCAGAACGCTGAGGCCAAACCCATAGGAATCTCGAGCATGAATCCACTGCCACCATGATATACCTGTAAACCCCGTCCGTTTGTAAGGGGCCGCAGTGGTCCTAGTACACTCATGCAAGAGGTTTGTCTGGCTTTAGTAATGGCGTCTGTGCCGGGCGTGTAATCGTGGAGCCTTTCCTTTGCTTGAAGATGTCACATTTCAAGACATAGTCTTTAGTTTGCTTGGATAAACCTGACCACCAGTAGCGCTGTTTCAGTAAAGAAATAGGCGCCATAACGCCTGTGTGCGCAGAGCCCAAACCCTCGTATGCAGCTAGTATTAAACCTTGCCTACGATCCATATTTGGTATTACTCTATCCCCCACTCCAGTAATCTGAGCATATGGAATGTTTTGTGCATCTAATCTGTAGGAGTATTTGAGTGGAAATTGTTTAGGTACTGCTGTGCTGCCTTTGCATGATGTGATGGCAGCTACCATTATATCTCCGTCTATTCTCGTTTTCGAACGAGTCAGCGCAGATACGGAAGCTGTGCGTTCAGCCCCCTTTGTGGCTTCATCAGAAAATGAATTCTCTTCAACGTGAACGCCATCGTATTTGTTCCTGTGAGTCCTTGGTAGCGCGGACTTCAATTCCGCTACCTGTTCCCATAGCATTTTGTGTTTAATTGTGCCACCTTTTGCATCCTTAAACCCGTTTTGTTCCCAATGTTGTAAGTACTCATTATACAACTGTACATGTATTTACAAGTGCAAGTATTAGTGCTTTTAATTCTCCCAACTGAGCCGTGCAGCCTCCTAGAGATTGCGTTTTTGTGCAACTAGGATGGAACTTGCCATCACACATGCGACCTTCAACAATAGCACATGCTGAAAAATATTGTTGCTTACTTCCTATGGCCGGTTGCGCAGATCCGTCAGTGTATATAATATATTCATACTGGTCAAGAGGCAAGATTTCATTAGGTAGAGGATTTTCTTGTTCATATTGCAGGAATGCCTGCGTTTTTAAACTGGGATGAAATCTTTATTCAACGTCTGTTGCAGTAAGAGAATTAGCCCATTGTATCCAACTAGGATGTAACGCTTTCGCATTTGGGATGCTGGCCTTTGTAACAGCTTCTAAAGCTGGTACTGGAGTCACGACAATGATGCGTTTCCCCTGAGCCAGTGCTCTTTCTCTTGCTGCAGCAGTCTGAACTGCTGTCAGGATTTTTTCTGTTGAAGTGAAACGCATTTCGGCATTTGTGTACAGGTGTGATTTGCAAGTGATAGGTACAGTTTCTCCCTCATTAAAGGTCAAATAAGTGTACCCGCATTGACCCGCTATTATTACGATCACTAAGTGGCGTACGTTTACGCGTGTCTGTAAGTGTTTGGAAGCAATCATGTCTTCCTGGAGTAAACAAAGGATATTAGTATGTTCTTGTGTCCAATCTTTGGCTGAAAAGTCAAGTTTGATTAATTCATAGAAAGGTTTTACCCTCTGTGCGTAATCTAAAAAGTATGTCCTGATGAAATTTAGGAATCCTAGTATTGACTGTAAATTTTTCAATGATTTTGGAGGCTGGAGCAGCCCACAGTTTTCTAAAAAGTTAGTTGCCAGACTTTTGCGTTCACTTGACAACTCATATCCCAAAAATAGGACATTGAGGTGGGCTATTTTTGACTTTTTAAAGTTGAACTTATAGCCTTCTGCGGCAAATCCCATAATAATGGTGCTTACCCTAGTCAAGTGCCTCTCTAAGTCATTGTCGGTCAGATAGATATCATCCACATAGGACAACGCTTCTTCATCAAAATTTTGAAGTATCTCTGTTACTCTTGCTGTAAATACAACTGGGCTGTTTTTATACCCTTGTGCTAACTGACAGAATTGTTGCTGGGACCCTAACGCACTGAAGGCTGTTAGATACCTGCTTTCAGGCGCTATATTTTGGCAGAAAAATCCATTTGAGATATCAAGTGTGGTGTTGTATCTTTTGCACACAATGTTATTCATTAATGCGGCACTGTGTGCTTTTTGGACAGCAAATGTCTTTGTGCATGAGTTTAAAGGTCTATAATCTAATACTAGACGATATGCATTGGCTGGTTTAGAAACGTGAAACCAAGGATTGTTCATTGGTGAGGTACATTTTTCAATGACCCCTTGGTTTTCAAGTTGATCCAAGATCTCCCTGACCTGTTTTTTAGCTTCTTGCTTTATTTGGTATTGCCTCAGAGTATTAGGTGAAACTTTTAACAGGATCAGGTGGTAGGTTGAGTTCTCATCCCACCCTGCGTGATTTTTGTACAATGCTGGAGCTTGGGCTACTGCCCACTCCTGTACATATGCATGTTTTAGGTGAACGGGAACGTAGTTGGAAAGCGCAGGAAAAATGACACTTTCTCCCCTAGGGCACTCAATTACGAATGCAGGCGGCCAATTTTGTTCTGCTAACAGGATGTCATAACCAAATGATAAGTTCTTCCAAAAAAGAGCTTTTACTTTCCTGGCCTTGTCCCCCTCCAGCCGGAGTGTTATTTCATATAACTTATGTGGGACGCTCACCCTGGTGTCTGGTGTTTCCACCGTGATGTAATCATTCAACTCCGCTGTGCACCAGAAATTCTTTCTGGTTCAGGCGAGCTATTGTTACTTCTGCCGCGCTGTCTAGCATCGTCAGAGCCCATTACCTGTTCAGAAGTTGTGTCCTCAGAATTCTGGGCATGTCTGATTTTCAGACCAGCAACTTTCTTTTTCTTAAATTGAGGTTTTGGATTTTGCTTATCTTCTTTCTTAGAAGTAGTCTTGAGCGCGCTGCTTGTCCCTGGACTGTGTGCGCTCCTCTCTATTTTCTTACCGTTCTTCTATTTCGGAGCCTTTCTTCAAGGCCTGAAAGGAACGAGAGGAACGTGTATCAGTATCCTGATATTTTTCAGGTTTTCTAATATTATCCCTATTCCTAAGGTTGTACCTCTTTTCAGAGTGCTCCTGTTGAGAAGACCTACCTCGGGACTGAGATCTCTTTTCTTTAGAGTTTTATTTTTTATTATTCCACTTCTTCTTTGAATAATTAGGTGTCTGTTTAAAAGTGTCCTTTTCAGGACTGCCCTGTAGTTGAGGTTTCAAAGCTTTCCCCCCCAAACTATCCCTGCCTAATTCTGCATACGCTGTTTCAATTATTTTGGGTAGTTCATTCTCCTATTCTAAAGGAGAGAACTCCCTTAGGCGTTGGCGGATTGCCACTGATGCTGCTTCCCCTTTAGTGCTAGCTAGTATTATGGCTGATACCTGGTCATAGTTGTTTAACAACTTCATCCCTAAGTTCAGGGCAGGTTCTGCTCCATAGTCGTTTTGTATTTGTCTTAATACATCTGGTACTACTGCTAATGAAGGAATACCATGTGTTCTGGTATATATGGCAGTAAAGACTGTACCCCAAGAGATGCAATCCTCTAACTGTGGTGTCATTCCCATGGGCAAACAGATTGTTAACATTCTGTGTTTCTCAAATGGTGTTGTATTTGGGAATACTGCTTCTAATAGGGTTATTTTCTGAGCTACCCAGAAAGGAATTTTTTCACGTTTTGTGGGCACTTTGCCCATTACCGCGTGTAATGTTTGTGGAGTATTTTTGGTACCTGAGCTCTGTGTAGGAGCTGCAGTAGGTGTAATCACTGTTGGTTGGACCGCTAGAGTCCTCAAGACAAAGTATGTTATGTTTCTGTAGAGTTTTATCAACTCTTTGTGTTGAACAAGTAGTTCATCGTGTGGCATTGCGTCAATGTCTGGATGTGGTGCATAGGTCGCTAATATCGGCCATATTGCTCCTGGAATCCTAAAAGGACCAAGCCTTGCTCTTGTTTTTACGTGAGGTAGCGCGGCATTAAACCAGAAATATGTTCCTGGAAAGTAAGTGGAATCTCATGTCTCCTCAAAAGGAGTGTAGACCGCTTGAATGTCATTATGTATGTAATAATGAACATTTATTGTTACAGCATCGGCTGCTGGGAATATAACCCATGAGTAGAATACCTCTGTTTTGAAATCTTCGTGTGCCTCTATCACAAATATTACTACACCTCGTCTGGGTTGTAACCCATGTTTGAGTAGTTTAACTGTTAAAGTTTGTCTTACTTTGGCTGCAATTTGGATTGCATTCGCATCTTCCTCACCAGACGGATTAAGTCCCATGGTTTAGTTTAGGTTTCTCTCCTCGTCTGACATCGTGTTTAGGACACGGAATTATTGTCCAAGGAAAGGATAAAAAGGTTTTATGCAAAGGTTTTATGCACAATTTTGGGAAATGTGTCCTTTCAAGCTTGATTAACCAACAGACAATACATAGGATATCTCGCCTACTCAGCTGTGGCTGAGTTTTTCCCACTTACTCCAGATGTCTCTGGGTTTTGTAAGTAGGGACTCTGAGAATCAGCACAACTGGGCTACTCAGATTCTACTGTTGAGTAAGTGCGCCATCAATATACCACGTTGGGCGCCATGTACTGTAGTCCCAATAGTACCCCATCATGCAGGACCTACGCTGTTTACGGATAACATATACTGTGGGTCTTGTGGCAGACTGACTCCGTGGACCCCCACCACATATGTTAGCCTATAGTTTGCATTAGCTAGCTCGTAGTGTCACTAGAATCTCCTGTTATCAGAGAGATTCGTTTTTGGCAACCTCAGAACATAATAACCTCAGACTCGTGGAAACAATATACTACTTTTCAACCAGTCACTCGTGCTTGCTTGTTTTGCTCTCAGAGAGATACAGAGAAGAAACAGTTGAGCGTTTTTACAATAAGAATTTATTGTACCGTGGTTCTTCTCATGTAAAATAAGTGCACTGTTACAACTGTAACACAGTAGCAGAGATATAGAACCAGCAGTACAGTGAATAAAAAGAAATAGTATTGTTCTACCATTTTGTAATAGTCACAAACATATACATGAATATAAAATGCATTTATAAAATAAAGTGCGTATTCCTAAGATGCCTGACTAGATGTACCTAAGTATGTGAGTAGGTGCTACAGAGCATAAGAGCCAAGAAGCCCGCTAGGATTGAGTCGAACCCCCATACCTTAATAGTGAGAGTGTGGGACTTCGTCCTGGACTTAAGCTGGACACCCCGCAAGGGATCATCAGACAACTGTCAGCTGGAGCGATGGCATGCCGGAGCTGCACCGTCGATGGTCAGTGTGTCGGTCTTGAAGTCTCGGTTTTCTCCTGCTCTCTGGTAGCAAGAGGTGCTGTATTTATACAGTCTATGTATGTGTGTTACCTATTGTTCAGTATGAGAATGACGTTGGGAATTAAACCTTCTGCGTCGATGGGAGAGGTGAAGTATACCTCCTGGAGAGTGTACTCATCAATTATTCATATGTGCTAAGGATGACTTTTTAGCAATATCGATTGGGAAAAACCCACCCTCGGCTTGGAACTAGGTGAAAGGTTTAGTCCATAAAAGGCTGCAGTCCATATAAGGCGTGATGTCCGTATAAGGCATTCTGTCCTTATTTGGAGTTATGTCCTTATAAGGCTCGTTCATATGAAATAACGGGGAGATGATATAGGGAAAGTGTACGATGTTTCCTAGACCTATATTGGGTGCCGATATGAAATATAACACTGTAGATACCTCTCTGAAGGTCAACGCTCAAGGGCACGTGGGTGCCGAAATCAAGTGGGGTTCGGTGGCATCGGTGTCTGGCTCTTCACCTCCCTCTCCGGTCGTGTCTGGGTGTTTCGAAAGGAAGTTGGCTGGGTTCTTGGCACCGGGCCGGTAGGCTACATCCATGTCGTAGTGCTGGAGCCCGATGGCCCACCGTTCGATGCTGTGGTGGTGGGTGGGGCGCTGATCTCTTGAACAGCGGTATCAGGGGTTGGTGATCTGTGACAACGGTGAAGGGGTGTCTGGAGATATATAGGTGGAAGTGTCTGCAGGCTCAACGGATTGCTAGGGCTTCCCTTTCAATTTGAGCATATCTCTTCTCTGTTGGTGATAGGGCTTTGCTGGCATACGCTAGAGTGGCCCATCGTCCGGGTTCCTGTGAGAACGGCCCCTAAGCCTACTGGGCTGGCGTCCACCAGTATTTCTGTCCTTTTGGCGGGGTTAAAGTACACTGGCGTGGTGTGGTAGAGGAGAGCATTCTTGATGGCTTGAAACGCTGTCTCTTCGGCGGGACCCCACTGCCACACCGCATCTGGTCGGGTGAGGTTTCAGAGTGGCTCTGCCGTGGTGGCTAGAACTGGAATGAAATGGCCACAGTACGTAGCCATCCCCAAAAAGCTGCGCACATAGGCCACGGTGAGAGGAGCAGAGGCGTTCTTGATGGCTTGGGACTTCCAAGGGTCTTATGCCTTCTTGTGCGAACGTGTAGCTGAAGAACTCTATTTCTGCTGAAACAGTAGGCACTTTTCTTTGTGTAAGGTGATTCCGTGGTCTAGGAGTCTTTTCAGCGTAGCTCTCATGTGCTGGTAGTGGTCTTCCGCCGTTTGTGAGTGGATGAGGATATCATCACTCACGTTTAGTATACCAGGTAGCCCAACCAGGATCTCCTTGATCGCGTTTTGGAATATCTCAGTGGCAGAGGATATGCCGAAGTTCAGTCGCTTGTATCTTCGGAGTCCAAGGTGTGTGCTGAAGGTAGTTATGTAACGATTGTCCTTGGCAAGGGCTAACTGGTGATAACCTGCATTTAGGTCCAGTTTTGAAAACCATCTGGTTCCATTCAGGTCAGCCACAATGTCATCCATGGCCGGCGTTATGTGACGTTCGCTCCGAATGGCCTTGTTGGGGAGGTGCATGTCAATGCAGAGTCTGATCTTCCCCGGTTGGCGTGGTTTCTCAGCGATCACCATGGGTGACACCCATCGTGTGGGCCCGGACACCTTCTCTATGACCCCTTGATCTTGGAACTTTTGCAGCTCTTCTTCCACTAGTGGCTGGAGGTGAAAAGGGATCCTCCTGTGTCTTAGCGCCGTTGGTGGGACGGTTGTGTCTATGTTTAGCCGGATGGGGGCCCTCTTTATACGCCCTAGTTCCTTAAATAGGTCTTCAAACTGGCTGAGCAGTTCTTGTGTCTGGTCGGCTTGTACACCCCTGGCGAACGTCACTAGTCCCAGGTCTTCAGCTGCGTGACTGCTCAGCAGTGTGTCTGCCTCCTGGTTGATGACGATGGTAGTTGGATATCGATCGTTATTTCGGTGTTGTCAGACCGCACCGGCACAATAATTTTGCCTCGGAGAGGTAGTGGTGAGCTGCTTCCGTATGCGAAGATTCTCGTCTTTGATGGTCTGAGTTCGGGTCGGGCCTCAATTTGTTGTATTGCTGGATCCCCATGACTGTCACTGAGGCTCCTGTGTCAATTACTGCGTTGACGTCTAACCCTGCAATCTGTATCGTGCATGGGGGCTGGGGCCGTCTCCGACTCTTCAGGGCTCGGGTGAACGAGATTAGGTACGTTTCTTCTTTATTTTCTGACATCGAGTTGTTTCCCTGGTAGACTGTTTGCTCTTTCCTCTTCCCTCCTGGCGGGGATGCTAACGAGACACACGACAGCTGGCAGACCATTTTCCTTATTTGTTTGGTTTGGTTCCTTTCCTAATGCTGGGTTTTCTTTCTGCATACTGATGCAAAATGGTTCGCGATGCCGCAGTTGGTCCATGTCTTCCCTTGCGCGGGGCATGACTGTGAGGGGTGTTCTTCGTACCCGCAGTACCCGCACTGACTCTTTGGGGCCTGCGGCTGGCGATCCCGTGGTCTGTGGACCCTGTCCTTTATTCTGACTGCGTCAGCCCGTTCCGTCTTGACAATGGCGCCTTTTTCTGCTCCGCGCACCAGTGCAAGGTCCATCTCCTCTGCCCGCACTGCTGAGAGGTTGTGTGAGTGTGCCAGCACAAGGATGTCGTTCATGGGTATGTTTGGCTGCCTGAGTATGAGGCCTCGCAGGACTTTGCTGCGTATACCCAGGATCAGTTGGGCTCTGATCTCTTCTGCGGCTCTGTCCCCCACAAGGTGAGTACCGGCTAGTTCTCTTAGCCGCGCATGAAACACATTGACTGATTCACCCTCTCTTTGCTTGGCTTGCCTCAGCTTGAAATGCTTGAAATCTGGGTTCAGCTGGGGGGTCAAAGTGTGTGTTTAGGGTGGTGACAGTCGCTGCGTAGTCCTCGGGGGGCCCTGTGTTGGGAAGATGCTTGAACAGCAGGTACATCTCTTCTTCCGCATAATGGAGCAGTAGTGAGCATTTCACTGCTCCGTCCTTCTCCCTGGTGGCGATGAAATAATTTTTTAAGCGACTGAGCAAGGTCTGCCACCTTGGTTCTGCCATGGCAGGGTCTGCTGACTCGGTGAACGGGGGTAGGACCTCTGACGGAGGGTAGTGCGTGGTCACTGGCGCTGGGGCCTGAGCGTCATTGTCCTGGTCCCCCATTGTGGCGGCAGGTTAGCGTCACCTGGTGTCGCAGTGGAGCTGTTTCATCCTAGTGACTAGCCTTGGAGTGGTAGGCGGTGGTGTCACAGTGTCTGGCCGTGCGCTGTCTGCTTGTAGGCGCTGCCGTGGAGCACGTGGGCAGGTATGCCTTGGTTAAGGTGCACTTTTGTGGCTTGCTTCTGCCGCATGTGTGACTCACCCGATGCTGTGTGGGCACTGGTCGCCCGATAAGCTGAGTCTGGGGCGGAGACAAACTGCAGTGCTTATGCTTCCCTTGCTGATGTCTTGGTGATGTCTAAAGCTGGTGATGGTC
This sequence comes from Triturus cristatus, assembly GCF_964204655.1. NCBI lineage: Eukaryota > Metazoa > Chordata > Amphibia > Caudata > Salamandridae > Triturus > Triturus cristatus. Next base: position 1,057,760,111 of record NC_140589.1, read on the forward strand.
TTGGACACCATGCAGTGTATCCTGGGGTGCTCGTCGGTGCTGTGGGGCCACCCAGCGGGGAGCACAGACGAGCGTGCGTTGCACCGCCTTCGTCGCCAGTGTTGCTTCCATGGGGGGAGGGGGGGGGGGGCTGCCCACCAGCCGAGGATGTGCGCAGTAAGGCCTGTCTAACGTGCCAATAATCACTCGCACACTCAGCGTTGGATTCAGATACGACCTGCTGGCGCAGCTCCGCCCATCTTTATTTATGCTCGCGTTCACGCCGGGCAGCGTGAACGCAAGGGCAGGGATCCACTAGTCCGCCCGCCTAGCAATAACCACTAGCCCGCTGACCACCACAATACACACTCACACTGTGTCTTGTCACAGCTGACAATTCTGAACAATGCCAGTCCACAAAAAAACGTTTCTGTATGCTAAGAGTGCGTGCAGTTTCACAAGGCACAATGATAGATTAAGTAAAAAATACACATGGATTAATAAAACAGGCATGCTTTACCTGAGGAAGAAACAGTCTACCTCTGCACAGCGCACGGCTCAGTTACGAAACCTCCCCATGCTGTCCGAGAAACGATGAGGTGGCAGGGGTAATTTGCCGACGATCACACTACGCCCAGTGGGTCAGCCAGGACTGAACGAACGGCTGGCTCAATTGTGCAAGTGTGGCTACTGCCAGACGCACACTCCTCCGTCTCCTCCAACATATACCTGGGTTTATGTAGACTGGACGGCACTTTGCTCTGCGAGCTCAGCAGAAGGGACTGACATTTGCTCTAAACCATCTAAGTTAATGTTCAAATCACTTGACTGGGACCATCGATTTAATCGAAAGGATGCACGTTGTAGTTGATATCTTTTTCAATAAGAAAATAATATAATGGTTTATTTGTGTCATTTTCTTTGACGGCACCGAGGGGGCTGAGATACCAACACGAAATTTGTTTGGGGGGCCTGTATTTTTTTCTTGATGTAGCGATATTTCCTCAAAAGCTGATTATTGACAAATCTCGACGACTCAGACACGTAAATGTTTTGCCCTGGGTGGTAAACAGGTCAAGGTCTGTCGTCAGTTGAAATCGGAGGCTCTACACATTAGGAGAAGGGGTAAAGAGACGGCAGCATATAATTACACCGTGTGTAGATTAATGTGCACTCCACTAGGCGCCATTTCCAATCCAAGTCAGCAAGGTGACAGGTCACGAGAATGGAGTCACGCTTCATGTGAAGCACCAGACCGGGCTGTTTCAGTGAGTGAATCCTGCCTAATAAATTGACTCTGCCTCAGCTTAGCATCCTTTCCGAGACCCTGGCATGTTGTGTCATCTTTCAGTGTTCGCAGGAAAATCAATTTTAGGGAGGGAGTGTTAGAAAATGTGTAAGGGGAGGAGTATCACTATCTTCATTCAGTGCCAATTCAGCTTATGCAGGTACATTACTTGGAAGCCATAAGTACATCACTTGGAAGCCATAAGCACATTACTTGGAAGACATAAGCACAGGATACAGAGTGGAAGTCAGTCGAGTTCCACCTGATCTTCATTCCAGTGCACCTTGTGCATGTACATTACTTTTAACATTTCTCGTTTCATGTAGACTTTAAAAAAAGAAGAAAAGTTTTAAAATTATGCCAAGATGTTCAGTGTGTGTGCATGCCATTGGGGGATAATGTGCTGCATGGCTAAACACTTATAAGGTCCCAAAGGCGAGACCTATTGGGTCAATGCTTGTTTCGTTTGGTGAAAGGGCGTCCCTACTTTCTACTAACAAGCCAGCCTCCACTCACAAGCGTACTATTATTAGGTTATGTTATGTTAAAATAGTTTTTTAATGCGCACAGCTACCCAAAAAGGGTTTCCCAGTGCATTGCTCCTATGTTTGTACTTGCATCATTAGTGTGATAACTGCTGTTAATCCAATTCTCTTTCCCGTCCAAGTACTTATGCTCCCTCCCTATGGGTCAACCTTCATCCTCAATCCAATGGAACACTTTGATACTATGTGGAAGACAAGATGGTGAGTCTGCCATTCATAGTCAGGCATATATGGGATAATGAGTGGGTTATATAAGATGGCATAATTTTGTAGTGACATTTCTGGAAAAGTACGTTAAATTATGTTAGGGAAGCCCTGGTATAAAAAGGTTAAGGGCAGGACTTTGGATCGAGCAGAAAAGCTCTATCAAGCGTGGCCAAAAAGTAATAGGAATACACAGGGTACGTGCTCTCTTGCGTGGATACAATGACATCACGCCATATCATCTATGGTCATTAAGAGTTTTATGAGACCCCCAATATGATGAGATTTGTCCCATGTCAACGGTACACCAGGTTTCCATTTCTGGACTTTGCTTTTACAGATAGTTTTACAATTTCATTGCTATACACGTGCTAATCCAATTGACTCAAATAAAATGCATCAAGATTACAACCCCCAGACTGCACAGTTTTATCAAAGTCCAGCAATGTAACAATGGTTCCAGTGACATGGAGCCAATTAGTCGCCCCATTCTTGCTTCTTCGGTTTGATAGTACATGTTTTATCATCTTTACCTCGTAGTTACACATCTTGTAAACAATTTTAGACATTTATGCCGACAATGATATCTCAAGCAGCTGTGGCTTAGAATGTTCATAAGATCCGGTTTGATGACTGAAATCACGTTGCATTTCAGTCATGATTTAAAACAATTCACTTTCCTCTTTGCGTTAAGAAGGTGTTTCTCTTTGAAACAAAATTACCCTCCTGTGGCTAGATTGTACAAATGGTGGCCAACCTCTTGTGTACTGTGGACATGCAAAGCAGCTCTGATGGTACTCCTACCTTTCTTACAGCCTTCAACACTGTGGTATTGACTTGGGTGCTGGTGACACAACAATACAACCATGATTCAACCAGCCCACAGTATAACACCACGCAACATATGTACACTCCACATAATACCACTCAACAACACAATTAAACCCGACCTAATTACACTCTACTCGATACCACATAGATCCACCCATGCCACATAATACACTCCACGCCATGCCACATAATTCCACTCAAAATAATTTCACTCAATGCCACACAATTCAACTCCACAAAATGCCATTACCCACCACATAATTCCACACCAAACCACATCATTCAACTACACAACACAATTCCACAACACGCCACATATATGCAATTCACAACACAGAGTTCCACATCGTGCCATATAATTCCACTCTACTACATGCCACTCCACGACACACAATACCACTCAACATTATTATGCTCCAAAACACACAATCCCAGTACACTAAATACCACAAAATTACTATCCACATAATTCCACTGCATGCCATGCAATATAATTTCAGTACACAACTCCACTCAACACCACACAATTCCATGCCATACAATTCCACAAAAAACAATTCCAATCCACCCCACATAATCCCAATACACACCGCATGCATCTACTCCACCCCATAATACATAGATAAAACCAAATGACATTGACAATAGCTTAAAAATGCATAGCTACTCACATAGTTCCATGCCACAAAATTCAACCCCACACATTTCCAATCCACACCTCATGATTCAACACCAGACCACATAATACAACTCAACAACACAATTACACAACACACCACATACATCCAATCCACACCACATTATTCTACATTGTGCCACAAAATTCAACAGCACACCACATAATTAAACTCCAATACACACCACTCCACAACAAAAAATACCATTCCACATAATTACACTCCATTGCACACAATACCACTCCACATGATTCCAGCACACTCAATTCCACATAATTACTACCCACATAATTCCACAGCACACCCTGCCACATAGTGCCACAACAAAAATCCACTCCACACCACACAATTCCACGCCACCCAATTACACAACTAACTAATGCAATCCAAATCACATATTTTCACTACACACAACATACATACACTCCATAACACACAGGTAAAAGACATTGCCATTTACAACGCTAAAGGCTCTAACTCAAACAAATTCGAGACCGATTGCATTTCCAATGCTTGTTTTTATTTCTTTTTACTTTCTTTTGGCAGGTGCATACTATTGATCATTCTATTTGCCTCAAATATGCTATAAGGGACATTGCATTTGCATATTGTGGTCAAATTGCTTCTTCCTTAATTTGTATTTTAACTGGGATCCCTTTGATTACATTTGTTCTTTTTTCTTTTCTCCTGGTCACCATAGGAAAGCGTTAAGCAACCGGGCTCGTGCAAGTAGCTGCAAAGTATAGCAAGGCAACAAAGAAATCCAACAATTGTACCCTTAATGAGAGAGACCTGCTGATCGAAGTGGTCGAATCAATTATTGGTATAAACAGCCCACACATCATGGGAGTCAGGGGTCCTGCTGGTAAATTAAAGAATGCCGCACAAATTCTTCCTAATCTTTTTTTTTAATCTGTGAGGAAATCAACTTGAAGGGCTCCCCCTGTGCCAGGCCCAGCTCAGCACATTTACACTGATAACCTGGAGAACCCTGTTTCCCCCTGTGAACCCTACAAGAGCTAGCCGTATCCTGCAGCAAATGCTTTCTGCCTTTGCATGACACGTCATGGACTCCAGTTGTTTTGGAGGCTCCTGCTGAGGTGGCAGGTCAAACATACCCACTAGAATCTCCCTCACTTGAAATGATCAATTTCACAACACAAATGACGGAGTTGAGGGCAGGGGTAGAGGAACTTTAGTCTATGATAACACAATTAACAAGCATGGTGAAGCAAATGCTAACAGCTAAGGTTTGAACTAATATTAGAAGCCCAGATAAAGCAAGAAGCCGTGACTAAAGGTCACCTAAGCACTCTGGGGCGACATAAAACAACTTGTACAAGGAATACTAGGGGTTCAGGCCCGAATATTTCAAGACTGGAGCCCTCTGGGGAACCTAGTTCTGTGAGGAAGCCAGGCGCCTTTCACCCACACAATTTAGACAATGACAATACAAATAAATACAATACCAATGGGTAGGAGAAAAGCAGATGAGTGCTCTACGAAACCTTTCACATTACATAGCTAGTGAATGACCACTGAAAGAAATTGATTGACTGCGTAGATTGAGAATACTGTCTCCATCTGCTTGTCCAGCTTCATTAGACTCTACTTGCAGTTCCCCACGGGATAACTTGAGTGGGCAGTTAGCACCAGCAAGACTGTAGAAGATAAAAGCAGCAACACAGATGTAGATGTGGGAAGAAATCAGCATTCCACATTACAAGGTTGGAAAGCTTGGAATGCGGAATGCCTCACATTACAACATATTTCCCTCCTTTCACAAACATATTAAATAAACAAATGTGCCCAAATATAAACTTGGAACAGAAACAAACATAGATACATCACAAAATCTAATAGGCCTAGAAGCAGACCTCTTTCTTCTGCGGAGTCCTACAGGAAAACATCTTTATCATCATTTTTTTGAATGCCGATATCAGACAAATCCAAACCATTAAGTTCATTGCATAGAATTCCCCCTTTGTCAGCCATTTTGCTTTGGCCATCATACACACACTGCTTCTTATTCATGACCACAACTTTGTGCACTCTGCTTTTATTCCACCACTCATGTCCATTGACTCTAACAGCATTCTTTGACACAGCATCCACTTGCACAGGATCCTTGAATTTTGAATTCCCTTTTACAACATGAGTAGGAACCTTGATCCAAACCCAGTCCCCTACACTAATGCATGTAAAATGTTGTTGAAATCTGTGTCTGTTGTCAAAGTACTCTTTCATCCTACTCTGGGACAACTCTACTTTGGGGCGTATTACTTTGTCCACAAAATAACTTTTCTCTGTTTAATTTAATTTAATTTAATTTAATTTAATTTAATTTAATTTAAAAAATACTTCTAGAGCGCAGCGTACACCTTGCGGTTTCTTGGCGCTAGGGGAATTGGCAACTGAGGGGGAAAGACCAGGGAGAGGTGAAGGGAATTTTGAGGAAGTTTAAGTGAGGAAAGCCTGGCTGAAGAGGAACGTTTTCAGATCTCTGCGAAAGGGGAGATACTGAGTGGCAGAGCGGAGGTGATCAGGGAGCGAGGGTTTTAGACTGATAAGACCTCAACCAAGCAGGACACAGCTTCAACGTGGGAATCCGTCCCCTTAACAATTCAAACTGACTTTTACCAGTCACAGCATTTGGAGTTGTTCGATGGAACCACAGCATGCTCTCAATAGCTTCCTGAACAGGAAGAGAATCTGGGCAGACTATTGAATGCAATCTACCGAAGTGCGATTCATTTTTTCCACCAAACCATTGGCTTGTGGATGGTACAAAGCAATGCGTTTATGAACAATTACATTCTTTTTCAGAAATTCTCTAATTTCTCTAGAAATAAAGTGGACCCTGTTGTCCGACACTATTTCTTTTGGAAAACCTTCCCTAAGAAAAAGTTTCTTGACAGACTTTAAAACAAAAGCAGTGTTGGGTTCCTCCATGAAATCTACTTCCCACCGCTGTAATAGTCAACAATGACTAGAGCAAACTTGAACCTGCATGGTAATATATTGAAAGGACCAATAAAATCGACTGCAATTTTATTCCATGGACCTTCAGGCAAAGCACACGGTTGAAGAGGAAGAGTAGTGAGTTTGATACTCTTGTCACTATTGGCACAGATGACACCCTTTTTTATTTTCTTAATGATGTCAGTGTCCATTGCTGGCCACCAGTAATCCTCCCTAATCGTTCTCTTAGTTATCGTCTGTCCTAAATGTCCCTCATGACCATTTTCAATAATCCTTTGTCTCAAACCAAAGGGTGGAACAAACCTGTCTCCTCTCATTAAAATTCCATTCTTTTGGACATGAAGTTCATCTGCAATTTTAGTGTACACTTGCAAATTCAAAGGCAACATGTTTTCCTTTGGCCATCCTTCAATCACACATTTTTTAACTATTACTAAATCACCATCCTCTTCCATCTTTGACTACCATTCTTCTTCACTGAACGTCTGTCCTTGACAAACATCTACTGCAGCTCTTAGACATTCGTTGCAATCTTCATCGCAATTGTCAGCATTAACATCAACAGAAACAGGAGAACAAGATAAATAATCTGCCCTTACGTTTTTTCTACCCGGGATGTATTCTATTTTCAGTTCATTTTGCAACAACTTTGCAGTCAATCTAGAGAGTCTTGGTGTATGATCTCTAATGACGGTTCTACTTAAATTGTTTACTAATGGCTTATGATCTATCTGTAAAACAAATCCCCTCCCCCAGATGAAACACTTAAATATCTCCACCGCCCAACAACACGCCAAAAGCTCCTTTTCAATCACTAAATATATTTTCTCATTCTCTCTTAGTGACCTTGAAGCAAAATCTAAAGTAACTTATTTTCCGTTACTGTTTTTCTGAGACAATGTTGCACCTAAACCATCATTACTTTCATCAACAGTAATAATGGGGGAACAACCTTTACAACGCAACTTTTACAACGCACTACCATTACAACGCATTTTTTACAACGCATAATCCATTACAACGCATGACATTACAACGCATGACACTACAACGCATTTTTAAAAACTACCTTTACAACGCATTCCATTACAACGCATACTACCATTACAACGCATACCATTACAACGCATAATATTACACTATACTATCCAACACTTACCCTACTGATGCACCCCCTGGAGTTAGAATAGTAATTTTTACACCTATACTATCCAACACTTACCCTACTGATGCACCCCCTGGAGTTAGAATAGTAATTTTTACCCCTACACTATCCAACACTTACCCTACTGTTGCACCCCCTGGAGTTAGAATAGTAATTTTTACCCCTACACTATCCAACACTTACCCTACTGTTGCACCCCCTGGAGTTAGAATAGTAATTTTTACCCCTACACTATCCAACACTTACCCTACTGTTGCACCCCCTGGAGTTAGAATAGTAATTTTTACCCCTATACTATCTAATACTTACCTTAAATGTAATTTAATATTATGCGTTGTAATGGTATGCGTTGTAAAGGTAGTATGCGTTGTAATGGTAATGCGTTGTAAAGGTATTTTTTAAAAATGCGTTGTAGTGTCCTGCGTTGTAATGTCATGCGTTGTAATGGATTATGCGTTGTAAAAAATGCGTTGTAAGTGCATGCGTTGTAAAAGTGTGCGTTGTAACGTCATACATCCGTAATAATGCATTCTCTCAATGGGTTGAACAGTGCTAAAACCTCCGCAGAACTAATCTCTTTCTTGAGATTGTCAAATTCTTCTTGGCATACAGAAGACCACTCAAACATGTTTTTCTTTTTAAGCACAGACTCCCAGAGAAGATGACACATCTTCCTTTGTTGTTGGGCACGGTGCATTAGTGATTGCATCGACCAGACCAGGTCTAGGTAATACCTCTTTTTCTGAGATCACATGTCCAAGGTACTCTATGCTTCCTTTAGCAAATTCACATTTCTTCAGATTGGCAACAATGCCAGCTTTTTGTTACTTACTTAAAACCAAATCCATAATCTCATCATGATGCACAAGATCTCTTCCTGCCACCAGAATATCATCTTGAAAAGTTACTACTTCTTTTATACCACCCAAAACATTTTCCAAAACACGTTGGAAACTGGAGGAAGTGGACGCCAATCAAAAAGGCATCCTCTTGAACTGCAAAGTCCCGATAGGAGAAACAAAAGCTGTATAATGTTTGGATGATTCATCAAGAACAACTTGATGAAAGGCGGAAGCCAAATCGATCTTACTGAAAAAGTTTCCTCCAGAGAATGTAGAAATGATGTCATTAATATGTGGTAGAGGATGTGAGTCTACCCAAATAACTTTATTCAAGCTCCTAAGGTCCACACAAACTCTAAACTGGCCATTATTTTTCTTCGCAATAACTAAAGGAGATAACCAAAGAGATGACTCGATTGGTTCTATAACATCATCTTCACACATTTTTAAAAGTATTTGTGACAATTCTTCTCGTATACTAAAAGGAACATTCCTCAGTTTGTGTTTAACAGGAGTGGTGCCACTCTGTACTTTAATCAAGTGCTTAAAACCTGCAATCCTTCCCAACTTTTCACTAAAAACTCCTTTAAACTTGTTAATCAATTTCACACTATCATTTTCTTGAGCTGACTGCTTGAAAACAGGATGTTCTGCAACTAATGACACCTGAATTTTTTTTCCAGGCCTCAGTGTCATTCCGAATAATCCTTGATGATACCATCCAAGGATATTCAAACCTTTCTTTGCTACGTAGACCTTTCCATAAATCACCCTTTCCTTAAACATCAAATGACACTCAAAATACCTTGTAAGTTCTATCGTCCTCCCATCGTACGGAAGAGGATTTCTGTCTGGAGGATGTAAATGCTTGTCACCTCACGTCTTCTTGAACAAATCATCTGTAACCACTGTCATCCTAGCCCCTGAATCAACTAATAAACTAACTGTCTTCCCATCAACCACAATGTCCTCATACGGGTCGATACAATCCATCTCCGCTCCCTGTACAACCACAATAAAATCTTTCTCATATTGTTCATTACTTCAATCATCACTTACATCTCTGTCAACAACTGAGTTCACTTTGATATTTACTTTAGGCGATTGACCGACCTTTGCAAAATGTCCCCTTTTACCACATAACCTGCACTTTACGTTCATGGCAGGACAAGGACGTCCATTAACCCGTTCCATGCGTTCGTCGGCCAACGGCCATCGCGAGCACTACCTCCGTATTGCTGCGCACATCCGTTGGCCCACACGGCCCTGGCCACTCCGCTAAACAGCCTCACCCCGGCAGAATTACCGCCGCGGTTCACGAGTTAAAACTGTGTCTTGCGTTACCACATCTGAAACAGATGTTCTTCTGATAAAAAAACTGTCTTTTGTCTCTTTTTTCTTTGAAACAATTATTTATTAGTGCCCTTTTGTGTATAACTTGCATTCTCCTTAGTGTTGTCCTTAACAACTGATACACCACTTTCTGTTTTCCTAGTCAATTCTTTGGATGACTTACGTGAAAGCTCTATACTTTTCACGATATCTATAATTTTTCGAGGGTAGGATTTTTTAATGTCAACAACATTTCTTTAACTTTCTTATCCCAACACCTGACCACAATCTGATCTCTTATAAGTTGAGACGTGAAAGCTTCAAATTCACACTCAGCCGCTAATGTGCGTAAAACGGCCGCATAAGTTACAATAGATTCATCTTGTTGCTGCTCTCTGGTGTAAAACTTGTGTCTATTAACAATTAAGCTAGGTTGTACATCAAATTGTTTTCCCCATTTTTTAACTGCTTATTGGTGTTCATCAATATTATGATCTTCTTCTCTTACTTCATAAGATGGTAGATGCTCATACACAGACTGACCCTCAAAACCCAAACTATGTTCTAACTATTTCTTTTCCTTTCTGGACAATATCTGTTTCCACCAATAGCACCAAGATATTTTGTAAATGCTCTATACCATGAACGCCATGGAATGGGAGGATCTCCAGGAACTTGGAGAAAAGGTGGAGGAGCGTTCATACTCTGCATGGTCATTGAAACAATACAATTGTAAAATACAACCACAAACCAAAATAATAATGTGTGTGGGTATCACAGTGCTTTTTTTTTTAGATGTTGACTTAAACACACAGATGAAAATGTGTGCGCATCACAGCTTTTGTGAAAATATAGTAACTAACAACATTATTTGTACATTTCAAAGTTTTTGTAGAATAGTTTTACTGTAAATGCACTGGTAATCTAGGTAATGATGAAACTGTCAATGTGTGCGTGTCACAGTGCTTTTAATATTTAGCAAGAAGAAAAAGCATGTAAAAACAAAACAATGGTAGTTGATAGTGTAGATGTAATCAATTTATGTGTGCGCAACACAGCTTTTGTGAAAATATAGTAACTAACAACATTATTTGTACATTTCAAAGTTTTTGTAGAATAGTTTTACTGTAAATGCACTGGTTATCTAGGTAATGATGAAACTGTCAATGTGTGCGTGTCACAGTGCTTTTAATATTTAGCAAGAAGAAAAAGCATGTAAAAACAAAACAATGGTAGTTGATAGTGTAGATGTAATCAATTTATGTGTGCTTATCACAGTGTTGGTCGACTGCTCAACGAATAAATCCACTCAAACTAAAACCACAATGTTCTTAAATTGGCATGCATAAATAAAAAAAAATATGTGTGCGTGTCACAGTGTTGCACAACGCTTTGAGCAATTCTCAAACATGTGGTACGGTGTGAAAGCTTTGGTATGAATGACATGCAGATTAAACATGTCTGCGTGTCACAGTGTTGCACAGCGCTTTGAGCGATTCTCAAACGTGTGGGGTGTATATACGTTTGGATTTTCCTTTTCAGCACATACATAATTATTTGCTTACATAAGACTTGTCGCCTTATCTTGCTCCTCAGGTTGCGTTATCGTGTTGCCCTTTACACTCGTACACTCCCAAAATGTCCGCCACATATTTTAGCGTGCGTAATGCGTGGTGATGCTTGCTTTGTTGTCCGCTTTGTTAATGCCTGATCTGTGACGCGAAGCAGGCAAGAGATGTTCTAGGCAATTTTAACTGTATTACTTTTTTTAAAGCTTAGTCAAAAGAAACGTGTGGGAAGCTGAAACGTGGACGAAATCCGAGAATGATGCAGGCAAATAACGTACAGTGCTTGGTGAGTAAGGAGAAACCCTACTACAGTTTCAGTTTTTTTTCTTTTATAAAGCAAACACGCGTAGGCTCTTCTCCGTTTCTTCAGAGGGTTGGCACATGTGGGTTAATCATCTCCAAATTTGTAGAAGATAAAAGCAGCAACACGGATGTAGATGTGGGAAGAAATCAGCTTTATTGCTCAACCCTCTTCAGCTTCCCGGCAGCAACTGCCACCAAAATGAACTTTACATATCTTGTCTTTGTGCATTCCACATTCCAAGGTTGGACAGCTTGGAAAGCGGAATGCCTCACATTACAACAAAGACTTTCTACCACTAATGCAATCATAGATTTAAATAACAATTCCCCTAGTGCTCAAGGAATTATTGACCCACACAACACTACCAATGCATATAATCCAGCTCTTTTGGCAGATTCATGTCCAAATAAAATCAGACCTATATCTGAAGTGCCTACAAAGGTAATAGTTGTTTCCTGGAATGTGGCAGGCCTTAAGTCCAAAGTCATTCTGCTGGACTGGAATGACTTTAGTTTATAGAACAAACATTTGCAATGCAATAGGTCTTGCATTGCTGAAAGTTTAAGCTATTGGAGTTGCATTATTATTTGCAACGCCAATACCTCAAACTTTCAGTTATGCAAGACCTATGGCTCCCCGTCAGCAAGATGATATCCTTCAAGCTCCTCACCCACGCACACAAGACACTCCACAAGACTGGCCCAGCCTACCTCAACATATGGCTCTCCTTCTACATCCCCAGCCGCCAGCTACGCTCCGCCGACCTCTCACTCGCCACCGTCCCGCGCATCCGAAGAACAACCACCGGCGGGAGATCCTTCTCCCACCTCGCCGCCAAGACATGGAACACCCTCCCTCTGAGCCTATGACAGATCCAAGACCTGCTGACCTTCAGGAGGATGCTCAAGACCTGGCTGTTCAATCAGTAGCTCCCCCCCCCCCAGTGCCTTGAGTCCCTCGCGGGTATGTAGTGCGCTTTACAAATAACTGATTGATTAATTGATTGATTGATTGATATTGCATTGCAAATGGTTGTTGTACTTATTTCGGTTTTACCATCATACTCATTAGCTTACAAATGTCAGCAAAAGTGCTGTTAGCTAAATGCCAGGCTTACAGAGGGTGTCACACAAACCATAGGGCCACTTGTCAGCTGTGTGCCAATACAAAAATGTTTGCTCTCGCATTTTTGAGTTTGGTTTCCTGTGTTCACAATGAGGCACATTTCACAAGGACTCAATTTTCTCCCAAAACAAGGAAAATCCCATCCATTTTGCCTGTTAAAAGGGTGGATTTGCACCATGCTCACGTAGAAATGAGTGGGCCTGGAGAATGCAGTGAGTTTTGCACTATGACGAAAGCTGCCCCCTTCACCTGATTCTGAAGATGCTTAGAAACCATGAGGATTTCAGCGAGACATGTGTAGCATCTCCAAAGACATTATTAGAAACGTTTCTTTGTCCTGATTCTGAGTGCTGTAAATATAAGATAATATAAGGCAGCCCAAGGCACGGACATCGGTGGGGGAGGGTGTGGGGAGAAAGCACGGACAACGGGAGGGTGTGTGGATGGCAAAGAGAAGAGAAGGCACGGACAACGGGGGGAGGACAATTGGGAGGGTAAAAGAGGGCACGCAACATCGGGAGGGAAAGTGGAGGGGGGTAGAAGGCACCAAAACAAACATTTACTTGGTACGTCTCCTGCGGCGGGCTCCGTCTCCAAAAGGAAATAATACACGCCCCGTGTAACAACCAAGTAAAGGGGCCAGTAGCCATGGAAGGATACAAATTACGACATGGCTGTACTAAGGAGGGACTAACAAGCCTCATAATGAATCAGAAGACAGTATTTACAAAGGACAAACACACAAGCCAATCAAAAATAAGGCGGGGGAGTGGGCGAAGCTTCTCTCCGTACTGAACTACCACAGCTCTTCGCTGAGCAGGGCATGCGCGCTGGCTCACGCTCGACCTAAAAATGTGATAGCTTCCTGCTTCAGGAATGTGGAGCGTCGAATCAGCATTTAGGGCAGGGTATATAAACTACTACATCCTTGCCAACTCAAATTTTGGTGGGAGATCTTTTGGAGGGCTATTCATATGGGTCCGAACCTCCCTTAATTGCACAATTCGGCAATTAGTCATAGATTCTCCTGACATTCTAGGAATCCAAATAAAGAGCCATAAGAACCTCAAGTTGACATTTACAATATCTACGCCAGAGGGATCAAGGGAGACAAGCTGTTAAAAAACAATGCAAATCCTTGAGGCTCATCTGAATAAGAGAAAGTGCCACTCTCACCTCATTTTATCGGGGATTGAACACCACTTTTGAACACTTTGATAGGGAAGGCATTAATCTAACCAAAGAGGAAGATGAGATATGGGTTATCCCTCAACTGGGCTTATCCCCTGTAAAAAAGTGTTCTTAAGCAACCCTGCAGATAAAGGAGGGGCATTCACCTATGACAAACCTAACTGTATGAGCCGTATCGATTATGTTCTGGTTGACTTGAGGCTGTGGCACAACGCGGAGGACATGGTAGTCAGGGAAAGAACTGAGTGCAATCATAATCCTCTATGCATCAGTATGCTGTCACTTTATGGAAGGAGGCCATTTGATCCCCTCCACGCCATACAAAACTGGACATCGACCCCACAAATGACAAACAATGCCTAAAATGGCGCCATCTGGTTGCACAACATATTTTATCACTTATTAATCTTGACTTACAAGTCGCTCCATCTAACCTAGATGCTATTCTGTTCAGGGACGACACACAAAGGAAGCCTCATGTATACACTCATGTTTCTTTCAGCACATTGCATTGTACTTTATAGTTCCTGCTTCACTCTCCAAGAAGAGTCCACAAAATCTTACTTCATGGTTTAACAAGGAGTGTAGGCAGTCTAGAGTACAGCTGACCGTGGCTATAAGATCAAAGGAGGTGGGCCTAATAAGAGTGTCAAGGGGGGAGGAGCCTAGCGCGCAACCAAGATGGCCGCGTAGGTGCGAGGCTCCCGAGGACCTCCGTGACCTTCTACACATATCCTGAAAATATCCTGTCCTAGATGAGGGGACTGTTTTGGTGAGCCCGAGCTGAGGTGGCACCCGTTTTCCGCTTCCAAATTGGACCTCGGACACCGGCGGGAACACCGATCGAGGTTTGCGGCCTTCTCCACGCCGGACCCCGGATTAGATCTGTGGGGCTATCCGGAGACAAAGTGAACAACAGCGGCGGGCAGGGCTCGGCGACTCGCGTACCCAGCACTTTTACTTTCGCTTTTGCACCCTCCTTGCTGTCTTGGCGAGGTTGGGTCGCGGGGCACTGTGAGGTGGTGTGGCCTCGTTGGGGTACCCTGCCGGCCCGCCGGCTGTGATCCACCCCGCAGGTCTGTGGTGGCCCCCCCCCGGAGCCCGTGAACCGGCTTGCCTGGCCTTTACGACGTGATTGGCATGATCGGGGGACTGGAACCATGTCCACAAAGCAAGATGGTGACCGGGCAAAGGTGAAATCGACCCGACGTGGCGCAGCCCAGCAGTCTAACAGCATGGACCGCTACACCCTCCAGAAGGGATCTCCCGAGGTGCCGCGTAGGTCCCCTGAGGGCCCGACTGATGCTCCTGCTCTGCCCGCGGATCTGACCCTGAGGGATGTCATGGGTGCTATCGCCGAGATGAAGGCCTCGGTGAGCCAGCGTTTTGATATACTGGCGCAGAAGATAGACTCAGTCCTCGTGGATGTTGGCTTGGTGAGGGCCGATCTATCCAAGACCAATGATCGGGTCGATTCTTTGGCCCACACCACATCGGGCCTCACGACAGATGTGGCGACCCTCCAAAAGGAGGTGCGCCGGCTTGGCCAGGCGAGTGCACTGATGGACCGCCGCTTGGAGGATTCCGAGGGTCGGGCCCGGAGGAACAATGTCCGCATTATCGGGGTGCCTGAGGGACGTGAGGAGGCGGCGGCGGATCTATTCGTGGAGGACTTGATTCTCACCCATCTCCAGCCCCGGGGGCTGAGTAAATTCTTCGCGGTGGAACGGGCCCACAGGGTTCCCGGGGGAAGGCCTAAGACCGGAGCCCCTCCGAGGCCTCTCATTGCCCGGATTTTCAACTTTCGGGACAGAGATGCTATTCTGCAATCCTCCAGACTACAGGGACCGGTCAGACTCGACAATATGGACATAAATTTTTATCCTGATTTCACTCCAGCGGTCCAAAAGCAGAGACTGAGCTTCCTCGGAGTCAAACGTCGGCTACGGGACCTAAACCTCAAGTATGCGATGCTTTTCCCAGCTAAGTTGCGGGTGGAGGTGGATGGCCGCACGCACTTTTTTGATCGTCCCGAAGCGGCTGGGGACTGGCTGGATACTTTGTCTGGGGATCGGGCTCGGGGGGGGTGGGGGGGGAGCGGTTGGGGGAGAGGGCTCGCCGGATCAGGACTGAGGGACTAATATTAGGCCTCGCTCTGGACAAAATTGATGTCACTTTGGACTGTTCGTCTGTTCGAGTAAGTTCCCCTCCTGTGGAGGTCGTGTGGGGTCTCTTGGGGGTTCTCCCTCCTCCTCTGGGGGCTTAGTTAGTTTAACCATCTATGGGGCGACAGGCACACTGCACTTTGGGGGGGCTGTTCGGGCTCATGCAGGGGTGCAGGGAGGGGGGAGTTCTGTTGGGGTGGGTGGGTTGGGGTGGGGTGTTGTTCGTTTTTACCACAAGGCAAACCCTTTTTTGTATTGGTCTTAAGGTGCTCTCGGGGGGACGAATGATGGCTTTTGTGTGTGATGGGGGGTAGGGACTTGACTTTGTTGTCTTGGAACGTTAATGGACTGGGGGATAGGATCAAACGAGGTGTGGTCCTGCAGTATTTGAAACGAATCTCACCCGATGTAGTCTTTCTGCAGGAGACACACCTTATTGGTAATTCTTTTTGTGCCATGAATCGGCGTGGCTACCGTTTAGTGGCCCACTCGGGCTTCACGTCGGGCTCACGGGGTGTGGGCATCATGGTGAAGAACTCGCTCCCGTTGGAAATTGATGAGGTGCTCCATGATGATAGGGGACGCTACACTGTCTTGGTGGGGAGAATGGAGGGCAAAGTAGTTGTCTTTGTATCAGTATACGTCCCACCGGGGCTACAGTCGACCACTTTTGCAGACCTGGGGAGCCTCCTCCTTGGCCTTCCGGGGGGGCTTCTGGTGGTTGGGGGGGACTTTAATGCGGTGGTTTCTGGGACAGTATATCGTCACCCCCCTAGGGACCTCCCCCGGGCACAGGCGTGGCTGTCCGGCCTCTTGGATACACTGGGATTGGTGGACTGCTGGCGCTTAAAACATCCCACGCAGCTGCAGTACACTTTCCACTCGGGGGCCCATGGTAGCCTCTCACGGCTTGATTATGTCCTTGTCCCGGCGGCCTATGTTGGGAGGGTAGGAGAGGTGCGCCATTTGGCGCGGGGTATCTCAGATCACTCCCCGCTCCTGTTACACTTTGATGTCTGCCCGAGGGGTGAGGGCAGGGTAGTTCCAATCAATGCCTGGTACCTGCGTGACCCCATCATTCGCGCTGACTTGATTAAATCCTTACAGCGATACTTTGATGAGAATGTGGGGTCCGTCCCTTCGGCTATCTCCCTGTGGGAAGCCTTCAAGACAGTTCTCAGAGGGGAGGCCCTATCCCTTATTTCCCATGCCCGGAGGCGCGAGCGGGAGGAGGTGACCCGGGTGGAGGCCGAAATTGCCGAATTGGAGGGTGATCTAGAGGGTGGGGTGACAGATGCTGCGCTACATGTCCTACAGCTTAAGCAGGCGGCTTACAGGGCCCTCGTCACGGAGGCGGCCAGGGGCCTCAGTAGGGAGCAACAGGGGCGACTGTATGATGTGGGTGATAAGGCTGGTAAACTGCTCGCGTGGTTGGATAAAAAGGAGAGGGCGAATCGTGTGGTCCCGCTGATTGAGAGGATGGATGGTGTGAGTGTAACCGAGCCAGAAGAAATTGTCTCCTGTTTCGCGGATTATTTCCGTGAAGTGTATTCCCCGGTTTCTCCCTGCTCGGAGGAGGATTCCCATGCCCTGCTTAGGGATATCGCGCTCCCTTCCCTTTCGGAGGAGGACAGGGTGTCGTTGGACGCCGCTCCCACCTCCGACGAAATTGCCCTCGCCATACGCTCGGTCGCCCCTGGCAAGGCCATGGGCCCGAATGGCATCCCTATCGAGTTGTATAAGTTGCGACCGGATGCATTGGCACCCCACCTTCGCGCGATGTTCCTGGCGGCCCACTCGCTGAGCTCCCTCCCGCTGGACCAGCGTCTGGCTACAATCGTGGTGATCCACAAGGAAGGGAGACCTCGGGACCGGGTTACATCCTATCGGCCTATCTTGCTCTTAAATGCGGAGCCCAAAATTCTTGCCAAGGTGCTGGCCAATCGGCTGGTCGGCGTGGTGGGCGATCTGGTCCATCAAGACCAGTCCGGCTTTATTCCCCATCGCAACACGGCCCTTAATCTGCGGCACTTGCATGGGGTGCTCGCACGTGTTCCATTCGTGCGGGAGCCGGCCATACTGGCGTCCATAGACGCCACCATGGCGTTTGACACGCTTGAGTGGCCATACATTTGGGCGATGCTGGCGAAGTTTGGATTTGGCCCGGGTTTCATCAGTTGGGTCAAATTGTTGTATTCGGGCCCATTGGCGCAGGTGGTGGTAAACGGAAGAGTATCGGCCCCATTCGAGCTGGGCCGGGGCACGCGGCAGGGCTGCCCCTTGTCGCCGCTCCTGTTTGCGCTGGCCTTGGAGCCCCTGGCGGAGTGGCTGCGGTGGCATCCTTCCATCCGTGGTCTCCGTTGGACCCCCGAGTACGAGGACCGCGTGTCCCTATACGCTGACGACATCCTTTTGTACCTAGCCTCCCCACGTAAATCACTAATAGTCCTGGTTGATGTTTTACGTTCATTTGGCCGCAACTCAGGCCTTGTCATCAACTGGGCTAAATCATGTGTGTATGTGCTCTCCGGGGAGGCTCCCGTCCTCCCGCGGGGCTGCCCGATCCAGATTGCCTCTCAGGGGTTTAGGTACCTGGGTGTCTACATTACTCTAGACCCGGAGGCCCGCTACGAGCGGAACTTGCTTCCCCCCCCTCCAGCGCTTGAAGGAGGACGTCGCGCGCTGGCGGCGCCTGCCGCTTTCGCCGCTCGGCCGGGCGGCGCTGTTTAAGATGATGTCGTTGCCACGCTTCCTGTACGCTCTCCAGAACACTATGGACTTAGTCCCGGCGCGCTACTTCCGTGAGGTGGAGAGTCTACAGCGCCGCCTGTTCTGGGACGGGAGGCCGCGTATTGCCCTGGCGAAGTTGACGCTCCCATGGT
This sequence comes from Triturus cristatus, assembly GCF_964204655.1. Lineage (NCBI taxonomy): Eukaryota > Metazoa > Chordata > Amphibia > Caudata > Salamandridae > Triturus > Triturus cristatus. The sequence continues at coordinate 1,057,779,191 of NC_140589.1, forward strand.
ACGACGGGGGGATTGCCCTCCCGGATATTAAACGGTATTACTGGGCCTCCCAGTTAGCTGCAATCAACCATGGCCTCTACGGGCCCGCCTTGAACCCGGCATTTGAAATGGACAAGACGCTACTGCCCGGTGGCGACTACAATCGAGCGCTCTACTCTGGCGCGCCCGACGCTCGCCTGACGGGACCTACGCGTGTCATGGTGCGAGTATGGCACGCGGCTAATGCAGCTATGGGGTGGAAGGACCGTTTGACCCGGGCGTCACCGCTGTACGCATCTGAGAGGTTGGGCTCCCTGTGGACCTCGAAGGGCTTCGAGAAGTGGGACACGATAGGCATCAGTCAAGTTGGGGATCTCTGGACGAGGGGGGGATTTAAAACATTCGAGATGCTCCAGACGGAGTTTCAGCTGCAGGACAGTGAATACTTTTGGTACTTGCAGGTCCGTCATGCACTGGGCTCCGTCTTCCCAGACGTTGCCTCCATCCCGGAGCCTTCCCCCCTGGAGGACAGAGTGCTAGATGGCCATGTCCCAGACAGCACGATCTCACTTATTTACAAAAAACTGATCAATGACCGCTCGGGCTTGCTAACTGGCCTCCGAGAGGCTTGGGTTGCCGATGGGCTGGAGTTGGACGACGAGGACTGGATCTCCGCGGTGGCCTCTCCGAAGGAGGTGGCCATACCGGCTCGCCTTCGCTTCGTCCAGCTTAAGATACTACACCGGGTCTACATGACGGGGCCAAGGCTTCTGCGTATGGGCTATGCTGAGGATGGGTTGTGTAAGCGTGGGTGTGGTGCTTTGGCGACCTTTCTGCATATTTTGTGGGAATGTCCGAAGGTGGAGCGATTTTGGCGTGGTGTGCACGAGGTCCTGCGAGTGGTTACGCGTGTCGCGCTGCTGCCTGAAGCGAGGAGGTGCCTGTTGAATGTGTGTGAACCAACTGACTACTCGGATCCGCAGATGTGGTGGGTGACTCTGGGATATATGGTAGCTAAGCGTGATATTGCTCAACTGTGGGGATCCCAGAAGCCCCCGGCGGTGTCGGCCTGGAAAGAACACATGGACTGGTGCATGTTTCGAGAAAAGGTGGTGTATGTGGCGAGGGGTAAGCCTGGGACATGGGTGAAAGTATGGGGCCCCTGGAACGCCTATCGCGGGGGTATCTGCGCGCCACCACTGCTGCCTGCTGCCTCACCAGCCCCGTCCCCTTAGCTGACTCCTTCCCCCAGCCCCGGGCACAGGGTTTCCCCCAGTCCTTGCTCTGTTCCCCTTCCCCTCTTTAGACTCCTGTGGATACTTGGGGTCCCCCATTCGGGGAGCACGTGCTGCTACTGTCGATTGCGGGTTGCCTTGTGGGTGTGTTTTTTTTTTTTTTTTTTTTTTTTTTTCTTGTTGTTTGTTTAAAATGAAACCGTATTGTGGGGTTTGACTGATATGGCCCACGGCATTGATACCTCCTGATTATGCTCCTCTGCAACACCAAGTGTTTTATGAACGTATGTCATATGCTCCTGTCATCCTAGCGGCCGGCCGGAAGGTTGTAGGCCCATACCTGTATATTCTTGAGATTTGTAATAAACGGTTTCAAAAAAAAAAAAAAGAGTGTCAAGGAACGCATACAAGCAAGCTCCACACAAAGCAAAAAACGTCTGGGATCAAAAGAAGTGGCCGGATCCTGAGGAAACATGCTCAAATAAAGACTCAAGCAAATTTTAGTCCCTGGTCACCAGGCGCCCAATTTTAGATAGGGTGCACTTTTCCTGTTTGCTCCACGGTGCACCTTTAAGCATGTGCGCCGTGGGCAAACAGGAACAGTGCACCCTATCATGTAGAATGCTCTGCCTTCTCAGGGCAACACATTCAAGAGGAATACGGAGCAGCTGTTTAAAAGCTGCAACAGGTTTCTCTGTGCAGGCGGTAACCCGCTTGCACTTTAACAAGTGACTTGAGATCCCCTTGAAGGTGGGTGAAGGGAATGATTGTACCTGCCTGCAAGGGGTTGTCTAGAAACCCATTTCCCCCCTTTAGAGGTCTGCCATCAGGGGGTGCACTGAGAGATTATTTGCCTTTGCACCCACGTCTATAATATGGAACGGGTGCAGAGGCAAATCGATTCTCTGATTTGCAAGGGTCCATGTCCCCATGCAAATGAGGGAATGCCCTCTTGAGTAAGTGCTGGTGCTACATGTGCATCAGCGTTTTCTGTATTATAGAAGGGGCTGCACAAGCACCTGCGGCCCCTTGTGTAATACCAATGTGCCCGGGGGTGCACAACGCAGGCGCCAATGCGTGTTTCGCCCCTGGGGTATGTTCAGTAATACTGCCCCTGGGTGGGTAATGTGGATGTGTTATTCGGCAGAGGCTACGTCTGTAGGACTTGACCTTTTTGGCAAAAGTTCCCTAAACTTTTTGCTTTCCCCCTAGACCGTTTTCCTGACTTAGAATAGCCAATTTAGATGCTTTGGGTACTTTGCCACTGCTGATCATTGTCAAAGTACAAGAGTTCCCTGTTTAAAATGTAATGGTGATTGGTTGGCCATGATTGGTATGTTTGCCTTACTAGTAAAAGTCCCTAGTGATGTGCACTGTGTGTGCAAGGGCTAGTAATGCAAGGGCGCGGAGAGAAGGGAACTCAGGTCTTCAGTGTATGGCCTGCGCGCAAAATGCTAATATAGCATGTTGTCCTGACAAGTGCAACCACTTGCCAGGCCTGACTTTCCCTTTTACATACACATTGGGCACCCAGTGGTAGATCCCAGGTAGCCCCTGGGCAGGGTGGAGTGTAGGTAAAAGGGAGAACACACACTGAGGTGTGTGCTATGTTCTGACAGTGAAAAACTCTCCATTTTGTTTTTCACTGCTGAAAGGCCATGCTGGCCATAGGACAGAATGGGGGAGGCTGGGTGTTGTGTTAGTTAGCCTAGTTTCCTGTCAGTTTATAAAGGAGAGGTGAAGATTAGTATGTATGAACTCAGAGTGTTATAACTAGGCCTGGGCGGTAAATTCCGTTCCGCTAGTGGAATTTGCAGAATTTGGGTAATGTTGCATTCTGGGGAGAACGCGGAATTGCCCAAAATTCTGCCTTCCACGGCTTCGTGGAATTTTTTGCTTTTTCGCGTTCTCAAAATGTGTGTTTGCGAGATAATTCCCCCCAAGCACGCAAACAGCGATCGCGAACAGGAAAAAAGCACCGCAAACAAGCAATTCTGCATGTTCGAGGAATTTCTGCGTGTTCACTGAGATTTTTCACCGTTCCGCAGAGCTTTGCGTAGCGCGACTACACAAATTCCGCCCACCCCTAGTTATAACACTTCTTTCTGTGAAGGTGGTTTTGTCAGTGTGTGTTCATAAACCACTCTTTTAGAAAGTGGCTGAGTTTTGTGCTCTGAGCATTTGTGTGTTTCTGAAATGTGGATTGTCTGTCTGGAACTGAAAGGTGAGGGAGCTGGGAGAGGTCTTGACCCAGGGAGGGGTTGAGATGGCACCAGGCTGCCCTGCATCTGGAGAGTAGTGGGAGGAGAAGCCTGGGAGGTGAAAAGGCCTGGGCTGGTGCTATAAACCAATTGGCCCATCTCCTGCTGAGTGATTAAGGATCCAGACCCCCAATATCAAAGGGAGAGAGGTGACCCCTGAGCACATTTGAACTACAAAGACATTAAGGGGTATAACTAGGAGAGTTGAAACCCCTGAAAGTGGTAATGAAATAGATATGGATTGAGACTGTAAAGGTTTGGACCCATTCTGTGGTCAAGAGGAACCTCTGCTAAAGAAGGAGAAACTGAAGAGACTGCTGTGGCTAGACCAATCCTTGCTTTCGTGATCTGGGGCTGGTCTGCTGTTTGCTGTTCTAACTAAGAGAGAGGCTGTTGGGAAGGTCCCCCTGCTTGAAGAAGACTGTACTTTGTGCTGTGTCTTGTAACCCCCAAGGGCCCGAGGTGAGCCGGCTCCCTGTTTTGAAATACAGGATCATAAAAGTTTCTGGAGAAGTCCCAAGCAATGCGGTGTGCGCATGCTTTTGCAGCTTGAGACCCTCAGAAGTTCTGATGTGTGATCGTGGGCACGCAGGTGTAAACTAAGTCTCAGACGCGCTGGGTGCGTGTCGAAGTGCGGACCAAGGCGTTGGTGAGGAGCGCCTGGTCGTGGTGTGCACGGGGAGACGAGGTGAGGCTAGGACGCGCAGTGTACGTGTCGTGGTGCCGCCCGGGTGGTGGTGAAGAGCACCTGGGCCTCGTGTGCACCAAAGGAAGAAGCGAGACTCAGACGCGCTGGGTGCGTGTCATGGTGCATCCCGGGTGTTGGTGAAGAGCGCCTAGGCCTCGTAGGCACCAAAAGAAAAAGTGAGTCTCGGACGCGCTGGATGCGTGTTGTGGTGCAGCCAGGTCATTGGTGAGGAGCGCCTGGACATCGTGGGCACCGGGAGAAGAGGTGAGACTCTGACGCGCAGAGTGCGTGTTGTGGTGCAGCCAGGGCATTGGTGAAGAGCGCCTGGACATCGTGTGCACCGGGTAGAAAGCAGAGACTCGAACGCACTGTAGTGTAGTTCCTATATCCCTGATAAGCTCTGTGCATTGGAGTAACATACACTATAGATTTGATAAAGGACTAAGGTCAGTATGTCTCTATTGAGTATATTAAACTTAATTACTTGTGTGTGCCAGCTAACTCAGAGGTCACTAGAAACTTCTTGAATATACAAGAAGGGATTAGTCTCTGACAACCGCATAAACATGACAACTTTGTTTCCCTTAGAATCGGAACAGTCTCAGAATCGTGGAAACAATAGATAACAGTTTCACTCATTCAATCGTGAATACTTTGTTTCTACAGAGTTGCACAGAAATAGAGAGACAAGGTTAGCAGTAAGATAAAATAATACTGCAATAGCATGGTTTGTAGCTATGACATATATTAATCGAAATACATAAATAAATAACATAAGCTAAAATGTGATACTCATCTGATGCTTCTAAATTGTTCTACACCTGTGTACCTAACCTAAGTGCAGTATGAGGTTTGAAGTAGGTGTCATTTTTAAAGTATAGCTAGCTATATTTTAGTTTAGCCAAGAGTTGCCAAAAGTTTCTCTAAGTTCTAGTCAGCTCCGTACCTTAGAATGAGAGAGGCTGGAATCTCTTTTCTGGACTCGATAGTCTAACCACCCACAAGGGAAGTCAGAGAGCACTGGAACTGGATTCTCTGAGAGGAGGATGACAGCGTCAGGTCAGTGCATCAGGCTGGAACTCGAGCTCCTTCCGAGCTTGCCGTGGCAAACCGCGTAGTCTGGGTTGTATCGAATCCTCCGGGAACCGCAATTTGCCAGGGCAAGTGCTGGTATATTTATACCTTAAAGTTGTCTAGGAATGCCAGTATTTACATTCAAGTCGGGCAGAGGAATGTTATGAATGAACCCCTAAGGAATAGATGTTCATGCATCCGAAAGGACATACGAGATCAGACACATCATAACATGTAGAACCACATTTGTTACATACATTCTAGGATGTCCCTGTAACAAAATATATGTGGGCAGTACCAAAAGGGAACTTAGGATCCGAATACAGGAACACCAAAGAGCAATAAACAACGGTGACTCCAGATACCCCCTTACTCTCCATTTCCAAGAGAAATTACACAAGTCCAATGAACTATGGTTCCTTGGCATAGACCATATACCAGTGTCACCCCGAGGAGGAAACAGGGAACTTGCCTTAAGAAGGAACGAGGCCGGCTGGATCTGTAAACTCCGCTGTGTCGAGATGGGACATAACAGTGAATCAGAGATGCACTATTTTCTCTAATGCCCTCAGACCTCTTTTATACATTCTTGAGACACTCCTAACCCAGCATTACAAAAGACTATGGAACACACACTTGGGTATTATCATACTGGTTATATTTCCCCTTTTATGATCAATGTATATCCACATGTTTCCCTGCAGGGGTTTTGTGTATGTGTTTCGAAAATCTGGATCTAATTTACAGTGTCAAGGGGCACCCCTCTTTATATGTTACATTATCCGATCCAGATTGCAATTACAATTTGGCTGTCTTTGGGGTTTTTTTGCAACCTTACTTTCACCCCCTCATATATATCTTTATTACCCCTCTCTACCGCTGGGGCGCGTATACTCAGACCCTTTTATGGTGTCCTATTTCGTCCTAACTTCCATCCCTGGTGTTTTTTGGTGATCTCGTCGATTTATTACTTTTCCCAACATGAATTCATTTGTGTCCCCCATATGGTAGGGCCCTCACTCCTTGTTAAGAGGTAACATTCCGATCCCTATGAATGTTTTTTGCACATATCTTGGGACTCCTTCTATCCTTTTGTGATCCTTGTTGACATTGTTCCTTTGAACAGCTCTAAGTATTGGCCCGTATACCATGGCACAGCATTGTATTTATAATTATGGTTTAAATCAATATACTTAAATATAGACCTACAAACACACCTCTCTTAGGGATATATTACGAATTGATTGAAAGGATCCCCATCTAAATGGATATTGCCTTATTGAGGGGCTTAGGAGGGGTTACATAGCACGGGTTATATACACACCCTTATGACACATTTGACTATTCCAATATGGCGGCCGTTATATCGGGCGGTTCCTATGCTAGGGTCTATCCAATTTCATTTCCTTTAATATCTGTGCTTATACGGTTCTTTACTGGCTCTCTTGTTTCGTTATATATATTCCCAACACCGCGCTATGCTGTTTATTTGACAGAGGTTGTTTCCGCATTGAATGACGGCGCTGTCTTACGAATTCATGTTCATCTCAATACCCTTTAACCATTCCAATATGGCGACTCTCGAATAAAGAATACACCTCTTGGGTTCCGGGGATCGCGCTCACTGAGGTGGTGTAAATACTTATCTTCACCATCCCTTTCTTTTTCTTTTTCGTTTTTTCTCCGCCTACACACTTATTTTTCTGTTTTCATTATTTTATCAAAATATACTTCATACCGCGCTATGTTTATTTTTTAAACGGGGTTCCTAACATATGTCTGGTATAAACGCTGGGGGCTCGCGAATGTTTTTCGATTATCGTTCTAAAAGGAATGTCCCCCGTGGGAGGGGGGACTCATGCATAATTTAGACCCTCAATACATTCCCTACACATACAAACCACCAACTACTGACGGTCGTTTCTTTTAAAGATGGCGCCCATGTTTACGGTATCTTGTTACCATTTCCTTCATCGCGCTATTTTGGGTGGGACTTGGCTGAACCAGGTGCAACCTTTTTCGCCAAATTAGATGTACTATATATATGGGACTCTCCCATTGGAGGTCCCACGGCTGCCTGATGGGATGGGTGGATGTCTGACCCTCCCTGGAGATACGAATTTTTGGTAAGCGCTGGAGTGTCATTGGACACTTATTATCTTTACTAACTGGATAGAGGGTAGTCCCATAGTGTTCGTTTCTGTTTTCTGGATACTTGGTGGGTTGGGAGATGGTTTATTTCTTCACGTTTTCATCTATAAATAACGCCACGTGAATTTGTATCAGCCTAGGTCCATCTATATGTTTTTAATAGAAGGATGAGGGAGTTTACAGTAGTGTAGCCACATGCCCCGGTTTTTTCTCATGCCTGATATTAATGTAGGTTATGACACAACCCTAACCTCTCAGTGCGCTACTTTTAGGAATATTATGGCATATATAGGCTTACAGGTTATGGCCTTTGGCTTCTATAGTGGGCCTCCATCAACTATTGTTGAACTCTTCAGAATAGAGGCGCTAAGGTGTAGCTAGATGCAAGCATATTATGGGATATGTATTTACTGAGAATGCGCTGCAGACTATTCCAAGATGGCGGCCGTTGCACTAGAACCGCACTTTTTCGTGTATTAAACCCCCAGATTATATTATGACGGCAATCCCAATATTAGGGATCGCTCTTTGATCATTTGTTTATCTTTTTCTTTTTCCACCCTCTTATTTTGAGGCAAATGTTTCCTTTATCACAATAATCCATTTAAATTATACGCACCATTATCAATCGATAAAATTGTTAAGTTTTCTATGCTTGAAAACTCACAACCAAGGTCACTTGGGATACATACATGTTGTCCACCTCTCTATTATAGGTATCTTCACCCTTCTACATATGCCTAACCTATTGGACGAATATCGAATCTGACTGGCCTTCACTGCCCGTTCTTAATTGGACGTGTTCTACTACACTTAAATACTTGTATTTCTGATATAAAGTGAGTACTGTTCACTTGACTTACATGTTTATACGCTGACTCTCTATTTTCTATTAGGCCTTTGACATAATTGCGGACACATATATATTACATTTGTCTCCTTAGATATATTTACCTTGAACCTCAATACTGTGGACGTTGGCAATTGTGAGGTTTTACAAGATCAAGATCAATTTATGAAAAGTACTTTGTACATCACAGTGAACAATCCTTTTTGGTGTGTATACATTTTATATTCCCTTCATGCCCATTTCAGGCTTTGAGATAATCAAACGTGATGTTGATAATTGATCCTTATTTGCGTTCCCTCCCCTCTCCCTCTTCCCCGTCCTCCCCCATTTTCAGACTTTTCTGATCTTATTTGGGTTTGTCTTTTTCCTTCCTTTTGTCATCCCATCTCGGGTTGGGAGTTCCCTTAACCATGCTGATTTTGTAACATCTCGAGAGGAGTGCTCCCACGCAAAAAATGTCCATTGACAAAAAGCCTCACATAGATGGCCATATGTATACTGACTTCATGTACTTATCTATGAATGTCTTTTATTGTGTCATTTTGTACAATTATAAACTTCGGAATGCAATGGTTCAACACCTAATATGTTATGTTTGCATAGGTGTTGGAGTGTACAACCCTTTTAAGTGAACACTTATAGAGACGTCTTAAAATGATTGCTAAAACTTTAAGCATAATATGTGTTTTGTTGTAATGTCCACTTGTGTCTTGTCCTTTTGTTAAAATAAGGTTTTTAAAAAAACGTCTTTGTATATATCTATTACAGCCCTGAAGAAGTCCCTTGGTGGACGAAACGCGTCGGCTGTTCCGGCTGTTCTGGATAACCTTGAGTTTTAAAGTGTGAAATTTATCGAAGAATAAAAGTGAATCTTTTGTAAAAACGTAAAAACTGCTTATGAATTTGATTTGGATTTAATCTATAGTTTTAAAAGTGGTGCATCTGGTTTGGTAATTGTACATGTATTTTCCAGCTTCTGGAACGACATTGTGCTGGCGGGTGTCCACCAAGTTTGCACACTTGCGGTGATTAGATTATTTCACCATAACCGACATTGGGTAATTTTCAAATCCGGTGCTGTCCTAGAGGGCCACCGCTAGCTTTGTTTTGGATGATATAGATGTTCATGCATACTTAATGAGTTCTTGGAGAAATCATTATTCAAGCTGAGGGAAATTTCTAAAAGCTTAAGGGTCTGGTTTTCCAAGAATTCGTTGTGACGTGGATGGACGGATGTAGGTGGCCATGCCTGTATTTGGTTTGTACGGACAATGTCTAAATAAGGGCCGGATTTTTATGTCCAAATGAGGGCCATGTGAATTGTACCTATATAAGGACATAAATCGGGAAACCTATATATGGAATCTAAATCTGCACACAACACCCACTCCAGTTTCGTATGAACGACGTTCCTAAATTCTAAACGTTTCTAAACATATCTTAAAACAGAGTCTTGCATGGGTTTGCTAAAATAAGCTAAAAACATATCTAAAACATATGTTCTAAAAATATATTACAAAACCATTGCTATGCATAAAGTGTTGTACATATTAAAGGCAATGTTCCATTCTAAGCATAGGATCACATTGGAATGCTAAATGAATGAACCAAAATATTTACATGTGATGAAATGGCTCATAAATACAGAAGAAAAAGGGCAGAAACCATTTCATATCAGGTTACACAAGTCAAATAGTTATTCATGACAAGGTGGCATACTGTCCCTGGAAGTGTTATCAAAGAATTCTGTTCTCTATGAATAGTTCTACTATAAGCAGATTACTGTGCCAAAAACTAAAAAATACAATTTTGGGACGGGGAAAAAATATATATATAATCATAGAAAAAGTTCCAAAGTCAGTGTTACGTTTGAAAAAGAATGAAGGCCAAATTCAGAGTCTCTCCGGAACACTGTGTTCTTGAATCAAAAGTCAGTGTGTGGGGATGGAGAAAACATAACATTTTCTAATCCTGTAGACAACAAGTTGTCTACCGTTGTAGGTGAGAGTTGGAATACCTCGTGTAGAAGATCAACAGCACATAGATGTGAACTATCGCCTTCAGGATGGGAAGCATCAGCAATGTTTGGATTGGATGTCACCTGCGCGCCTGGTGTTTCCTCTCGTACCTCAACAATAGCATGTTGCGTCTGTGAGATCTCAATGAATGCCGCCATCAGGATTGGTAGCCGCTGGGGACAACACATAGCATGGGCCATTATCGGGTCCAGCAGAGTATCGATATCCGTAGGCATGACTGATGGGAGTGTCAGACAAATGTCCAGCACACATTCTTCACCGCATAGCAGGCAGCGTAGAACAGGTAAGATGCAATCTTGCCAGATTGGTCTGAATGACAGAAACCAAGTGGTGTTTAATTCTCGTAGACGAGGTAAACCCAGAATTTGGACGATGCGCTCACGACACTTCATCTCCACTAGAGTTCTCCCCATGGCAAGCTAGGTGTCGCTGGTGATTTGACTTGCCATATAGTAGCAGTAGGAGCAAAGATTGTATCCCTGCAACGAGTGCTAAAAGGAATGGCAGTCCGCCAAACACAGAGTGCACGAAGTTTGGAAAAAGTCTGAGTACTGCTTGAAAAGGTGCTAACAGTCCTGCACACACGTTCTTAAATACATGTACAATACCGCTCGTATCAGACATGTTTAAGATACGACCTAACGTTTCTGAGAAATGAACAGGGCAGTTTATATACAAAAAAGTATGTATCTCTGCAGAAGTCCTTGCGACTTGGAGATCATAGGTTTCTTTGGCAGAGGCTTTTGTAAAAGAATGGCTTTCATTCTGCTTAGGGTATCAACGTGTATAGAAGAGATATTCAGTGAAGGCCATAAAGGCGACTCCTTGACTATGTCTATTTGGGGAAACAAGACTTGCATACAGCAAGTGACCCTGGATGTAACCGTTACTAGATATGGGATACCTGGCAGCATGCCACAGCAGCTGTGATCATTCAACATAATGTAACTCCCATTTGAAAGTTGACCAAAGATTGGATTAATCACTGCTGCCGGTGAACTGTGCAGGTGGCAGGGTAAGTTTGTAGTGGAACTGCCACAGGCCCCGTGTAAGTTAATACCCTGACAAAGGAGAGAACCGCTTAGTGCGTGTTCACAGTTTTCACTGCTAAGAAACACTTCACATCCCCCACTCCAACATCTGTGTGTGTAAGGTAAATCCCAGGATGTCTTGATGTATTCTTTACCCAACCTTTCATATTTGCCTGCTGGTATATTTTTTAGGCAATACAGAAAATGGAAAGTCGTAATAGGCAGAGTAATCTTACCATGTATGATCCACTTAGTAGCTGTTTTTTCTGCCACTGTGAATGGTAATTTCTCCAGTATTTCACTGCTCAGCACCATATAGTCTGCTCCCCTTTGTGCCAGTTTGATCTGTCTATCAGTGAGATTAAATTCTGCAAACAGTGACGTAGTATTGATTAAACTCCAAGGCACATAGCCAGAACGCAGGTTTTGAAGCGTCCAGCCTAATAGCATGATAGAACGTAGCTGTGACTGACCATGTTGCAACATGACCAAGTCTTTTTCCATGATGTCTATGACAGAGGATACAATGCTGTCCAAAGAATATATCCTGGACGACAGAGTCGTTAACCCATTGTCTACTACAGAGAGAGATTTCTCTAAATTAATAAGATCAATTTCTCGTATTCGTTCTGCAGTCTCTGCTTGGGTGACCTTCCATGCTTCATTATAAGCAGCGTAGATACTGGCATATATGAAACATTTTTGACACGGTTTTCTTGGTCCTAGCAAGAATTACCTAAGGTCTGCGCCTTCTTGAAGTAAAGTTAAGTGTTGTTTTACATCCTGTAGTGTAGCTTTCTGTAGCCAATCAAGGCAAAGTTTCCCTACACTGTAAGTTGTTACTACCCCCGGATACTGTCTTTGGACATAACGTGGGTCTGGCCTATGAAAGGTAAAACCTTGTGTTTTGTTCAGGAATCTATCTTGACAGTTGTTTGTGTCTAAGGGCCAGAGCAACCATTTTTTCCATTCAGGATCTGATCTGTTGTGATGCAAAATATTATGTACCGCGACCTCCCCCTGTGTAGTGCTTTCACTTGTAGGTGCAGGTATAGACGGAGTGTTCATGTCTTTTATCTTGGCTATTCCAAGGCATGATGTTTGTTGGACACTGTCGTTCAAAAACATAATTTGCTTAGGGATGATACAGGCTCTAAACAAACCTTCTATTCCCTGTACTTGTCAATCTTTAGTACCCCAGACAGTTTTCGTCTCAATGTTGTCTTTCCGAAAGTCGTAACCCTGTCTAGACAGTTGGGCAATAAAGGCTGCAGAATAAGTCTGTTTGGTATTCGTTAACATAGTTTTCATTCCTGTCTTATTGACATTCTTAAAGTAAAATGTCTCTGCATTCAAAATAATAACCCTGAAAAATATGGAAATTTCATTGCAATTGTTTTCGAGCTACCCTTTGGTGGCATAGGACAATGTTTCCATTGGTTATACTTAAATACATTTCTAGGTGTTGCAGATTTATGCAAGAAATGATGACCATAGTGGTTATAACAATACAGTTGTTCATAGTCTGATGAACCTTATAAATATTCATTATTAGTGAATGCAGTTGACATCTCTAGATCAGACAACGAAGTCTCAATCATCAGAAAAGGTACTGGAGGTAATAAAGTCACTCAATGAAATTTTAAATAAATGTGGAATCTTCAAAAGCTCCGATGGGCCAAAAATGTCATATTCGGTTTTGTCCCAAACTATACCATTAGGTATAGGAATCGCTGTGATGTTCACTGCTGACAAATCTCTTGCTTCACGATGGGATGATTTGTGTGGCTGGAGAAGTAAGCTCACTCTTTTACTTGCTGTGTCCATTTGAATATATCTTCCATTAATCAGCATACCCAGAGTTATTACCAGAGCTAGCCAAAGTAGAAAGAAGAATATTCCCAAAACAATCCATAGTTCAATCCATGGTGAAACCAGATAAGTCTTTTTCAAGATTTTAAAAAAGTCTGTTGCTTGTTCTTTGAAAGTTCTTTGTACTGGCGTCGTTTCAGGCTTGCTGGGATCCTCAGAAAATGTATCAAAATTCATGAAATAGCCAGAAGCAGTTCTGTCAATGGTTGAAATTGCATCAGGATTTGTTGAATTCGCTAGAACCAGTTGATCACTTGTTACTTCGTTGTAGACGTGTTCATCAGGACGAACTGTTATTTGGGTCTGAAGAGGTACAAGGTCCATAGCATTGTTGCTTATTCCTCTATTTCTTACTGTCGAATCTTCAAAGGTGATGAGTCTCTCAGTTTGAACCTCTTGGATTGTAGTCAGAGGAGTGCGTCTGCTACATTGGCGGAGTCCACTTGGCCTACTGTTCAGTATCGGCTACATAGTGTGGTTTGATCAGGTCGATGGACACAATTCTCCTTTTTACATGCTAGGGGCGGCAAAAGTACTGTTCTTGATCCGTGGAGTCCTAGGACAGGTACTGGTTGTCTGTATGAAGGCCGAAATTCCTTCTTATCCGCGATCTTTTCTCTGAATAGATCCCCAAGCTTTGGGATCCAGACAGGCCTTGCTGGGACGGCCGGATTTTTCTCAGTGGTGGTTGGCTTAAGGACCACGTTGCTTTGTTGCGTTCTTAGTTTATTTAAGTCCTTTAAAACAGCCAAACGATCTTTGATATCAAATTGTTTCTTTTCCACCACTGTGCCTTTCATATCTAAGTCCGGAACCAACATTCTAGTCCCAAACAGGACCTCATATGGAGTGACATCCCCTAGAGAACTTCTTGGCAAGTTATTTATTGCGCGCTGGGCCCCATATAAATGTTTGACCCACCCATCACCCAAACCTAATACCCTAGCTGTTATAGACTGCTTTATGTCTCGATTATTTCTTTCCACAATAGAATTTCCCTCAGGATGGAATGGAGAAGAATACCGCAATGCTACGCCCAGACTGGCCATGGCTTCTTTGTAAGCCCTAGAGCTAAACGCAGGACCCTGGTCAGAATGTAGTGTGCCTATTGCGTATGTGCCGATAAAGACTCGCCAATCTTTTATAACAGTTCGAGCGTCAACCGAGCGCTGAGGCCACATCCATAGGAACCTAGATTTAGTGTTTCTGGGACTGCATTTGTCCAAGAGGACGCCTGCACGTAGATAGTCTAATGCTGTCTAATAATGGTGTCTGAACTGGGGTGGTCATGTTATAGTCAGGTATCTGGTGGCGTTCTGTACTGCGATCTCTATTGCAGTTTATGCAGTTATTGATGAAGATATGAATCAGTGTATTCATTCCTGGCCACCAGTACATCTCTTTTAGTTCTAAAATTGTTTTTGATATCCCCTGATGTATCAGACTCTCTCCCAGATGCGCTTCGTAAATCAAAGTTGCTCTACGTTCCCTGTTTGGAATTACTCTATCCCCCACTCCAGGGATTCGAGCAAAGGGAACGCCATTCGCATCAATTATATATGAGTATTTGAGTGGAAACTTAGCAGGTAATGCCACACTGTTGCATTTGCTTGATGCATTGACAGCCAGCATTATTTTGCTGTCTATTTTTGTTTTTGAATGAGTGATTGCAGCTACGAAAGCTGTTTGCACAGCCCCTTTCGCGGCTTCATCAGCCAATAAATTCCCTTCAACGTGAACGCCATCACGTTGGTGACTCAGCGTGTGTATCACGTGAGTGTTCTGTAGTTCGTTTCGCAACTGGACTACTTGTTCCCAAAGCAATTTGTGCTTGATTGTGCCACCTTTTGCATCTTTGAAACCATTTTGAATTCAATTCTGTAAATATTCATTGTAAGATTGAACACAGTAAAAAGAATCGCACATTATTAGTGTGGGGAATTCGCGGGGGCGCTAGGGGGCGCACGGATAAGATGGCTGCTCAACCGTTAGGCTCCCGCAGCCTCGTGCCATCATCCTAAAAATTATCCTGCCCGCACTGTGAGACGGGACTGCAGCTGCCACCTGCTGCCGAGTGACGAGCTCCGGCGGCTTTGGGGAAAGTACCTGGGGCCGCGGCTCACTACGCGGCGACAAGGCCGCGCAGACAACGCGCCGCAGCGCAGGGGGACAGCAAGCTGCTAGTGGCCTGAGACGGTGTTGTAACCCCTCGCAGGACCAACGAAGCGGGAAATGTGATTCCATTCACGGTCTGCTGGGTAGCGGCGCCCCGATTATTGGCCCGGATTAAAGTGCGGAGTGCGCTGGAGGAGGCGGCCGACTAGGTGAGGTACCTGAGGCCGCGGCACACCACGCGGCGCAAGCCCGCGCAGACAGCGCGCCGCAGCGCAGGGGGACAGCAAGCTGCTGGTGGCCTGAGACGGCGTTGTAACCCCCCGCAGGACTAATGAAGCGGGAAATGTGACCACAATCACGGTCTGCTGGGCAGAGGCGCCCCGATCATTGGCTCGGATTAAAGTGCGGAGTGCGCTGGAGGAGGCGGACGGATAGGTGAGGTACCTGGGACCGTGGCTCACCGTGCGGCGGTGGGGCCGTGCAGACGACGCGCCGCAGAGTGGGGGGACAGCAAGCTGCTGCTGGACTGAGATGGCATTGAAACCCCCCGCGAGACCAGCGAGGCGGGAACCGTGACCCCACTGGCAGCCTGCTGGGAGGTAGCGCTGCGTGTAGAGGAGTGCGGAGACGGCGGGACCCGCCGGTGTGGTCGCCACCCATATCTGAAGTGGTACTAATGCAGGAAAGGAGGCCTGCGATGGCTGCAACGGGGAGCGGCGGGACGCCCTGACTGGGCTTGGATCCGCCTGGCGAGGCCTCGCTGACTGCTGGACAGTGTAGCCCAGGTGAGAAGTGCGGAGCCGGCGCCCAGAGTGAAGACACATTGCAGGGCTGCGGTGGGGAGGCCCGGGACTAGAGGAGAGCCCTCCATGTGCGGCGCTGGGGAGACGAGCCTGGTGGGCTCCGCGGGGTGAGCTTGGTCGGCGGTGGGTCGTCTTGGCCCTGTGGACACTGCGCCTGGCCCCTAACCTCTATGTGTGCGGAGATGCGGGGCCTAGCGGCTGGACACTGCCCTTGAACCGGGCGGTTGTGGGAGAGTGGGGAGTTCCTGGCGCTTTCAGGTGGAGAAGAACCCCGGAGTCGACGCAGGTGGGGGCCCCTCGCTCGTAAGGAGATGATCATCTGTGAAGGAGCCCTGGTTCCTTTCTGGCTGGCGCCTGCAGGAAGCAACTAATTGCCCACGAGTCGGCCGCCCGGGAGCTGGCAGCTACTGCACGAAGGGAGCTCTGTACTGGAAAGCGACCCTGACTGAGAATGAGAGACAGGCGGCTCGCGGCTGGATTGCGACCAGAGGGCTGCTGGACACAAGCTGGCAGCGTTACTGAGTACGTGAGGCGGTGCGGACAGGAGTGTCCTGGGCGATTTTTCTACGGTGAGTTTGACGCGGGGAGATCATGGAGGCCTCGAGCATCAGGGGTCACTAGCTAGAGGAAATCAGCCTAGTGAGGACACCGATCGCGGCTGGAGGCACGCCGCGGCCCCCCCCTCTTCCTTCTGCGGTGCTGGTGCGTGGGGGTGCCTGAATCAGACTCTGCTTGCCACACGTCCCAGGAAAACGCAAATGCCGTCAGCGCAGCAGTGGGCCATGGGACAATTGCGGAACAAGCAACATGAGGGCGGGCTGAGAAATGGGGGTCCTGGACCGCCGCTGGGGCGCTTGGACGGAGGTGCGGAGCAGCTGACGTAGAACCTGGAAGCTAAGATGGATGCTGTGCTGGCGGCAGTGGACCGGCTAAGTAACACCCTGGAGCAGACTAGAACCTCCCTGGAATCCCGCATCGACAAAGTAACGATGAACTTCACTCTGCTCCATGCTGACCATCGCAAGTTAGCGGACACTGTTGCTCACCAGTGTCAGACGCTTCAGGAAGTTCAACCGGTGGTGCACAACCACACCGCAACTCTGCAAGACCTGCTGGACCGGGTTAATACGCTGGAGGACTGCGCTGAGGATGCGGAAGGTCGCTCCCGGCAGGCTGAGAAATGGGGGTCCTGGACCGCCGCTGGGGCGCTCGGACGGAGGTGCGGAGCAGCTGACGTAGAACCTGGAAGCTAAGATGGATGCTGTGCTGGCGGCAGTGGACCGGCTAAGTAACACCCTGGAGCAGACTAGAACCTCCCTGGAATCCCGCATCGACAAAGTAACGATGGACTTCACTCTGCTCCATGCTGACCATCGCAAGTTAGCGGACACTATTGCTCACCAGTGTCAGGCGCTTCAGGAAGTTCAACCGGTGGTGCGCAACCACACCGCAACTCTGCAAGACCTGCTCGACCGGGTTAATACGCTGGAGGACTGCGCTGAGGATGCGGAAGGTCGCTCCCGGCGCCAGAATATCCGCGTGGTGGGACTGCCGGAGGGAGTGGAGGGGCGGCATCCCGAACGGTTTGTTGAAGGGTGGCTACAAGACATTCTCCCTGCGGGGGTGCTCTCCCCTCAGTTTGTCGTGGAGCGGGCACACAGAGTCCCAGCGCGGCGGCCTGTCCCCGGGGCCCGGCCACGTCCCTTTCTATTCAGGCTCCTCAACTACCGCGACAGGGAGGTGATACTCCGAGAAACAAGGAAGCTGGACACCCTTGCGGTAGGAAGTAGCCAGGTGATGCTGTTCCCGGATTACACGGCGACGGTCCAGAAGCGGAGGAGCAACTATCTAGCGGTGAAGTGTCGGTTGCGCGAGCTACAGCTCCCATACTCCCTGCTGTTCCCGTCACGCCTCCGAGTGGTCACGAAAGGGTCGACACGGTTCTTTGATGCCCCGTCTGATGTTTGGGACTGGCTGGAGGAAGCGGGGTTGCACAGCGGTCAGAGGTACGCTGACTCAAGCAATGGCAGGCAGCGGGAGAGACGACCGCGGCGACGACGGCGGGGGGAGACCAGGAGGGAACAGAAGTCGGGCCCTGTCGGGGCACCTAGCTTGGAGAAGATGTGCCTGGAATGCCAGGAAGCCCTTGAAGCGGTGGCAACCTTGGGATCAGCGAGCAGTCAAGGAGACGCAGCAGCCCGCGACCATAGCGACCCAGAGACTAGCAGATCTTCCTCCCCGGCTGCTGTGCTTTCAGATGATCAAGAGCTACCAGTGGTGACGCCTCAAACAGCTGACATTATTGTATGAACTTTGACATGCTGGGGCAGCGCAACATACAGGTGATGGGGGATGGAGTGAACGTAGCTGGGTCTGGGGGGAGGGGGTTGCGAATCCTGCTGTCACCCGGTCGATGCGATGTGGCTCTTTGTGCTGATATGTGCGGACACGCTGGGGTGCTTTTGATGGATGGGACTGGGGTTGTCGAGATTTCCCTTCCCGGGGCGGAGAAAGGGAGGGAACATGCATGCTACGTCCAACGGGTGGCGGGCGGCGGTGGCGGGCAAAATAGCACTGCACGTGCATGTTTGACACCGTTAGCGGCGCAGACGGCACAGGAGGCACAGGCGGGGGTAGCGCAGGGTCTTAGTACCTCGCGGCCTACACAGTCACCTTTAGCGCCCACCAGCTACCACCTGGTGTAGTCTTCATAGCCACTTGAGTTGTGAGTTTGGACGAATGCCCGCTTTGGGGTTTGCCCTGGCAGTTACGCAGTTTTTGATTTTAATTGTGTGTGCCCAGCAGCACACTATTGTTTTTATACTTGTTATGTTGTTGCAGCAGGCCAACGTGACATCCGCAACTGAAGTCTTTCCTTCCCTCTCGGCCAACCCGACCCTGGCATCGATTCCTACACAGTCCCCATCTGTATTTGATGGCTGACACTGCGGTGATTACTTGGAATATATGAGGTATGTACACGCCGGCCCATCGTTATTCTGTTTTCGCATACTTGCAGCGACACAGGGCGGCCATTGCCCTTCTTCAGGAGACCCATATGACGCAGTCAGAACTGGGCAAGCTGAGACTCCGCTGGAGGGGACAACTCGTTGGGACTACATACTCTGCGCATGCCCGTGGTACATTGATCTGGGTAAGGGCAGGCACACCATTTACATGTATAGACACCGTGGTTGACCCCGCCGGGCGGTACACCTTGGTCAGTGGGAAGCTGAATGGACAACGTCTGTTATTGGGTTCCCTTTATGCTCCGAATGTCGACCAACCGTCGTTCCTGGATCAACTGTCTGTGGTGCTAGTGCCATATGCGGGCCTTCCCTGGCTGATTGGGGGGGATTTTAATGCAGTTCTTGACACACACTTAGATAGGTCCTATCCGCCCCTCCGTAGTACACAGGCCATTTCGAACGCGAGGAACCTCACTGATTGGTTGTCGCATTGGGCCCTACGAGACATGTGGCGAAGCTTACACCCCAACGATCGTATTACTCTGCGGTACACGACCTTCATGTCCGACTTGACCGGGTGGTGGGATCTCCCTCCTTGCTTCCCCTGATAGGTCAGGCAGACTACTTGGGCCGAACCCACTCGGATCATAACCCTCTTAGGTTGGACCTGCGTTGGGGCCTCGGAAGACCTCCCTTTCCGAAATGGCGATTGCAACCGGCAGCCCTGGAGGATGCTGAATTCCAGGCCTCTCTAGGCACGGCAGTGGAGCAGTACTTTGACCTGAACGAGGGTATGACAGGCAGTGAATTGACGGAATGGGACGCACACAAATCCACTATACGGGGACACTGTCTAGGGATGACGTGGAATATCCGCCGGCAACTGACATTGTCGCTCACTACACTGGAGTCCCGCCTTCTGTCATGCGAACGCCTCAGCGAAGGGGGAGGACGGGACTCGATTCGGCTGGCGCGTCTACGGACGCGTCATGCGGAGCTACGTGAGCGATTAAGGTACCACAACTATGCGGCTCACTCGGCTCGGGTCCACGCCAAATCCGATAGGACAGGGAGGCTATTGGCCTGGTTGCTCAGACAAGAGACGGTGCGTGCCCCGATAGAATCAATCTGCGGGCCAGACGGGACGTTGGTATACACACAGTGGGAGATCCACCAAATCCTGACCGCACATTATGCGGCCCTATACACCTCCACAGGGCGTCGGCGAGCGCAGGATGTGGATCAGTTTTTGAATGTTGCCCAACTTCCCTCCATCCCGGATGAGCATCAGGACTCACTGGAGGGCCCCCTCACGGTAGAAGAGATAGGAGATGCGGTGGCCTCGTTGGCCACTGGAAAGGCACCTGGACCGGATGGGCTCCCGGCGGAATATTACAAGGCTTACCGGGAATCTCTGGTGCCCAAGCTACATGCGTTGTACCTGGCGGCCCTTGAGGAAGCTACTTTACCGCTGTCCATGAGGGAGGCCTACTTGATCTCCCTGCCCAAGCCCGGGCGCGACCCTACCAACCTGGGGTCATATCGCCCCCTTGCCCTCCTTAACGCGGACTACAAAATTCTAGCTAAGGTGTTGGCGGAGCGTCTGGCCCCAAGGGTATCGGCGTTGGTTCATCGGGATCAAAACGGCTTTGTGCCGAAGTGCATCACCTCGCTTAACCTGCGGCGGTTCTTCCGGGTGGTGGTGGAGGGAGCGCAGCAATGGCCCAGAGCGGGCTGCTTGGTCTTAGACCTTGAAAAGGCCTTTGACTGCCTTGAGTGGGGGTATCTGGTGGCGACGCTGTCACACTATGGTCTGGGCTTGGGGTTCCTCCAGATGGCGGCGCTTCTCTACAAAAACCTTGTGGTTCGGGTGAGAACCGGTCCCTACATCTCCGACGCAATCCCGATTGGCCGTGGCACGAGGCAGGGATGCCCTCTTTCGCCCCTCCTTTTCGCGCTTGCAATAGAGCCTCTAGCTGCTACGCTGCACAGAGTACTGACAGATGGCATCCCCCTGGGAGATGCGACCCATCAGGTCTCGCTATACGTGGACGACCTCATGGTGTTCATCAGGGATGTGGCACACATTCCAGAGGAGCTGGAGCAAGTCTTGTCTGATTTTGCCGCAATATCCGGGCTGCGGGTGAACGCCGCTAAGTCGTGTCTCTATGCGTTCCGTGCTGAGACTAGGGACCCGCAACACAATCTTGGGGGTGTGCGGGTCAATTGGCAGCCAGACACCTTCCGCTATCTGGGTATCCAAATATTACGGCAACCGGCTGATTTGGTGGAGGGCAACCTGGGTAAAGCGGTAGCGGCCATCAGAGCGCAGATGTGGTTTTGGGGTACCCTTCCCCTCTCGGTCACGGGGCGGATTGCCCTAACCAAAATGGTGATTCTGCCCAGGCTCCTCTAATATTTTGCTAACCTGCCCATATACATCCCGGCGGCGTTCTTTGCAAACTTGGATGGATCACTCCACGACTTTGTGTGAGGTAACGCACGCCATAGAGTCGCGTTACCCAAGCTGTATCTCCCCTCGGGACAGGGGGGACTTGTGATGCCATGCTTCGCACATTATTATTTAGCGGCGCAGCTGCAGTGGGTGGCCAGATGTCTGGCGGACCGAGAGCGAGACGACACGGCAGCTGTGGAGGCCCCCATTTCCCTGGCAGATCTCACCGTGCGGTTCCACCAGACTCCAAAGACGTTCAAACCGGGGCCCCTTCTCGTAAAGGTGGCTTACAAATGTTATCGCCGAGCTCTTTATTTAACCCGGAACTGTACACCATACGCTCCAGCCATACCGATAGAGGGCTCTCCTAGTGGGAGGGGAGTGCTGCGTTCAATTGAGCTTGGGGACTGGCAGGCGGCGGATATCTACACCCTGGGAGACCTCTACCGAGACGGTGTTCTTCTTTCATTCGCCCATTGTCGCAGGAGACAGGGTTGCCGCCCGGTCAATTTCTTCGTCACAGCTCGCTGATAGCGACACTGACGAGTCGGTGGGGCGACATCAGAGAGGAGCCTGAGCAACACCTCACTATGCAATACCTCCATGTCATGGGGCGAGGGCGGCATATGATCAAATGGTTCGCGGCTTCTTTGTGCACACACGCGGCGGCCGATTTGACTCCGCTGCGCCGTAAATGGGAAGCAGACTTGGCCCGTCCTATGGTTGACAGGGAATGGGACAGGGCGCTGCAGGGCCCAACAAGGATCCCAAGGAACATGCGATTCCGCCAAATCCAATATTTTATTCTGCATAGGGCATACCTCACACCCGCCTCTATCAACCGGTATTTCCGTCGCGCGGACGTGGGTTGTCCCCGTTACCGGGAACTGGATGCCGGACTGGTCCACATGCTATGGAGCTGCCCAGCGCTGAATTCACGGAGCGCTGAGTACATGTACGAGTTGTCATGTCCCATTCGAATGGTCAGTCTGCTTATTGCACCTTTTTCGCAGAACTCCAACTACGAAGGTCACGTCGAGATTTATCGACTTGGGACTGGTGGTGGGGAAACGATTACTCACTAAACGCTGAAAGGCGGCAGATCCTCCCCATGCGCGAGCGTGGCGGAGTTCGCTACTGGTGTGGGCGAGGGCAGAGAGCACGGCCCTCCTGAGGGAGGAAACACTAGGCCTGAGGCGAACGCCAATAGCGGCCCAATGGGACACAATTTTACAGGTTCTGACGCGCCTGGATGAGGACACCCTGGGGCATTGTGGGGGTCGAGACGGGGATGCCCTAAAAGAGGGGAGGGGAGGTAACTAGCTTGCGGGCTGGGCTCGAAATATGGTGCTCAGGGCTTGGTCGACTAGGAGAGGTTCAGGGTACTAGAGATGGTGTTGAATGAACGGCCTGAATGGAGGGGTACGGGGATGGCGGGGGGAAGGGAGGGAGACGGAACAGAGGAGAATGTGAGGGGATGCTAAAGTAAGGCCAGAATTTGCTGCTGTTGTTTTTGTTTCATTGGGGCACTTGTTGTTTTGCCTCGTTCCCTTATGGTTAATGAAATAGAAGTGAACACCTGACGGGGATAATTAGGTGAAATGCCGGCAGTCCCCTTGGGGGAAACACCTGATGACAAGATAGCGAAGGGGATATTTCGATGATGGTATTGGCATAGGGGTCCGTGATCTTATTCCCTTCTGGTCAGTGGGCGTAGAACTAGATTCCATTCATCACTGTGTGCATGACAAGTGATGTATCATTGGATTTACTGCAATTATTAACCAATTGGATCCTACATTGTAATATGTAAATTGTTTGTAAATAAAATGCCAATAAACAGATTTCATAATAATCAGTGTGGGGAATTCGCGATCTGTATTTTCAAGTGCCATCTTAAATGCTTGTAGTTCAGCTCGCTGAGCTGTACAATCTCCTAGAGATTGGATTTTTGTGACCATTGGTCTGAATTTGCCATCTCGCATGCAACCTTTAACGATAACACACGCTGCACTGTAAGCTTGTTTACTAACCGTAGCGGGCTGTGCAGATCCGTCAGTATAACTTATAAATTCGTACTGGTCAAGAGGGAGAATTTCAGTAGGCAGAGGACATTCGTGTTCATATTGCAGGAATGCTTGTGTTTTTAAATATGGATCAAAAACATATTCAATATCAGTTGCAGCAAGAGAATTAACTCATTGTATCCATCTCGGATTTAAAGCTTTTGCATTTGGAATGCCAGCCTTTGTAACTGCCTCTAGGGCTGGTACAGGGTCACAACCATAATGTGTTTCCCCTGTGCTAGGGCTCTTTCTTTTGCTACAGCAGTTTGAACTGCTGTCAGAATTTTTTCTGTAGAAGTGAATTTCATTTCTGCTTGTGTATACAAGTGGGATTTGTATGCAATTGGTACTTTTTCACCTTCGTTAAAAATTAAGTAGGTGAATCCGCATTGACCCGGAATGATTCGGATCACTAAGTTGTGTACGTTCACACGTGTTTGCAAGTATTTTGTTGCTAACGTCTGTTTGGAGTGAATGCAAAATTTCTGTGTGTTTTTGTATCCAATGTGTGATTTTAAAATCAGATTTGATTAATTCGTAGAGAGGTTTAACCCTTTCTGCGTAATTTAAAATGTAAGTTCTTCCAAAATTCAGGAAACCTAGAATCGACTATACATTTGTCAGCGTTTTTGGAGGTTGGAGCAGCGCACACTTTTCTAAAACGTTAACTGTCATGCTTCTGCCTTCACTTGATAGTTCATATCCTAGGAAAAGGACGTTGAGGTGGGCAATTCTTGACTTTTTAAAGTTGAATTTGTAACCTTCTGACGCAAAGCCCAATATTATGGTGCTCACAGTGTTCAAGTGCCTATCCAGGTCATCATCTGTCAGATATATATCATCGACATGTGACAATGCCTCGTCATCATAAGTTTGTAGTAACACTGTTACCCTTACTGAGAATAAACCCAGGCTGTTTTTTAATCCCTGGGTCAGTCGACAAAATTGAAGCTGGGTCCCCATTATTGAGAAAGCGGTCAAATATCTGCTTTCTGGTGCAATATTTTGACAAAAGAAACCATTTGTAATGTCTAATGTGGTTTTATATTTTTTACGCACAATGCTATTCATTAATGCTGTACTGTGTGCATTTTGCACTGCAAATGTTTTGCAACAAGAATTTAAGTGTCTGTAATCCAAAACTAGACGATATGTATTGTCTGGGTGGGAGACAGGAAACAAATGATTGTTCATTGATGAGGTGCATGTTTCAATCACCCCCTGATATTCATGTTGATCTAGAATCTCCCTGACCTGTTTTTTAGCTTCTTGCTTAACTTGGTACTGCCTTTGTGCAGTCGGTTGATTTTTTATCTGGATTTTATGGTGAGGTGAGTCCTCATCCCATCCTACATGATTTTTATACAGTGCTGGGGCCTGGGCTACTGCCCCTTACCTGGCTAATGTATATTTTAGATTAATTGGAACATGGTTGGAGAAGGCAGGCATAATTATGTTCTCGCCATGTGGGCACTCCCTGACAAATTCTGGTGGCCAGTCCTGTTCTGCTAGAAGTATATCATAACCCTTTGAAAGATGCTCCCAAAAGAGTGCTTTCGCTTTTTCTGGTATGTCTCCCTCCATCCAGAGTTTTACTTCATATAACCTATGTGGAGAACTAACCCTAGTGTCTACAGTCTCAACTTGTATGTCTTCATTCAAGTCCACTGTCTCCAGAAGTCCCTTCAGGTTCTGGCGAGCTATTGTAACTTCTGCTGCACTGTCCAGCATGGTCTGGGCCCATTCTCCGTTCTTTAGTTGGGTTCTCAGTATTCTTGGCATGTCTGATCTTCAGACCTGCTACCTTTTCTTGGAGAATTGAGGTTTTGCTTTATTTTTCTGAACGTGTTGATCGTCTTTGGACTTCACGCATTCTTCCTTGTTTTCTGACCGTCCTCTTCTTTCGGATGTCTGTGATGATATCTGAAAGGTACGAGAGGGACGTGCATCATTATCTTGATATCTGTCAGGTTTTCTCAAATTATCCCTATTCCTGAGGTTGTACCTCCTTTCAGAGGGCTCCTTCTGTGGAGGAGACCTGCCTCGGTAATGAGAACGCTTCTCTTTGGAATTCTGTTTGCTATTTTCCCACTTCTTTTTAAAAGAGGTAGGAGTGTTTTTAGAAAAGACCTTTTCAGGACTTTCAGACAGTTGTGGTTTAACTGGTTTCCCTCCCAAACTGTCTCTGCCTAATTATTCATAGGATTTTTCAATTATTCTGGCTAGTTCTTGTGGTTGTTCTGTTACATCAAATTCCCTTAATTTCTGGCGGATTGCCACTGATGCTGCTTCTCCTTTAATATTAGATAATATTATTGTTGAGACCTGGTCGAAATTTTTAAGTAACTTCATACCTAAATTTAGAGCAGGCTCTGGCCCGTATTCGTTTTGAATCTGTTTCAGTACGTCAGGTATTACAGCCATAGACGGAACACCATGTGTTTTTGTGTAGATTGCAGCAAAGACTGTGCCCCAAGTGGTGCAGTCTTCCAGATGTGGTGTGAGCCCCATTGGTAAACAGATTCTTAGAATTCTGTGTTTCTCATAAGGGCTAATATTCGGAAATACTGCTTCGATTTGAGTAATTTTTTTAGCTATCCAGAATGGAATTTGTTCACGTTTTGTGGGCATTTTACCCATGACTGCGTGTAAAGTCTGTGGAGTGATTTTTAATGTATACCCCTGATGAGGGGCTGGATTTTGAATGATTAATGGTGGTTGGGCTGTGAAAGTCTGCATGACATATTGAACCAATTGTCTATATATTTTGATTAGCTCCTTTAGTTGAGCAAGTAAATCTACGTCTGACATTGTTTCAATGTCAGGATGAGGTGTGTAGCCGGCTAAAATTGGCCATGTTGCTCCTGGTCTACCTAGTGGACCGAGCCTGGTAATGTGATTGTAATGTTTTAGGGCGCCTTTAAACCAGAGCTCATGCTCCTGGTATATGAGTGGAATTTCAATATCCTCGATAGGAATATATTCCTCAAGTGGTTCATCTTATTTGTAGAAGTGAAACAAGTGTGTTACTGGATTTGATTCTGGAAATATTATCGATGAATAGAATACTTCTGTCTAGTGAGATTCATGTGCCTCTATCACCAAAACTGCTCTACCACCTCTTGGTGTCAGACCATGTTTTATAAGTTTTAGAGTGATGGCTCTCCTTAAATTTGGATGGATGTTTATAGCATCCTCGTCGGTTTCTTGAAAACCTGTACGATTAAAAGCTGCTGTGACTTGGTCAGCCGCAGCTCCACCAGTATCGGTGTTTGTGCCGTTTTCGGTCATTGTTTAATGAAAGTTGCAGAGCAAGTTTCCAGGTAACAAAGATAAGGTGCACAATATTTTGGAACACTGTATCCTTCAACGTTGAACAAAAACCAAACAGCTAATACATAGGATTTTCGTCCTACTCAGCTATGGCGGATATTATGCCTACCCACTCCAGACGTCTTATGGAGTTTTATGAGTAGGGGTCTCTGAGAAAAGCACGACCGAGTTACTTCAGTATCTAGCGTTAAATTAGTGCCTTACCAAACCGCTGGGCGCCATGTAGTGTAGTTCCTATATCCCTGATAGGCTCTGCGCATTGGAATAACATACACTATAGATTTGACATAGGATTAAGGTCAGTATGTCTCTATCGAATATATTAAACTTAATTACTTGTGTGTGCCAGCTAACTCAGAGGTCACTAGAAACTTCTCGAATATACAAGAAGGGATTCGTTTCTGACAACTGCATAAACAAGACAACTTTATTTCCCTTAGAATTGGAACAGTCTCAGAATCGTGAAAACAATAGATAACAGTTTCACTCAGTTAATCGTGCATGCTTCGTTTCTATAGAGTTGCACAGAAATAGAGAGATGGGTGTTTCAATAAAAGGGTTTATTGAACAGTCTTATTTCTCATGCAAGAGATATGAATTGCTACAATCGTAAGACAGACTGTGAAGTACAATATGTACGAGGTTAGCAGTAAGGTAAAATAATACTGCAATAGCATGGTTTGTATCTATGACAAATCAAACTACATACATAAATAATATAAGCTAAAATGTGATACTCATCTGATGCTTCTAAATTTTTCTACCCCAGTGTATCTAACCTAAGTGCAGTATGAGGTTTGAAGCACCAGAGAAGAGGCAAGCCTAAGACGTGCAGTGTGCGTGTCGAAGTGCAACCTGAGGCGCTGGTGAGGAGTGCCTGAGTAAGGGGGTGCACCGAATTGGAAGTAAAGTCTCCACAGTGCTGAGGGCGGATCTCGGTGTAGACTGATACAGCCGGAAGGAGGGCCAAGTCATTGGGCCCTCTGAGTCACCCGCAGCGGCCCGGACCGGTAGCTATGGAAGAGCTGAGTCGCCTGCCCGAGTCTGCTGCACCCTGTGATGGAGTTCTGGATCAAGGCACAAGTCGCTGACGTCGGGGAAGAGAGTGGGGTTGCGCCCCCCCAGGTAACATGGATCAACACCTGGGGTGGGGTGCGGGCCCGGAGGGACACACTCTCAGCCTCCCGGTTCAGTCAGCTGCGTGAGCCGTTGCTTCGGTTCGGATTCCGGTCCGTGCTGATCCCAGGAGGGGCAGTGCTAGGGCTGGAGTGGGAAGCAGTACTTTTGTGTCATCATTTGATCCCTAACGGGGGTACTGTTAACGGAGCAAGTAAAACTGTCGTATTACACTTTGCCTTTTTGCTGCTAACGAACTATCGAACTGTCGTGTGATGCCTGATCTCATTTGTGCCTGACGAACTACTTGCTTGGTGCGCTATGCACTGCGTTATTTTTCCCTTGCATATTACCTGATTGTAATGTGGCGCATTGCATTATTTCTTCAGTGCATAGTATCTGAGTATAACGTAGCGCAGTGTATTATTTCTTCATTGCACCGTACAGGATTGTAGCGTGACACATTGCTTTGTTTCGTCCTGGTACAGGGCATGCTGGTGGTGATACGCATTGCATTATTCCTTCAGTTGCAAAGTACATGATTGTGGCGCTACGTATGGCATTATTTCTCTGTTGAACAGTGTAAGAGAATATTGTTACGCATTGCAGTATTTGCTTCCTTTTGCAACGTGTGTGATTCTAGCAATACGACTGGACTAACCTTTTAGAAACGGTTAGAAGTGAACTTAACTGTTGGTTAGAAGCAGTGGTTGGGATTAGAACCTACCAACCCACCAAAAAGAATACTACCCGTTTTTATATTTTGATTTGGTAATGTGTGGTCGTTTCGTATAATTGCTTATATAAAGATTATACTCATTTTATCAAAACTCGTGTGGAGTCTATTTGTGGTGACATCATGGGGTTACTGTGAGCGTGGTTGCACATACTGAAAACTTGTGCCTTGGAGATAAGCCTGGCTGCTCATGCCAAGCTACTAAGGGGGTGAGCAGGGCTATCTCAGACGGTGTCCTTACTTAGCCTAACGTTGAAGCGAGGGATCGGGGACTCCCGCCTCCAACATTTGGTGGCGGCGGTAAGTGATAAGGACTCCCACTTCCAACACTACGTATAGGTGGCCTTTGTCAATTTGAAATCTGCTTTCGATCTGGTCCCTCGTGAAAAGGTATGGCATGTACTTTGTGATATGGGTATGCCACCTGATACTTTATCTATAGTCATTCGCCTTCATAGGGGCAATTTTGCTAGAATCTGTTGGGGCGAGCAGCGACAGCTCATAGATCGAAATTCTTGTCAAATAGTGCACCAGACAAGGATGCGTGTTAGGGCCTACACTGTTCTCCTTATATCTTAATACTGTTGTACACTTCCTTTCCCATCACCCCGTCAATGCTGCCTCCTTTGCCAAGGCAAAAATATCTACGCTTCTCATTGCTGACGACACTCTGTTAGTGTCAAAAACCCCAAGCGGGCTTTAATGTTTGTTGAATCTTTTTGAGGAATTCTGTTCTAATCGTGGCCAGAGGTTAACACAGCAAAAAACAAATGTATGACCATCAACCAACATAAAACCTTTAGAGGCTATCACTGGGGCAAGTTGGACTAGAAAGAATGGACGCTTTTGACTGTCTGGGAATTAAGTTAACAAGTAGTATGAGATGGAAGCTTCACATTAATAAAATGACTGAAACACAGGCAAAGTGTAGGTGCCATTTTGAAAGAGCATTGTGTATCACACAATACACCGGCAGCCCCTGCAATACAGATCTATGAGTCGAAGGCCATGGGCTCAGCCCTTTATGGAGCTGTACTCTGGGGATTTCATAATCTAACTGGCATGACTACTGCCATCCAGTACACCGTCATATCCCTTAAAACTCGATATGGGGAGAAAATCGATCCAAGACAGAGCTAGATTATGACTTCTGTTTTGGAGGAGATTACGTTTAACACCTGAGTTAGCTAGCTTTGCAAGCAGTAATTAGGCCGGATAGATTCCTTAAAGTAGCTTGGCTCAATAACATCAAAAGCTGCTATAGTCCTTGGGCCTGCAAGAGGTCTGGGATTCTCCCACTCCAGACGTTACTCCCTCTAAAGGGCAATCGAAGAAATGCTTTTGGCTCTGGACAGAGCAGAACGAAGCTCAAATTGCTAACAGAGGTACACTGAGAAGGGAATTTGTTGACTTTAAGTCTACTAGTGCTTTTGAACAGCATTTGGACATTATTACAGACCCTGTGGACTTGAACCTATATCACAAATTCAGAGTTGGTTCACTGACCCTCAAATCATTCACAGCCAAATGGTCTGCAACATCTAGTACCTCTTTGCTGTGTCCAGCTTGCAAAGCTACTAGCGCAACCGTAGCTCATGTCCTTGGATCAAGTCGGTTTGCAGACAGATGGGCACATGGAATCATGTGAATGCTTTGAGAATACTGAGATCTGACCCTAGACCTCTTTACACTTGCTCTGTTGTCAAATGTATGGGCAGGATGTGGATTGCAAGGAGGAAGGCCATATTAACTCAACCGAAAGGCCAGTAGTCAGTCAGTCAGTCAAAGTACTTTATTTCGATAAATAAATATCATAAAAAGGCATAGAAACAGTACAATCAATATTACAGAAGCTCTACAAATCGTATTATCTAAAATGTTTAAAAGAGGGGTCAGTAAGGTAAAAACATCATAAAAACGTCATTTAGCATAAAACATTAATATTCTCCCAAATTTGCCAATGTTACATTTCATATAAATAGTTAAATAACGAACCAATACATGCATTTAAAAATTCTGATTAATGGCAAGCTTCGTTTTCTTAGCCCTAACAGCGCCCACTAGAAAACTAGCAACATGGAACATAATCCAGGGGGTCTGCAGTAACTGTAAATACAAAAGGGCAGGTTTGACCTGTATAAACCCCGCCTCCTTTAAAATTGGGAACAAATATTTCTTTCTTAATGCCACGTAATGATCACAGAACATCACAAAGTGCATTGTGTTCTGGATCGAAAAATCATCACAATTACACGGCGTTCCATTTTCTGGAGGGCACCAAGTTTGGAAATGACCAAGAGTTAGATGAATCAGATTGAACCGAAAACGTGTAAGTAGAAACCGGTGAAAGGGTTGATTAACAATAGACAGATATAATTCAGGACCCACATGAGTACTCAAAATAATACTGGCACGCACCGAAGGTTTCTTGTATTCTACTTGTTCTCTTTCTAGACATAACAAATCTTTCATCATACTTTTAATCAGTCCAATATCTTTAACAGTTATTAATTCCGGGGAATAAAAAAGATCCAGTCTCCCTACTCTATCAAGACAATTTTTGATGTAAACTAACCACGCTATTTTATTTACTTTGTCCAGCTGCAGGCAATCTTTTAAAATAGAATGGTTGAGCGGAATTTCTTGGTTCAACCAAGTCTTAAGCCAGGCTAGGACAGGGGCCAGTTTAATCAAGTCTGAGACGTAACCCACACCCAGTTCAGTATGAACGATATGTGTGGAGGTAGACTGGGGGAGAGAGAGAACCGATCTTAAAAATTTGTTTTCCGTAATCTGTATACTCTCCAGAGGGATATGGCCCCATATCGCACTTCCATACGTTGCCACAGTAAGGCATTTTGCTTCATAAATTTTTAACAGAGTGACAATTGGCCTAGCACCAAGTTTGTTCATAAAACCCCGAACAGCAGAAGATAACTTTACAAGGGCGACATTTCTGTTTTTTATCTGGGGGCCCCAGGAACCTTTCTCATCAAAGGTAATCCCTAGGTATGAAAATGTTGTTACTCTACACAATTCTTGCTTCCCAGAGGTGAAAGTTTTGGGGGGTTTGTTATTGTTACCCTTACCCATAGTCATGATCTGGGACTTTTTAACATTGATCTTTAGATCCAGGGAGGTCATAAAGACCTCAAAGGCGTCCAGCAATCGTTGGAGGCCAACACCAGTACGAGAAAGCAGGACCGCGTCATCAGCGTATAGGAGAACCGGGATGCCAAGCTTTCCTATGCGTGGGATGTCCTGAGTAGCATCTTTTAGTGTAGATTCCAGGGCATTTATGTAAATAGTAAAAAGGAGGGGAGCCATAATGCAACCCTGCCTAACTCCCCTTTCTGAGTTAAAGTGACTAGTGCATCGCCCCGCAGAAGTAACTCTGACTGCGGCTGTTAGGTCAGTATGTAAGTCAGCTAGGAGGTAAACTAGAGCCTTGTCCAATCCCAAATCAAGTAAAATTTTCCAAAGTTTTGATCGATTGACAAGGTCAAAGGCTGATGTGAGGTCCATGAACCCCAGATACATGGCTCCCTCCTTCGCCTTCGTGTATTTCTCTACTAATAGATACAAGTTCAAACCTTGATCTATAGTGCTCCTTTTCGGTCTAAAACCATACTGTACATCTGCTAGGACCCCTTTCTCTGTTAGCCAATCATTTAATTTGGTTAAAATAACACGACCCAGAATTTTCACGGATGAATCGATCAATGAGATCGGCCTGTAACAGGATGGGTCTTGCCTATTACCCTTTTTGAACACTGGTATAATTATAGATTTCTTCCAGGAGGGCGGGATTTTATCAAATGCGAGAGTATTAAAAACCTTACATAATACCTTAGACCAAAATTTAGGAAAACTTTTAAAAACGTCCCCAGGTACCCCATCTGGGCCCGGTGCTTTGTTTTTAATGGTCAGGTCTATAGCCCTTTCTACATCTATAGCTTCAAAAATCACTGCATCCTTGATAGAGCGGGTTTCCCCGCCTTCGTCTTCTTGAATTCTGTCAAGGGGGCCAACATTCGAGTATATCTTACTGAAGTGTTTAATCCAGCCCTCATCTGGGATATTTGCCTCCAAAGGAGTATTAGTTCCATCAGAAAAAAAGGGTTGATTTATTACTTTCCAAAATAAACCACTGTTTTTTAAGGTTCTAAAAGTTGACTCAAAGCGTTATCTTTCAAAGTCCTTTTCCTTTCTAGGATAGTTTCTTTATACACTTTCCTGGCATTTGCGATGTCTGCTCGATCTTTAGGGATAGTTTTTAATGCTTTTAGTAGTACCCCATGCGCTTTAGAACATTTTTTGTCAAACCATCTGTTGCCCTCTGGTGCCTTCTGACTAGATTTGACCTGGAGACTACGATTAATTTCTATGCAGATCTGATCAAATGCCAGTATGACCTCCTAAGGATCTGGACTTTCCGATAGACATATAGAAACTTCATCCTCCACTTTTGCTAAGACCTCATTATGGAATGTTTCAGGGACTATTTTAGTCCACTTCAGTCTTCGATTCTGGTCTTTGACTTTAAGGTTCAAGCCACCAATCACTATTATTGATTTGAGAGAAATTCATTCAGTATTCTTAAAAACAAGTACAACAGGATTATGATCACTAAAAACTGACACCTCAGTACAATAATTTAGCACATGATTTAACAAAAAAGAAGACAAATAGATATAATCTATAATAGTACCCTTTTCTTTGCCCTTAAACGTAGGAGGCCTATTTTTCCCATCTCCACAACCTGACTCGTATAAATTCCATTTTGCAAGAAAAAGCTCAAGACAATCACCCTGCCTAGTATGTTCTGGGTGAGTAGTTGAGGAAAAGGGGGGGCCTTCATCATCCCCCCTAATGCATGGTAGGGTACATGGGTGTATGTTAAAGTCCCCAAGTAATATTAACTCAAAGGTATTTACATTTCTACCATAGACTGACAAGAATTTGTCCAAGTCATCCAAATTTTGACTGGTGCATTCACTAGCATGTGAGTTATAAAAATTTATAAAAAGGATCTTGACCTTATCATGAGTAGAAAGCTCAACAATTAAACAATTTACTGAGCCTGAGGGGCACTGAGTTAGAGTACCTTTAATATCCAGTTTGAAAATACTTAATAGGCCCCCCTTAGGTCTTCCTGCCATACTATTGGTGGCTGGGATACAAAAATGACAATAGCCATCCAACGCAAAGCTGTTCATTTGGTCCCAAGTCTCTTGTAAGGCAATGACATCAAAGGATTTTAGTGTCCTTTCCCATTCGACTATCCCAGTCTTACTCTTTAAACCAGCAATGTTCCATGAGGCAATCTTAAGGGACTGTGCTGGAGACTGAGAAGAACTCTCCAAATCAATGGGCAGTCAATCGTTCTCCTCCATTGTAGATAAGGCGGCATACCGATTATGAAGAGGTAGGGTATTAATGGTCTCCCCATTAATCGGCTGAACACGATTTAATTCCCCACTGACTTGAGACCGGGGCATATTCACAGAGACATTCTGGGTACGAGCAACCATCCCTCTTCCGTTCTCATATAAGAGATGCCCTTGCACATTCAACGAACGACAATGAGTATTAACCACATGATTATAGAAAAAGCCAAGAGGTCTAACACAAACCGCATTTTCTGGGGCTGGCAAGTTGGCAGCTCTGAGGAGAACTGTTGCCACATGTTGCGGATGTCTAAAATTTATGATGATACAGTCACCTCCTAAATTTTTAGGGCCATTTCCAACCCAACTAACTCTGCGGGTAAATAAGATGTCGTTAGCAAGGGCGCATGGGAATCCACAATTCTTATTCAACCAAGCAAGTGTCTTGTTTTTAAGAGCATGGTATGTTTCTAACCCTGAACCACTCATACAAGGGTCAATCTCTGGGACATTTGTTAGGACCACAGTATATGGTGCACACTCTGGCGGGAGATTAATAAAGTTATGACTCTTGGAATTACCTCTTCCAGCAAGGACTGCCCCTCTTATAGTATCCCGAGTGCTCCTTTGTGTTAATTGTGATAGACTAGATGTATTATGTGCACCGGCTGACGATATGAAAACGGCTGGGGCATTCGGCACAGTTACTGTTAGTGGAGCCTGAGCAATAGCCCCCATGCTCTCCACCCTGTTACTGACTATGGGGGGTATAGCTAAACCCGCTAGGCGATTATCCATGAGGCCTGCTGAATCTCGATGAGGGCCCAAAGAGACAGTGGACCGAGTCAAACAGGATTCAACAATCAATAGTTCCAGTTTTGACTCAAACATTTTAACTAGAATATCAATTTGACTTGAGTGCAGGGTCCTACCCTCTGTGCTATTAGTAGGCTCAGTAATATTACCCCTATTGGTAGTTGTTTGACCAGTTTTTTTAGGCTTCCAGCCCCCCACTTTCTTAACAGGCCCCTTCCGGCATGTACGCACCGCTCTCCTAGTAGGAGATTGAATTGGGGAGGACCTTGGTGTTGGTAATAGATCCTGTACTTGACTAGGTTCGGTACAACAATCCTGCTCTGTCACAAGTACAGTGTTTAGATCAATCTCGTCATTAGATGTAGTCGGGGCACTATGTATCATTGATGAGGGTGATGGGCACTGCCTTATTGGAGATGTATCTGTACTGACCCTACTTAATGATAATCTCCTGTCATTGTTAATTTTGCTAACTACTTTGACAAGATAGTTATCCAATGTCCTTGAGTCCTTAGTAATGTCCGTTTTGGAGGACCTCAATCTGGACATGGTAAAAACAGCAGAGCCACCGACTAACTAAAAAATGGTCCCTCAGTAAGTTAGCCGGTACCCAAATGTTCAGAAGTCCCCCTTGTTTGAACACGTCCAACAAATATAGTTCACTCAGTATTACACGAAGGGTAACTGCATACGTTACTGAATACAGGCCATGATCCAGGTTTCACTACCTTAGTTGTCCACAACGATAGTCCTGTGGCCCTGCCCTGCCTCTTCCTGCCCCGGACGGCCACAAACGGACCGCCCTCTGCCCGGGCTCAGCCCGGCATCGCCCGCGCGCGTCCCGCGACGCGGAGGAAGCCTTGCTCTATGTAGCGCCTCCGGGCGCGATGTCCGGCGGATGTGGGCGTGGCGGGGAGGGATGCTGGGTCCTGTAGTTGTCTCCCAACTCCCAACTGCGGCCTCGAGTATTAGGAGGAGGCGGCGGGAAAGGCTGGCGACCAGGAGAATATGCGGGCTGCTCTCATGAGCCCAGGTAGGAGCTGCGCTGTGTTTCCGTTATGTAGATTGGCTCCGGAATGACCCCCCGCTCCACCGAGGGAGCCTTGCTCTATGTAGCGCCTCCGGGCGCGATGTCCGGCGGATGTGGGCGTGGCGGGGAGGGATGCTGGGTCCTGTAGTTGTCTCCCAACTCCCAACTGCGGCCTCGAGTATTAGGAGGAGGCGGCGGGAAAGGCTGGCGACCAGGAGAATATGCGGGCTGCTCTCATGAGCCCAGGTAGGAGCTGCGCTGTGTTTCCGTTATGTAGATTGGCTCCGGAATGACCCCCCGCTCCACCGAGGGAGCCTTGCTCTATGTAGCGCCTCCGGGCGCGATGTCCGGTGGATGTGGGCGTGGCGGGGAGGGATGCTGGGTCCTGTAGTTGTCTCCCAACTCCCAACTGCGGCCTCGAGTATTAGGAGGAGGCGGCGGGAAAGGCTGGCGACCAGGAGAATATGCGGGCTGCTCTCATGAGCCCAGGTAGGAGCTGCGCTGTGTTTCCATTATGTAGATTGGCTCCGGAATGACCCCCCGCTCCACCGAGGGAGCCTTGCTCTATGTAGCGCCTCCGGGCGCGATGTCCGGCGGATGTGGGCGTGACGGGGAGGGATGCTGGATCCTGTAGTTGTCTCCCAACTCCCAACTGCGGCCTCGAGTATTAGGAGGAGGTGGCGGGAAAGGCTGGCGACCAGGAGAATATGCGGGCTGCTCTCATGAGCCCAGGTAGGAGCTGCGCTGTGTTTCCGTTATGTAGATTGGCTCCGGAATGACCCCCCGCTCCACCGAGGGAGCCTTGCTCTATGTAGCGCCTCTGGGCGCAATGTCCGGCGGATGTGGGCGTGGCGGGGAGGGATGCTGGGTCCTGTAGTTGTCTCCCAACTCCCAACTGCGGCCTCGAGTATTAGGAGGAGGCGGCGGGAAAGGCTGGCGACCAGGAGAATATGCGGGCTGCTCTCATGAGCCCAGGTAGGAGCTGCGCTGTGTTTCCGTTATGTAGATTGGCTCCGGAATGACCCCCAGAGGCCAGTAGATTTCAGCCTCCTCACTTCTTTCTCGTGTGTCAAGAGGTGCAATACCACTGCAATAGAGCTCGTAATATTTTCACTTTGCACTTTATGGTGGAGTTTTTACGTAGCACTTTATAATACTGAAATGGAAGTACCAATACATTAATTACAAAATGAACTATGCAAATGCCCAGCTCAGTTGCACTTCGGTTTTATTAGACCATGCCCTGTTGGCAACATTAATGAATGGAGGAATTGTATCTAATAAAATATAAATCTTAGCCTCTTGGGATATGAATTAATAAGCATAATGTCATGGCACAGTGGACTTGTATTTTTATATTCCACTTTTCCCCCCTCAGGGTTTAAACATAGCACTTTGTAAAATCCAAAAGGTCATATTGCTATGATTCACAGACCATGACTTATGTTCTATGTTACGAATGTTTGCTAATTTGCATTATTAAATTAGTCCCTTCGGTATCACTCGAGAATGGAGCCTATAACCAAGTCATAATACAAACAAGACACCATGTATAAATCTAGGACGATTTATAAAATGTATTTATGGCAAGGAAACTTTGTAATGATGATCGACTTTTTTTAGATGACATTTTAGTTAGTGTTTTCCTTTTGATATAAATTAATGCTATTTCATTCTATTGTGTATCTAAACTTTTATGACACATGTTGCCCAAATAAAGTTAATATTTAAAGTATTGTAAAGCCCGTTCCAAAGTTTTCATAATGTAAAACCCCTAGATTGAATCCATCAGCAGATTCATAATTCATACAGTGCATAAAATGCTCTCAGCGAGGTTAGCGTTATATAAATACCCCTGTACGTCAACACTTATGTATAATGTATATATGCATCTATGTTTTATGTGATATTTATATAGGGTGAACCCAGCTGAAAGAGAGCAGACTGCCTTGAAGGGTCAAAGGCAAAGATACCATCAAGGTGTGGTTGGAGGCCTAGCTGCATTCTAAGAGCGAGGGTGAAATAAACTGCATTGTGGTGTAGTGTTCTTTAAACATGTGTGCTTTTAGCTCTTTACTACACTGGAGCAGATGTGGTCCACTCTTGATGGTTACAGGAATGTTTTGCCTTGTTTTCTTTTTTTTAACTTCATCATCTCTCGCTTGATGGTTTCCTGGCTCAGAGTGTGCTGAGTTTTGAACACAGATAAATAAGTAAATGTAGGTACCTAGGCAAAAAAGCATTAAACATTCAAAAACATAGCCCATGAAACAGAAGACCCATCTATGCACACTAGCCAACAAGCACACAGGGCAAAAGCACCTTTGCAAACAGACTATATCAGAGCCACCAAAGCACACATATCAACACACATGTTGTCATACACTTACATTTATACAGGCCAACAGGCATACAGGCACACAATCAATCTAGATATAGCTACTCATATGCAGTAGCATATACACAAATAATCACACACAGTACACAGAGAACTAGAGAACAATTACCAGCACACATAAACAGTGAGTCTGACAGGGCTTGGCTGACTGTGTCAAGAGCAGGCCTTCTCGGCGAGATTTGGAGGGTCTTCTTTGTAGGTTTGAACATTCTACTATCTCCAGAGGCAATTCCAGATGCCAGATTGTAACTGGGAATCTAGTATTGTTCTAGGAATAATATCCAGCCGGAAGAAAAAAACTGGAGACCAGAAAAAAATTCTAACTGTCCAACAGCATGGTGTAGAGCAATAACAACAAGCAGAAACTGGAGAAGGCATAGAATCCATGGAGTCAAAAAAACAAGCAAAATAATGGGGACAATTGCGATGTGGGTTGATTCAAAATGGACTTCCTATATATAATACTGATCAGAAGGTGATGTCATCAGATAGTGGTTCATCCATCTTTGAATAGGAATCAATAGAATGGCATAGAGCGACAGGAAATCATAAAAAGAAAGATTTAATCAATGAATATAGTGACCCTAAATATATTGTGTGATTTATCTAAATCTTCCTACGTGCTGGGGGGGCAAGGCCTGGGTGGCCAAGATGGCGGGCGACTTCTAGGGGTGCTCCCACTGCCTAAGAAAGATCCGCAGACATCCTACCTGACAACGACATCCTAAAAGGCATCGATGCCCCCTGCTGAGCACTCTTTGTTGCGGTGCTAAGCCGATGGTCCGCCATGACGGAGTGGAGGCCTGCTGCGGTGTGGAGTGTCGGTGAGGGCGCACACGGGCCGCTGACCTGACCGGCGTGCTGCCTCCCCAAGACAAGGGGTATCGGGGCCCTCAACGAGAGGTCACTGGCAGTCAAAGGGGGCTCTGTCTGGTGGGTGGGCCGCCTTCCCTTCTAATCTTACTGGGACATCGGCGGGACCATGTGCAACTTGCGGCGATCAGCGGTGGGCCACACCGTCCGTGTGGTGTGCGGCTGCCTGGTGCTGCCGTCTGGTTCGGTGGGGAGCTCTTCCACTTGCCTAAGACAGAGAGGCAGCTCCCTGGAGGTGTGGAGCCAATAGAGCAGACAGCCTGCTGTGCCCGATTGGAGGCCCATAGTGGTGCAACGGAGACCGCTTCAGGACGAGGGTGGAGCCCGGTGCTGAGCCGCTCGTCTGCCGTGGCCGAGTAGAGGCCTGCTACAGTGTGGAGCCTTGGTGGGGCGCGCACAGGCCACTGCCCTGACCGGAGTGCTACTTCTCCGAGACAAGGGGTATCGGAGCCTTGAACAAGAAGTGGCTGGCCAGGGAAGGGGGCCCTGTCCGGTGGGCGGCCCCCCTGACCTTCTTCCCTTACTGGACCATTGGTGGGACCAGGTGCCGCGTGCAGCAATCGGCAGTGACCTACACGGCTGGTGTGGTGCCGGCTGTCTAGTGCTGCTGCACAGCTCAGTGGTGAGCCCTTCCACTTGTCTGCGGCAAAGAGGTGGCTCCCAGGAGGTGTGGAGCAGAGTGGGCAGACGGCCTGCTGTGCCCGATTGGAGACCTGTAGCAGTGCAGTGGAGACCGCTCCAAGACAAAGGTAGGGGCCAGTGTCGGCCACCGGGCAGGGGATAAGGGTCCTCCTTTTTCCTCCCCCCATCTGTCTTGGCCCCGACAGCATGTGTGGTGGCAGGGCCTGGGGGGGTCTGGTACCGCCAGGGACTGCATGCTGACAGCAGTGAGGATCTGAAGTGAGGGTGGCCTTCCAGACTCCTGCATCTAGCCCTGGGACCTCCAACTGTGTCCTGTGCTATGGCGGGTAGGCTCAGCCAGGCCTAGCCACGGTTCCTATATTGGGTGATGGCGGACTGCAGAGCGCCTGCCTGCCGGGTCTGAAGGGATGACGGCCGAGGCCGGATTCTGCTGCTCAGGGCCTTATAAGGCAGAGGGCTCCCCCTCCTGGGACTATGGGGGCCCCTCACGAGCTGGGTGACAACGGAGGCACCATTTGCCTTGCTTCCTTGGCCATCATGTGCCTATGTGGATAGGTGAGAGTGGGAATTGTTGGCCTTAGTGGAGGCCTTCAATATAGCACCCCACCTGCTGCTGTTCGGAATAGCTCTCGCCCCACGGCCCGGCCTTGCTTAGTTGGAGTCGTCCTGTTCAGCGGCCTGGTTGGTTGGCGGCCCCACCAACCTGCTCCTCCTGCCGCTCTGGATATTGTCCTGGGAGGGACCCTGTTGATGCTCGCCTGCACGTGGACACTGGGGGATGGGGTGGCGTAAGGTTCTGCCGCAGCCGACGGCTCTAATGAAGATGGATCAATTCACCATCCCCCGACTGAGCCTCACAACCTGGGAGAGTTTTTGATGGGTCAGGGGCCTGGTGTGGTGCAGCAGGGAGCCGCAGACCTCTCTGTGGTCCTCCAGGCCTTACAGTTTTCAAGGTATGCTAAGGTGGACAGCCTCCGTATAGATTTATCTTTGTTGGGGCAGGACCTGCACAACGTGGTGAACAGGACCACGGAGGCCAAAAACCGAGTCTCTGCAGCTGAGGACGACCTCTCTTCCCTCAAAAACCAGGTGTCCAAGTTGTCTGCTTCGGTGTCTGACCTGACCGAGAAGGCATAGGACGCAGTAAAAAGATCATTGTGGAACAACCTTAGGGTGACTGGCCTACCTGAATCCCTGGAGAAGAGGGGTCTAGCTGGAGTGCTGGAGGACTGGTTCAAAATGTGGGTGCCCAATAAACTGTCCTTCTTTGTCATTAAGAGGGAGCGCCACTCTCTGGTGCCAAGCCCTACACCTGGGGCTCCCCCGTGGCCAATCCTAAGGCTGCTCAATTTTAAATGCTGGGATGTGATACTGTAAGAATACCGGGCCCATCCTGAACTGCGGTTCAACGGTTCAAAGATACTCTTGTTTCCAGACTACACTAGGGCAGTGCAGCAGAAGAGGTGTTCCTTTGCCAAGCTGAAACAGAAACTCTGTGCCTTGGACCTGCGCTACATGTTCCTGTTTCCTGCACACCTTTAGACCTTTTTCCAGTCTCGCACCCTCTTCTTCGATCACCGGTTCAGACCTGGGAGTGGGCAAGTGAACACCGGCTACTGCAGCTAACCCTTCCCCCGTGAGCCACGCCGGCCTGCGGCCACAAAGACGCCTTCAGGGTCACTTTCCCGCCATCTCAGGGGGTCTCAGGTTGAGCGTGGGGCTGATGGAGAGGACCGAGGGCCACCTCGGGAGGATCTAGCTCTGGTCTCGGACACGCAGGGGAAGACTGAGAACTTGTAAGCTACTCCACTGGTCTTTAGGTCTTCAGAGGTGGACTGGGGTTCCTTGTCCCAGCTGTTGGACGCAGCATGTTCTGGATGCTCCTTCTCGGTTTTGCTCACACCACTATGGGGAGCGGTGGGTCAGGCGGGCTGCCGAGGGGGAGGAGTGGGCGGGCTTGCCTCCCTCCCTTGGTTCCATGGGTACCTGACTTGTGCGACTTATCTCCTGCCTTGATCATTGTTTCTGTTGGGATCCGAGGGAACACATTTCATTTGTATGAGAAGTAGTTAATTGTCAGGTGTTGGATCCTGTTGTATGGGCGCCTATGGACCACAGAAGCTTTATATCTCCTTGTTAGAGTTTTGGGGTTCCTTAGTTAGAGCGACAGATGCTTCCTTGGGTGAAGTGTGGGTGGGGGCGTTGAGGGTGGGTTATCTTGTGGGGCTATTGAGCCTGGTTTCTTTTATGACATGTTTTGCTTTAACACTGTTTTCTTCCTCTATGTGTGTAACGGCTATCACAAAAACTATAGTGGCTTGCATGCAGTGGCACGACACAGTGGGCGTGTGAGGTATCACATCCCTCTAGTGGTGGGTGTGGGCTGTTCTCTTTTAGTTGTGCTGTGACTTCTCCTTAGATAATGGTGCTCTCCCGGAATGTGAACGGCCTCCTGGATTGCATTAGGCGGTCTGCAGTACTGCCATACATTAAGCGTTACGGACCAGTGGTCGTCCTACTGCAGGAGCCTCACTTAATGGGTACAAATTGTAAGATGTTAATGACAGGAGAAGTATCCAGGGAAATCCATCATCCAGTGATCAGAATAGATGGGAATAGGCTGGGTGCAAAGTCTTCGATCATCATATACATAAACCACCAGATACTTTTATTAGCAATAAGGAGCTGGAGACTGGGGATGTTTCAACTAGCCCCTCAATCTTACATAATTTAAGAACACAGGGGTCCGGCTTGAACTCCACCACTGTTAGCCATAGGGAGAATCCAGGTATAAGGCCGCACAAAACCCATCCTTTTAGAATTCTCTCTGGGAACATCGCAGGCATCCGCTGGAAATTAGAGGATGAAATTTGGTTAAATTATGTAAATACTCATTTGTACCCAGGAAACATGGTCTAGGGAGAATATTGAACTAGATGGCTATTACTCCCTTAATGTTCATGCAACTACCTCACCTGCAGGGAGAGCGAAAGGAGGTCTGGCGACATTGATCTCCCTTAAAAAGGGGTCCATCAAAGCAAAGTCTGTTATAAATTCACCCTGGTACCAACTGATTTTGATTTTTAATTTGTTTCAGGTCAAGATACTTTTCATTAACTGGTACTACAATGTTTTTGATTCAAATAGATGTGATATCATTGTAAATCTTAAGGAGGAAATTGATAAGATCGTGGAGAAGTGGCAACCTCTCTGTATCTATTGGGTGGGGGATTTTAAGTGCTCCCTATGCCGGCATAGCTCAAGTGGAGTGTGTGGGTTAACGGACACTGAGGGCCAACCACTAACACACTTTATACCCACGCCACAGGGAGACGCCTTAAATGATATTATTATTGTGAATGACTTGCTTTTTGTTGACACCTTGGTCAGTAACACGGCAATCCAATATTCCACCTTCATGGGCAGAGGAAGGGAAAGTGTTAATATCTAGAAAATTTGCCTCCCTGTTGGATAGTTTTGAAGTAGAGCCCAACAATGCAAACAATCATAACCCCCTTACAGCTTCCCTACACGTAACTGCCCAGGAGGCGGAAGGAGATGGTCGCCTCCTCCAGTATAACCCAAATCAAGGGGTGAGAATGAAATGGAACAAGCTAAACCCCCTTCAATTTGAGGAGAGTATTATCAAAGCAAATGCAAGCTGCATTTTGAAATGCTTAGATCATAATTCCCCCC
This sequence comes from Triturus cristatus, assembly GCF_964204655.1. NCBI lineage: Eukaryota > Metazoa > Chordata > Amphibia > Caudata > Salamandridae > Triturus > Triturus cristatus. The sequence goes on from NC_140589.1 coordinate 1,057,822,809, forward strand.
CGGAAAATGGTTATACAGGGATTTCAGGGAATTTGCAGGGAACTGTCCCGAAATCTGACGAACCAAATAACAATAAGGGAAACTAGGGGGACTAAATGGTTCAACACCGAGTGCACAAGGGCCCAAAAGAATTTAAAGAAGGCATTACATACAAGCCCTCGAGATCATACCTTAATCAAGTGCGCAAGCCAGACTTACAAAAGTGTAGTTGCGCAGAGGAAGCAAGAACTGCGAAAGCTGGCCTGGGCGGACTTCGAGAGAGCAAGCACCCTAAAAGACTAGGAGTTTTTGGGAGGTAATAAACCGCCCATTATTCTCAAAAGACGCTAGGGGAATGGACTCACTAATTCCAGGGAAAGTGTGGGAATCACACTATACAGATATTTTTAACCCTAAGGGTATCTCTTGCCAGGAAATAAATCAAGATGTCTTATTAAATCCAGTTACTGCATTTCAATTGAGTTCTTCCCTATCAGTCGGTGAGGTTGAGGATGCCCTCAGGAAAGGTATACAACTTAAATCTGCAGGACCAGATGGGGTACCCTTCCATTTATTTAAAAGTAATATCCAACTCTGGGCAACCCTCCTGACAAATGTTTTTAGAGCAGCAATAACTGGTCTAATCCCAACATCATGGAAAGAGGCCATTGTGGTACCCGTGTACAAAAAGGGAAATAAGGAGGACCCAGCCTGCTATAGGCCTATTTCCCTAACCGACGCTATGGTCAAGGTGTTGGGGAGGGTCATTTTAGCACGACTTGAGACCTGGGCGGATTCTACTGGGCTAATATCCCAAACCCAATATGGATTTAGAAGAGGCAGGGGGACAAATGAACAGTGCCTCAATTTGGCCTTGATTATGGGCAAGCACATGAAGGCAAGGAAGGGGTCAATCCACCTTGCCTTCATGGATTTGTCCAGTGCTTTCGACACAGTCAATAGGGGAAAACTGTGGTCCATGTTGGAAGAAATGGGTTTCGAGGAAACTCTCATTACCCTACTGCGTAGGCTACACGTGTCCACCACAGTAGCCATACGATTTGGCCCGGGGGGAGAGTGGACCGGACCCATTATTTCTACAGAGGGAGTTCGACATGGGTGCATATTGGCCCCTTTCCTCTTTCTTGTGTATACAAATAGCCTAGAAGCAGCCTTAATAGGTCAGGAACTAGACTTCCCAAAAGTTGGAGGCAAGCCGATCCCGTTGTTGTCATATGCCGACGACACGGTTTCAATGGCTTTAACTGCAAATAGCTTAGAGAAGTCCTGGAAGGTTTTTAATGATTTTATGCTAGCTTTGGATCTAAAAGTTAATTTCACTAAATCTTACATTATGGTCTGTTGTCCAAGTTAAACTAGATCTAGGAAATTTACTGTAAAGGGCAAGACAATCGATAAAGTCTCTAATTTTACCTACCTGGAGAATGTTTTTAATAACAAACTGAATTGGGATTCCCTCATTACATCTAGGCTGGAGTATGGGGAGATCACAAAAGCTCTCAACTGCAAATATTAGAAAACAAGTTTTTAAAAAGATTATTGATGATCCCAAAAAGTGCCTCCACAGCATTCTGTCATTCCGAGGTAGGGATGGATTTTATCACAGACCGGATTAAAATTGCTCCATTGATTCTTTGGGCCAAAGTCTGGCTGTCAGAAGATTTAATGCTCACGAAGGAAATTATCAAGGACTGTATGATGCTGGACAACGCCGAAGCCATTCCATGGCTTTGCTATGTGAAAAGAAAATTTAATGAAATAGGCCTAGGGCATTAATGTGATAATCTTGCCAGCATGGATACAAATATGAAATTGATTATAAAAGACTCATATTTTGCTGAACTTGATAACAGACAGCGGCAACCAGGACTGCACTCTCACCTAGATTGGTCCCTTTTACAACAATCATTTTATCTGTCTTTTACCACGAACGTGCAGCACAGATTTTAATTAACTAGTTTTCGGCTTTGCACATTGCACTTTTTAGCAGCCTTCCCTAAACAGGCTGGATGGTGGAATACCCTCACTCAATGCCCTTGTGATAGTTCATCACATCAAAGCACGCTGCACTTTACCCTCTTCTGTGCACTTTACAAAGAGCCAAGGTCACGGTTCCTCAAACCACTTTTAAGAGAAACTCGCCCCAGTAATCACCAGGATGGTTTTAATTTTTTACGCTCCCTGTCCACCGAAGTTATTTGCACAGCAGTATTTAATTTTATTAGAACTGCACTCGTAATAAGGAAACGGTATGAAATATAAATTAAATGGGTGCTCTTCTTTTTAGAAATTTGTATTTTTAACTTGCTTTTTAAACTGTTGAGTATTTGAATCAAGTGATATATCACTGTCCAAATTTAACATGTAGATTTAATGTATTCAGTACGTATGTTTTATGGTACTTTGTGAACTGAATAAAGTTATTCTTGACTTGACTTGTGTACAAATTGTCCCCTACCAGGCTGTTTTGGATATGATAGGGTTTACCACTCAGGTTTCACACGCAGTTCCAGGGGCTCTTCCCCTGGTAGTTACAGCACATCACACGGACTCCCAGGGATGTTATGTGGCTATCGAGGGTCGTATGGAGGTGAGGCATTACAACTGTATATCCTTCTGCACCCCTGTTGCAGCCTTCTTCGCATAACTTGAGGCCCCTTATTCTGACTCTTCCCTATGGGAGTCACAACAGTTGTAGGAGACTTTAATGCGCTTTCAGACCCAGTCCTTTACGCCTCCTCGGCTTCGTATCCTTCCAGACACTCCTGATCGGTCTGCCTGTCTTCCTGGGTAGACTCCCTGGGCCTCTGTGACGCATGGCACTCCTGGCTTACACCCATCAATGTGTCGCGCACGCGTCGGCCTCCCGTATAGACGATGTGGCTTCCGGCAGCGGGCCTGCTCTCGATTCAGTTGATATGCATGCTTCCGTGCGGGATTTCTGATCATGCCCCATTGCTATTGTCATGGGGAGCTCAACCCGCTGCGCTGCGCCTAGCCTGGAGGTTTAACACTTGGTACTTGCAGGGCTTGGAATGGAAGGCCTTTGTTGAAGATGAAGTACGCTAATATTTTGAGCTTGACACGGGCTCGGTGGAGTCAGCGACGATGATGTAGGCCGCCAGCAATCCCTCCCTGAGAGCCTGTCTTAAAGGTAATGGTTGTCAGGTTGAGGCCTACCGAGCTGCACACCTGACCAACTTGGAAGCCCAGATCCTCCATGAGGAGGCTGCCCTTCGCCACTGGGACAATGAGCAGTCCTGTTGTCTATTGGCCATAGCCCATACAGAAGTGCGGCAGGTTTCCCTAGAGGAGGCTAGACAGTACTGGAGGGCCTCGACCCAGAGGGCTTATGCCTCAGGCGACAAATCAGGTAAACTATTACATTGGCTGGCGACCTGTGGAGTCATTGACTGAGTGGTCTCAGTGATTCGGGACTCATCATGATCTCTCCAGGTGGAGATTTCAGTGATTGTTGAAACCTTTGCGGATATCTATCAGGAGTTGTATTCGCGGTGCCCTCTGCCACCTGAAGAAATCGCCAATTCCCTTCTGGATAGTATACCACTGCCAACTGTGCCGGGTGCTTTAGCCCAGGAGTTGGATCAAGCCTTAACGTTCGAGGAGGTGTGTGCTGCGGTGTCAGGGTTGCAAGCTAATAAGACAGCCAGTACTGATGGGTATCCCATTGAATATTACAAGTGATTTTGTGAGACCCTTTGACCTTATCTTCTGACCTTCTATGTAGCGGCTTTGCAGCAGGGCTTCTTCCCACCAGAACTGGATAGCGTTACAATCATGGTCCTACCCAAGTAGTGCTCCCTAGAGATCAGTGTTCCTCCTATAGGCCGATCTTGCTGATCCACACCAACATTAAGATTTATGCCAAACTACTGGTGGCGTGGCTGAACAAGGCCCTACCCCACGTAGTCCACCCGAATCAGTGTGGATTTATGTCACTTGAAAAGGAGGTGGTAGTGTTCCCAGGAGTGAAATATCCGCACATTCAATATATATTTAGTTAAATTATTCATTCATTTAGGCGTGTATATATCATACCATTGGGTGCTCAATCTACCCTAAAAGAGTCTACCACCTGAGGAACTTCGATTTCTGATCGCGATCGAATTCTCCCGCCATTTTGTGCTCCCCCGCCATTTTATGTTGCCATCACTCAGGCAGCACGGCGAACAAAGTCTATTCTGCTTTTTCTGCAGCCTGGTGTCGAAATACGCTTTCTGCCTCTATTTGCAAAGCTGGTGTTAGGACTAGCCGAGTACACTAATCCCTGTCTGGCTTTCCTAATCCCCGTCTCAACTATCTGTTGGTTCACACTATTCTTTCCTGACCTTATCTTATCGTCTGGCCTTCACTGTCTTCTGTTAGCATTCTCTCGTTTCACAACTGTCCTCCAACACACACAAACGTATCTCGCCACCTGCAAGTTAGTTACAAATCTGTTAATAAATTAGCTTCAGGGAGGGGTGACAAACATAGTTGGAGGACAGGTCTCTTCAAGTCATCTGACACTTTTGTTTTCCAATTTCTCCTATTGGTTCTATCCTGTTTTCCAACTCTTCTTATTGGCTCTTTCTTGTATGTTCTGGGAGTGCATTTGGTTAATGTATATGAACATTATATAGTATATAACCCTGTGCGCCACAGAGTGAAGTGGCAGTCTCCTGAGAACCTACTTTGTGTACTTCTAGGATAACTGTACTAGCTGCAGCTAAATAAATCTGATCTTCTAACGCCGACAGAGTGTCCCGTGTCTCTGTGTAGCTAAGCAGGAGAACTCCGGAGACTTGGGTGTACCCTGCGCCGCCAGGCCCAAAAGGTTCTGGTTCTTCAACTGGCGCCCAACATGGGGCGGCTTCAGTGGTACCGGTTCTGCCTGAAGGTCGTGAGGAACCCCGCAAGAAAATTCCGGAGGGTTCGCGAGCCACATTAAACGACCCCTGTATGTCGAAAGTGGTCCGAAGGTCTTTTGCAGCGTGGTTACTCCTTCCTGACGGCTACTGACGACCGCTGCCCTGACTGCCACCCTGCTTTGGCCCTTCCTTTGATGATGTATGGTAAGGCGAGACGATAGACGGGCCTCTGTTGGTGGGAGAAGACGTCCTTAGTTAAGTATTTTCGTGGGTCGCGCCCACAATTTTGTTCTTTGTTGATTGTTCTTGGGTTCTTAGATTTGTCTATTGCAATAAACAAAGCCGAGGGTAAGTGCATTTGTGCTGCGTAAACTGAGTTGTACTCCCTTGAAGTTTGTGAACAGTCTGGTGACATCTCGAGATGCCTGGTCTGACTAAGTTTTGAAGAATTTGTTGTCTTGGTTGTAATAGGGATTCAAGACTTGAGGAATCTTGTCCGATTCCTTCGGTTGGAACTCCCACATATGAGCTCTATTCAAAACATGGTATTGGCCCCATTGCCTTTAACGAGGACCTGATACACAAAGAAATATGGTGTTCTAAAATGGCCAGAAAATTGTAGTTTTGATCCTGATGTGCTAGACAATTTGGAAGCAGTTTTATTCAAAAGAAAAGCCCGGCCGGCAATGTTTGACTCTTTCCGCCTTTGGCGTAAGGAAGCCAAACAGAAAGAAATTAAACAAGCAAAACGAGCTAGGAAAGCACAGGGTATGACAATTATACAGGCTGCCCAACAGTTTAAAGACGATGAAATTGACAATGCGACTGAAATTTCAGAAAGACAGCATCGTATGGCGATAGATAAATGCTATCCGGTGTTGCCTGTTTCTCCTTCTGATAATAAGAAAGATATAGAAGAAGATCCCCTAATGTCCCACTTATTAAGGTTGCCTCCGCCCTATGCACAAAGTGCCAATGCACCTCAGCCGTTACAGCCTGTTCAGCCGCCAGCGGTACTTCCGCCTGTTCCAGCTCTTCCGCATTTGCCTCCTCTAGTATTACCACCCTTGTCGGTTTTACCGTTAGCCTCAACTTCTTTGCCCTCATCTCCTGATCCTAGATCTCCTTTACCTTCTGCTCCTCCTGCAATTATCAGTTCTTCTCCTATCAGTTCTCCTAATACTCTGTCTCCAATTCTTATGTCTAATTCTCCGTCTGTGTGTAAGCGTCTCACAGACACTGTTACTGGTATTCTATCTCCTTTCTTTGAAGATTTAAATGTGTCTCCGGCTTTTGCTCGAACACAATCTCGTAGTCAGTTCCCAGATTTTGAGGAACGAGAGAAGTTGGACTCTCTTGCACGTAAATGGATCAAGAAGGGTCCACAATACAGTGTGCTTGATATTATGCCTACCTTTTCGCAATGGAATGCGCCTACGCAAAGATATGTTTTTAATGCAATGTGCGATACACTCATTAAAGAATGGGAAGATGTGAGTTCGAGTCCGATCCCACAAGATCTATTAAATGTTCAGACTGATTTTGATAAAGGACTTATTGTGGGTTCTAAGGTTGAGAAAGCTGTAAGGACACTTATTTCTTATAGATCCTTATTGTTTTCTCAGGCTTTCCTTGATTCTGATCCGTCGGTCAAACTGACACTGAAAAATTATCCTATGAGGGAGGTTCCTCCAGTATGGAAGGAGGCGGTAGCGGGAGTAGGTGGTAATGCACCTATTCCTGCTCATTTCCAACGTATATGGGTACATGTCCCTTGGAAGAGATCTGAAGTCTTGGCCCTTAAGCAGACTCTACCGGATCCTCGTAAAAAACGTGCAGGTTATTATAAAGAATTGTCACAGACAGTTGATGCTTGCATCATGAACCTAGCAGATATTGACATGCTAATGGGAAATGTAGTCCCACAGACAATATGGGCTAAGATTCGTAGAGAGGATCACGCGCAGGAACTAGGTGCTACTTGGGATGTTATAACTACTACAGATAGAGACCAAGTGGGTGGCGCAAAGCCTGACGCTTTGATCTCGGAACTCCCTGGTAGGATTATCACCTTAATGAAAACTATGATGCCTGCATTGAGAGTTAATTGGGATAAACTAGCAGCATGCAAACAAAAGAAAGATGAAAGTGTCTCTGATTTCTTTACTCGTTTCGAGGAGACATTTCTCGACCACAGTGGTCAAGACATGGCTACTGAGGGTGGACAGCGATTATTTGTGGATACATTCGTATTCAATTTGCTTCCCGAGCTGTCACACAGATTAAAAGATTCAGAAAGTTCATGGGCTGTTTCTTCTTCTGCCCAGATATTGGCTACTGCGCAATATTATGAAAATAGAGATAACGAAGAAAAAGAAAAGCAAGAGAAAAAGACGAAAGATTTAAAAACGAAGGTTCTCTTGCAACAAGCCTATCCTCCACGTTATGCTCAGCCTCAATTTCAACAGCCTCCGCAGTTTCAGAGGTTGTATCAAAAACCTGAGCCATACATTCCGCGACCTTTGTTAGGACCTAATCAATGTGCCTATTGTAAAGAGGAAGGTCATTTTAAGAATAGTTGTCCGGTTTTATTGCAGCGAACTGGAGCATTATCTGCTCCACGAGGTCGTGCTGGCCTCCAGTCAGCAAACAGAGGTAGAGGTCGGGGTGTGTTGACTCAAGATCAACGTGCCCTTCCTTCTCCCAATTCCATGAACTACTTTGATAAGCAAAATGTGAGGTCTACTCAGTATTACAATGAAGACCATTATATTGAAGGCGAGAATGAAAGTCTTCATGCTAACTAGGACAGCCATGGACAAAGTAAGGGAGTTGTGTTGATTCCAGTAGATCAGAATGGACCTTATGTTAACATCACTACAATGGGTATTTCAGAGCCATTTCTTCTGGATACTGGGGCAATGAGAAGTTCTATCATTCATTCTAAACTCCCTGGGGCACCTTTGTCTGGCTTAACGAATGTTTCTGTAGGATTTTCTGGCGCCCCTGTTCGCAATCCAGTTTCTTGCCCTTTGCCTATTTCAGTTGGTCCTTATGATTTGGAAGCTCCACTTCAGTTGACGAATGGTTGTGGTGAGAATCTGTTGGGTCTAGACCTATTGAAAAGAATGCATGCTACGATATATTGTTCTCCTTCTGGTGTACATCTTACTTTAGGACAGAAATTGATCTCCCCAATGTATTTATCCAAAGATCAGTTCCCACCTGAATTACTTTCTCTTCCAGCAGCGCTTTGGGCCACGGGTCCGAACGATGTGGGTTGCCTTGAGAATCCCCCGCCATTTTATGTTGCCATCACTCAGGCAGCACGGCGAACAAAGTCTATTCTGCTTTTTCTGTCTGACTGTCTTCTGTTAGCATTCTCTCGTTTCACAACTGTCCTCCAACACACACAAACGTATCTCGCCACCTGCAAGTTAGTTACAAATCTGTTAATAAATTAGCTTGAGGTAGGGGTGACAAACATAGTTGGAGGAGAGGTCTCTTTGAGTCATCTGACACTTTTGTTTTCCAATTTCTCCTATTGGTTCTATCCTGTTTTCCAACTCTTCTTATTGGCTCTTTCTTGTATGTTCTGGGAGTGCATTTGGTTAATGTATATGAACATTATATAGTATATAACCCTGTGCGCCACAGAGTGAAGTGGCAGTCTCCTGAGAACCTACTTTGTGTACTTCTAGGATAACTGTACTAGCTGCATCTAAATAAATCTGATCTTCTAACGCCGACAGAGTGTCCCGTGTCTCTGTGTAGCTAAGCAGGAGAACTCCGGAGACTTGGGCGTACCCAGCGCCGCCAGGCCCAAAAGGTTCTGGTTCTTCACACCAAAAGACTCTAATAACAAAAAAATAATTTTGTGCAGTAACTATTTATGACAGAAATAGGGTTCCTACAGCACACCTTGACATATAATATTGATCTATAAAAAGTAGAGCTCAAGTAGTTCTATCAACAAGAATAAAGAAACACGGAATTGCTAAAGATCTAACCGTCTCGGATTAATGCTTTGAATCTTTGTTATTGGGTCTTGTTCGCCTGGAGAAAAAAAAGAATAAAGAATAGAATTGTTTTGGGCTTTCATGTTTCGATCTACTTGATCTCTACTTTTTATAGATCAATATTATATGTCAAGGTGTGCTGTAGGAACCCTATCAGTGTGGATTTATGTCAGGCTGTAGTACGAGCCACTGTATTAGGAGAGTCCAAGCGGCGCTGTCCCGAGTGGCAGACCTCGACGGCACACTGGCTCTCCTGCTGATAGACATGACCAAGATGTTCAACACGGTGTCGTGGGCTTTCCTCAATGAGGTTCTTCATCGGGCTGGTCTGGGGGAGGGGTTTTGCCATATGGTTTGGCTCCTCTACCACTCCCCAACTGCTCAGGTCAGGGTGAATGGGGTTTTGTCTCCAGCATTCCCCATCAAGCGTGGCACATGCCAGAGGTGCCCTCTGCCCCTGCTGCTGTTTGCCTGGGTGATGGAACCTATGTCACAGCTCATACGGTACGATACTTAGGTGTGGGGCTTGCAGTGGGAAGTCGGTCTCGAAGACTGCATAGCGTTATATGCGGACAATATGCTCTTTTTCTTGAGTAACCCACAGCGTTCTGGACCCTGGGGCCTTAAAATTCTCCAGCTCTATGGCGAGGCGTCCGGACTTTGGGTTAACAAAGGCAAATCTTGCCTAGAGGAGGTTAGGGGCGATGCTCTCGGTGGGACCTGGCCTGGGCCTCCTAACCTCTGGGGTCTGGATCTCAGGTTTGATCACAACTTCAACCGCTGAGCCAGACTCCCACTGAATCCCATGGGGCGCACATCCCTCTTCAAAATGGTGTTTCTGCTGCCCTACTTCTATGTGCTGATAAACTATCCATATTTCATCCCCCACAAGTGGTTTCACTCGTTGACAGAGTGGTGTCCCAATCACTGCATATGTCTCCTTTTGATGGAGGCCTGCACTTATCGGATATTTGCCTATGTTACCTTATGGCACACCTGGTTCCAGTTAATGACTGGTTCACAGGGGGGTGGGACAGTCCGGTGTATCGATTGGAGATAGATACACTGGGGATGGATGGCATGCTTAATCTCCTATATGGAGCGCGTCTACGAAGTACTTTGTCTTCCTATACATGGGTGTCCTTCGGCTGTTGGAGGGTGTCCCTCCGCCTCACTGGTTGGCATCGCCGCCTCACTGGGATGACCCCCCTATGGTGGGGAATGTGGCTGAGTCAGCTGTCAGCCCTAGAGGGGTTTATACCTTGTGACCGCCTTGGGATCTCATATTGTAGGGAGGTTTATAAGGGGAGAGCATTGTGTCATTTCAGGAGTTGAAAAGCAGGTACTGTTTGTATAAATCACAATTCTTCCGGTACCTCCAGCTATGCCATGCTCTGTCAGCCCACAACCTTTCGGAAGACTCTTTTCCTGAATACAGTCCGTTGAAAGATTTTCCAGGGGAAACTAGGTAAGGGGGCAATGTACTTGTTTTATCGATCGTTGGTGATTCATGCTCCGGATGGCCTTGACAGAGCCTGGCGGCGATGGGAATTCTGGGTGGGAGTACTAGATGAAGAAGACTGGAGGGAGGCTTGGAACTGGTGTTCTCAATGTAATTGCGTATGATCCAGTTCAACTACTTGCATGTGACATACCCCATACCGAGGCACTTACAATGCATGCCGTGGACTTCTATCATGTTGCCTGGGAATGTCTGGTGCTGCAACCATTCTGGGAGGAGGTGGGTTGCATACTCTCTGATGCCCTAGGTTGCTCCCAGGAGCTTACCCCTTGTATGGCTTTGCTTGGGCTGCTGAAGGAAGTAGGGGGCCCCAGAGCTGAACGTGTATTCCTGGGGATGGCTTGTTTGGTTGCCAAGCGGGATGTGGCCCATGCATGGAAGCGATAGAAGACACAGACAATTGGGTGCCGGCGGGCAGGGGTGGACTGGTGCACTCATTAGAAGCCAATCTTCGAGGCTCGTGACTGCCCCCAGAAGTATGTGCGGATATGGGGGGAAATGGTGTGATTAATATGGCCTTTCGATTTGAAATGTTGTACGTCTCAAGTACCCAAGTCTGCCACAAAGTCACTCATGCATATCAAACATATTTTGCACTGTGTGATAAATTGTCTTGTCGTATAACCTCAATAAAGTTGGTTATATAAAAAAAATTCTTCCTGTGTGCCTCGTACAGAAAGCCTGCATGCAGAAAGGAGATGGCCCACTGTCTCTGATCTGCTCGTGCCCATGTACGATCAAAAAGGTAATAGCCTTTCCAATCAATAAGTTATTGAAGTTTCCCTTTAAAGTGCCAGGACTCACAGATCTCCTGGACTTCATACTCATGTTTTTCCTCAACAGCTATGGGAATTGGTCTCTTTTTAAGACGGTGCCCTTTAGATAGGAAACATGAAAGGAAGGATGAATCATCCAGGAAATGAGAAGGGTCTTACTGTGATAGGAATACCTATCTAAGCAATTTCAAAAGAGTCATATTATCCAGGTGAAAACTTAGACCTTCAAATACAGCAAAGAAGATTGATAGAAGACAACCAAACTCTGTCTCCTATGTTGTAAGCAGGAGCTAGTCACCTAAGCCTGTAATATTCCTTTAGATTTAGCGATTTACAAATTCTGATTAATTTTTCGTGGACTTTCTTTAACCTTTCCAATGATTTTTTAACTGCAGGTATCCGAGTATTTGTTTACAAGGAATCTGGAAAGGATGGAATCCTGTTATGGTGAAGAAGGGAGAGAAGTTGGTAGAAGTAGCAATCAAGGTATTATAAGCGGACTCAGCTGTGGGGCATTCAGTAACCGGACGCTATTTTCTGAAGGTAAAATAGCGCATAAATAACTGCATCATATATAGCCACATCTTCACTAGTGTCACTATCCGTTTCACTTCCGCCTACTTTGTCCGCACAGTGTACGGACACGACGCTCATGCAGTCACAATACCATGTGTGATTAAGAGAAGCAATTGCTATGTATATGTTTGTTTGTTTGTTTTTTCGTCTGTCTTCTTCTTCCCAACAGGACTTGAGCAACCTGAGTAAAACCTCCTCTCTTAATAAACGCACCGTTAGCGCGTGCAACACATATTGGTCCAACAAGCTACACTTGACCACCACTATTTCACCACACACATAGGTCCTGAAGAAAGCCAGCACACATTTTAATCTGGCTGAAACATGTAGACCTCATAGGATATAGGAGACATAACCTAACCTCCACATATATCCACCTTTTTTGTTTAAATACTGTCCGGGGCCCGCAATTAAATTTCCCCAACAGCTCGGGACACATTGGACAGTTTTTAATCTACACTTATTCACATCACTGCACTCTGACTGTACAAAAACCCGCTCAGCAGTAGTCAGGCGTTGAAGCACACCCGAGGTGCACTCGGCACCTTGGGTGGGACCTGATGATGAAGCATTCCACCAACTAGGTTGGTGAGTGAGGGTCTTCATAGAAAACAATTTGTTTTTCTCCCAGACATGAACATCCAGCTTCTACCCTTTAGCTAGTTCTCATTGATATTTACTTTTGAACCAGGGTAAGTGAACTAGTCCTCATTTTTCCTCCCTCTCTCGCTTGATTATATTATTTTTCAGTACTGCCCTGTATTCTCACTGAAACTGATCTTTTGAGCATGGGGACAGAGAAAAGGCCTAGAACCGGCAAGACCATATTGGCTTTTTTGAATCAAGCTGTCGGGGTGCTCTTAGAGCAGATCACCATAGCTGAGTTAGAGCTGGCGGTCAATCATCATGCTGCTATTCATGACACAGATGTAGTAAGTGAGGGGGCTGCCGGTTCTGTCATCACTCTCACCAGTACTCTTCTTATGCCATCATCCCCCTCTAAAGTCATAATGTCTAATCCTCCAAACACCAAGGCTCTCCCCACTAATGCTAGTGACATTACAAACAAGAGTTCTGACAATGTTCTAAAAATGGGTGCCCATTGCAAAACAACAAATCCTGGACAGCTTCATTCTACCAAGTCAACTAGGAAGCCTACAACCGGTGCTAGACAGACCCCAGCTAAACCAGCACATGACACTAGTGCAGCCTCATGGCAAGATAAAACGGAGAATCACCTTGTGGAACTTTTTGACAAATTGGAACTTAAGATTTCTTCCGTCTTAAAGGCCTTTGGCATCCGCATTACTGCACTGGAGCAGGTAGTGGGAACTCTTAAAAGGTCTGTGGATAATCTCCAGCTGCTTAATAAAAACGGGCCCAGTAATCTTCCCTCAAGACTTATGCCTACACTAGGAGATAGAATCCCTATAAGTGACCCTACTGGTAATTTGGGTGGTGGAGTACCCTCTCAGTCCCAGGATATACGTAGGACTTCATTACCTGCACTTCCAAATGCCTGCTTATATCAACAAATCATTCCTCCATCTGATAATGACAACGCCTCTTGTCAGCCAGCCCCTTTTTCTGCCCAGTTGTTGTGTCAAAGCAATTGCATCATCCCTGTAATGGTAGCTCCTCGTACATCCCCAATAAATTTTTGGGCTGATCACCCTTGTAATTCTACCATCCAACTGCCCCCTGCGGTAACTCCATACATACTTATAATTGTTGATGTGCCCCGTATAAGTAAGGACTACCAGGATTAATTATACGCAACTCAAGAACAGAATAGTTCACTGGTTAGCAACCACGATGAATACCTACCACCCTCCATCTCAGACCCTGGCAGATGAGATCATAATGGTCTGTAGGGTGGGCCGGATTGGTCAGTCTCATAAAACATTACCCGGTGACTGTATTTTAGTCAATTTCAACAATGCTTCGCGAGCTGGCTTTATCTTACATGCTGTAACGCCCTGAACGTCTCAGGATCGTTTAACAGACACGACAATGAGGACGCAACCACTTGTGAAGGGTTAGTTCTTTTAATGAAGGCAAATAAAATACAAAGAACAAACAAAAGTTATAGTCACTGGAATCCTCCAGGCTAAGTACGTTACCAGCCCACAGCACGGATGGTCCTAACCGTCCTCTGCATATACGCCGATCCCGGCGTATGCCAACAGAGGGCAGAAATGAAATGGCCGACAATGCCAATCGGTAGGCTGTGAGGGGCACGAAGAGTGTTGGGGAGAATCGAGGAGTCAGGGAAACACCCAGCCGGGGTCTCTACCTGAAGGGAGCAGCCGCTCAACCTCTTCCTCAGACTGCACCGGGACGCGGAGTCACCTCCTGGTGATGCGTCACCGATACCCCAATCACAAGCAAGAAGACTGAACCGAGAGCAGCCGCTCGATCGATCCTGTGGACTTCCGAGTCTGTAACGCGGCAAACACCTCCTGGTGTGCGTTACAGCTGGCAGTCCCTGTGTCTCTGGTCGGGCTGGGAGTTACGACTCCAACCAGCAAAAGCGCCACTGCGCTTGGACTCAGCCGAGTCAAAAAGCGAAGCTCAATGGTTGACCGGTAGAGCTTCCGGGTCCTTCACAGGTGACGATGGGGCAAGACACGGCCCAGGGAGTAACGACTCAACCTACCTCCATTCTTGCCTTACTGGAGCACCACTCCGGAACACTGCTCTTCACGAAGCAGGTACGTCGGTGTAAACACAATATCCGACAGCCTTGTACCTCCCGGTTCCTCCCTTTATAGGGCGTGTTTTCCTTGAGTTATGTAACAGCTCTCCTGTTTACATAAGGGCGTGTTTCCCTTGAGTTATGTAACAGCTCTCCTGTTTACATAAGGGCGTGTTTCCCTTGAGTTATGTAACAGCTCTCCTGTTTACATAAGGGCGTGTTTCCCTTGAGTTATGTAACAGCTCTCCTGTTTACATAAGGGCGTGTTTCCCTTGAGTTATGTAACAGCTCTCCTGTTTACATAACCTCTCAACCGCTAAGCATCCTGGGAGATGTAGTCCGTTTTCGCTGGTTACCGTTTTCCTCCCCTCGTATGACAGGAATTCTTGACAGTACATCCTCCCTCTCAGCGGCTCCCCACGGGTCCAGCGCTGGCAGGAAAACGCCGATGGAACAAGGAGACCAAGCGCGGAGCATGAACCCCTTCAGCCGGTTCCCATGAATGCTCCTCCGGGCCATAGCCTTTCCACGCAACCAGGTACCACAGCTTCCCCCTGCGCCATTTGGACGCCCGTATGCCCGACACTTCATACTCCACCTCCGACTCCACGCATACCGGCCTAGGTGTCCCAGACGGCTTGGAGGGTGCTGGTTTGAGCAATGATACATGAAAGACAGGGTGTATCCGCAATGACTGGGGCAAGCACACCTTCACGTTCACGGGACCCATACACTTGGTAATTCGATAGGGGCCCATGTACTTGGGATGGAACACACTGTTCTTTCGAAACCTCATGTTTCTTGTGGATATCCAGACGTAGTCTCCAGTGCGGTACAGTGGCCCGGGCCTTCTCTTCCTATCTGCCGCAGCCTTGTATCTTCTCTTGGCCTCTATTAGGACAGCCCTTGAGCGCATCAACGTGTCTTTTATGTGTGCCACCCTGTCCGCTGTGGCGGGAATCCTGTCCTCTCTGAACGGATGTAGAAATGGCAAGAACCTGGGATGTTGGCCATAGTTGCTATAGAACGGAGATGACTGTGTGGAGCTGTGAGTGGCGTTGTTATAGGCTATCTCTGCAACCCATAGCAAGTCGACCCATTCTTCCCTGCCCTGGTCCACAAAACATCGCAGATACTGTTTGAGCGTTTGGTTCAGGCGCTCGGTTTGGCCGTCCGTTTGAGGGTGGTAGCTGGTGGACAGGGCGGTCTTAACATGCAGCGCAGTGCACCAAGTCTTCCAGAATTGCGCAGTAAACTGCGACCCCCGGTCCGAGACGATCACCCCAGGTAATCCATGCAGTCGTACCACATTCTTTAGGAGTAGTGACGCCAATTCCCCGGCCGTAGGGACTCTCTTGCAGGGGATGAAGTGCCCCATTTTCGTCAAGTAATCCACCACCACCAGTATTGCCGTCATCCCCTGGTCTACCGGTAGGCCCACCACGAAGTCCAGTGATATGCTATCCCATGGTCTATCCGGGGTCGGAAGTGGATGTAAGAGCCCTTGGGTTCGGCCATGGTCGGCCTTCATGGTAGCACACGTAGGACACTCCTGTCCCCACCTCCTGACATCCACTCTCATGGTTGGCCACCAGAAATGCCGTCCCATGCTAGCCACCGTTTTTTCAAAGCCCAAATGACCTGCGCATGGAGAGTCATGGCACCAGATGAATGCTTGTTTCCTTAGCCTAGGCGTGGGTATCAATAGGCACCTGCCCTTCAGGGGTATCCCGTCCTTCAGCTGCCATTCTCTGTGACTGAGGAGCCACCTCCGCCATGCGAATGACCTGATCCCTCTCTTTATTCCCCTCAGGAAAGTATCCGGTTGGATAACCCCCAATACCATCCTCGGGGAAATGATGGAACGCTCGGTTGCAGGCAATGGTTCCTTAACTGCAGATTGACGGGACAGGGCGTCCGCCTTCCGGTTTTCCGTCCCCGGCCGATATGTGATGCGGAAGTTGAACCCCGCAAAGAAGATCATCCACCGCAGCTGCCTGGGAGAAAGGTGTCTAGTGGCCGTCATGAACTGTAGGTTCCGATGGTCCGTGTACACCGATACCACATGTCTTGCCCCCATCAACCAATGCCTCCATTCGGTGAAGGCGTCCTTGATTGCGAGAAGCTCCTTCTCCGCAATATGGTAGTTGCGTTCGGCGTCGTTGAGTTTGCGGGACATGTACGCAACGGGATGAAGCACCCCTGTGTCGTGGTTGCGTTGGGACAAGATAGCCCCCAGCGCCACATCCGACGCGTCCGCTTCCACCACGTAGGGGAGATCCGGATCGGGGTGAGCCAACACCGGCGCCTTACCAAAGGCGCTTTTCAGGGCCTCAAAGGCTTGGTTCGCTTCAGGGGACCAGACAAACTCCTTGGACTTCCTCAGTAGCTGTGTGATTGGGGCCACCAATCCCGAAAATCCATCTATAAACCGCCTGTAAAAGTTGGCGAAGCCAATGAAACTTTGGACGTCCTTCACGCCTTGGGGCACCGGCCATTCTTTCACCGCCTTGATATTTCGTTCTGCCATCTCCTGTCCCTCTGGACTCAGCATCACTCCGAGGAATTCCACGGATGTGACGTGGAAGTCACACTTGCTGAGTTTACAAAACAGCATGTTTTCCCTCAGCTTTTGGAGCACAGCTTTGACGTGGTGTACGTGCTCCTCCACACTGGACGAATAGATGAGGATGTCGTCGATATATACGACCACGTAGATATCCAACTCCTCTCTGAATACCTCATTCAAAAAGTACTGAAAGGCTGCCGGGGCGTTGCACAGACCGAACGGCATGACGAGGTACTCAAAAAGGCCGAACCTGGTCTTAAAGGCGGTCTTCCACTCGTCTCCGTCCCTCATGCGCACCAGATGGTATGCCCCTTTCAAATCCAACTTGGTGTAGATACGAGCTTTCTTGACCTGTTCCAGAAGTACACTGATGAGAGGCAAGGGGTACCGATTTTTTATGGTTATCGCATTCAATGCCCTAAAGTCCACACAGGCTCTCAGCTCCCCATTAGCCTTCGGGATGAAGAAGAGTGGCGAGGCGGCCGGAGACTTGGACGGGCGGATGAATCCTAGCTTGAGGAGTTTATCCAGGTACCCCCGGAGATGCACGTTTTCAGGCTCCGTCAGGGCATACAGCCTGCCGCTGGGAACGCTGGCCCCTGGCACCAGGTCGATCTGGCAGTCAAACTGTCTATGTGGTGGTAGCACTTCCGCCTTCACCTCATCAAATACATCCTCAAAACTGTGATAAGCCTGGGGGAGAGCCACATCTTTTTCTGCCGCTGTAGCCACCGTCTGACTCCCGCTCTCATCTGCGTCAAGGGATTCCGTTCTTATTCCACAATGCAGGATGCAATACGGTGACGTCATTTCGATGTGATGTGTTGGCCAATCCACAGAGGGGTTGTGTTTCTGTAGCCACGGCAATCCCAATATGACGCCATATTGGGGCGCTCGGATGATGTTAAAATCGATTTGTTCCAAATGGTTCCTCCCATATCTCATCGGAAGGACCCCCGTGTGCTGCCCGATGGGCCCCGTCACCAATCGCCTTCCGTCTACAGCATAGACGTCTTCGGGTACAGCTTTGGGAAGAAGCACTAGCCCTAGCCTGCATGCCTCGTTGTGGTCCATAAACATGCCAGTGGCCCCTGAATCCACCATGGCCACAACGGGTATCCACTGGTCATGCACTCCCACGTGCACCGTGATAAACAGGTGTCGTTGTCCCTTAGTGACCGAGTTGGAAAGTGAAGGGATGGATGAGTGACTCCGAGATGCCCCTTCTCTGGTCTTGGAGTCCTCTAGTTTTCCGCCGGTATGTCCACCACGGCTGTTACCGACCGGTTGGCCCGATAACGTGACGTCTTCGGTTTGGCAGGGCATTCACGTACGTAGTGGCCTTTTTTGCCACAATATAGGCACAGTCCTTGTTTACGGCGTGACTCTTTCTCCGTGGCTGTGAGGCTCGCTCGTATGGCGCCGATGTCCATGGGTTCTCCCTTGGATGCGGTGGAAGTTTCAGGACTTCCCACCGTCACATAGGATGGAAGGGATTTTCCTTTTCTCCCACGATCCCCCTTCCTTTCACTTAGCCTATGTTCCAGCCGTAATACCAGGTTGATAAGGCCCTCACAGGTCTTGGGTTGAGGGTCAATATGAGCCACGGCGTCCTTGAGCTCATCGCACAGCCCTTGATGGAAGAGCGCCGTCTGTTTAGCAACAGGCCACTTGGTTTCCGCAACCAGCCTTCGGAACGCGTTGAGATACTGCACCAGGTCGTTGGATCCCTGTCTCAACTCAAGCATTTCACGGTCCGCCGTGTACGAGTCAGCCCTTCTGTCGAATACCTTCAGGAATTCCTCGCGAAAAGCACCCCAATCACATAAGAGGGGGTCGTCCCTGCTCACCAGAGGTACGGCCCATTGTGCCGCGTTTCCAGCCAAATAGGATATAAGGAAAGCCACACGAGCCTGACTCGTGGGGAACGCCTTTGGGTTGCACGATAAATGTAGCGCCACTTGTGTGAGGAATACCTGCACTGTGTTAGGATCCCCACTGTACCTCTCTGGTGTTGCCAAGGGGATGGCTACCGGCATTTCCACTACTACCGCAGGGGTCTGGTTCGTGAGGGAGGTGCTGGGCGTGAGCGGGTCCAATTGGATAGCATCCAGTCTGGCTTTTACATCGGCTGCTTCTTGCCTAGAGGCAGCCACTTCAACTTGCATGGCCGCTAAAGCAGCCAGCACATCATCAAGTGTTGCCATGTCTGTTATCGACCGGGAGACAGTTAGTGTTATTACGGTCGGATATTTTGTAACGCCCTGAACGTCTCAGGATCGTTTAACAGACACGACAATGAGGACGCAACCACTTGTGAAGGGTTAGTTCTTTTAATGAAGGCAAATAAAATACAAAGAACAAACAAAAGTTATAGTCACTGGAATCCTCCAGGCTAAGTACGTTACCAGCCCACAGCACGGATGGTCCTAACCGTCCTCTGCATATACGCCGATCCCGGCGTATGCCAACAGAGGGCAGAAATGAAATGGCCGACAATGCCAATCGGTAGGCTGTGAGGGGCACGAAGAGTGTTGGGGAGAATCGAGGAGTCAGGGAAACACCCAGCCGGGGTCTCTACCTGAAGGGAGCAGCCGCTCAACCTCTTCCTCAGACTGCACCGGGACGCGGAGTCACCTCCTGGTGATGCGTCACCGATACCCCAATCACAAGCAAGAAGACTGAACCGAGAGCAGCCGCTCGATCGATCCTGTGGACTTCCGAGTCTGTAACGCGGCAAACACCTCCTGGTGTGCGTTACAGCTGGCAGTCCCTGTGTCTCTGGTCGGGCTGGGAGTTACGACTCCAACCAGCAAAAGCGCCACTGCGCTTGGACTCAGCCGAGTCAAAAAGCGAAGCTCAATGGTTGACCGGTAGAGCTTCCGGGTCCTTCACAGGTGACGATGGGGCAAGACACGGCCCAGGGAGTAACGACTCGACCTACCTCCGTTCTTGCCTTACTGGAGCACCACTCCGGAACACTGCTCTTCACGAAGCAGGTACGTCGGTGTAAACACAATATCCGACAGCCTTGTACCTCCCGGTTCCTCCCTTTATAGGGCGTGTTTTCCTTGAGTTATGTAACAGCTCTCCTGTTTACATAAGGGCGTGTTTCCCTTGAGTTATGTAACAGCTCTCCTGTTTACATAAGGGCGTGTTTCCCTTGAGTTATGTAACAGCTCTCCTGTTTACATAAGGGCGTGTTTCCCTTGAGTTATGTAACAGCTCTCCTGTTTACATAAGGGCGTGTTTCCCTTGAGTTATGTAACAGCTCTCCTGTTTACATAACCTCTCAACCGCTAAGCATCCTGGGAGATGTAGTCCGTTTTCGCTGGTTACCGTTTTCCTCCCCTCGTATGACAGGAATTCTTGACACATGCATTGGGGAGAAAGGGTGCATTAATAGATCGTATATCTGTTCTTCCCCTGGGTTTTTTCTTTCCGCCATCCAACCCCAAAGCATCTGTCAGGAGGGGCTAGCACACGATCCGGGATAAACCGCGCTGCGACCTGGCCAATCTCTCTTGCTATAACAGCACTGCAACTCTCCATCTTAGAAACCATATTTTACCTTTTAGTGAGCTGGAAGACCCTGATTGGGTGACTCCTGCCCCAAATGCTGATGCCCCGAGCATGGCACCCAAGATCTATAGACATTGGACCCTTAGAGTTCTTAGTTGGACTATAGCTGGGGTGCAGAGTAAACTTTCAGATGCTGGATGGTTGAACATGCTGATGAATTTTGATCCCATCTGTTTGCAGGAAATGTGGGATGTAAAGAGATGTTTCCACTTGAATGGTTTTACTTCATACTCAGTACCAGCAACTCGCTCTGCCAGTGGTCATGCCAGTGGCGGCCTTACCACCTTGGTAAATCTCGGTCTTAGCTGCAAAGTAGAGGTTTTGAAGTATAATTTAAAGATCATTCTGGGTATTCTTTTATTATTTACGAATAAGTGTAGATTGCTTCTTAGTAATTTTTATAATGCAGTCATGCTGAGGAATGAGTCGGATGCTGTAATTAATCTTAAAGTATTTATCAATGACTTCTTTCTTTCTGAACCCCCATTTACTGTGATCGTGCCAGCTGGGGATTTTAATATGCATCCTTGTTATTCATGCCTAAAATAAAATGACCTAGACCAGGAGCAGCCATTTATTAACCAGGTGCACTTTAAACATATTCGCCAAGGTGATAATCCTAACAGTTTAATCTCTGAATTTAACTTGATGAACCTAATGGATTTTAACCAGGAGAACCTGACTAAGAGAATACCAACATTTAAAGGGGAGGGCATAGTACGGTAATTGATTATATCTTTGTCTCGTTATGCTTATCCTCAGTTCTTCTAGAATTCAAAGTATTAAGGCATAACCTGAGTGATCATAATCCCTGATGGCTGTTTTTCACTGGGACAGAAAATCCATTGGAGAAGTATTTTTGTATAGGGAGCCAATACCTCTGACTGATATGGGACGAAGGGTGAGGTGGACCTCTATCCTCTCTCAGTTTGTGTACAAAATGTGGTCTCCACTTGCCGAGCCGATTTTTATTCTTGCTTGTGTGAAGAAGAGTCGGTTCAGGGTATCACAAAGTCTTTTCTACATATTAGCAGGTTCATCAAAACAGCTCTCTGTAAAGGTCCCCTGGGATACGTTAAGTAAAATGGTTTGATGGATGTTGCTCCCAAGCCCATAAGGATCTTTGGAATCTTTTGCATGGGATGCCCGATGCCGGGAGAAGGTAAAAAGAGCCAGGGTTGCATATATATATTGGCTTGTAAGGATCATAAAGCCCAGCTCAAAGTAGAGGCTTGGGACAAGTTACTAACCGCTAGTTCTCAGTGAGACAGTACTGCCTTTTGTAGAGTGGTTAACTGTCCTCACTTTAGCAACGATTAACTTTCTAACCAGGCTTGCACTATAATTTCACAAGCCTGGGTTGATCACTTTAAGGCCATCTACAGTTTTGAAGTTGAGGATGGGGAATTGAAGGGCACAAGGAATACTTAGCAAATTGTTTTCCAAATATCTGAGGTTACAGCAGCCATTTCTCGACTATCATCAAACTAAGCACCCGGGCCTAATGGGGTGCCGGGGGATCTTTTCAAAACTGACATAGACTTGTAGGCTCCCTTGCTAATTTTGCATTTAAACTCAGTAGTTAACGACGGTTTCCTCCAACCTGGTCTCAATCAAATTTAGTCCCTGTTTTTAAAAAGGGCAACAGGTCAGACCACGCTTGTTTTAGGCCCATTTCTCTGATTGACTCAGAGGTGAAAATTATTGGTCGGATCCTACTGGATCGTCTCTCAGTTTGGGTGGAGGAGAGAGGCTTTTTATCTGACCTATAGTATGGGTTTAGGTCAGGTCGGGGTACTATCGAGCAAAATCTGAACCTTTACCAACTGATTTGTAAGTACACTATGGTAAAGAAGGGGGCAATTCATTTTTCCTTCATGGACCTTAGTTCTGCCTTCAACAGAGTTAATTGCTGCAAGCTATGGTCCATGATGGCTCAGATGGGAGTGGACTCTGAATTAATACATTTTTTGTATGATTTGCACAATGATCTCTCTGCTAGTGTTAGGTTTGGTCCTAACCGAAGAATGCACTGAGCACTTTAAATTGCGACGTGGGGTCAGTCAAGGCATCATCATAGCACAGTTTTTATTTATTTATTATATTTATCAAATAGAACAAGTTTTGTCAGATCCGGCTGTGGATGTCCCTAAAGTAGGAGGCCGTTCTATACCAGCCCTGCTCTATGCAGATGACACCGTTTTAATTGCTCAGACAGCCAAGGGTTTACAAAAATTCTTAACCTTTTTATTGATTTTATGAACAGCCTTGACCTTTCCACCAACTTCTCAAAATCACGTGTAATGCAGTGCGGTCAGTCGAACGCGAAAACTTTTAAATCAGTTGTAGGTGGACACCACGTCAGTCAGGTAGATACATTTAAATACATAGGGGTCTAGTTGGATTCTGGTCTAAACTGGCACGCACTCATATTCCAGTATGTGATTTTAACAGAGCCACGTTTAGTATTGGTGATTTCTCATGCTGGTTAGGTCGCACCCACATTAAATCTGTCTTGGAAATCTTCAGGGCCAAGTGCGTCCCATTAGCAAGTTATGGCAGTTGAATATGGGACCATGGCCCTGTTGACCCAATTTAAGTAGCAGAAAATACATTTTTAAGGGGCCTTCTGTGAGTCCCACAAAGAGTACCATATGAAATCATCTACGAAGAACTGGGACCAGGTTACATTACTGACCAGACCCGACTTTTCCCCTTAAAACTCTGGTTATCAATTTGGACAAAGGAAGAGCTTGGTTTTAACAGATTAATATTGCAGGATTGTTTAAAATTGGACAAGCACTTTCTGATCCCATGGCTAGCCTATATCTCCCGTAATATGATGTCTTTAAGGAGGCCCAATTTATATGCTTATCCCTGCTGCTTAGTTAGCTCTGATCATAAATGGGTTGTACCGGCATTTAAGGGTAAGAAGGCAGCGGACCGGGAGGACTCAGCAATATTGAAACTTTCAGTCAGACATGCGATTTTAGGGAAAACTGTTAGTGATTTAGGGCCTCATGTAGGAAGCCAAATACCGGTCGGTAACGGCCGATTTTCGGTAATTATACCGTTACCGACCGGTATTTTGGCTTTTGGTATGTAGGGGGACAATTTCTGTATTCGGAATTTACCGAATCGGTAAAATTACCGAATCGGTAATTTTACCGATTCGGTAAATTCCGAATACAGAAATGAGATGTAGGGGGAGTGTGTGGGTGATGTTTGGAGTCGGTATTTACCACCAACTAATAGTTGGTGGTAAATAAAGTATGGATGGTGAAATGCATTACATAGCGCCTACAAGTGTGCAATGTGGCAGACATACATGCCCTTCGGGCATGTATGTGTGCCACATGTGCACACATGGCCGTTTCAGGGGTGCAACAGGGTGTCAATGTGACACCCTGCCACCCTTGCATGTGTTCCCCCCATTACCGAATCGGTATTTACCGATTCGGTAATGAGGCATACCTTCCCATCAATGGGAAGGTATGCCTCATTACCGAATCGGTAAATACCGATTCGGTAATTACCGAATTATTCCAAATCGGTAATATTTACCGACCAATTACCTACATATCATTTACCACTTCATAAATACCGAATCGGTAAAATTCGGTATTTATGAAGTGGTAAATGTGTCCCTACCTACATATGGCCCTTAGAACCTTATTTGACTTGGAACATGACTAGTAATCAGCGACGCTTATTGACTTATTTTAGGCTGAATCTATTTCCGCATTTAGTCTTTTTTAATCATGCTTGTTTTAAGGATTCAGAATGGCCTCTATGTGACTGTGACAATGTTTTGTTCAATGATACCTTACACATTGTTATGATTTGCTCTAAATATAATACCCTACAATATATGTTTTTGCGACCAATTTTAAAATTAATTAATTTCACTCAAGTCAGGCCGGCTTAACTGTATTTACAGTTTTTAAATTCATCCAGAGTTTGTTTCTTTCTTGTATGCTATCTCTTGGTGGTTTTAAAGCAAGTGTGATTATGTGGATGCCAATTTCTGCTTTTTGTTTAACCGATTTGTCTTTTATGATTTTATTTTTAAAATCGAATAAAGATTATGAATTAAATTAATGTGTCTGCAATCTATCACATTTATTAGGTACGTCCAAAAGTTTACATTTTCAATCTTAATACTCAGATTAATTGAGATTACATTTGATGAGCCACCAATGACAAACTGACAAAATTTATTTTACCAACATTTTCCCTGTTTTCAGCTTAATGCTGCTATTGCTTGGGGCTGTGGTTCCCAAACTGTGTGCCGTGGCTGCCTGGGGAGCCGTCAAATCTAGCCAGGGGAGCCGTGCACCAAGCACTTTAATGCATTTAATGTTGAAGAGTCTGTTGGTTTTCAGTTAAACTAATTAGACTTAAACCATTGATGTTGAGGATTTGTAAGTGACATGCCTAAAGCTGTAAATGTAGTGCTTAATTGATAGCATGTCGAAGGAGACAACCTCCATATTTCACTGGATCCCCACGTTCCAACACTCCCAAATTAAGCGGAAGATGCCTGAATTACTTTGCTCGACTCGTTAATAGTTTTTTTTTTTTTCAAATGCATTTTACACCAATGTAAGTTCTCAGGAAAGTACAGTTGTCCTGTCTATTAAACACACTAAGTATTATTAAGTATTAACATTTGTACTGGAATCATTGGTACTTTCAGTACACATTTCTTTCAGTACACACATAATTCCAGACAGGCCTGCTCTCTCCTTGAGTATAGGGAAGTAAAACACCATATACGGCATAATGCCAACATTTGGAAGCAAGAAAGAGGGACGTTTAAAAAAAAATAATCAGAGGAGTTTATTTTACTTGCATTGCTTTGGAGCCAATTTTAGGAAGGAGACAGCAAAAATAAAGCTGTATGTGGTTTAAAAAATCGTGAGTCACCCTGCTGAGACAGGTATGTTGGCACGTATGACATGGGTAGAAATGGAAGTGCATGCAAATATTCTTGAAGCGCAGAAACACTTTAGCAATGGGGCCTACATGCACAGGGGTGTTATCTTGCAAAGTAAGTGTGATAAAAAGTTTGAGATGTTGTTATTATATGCACCGCCTTAGTAATATGAAACACCCTGCGTATATGATTATATCAGTTGCATCCCAATTATTTTCAGGGAGAAAAATACAACTACTCCAGAGGCTGGGCTTACATTCACCCTACCCTCCAAAAAGGTAACAGTGGGGAGTCACGGGCAATCACCAATTGGTCAAGGGAGCCATGGGTGGAAAACATTTGGGAACCACTGGCTTGGGGAATGTAGCGTACAAACTAACTTCTGAATTGAAGCACCACTGGCTTAATTCATGATGTTTCTAAACCCTCAACGTGCATTTTTAATGAAGAGAAATCTGACTGAACAGGAGTAGACAGTTTAATGTTTTTATATTCATTGAAAGGAGCATAGGGAATTTTCTACATATTGTTAAAAGGCCTTCTATGACACTGACGATAAACTTTGCTTAGGAACTTGCCAAGTGTACTAGAAAGTGATAAATGTGCTTGCTGACCCTAAAGAAAACAGTATATTTACATAACACTTATGGAGGAAATTGACTTTAATATAGTTAGGATATGAAATCATTCACCAGGAGCAGGTAAATTGTGCCCTCATTTTCAGAATTGTACTTTCGATTCTGTGACTTTAAAAGAAAACCTCAAATGTACAAGACGATAATTGCTCAGAGCAAGATGGAGCACATCTCAAAAAAGGCTTTGCCAATAAGGTAATCAGGCTGCATTATGTTATACTATGCCTTTGCAGCTCTAATTTAGCTCAGTTTGGTAGTTAATATTTTGCATTTGTCCAAGGCAGCAGTGCTGCTCTTTCCAAAACCACCCAACTTGTCATTATTACTGAATAGGTTCACATTATATATTTGAAATGTTTACATTACCTGAGGATATGTGTATTGACGTATCATACAGTCCCATGCACTGGCATTCGTAAAGTTGTTTTGGTAATCTTGCACCAATCACTAGGGGCAGGCATTGTCATTAACAAGCAGTACTGGATTATTTTAAGTAATTCTAAACTGTACTGTCACCTCCTGCTAGAATAGTACACATTATGGCAACTTGCATATTCCTCAGCTGCTATCCGTCACACGCAAGAGTGTGCTTCAATCACAACCTGGACTCATGCTAAATGTATGATAGATATTCCCATCATGTTCCTGTGGAACACTTATGCCAGCTCTTTAAAATCTGTTTACCTCCAAATTCAGAAGCACTGACTTACAGTTAGGAAAATCTTTCTCCTTCATGTCACCTATCATTTCTGTGCATGTTGTCAATTACATTTCTTTTATCACCTTCAGATTCGCCTTAGTGATTATAAGAACGTCACAACCTTCGATTACCCCTCTAACTGGTCACCGATGCATAGTTGTCAGAACTCTGAACGATAAAGTTTAGTGAAAAGAAAAAAACTTTTTAAAAGACACTCCTTGGTAGCAAATATCTCGCCTTCACTACTACCTTTTTGGGCCACTTGTGGCTACAGATGCTATCCACCTAGGGCCATTGCACATTACTAACACCAGACTCCGCCAGTCTATCTTTATTTGATTTAAACATTTTTTACTTCATCTCCCATCCCAATCCAATATGGCGGCTCCATCCGACTACCGGCACAGGAGCCTTTCTCGCTTTCTATGCAGTCCCAATCGCTGATAAACAGCTCTGCTCCGAGGACACGCCAGAATGCGGTCCGTGAGGTTTGGTTCCAATTAGGTATCAACGAGTGTGGTTTTCCACGTACAAGTAAGTGTTTCCTGAGCGGCTAGATCTCCTTACCCTCACGCTACGAGGTGATCATTTTTCTCATCTCTCCTCCCCGTAGGGCGAACCTTCACTACGGAGCACGCCATTATCTTAACGATCTCAATTACTATCCTTCCCTAGATGTACGAGATCGCCGCACCCCCTCCGTTGACCATGAAGCACATTGTTGCTTTGTACTAAGTATGTAATGTCTTTTTCTTTGTTTATTGTATGTTTGTGTATATGTTATGTCAGACAATTCAGTATTACGAATCTTGATTCACTGTTTTCAGCACAACGCCGGCATGGAGTGAATAATTACATTTCTCTTCATTCTTAAATCACATAGAGGCACATCAGAAAGGAAAGTGTGCGAACACTTGGGTGTAGTGTGCTCACAATTAAGATTGACTACAGTACTTATGATCAGATATTTTTCCTTTTAACCTTTGTTTTATATCCTACAGATTATTTGCTGACGTACATTACGTATGTATTTTAAAACGCATGCCTTATAGTTGCGGCATCACATTTATTGCACCTTATTCAGGTTAACTAGGAGTGGCAAGTTTCTCGGCACTGGGCTGGTCCCAGTGTAGTCCTGAAGAAAAGCTGGGGAAGCTCGAAACTAGTTGACCAGATCATGCTAGGCACACCTTTCCATTATAGTGAGAGTTTTCTAGCATATCACCCCGTTTTAATTTTTTCAGCTTAGAGCACTAATAAAGTTTATTCTTGGCCCACTAGCTGATTATTTTAATTATCCCACTCCACCACTTTTTCACTTGCACTACACATACTCTATTTTTTAGTGCTCCTACGTAATTTCGTAAGTTGTAGCACGCCTCAGTCCGTAGAGGACTGGGAGGACCCCAATGATGAAGCATGTCACCGTGGGGAAACCCTGGTGAGTGAGGGGACTCAAGAAAGAGATAATCTTTCCCTTTCTTTCCATTTGGTGTCATTCAGAATCAAGTTGACTTCTGACACCACCTGTCTACCCTGGTTAGGTTCTTTTTACTTGACTTGCTCAGGTTTTTGTTTTGAGATATGTACTAGTTGAGGGTGAACCTAACCTTTAACCTCTACTTCCCCACTTTTTTGGTAATCATCATTTACAGCGTGCAGCTGTGGGAAACCCTGTTCCTTTTTTATTAACCACTGTCTGACTTTCTTTCACACAATCTACATCCCCTTTGAAATATCACAATGACCGAGATAACAGGCCTCACCTACTCACAAGATGAGGTAGACAGAATTATAGCATCCATGTTTCCCCTGGCTGGGACCAGTACCAGGGACTCCAATGAAGCTAGCCAATGTTGGGATGAGTTGACAGAATTGAAACGCGAACAAATAAAAACCCTGATACATGGGATCATGATGACTGAATATGTAAGAGCTAACATGGCCCCACGTGGCCTTATAGTCAGAAATGAACCGTTCATTTTTCAAAATGACAAACTATTCAAAAAAGATTGGTCGCTAATATCATGGCATTGCACCAGGGATTGGCTTGTGCTAATTATAAAAACTGCAGCACGCCTCTCTGAAGAAATGAAAATCAACATTCATGATTTGGAAATACGCCTTAAAATATATCAAAGTACAGCTGAACTGAAGAAAAGACTTGAAGAACTGAACAAGACCATGACCGAGTTTGAAATAAGTCTAAAAGATACGAAATACGTAAAACTGCGCAAAGATCAGCAAAATGTCTCTCTGGAAAAAGTATACCCTTATACTAGAGACGACTACGTTCCCATAGATCGTAACCCAGGTTACAATACGGACAGCGATGGCTCTGATACAGGCTCAGATTTCTCAGACTCTGGTAGGAATTATAACCCAACCAATAGGAACAGACGATCAAGAGGAGGACGTCAGAGAAGTAGAGGCGGTCCAAGATTTGGCTGGTCTCCTTATCAAAACATGCCACCATACGCCCCACCTCCGCAGTTTTTCTGTGGACCACCTCCCTTCCATCAACCCTTCCCACCTCAACCATTCCCATACTGGGATGGACCACAGAATCAGGAACAAAATCAGTCTTTTTTAGGGAGAGGAAAGACTCCACGAAGAGGAAAAACCAGACAAGGTCAACAAGTACAATGGGCCCAACCACTAGAGATAGCGAGGAGCCATACACGGAGCATGGGACCACCGAACATGCCCTCAACGAGCCACAACCAAGCTTAGCAGTAAACCTGTCCAGTATAACCATCACACCCATACAAAAAAAGGTTTTGGAAAAAGGATTAGGATTTGTCCCCACAGCATCATTGGACAAATTCAAGCTGATGTGCGAATTAAAAGAGTTTATTCGCAAGATTAAACTGGAAATCTTCTTTAAAGACAAAGAGCCCAGCGATAACACCTCTACAGATACGGGACTACACAAAAAAATCTAATTTCACCCCTCCACCACTTAACCTTCCAATTGAGCTACTAGCTTTTGAGAAAGCGGTTATGAAAGAGGTGACTGAAATAGACCCCAAAACTATAAAAGTCTTCCACAATACGAGCAAAGTCGAATTAGAGGCGATTCACCAACTATCAAACAACAAAGACCTCACTATTAAACCAGCCGACAAAGGCGGAGCTATCGTATTACAAAATACGACTGACTACCAACAAGAATGCCTACGCCTGTTGGGTGACGAACGGAACTATCTGGCAGTACAACTGGATCCCACTGAACGCCTAGGGATAGAGATCGCGAGCCTAGTGGAAGAATCTTTGACCAATGACTGGATCAGTAAAATAGAAGCGGATTTCTTAGAAAATAAGAAACCTATAATTGCTTATTTTTACACGATCCCAAAAATACATAAATCAATGGTGGCACCCCCAGGAAGACCCATAGTATCGGGAATTGGTTCCATCTTAGAACCCTTATCTAAGTTCGCAGACGCATTCTTAAGACCCTTGGTCCAGGCTACCGAAACCTACCTACAAGACACTAAGGCAGTCCTTTGTCTAATCCAGGACCTTGAATTCAACCCTAAAACCAACATACTGATTAGTTTGGATGTAGAGAGCCTTTACACCAGTCTCCCACACAAGGATACCTTAGACATCCTGGAGGAGGTACTCTTTCTAAATAATTGGGGTTACCATACACCCAGACATGTGGTCCTGGAGTGTTGTCGCCTGGCATTGACTGAGAATTTCTTTCAGTTTAACGATTCCCTGTACAAACAAACCCACGGTACCAGTATGGGAAGCACTTTTGCGCCGAGTGTAGCAGGGTTATATGTACACCATTTGGAGAAGCAGAACATTCCCCACCATCACAACCCACACATCAAACATATAAAACTATGGAAAAGGTACATAGACGATGTGTTGCTGATCTGGGAAGGGAATGAACAAGAGGCTGAAGTTTTCCTAGTCTGGCTCAACCAACAAGACCCTTTCTTGAAATTCACTTTCACGATGAGCAGATCTAGTATGATCTTCTTAGACCTTAACATATCAGCATTTGACGGACATCTCATCAGTACCACACACTTCAAGCCCACAGCAAGGAATTGCCTACTGGTGTACGATAGTTTTCATCCCCGCAGCCTAAAAGACAACCTTCCGTTTGGCCAATTTCTGCGCCTCAGACGGAACTGTACCACACGACAAGATTATAACATCCAAGCCAAGGACCTATCAAAAAAACTGATACAACGTCAATACCCACAGCATCTTGTGTCCAGAGCCAGAAAAAGAGCCTCAAACAATAACAGGGAGGCACTTTTGGAAGATAAACCTGTGGCCACAAAAAATGAGCCGCGAAGACAAATTTGTATCACCACATACAACATTGCATCTAACCTGGTCAGCAAAATAATCAAGAAACACTGGCGTATCTTGAATAGTGGTGGTTTGGACCTACAGAAACCTATGTTCAGCCATCGCAAAGCTAAAAATTTGAGGGACTTTCTTGTCCACACCCGTCCCACCTCGACGAAAACCATAGGTCCCCAATGTCTGCTCCATCCCCTACCTGAGGGCCACTTCCCATGTGGCAACTGTAGTGTATGCCACCTCACCAAGGTGACCAAAACAGTTACCTGCAACAATAGAATGACATGGAACCTTTGGTCTTTCACTAACTGCAATACAACAGGGGTGGTTTACCTGATCACCTGCGTTTGTAACCTCCATTACGTAGGGATGACCACACGGAAGGTAAACACCAGAATGATTGAACACCGAAGTAATTTTAGGTGCAAACGCGACAACACAAAGATGACTACTCATTTTCTGGAAAAGCAACATACACCAAACGACTTCAATTGGGTCATCTTGGAGCATGTCAACAATCACCCCAACATGGAAAGACATCTTCATGAAAAATAACAACGCTGGGTTTTCAAGCTACGCTCAGACACCAAGGGTCTTAATGATGATATACCCTGGAGCCAGTTCTCATGATTATCCTTCCTTTCTAGTGGGAGCTGGTTTATAAGCTGCGTATATCTACCCATTGAACATGGTGTGTTCTGTGAAATTATGTCAATTACATTTCTTTTATCACCTTCAGATTCGCCTTAGTGATTATAAGAACTTCACAACCTTCGATTACCCATCTAACTGGTCACCGATGCATAGTTGTCAGAACTCTGAACGATAAAGTTTAGTGAAAAGAAAAAAACTTTTTAAAAGACACTCCTTGGTAGCAAATATCTCGCCTTCACTACTACCTTTTTGGGCCACTTGTGGCTACAGATGCTATCCACCTAGGGCCATTGCACATTACTAACACCAGACTCCGCCAGTCTATCTTTATTTGATTTAAAAATTTTTTACTTCATCTCCCATCCCAATCCAATATGGCGGCTCCATCCGAGTACCGGCACAGGAGCCTTTCTCGCTTTCTATGCAGTCCCAATCGCTGATAAACAGCTCTGCTCCGAGGACACGCCAGAATGCGGTCCGTGAGGTTTGGTTCCAATTAGGTATCAACGAGTGTGGTTTTCCACGTACAAGTAAGTGTTTCCTGAGCGGCTAGATCTCCTTACCCTCACGCTACGAGGTGATCATTTTTCTCATCTCTCCTCCCCGTAGGGCGAACCTTCACTATGGAGCACGCCATTATCTTAACAATCTCAATTACTATCCTTCCCTAGATGTACGAGATCGCCGCACCCCCTCCGTTGACCATGAAGCACATTGTTGCTTTGTACTAAGTATGTAATGTCTTTTTCTTTGTTTATTGTATGTTTGTGTATATGTTATGCCAGACAATTCAGTATTACGAATCTCGATTCACTGTTTTCAGCACAACGCCGGCATGGAGTGACTAATTACATTTCTCTTCATTCTTAAATCACATAGAGGCACATCAGAAAGGAAAGTGTGCGAACACTTGGGTGTAGTGTGCTCACAATTAAGATTGACTACAGTACTTATGATCAGATATTTTTCCTTTTAACCTTTGTTTTATATCCTACAGATTATTTGCTGACGTACATTACGTATGTATTTTAACCCCTTGAGTGCCCCGCCCTTTCCACGCCCTGTGCCGGGCGTTTCATTAGCGGGCGGGGCTCATGACGAGATAGTCTCGTCATGGGCACAGCGCAACCGCGGCGCATGACGAGACCATCTCTTCATGGGCACTCAAGGGGTTAAAACGCATGCCTTATAGTTGCGGCATCACATTTATTGCACCTTAATCAGGTTAACTAGGAGTGGCAAGTTTCTCGGCACTGGGCTGGTCCCAGTGAAGTCCTGAAGAAGAGCTGGGGAAGCTCGAAACTAGTTCACCAGATCATGCTAGGCACACCTTTCCATTATAGTGAGGGTTTTCTAGCATATCACTCCGTTTTAATTTTTTCAACTTAGAGCACTAATAAAGTTTATTCTTGGCCCACTAGCTGATTATTTTAATTATCCCACTCCACCACTTTTTCACTTGCACTACACATACTCTATTTTTTAGTGCTCCTACGTAATTTCGTAAGTTGTAGCACGCCTCAGTCCGTAGAGGACTTGGAGGACCCCAATGATGA
The DNA here is from genome assembly GCF_964204655.1 of Triturus cristatus. Lineage (NCBI taxonomy): Eukaryota > Metazoa > Chordata > Amphibia > Caudata > Salamandridae > Triturus > Triturus cristatus. The sequence goes on from NC_140589.1 coordinate 1,057,856,238, forward strand.
AGCATGTCACCGTGGGGAAACCCTGGTGAGTGAGGGGACTCAAGAAAGAGATAATCTTTCCCTTTCTTTCCATTTGGTGTCCTTCAGAGTCAAGTTGACTTCTGACACCACCTGTCTACCCTGGTTAGGTTCTTTTTACTTGACTTGCTCAGGTTTTTGTTTTGAGATATGTACTAGTGGAGGGTGAACCTAACCTTTAACCTCTACTTCCCCCCTTTTTTGGTAATCATGTTGCAACTTTGCACGGTGAGATACAGACCTGGTAGAGTAGGAGACATTTTAATGTTTTGTCTTAAGTTTAAGAAAGGGTTTGTGTGCAAATATGCACTATTCTATTCTTTTCCTGCTGTTCAATCAATCAATTAATCAAAATTCCTTTATTTAGCAATATTTCAATTGCATATAAAGTGCATATATGTGAACAGTTTAATCATAAATACATTACGTTATAAAAAGGTGCTTTCCTTTAAGACTGGGCGCAGTGCTCCGCTCCGCCCGCGGAGTGTGCGTAGTTTTGCCTAATTCGCGATCCGCGAAGTAGGCGTAGGGCAGGCAGGCTACGCACATGCCACGGCGCCCGCGCATGCGCATCTGTGTGGAAGAAGTCGGTGATAGAGAAGGAAGAGGGAGTCCCGGGACGCCGCAGCTCAGGTAAGTTATTTTAATTACTTTGCGCTTGGTTTTAAAAGTTTTGGAACATTCTCACTGCATTTAAAAGAGGGCGGGAGGGAGGCGGGTGGCGGGTAGTGGGGCTACGCGGAGTGTGCGGGGTGTGCGTAGATGTGCCCCCACTCCGTGATGCTCCGCGTAGCCCCACTACGCTTAAAATACATTAATATGATACAAAAATATACTCTCATTAAAATGAATTTTCAGTATAAACAGTGATAACACATAATAAGATTTAGCTATTGTACAACAAACCAAAATTCGACTGGGTTCTCCTCAACCTTAAGGCTGACCACAAAAAGAAGACTAAGGAATAGTGCACAAACGGGTCCCCAAGCGTTTGTATAAAGTAGAGTGCTACCAGGCATTGCCGAAAATTGTGTTTCCGAACGAGAGTTAAAATAAATCTTTTCCTTGGTTCTTCATAGAATTTACAGAAAAAGACAAAATCTAGATCTGTTTGTGGGGATAAACTATCACATGGGCATAAAGATAGATCTTCTAGTGAGTGCATGTTGTCCAGGTGCCCCAACATCAGGGAATGTGGTATAATCGAAATCTCACTCGTATGAAACAATGTTACAAGTCTGAAACCTGTGCTGGGTAAGAGTGATGATCCCGCTACATGAGAGGGGACAGCTCATAAAGCTTTACTGAGGGTTTTAGATCACTAGCGTCCCTTCTGTCCCGGGCAGCTTTCAGGCAGAAGGCGTCCTTCAGTTTAGCTTTAGAAATCAGATTACAACTAGACGAATTCTCGAAAAGTGCGGAACAACCCAATGGTCCTATGGTGTCTTTGACATAATATAACCATCTGATTTTATCAACCTAATCCAATTTTAGACAATCACTGAACATGTTTTGATTTAATTTTACTGTCTCTCTTCTCCAAATGGAATGCCACAATGTAAGTGGTGCTAGGTCAATTATATCACAAATATATGGGGCCCCCGGTTCCTTATGGCTATTATAATTTGGGCAAGACTGCGGGAGGTAAAGTAGCCTTTTATAGAAGCCATCCTCGATGCACTGTAGGATGTACAGTGGCGTAACAAAGCCCCTGCAGTGTGGGGGCCCGAGCTCCACGGCACCCCCTCAGCACAGTACCCTTGCCTGAGAGATCCTAAGTGAGGCTGGAGGGGGGGCCCTCCAAGAGCTTTGCAGGAGGGCCCCCTCAAGTTTCGTTACAACACTGGGTGTCAATGTTGGTCACTCCCCAGATCCCTGCTCCATATAAGGCCACTCATATTGCTTTGGCCATGTAGACCTTCATGATTTTTAGGATTGGGTTTAGACCCCAGTTTTTTGATAAAGCTGAATATTGCCATGATGCTGTTTTCAAATGATAACCCTCTATTTACGACCATACTGTTCCACGTTAACTTTTCACCAAAAAGAAACCCCAAATAGGGGAACGTGTGGACCACCTCCAGCCTACGTGTTTCTATGTGGAATGAGGGTTGTTTGCTCAACTGCGCCCCTGCCATGAGTATTTGTGTTTTTGCCTTGTTGACTCCAAGGTCCATTTGTTTAAAAAAATTGTGGTAGGTATCAATTAGGGACTGCAATGCCTTTCCAGTTCTAGAGATTAACACTGCATCATATGCTTATAGGAGGGTGGTGAGGGGGGCAGTGTTTATATATGGAATATCTATTGTGGAACCCAGCAATGCGGACTCCTCTCCGTTGGTATAAAGTGAGAAGAGGACAGTGGTGAGAAAACACCCTTGTCTAACACCCCTTTGAATTTTGAACGTGCATTCCCCCTCCTTATCATAACTAACACTAGCAGATGCCTTTGTGTACATCTGGCGTATAAAGAAGTTCCTCTATACCCATTGCTTCCATAATAGACCATTATATAGACTATGACACACAGTCAAAGGATGCTGAGAGGTCCATAAAGGCAAAATAAATATGTCCCTTCTTGGCTACCGTATATTTAGCCATGATCAGCCTTAGGTTAAAACACTGATCAATGGTTCCTCTGCCTCTTTTAATTCCATACTGCACTGGGATTAATAGTTTGTGGTTCTACCCCCAATCCTCTAGCCTGATGAGCAACAGTTGGCCCATTAGTTTTGCTGTCTCTTCTAGCAATGAGAATGGCCTGTGATTACAGGGCAGACTCGTCTCCCCCTTTTTATATATGGTAATAAGCATACTCTTCTTCCAGGAATCTAGAGGACCCAATTTGGCTATGATGTTAAACATGTTTGTCAGGAGGGGAGCCCATAGGTCTTGATAAACTAAATAGACATCTATTGCCGCCCCATCCAGGCCTGTGATTTTTGCAGGAGTGCATTGCACTACTCCAAGTCTGACCTCTTCTATGTCAAAGACCCATAGTACTCTGATTTTATTCGGGCCAGCCGTATCAGAAATGGGGAGGTCCTCTTTGACTAGTTCAAATATTTTGCTAAAATGAGCCACCCAGGCTTCTTCTCCAACTTGAAGCTCTAACGTAGATACTTGGTCATTTGTACGAAAGGGTGCATTTATCTCTTTCTAAAAGGCCTGACTAATATTTGTTATTACTGCTCCTCGAAGAGTGTCCCAAGCTTCCTCTCTTAAGGATTGCACTCTGGTGTTATTTTCCTCTCTATATTGCTTACGCAAATTTTGTACTGCTCTTGAGTTTCTTGACGTGTAAATGTTTTAGGGAGCAAGAGCAGGCGTCGTCAAACCAGCGTATAAGATATCAATAGTGCGGGGGCGGAGCTTGCCGCGCAGCGAGATGGCCGTGTTCTAGGCAAGCTCCTTGCTGAGGCCCGGACTAATCCTGCACATCAAAGCCTAATTGCTTTTAATTAGGTGCACCTGGACGCCGCGAGTAGCCTGGTACCTTCCGGTGCCAGAAACCAGCTACTTTGAACACCTCGGCTGGTTAAAACTTGAATCCGGATCTCAGGGCCTGGCCGGGCAAAACCGAAACCAAAGCAGCGGCTTGGAGTAACGAGAGGAGCAGGGACGTAGAACACGCACGGCGGCCTTGGTTGCGAGCTTGATCCGGCGGTGCCGAAACACACAGCGGGTAACTCCTGACGGCAGCCGAGGCGGGGGAGAGGTGAGCCCGGTGACGTGGGGATGATGGAATCCTCAATCACACGATCCTACTGCGGAGGAGAACTGTAACCGGCCTGTACATCGCGGCGGATAAGAAACGCGACCGCCAACAACTGCGAGCTTCCGAAGGTGCGAGTCGGCGGGGGAACTGCTCTAAATAGACCCACATTGAGAGGGGAGACAGCGCGAAGCGCTGAGAAGCCGTGACATACCAGACCGGAGCGGGAGGTGAGTGCTACACCTTGGGGGAGACAGCACTCACACACAAGATCACTGGGCTCCCCAAATTTAAGCCTCACAAGCTATGTGTCAGTGGGAACTAAATGAAGGAGTGCCACCTGCCTGAACTGGATTGAGATCTCAAGCCTCACACACAAGAGGTTGTCCCTGGGGTTAAATTGGGTTGAGAACATTGAAGACCATCACAGTCATTATCAATACCCCTGAGGGGCGTCTACCAAATACATTCAACCGAGGGGCTTGAAACCTAATGCCCAAACAGCACACAGAACTGAGCGCACCCCAAGGGGGGGGACATCACATCCCAAATTTGGTATCAAGACGCACGTGTTTGGGAGTTAGGCTTCTCAAGCCACTACGCACAGCATTGACAGGCACTGAATTACATTTGATTGCCTGGACGCTCCAGATATGCCAGACCTTTGGATGGAAGCTGTAATAACAGAGGTTAGTGGGAAAGGTGCCCGGCGCACCTTTCCCACTAACCTCTGTTATTACTGACCTATCTGCATGCTAGCTGCGAGCGCAGATGTCCCACAAGACAGATACCACTGCCAGCTGAATATCGACGTGACCTGAGCTACTGCTACAACGCCACCCCCCACCGCAAAATAGGCAAGAACGGTCACAGCACCACCATACCAGCGTCGGCGGCAATCCCCACCCCTGACATCTCACATCCACGAGAACGCGGGTACAGGGCCAGGCCAGAAGCCGGGAATATGGGCAAGACAGACAGGACCCAGCCTAAGCTAACGTTCGAACATACCAAAAAACAAATGGATCGGGGATGGAAGAACCGTCGCATCAACAGGAGGAGGTGGGGGCCACTAGTGGAGTAACAAATGTCGAAGTGCTGGGCCGGGACACATTCTCTGAGATATTCATCGTTGAGCATGCGCACAGATCCCTGGCGCCAAAACCGCCAACCGGCTCATCAGCATTATAGCGCGGATACTGAACTATAGAGACCGAGATGCAGTGAGGGTATGGATATTTCAATTTACCCCGACTTTACGGTATCTGTACAGGAGGCCAGAAAGAAGTTCGGCCAGGCGAAACAAAAACTGAGAGACCTGAATATTCCATACGCAATGCTATATCCAGCAAGGCTCAGGGTCACGGATGACGGGAAGGTGAAAATCTACAACGAACCAACAGAAGTGCTAAAATTTATACAACAGAAAGAACATCCAAAACCGAGACGTAGATCCCCAGCATACCACATCAGATGTCGAGTAACGAGTCATAGCAGGGATTAGCGGACACCACTAAACGCGTGACCGATCCGAAATGGCCTAGGAGACAAGGCATGGTTGCATAATGAATAAAGCCGTCGGAAGCGGATGAAAATATTATAGCCCGGTCGTTGGTGGACTACGAGACATTAGCCATTGCCAGCAGAATAACTGCAGATGCCTCTGGTTGCCCGATGGAATGCAGAGTTAACAAGTGGCAGCTAGACGAAGCCCAGATGGACAGTGATCAACACAGATAAGTCGAACATCTCCAGACTTTGAACACTTTGTATAATTGTGGGAGACTGGGTCGGATATACAGACGCGGAGGCTTTATATAGTGTCTAACAGGAGTGGCTTTATTTTCAGGTGGCACAAACGGGATGTTCAAAGTATCAGGGATTGCTTCTTCTTTCCAGTCGGGGTCCTCTAAGTGAGAAGGCGGTGTGGTGGTCTGGGTCTCTTCGACGGTATGGCCGGCGGCCCGATATTGGTCCTCCGCTCCGTCCGTCGTGGTGTCGTGACCGGAGGCTCAGAGGAAAGAAAAAGAACAATAGTGGCCATTTGTGAGTTCTTATGTGAAGAAAATAGCGTTATGCTCTACAGTCACCAACACCAGGTGTTTCGGAATTCTGCTGTGCACAATAGGGAATGGTGAGGGGGTCACGGGAACAGGGGGGGGGGGATGTGAAAATAGTGAGTTAGGAAACTACGGAAATGTGATCTCCAAGGTTACTTTGCCTACAGGTACAGCTAAATATGGTCCAGAGGATGGGGTGTTTACCAAATCCTTTCCTTTAGGTCTGGGCTCTACACACTCGTTTCCTCCCTGGCTTCTACAACTGCCTCCCTCCTCCCGATTCCTCCGTTACGCGCCCTCCTCCCACCTCCCGTATCGACAGCTTCCCCAACGTTCCCTTGCACAGCGGTACTCACCGGCCCCGCCGCAACTCTCCCCCTGAGTTGCGGCCGCTCCTCAGCATCCTCCGGAGGACTCCACCATTCCTCGGTCCAGCGGTCGTCTGCTTCGTCATCCTCGCTTCCGCTCTGGTCGCCGTCAGCGTGCTCCTTCTCCTGCCGGGCAATTCGTGACTCCGCGCACAACTCCTCTCTCCGAGCTCCGCTTCCTCCCAACAACGACGACCCTTCCTGGGCGGGCCGTGCTTTTACCTCCCCTGGCGTTTCGCTTCCGGGCGGGGTCAGCTCCTCCCCTCTTCTCCGTTGTTTGGTGTGGCCACACGAGACCTCCAGGACTGGGGCTGGTCTGTGGGGAAACAGGAAAAGTAGGTGCTTTTCTGTCCGTGTTGCTATTTCGTAGGTGTTTGCTCCTGAAAAATGTCTTCCCTGCCCTGAGGGATTCTGGTCTTTGTAGTGGGAAGGGGGAAGTAGTCGTTCTCTCTGGGCTCTCCCTCTCACATCCCCTTCCCCTTCCCGTCTTGCTACTAGGGCTGTTGTCTTGGGGGTATCTCGATAGGAAGTCCACATTTACTTGCTCAGACCCTTTTCTGTGACGGGTGTGGAATCGATATGGTTGTAGGGCCAGACACCACCTCAATACTCGCTCATTGTTCCCCTTGTTTCGGGCCATCCATTCTAGAGGAGCGTGATCAGTATAAAGAGTAAATTCCCTACCTTCTAGGTAATATCTTAATGTCTCTATGGCATATTTGATTGCTTACGCCTCCTTCTCGATTACTGCATAGTTTTGCTCTCTGGGAAATAATTTCCTACTAATATACAAAACCGGTTTCTCCTCTCCTTGTTTGGTTACTTGGGATAATACAGCCCCTAATCCGTGTGCTGAGGCATCGGTTTGGAGAACCAAGGGTAGTGAGAAGTCGGGACTGACTAGTACTGACTCAGATGTTAGGGTCTTTTTAAGGGTCTCAAAGGCCTGTGTAACTTCCTTCGTAGGGTGTCTCAATCTTGTTTCCGTGTTTACCGATTTTTGCAACAGATCGGTAAGAGGGGCTGCGGTTTGGGAAAAGCGGGGTATGAACCGTCGGTAATAACCGAGTAACCCTAAAAAGGCTCGAAGATCTTTTTTCGTTTGGGGAAATGGGATGTGGGAAATGGCGGTTATTTTGGATTGTTGTGGGCGAATGACTCCTTCACCTAATGAGTAACCTAAGTACTGTACTGTCTGGGCCGCCAGGTGGCTCTTAGCTGGGTTAATTTTAAGGCCGTGGTGTCCTAGAGTTTTTATCACTAAGGATAAATGAGATAAGTGTTGGATCCAATCATCGCTATAAATGACAATGTCATCTATGTATGCTCCGGCATAGTTTTCGTGTGGTTTCAAAATCTGGTTCATGGCCCTTTGAAACGTAGCCGGAGCCCCATGCAGCCCGAAGGGTAAGACTTTGAATTGGTACAGCCCATCAGGGGTGGAAAAGGCAGTTTTCTCTTTGTCCTGTTCTCTCAGGGGTATTTGCCAATACCCCTTGCAAAGGTCTAGGGTGCCGATGTATTTGGCTTTCCCTATTCTTTCCACCATTTCATCTACTCTTGGGAGAGGGTATGTATCGAACTCTGAGATTTTATTGACTTCACGGAAGTCAATGCAAAACCGCACCGACCCGTCCGGTTTCGGCACAAGAACTATCGGCGATTCCACTCACTATTGGAAGGCTCTATGATATTCATTTGTAACATCTTTCCTACTTCCTCTCGGATGGTTTTCCGGAGGGCTTCGGGTATTCTATAGGGTTTGAGACGTACCCTTTTACCCGGGATCGTTCTGATGGCATGTTTTGTCAGGGATGTCAGGCCCGGAGTTACAGAGAAGACGTCACCAAGAGGCATAAGGACGTCTGTCAGCTGTTTTTTTAAACTGGGAGAAAGGGTCGGGTCCATACACTGCGCAAACAGAGGTACCGCAGTTTCCGTCATGGCAACAAGGGTCGGCAAAGGTCCTTCCCATTTTTTTAATAGATTTATATGGTATATCTGGGAGGCACCCCTAGTTGGATCCGTTACGACTCGGTAGGTGATGGGTGTTACCCTTTCTGACACGATGTAAGGGCCTTGCCATTGTCCCAACAGTTTGTGTTCTGACGATGTCATCATGAGGAGTACAGGATCACCCACCTCCAAGGTTCTTTCTTTGGTCTTTTTGTCATATTCCACTTTTTGAGCTGTTTGTGCTTCTTCTAAGTTACCGCGTACTATGGCCCTAATTTGTCCTAAGTGGGTTTTAAGATTGGATACATACTCGACTAAGGGTTTGGTATTATCAGGCTCAGTTTCCCACTTTTCCCGGGCCATCTCTAGGAGTGTCCTGGGTTGACGCCCGAATAACAACTCAAATGGGAAGAAACCAGTACTCTTCTGTACCTTGCATCGTATGGCGAACAGCGCCAGAGGTAACATGTCTTCCCATTTTCTGGATTCTAGAGCTAGAAGCTTCTTGAGGGTGCTTTTTAGCGTGGTGTTATATCGCTCCACCAGCCCATCTGTTTGGGGGTGATAAGCAGCGGTTCGAATTTGATGGATTCCCAACTGGGCGCACACCTGCTTCATAACCTTCGAGATGAAAGGGGTCCCTTGATCCGTTAAGATCTCTTTTGGGAATCCTACCCTGGAAAATACCGTTATCATGTTGGTGGTATCCGGACGACGTAAGGCTATGGCTTCTGGGAACCTAGTAGCATAGTCTACTAAGACTAAGACATATCTGCATCCGCTTCGGGAGGGAAGAAGGGGGTCTATGATGTCCATCCCTATTCTACTAAAGGGTTCCTCTATAATGGGAAGAGGACGGAGGGGTACAGGCGGGGGTCTATACCTGCTATTAGTCTGGCAGACTGGACATTCCTGACAGTATCTTTTTACTTGTTGGTAGATTCCCGGCCAATAGAATATTTCTGTTATCTGTTTTTCCGTCTTCTCCATCCCAAAATGGCCCCCTAATAGATGGCTGTGGGCTAGGAATAACACCTTTTCTCTAAAGGGAGTTGGGACCAGTAACTGGGGTGTCTGGGTGGAGGCACCCTTCCGATATAGTAACCCGTTTCTAATGAAGAAATATGGACCTACATGTAGTGGATCTTCTTGATCAAGGGCAACATTCCAGGCTTCTTGCAGGGCTGCATCCTCTCTTTGGGCAGCGCGGAAATTTCTATCTGTATCCCAAGGGTTTTCATCTGGTATGACAGGCAGTACTACAGGGGTCCTGTGTTTTTCTGCTCTTCGTTGTCTCCTACTCTTACGCGGCTTGGATTCCGGCCACTCCTGGTGTTCCTCACCAGAAAAGGGGGCCGTGGTCCACCAATCCTCTTCTTCCTTGGTCGTTTGATTTAGCAATTGGGGCAGGTTCGGGTAGTTGTTCCCCAGAATGACCGGTTCCGGTAAATTGGGGATGAGTCCCACTGTTAAGGAGGTACCAGGGTCATTTGGATGTTGTATTTGGACCTTAGTGGTGGGATACTGTTTAGTATCACCATGGACGCACCGAATTGCTACGACCCCGTCCACCGGACCAATCCATGGTTCTATATCTCGTGGCCGGATGACGCTTTGTCGACATCCGGTGTCGGCCAGAGCCATGGTGGGTTGTCCATTCACGGTCACTTTACAATGATATAGGGGAAGTCTTTTCTCACTCGTGGAACAGTAGTAATTGCGGACCATCCCAATTTCCATGGGTTCCTCTTTCTGGGTGCAAAAGCGGGCGATGTGCCCCATGCCCCCACACTGGTAACACTGAGGTCCTGGGGTTGGAGGTCTGAACACGGGTATTCCCGGAAGCCCGGGAACGATGGTCACCGGTTCAGTCTTCTTGATCAGGGGAACCCGAGGTTGATGTGATCCAGAACTGCCCCCTTTCCATGACGAGTCATCTTTTCCCTTCTGTATGTCTTGGGCACGACTATATGCGCTGGCTATTTCCACCGCGGTTTCCAGGGTCAGGTGGGCTTGTTGTCTCACCCATCTCTGTATGGGAAGGTGTAGGGAAGTTAAGTACTGTCCAAGGTATATCTTTGACATGATATCATCCTTGTCCGTTGTGGCAGGTTTCAGCCATCTATCGATCATGTCCTTCACCCTATAATATAAGGCCCGGGGAGTCTCTTGGGGGCCTTCTTTTATTTGTCTGAGTTTTTTCCGGTAGGACTCGTCATCAATCCCAAGCCTCTCTAGAATGCATCGTTTGATCTCTGAGTAAGAAACCGTTCCTTGTATAGTGGCCGCTTGATAGGCTGTTTGGAGGTCTCCTGATAACAGGGGTCCCAAGTATTGTCCCCACTTGTCAGCTGGCCAGGCCGCAGCCGTAGCTATCCGTTCAAAGTTGTTGAAAAAAAAATCTGGGTCTTCCCCACTAACGTATTTTTGTAGAACCATGGACGGGAGGGAGGTGGGACCTCGTTGATGGCCCAGGGCTTCGGTGAGTATGTCCATGGCAGTCCCATGGGCCTGTCCTTGCCCCACCAACACCTTCTGCATCTTGTCCCGATCCTCTTCAACGACATTAAGAAACCTCTCCATCATTTTACCCAAATGTTCTTGGTTTTCTGCCATCTTAACTAATGCGGCCTCCATGTCTCCGCTGGATCCCACTTCTGACACCACCTGTGGGAGACTGGGTCGGATATACAGACACGGAGGGCCCGATTCACAGAACTAACTTAAGACAAAATCCTAAACTTACTTCCATTTTGGTATTCACAGAAGGCACTTACTCATTTTGGTATTCACAGAAGGCACTTACTCATTTCGGTATTCACAGAAGTTAGGAGTCCTAACTTTAGGACTCCTAAATGCCTTCTGTGAATACCGAAAGTCTTAAAATTAGGATTTTTCTCAGTTTTGTAGTAGTATAGTTAGGACTCCTAACTTTAGGACTCCTAAATGCCTTCTGTGAATACCGAAAGTCTTAAAATTAGGATTTTTCTCAATTTAGTAGTCCTCTCTGGGCTCTCCCTCTCACAATAATGAAGTATTGCATACTGTGCTTGACTTTGTTTGAACTATGCACAACCTCGGAAACGTTGCAGACTTGCCAAATGCACCTGTATTAACACAACATGTTAGGTTTAGTTTTGATGTATATGATTTTGTAGGGCGTTCGCCCATGTGGGGGTCCCCACAGGAAACGGGATGGCAGCCCTTGCCCTCAAGTGTACACCACACTAGGTCATTGGAAGGGTTTTTTTCTTTTCTTGTTGGTTTTTTGCATGATTAACCGAGTTGGTATTGTCTCCGTCTCTGGGGCTAGGGCAGAGTGGGTGGCGGTGGGGGCATAGTAAAAAAGGTCTGGTCAACAAAAAGAAGCTATTAATGCAACTGCCACTTCACATATACACCATGCGAGGAACACAACAACACCAGGTTGTGCCACATGCACATGGCTGACACCAGAACGAATACTGGCACACTGACGTTATTGACATGGAATGTTCGTGGATTTCAAAATCCACAAAAAATACGTAAAGTACTTGCATATTTTGATAGACACAGTATTGATGTGGCATGTATACAAGAAACACACCTAACCTCCGCTACTGAAACACGGGTGGGCACCAGATGGGCCTCCTACCGCATAGCATCATCATACTCCACGTATGCCAGAGGGGTTCTACTACTAGTCAGACGGAGTATCCCATTTCAACCGCTCCATGCATTAGGTGACGATCAAGGCCGCTACGTTATGGTGCAAGGTAATTTGGGAGGTTCTGTGTTAACTATAATCATATCATATGACCCAAACACAGATGATCCTGGTTTTTATGCGGAAATATGGGCCAAACTTAGGGAATTCCCAAGTGCTCCAATAATATGGGGTGGAGACTTCAACACTTGTCTGGATCCAGCACTAGATAGGTCCACAGGTAACGAGCGGTATGACAGAAGGGCAGCTAAAGCCCTTAAAGACGGTATGGCAACATGGGGAATGACCGACATATGGAGGATGAGGCACGAGGGCTGGAGGGAAGGGACATGCACATCTACGACGCATAACACATGGTCCAGGATAGACTACTGGCTGCTTACGGCAGAGGTCTGCACATGGACGCGGAAGCTCAAACATCTACCCAAGACACTGTCAGATCATTCCTCGATTAGCCTCACGTTGGACATCTCCACTCACATACCCAGGCATTTCTCGTGGAGACTGCAGGGTAGCGCCCTGTTAGAACAAGTATTCAATAGTGAGCTTCGACAAGCAATAGTAGACTACTTTGAATTGAATACAGGATCTGTAGCAAGTGCAGGGACATTATGGGAAGCATTCAAGGTAACAGTACGTGGACACTGTATTAACAAACATGCTGGGATACTGAAGGATATCCAACAGCAACTAACTAAAATAGAAAGGGACATCAGTACACTTGAGGCAGAACATACACGGACACACAATCCAACTATACAAGCGAGAATAAGGGAAAAGATGGACGATTACCAGAAATACGCTGCAGATGAGGTAAAATACAAATCAAAATGATACACAGCACGAAACTACGGGGAAGGTGGTAGGCCGGGACGCCTGACCTCGTCATAAGGGAAAACTATGGTAGGACAATGACCAAACTGGATGAACAAATAGCCAGATGGATACAGTTGCCTCTATCACTAGCAGATAGGATTGCACTGCAGAAGATGGTCGTATTGCCCAGGTTTGTATACCTATTCATTAACATCCCAATCTAGCTGACACAGGCCTTTTTTGTAAAACTGTGGTCAGCAATGCAGAAGCGGACGTGGGCGGGTAAACAAGCTAGGGTCAGCTGGACTATACTGACAAAGCCATACCATACGGGTGGGTTTGGGGCACCGGACCTGCAGCTGTATTTCTACTGCGCACAAGCACAACACGCCCACTACTGGACCACACAGCATGGATACATCGCACACGTGGCAGAGGAGAAAGACAGTATATAACCCACTCCATTGATGACTTTCATATCAGACCCGAGGTCTTACACACATAGGGACACTATTCAGTCTGTGCACTGCACCTCGAACGCATGGCACGCACTGGCACATAGGGCAAATAAGCTGCCTGTCTATGCACCGGTGCTCCCAATGGCCAACCATCCGAAATTATCAGTAACACAAGAGAAGAAAATGTTGCTATTGCTAGAAGAAATGAAAATCTGCACTATGAAGGACGTTTTCCCTAACGGTAGTTTTATACAAAGAAATGACCCGTCACTAAGCACACACAACACACCAATGAAGGTATTTGCTCATATGCGGCTGCAAGCAGCAGCTAAAGAGCTATATAATGCCTACCAAGAAGAGCCACCAACGCTAAAGGCATTACAGGCCCTACTTGTAGCGCCAACTCGGCAGAAGTTAGTCACTCACCTATACAATACGTCACAATCAGAACAAAGCGAGGTGAACACTAGATCTCTAGCTAAATGGGAAATGCTGTTAAAAGACAAGATAGAGGAGCGGGACTGGGAATATAGCTGCACACAATTACAATTACTGACATCGAACTGTAATCTACGGATAATACACTTTAAATTCCTTCATCAATTTTATTACACACCGACCCAGCTCCACAGATATGGCCTAAGACCACATGACAGATGTCAAAGGTGTAATGCCATGAATGCTGATTTCCTACACTTGGCATGGGTATGCCCCAAAATACACGATTACAGGCAGGAAATTGTGGGGGCGATAACCGCAATGCTAGCTGAGCAAGTGCGAACACGCCACTTGTATGTTTATTGGGGATATATAAATTGACACCGACGAGAAGACGAAAGTTCTTAGCGATAGCGCTACTGCTAGCGAAACGACGGGTAGCCATTAGATGGGGCAGTAAACGACCGCCTAGATTCAAGGACATGTCATATTGAAGGGAAACCATGGAGACGTACACGGAGGAACTACCACTCTCGTCGAGACCCCGAGATTTCTGGGAACCGCTGAAACAATTCCTTTTGACAATACAGGAGGATAATTGATAAATGTAAATTGGCGGAAATGTATAAACATATGAGATGCTCTGTTATAACCTTTACTCCTTTCTGCCATTCAAGAGACGATGTTAGGTTTTATGTTTAAATTCCCTGTGTAAAGTAATGTAACTTTTATTGACAAACGATGCGATGTAGACTTAAGATGTCAAGTGTATTATTGCCGCACTACGCGGAGATGAGAAATCTGTTATCAGACTAGATTGCACGACCTGAATGTGTATTATCGCTGTACATTGAAAGTTTACATTTGTCCTGATGTATACCTCGTAACAAACGGCAGCATAGTGTGTATAACCTTTACTGTTGACCAGACGAAATAAACAAAATAAAAAAAATAAAAAGATGTACCAATAGTGGATGTGTTAATAATTATATCATCCCTTAAACCCACCTCTATGCTATTAGGCTTCTTTTCCCTAGGCACTTTATTCCTTGCAAGCCCCACCCCCCATTTTCTCTTTAGTGGTGGTTCAGAGGGCTGTGTTTGTTCTGAACCTTGGGGTGGGGTATACTGAATGCTCGTACTAACTCAAGGTCTGTCCAAAGGGTCCTTCCCTCCACTATGCTCCGCAATGTCCGTAAAGTCCCTTACCTAGGATAACGTGTTCTCATTGGAACAAGTTTTTACCTCTTCTAACGAGAGGCAGCGTATAGTTTATTCTATTTCTTTTGACAGGAAGCTTGCTGCCCTTGTCAGGAAGGAATCCAAGGTGTTGATTGTGTCACTTCCTTAGTCGTATTGTTTTCCCTTCCTTTACGTACTGATCAAAATGAGCTCTCTAGGACCAAATTGGACTTTATATACATCACTCTCACTCACGATTATTCAGATATCTACTACACAATCATACTTCTACTACACACAATGCTTGACATGAACCCGAGAAACAATTGTATGGACATATCTATAACACAATCAATTAAAAAAGCATGTTTTTTTTATTATTGTAAGCAATTTATCATAACATTATTTTTCCTTCTTTAACAAATTTAAAAATACTTGTATCAAATTTTATACAGCAAATGCATAAACACAAAACTTTGGAGAGACAATTGGCATGTGAAACATTAAAAACATCATCAAATGGTTATTCCAACCGGAATCAATCACAAGGGTCCACTGTGCACTAATTAAGTTGGACCATACGAGTTCCTTGGATATAACCTCGGTAAATACGGCGTCGACACGTTTCAGTGGTAACAAACTGATTATACAACCACCTTCATCAGGACACGATTAATAAGTTGTCTCTCTTAACACCTGAGTTAAAAACACAAAATTTAAAAAATCATAACCATAAACTATTACAATACATATATTTATATTTTGATCAAAAACAGATAATCCACACAAATCTTTTCTACAATACATCGTAGTAAATAAAGGCACCTTCAGATAATTGTCCAATACTTGTTATAGAGGTTAAGCCATCATTCATACCTCCATCCACACTGGATAGGCACATACTATTTAAAATAACCACATTCATACTACAATCCTGTATTGATCAGTCAGTCTGTTGTAATAGCAACTGACTAGAATCTAACCTCCCACTACCCAATTGGAGCCATGAATAAGAAAGAGGGAGGAAATCATTAATTAGTCCTATTTTAAATGCAAGTTACATTTGTTAAATAATTAATTCAAATATTAGCACCCACCCTAACGTGGTATGACTCAAATTGCTGTGTTGATAATAATACAGCAAGATTTGAGCTTGATTTTTTTTATCATCCTGTAAAGATAGATAATACAGAAAGTATTCAACTTGGGTTTGGAAATTATTATTATTTATACATAACCCATATTTAGTGGGCGAAGCTTTGTTTGAGTAAAACCTACCCTTTTTAATATTGCACGGTTTAAAAGACTGCGTTATCATCTAGTCTTTTTTCACTCTTCAAAATTGGTGTAGGGCATCCACGGTAGAATAATCAAATTCCCCAAAGCAGTAATTCGAATCCTTCAATAGGACCTGCATTCAAATAAAGTGTATGCAAATATTTCTAGACATGATAGTCATAATAATGAAAAGAATATATGTTATCATCTAATCTATAGCCCCAATATGTAAGAAGTTAACATAATGAATTAAGATCAAGCCTATAACCCCGAGGTATACAAACTATATAATAACCAAAAGGTTATGGTGTACCTACCTCAAACCAAACATCAAGGGAATCTTTGGGTTTTAAAATGACGCACAAGGGCACGTTAGCTCATTATAACGGTCGTCAATGGGATCTGCCTTTCTTCAATCTAAAAATAATTTAAATAGAGAGTATATAATATAATTGAACCTAAACCATGAAGGGCATTGGTCGCACACATTTGATTAATCTGTCATTTCGCACTATAAGGTATCATGACATTGTATGACCCCTGTTGATCCCAGTGTCTCTAAAAGACTCCATGAATCCCTTTAGTCACTGCCTGTATGAGTCGTTATGTTAAAGAAATAGTGACCCGAGTAAGATCACGTGGGTTGTCGGCATTTTAAAATTAAAGTAGTAAGTGCTAACATGTTTCTTTTTAGATTAAAAATAGGAAAAAAATCACATCAATTGTTGGTTTATGGAGTTAAAGGAATAAAAGCCAACTAATAACTTTAGGGTTAAGTGAATGCAGAATCACATGGGTTATTAACATTAGGAATTAGGGGTATGGCTATCGATCTATGACATTAGTGCCACATTAAATACATTATGGGTGTTTAGGGTTCAAAATAGGAGTACTGCCGTATTGCCTAAAGGGTACAATGTAAGCAAAACCACACGGGTTATTAGCGTTAGGCCATTAGGGGTATGGATATCAGTCTATGTCATAAATGTTAGGTATACGCCAACTTTAAACATGTGATGGGCGTTTAAAAAATAAGGTCTAAATACTACAGTATTATCCCAAATCAAAATCTCCTTACTTGCAAAATGACGCCTGATCCAAAGCATAGTCCTCCGTGTTGTCTTATCCCGAGTGCGCGTTCGTGAATGCCAAATTTGCCACGGGTTTAAATACACCCGGTAATTACTCACACCTGATGCGTCTAACAGTAGGTGGCCAAATCTGTGTGCGAACCTATTACTTAAAATAGACATGCTTTTAAAGCGGCAAGGTCAGATGCATGTATTGTAGTGGGCCCCACATAATACCGTTATTCGTGAGGGGGACAGCTACAGAGTTTACTTAAGAGAGATCTAAATTCAAACGGCAATAAAATAAACTTGTTTGAAAGTCGGTCCAAATGGTTACATGGACCATGAGAATTTACGTGCCCTAACCTTTTAGAGTATTGGCATACACTTGTGATAGATAATTTTTGTTGTTGTTTTTGTTTAAAGAGCTTTATTGATAAACATAGTAAAACATCATTACAGAATAAAAAGTTACATTGAAAAAACAAACGCTAATATAATATTATACTTGCAAAATGAGTCCCATAACTGGGAAATAAAACTTATACCATGGAAAAATAGCTTTTTCTTTTTTTAATTTTAAAGGAAGGAGGAAGGAAGAAGAAAGAGAAGTGAAAGAAAAGAGAAAATAAAAAAAATAAAAAGATAGAGGGGAAGAGGGAAAGAGAAACAAAAAGGAGATATGCCGATACCCGTGACTTCTGCAAGAGTTAGGAGTAAGCAAGTAGTGAGAAAAAAAAGAAGGTACATTAAATAAAAACAAAAACAGTCAAGGAACATGTTTAGAAAGATATGCTGTAAGAGGTCACCATAATAAATCTTTTTTAATTAGTAAAGGAACAGAAGTGGCGAATGCACGATCAAGCCGGTGGTGATGACATAATAAGTTCCACCATGCCTGAAATGAAATTTTGGAAGCATCTTTCCAATTAGTTGTGATAATCTGGAGGGAGATGGCAATAAAAAAGTCTATGAATCTTCGTACATTACAGTGAACATCCCATATTGGAGAGGAACCTCCCAAAAATATATGTGTAATGTCAAAAGCGAAACTTGTGGACAAAATATCATTTAATTTGGACCAAAAACAAAACCATAGGGATTTAATCAATGGACAGTGAAAAAACATGTGGAGAAGGTCACTGTCTTCACATGGACATGACCAGCATTTTTTAGTGTTCAGTAATTTGAATTTGTATAAATCAGAAGGAGTTAAAAAAAGCCGGTTGTAAAAGAAGAATAGAGTTTGTGTAGTACTAGCAGAACAGGAAGAGGTGTGTATTTTGGACCAAACAGATTCCCAGAGCTGTAGAGAAAATTCCTGTGTTAAGTCTTTCTCCCATAATAATTCTATTGCCGTCTTTGATCTATCAGCTAAAGCACGGGAGAGCAATTTATAGATGGCAGCAGCTCTAAGAGGGATAGAAAAATCAATTAGAGAGGATGAAGCCTGACCCGGAGTAGCTGGAGGAGATAACTGAGAAAACATTTGAGTGAGAGAAGCTGTCAAGAGGGGGTAATGGAAAGAGTGTGTGTCTGAGATGCCAAAAGATTCTTGAATATCTGAAAAATCCCTCGGCAAATTGTCCTTCATTAATTGATAAAGAGTAATGATACCTTTATCAATCCATTCCTTCCAAAAGAGTGCTCTATTGTTGATCTTTAAGAATGGATTGTACCATATTGGTGTTTGGGATAAAAAATCCTTAGGGGAAAGATGAGATCGAAACAAAGAAAGAGCTAGGGCTTTTGAGTGGTTAAAAATGGGAGTGGAAAGACGCTTCGGTGGCTGAGATAAACGAGTAGCTGTAAGGAATGAAAAGGGAAAGAGCTGAGAGAGTTCAAGTGTACTCCAAGCCGTTACTGAAGGGCAAGGAGAATCAGATAAAAAAGGCCAGATTTGCTCTAATGTAAAGGCAGAGTGATATCGGTTTATGTTTGGAAAATTGACTCTGCCTAAATCTTTGGGTTTCTGGAGACGAGAGAGAGAAATCCTGGATTTACGGTTATTCCATAAAAATGTTGTCAAGGAACGATTAATGGTACTAAAAAAGTAAAGCGGGAGGGAAACAGGAAGCATAGAGAGATAAAAATTGATAATAGGAAGAAGCATAATTTTAATAGTGGCTAGTCTACCCCACCAGGATAGAAAAAGAGGGGACCACCTCTCAATGAGGACAGAAATCTTTTTAAGGATTTCTATGTGATTAATCTTAACGGTTTCTCTAATAGTCCTAGCGTAAAGAATGCCTAAACATTTGATGTTCTTGGGATTCCATTCAAAGCCAGAACCATGAAACATATGAGATAGACAAAATTTGTTTAGGGGCAGAACTTCGGATTTATCAATATTCAATTTATGGCCGGAGACTAATGAATATTCTTGTAGTAGAGAGAAAAGAGCCGGCAAATAAGTGGAAGGATTGGAGATGTAAAGCAAAATGTCATCTGCATAAGCAGTAAACTTAATTTCAATATTCTGGAAATGAAAACCTGTGCATAAAGGTGAGCGTCTGATTTTTTCAATAAAGGGCTCTAAAGCAAGAATAAAAAGAAGTAGGGAAAGGGGACACCCTTGTCTTGTTCCTCTATGAAGAGGAAAATATGTAGATTGATGTCCGTTAACCCATACAGAAGTAGAGGGTTCCGAATACAGCAATTGGATATATCGAATGAATGGGGGACTGAAACCATGCCATCTCAATGCTCCCAACATAAAGTCCCAACTCACCCTGTCAAATGCTTTTTCAGGGTCGAGCGTGATGGCAGCAACTGGAGAGTCCATTTTAGAGGCAAGGTGAATAATGTTAAGGAGGGTTCTCCAATTGTCGGTTATAGACCTTCCTTTGACAAACCCGGATTGATAAATATTAATAAGATCAGGAATCACTTTGTTGATACGGATGGCCAATACTTTCGCAAATATTTTACAGTCAGTATTGATTAAAGAGATGGGCCTATAATTTTTGCAGAAGGAGGGATCTTTATCCTTTTTAGGTATTAAACAAAGCATTGCTTGAGTGAAGGTTCCCTTTGATATCCCCTCACCAAGAAAGTAATTTATCAGTGAAAATAAATGAGGTATTAGAGAATTTTTGAAATGAAGATAAAACCGAACAGTGAAACCGTCTGGGCCAGGTGTTTTATCTTTGGGTAGAAGATTAAGAGCATTAAGAAATTCCTTTTCCGAAATAGGAGTGTCTAATGACTTAAAATGTAAAGGATCATTAGGAGCATGAGGGAGGGATTGAAAGAAAGAGTCAATTTGAACTGAATATGGAGTAGATTCTGGAGTGTAAAGACAAGTATAATACTGGACAAAGCAATCAAGTATTCTATTGTCAGCAGTGTGACGAACACCAGAGTTATCAGTGATGGCAATCATTTTAGATTTCTGTTTCTTAATTTTAAGATAGTTGGCCAAAGATTTGCCAGCTTTATTCCGTCCACCGTACATTTTAGCATTGAATTTTAGGAGGTTATTACATGCGGAATCCCATGAATGTTTGTTAAATTGCATTTTAGCCTTAATAAGAGAGGAAAGGGTGTCGTTAGAATTGGTGGTGAAGTATTGATGATCGAGAGTTTTGATTTGTTTAAGGATAAGAGAGGAATCAGAAAGGGCATTTTTCTTCTTGCGGGATACAAAATCAATAATGAAGCCTCTGGCAGTGGCTTTAAAGGCATCCCAAATCGAGTGAAATTGAGAAGCACAAGAGAGGTTGTTGAGAAAGAATTCATCAATAAAAAGTGTGAATTGTTCAACAAATTGAGCATCTAAGAAGAGAGTTGTTAAAGCGCCATCGGCGGAAAGTAGAGGAAGGTGAAGGAAAGTCCATATCTAAAATGATTGGGGCGTGATCTGAGATAATGATGGAGCCAATTTCTGAGTTGGTCATAAACTGTAGGGCGTGTTGAGTGAGAAAGATGTAGTCGATACGGGAGTGAGATTTGTGAACAGGTGAAAAAAAAGAAAATTCCAATGTGTCAGGGTAAGAGACTCTCCATGAGTCTATAAGGCCTCTAGAGGAAATTGCTTTGTGAAAAAGTTTTTGCATTTTGTTGGGGACATATTTGGTTTGTGATTTGCGATCCAGGAAAGGATCCATCAGTTGATTACAATCACCACCCAAGATCAAGTCATCCACAGCATGTGAAGAAAGAAAGGTAGAAAAATCCTTCCAGAATTGAAAGTCAATACCATTCGGACCATAAATATTACAAAACGAGAGTTGAGTATCATTAACAATAACATTTAAGAACAACCATATACCATTATCATAATGAAACTCATTCTGTAATTGAACGCTTAAAGATTTGTGAAACAATATAATCACACCATTTTTGTTGTTACTGCAGGAGAACAAAAAACTTCTCCTACCCATTGTTTACGTAATGAAGATAGTTCTTGTGACTTAAGGTGTGTCTCCTGTAATAAAGCAACCTGACATTTTAATCTTGCTAGGTGAGATAGGACGCGTTGCTTCTTAACAGTGTTGCGAATACCTTTGACATTCCAGGATACAACACGAAAACCTTTCATCTATAAGAATTAACTGATGTTAGGCTTGAAAATAAAAACAAGCCAGAAAAAGGAAGTAGAAAGGTATTAGAGAAAAGAAGTGGATTAAAGGTTGAGAAGATGCGTGGAGCATAGAAGAGGGAGAGATTTTGTGTAGGCAGGCCACAAGAGAGAAGAGAGGAGAGCAGTAAAGTACCGTATATTGAGGATACAAGGAAGAAATTAGAGGGAAAAAAAAGGGGCAAGAGGGAGGTGTAAAAGAGAAAGGAAATGTAGAAAAGAGAAAAGACAAAAAAATAGTGGAGGTGGGGAGCATAATCTCCCGAAAAAATTAGGAAAGAAAGGATGACGAAAAGCCAAGAGGCTTTAGTCATGGTGGTCAAAAGAGAGGGAACGAAGAACATTGTTGAGGGAGGGGGGACGGCAAAAAGCCAAGACAACCACACCACTGGGGGGAGCACCAAGAACAGAAATCAACAATATACCATCAGATGAAAAGGAAGGGATGAAATAATCCAAAAAGAACAAATTAAACGGATAATACAAAAAAGGGAGCTTACCAGACACAAGGAAACAAGTCAACTGGATACATCAAAGAAAGTAGACAAACAGATGATGAAAGCAAGAGTCCTGAACCATAGCACAGGGTGAACCTGAAAACGGACAAAAAAAAAAACAATTAACAAAGACATACAACATATACATGACTAAAAGAATAAATCAGAAAACATTAACAAGACAATCAATGTTTGCCAAGTTCCATATGTTCTTCTAGATGGGTATGGATAAACCTCCGGAGATCAGCTGGATCGTCGAATGAAAATGTTCTGTCTTTGTAAGTCACCTTGAAGAAACAGGGGTGTATAAGGCCATAGCGAGCATTCATGGATTTTAAATCCGGTCTGAGGTCTAGGAATTCTTTCCGTCTACTGGCCGTTGGTTTAGACACATCCTGACTAAAAAAAACCTTGTGGCCTGACCAGAACATCTGCGTGTGTTGTTTGGCTGCAGTGAGAATAGCCATAAGGTCTGAGTATAGCAGAAAATAAGCAATGATACCTCTTGGTTTGGTGGCAGAGGATGCATTTTGAGGCCCCAGTCGATGTGCTCTTTGAATATTATAGTCAACTGATTTTGGGAGGCCAGCAATCTGCAAGACCTGAGATTTCAAGAAGGAGATCATGTCAGAGCCCTCAGAACCCTCTGGAATTCCATAAATACGTAAGTTATTATGATTTTCTAAATCCTCAGTAGATTTTTTAAGTTGGTTAACTTCCTTAGTGAGGGTTTCAAATTTAGCAATGACATCTTGTGCATCGCTTATCTTCTGTTCAACATCAGATAGTCTCATATCAAGCCCGGACCATTTATCTTCGATTCTTTGAAGGGTGGAGGTTGTGTCCAACATGAATGGGCGAAAAAGATGCAGTTCATCCATGATATCCTCTAACGTGATGGGAAGAGGAGATTTGGTTGTAGAGGAAGGGTCCTTCTTAAGGCGCTTGCTATTGTTAGCTGCAGAGTCTTTACGACCTCCAGAAGCGGTCCCTGAAGTGCCAAGAGATTTGTTAGATTGTGTATGATCCATGTTGAGACAATCAAAAGAATAGTGTTATATTGTCCAAGGCACAAATCTATAAAAAAAAAGCAGGATACGTCTACAAAAATCACAAGGATTAAAGTCATTGAGAGAAAAAAAAAGAAAAAAAAATTCTGGAAGGTACAAAGCCAGTAATCTAAGTAGACGCAGTGGAAACTGAAAGGGTTGAAAAGCAGTCAATATGATGGTAGATATAACTGTACGTACTGATGGAATAAGGTAAGAAGCTGTAGGAATCTACCCAGGGACAAATGGCCTTGTAAAAACAAGCACAGAAGAGGTTCCAACTGTTATCAGGAGAAAGACTGGCAAGAATTACTGTCTTCCTAGCGAGTAAATAGGTCTCGAAATCCAATTGAAGATTAGTAGGCGCCAAAACGCTGCTACATTATCCAAACGTAATGCACATAGGAGGAAGCTGCGTGAGAAGGTTCAGTGCATAATTAAAAAGTGAGCTGCATTGCAAGTTGATACAGGTTAATACTAGCGCGTACAGAATGACAACGAAAATGCAATTTGAGATAAAGCAGAATTCATTGCGCCATTAGAAAAAAACGCGCATACAATGGCAGCCAGGCGAAACTGATGTAAGGTTGGTCACACTATATGAAGTGCACACACAAAGTCAGATGTAATGACTACTAAGCTGAGGTGTGTGAAATTGCGTAGATGCGAGTGCCCACAAAGTGAAAGCCATGCTGCAGAAGGCAGAGTGAAATTTGATGGCCCAAGTGCAGATAAAACAGCAACCTCTGTGCATACAAAATGAAGGTTTCTGTTGTCTTTCGTTTTTATGCGCTGTTACAAGCGCGCCCAGTAGCAGCCATGAAGTAAGCAGTGCTGAGGGAAAATTGAGCTGCGCCGCTCTAAGCGCACCCAAAATGGCGGCCGCAATGCCGGGCAAATGCAGCAGAGTCAAAGCACAAACAAAAAAAATAAAACCGGTCCAATATTACATCATGTTGGTCAGAAACTCGCCACCGTAATCCTGGCGGTTTCCGACGTACTCACATTTGTTTGTGAGCGGGTGCGGTTCCGGTGAGTAGTCCCTTCGCGTTAAAGAATTGTCGACGCTGTGGAGCTTCCTCAGGGCGCGGCCATCTTGCCGCCGCGCCTTTCCCCTGTGATAGATAATTTAACAATTTACCTTCCTTTACACCATTGTCTATCATACGTGTCGTCCAGAAAAACACAGATTAGAGGGGGGCCTGACCCTGTCTCTTAAGGACATGGACTGGCCTGCCTGTGGCCGGGGCGTGCCCACACATGCGCCTCGAAGGTTGACGCTGCACTTTTGAGCACATGGATGCTGCCCCAGGGAATGATGAGGATTGCAGTCCTCCCCCTGCGGTACTGTACAGCTGGTACAATTTTTCCCAGTGCTGTCTGGCAGGTACAACTGTGGCTGTGGCAGCTACAATTCCGTGGGTCGACGTCGCGCTTATGAGCGCATCGATGTTGCCCCAGTAAATGATGGCGATTGCTGTTCTCCCCGTGTAGTACAGCCCGGCTGGCATGGCTTTCCCCAGCGAAGTCTGGCAGGTACAACTGTGGATGTTGCTGTGTTCCTGTTGTTCAATTACCCCATGCTGTGCTGTTATCTAGAGCAGGGTTCTCCAATGTCAGTCCTGGGTGGCTAGATCCATGCCTGATTGTTAAGATAACTACATTTATCTAAATGGGGATATGCTAAACTTCTGCCATGGATCGGCTCTCCAGGACAGACTCTGGAGAACCCTGATCTAGAGTTAGCTATTTTGGGAGGATTTATAAATGGGCTAACCTTCATTGTTAAACATTTTGTTTAAAAAGTTCATTTACACTGCTGTGCCCTGTACAGACGGTACTGAATTTATTAGTAATCTGCCAAAAGCACGTACGTAGGGAAATCCCGAAAATATACCTGATGTTTTCTGAGGTCAATTTTTGAAATTCGATACATTCATCATTCCTAAAAAGATAAAGGTGCGTGCATGAAAGTACATATTAAAATGTGAATGATATTTTAAGTAACATACTCTTTGGGGCTTTTTTTTCAGGGAACATATAAAAGCAGAATTTTGATTTCTATTGTCATTTTATTGCATTGTTGGACAAAATGAATATAGTTGACTCCTAAAACCTTTTTGGGACTGACAGAGATGAAAACTATAGAACCAGATAATGCTGAAATAAAAATGGAACAATCTGCAAAGATAGGGATTCAGACTCTACACGCAGACCCTGGTATGATAAAATGGACTATTGTTCTGGTAGTACTTCTAAAAATGCTTGCGTTAGGCAAAATCACTTGGGAAAATATGATCTAGTGACCTAAAACAACTGTCCTAAAAATAAAAAAAATAGGATTCCTCTAAATACCTATGTTTGGAAAATGGAAAGTTACAATGCTGTTGAATATGGTCTATTGTTTGGGAGTGAAAGATGATAAGGCATTTTTTTTTTTGTTTATTGGCATTTGTAATTGTGTACAAACAAAAAACAATCATAACATTGCGGTCACGTCACAACAGCATCCTTCTTCCAATTTTGTCTATTCATTTCCTAAGCAGGAGTCTCCCATACCCACCGCCATTTATCACATGTGCTAGTCGCTTATTAAGTCTGTTGCCGCAGTTGCAAATATTGGGTTAGATACACCCAGTAGTCTCTGGGCTGCGAACCGGTTGGAAGTTCTTCTTCATAAGTCTTCAGGGTATCTCTGCAATACGTTAAGTCCGTGAGCCAGTCCGTGGGCTTCGGGCTTTGCCTGCCATTCCAACATATCGAGACCCTCCTTTTAGCCATTAGCAGCGCAACCATACAGAATCTGCGTTTCAGGGCTCGAAAGTCAGGCAGCAGCCCCAGTAAACAGGTTTTGACCTCGCAGCGCACTTCCCCGCCCACCATAGCCCCAATCATCTGCGTCACCTGCACCCAGTATTCTCCAACTGCCTCACATGCCCAGGCTAGGTGTATGAAATCCGCCCCGTCTGCCCCACAGCGCCCGCATCTAGAGTCCTCCCGCAGCCCATATCGGTGCAGCCTGGCCGGTGTGTAGTATGTTTGGTGTAAGTATTTGAAATGCAGAATGCGGAGATTGCCGTTAGGTGTCAGCATGCCCGTTAAAGTACAGGCGGTAGTCCATTCATCCTCCGTTAGCGGAGTGTCCAGACAGCCATTCCACTTCTCCATGGAAGCAGTCGTGGTTGCCGCTATGTCCTCCTGCATCTTCGTGTACAGTGTGGACACCAGGTGTTTTCTTGCAGGTGTGGTGATTAGCCACTGCAATGCGGTTAGCCCCGGAGGTTCCAGCGGGTACGTTGGGTACAGCTGCTTCATAGCCCTCTGCAGTCTATGATAATTAAAGCGAAATAATGCAGTCATGTTACTAATAAATGTCAGGTTTTCTAGCGTTTTAAAAGTCCCATCTTCGTACAAGTCCCCCATGGTGTCAATGCCCACTTGGCGCAGCAGTTCCAGTCCCACTTTTTCTTGCGTGACCGATATCGCCGGGTGCCATTGAAGCCGGAGTGCCGGGGCATACAGTGGCAATTTATTAGCTTTTCTGCCCATGGTATACCACGCTTTGTTTGTGGCATCGATGGTGTTTATGTTGTTCATGTGCAAAGGAGGCCTGCGATGGGTGATAATCGCCTCTAGTGGAACTGGCATAGCATCCCCCTCTTCAATCGCAGTGTGGGTGAGAAACGGGACCTTGTGATACCAAAAATATGCATATTGTGCTTGTGCGCAGAGATAGTATAGACAGAAGTCAGGAACCCCGAACCCCCCCCTACTGTAGGGCAGCGTCAATGTCCGCATCTCCACCCTAGCCGTCTTTCCCGCCCAGATAAGTCGAAGGACCATCGAGGTGATCCGTCGGAACACCTCCGCTGGAGGGTGAATTGGGATGTTAGTGAAAAGATAGAGTAACTTCGGCAGTACCACCATTTTAACAATAGCGATTCGGTCAGCCACCGACAGTGGCAGTTGGATCCACCTCCCCACCTTCTCGTCTAGTGCGTCAATCACCGTCCCGTAGTTAGTCCGGATCACGACTTCCGGGTCCCTGTGGTACCACACACCCAAATATTTTATCGGGTCCATCTTCCATTCCAGAGGATAGTCCATTGGGTGTGGTTGCGTGCTGTCAGTCAGTGGAATGATCATGGACTTGGCCCAGTTTATAATGACCCCGGATTGTCGCGCGAATTTGATATACTCCCTCAATAGTCGATTCAGATTGACCTGTGGGTCCCTCACAAAGAGTAGCATATCGTCGGCGTACAATGATATGTGTAGTGGCCGCTGCGGGAACTGCAGGGCCGAGTAATGGTGCCCCTGTCGTATTTTGCACGCAAGGGGCTCCAGTGCCAGCGCGAACAAGAGAGGGGACAGGGGGCAACCCTGCCTCGTCCCTCTCCGAATGTCAATGGTGCCTGAGATATAGTTATTCACCTTAACCCGTGCCACAGGTGCATCATATAATAAGTTGATCCATTGGAGGAACATGGGCGGGAAGCCCATCCTCCTCAGCACCTTGCTCATATAGGTCCATTCCAGAGAATCAAAGGCTTTGGCTGCGTCCAAGAAGACCGCCGCCGCCTTCGTCTCAGGTGTTAGATAGTGCGTGAGTGCAAATAATGTTCGCGTGTTGTGTGCAGTGGAGCGTTCCGGTATGAATCCAGATTGGTCAGGCAGGACCAATCTGGGCATGAGCGGATTAAGTCTGGCCGCAAGCAATTTTGCCAATATCTTGTTGTCCACGTTTATAAGGGACAGGGGCCTGTAGGAGTCGCAAAGTTCCGGGTCCTTTTGAGGCTTGGGTAGCGCCAATAACAACGCCTCTCGCAGGGTTGGCGGTAAATGCTGTTACTCATGAGCATTGCCATACATTTCCACCAAATGTGGGGCTAGTTGGTCAGCAAACGCCTTGTAAAATTCGCCAGTGAATCCATCGGGGCCCGGCGTCTTGCCACTCGGCAGCGACTTAATTACCTCAGTGACTTCCTCCACCGTGATAGGCTGGGATAGGTATTCGCGGTGTGTGTCTGACAGCCACGCTATCGCCACGTCTTCGAGGTAGTCCGCGATTTCGGTCTCATTGGCCGTTGGTCTGGATGCATAGAGTTCACCGTATGCAGCCACAAATTCACCCAATATTGCTTGTTCACCATACTGCCGCTCCCCTTGGCGCCCACGAATCACCTGTATGTTTTGTGGGGCCCGGCCCTCGCATATGGTAGTCGCTAGGCGCCTGCCCGGTCTGCCGCCCTACCCGTATGCCCTCGCCACTTGTCTTTTAGTTGTATATTTAATTTCGTCGTCCGCTAAGCTCTGGAATTCAGACAGTGTTTTCCTAATGTCCCCTAGTATCTGAACATTCTGTGTGCTCTCATATTCCCGTTCGAGAAGTCTCAACTTGTCTTCCCTGGCTCGTATCTGCTGTCGGATGTCCTTTAGAATACCTGCGTTAGTGCTTATGCAGACTCCTCGTATGGTGGCCTTGCAAGCCTCCCATAGTACTCCCGAGTCGGTAGTAGGAGTCGCATTATTGTCAAAAAAGTCCCGTATCGCCTGCCCAATAGTATCGGCATAGACAGGATCCATCAGTGCTTTGGCATTAAATCTCCAACTGAATGGAGGCGGCATGTAGTTCGGGAGCTCCAGAGAGAGGAGCACCGGGCTGTGATCTGAGAGTGTTCTGGGTAAGTGCCTAACTTCCCGTGTCCACAATGCTATATCCCCAGTCACCAGCCAGTAATCTATGCGGGACCAACTGCCGTGTGATGTAGCTACATGTGTGGCCTCCAACTCTTCCGGGTGTCTACTTCTCCAGATGTCGGTGAGTGTTCTATCAACCATTATGTCATGTAGGACACGTAGCGCGCGCCTGTGTGGCTCCGTCGTCGTTCCGGATCTGTCGACATCCTCCGAGAGCGCAAGGTTAAAATCCCCACCCCAAATCACGTGAGGCGCCTGTAATTCACGCAGTTTACCCCACAGTAAGTGGTAGAACTGTGGGTCATCCACGTTAGGCCCATATACATTTACCACGGCTAGTCTCTGTCCCCGCAGGACCCCAGTCAGTAGGACAAATCTCCCCATTGCATCCGTCTCAACCTTGTCTATCATATAGTTCAGCCCCTTTCTGATCAGCACTAATACCCCCCGTGCGTATGAGGAGTAGGATGAATGGTGTACCGATTCAGCCCATCTCCGTCCCACATTTATTTGGCGCGCCGGTGCGCAGTGTGTCTCCTGTATTAGTGCAATGTCTATGCGCTGCCTGTCTAGGTATGCCAGCGTTTGCCTTATTTTCTTGGGGTTGCCTAGCCCCCGCACATTCCACGTTAGCAGTCTAAGATACCCCTCACCTATCCTGTTCTCAGCCATCGATCAGTATCAACATGTGTGTATCAGTCGCCCCCACTTTCAGTGAGTGCGCCCAGCATCTGACGCAGCGGGCAAGGGCCCCATTAGTCCCCAGCAATGGTACTTGGAGTTCAGCGATGCCTCTCATGTGCAGTGACCAACAGTTCAACATCCCAACCACAACCCATGTCCCCCCACCCACTTTAGCACCCCTACCATGCCAAAGACACAACCCAAATTTAACATCAAACATCAAATTAACTGAATTCGGGGATCACCCTCTTCGGGGGGACCGCCTAGAGCGCATCACTCCATCCAACTCAATGGATGGGGACGGGATTATATTATGTTCCGGAACTCAGTAGCTCCCATATCAATGTAGGCATCTCAACGACCCTCTCCAATACCCAGTGCAACAGCCCTTACGAATCATTCCCTCCAAAACGCATCAGCATTGTCTTGCTATTCAGTGGGCAGTACACAGTCCTCTGCTTATTATCCATCCCATGTCTGACCTTCAGACCCTTACTCCAGCTCAGACTGTCAGGGACCATTTCTCTTGTTACCCAGTTATCTGAGCCCCTCCCAGGCCCGCGACTTATACGGCAACTCGTCACATAGTGGCCACGTTCATCATTATGTGGGCTCTATCGCTTTATGGCATTGTCACTCCAGAGTCCCACAGACAGGAGCCAGCGCACATCCCCGCAGAGTTGCAATATTAGTAAAGGTATCAGACACCATTCTGACACAAACCCAAATATCCTTGTTCGCAGTGGGCGCACTCACCGTCCCCGACAGTCCGTATGTCTCATGTTTATCCTTGTCGGTCCCCACATACCTCGACAGGGTCGCGGTGTCACCATTTTGTGTGGAGTATCTTCACCAGTCTTCTTGTGGTTCACTTTGTAACACGTCAGTCAGTGTCTGCACCTTGATCAACCCTTTGCTTCTCTTTGCGCTTGGTTCCAAGTTGTTTGAGGAGTTCATGCGCCTCGCGAGGCGAGTGACACAGCGTCACGCGCCCTCCATGTGTTATGCGCAGCCGGGCGGGATAGAGCATGGCGTAGTCAATCCCCAGGTCACGCAGTTTCTTTTTGACCGGATTAAATTCCTTCCTCGCCTGTTGGACTGCGAACGTGAAGTCTGGGTAGAAGGCCAGTGTATTTCCCTGGTGCGTGACCTGTTTTTTCTCCCGCACTATGCGGAGGATTACATCGCGGTCCCTGTAGTTGAGGACCCTGGTGACTATAGGGCGCGGGGGTGCCCCTGGCTTCGGCCTCGGGGCCAGTGACCTGTGCGCGCGCTCAATCAGGAACAGTGGAGACAAGTGCTCTGCGCCCACAACGTCCTTAATCAGCCCCTCAACATATGTTTCCATCCGGCCAGTGTTGGTGGACTCCGGGACCCCCGTAATTCTAACGTTATTTCGCCTCGATCGCGCTTCCAAATCCTCCGTCTTGTTTTTCAATGCCTCCAGCAGCCTTTCCGCCTCAGCACACTTTTGAGCTGTGTTTTGCGAGGCGTCCTCTACCGCTCCAAGCCGGGTCTCCGCCTCCGTCAGTCGCTCGCCGTGCCCCTCCAGTTTGGCCGCCATGTTGTCGACCCGCAGCGTGATGGTGTCCAGTTTGCCATGGATGTCGTGCAGACTTTGCTGGATGGCCCTCAGCGCCTCCGCCATGCCCGAAGGTGACAGCTCTCCCACGTCCGTTGCTTCGTCTGGTGGCGATGTAGCGCCTTTGGTCTGACGCTTAGTTTCAAATGTCAGTTTGGTTTGCGACTTTTCCGGCTTCCCCATCGCACCCGAATCCCTCGCCGGCCACCGAAGGTCACGCTCGTAGAATTATTGGGCTGCACTGTCCGCCCCGCAGTTGTGATGTGTGCCAGCTTAGCAGAACAGCGTGTGCGCATCACATCGTGTCTCCCCTCGCCTGCACCTCAGTGTTTCGTCGTCTCCCACCACGCGTTTTCCACCGGTGCCACCCAGCTCCACCAATTTCCGACTGATTCCCAGCATGTATTATCTGCGTAGAAATTTCACGTGGCCATCTGCGTTGCGCCCACAGCTGCAGCGTTTCAGCGGCGTCGCAGGGACCCGGTTGTCTGCATTTCATCGCGCATCATCAATGGCGGCCATCTTCGCACTGCAATGGCATTAGTGGTATGCACGTGTAATGGCAGCCTTGCGATCCAAAGATCCCGGTCTAGCTTCCACCATGGACCCGGCGTTTCAGAAGTGCCTCAGCCGCCACTGCTAGTTGCCCCCAGTCACGCAACTGTGCCGGAGCCAGACATCCAGCCCTCACCGCTGCATCAGGTAGGCAGGCAGGCGGGCGTCTCGCTACCCCCACACGCAACGAGTTTGTTCCCCCGTTTAGCTCAGGCAGTAGTCCCAGCATGGGGCTCGCAGTGCCAGTCAAGGCCAATTTTGCGTCTCTCCTTTTTCATCCGACTCACCGGAGCTTCCACGGCAGGTCTCCGCATGCAGGGGTACGCAGCTCCTTACGCGTATTCTTGGCCGGCAGCCGTTCAGTCAGTCACGGCGTCCGCCAGCAGCTTCTCGGCTACGTCCTCCCGGGCGCCGCCATCTTGGGAGCCGTCGCTCGCGCCCACCGCCGTGTGGAGAATTTCGTTTTTCTGGGGCTAGCCGGACACTCGGTCATCTCCCGCATTCTCCATCTGCGGAGCCCACCTTCCGATCTGCTCCGTGATATTTGCGGGCTGCAACACTCCGTATATCATGCCTCTCGCGCCATTTGTTTTTCCCGTCCGGCGGAGCTGACTCAAGAGGCAGCCATTCCGCTGTGCGCCCTCTAGCGCCCCCCAAAGATGATAAGGCATTTGAAAAGAATTGTACATTTCATAAAAATTCGATCACTTGACATGCTTGTGTGGTACCTTTGAACCGTCATTACGAGGTCACAAGGAAACTGAAGAGTTTATACAGACATCAGTATATTGGACTAGCAGATTATGTCTCTAACAGAGCCAAATGCCATTGAAATGTATTTTAAAACTGCCACTGTGCTTGATGCCACGTCCTTCAAAAAAATTATCCAGAAGAGTTGCTGGAGATCATGCTGGGTACAGGAACAGATTTTTTTTCTGTGCGCCATTGAGAAGCACTCAATACTTGACATCTATTCGTCGCCACACTTGACTCCAGAATACTGGAAGTCAGGGAGTTTTATTTATTTTTGTTTTTATTTCATTGCCTAACTGCCCGTGTTGACATTTTCTAATAATCAGTTACTAAAGCGACTGTTAACAGTCTCAAACAGACTTTGTAATAATTATCAACTGGAAACAAGAATCCATTGACAGTTTTTTGGGTGTACAATTTTATTGACATTCTGTGGTACAACAGTACCCAAAGTAAAGCAGTCCAGCAGGGTATCATCACAATAAGTACAGTGAGTAACTAAGCATTTCACACACATAGGGGCATATTATCAAGGATCTATCGCAGAGTTATCGGCACTTTAGCGCAGCCAAAGTTGCAATAAATTCAACGCACCATTCACAAGCTGGTGCTAACAGCTCATATCACCAGTTTTCCTGCGATAGCAGCCGCAAAAACATCCCCACGGATGACCGCTGCAACTATCGCTAATGAGATGCAGAGCAGGCGTTCCCGTGCAAAAAGCCGCGATAACACCACTCCGCAACAGTCTCAACGACCATCCAGATCGGTGATAAGATCAGAAAACATGCGATAAGGCGCGTTAGCAGCAGAAAATTAACACCTGCTCTGACCTTGTGCAAAGCCGGAAGACAACCTGCAGAATAAAGGGAGCCCAGCGCAGAGCCACACCTGAAGAACAACAGATGCCATGGAGCTACTCATCATGCAGCTCAGAGCCCCAACTGGGCCCCAACACCCACCGCCACCACCCCCAGGACCGCTTCCCCCCCGGACCTTACCCCCATCCCGGACCACCACAGAGGCAGAGCAGACAAAGACAGCGGACCTTCATGAAACGCACCAGCCTCAACACCAGAGTATGTCATTGCCCACTACAGACTCAAAAGGAAAACCATCCTCCGCATCCTGAGCATCATTGCCCACAGGCTGATGGCACCAACACAGCGGACAACCAACATCCCTCCGCAGACAAAGCTGCTGGCTGTGCTGTGCTGGAGTGAGGTTGTATTTAAAAAATCGTATACCTCCTCCATTCTATTGTTTTGAATTAAAATGAATAACTGATTAATATTGATAGTATTAATGGTTTGCTGTGTTTGAATAATCAACATTACTAATTAGAAAATACACGTGGGAATCGCATATGCATGGCCTAATTAATATGTAAACTAATTTTCGTACGCATACTAATGTTAGATATTTTAAATTTTGCTTGTTATATGTTGCTTTTGTGATGTGATTTGTGAATTGTGCTTTTAAATGTGAGTATAAACCGCAATGTGTGTTGCTTTTGCTAGATAAATACACACACATAAAGGGTTTAGTGAGGGAATAACATTTTAATAGTCATTTCCATGTATTAATTACATTTTGTGTTTATTTGCTTAAGTTGACCTTTCTGGAGTGGCCACAAAATGGCTGCCATCCCTATTTGACGGACAGACGATATACAGAAGTCACTGGGTGAAGTGCGCCTGCGCTAAAAGATGAGCAACAATAACCTCATCCTGACCCCAGGCAGACTGTATCCGCGAAGGTCGCACCGGGATGGGTGCCAATCTTCAGACAATGGACTTCCTTAAACTAAAAAACTGTTATAATTGATGACACCATGGACACAAACCCGTATGAGAACCAAAATGCCCTGAATGGACAAGTAACTGTTGCAAATAATTAGTAAAATGAGAATTACATCTAAAGAAACATCTAGCGCTTGGGAATCAGGAAGAATGATCCTGGTTCCACCAATCAAATTTGTTTAAAAACTTATGTTGTAACATTTTGTCATTGAATTTACTATAAAAGAAGTAGAATAGAGAGGGTCAAGAGCTGCGCTTGCTTTTTACTCGATTTCCTGACGTTATGCTGACGGAGAGGACGGTGACACTGCTGGACAGCTGCTTACCAGAGACTCTGACGGACTGATCAGATGCCCAATTAATTTACGAACTGATTAATCGATTTATGGGCATAGAGACAAAAGATCTGAATTTGACATAGAGGACGTCATTTAGCCAGATTAGGTAAATATGCGAATCAAAATATTGTATGCTTTATGATTTTCCCTATGCTTTATTTTAGATAAATATTTCAATTCATTATGAGAACTGTGTCGGGTTATTATTTTTAGAAATGTATTGATGTATACTGTTTAGAAGAATTAAGTGTCGCTCTCCCCAGCAACTCAGCTGATCCATGGCCTATCCATGGGAGGAATTGCTAGGTTAAAGTTTAGATCCTGGTGAGGTAGGGAAGAATAGGTGAACTTATCACTCATTAGGGATTTGTGTATTTCCTCCCATTGCAGCGTATGGAATAAAAGGATCCCCTCTCAAGGACCATAGATCTAAAAGTAGAATGAATGAATGGTGTTATGGGCCCCACCAGTGAATGAGTGAATGAATGTGGTCGTAGAAGATCTGTGGTCTGTGACGTAGGGAGGGATTTGGTATTCAGCGCTGGAACAGTTTGCTGCACCTGTTGGCCTCTGGGACATTTCAACCAACAAACGCCAGAGTTGGAGGAGTCTCACAACCAGCCCTATCCAGGTTCCTCAAACCTGTCCTGGATGCCATCATCAGCTTGGTACCCCCGTACCTATACTTCCCCCACACTGCGCAGGAACAGCTGGAGACCAAGCAAGGCTTCTATGCCATAGCTAGTTTCCTGCATGTGTTGGGGGCAATTGACTGCACACATGTCCTACTTGTGCCCCCTGCCAACACTGCACACAATTACAGCAACAGAAAGCACACGCATTCCATCAATGTGCAGGCAATAGTGGTCCACCGCGGACTCCGCCAATGTCGTCGCCAACTACCCAGGCAGTGTGCATGACTCATACATCTTCCGACAGTCCATCATCAACCGGCACTTCCAGGATGGCACCTACAGAAATGCAGTGCTCGTTGGTAAGTACCAAATGGACACACCACACACCTCCAATCCACAATCATGCAACTCATAACTCTGGCAATACACACGTTAAAAACCCACATACAACATGTCCACCCACCAGACCCGACAGCACAATTTACTGTGGCAACCTGGGCTAGCCATGTACATGAGCCACCAATGGCATGGCACATCAGCCACACACCAGCCGAATTATGAGGTAGGTGGCAACCAGGCATGTGCGAAGGAGGCAAGTGATCCATGAATGAGAATGCACACATTGCCAAGTCTGGCGTGGATGTGCTGGACAGACTGCAGTATGCAGACCACAGACATATCCATGTCGACATATAATGCTGGTGTTGGTAGCATTGTGGACAGTGGACACAACCATGTTACCCCAGCCAGTGGGGAAGATCACGGAAATGTAGCTTGTTACGTCCCACCTGCAAGTGTGTGCGGAGTGGGCTTACCCGGCGTATGCCAGGCTAGCGTAGGGGTGTGAATAAAAAGCACGTAGCCCTGGGGGTGGTTCTCTTTCAGAATGGCCAACGTGTCTGCCAGGGTGGCGCCTCTCACCCACCACAGGGCTGACGCCGTGTGTGGCGGTGCCTGCAATCCTGTGCGCCTGCCGCAGCCTGGGCCACTGGTGAACCCGAACCAGTCTCGTCCGCCCCTGCACATCCAGGCCTTACTGCTCACCTGCAGACACCGGCGTGTCTCCAAGAGTGCCCACCACATGCTTGTGCTAGCTCCAAGCCTGAGGCCCGCAACCTTGGCAGCCCACTCAGACATTCGCGGCCTCCGTGAGCAAGGCCCGCAGTACTCCTTTCCCGTTGACGCACTCCACCGGCATACTTAGCGGACAAGTAGGTTACACATTTGGAACTGAGTCTTGATTACACGATGGCAGAGTATATGTTCATGGGATCGTTTAAATCCCTATACTCCCTTCGATGTGGTGCACCAACTCTTGCATAGCATTCCGGCCACACGTGTCTGTGGGCCCTTGCGGACTTCTGCCTTAGGCCTACACACCGGTCTCTGACAAATCCAATCCAGTCTGTCCCAGGCAGGACAAGGCATCGTCGCAGGGTGCACACCCGCTCTGCTCTGGTGCCTCCACCTTCGTCAACCAGGAATCTTTTCCACATGCCATTCCAACACTGTGCATTAGAGATCCAGGAGGAGCTGGCTGCACAACGGTTGCCCCACGCTGACCACTGCCTCCGGCATACTCTGCGGTCGAGTAGGACACACAATTTGAACTGAGTCTTGATTTGTTAACTGCAGAGTTTATATCATTGTACAGGCCTCATGGCAGACTGCATCCCCTTCCAGCTCTGGTGCCACTGACTCTGTGCCATGGGAGTCATGAGCACTCTCCCGTTGAACTTTGTTGGCGTCAGAGTCTATGGCCTGGGGGTGTGCTTCATTATGTAGCTGATACTGACATGGTGGGAAGAAGGAGACTGTAGCATTCATCTCCTCCATAATGCCTGTTTCTGCTTGCTTCTGCCCTCTGCATCATGCCCTGGATGGACACCTTCCACTATCCCCGTAACACTTCGCGACATTCTCCTTGGACATCAACGAGGACCCGCTCAGCTCTTGTGGCCCTATCTCAGTGCACCACAAGTCACCATCCCTTGCGGGTGTGTCTGTGTCGGCCGCAGTGCATCCGGGGCCACTAACTCTGTGCAGCTCAAGTCATGGACCCTTGCTGTTTGTACTTTGAACTTCTGATTGTCTGATCACTGTTGTAGTTGTTGCCAGCACCAACCAACCCCTGAGGGGTTGCTTACACTACCCAACACCCATCCAACACAGGCGTCACTGGACGTGTGACCCTGGCAATAAAGGGTGCGGGCGCACGTGCCCGTAGCCAGCTCCACAAATTATCTCAGTTTGTCCGTGTGGTCAATATGTATGCATGAGGGTCCCGGGCCATACCACATCACATTGTGCTGTGTACAGCGTGTGCAACCTTGTTACCTCAGGCAGTGGTGTAGACCTGGGACATGTGGCTGTGTCGGACCCACCTGTGAGCGCAAGTGAGTGGACCGGCGTATGGCAGTATGGCGTAGGGGTGTGGTCATTCGACACGTGGCTCTGGGCGTGGTTGAGTTTAGGCCTTGACAAAGAGGTAACTGATGCGTGTGTCTCTGGTGTAGAGTCTGCGCCACCCGTCACGCATTGTGCAATGTTGCTTTGTAGCATGCCCACGGAGTACGGCCTCGGCCGAGGGGTACATGAGGGTGAGCAAGCCCGCCCATGGTCCGGGATCAACTGTTGTATGTCGCTATTTCCGCAGCATAAGCCAAAGGTCTACCCTAAACCGCTGGGCGAGTTCAGCCAGACCTGTACTCTACATCTGTGTCCACCCTGTCCTTACCATAGGCCTACACACATGTGGCCGCACACCTTCAGCGCACAATATCACTGTGTCGTTGTCAGGTTTGTGGACATGCGCATACGGGCATGACAGTGGTGTGCCGTAGGAGTGCAAGTGATGCTACCGCGCTGCGCACACTAGTGGATAGGCTTGGGGGGAGGAGCAGCAGTGAGGCTTCGTAATTCACATTGATGCCGCTCATTTGCAACATTAAAGAAAAAATTGGTTCTGTTGGTGTTCTCAATTACTTAGGGACAGTAGCAACAGCTTACTATTATCACATATCAATGATTTGCAAAAAGAAAAATAAACAAGTATATAAGAAACACCGAAATTATAATTTAATAATGTATTTAGAGAACATCAAATAATCATAGCTGTCGCAGTTTACATTTTCAATTTGCAATATGGAATACGTGACTGTGGTGAAAAAAGTGACATGTGGTGATTGGTGATAAAGACAGTACACTATATAAAGAAGCAGTTGTGCATGCAATGAAAAAGGGGGGAGAAAGATTCTTTCTATGTATGTCCTCATTATTTTAACACATATGCTTCAGGATCCAATGACAAATAGGACTGTGATCATAAGCGTTGTGTAGACATATGGAATACGCAGACGTTTCGACCCTGTGAGTTGCGCAAAAGTGAAATGCGTCAAGGTGGATCTTCCTCAAGGCAGGAGGGGGGGATGGCAGCCTATGGGTTAATTAAAAGGCAGTCAGGTGTGTGTTATAAAATTAAGGTTTCACTATTTAGCTTTCAAGGAATAAGGCTTACCCAAAAGCAGATTTATTTAGTATCCCTGCAAATGATAAATTGCCTCCTATTCAGATATGGGTTTAAGAATAAACCACAGGTGCCTCCACCAGCCGGTTGGAGCCTTAGAGAAAGTAACAGTGAACCTGCATCAGTGACTGACAATGTATCTGATGTTGAGAATACAACAAGAGTCTAGCCGGGCTGTGACATTACTTAAAATTATTCAGAAAGTGACTGCCACCCGTCGGTTGGAGAATAAATTTAAAGCCAGTCCAGTGATTTTCTAAAATAAAATAAAGGATAAGGAGTTTGTGAATTACTTGTTTGAAAGGGAAAAGAAAAATAATCAAATCACTTCAAAGCGCGAAGCATGCTCCTCTAAGTGCTCCCTAATTAATTCTCACCGTGATCTGGCAAAAAGACCTCTGTCCCTCAGTGGCTTTGTTCGGAAATGAGGGGCTGGAAGAGCAGTAGGCTATATATAGTCTACACAGCGTGAAAGAGACGTGCACGCTAGCTCATGTCTCCTGGGAAAGTCTCAAGGCGTCACTCAATTAAGGAGGACGTGCACGCATGGTACAGCAGTTCGGTTGAGCTGCTGAATGCATGGAATGTGGCAATTACCTCAGTATGTAGAGCCTTTGATGAATAAGTCGACAGTCCCAACAGTGAGCGAGTTTTACACAAGCATGACGGATGATTTATATGCTTTGAAAGGAGAAAAACGGGCGTGGCTTAGACGGCAAGGAGGAAAGTTGCCTGAGTCTGCCGCTCCGTTAAACCCTGAGAGCAACCAGACGATATCGGGACCTCGCAGCACACGGAAAGAAGAAAGAATGACCCCCTTGTGCATCGGAAAGACTCGAGAACAGGAGGAAGTCTGAATCGAAGTCCCAACACGGTGGTTGAGCGAGCAAAATCCTAAACTAATAAGGAATTGGGGCGGACCACAAGATGGCGCCTTGAAACTGAAACCGCCACCACGAATGAGTCATAGAAAATAAGTGAGTCACGGAGCCACGGAACGCTGGTGCCAACAACGGCTCCCCGGCAA
This sequence comes from Triturus cristatus, assembly GCF_964204655.1. Taxonomy (NCBI): domain Eukaryota; kingdom Metazoa; phylum Chordata; class Amphibia; order Caudata; family Salamandridae; genus Triturus; species Triturus cristatus. The sequence goes on from NC_140589.1 coordinate 1,057,896,033, forward strand.
TTAAGGTCAGTCAAAGCAACCCCCCTCCCTGACACCCCCGCAGCGAGCAGGAGCACTCCACCGTATAGGGAACCTAGAACCTAGAGCGCCTACAACAACAGCAGAGGCGGGCAGATGCGGAGCAGCGGAGGGGGGCAGCACCACTGGTCTACTGTAATATAAGGCCCGTAAAATACTGCAGACACCCGCAGCAAGCTGGAGCGATCGAACCGAGCTGAGATACCCAAAAGCCTAAAACTGTAACCACCCAGACGAGACCTCCATCTTGGGAGGGAGAATCGAACGGCACCCAAACAGCAAGGCGCGCAGAGGGGGAATAAAACCCCCGAAACAAGGCAGCGGTAACAGTTATGGGAAGGAAACGATGAGGTACGCAACGGAAGGATCCTGCCGCAAGCGCCCTCAGTAAGCGGGAGCAGATAACCCGAACCGGGAAACCGGGGAAAACGGAAACGGAAACTGATACAGAGGACGCCACCATCTTAGAAGCCCAAACCGAAACAGTAAACACCCAGACGGGGCCGCCATCTTAGAAGAGGGCCCCGCTTGGCACCCAAGCACCAGCGCGCATGAAAAAGCGCGTGTGTGAACTAAACCCAAAACTGCCTCGGGGCTACATGGCAGCGTAACACTTGCGGGAGAACAGCGAAGAACACAACGAAACGCCCTAACAGCGGAGGAACGCAGAAAGAATGACCAAGCCAGGGTGAACAAACAAGGGGGGAGCAGCGACCCACCGACTGAGAAGGAGGGTTCCTGCAAAGGGAACCCTCCGCACCTCACCACACCCTCTGCTCAACTGGGCCGTAGAAAATCAATGCACCCACAATAAGCAGGGGGGGGCGGACCTGACCCAGGGCAGCTCGAACCGAAACTGAAAAGACCAAGACGTGGACACCATCTTAGTACGTGAAGAACGAATCACCCCAAACCACAGGAACAAGGAACGGTTTAGACTACAGCAAACACCCGCAGGGCCACAAGGCAGCGGTCCATATGATGGAGACGAAACGGGGAGGAGAGTAACGGAGCGCCCCCAACTACAGGGAGAAGCCCCAACACACACAAACGGTGCTGACCAGCGTTGTGACCAAGCCAAGGGGGAGCAAACAGAGAAAGCAGTGGTGCGCTCCTCTAAAGGTAGAGGCTAATTAACGCAGAGGGAAGGGGACGCAAAGGCAAGTGAGCCTCAGGATATCACTCATCAGTCCAGCACCACACAGCGACGCAGGGGCGGAGAGGAAAGTGCGGGTGGCCATTAGCTGCAAAGGCACATGATACAGGCATAGAGAGGCACCGCCACCGAAGCAGGGTGCGGTGCGCCCCCACCCTAAACGCAAATAGCACCAACAGGAGGGGTGGCATCATCAAGGACACTGCGTGGACACACAATCCAAGAGAAAGGCCTGACCACACCGGCCGACACTCAAGAAAGAGACTCATCAGCGAGCAGCACCAATCAACTCTGCGGGAGTACACTACAAGCAGGCCTAAAAGAGAAGGCCAAACAGAGCCAAAGGGGTCTCTTAAAAGTACACAGCCAACAACCCATAGCTAAAAAAAGAGGTAGAAGATTCGAGATCCACCAAGCGAAGAGAGGGCAGTCAACCATGGCAGGGAGCGAAGGGAAAATTCAACCACAGACAAAAAAGAATAGGGGAGATACACTAACAGACTCACCCATCAAGCAAAAACCGGACATCAACAGCACACTCGACATGATTCTGAAAAAGTTAGCTGAGGTACATGATCTAGCCAAAACCACGAAACAGACTACGGATGCAATCCAACTGGAACTAGCAGCGGTTAGAGCGGACATGCATGCGGCAAACAACAGACTAACGGTGGTAGAACAGAGAGTAAGTGACATAGAGGACGGGGACCAACAAACAAATAAAGTTCTCATGACCCTAACCAAGACAACAGCAGTCCTCCAGAGGCAGACGGCAGAATTGGAAGACCGGAACAGAAGGGGGAACATAAGAATCCTTGGTGTACCGGAGGGCGAGGAAGATAAGGCGGGCTCCTGCATGGCCTTCATCGAAGAAATGATCCCAAAAATTACAAACATCAAATTCGATCACCCCTTCGAGCTGGACAGAGCATACAGAGTCCCAGCCTTCAAAGCAGCTACTAGGGCGGGACCTCGTCCAATAATATGCAAGCCACTACGATCACAGCATACAGAGACTATTTTTGGAGCAGCAGGGAGAAACCAAAGCATGCAGTGGAATGGCCAGAGGATAATCCTAACACAGGACTACTCCAAACCCACAGTGGACATAAGAAAAGGCTTCCTGGCCCTGAGAGACAAATTGAGGAAGAGAAACATCATATTCTCATTTATAGGCCCCACAAGGTTCAGAATAAACGACAAAGGAAGAACACACATTTTTGAGGACCCAATAGAGCTAAGCAGATACTTAAAAGGCCCCATGCAACAGGATATCGAAACGTCCCAAACAGGAACAGGCAAGAGAAGAGCTTCGCTGGAGCTAAGGGTGGAGTGAACAGGAGAGAACATAAGAACCAAAACGCTCAACCAAAAACAACAAGTGTACCTACCTCAGATCAACCACGACTACCTCAAGACTAAAATAGACTAATAGTATAGAGATCAGTGTACTTAGGGAAAGAACAGGTGCGAACAAGAGCAACGACTCCTGACTCAGGTCTAACACAATACCTACCTCAAGGCGCTGATGGAAGAGCCGGACCAAGGCCAAGCTGAACGTCACGTGACAGGAGAAAAGATCAAGAGCAACGGCTTCTGTCTCAGGACTAACACAATAACTACCTCAAGGCGATGATGGAAGAGCCGGACCATGGCAAAGCTGAACGTCGAGTGACAGGAGAAAAGATGGACCATATATAGCTTTATATATCCGTTTTGCCTATATAACTACGAGATGTCTGTAGGGAACTATGATGGAAGGGAGGCCCAGGAGAAACGCTTATATGCAAAGGGACAAACATTACGCACTTATGGTATACTGGGGCAGCTGAAATGACGTACCTGGGAGGGGGAACATTAACATCCTAAAATAAAGTTTCCCAGGGAAACAGAACGGCGATCTTGCCATCGCACATTCAGAATACAAGATTCACTGTCTGCTATGCTATCTACATCTTTCTATATTTACACCTACATACAAGAGGTAACATATCGTTAAGAGCGGGGGAGGTGAACAACAGAACCAGCGGGGGGGGGGGCGAGTACTGGCACCAATCACCGCCTCGGGAAGGCCAGCCAGCCAGGAAGGGAGGACACGTACGAAGCGCAAGGGGGGAAAGGAAAACACCAAACGGCGATCGCACTCTATAAACAATGACAGAAAATAGCACGACCTCACTGACAACTAACCTGAAGATAGTCTCCCTCAATGTCAAAGGCCTCAATCACCCAATCAAGAGGAAAAAAATACTAGACTACCTAGCTAAGACCAAGGGGGATGTGATACTGCTCCAGGAAACCAAGCTCTCTCTCGAAGACACCAATCAAGTGAAAGCCAGATGGATAGGCCAGGTAGCCTGCTCACCGGCAATAGGGAAGAAGCGGGGGGTGATCACCCTGATAAATAAGAACTCCGGGATAACAATAGAAGACCACCACTACGGCGAAGCAGGGAGAGTACTAATAACGTACCTGAAAGGGGGAGAAGAGAACATCCATGTAGCGAACATTTACGGCCCTAACATAGATGACACCGCCTTCTGGGAGGGAATCTCTAAGAAACTGGAAACCTTTCCCCAGAACGACCTTACAGTGGTGGCCGGGGATTTTAACATAGCACTAGATCACACATTAGACAGACAATCACAGTGCCACTCCCACCCCTCAAATGCACACAACATACTAAAGAACATCTGCACCCGATTCAACCCCAAAGACCCATGGCGTCTACAAAACCCTGACACTAGGGACTACACCTTCTACTCCAACCCGCACAACTCATATAGCAGAATAGACTACATATTGATCACAGGTACCTACACTCACCTAGTTGAACATTCTGACATTGCACCTAGAATACTCCCAGACCACTCGTGCATCACCCTACAGCTGAGTGGGCGTCATAACAAAGAGATTTCACGTAGATGGAGGTTTATTAGTGACGTTCTGTCAGACCAAGACAACAAAACCAAAATAGAGGAGGCCATAAAAGAATACCTGTTGCATAACGACACAGAGACCACTGATCCTAAGACCGTTTGGGACGCACTTAAGACCACAGTCAATGGCGCTATAATAGAAATCAAAGCCAAAATTAACAAAAAGGCTAACCAACATCTGAACCAACTTGAACAAGACATCAAAAGGTTAGAGACAAACCACATAAGTGACACAAGGAACACTAGCACACTAACAGAGCTCACTAGGAAAAAATACGAGTACAACAAGATCCTAAGCAAGAGGGCCGGGCTGTGGGTGAACAAATATAAGGCCATTAACCTCTGCGAGGTTAACAAAGCAGGGAAGCTCCTAGCCTCCTACCTAAAACACAAACAAAGGCAGTTCACCATCTCATCAATCACCGACACACACAACCACTCACACAAGACATAAAGAAATCCTAAGAACTTTCCAAGAGTCCTATCAAGAACTCTACAACAAAGACCAGGCCCTAGACCCGGAAGGGTGTGCAAGATATCTGGAAAGACTAGACCTCCCAAAGATAACGACTGATGAGGCACAGACGCTAGGAAGAGAAATAAGCGCGGCAGAAATAGAGATGGCGGTCAAGTCTCTAAAAGAAAACAAAGCACCAGGCCCAGATGGGTACACAGCCACTTTCTACAAAACCTTCCTAACCCACCTGCAGCCAACCATGAAAAAAGTGTTCAACCACTGCGCAGAGGAGGGCCTAGTTTCCCAATCGATGTCAGAGGCGAATATAATTGTTATCCCAAAGGAAGGCAAGGACACAAACTGCCCCAAAACTACAGACCCATATCACTTATCAACGTGGACTGCAAAATGTATGCCAAAATCCTCACCACAAGAGTAAACACTGTGCTCCCAAGACTAATAAGCAACTCACAGGTAGGCTTTCTAAAGACCTGCATGTCACATGACAACACCAGACTCTATGCCACATACTGGAACACGCCTCCAAAATAGACGAACCGGTGTTGACTATTACACTAGATGCCGAGAAAGCGTTTGACAGGGTATTGTGGTACTTCCTAGAACAATGTATGCAGTGATTTAACCTTGGGGAAACATACACACGGAAAGTAATGGCACTGTACGGGGTTCCCAGAGCACGCATTGTAGTTAATGGGGCGGTCACTGATCCCTTTGCCCTACAACGCAGAACAAGACAAGGATGTCCCTTATCCCCCTCGCTATTCCTGTTGGCCTTGGAACCCCTGATCAGGAATATAGGGGCTAATGAGGAAGTGAGAGGGATCACCATCAACGAGGTCACAGTCAAACTAGCCACATACGCAGACGACATCCTCATAGTGACAGAACAACCCACGACCTCCATCAAGGCACTCATAGAAACCATAGGAATATATTCAAAACACTCAGGATACAAGCTCAACAAGGACAAGTCGGAGTGCAAGCCACTTAATATCCATACCACTAGGGACATATTGGGGAATTTGAGACTAGCATGGCAAACGGGGTTCATCAAATATCTAGGGGTACACTTTGGCAACGGTCTCAAAACCACACTTGACCAAAATGAAAAACTACTCCTAGAGAAGTCAAAGACACTTCTAGTGTCCTTCTAGTGTCCTTGTCCCCCAAATTCATAACAATGTGGGGAAGGATAGAGACAGTTAAGATGATGATCACCCCGATGATCAATTACCTGCTGGACATGCTCACTCTCCTACTCTCCGACGACTTCCATTGCAAGATGGATAAGATGATTAATACATTTCTATGGCGGGGGAAAAAAGCGAGATTAAGCTTTAAAAAACTAAGGCTGGGAAAAAAAACTGGGCGGCCTAGACGTAGCAGACTTCAAAACCTTCCAAACCCCATTTCTAGCAAGACAGGGGGCATACTGGCTTTTGTCCAGTCAGGCATACACGCCGGTATGGATAACAATTGAACGTGCCATCTTAAATAACCTAGAACCTGTAGCACTCCTCACAGCCAATAAAGAGGTAAACGCTTCCAACCGAATACTCAAAAACACAAATAATGCCCTGCTCAAAGTAGACAGCAAAATGGAGCACAGTATAAAGAACTCAAAATGGGAATCGCTGTGGGCAAACACCAAGTTTAAGCACAGGGAGAAACCCCTTAACATAGAGACATGGAAGAAGTTAGGAATCTCCTACCCAGCACAACTGGAAGAAGGGGAAAGCCCGACCACTTTCACCACACTAAAAATCAAACACAATCTACCAAACATAGAACTATATAACTTCCTAAATTTCAGAACAGCCCTGACAAAAGTGAAATTAGCAAAGCACAAGCCAACAATCATTCAATACATGACGAATCTCAACAGAATAGGCCATCAGGTCTCACACCTCTACAAGCTACTACGTCCCAGCACCACCAAAATGAATGATAAAGCAGCCACATACTGGGAAAAACAACTTGACATCACACTCAGAAAGAGAACTAGAACTCCTCTGGGCCTCCTCCTCATTGAACAAAATCACCCCAGTGCTAGCACAGACAAAATTCTGGCTACTACACAGGACTTACTGGACCCCGGCTTGCCTGGCGGCACTGGGCCTCAGAGAAAATGACCTCTGCTGGAACTGCGACAAGGAAATGGGGGGCCTAGCACACCTAATCTTCTACTGCCCCAAAGTGAAAAGGTTCTGGGAGAAAATATTCACCTTCATAAACAAAGCGTTAGGGCGCACATTAAAACCAGAATTCTCTATCCTTACCACCGCGTTCATGACTGCTGAGCTAGACTCACAACACAACAGAGACCTGTTAGTTCTCTTACTGACAGCGGCAAAGAAAACAGTACTCTCCAAATGGAAAGATTCAGCTGAGGCGACTTTCAAGGGGTGGCTTAACTGGGTGACATATCTCAGAGGCGCTGACAACACTACCCTGCGGAACTCACCATGGAGACAGGCATCCAGGGGAATGTGGGCTTCATTGGACGGGTTCCTGGACCCGTACGAACCCCCATGAACAGACAGGGAAAAAGAGCCCAAAAGGCCTAAAGCCACACCCCCACAAGACCAAAACACGACTACAAAGGAATTAACTTTATCGTATGTTCTTTTCTCTCTCCTTTATTCTCCATCCTCTCCCTTTTCACTCATTCTTACTCTCTTAGCAGGTCAGTGGATAAGGGGACAGCCAAACATATATGCCATGTAACTGTATCCTCGAAAACCACAGCCAGTTTGGGCTGCCGCCCTGTAACGATAAAGCGAGGTTGATTGTATGTGTAAAAAATCAATAATAAAAATACTTTGAAATAAAAAGAAAGGAGAAAAGACACAATGCCGATGTTAATGCAAAAAACTCTCCTGAATATGAGGTTCCTAAACCGGAGCCGGATTCAAATCACCATTGCTCGTGCCTGATTATTTGACCGTATACTGTGTGCTATGGTTGTTTGAGCGTGACACAGATGCAAGGTAAATTAAAGGAGTCATTTCATGAGTATGATTGTTTCACCCCATGATGCAGCGGTATAGAAGATATATTCACACAAGTGTATTTCAAAGTGTAACAATTTGAAACATTTAACATGGGAGCGAAATGTATCATTTGACATTTTGACATGAAGGTGTACCATTTCGCCATTGCTCACGTGAATTATCAACACACTTGACATTAGGGTGAAAACATATCATTTTGCAATTGACATACACACGAAAATGCCATTTTTTACTTGTTTGCAACAATTTTTATCCTTTTTAGCACATTTAACATTATACATTTGCTTGGCCCAGGCTGACCAATACCGTTACATTACATGCTGCAGTGATCATAACTACCTTGTGTCTAGCTGCATTGCAGCATGGATCATAGACAGTCTCTTAGCATTAAATTTAAAACATCAAGTCTAGCTAGTTGGCCGGATAGGTTATTGGTAGTCTGTGCCAACATGGGTACAAGTAGTATTGAGTATACTTGATGTAAATGGTATGGAAGTGCATAGCGGTAGGACCTATTGGTGCAGATATGTACAGTGTAGTGAGATCTAGAGTTTGACCATTTGCCTGTATGTCTCCTCAAGCTTATTTAACCCTGTGTTTACTGAGTCCAAAAAATGAATCCATCTGCATTCATTAAGGTTTAGCAGTGAGACTATGCTGCCTCCTCTGGGGTGCAGAGTGATTTTTTTTTCCAGGACCCACAACTGTAGGTCATCCGCAGTGTGATTGTTTTTGGAGAAGTGCTCGACCAAGGGAGCTCCCTGCACCTTGCAGCAGGTTCTACTTCGATGTTGCAGAATTCTTGTCTTGACCTTTTCAGTGGTTTGGCCAACGTAGATCTTATTACAGGGGCATCGTATGGCGCAGATAATGTTTTGACTGTTGCAATTGCTATGTTGTCTTAGATGGCAAGTTTTACCCATATGTTGAAATGATGAGCCAATCATTGTAAAATCACACACTTTGCAATTGGAGCATTTAAAATGACCAATCAATGGTGGTGAGTTGCAATGAGTTGCTGCCCAATGTCCAGTGGTTTCTCAGTCTCTAAGTATGAGCTTACGACAAAGTCTTTGATATTTCTCGCTCTTTTAAAGGCAAAGAGGGGTTTCTCCTGAATCCCAATTTCAGTGCTTACCAAGTTCCAATACTTCAGGAGTACTTTCTTGATTTTGTGACTGCGTGTGTTGAAAGTAGTCACGCAAACCAACTTCTCAATGTCTTTTACTGGTGGTTGTATCTCAAGGAGAGTCTCTCTTGGGCGGTACCAGGCCCTTTTTCTGATCGGTTTAGGAGGCCTTTCGGATAGCCACGGCCCCTTAATTTTTTAATCAGAACATCTGTCTCTTTGTAAAAATCACTTCTTTTCGAGCAATTTCGCCGTAATCTTAGAAATTGTCCGTAAGGTAAATTATCTCTGAGACTACTTGGATGGTGGGAGTCATACTTCAGAGTGGTGTTGCATTCTGTTGGTTTTCTATATAATGTAGTGATGAGCCTCCCGTCTTCATTCAGTAGTGTGATGTCCCAAAAATTGATAGCTTCATTGTTGTAGGCCATGGTGAACTGGATGTCCAAAGTCTGTGCATTTAGCCATGTTTTGAATTCAGCTAGGCTCTGTTCTGTGCCTGTCCATACTATCAGCACATCGTCAATGTACCGCTTTTATACTGATATATTGTTCAGAAAGGGGTTTGTAGAATCGTATAGGTATGTATCCTCATAGTCATTCATGTAGAGGTTAGCTAGGCTGGGGGCAAATCCAGCCCCCATAGCTACACCCTTGCATTGTAGATAATAGATGTCTTGAAAGACAAAATAATTCTTTTTCATTGCTATTTCTAGTAGTTCTATCATTTGCAACAAGCAGTACATGTCATACAGGAATCACAAAGTCACTCATATCACACACCAATGAACCAGTGAGCCTGCCAACATCATGCAGAACCAACTGTTGACTTATGTCTCTTATGTCTCAGGTGACCAAGGATATGCACTCTGCGCTTGGATGATGACACCCCTCCGAGCCCCGAACACACAGCCCCAGAGGCAGTACAATGCGGCCCACAAACGCACCAGGGACATCGTGGAACGCACATTTGGCGTGTTGAAGTCACGTTTCCGGTGCCTGGACGTCACAGCTGGAAGGCTCCTGTACAGCCCAGACATCGTGTGCAAGATGATCGTTGCATGTTGTGTGTTGCACTACAAATGTGTACGCAGCAAGGCACCATGGATACCAGTGCAAAAACAACAGTTGACGGTTAGAATGCAGAACAATGTCATACATTCACCCCAGTACAGAGATCTGGGCCAAAATCCATATTTTTTTGCTCACTATGCCATTCCAGTTTGAACCCAGCCATATGCAAATCAGTCTTGACCCTGTGCCTCATGGGAACAGTCCAGCCCGAACTGCCAAGCCAGGTCCTCCCTGGACAGGAAATAAGCATCCTAGGACCGGTTTCGGGGTTTCACCCCTCTTCAGCCAGGATAGCTTGATTCCAGTGGCATGGAGAGCAAGGGACCCACGTCTGGGCATACCCTTCCCACTCGGGGTGACAAATGCAAAAAAACAGTTGATGGACAGAATGCAGAACAATGTCATACATTCACCCCAGTACAGAGATCTGGGCCTAAATCCATTGTTTTTTTGCTCACCATGCCGTTCCAGTTTGAACCCAGCCATATGCAAATCAGTCTTGACCCTGTGCCTCATGGGAACAGTTCAGCCCGAACTGCCAAGCCAGGTCCTCCCTGGACTGGAAACAAGGATCCTAGGACCGGTTTCGGGGTTTCACCCCTCTTCAGCCAGGATAGCTTGATTCCAGTGGCATGGAGAGCACGGAACTCACGTCTAAGCATACCCGTCCCACTCGGGGTGACAAATGCAAAAACAACAGTTGATGGACAGAAAGCGGAACAATGTCATACATTCACCCCAGTACAGAGATCTGGGCCAAAATCCAGAGGCACCGGACGATAATGATGAAGATGAGGCAGGTGGACCACACCCCACTGCAGCCGCAGCAGGAATAGCCCGCAGGTACACCATCATTGCAAATTTCTTCGGATGAGCACGTCACATTGGGACTGTCCTCGGCAATCATGGGACAGTACAGAATAACTACAGGCACAGCATGTGCAAATAAATGCATTGCAAAATTACATTCGCTAAGTCCATGTCACTCATCTGTACAGGCACATCACTCAGACAAGTGTGAGTGCGACATGTGTTGATAACGATTTTATGATGTGTTCATGGATGGTGGGTGTGTCACCTCTGGGCAGAGAGGCTGTTTGGGGTGTCACGTATTCGAACTGCCAGTCGTCTGTCACAGTTAGTAGGGTATCCCACTCTTCGGCGTTTCACATGTGTCCAAGGTCATTCCATTTTGGCTGCCATTTGTGACCTACAGGTGACAACAGGGCTCCTTTTGGGGTCAGTTATGTATCACCATGATGCAGGGATGCCCCCTGTGACTCAAGTCCCACAACATGGAAAACAAGTTCATAAGCAGGAGTCACTGCCCCTACATTCGTCCACGCTGTCATAATTGATTGATCATGACAATGACATGTCTGTGTGCAGGAGGGGTTGCTTGTCCCCCTGCAAAGTGAAGGGGGGATGTGGTTTCACTGTGTGTTCCATGAATGTGTCTGCATTGGCGCAGTTTACATGCAGTCTGCACGTCAATGTACATTTTGACTGTGAGGAGATGCCTATGTGATGCGGGACAATGGTCATTTGTTCTACAGCACGGATGTGGGGTTGTGCTCGTACAATGTCATCTCACCGTTTTTGTACTCTGCTTTTATGGTGCATTTTCCCGTATGACTCGTGGGAATTGCAGGCCTGTTGCTGGTTTTTGTATCGCTATTGGCATCATCGCAGCTTCTTTTGCGTTCGTGTTTTGCATTTTTGCGGGGTCGCGTTGACTTTATCGCAGACATTTGACGCGTTATCGTGAGCCTATCACAGGGTACCACCGGCTTGGGAATACCACGTTGTCACGGTGTTATTTTCCCGTGATAGACTGCGATGTGAAGAGTTGCGTTAAGCTGATTTTGCGGTTGTTATCACACGTTCTTGAGAATATCCCCCATAAAGTATTCCTTTGTATACAGTTCCACCATGGACACCAAATTTGTTCATGACTTTGGGAGCATTTACGTGCCTCATAAACTGACTTCTCCACGATTCCACAGCAGTTGAACCCCACCCTCTGTTTGGCTATGTTCAGAGCTTATGCTGGTCTTCACTTATAAGATAGCATGGCAATGAAGTGGTTTCAGTCATATTTGTCGGACAGACAACAGGCAGTGTCCCTACCTCCCTTCCAATCTAAGTTTGGAAACATTCAGCAAGGCGTGTGTGAGAAGTTGGCCTGGGTATATGCTGTCCACTAGTTAAAGTGGGCACCTTGCACCAGTCCAAACGACCCTTATTGATGATTAGGTTAAAGACAACCTTTATGGAAAGCTATCCTAGTGATAGCTATGGAGGGCAGCCTTCAGGCTAAGTCTCGAAGGAATGTAAAGCAGCTTGGTATACCAGAGTATAACCTCCTGAATGACCAAATGAAAGGAGAACCACACAAGTGTTAATATAAAAATATCTATTTATTACTAAACACTCTATACTAATCCCTTTATGAGATTAGAGCACAAGATGCACAATATTAAATCCCTAGAACTACGATAAATAGCACAATACACAGTGGGCTCCAAGGGGAGACCGAACCATATACTAAGAAAGTTGTATAACAACCACGACCTGACTAGACACAGTGCCTAGAGCACGTAGAATCGCTGGGACCCCAAGGAACCACCCAAGGTAGTGACACAGGGAGGATGACCATGGAGGCCGGATGCAGTGTGAGAACACAGCCGCGAGCTCCGTACAACTCTATGGGAAAGTCGTGGTTGGAATTTTAAAGATTAAGGACGCTTAGGAGAGGACTTCAAGCAAACCCTTTGGAACATAGAAGGTTCTAAGGCCAGCACCATTGAGAGTACTGAGGTACCCGTGTTACCTATCCCAGGAGAGCCGGGTGCATAGGGGTCAAGTGGTGTCGGAAACGCTCGTTGATTGCAATGGCGTGATGCGAAGAAGTGCTGCTGCTGGGAAGATGAGAAGTGTCCGGGGTGATCCATGCCTGGATCAGAGCTGAGAAGAACCTGAAAGCAGAGGGGACAGAGTCTGGGTCACTTCACAGTGACCAGGGGCACGATAGACGAATGCCCACCGATGTCGGGTGTGTCAGGTGAGAAGAGGTGAAGCTTGACTCTGCAGCCACGGGGACCAGGAGACGTGAACCATGACCAAAGTCCACAGGCGAGCTGTCCCATGAAGGATGTCGAGTGCTGGGGGGGTCAGTGTCCGGATTGAACACCAATAAGCCTTGGCAACTGCAACCCACGCGGTCAGAGAAAAGATACTTCGGTGAGGAACAGCAAGGTCCTGGGGACTCCCCAAGCAATGGAAAGTCAGGGCATGTCTGGAGCAACCAGGAAAGCCCACTGAAAGTTAAAGTTCCCTTCTTAGGGACCCACAGTTCGGCAGACCAGAGATCGCGAAGGTACCTCGAGCTAAATCACAAAATACCAGCCCACGGAACACTCATGGAGTGTAGGCCAGAAATCTTCAATGGAAATACTGCTCGGGTCTGGACTACAAGGTAGCCCAAAGCACAGCCTCAGGAGTTGCCGAAAAGCATATGCTGCTGCAAATGGACAAGGTGCACAGGGGTACGGTTTGCAAGGTACCCACGAGGGCTGCGGGTCTCAGGATTACTGAGAGTACTAGTTGACCTCAGGGACACTTGGGAACCCACCTCCTGTGTTGCCGAAATCTTCGGAGTGCTCAGGAGCTTGGGAGATGCAAATCGGTCAGATGCGTTTGAGGTGCCTGCCTTGCAGGGGAGTAACTCCTTTACTCCAAGGGAGATTCGTCAGTCATCCAGCATAGTGTAGATAGTCGAAGTACTTGGTTTCTGTAGTAGAGTTTCGTCCAGGTAAATCTAAAGTCCTGTAGTCAGGGGTTCCTACTTTACACCCAAGGAAGGGGTGGGACAAACTCTGGGGACCCACCTATGGGAGGGTCAGGACAGAGAGGTGGCTACACCCATGTCCTTTGTCCAGTTTTGGGCCAGAGCAGGAGCAAATGGCTCCTGCAACCGGTTTGAGCTGGACTATGCACAGGGACACCAAATGTGCCCCCAGTGCAGACTGCAAAGCATGCTGAGTGCACCCACCCAGCCCCAATACACTAAATCCTGTCTGGGAGGTGGTCACACCTCCCTGTGACAGGAAACCTATTGTCAAGCCTTTCCCTGCTCGAGTTTGGCTCAGCAGCAGGAGGACAGACTCGTGTCTGTGGCCGGCAGCATCCATTTTGTGATGCCAGGTTCTATTAAGCTGGTACCGGGTGTACCGGTGTTGTCATATTTCTCCCTCTAGTGTAGTGTAGTTCCTATTTCCCTAATAGGCTCTGCGCATTGGAATAATATACCCTATAGATTTGGCATAGGACTGAGGTCAGTATGCCCCTATGGAGTACATTAAACTTAATTACTTTGTGCCAGCTAACTAAGAGGCCACTAGATACTCCTTGTAAACAAGAAGAGAGTAGTTTCTGGCAACCACATAAACATGACAACTTTGTTTCCCTTTAGAATCGGAACACTCTCAGAATCGTGGAAACAACAGATAACAGTTTCACTCAGCTAATCGTGCATGCTTAGTTTATTCAGAGTTACACAGAAAGAATAGACTGGCATTTCAATAAAAGGATTTGTTGAACAGTCTTGTTTCTCGTGTAAGAGATATGAGCTGTTACAATCATAAGACAGTATGCGAGATAAATTATGTACAGCGTAAGCAGTAGAAAGAAATAATACTGCGCTAGCATTATCTTTTAGCCATGACACATATATTCATATACATAAATAACATAAGCTAAAAAGGCGAGTAATCATAAGATGCTTCTCTAACTAGTTCTACCCCAGTGTACCTAACCTAAGTGTAGTACAATGTAAGAAGTAGGTTATGTATTCCATAGTATGGTAGGCTATATGCTACAGTCTGGTATGTCAAGTCTGGTATGCCAAGTCTGGTATGCCAAGAATCCATCTAGGTTCTAGTCAGCTCCATACCTTGAGCATGAGAGAGGTGGGAATCTCTTTCTGGGTCTCGAACTCTAACTCCCGGCGAAGGGAGTCAGAACACTGGAATCTGGATTCTCTGCGAGCAGGGATGACAGCATCTCATTCAGTGTGTCAGGCCGGGACACGGGCTCCTCTAAAGTCGAGGTCTCCTCCTACTTGCTTGGGCACGGGAAGGTATATTTATACCTGGTAGGTGCCTTGGAATGTTAGCATTGACGTAAAGTCGGGCAGAGGAAGACGTCAGGAATGAACCCTTAAGGAATAGCGGTTCATGCATAATAAATGAATTCTTGGAGAAATCAATAATCCTGTGCTAGGGGAACTCCCAAGAGCTTATGGGTCTGGTTTCTAAGAACTCGTTGTGATGTTGGGGTGGACAGATGTAGGTGACCATGCCTGTATTTGGATAGCATGGCTAATGCCTAAATAAGGACTGGGATCTTATGCCTATATAAGGGCAATGCGAATTGTGCCTATATAGGGACATGTTTCAGGAAAACCTATATACGGACACCTAAAGCGGAATACAACACCCACTCCACTTTCGAATGAACGATAAAACTAAATGCTAAACATGAAATACTAAACATTAAGCTGAGTACCACATGTTCCTAAAAAAACATTTGTAAAAGCATACTAAAAGAAGTTTGTTTAAAAAAGTTTTGCTAAACATGTAATACAAAGGTACTGTACATTTTAAAGCAGATTTTCATTCTAAGCATATATCGGAAATAAATGCAATATGAATGAATAGAAATATATACATATGACAAAATGGTTGACAAATATTCAAAAACCAAAGCCATTTCATAACATGGTACTAATTGAAATTGTGGTAAATAGGGTGACAATGTGTCTCTGGAAGTATTCAAAGAAGTCCATTCTATATGAATAGTTCTACTGTAAACAGATTGAATTGCCATGTATTTCCAAAAACAAAAAAAAAACAATTTTAGTAAGAGTTCCAAGTTTTGTTCTGTTTTGAAAATATGGAGGCCAAATTCATTGCTTCCCCGGTACACTGTGAGTCGAATCAAAGCCAGTGTATGGGTCTGGTGAAAACATGAAATCATCTACTCTTGTAGAGAAAAGATCGTCTACCGATGTCGGTGACAGTTGGAACACATTGCTTAGAAGGTTAACTGCACAGAGATGTGAAGCATCGCCTTCAGCATGGGATGCCGCAGCAATGTTTGCGTCCGTTGTTACCTGTGTGCCTGTTGATCCATCTCGTATCTCAGCAGCAGCAGGAAGAGTCTGTGAGATCTCAACGAATGCCGTCATCAGGATTGGTAGCCTCTGGGGACAACACAGGGCATGGGCCGTTATCGGGTTCAGCAGAGTATCGATATCCGTTGGCATGACTGATGGGAGTGTTAGACAGATGTCTAGCACGAATTCTTCACCGCAAAGCAGACAGCGTAGAACAGGTAAGATGCAATCTTGCCAGATTAGTCTAAATGACAGAAACCATGTTGTATTAAGTTCCTGTAGACGAGGTATGCCCAAAAGTTGCACTATGCGCTCACGGCACTTCCGTTCTAGGAGAGCTTTCTCCAAGTTGCTGGGAGTGACGCCGGTGGAGAGGCTTGCCATAGCGCAGTAGTAGGAATAGAAACAGGATTCCTGCAAAGAGTGCTAGAACTAATGGCAGACCACCAAACACGAATGCACGAAGTTTGGAATGATTCCGAGGACTGCCTGAATAGGTGTTAACAGTCCTGAAGATATGGTCTTAAATACATGTATAACCCCGCTCGCATCAGACATGTTTAAGATACGTCTCATCATTTCTACGAAATGTATAGGGCAGTTTGTACGAATAAGAGCCTGTATCTCAGCTGAAGTCCTTGCAATTTGTAGATCATAGGTTTCTTTGGCCGAGGTCAAAGGCACGGTCTTTTGCAAAAGCATGGCTTCCATTCTGCTTAAAATATCAAAACGTATAAAAGAAACATTCAATGAAGGCCATAGAGGCGACTCCCTGACTGTGTCTATTTGGGGGACCAATACTTGCATACAACAAGTAACCCTGGAGCTAATCGTTACCAGATATGGGATTCCTGGCAACATGCCACAGCAACTTTGATCATTCAACATGAGGTAACTCCCATTAGAAAGTTGGCCAAACACTGGATTAATCACAGCAGCTGGTGTACCCTGCAAGTGGCAGGACAGGTTTGTTACAGAACCATTACAAGCCCTGTGTAAAGAAATGTCCTGACATATGAGAGATCCGCTCAGTGCATTTTCACAGTGTGTACCGCTTAGAAACACTTCACGACCCCCACGTCAACATCTGTATTCGTAAGGTAAATGCCAGGATGTCTTAATGTATTCTTTACCCAACCTTTCATATTTGCCTGCTTGCATTTGTTTTAGGCAATACTGAAAATGAAAAGTAGTGACAGGCAGAGTTATTTTGCCATGGATAAGCCATTCTGTAGCTGGTTTTTCTGCTACCGTAAATGGTAATTTTTCCAGATTTTCAATGCTCAGCACTGTATACTTAGCTCCCCTTTGTGCCAGTTCGATCTGTTTATCCGTGAGACTGTATTCTGAAAACAGAGACAACGCGTTGATAAAACGCCAAGGCACATAGCCTGCACGCAAGGATTGCAGCGTCCAGCCTAATAACATGATAGAAAGTAACTGAGATTGGCTTTGTTGTAACATAGCTAAATCTTGTTTCAGTATGTCAATAGCAGAGGATACAATGTTGTCCAGTGAATATATTCTGGATGACAAAGTTGTTAACCCATTGTCGACCAAAGTGAGAGATTTCTCTAAGTTAATAGGATCAAGCTCACGTATTCTTTCTGCGGCCTCTGCCTGTGAAACCTTCCGTATTCCATTATAAGCAGCATAAATGCTGGCATATATGAAACGTTTTTGATGCGGTTTTCTTGGTACTAGAAGAAATCCCTAAGGTCTGCGTCTTCTTTAAGTTAATATAAGTGTTGTTTTACATCCTCGAGTGTAGATCTTTGTAGCCAGTCGAGGCACAATTTCCCTACACTGTATGTTGTTACTACCCCCGGGTGCTGTCGTTGAACGTGGGTCTGGCCTATGGATGGTAAAGCCCTGTATTCTATTCAGGAATCTTTCTTGACAGATGTTTGTGTCTGTGGGCCATGAGCAACCATTTTTCCCAATCAGGATCTGATCTGTTGTTTTGTAGTATTGTGTCTACTGTGACCGCTCCCTGTGTAGTGCCATTACTTGCAGGTGTTGGCACAGAAGGTGTGTTCATGTCTTTGATCTTGGCTAATCCAAGGCAAGACGTTTGTTGCACAGTGTCATTCAAAAACATTATTTGCTGAGGGATGATACAGGCTATAAAGAAAGCTTCTATCCCCTGCACTTGCCAATCTTTAGAACCCCAGACAGATTTTGTGTCGATTGTGTCTTTCCAAAAGTCAAACCCTTGTCTAGACAGTTGGGCGATAAAGGCTACAGAATAAACCTGTTTTGTATTAGTTAACATATTTTTCTGCCCTGTTGTGTTTACATTTCTGTAGAAAAATGTTTCTGGATCAGATGTATTGTACCCTGAAAAACATGGAAACTTTAGTGGTGTAGGACAATGTTCCCATTGGTTAAACATAAATACATTTCTAGGTGTTGCAGATTTATGCAAGAAATGATGACCATAGTGGTTGTAACAAAAAAGCTGTTCGTAGTCTGATGAACCCTCTAAGTTTTCATTGTTAGAGAACACAGCAGACCTTTCTAGATCAGACATCATGTTATTAACAGTCTCAAAGTCCCAATCACCAGAATAGGTACTGGAGGTAATAAAGTCACTTAATGAAATTTTAAATAAATGTGGAATCTTCAGAAGTTCAGTCGGGCTGAATATGTCGAAATCAGTTTTGTCCCAAACTATACCATCCTGTATAGGAACGGCTGTGATGTTCACTGCTGACTTGCATCACGAGGGGCAGATTTGTATGGCTTTGTGTGGCTTTAAAAGTATGTTCACTTTTTTACTTTCAGTGTCCAAACGGATGTATCTGCCATTCATAAGCACGCTAAGAGTCATTATCAAAGCTAGCCAAAGCAGAAAGAAAAATATTCCAGAAATAATCCATAGTTCAATCCATGGTGAAACCAGATAAGTCTCTTTCAGAAATTGAAACTTGTACTTGTTGTTTGAAAGTTTCTAGGGATGGCGTCGTTTCAGGATCAGTTGGATCCTCAGAAAATATTTCAAAGTTAATGAAGTAGCCAGGAGCAGTTCGGTCAATTTTTGGAATTGCATTAGGATTCGTCGAAATCGCTGGAACCAATTGATCACATGTTACGTTGGTGTAGACAGGTGTATCTGGACAAACTGTTACTTGAGTTTTAAGAGGGATGAGTTCCATAGCATTGTTGCTTAGTCCTTCATCTCTTACTGCTGAATTCTCAATGGTTATGAGTGTTTCAGTCTGGACCTCTTGGATTGTAGCGAGAGGAGGGCGTCTGCTACTAGGTCGGAGTCCACGAGGCCTAATATTTAGTATCGGCCACATAGTGTGGTTTGATGAGGTCGATTGACACAAATCTTTTCTCCTTTTTTCCAGCAAGGGGGGGCAGAAGTACTGTTCTTGTTCCGTGGACGGCTAGGACAGGTACCGGTTTTCTGTAAGAAGGTCAAAATGTCTTCTTGTCCGCAATCTTCTCTCTGACTAGATCCCCAACTTTTGAGATCCAGACAGGCCTTGCTGGGACTGCCGGTTTTTCGCCAATGGTGGTTGGCTTCAGGAACACATTGCTTTGTTTCAATCTTAGTTCATTTAGATCCTGTAAAACAGCCAAACGATCTTTGATATCATAGGGTTTATTTTCCACCACTGTGCCTTTACATTCGAGATAAGGAGCCCACATTCTTGTCCCAAATAGGACCTCAGATGGAGTGACCCCTCCCAGAGAACTTCTTGGCAAATTATCTAATGAGCGTTGGACCCCATTAAGATATTTGACCCACCCATCACCCGAACCTCATACTCTAGCTGTTGTAGACTGCTTTATGTCCCAGTTTTACCTTTCCACAACAGAATTTCCCCCAGGATGAAACGGAGAGGAGTACCGCAATGTTATGCCCAAATTGGGCATGGCTGCTTTGTAAGCCCGAGAGCTAAACGCAGGGCCCTGGCCAGAATGTAGTGTGGCAATTGCATATGTGCCGATAAAGACTCGCAAATCGTTTATAACAGTTCGAGCGTCAGCCGAACGCTGAGGCCCCATCCATAGAAACCTTGAGCACGAATCTACTGTAACCATTATAAATTTATAGTTACCGTCCCTTTGCAAGGGACCGCAGTGGTCCAGGTAAACACAAGCTAATGGTTTGTCTGTAATCAACAGGGGTGTTTGCGCAGGACGTTTCACTGTGGAGACTTTCATCTGTTGGCATATTTCACATTCCAAAACATAGTTTTTAATCTGTTTCCTAATGCTAGACCGCAATATCTTTGCTTTAGTAAAGATACTGTTGCAGAAACACCTGCATGGGCAGAGGCTATCCCTTCATGTGCTGTTAGGATCAGTCCTAATCTACATTCCATGTTTGGAATCACCCTATCCCCCACTCCAGGGATTCGAGCAAATGGAACATTGTTTGCATCGATTACATAAGAGTACTTGAGTGGAAATTTCTTTAGCAACGCTGCACCACTGTCTTTGCTTGAAGTCTTGACAGCCAACAATATCTCACTGTCTATTTTCGTTTTTGAATGAGTGATCGCAGCTACGGAAGCCGCCTGAACAGCCCCCTTTGCGGCTTCATCAGCCAGTGAATTCCCTGCAACGTGAACGCCATCACGTTGATGACTCAGTGTGTGCATCACGTGAGCTTTTGGTAGTTCGTTTCTCAACTGAACTACTTGTTCCCAAAGCGTTTTATGCTTTATTGGGCCACCTTTTGCATCTTTGAATTCGTTTTGAAGCCAATTCTGTGAATATTCATTATATGACTGGATACAGTAAAAGGAATCGCACACTATAAGTGTGGGGAATTCACGATCTGTATTCTCAAGTGCCAGTTTGAATGCTTGTAGTTCAGCTCGCTGAGCCGTACAATCTCCTAGAGATTGAGTTTTAGTGACCATTGGTCGGAAGTTACCATCGCACATGTGACCTTTAACGATTGAGCACGCTGCACTACACGTAGCAGGTTGTGCTGATCCGTCAGTATAAATTATAAATTCGTACTGATCGAGAGGCAGAATTTCAGTGGGCAGAGGACATTCATGTTGATATTGCAGGAACGCTTGTGTTTTTAAATCAGGATCAAAAACATATTCAACATCTGTTGCAGCAAGAGAATTAACCCATTGTATCCATCTAGGATGTTAAGCTATAGCATTTGGAATGCTCACTTTCATGACCGCCTCTAAGGCTGGTACTGGAGTCACGACAATAATTTGTTTCCCCTGACCTAGAGCTCTTTCTTTTGCTACAGCGTTTTGAACTGCTGTCAGTATCTTTTCTGTTGAAGTGAAGCGCATTTCTGCTTGTGTATACAAATGTGATTTGTATGCTATTGGTACTTTTTCACACTCATTAAAAGTTAAATAGGTGAATCCGCATTGACCCAAAATTATTCGGATCACTAAATTGTGTTTATTTACGCGTGTTTGTAAATGATTTGTTGCTAACATGTTAGCTTGGAGTGAACGCAGAATGTCTGTGTGTTCCCGTGTCCAATATTTTGTTGAAAAATCAGGTTTGATTAATTCGTAGAGAGGTTTAACACTTTCTGCCTAATTTAGAATGTAAGTTCTTCCAAAATTTAGGAAACCCAAGATGTATTGTAAGTTTTTCAGTGTTTTTGGAGGTTGGAGCAGCACACACTTTTCTAAAAAGTTAGCTGCCAGGCTCTTGCCTTCACTTGAAAGCTCATATCCTAGGAAAAGGACATTGAGATGAGCAATTCTGGATTTTTTAAAGTTGAATTTATAGCCCTCAGAGGCGAAGCCCAGTATAATGGTATTGACCCTGTTCAAGTGCCTATCTAGGTCATCGTCTGTCAGATGGATGTCATCGACATATGACAATGCCTCGTTATCATAAATTTGTAGTAACTCTGTTACCCTTGCTGAGAATAACCCCGGGCTGTTTTTGTGGGAGTCGACAAAATTGATGCTGAGTCCCCATTATTGAGAAAGCTGTTAAGTACCTGCTTTCAGGTGCTATGTTTTGACAAAAGAAACTATTTGAAATGTCCAATGTGGTTTTATATTTTTTACGCACAATGTTATTCATTAATGCTGTACTATGTGCATTTTGCACTGCAAATGTTTTGGAAAAATTGTTCAAGTGTCTGTAATCCAAAACTAGACGATATGTATTGTCTGGCTTAGATACAGGAAACAAAGGATTGTTCATTGAGAAGGTGCATGTTTCACTCACCCCTTGGTATTCAAGTTGATCTAAGATCTCCCTGACCTGTTTTTAAGCTTCTTGCTTTATTGGGTACTGTCTTTGTGCAGTAGGTTGATTTTTTAGATGTATTTTGTGGTGAGGTGAGTCCTCATCCCATCCTACATGATTTTTGTATAATGCTGGGGCCTGGGCTACTGCCCATTTCCTGGCATAAGTATATTTTAGGTGAATTGGAATATGGTTGGAGAATGCTGGCATAATGATGTCCTCGCCATGTGGGCACTCCCTGACAAATTTTGGTGGCCAGTCCTGTTCTGCTAGAAGTAGATCATAACCCCTTGACAGTTTATCCCAAAAGAGTGCTTTCTCTTTTCTTTGTATGTCTCCCTCCATTCGGAGTGTTATTGCATATAACTTTTGTGGCGTACTAACCCTGGTGTCTACAGTCTCTACTGTGATGTACTCATTCAAGTCCACTATCTCCAGAAGTTCCTTCAGGTTCTGACGAGCTGTTGTTACTTCTGCTGCACTGTCCAGCATTGTCTGAGCCCATTCTCCGTTCTTGAGCTGTGTTCTCAGTATTCTGGGCATGTCTGATCTTCAGACCTACTACCTTCTTTTTTGTGAATTGAGGTTTTGATTTATTTTTCTGAACGTGTTGATCGTCTTTGTACTTTACGCTTTCTTCTTTGTGATCTGACCATCCTCTTCTTTCTGATGTCTGTGACGATATCTGAAAGGTACGAGGGGAACGTGTATCAGTATCCTGATACCTGTCAGGTTTTCGTAAAGTATCCCCATTCCTGAGGTTATACCTTCTTTCAGAGGGCTCCTTTTGAGGAGACCTACCTCGGGATTGAGAACGTGTCTCTTTTGGATTTTGTTTATTAGTTTCCCACTTCTTTTTAGAAGATGTAGGATTTTATTTAATAGAGTCCTTCTCAGGACCTTCAGGCAGTTTTGGCTTCAATGGTTTTACACCCAAACTGTCTCTGCCAATTCTGCATAAGATTTTTCTATTATTCTGGGTAGTTCATGTTGATGTTCTGTTACATCAAATTCCCTTAAGTGCTGGCGGATCGCCACTGATGCTGCCTCCCCTTTAATATTAGATAATATTATTGTTGAGACCTGGTCGAAGTTTTTCAGTAATTTCATACCTAAATTCAGAGCAGGCTCTGCCCCATATTCGTTTTGAATTTGTTTCAGAACATCTGGTAGTACTGCAATTGACGGAACACCCCGCGTTTTAGTATAGATGGCAGCAAAGATAGTGCCCCAAGTGGTGCAGTCTTCCAGTTGTGGTGTGATCCCCACTGGCAAACAGATTGTTAGGATTCTGTGTTTCTCGTAAGGGCTAGTATTTGGAAATACTGCTTCGATTTGAGTAATTTTTTGAGCTATCCAGAATGCAATTTGTTCACGTTTCATGGGCATTTTACCCATGACTGGGTGTAAAGTCTGTGGAGTAATTTTTAGTGTATACCCTTGTTGAGGGGTTTGATTTGGAATGGTTACTGGTGGTTGGACTGTGAAACTCAGCATGAGATATTGGACTAATTGTCTGTAAATTACTATTAACTCTTGTAGTTGAGTAAGTAATTCCTCTTCTGACATCTCTTCGATGGCAGGATGAGGTGTGTAGCCGGCTAGAATAGGCCATGGTGCTCTTGGTCTACCTAGTGGACCGAACCTGGTAACGTTTTTGTGATGTTTTAGGGCGCCTTTTAAACCAGAGATTATGCTCCTGGTATGTGAGTGGAATTTCAATATCCTCGAACGGAAGGTGGTTCCTCTTCTTTAAAGAAGTGAAATACTTTTGTTACTGGATATGATTCTGGGAATACAATCCATGAATAGAATACCTCTGTCTGAAGGGATTTGTGTGCCTCTATCACGAAAACTGCTCTACCACCACTGAAGTACTGGGTTTTTCAGAACCAACCCAGCGGTGCCAGGGGACACACCCGAAGACTTTGAGTTCTTCCTGTTTCGGACCACAGAAACACAGAGTCTTCTAGGTGAAGTCAAAGATCGTATTTATTGGCTGCAGACCAATCACAGGAATCCGAGAAGTACAACACGATGTATGTTCTCAGGAGACTGCCCCTAACCAAAAACCAGTCTTTTCTTATATACAGAATATCATGCTCTGGGCAACACCACCCCTATTTTACAAGTGGTCGTTCACATATTTTCGCTTCAAAGAAAGAGCACAGTCATGATGATAATCCCACATTTCAGCTCGGTCGGCACATAATTATTTACCCAGCGAGGCTCAGAACCCTCATCAGATATCAGCAGACCCCAATAAAACGGACACCTCCCACTCGTAAAACAAGCCATAAAGCAGGAAACAGAGTCAGGTGTGAAAGGGATTTGTCAGGAGTCGCGTGGGATACACAACTTTATGATGTGCTGGGCCCTGATGCTAATCCCATAAGGCCGCAGTAAAGGGAACCGGCCGGGCAGGACTGACCCCGGGCAGTGGAGTCAGTTTGCATAGGTCACACAGAAGTCAAGGAAAGATTGCGTGTCCTCTAGGCCTAGGCATGGCCTCAATGCGCAGCCTATGTGAGGGCAACCACAAAATGGTTACCCTTTTAAAATGGAACCCGAGGGTCCGACGTGTAGCATCGTGTACGCGGTGAATTCATCGGTGAAACATGACGAAAACACTCATACATACCGCATTAGTCATTTGCGGTTAGCTGATACCAAAATCGGCAGGGTAGGTCCATGCTACCGACATGGTTCCGAAATTTACAGTACCACAGACCCTCCTTTTGCCCTTACATAGGCAATGACTATACTCATACTAATCTGAGTCCAGGTCTATATTCATAAAGTCATGCAGATGCTGCTGTAGCATCATCCTATTGCTTAGTTCGTCCCTTGATACAGGTTTCCTTACACATGATGTAACACAGAGGCTACCTATTACAGGAGCACACTGTATACCTAGACAGAACAGGAAAAGAATGGCTAAGATCGTCCCAGTGACTATTAGAATTAAGGGTGGGCGTAGTGGGCGTAGGGGGGCTACGTGAAGCAGCACGTAGTGTGCCCAAATCTACGCACACTACGTGCTTCGCGTAGCCCCACTACGCGCCACCCGCCACCCACGCACCCTACTTTTAAAAGATAAAATGAATTTGTAATAAAGCAAATTAAAGGCACTTACCTGACGCGCGGCGTCTCCCGGGGCTCCCTCTTCTTGCGAGAAATGCGCATGCGCGGGCGTCCGCGCATGCGCATTTGTCAGGAAAATTGAAAAGCAGGAAGAGGGAGCCCCGGGAGACGCCGCGCGTCAGGTAAGTGCCTAATTTGCTTTATTACAAATTTATTTTAGCTTTTAAATGTACGGCGGGCGGGAGGCGGGTGGTGGGCGGCAGGCAGCTACGCTTCGCCCACGTAGTGTACGTAGGCGCTGCCTGCTTCGCCTACTTCGAAAACTGCGAAGCAGGCAGCGCTACGTACACTACGTGGGCGAAGCGTAGTGTCGCGCCCAGGGTTAATTAGAATCTTCCATCCCCAAGCTGATATCAGTCCCCAGAACCACCCCGTCATCGACCAGTCTCCTTTATCCACATGAATGGATTCGGAAATCTTATGTAATTGGAGATGGCTTGATAGACTGTCGGAGCGCTATCTGGTATGAAAATACAACAGCTTGATTGGATAACCTTGCATACCCCACCACGGTCTGCAAGTATGACATCTAGAACCATACGGTTCTGCAACGTCGTGAGGCGATCCGCTTGGAGCTCAGCTGTCAAGTTACCAAGGGCACCAGCCGTTACATTGACAGTGGTTCCAACTACACGAGTCAGTTGTCTCAGGTTCCTACTATTGACCATTGGTCCCCACAACGGCAGGAAACCCAGGAAAAAGTCTCCCGCTTCCTGACCGGCAGTATCCTCCTTACTAACAACGCCTCTCACAACTCTGGTCTTGTGATAATCAGAGGCGGCAGTAAATGTCGGCGGTAGCAAATTTGCAACATAACACGTGCCCGAGAAATCAGGGGGCAACCATGTATATGCTCGATCATTACAAACAAAGTATGTACCCTTGGCAGCCAAAAACGCAGGGGAAAACTGTGCTGGGAAAGTGTACGTTTCAGCACAGTCACTCTTCCCTAATTGATCTCTTGGATTCTGACCATTACCTTGTAAACAGAACCGACCTATGTGGGGTACGACCCAAATCGGGGATGAACTTTTACGCTGTTTCTCGCCCAGACTAATGCTATACCCCGTCGCGTTCCAACCCACATAAGCTCGCAACTCATCCTTGGGAATAGATGAATATGCATCGATATCTCTGCTCATATCAGCAACTCCTTTCATCAAGGCCTTATTGTTCGTGCTAGGCCTAGTGGAACGCGGTGGTCGCGGGGAGTAGGTGTCATGCCCCGCGGTCCGGCCCCTGGGTGCAGTGTGTATTTAAACGACGAAGGGCGTGCAGACGCCGCTTCGCGTTCTAGCTCTGAGCCCCAGTTCCGTCTTGATCGTTGTTGCCTGACTTCCTGTTTCTCGTACTTCCTGTTTTCCAGCGCGAAGCCGCGGACGAGTCGATTCAGACGCGTCCCGGCTCCGGGATTACTACCGCTGTTCCCGCTGGTGAAACTTAGAGGCGCTCCTTCCATTCGAGCGGCCGAGCGTGTTGGCGCTCCTTCCACCAGAGCGACCAAGCGTGTTGCGCCTTGCCAAGTAATGTCTAAGTGTTACTTAGCAGTGCGGGGGTCGCCCGTCACTCGTCTCTCCTTACCTCGGAGTTTGAAGTTGGCTGTCGATTAGTGATTCCCATAGCCTGCACTGCTCCTTTGCTGATATCCCTCTCCAGAATGTACCCCTCTGGCTAGAGTTGTGTTAGGTTGTATGTAAGCCTGTTAAACCCTACCCCTGCTTATCAGGCGTGTGTTGTGTCGTGTTGTTTGTCAGCCTGCTACTTCCAGAATCAGGCTTGTATTGTGTTGTGTTTACGCCTCCTGTTGGAGCGACTCCACGTCTTGTGCATTAGTTGGAGTCAGACTTGGTGCTCTCACCCCAGTTCTAGCATCAAGAGCCTCCTTGGCGCATCCACTACTTGTCCCTACCCTATGTTCTCTTAGACCCGCATCAGGCATCCTAGGGTGATTTATTGCGAGGACCATTGAGCAGTGGATTAGGTTTTCCACCTACATACTTAAGAGTCACGGTACGTGACCTTCCTACACTTTATATAAGCATATGAGGAATCACACCCTTACCTCTTTTATGAAACCTATCTTTGTTGTTCTCAGCCTGTAAAGTGACTTACACATTGTGTATCTGAGTCCTCCTCTGGGAACCGATCATAAGGGGGTCGTGCAGAGTTATACCTACTTTTTCCTGCAGGCCATAATCCAGGAGGCTGACATTAATCCCGGTAGGTGTGTGGATGGGAATGAAGTGAAGAAAGCTCCAAGGTAGTGCTGTAGTTATATTCATTTACCTGCCTTTGTGTTACAGCGGAGAGGCTCGTTTATTCCTTCCTATAAAGAACCATCACCTTCCTGCTATCTCGGCTGCCAGAATCATCCTTCAAGACCTGCCTGTGTTCCCCCACCTATCCTTGTTTTGTTTCCCTGTTTTCCCCAGCGGGTCCTTCGTACTCTAGTGTTTGATAGAGTCGGAGGAACGTGGGGGACGACTGTGGACTTTCTCCAACGTTCCGGACGCTCCTGCAGAACATCCGCGATCATTACAGAACGCGAAGCCTAATAGAATATTCTGCCCGAGCGTTATGGAACTTGGTGTGGTTACGCTTGCTGATGTTGCCGGCATGCTCGGCAACTTGCAAGCAGAAACCCAGGCCCTGTCCGCTAGACTAGATAACCTCCAGCGCAGTCAAGGTATGGGGGCCGCGGGAGGGAGAGTAGACGCCACCAACCCTGTGATACAGGTTACCACCCCTACTTCCATCCCATTAGCTCCGCCAGAAAGATTCTCAGGGGATACTTCTCGGTGCGCTGCCTTTCTCAGTCACTGCCAGTTACATTTTTCTTGTAAAGCCACCTGCTTCCCCACTGATCAGGCCCGGGTCGCGTTCATGATTTCCTATCTTTGTGGGGCGGCCGCAGACTGGGCCATACCTCTAGTAGACCGTGATGACCCTTTGTTGTATGATTACCAAGCCTTCAAAAGGGAGTTCCGCACACTATTTGATAAACACACTTATACACACTCCGCAGACTCTGAGTTACTGGCTTTGAAACAGGGTAGTCAAGACCTGGTGTCCTACATCACTACTTTCCAAAGACTGGTGGTGGAGTCCAATTGGCCTGAGGAAAAGCGAGGTACTCTATTTTACAGAGGGCTGCGTGATGATTTAAAGGATGCCCTTTCGCAAATAGTGGATCTCCCCACTGCCTGTCCTGAGTTGATAGACCTTGTGATAAAAATAGAACATCGTATTCAGGAGCGGAAGCAAGAAAAGGGGAAGGGAGAGTCACGCTATGTTCCCACCAGGACCAAGGTAGTAGAGGCGGTTAAAGGGCTGGATGAGAGCGAACCTATGCAAATAGGGATAGTGAGAGGGCCGTTAACAGCAGAGGAAAGACAAAGAAGACGAACCAACAGACTTTGTCTCTACTGCGGGAAGGCCGGCCACTTTTTGCGGTCCTGCCCTGTTAAACCAACGTCTACCAAGAGTTCGGGAAACTAGAAAGCCTGGGATGCATGGAGACAGGAATCTTGGGCGAATCTGAATTGACAGTCTCCACTTCCGAACTTGAACCCAGACCTGTTAATCATTTATTTGTGTCAGCCTATCTCTCGGTAGCACAGCTAGGGTTACATGTAGCCATCATGATCGATTCTGGGGCCTCGGGTAATTTTATGGATGAAAGATGGGCAAGGGACAATTTAGTTCCATGCATCAAGAAAGAGGTGCCCAATACGGTCTTTACGATATGTGGGCGTTCTCTTGTTTCTGGCCCGGTTACCCACAGGACGGTCTGTCTCCACATGCATATAGATCCCGACCATCAGGAAACTCTCGAATTTGACTTGATCCATTCCCCTCAAATACCAGTGCTCTTAGGCATCCCCTGGTTGCAGACACATAACCCCATCATTGATTGGCAGTCCGCCACTCTCACGTTTCGGCGAATTGCACTTACTGAGTCTCGGATTGCAGCAGCTCCTGCGCACCCGAACGTAGTGGAAGATCAGACTGAACCCATACCTGAGTTGCCCCTCTGCTACAGTGATTTGAGCGCCGTCTTTGATGCCAAGGAGGCGGACGTTCTTCCACCGCATAGGGTATATGACTGCCGGATAGATCTGGAGGCAGGAGCATGTATCCCGAGCAGTAGAGTGTACGCCCTCACTGAGAAAGAAAATGTATATCTCCGAGAATATTTAGATATGATGTTGGAGAAAGGGTTTATCAGGCCTTCCAGATCTCCAGCCTCCTCTTCACTGTTTTTTATTCCTAAGCGTGAGGGGGGTCTTCGGTGTTGCATTGATTATAGGAGATTGAACGAGGTCACTATTAAGAACAGATACCCTTTGCCTCTGATTGCCTCATTCCTTGACAGAGTACGCAATGCCAAATATTTCACCAAACTGGACTTGCGAGGCGCCTACCATCTAGTGCGTGTCAAGGAGGGAGATGAATGGAAGACTGCCTTCTGTACTAAATACGGATTGTTTGAGTATTTAGTAATGCCCTTTGGGCTTTGTAACGCTCCTGCTGCGTTCCAGTTCTTCATAAATGACGTACTCTGGGATATGCTGGATCGCCATGTCATCGCCTATATAGATGATTTATTGATCTTCTCCGCGTCTATGGACGAACATGTTGACCACGTCCGACAAGTACTGGAACGGTTGCAGGCACATGACTTATATTGCAAGCTAGAGAAATGTACCTTCCATACACGTGAAGTGCCTTTTTTGGGTTTCATTGTCTCCCCACAGGGACTTCGCATGGATCCAGTTAAGGTCGAGGCTGTCCTTTCCTGGCCGGCACCGGGTACCGTTAAAGACCTGCAGAAATTCTTGGGTTTCGCCAATTTTTATCGGCGTTTTATTCAAGGGTACTCAGAGTTGGCACATCCTCTTACTACCTTGTTGCGAAAGGGGGTTCCTTATGTCTGGTCGGCTGCTGCTGACTCGTCCTTTCGGAGATTGAAGGAGGCCTTCACGCGCGCTCCAATCTTACGTCATCCGGATCCAGCCTTGCCTTATGTAGTTGAGGTTGACGCTTCCCAAGTGGCAGTGGGAGGGGTCCTGAGTCAAACCGATCCGGTGACGGGGGCATGCCATCCCGTAGCCTATATTTCTCATAAGTTCACTCCTGCTGAATATAACTATGCGGTGGGAGATAAGGAACTCCTGGCAATCAAGAAAGCCTTTGATGAGTGGCGGCAGTACCTATTAGGTGCTCGTTTCCCAGTTGTAGTGTACACGGACCATCGCAACCTCCAATATCTGAAGTCAACCAGAGCCCTGTCCATGAGGCAACTCCGATGGACTCAGTTCTTTTGTGAGTACGACTTCACCATCAGATTCCGCCCTGGGAGAAGCAATGGTAAGGCCGATGCCCTGTCCCGGTTGGGTTTTCAGCTTCCCGAAGTGCCCACTGCCGTGCCCCTGGTCATCCCTGAGCGGTGCTTCGTAGGGGGGGTGCTCACGGAGAATGTCTTTCGGGATAGGCTTCGTGAATGTCAACTCTCTGTGAATATGTGTGATTTTGTGGGGGCGGAGGAGT
Organism: Triturus cristatus; assembly: GCF_964204655.1. Classification (NCBI taxonomy): domain Eukaryota; kingdom Metazoa; phylum Chordata; class Amphibia; order Caudata; family Salamandridae; genus Triturus; species Triturus cristatus. The sequence goes on from NC_140589.1 coordinate 1,057,926,920, forward strand.
GGGTTCAGACAGATGGTTTTGTGTGTGTTAGGGGAGGGGTGGTGTTGCCCACTTCTGACTTGCAAACTCAGGTATTGGAGTGGTATCACTCACACCCTTTGTCGGGACATCCAGGCATTAAGAAAACTACCAAGGTTATACGTGAGCGTTTTTGGTGGCCCAATATGGTGAGGGACATAGAACAGTATGTGAAGTCATGTCATGTCTGTGCACAATCCAAGGTTTCTCATCTACAACCAGTGGGTCTGCTGCTCCCTCTCGCCTCTCCTCCCGGCCCGTGGCACACAGTTTCCCTTGACTTCATCGTGGAACTACCGCTGACCACAAAGCTTAATAACACCTTGCTGGTGGTGGTGGATCATTTCACAAAGACCGCTCATTTTATCCCTTTGACGGGGTTACCCACAGCGGCAGTTTTGGCCTCGGTCTTCTTGCAACATATTGTCCGTCTCCATGGTCTTCCCTCGGTCTTAATTTCTGATAGGGGGGCTCAATTTGTGTCTCGGTTTTGGAGGAATCTCTGTGGGATGTTACGGATCGATGTTAGACTCTCTTCCAGTCATCATCCCCAGTCGGATGGCCAAACAGAGAGGGTCAATCAGTGCTTCGAACAATATGTGAGGATTCAAGCTTTACAATCTGCAGCTGAGTGGGATGAGTGGGTGTGGATGGCAGAAATGTCGTATAACAACAGCCCTCATTCTTCCACCCAACTGACCCCTTTTTTCTGCTCTCAAGGGTTTCATCCCAGGTTCTTACCTCTAGGGATTCCTGTTGACAGCCCAACTCCCGCTGCCACTGACTTGGTACAAAAGTTACACGACATACATGAGCAGTCATTGACAGATCTAGAGTTAGCCAAAGTGAGATACAAAGAGGGGGCTGATTTGCACAGGAGGTTGGAACCTATATACGCTCCAGGGGATAAGGTGTGGCTTTCCACGAAACACATTAAACTCAGTGGTCCTCGCAAATTCAATCCCAAATACATCGGACCCTACAAGGTGGTAAAGCTGGTCAATCCGGTGGCAGTGAAGATAGAACTACCTGCGTCCCTTAAGATCCATCCTGTATTTCACGTGTCATTGCTCAAACCTGTTGAACCTGGTACGCGTGTCCCCAAGAGGCCCGCTCCTCTCTCCGTTCAAGATACTGACGAGTATGAGGTTGAGGAGGTCATTGATTCTCGCTTATCGGGCAGGACCCTACAGTATCTGGTGCATTGGAAAGGATACGGGGTGGAGGAACGCTCTTGGGTATCAGCTTCTGACGTGCATGCTCCCCGGTTGGTGCGGCTGTTTCACCTTAGGTACCCTCATAAACCCAAACCAGGGGGAGGGCGTTGTGGGGGGAGTGTGCTGTCATGCCCCGCGGTCCGGCCCCTGGGTGCAGTGTGTATTTAAACGACGAAGGGCGTGCAGACGCCGCTTCGCGTTCTAGCTCTGAGCCCCAGTTCCGTCTTGATCGTTGTTGCCTGACTTCCTGTTTCTCGTACTTCCTGTTTTCCAGCGCGAAGCCGCGGACGAGTCGATTCAGACGCGTCCCGGCTCCGGGATTACTACCGCTGTTCCCGCTGGTGAAACTTAGAGGCGCTCCTTCCATTCGAGCGGCCGAGCGTGTTGGCGCTCCTTCCACCAGAGCGACCAAGCGTGTTGCGCCTTGCCAAGTAAGGTCTAAGTGTTACTTAGCAGTGCGGGGGTCGCCCGTCACTCGTCTCTCCTTACCTCGGAGTTTGAAGTTGGCTGTCGATTAGTGATTCCCATAGCCTGCACTGCTCCTTTGCTGATATCCCTCTCCAGAATGTACCCCTCTGGCTAGAGTTGTGTTAGGTTGTATGTAAGCCTGTTAAACCCTACCCCTGCTTATCAGGCGTGTGTTGTGTCGTGTTGTTTGTCAGCCTGCTACTTCCAGAATCAGGCTTGTATTGTGTTGTGTTTACGCCTCCTGTTGGAGCGACTCCACGTCTTGTGCATTAGTTGGAGTCAGACTTGGTGCTCTCACCCCAGTTCTAGCATCAAGAGCCTCCTTGGCGCATCCATTACTTGTCCCTACCCTATGTTCTCTTAGACCCGCATCAGGCATCCTAGGGTGATTTATTGCGAGGACCATTGAGCAGTGGATTAGGTTTTCCACCTACCTACTTAAGAGTCACGGTACGTGACCTTCCTACACTTTATATAAGCATATGAGGAATCACACCCTTACCTCTTTTATGAAACCTATCTTTGTTGTTCTCAGCCTGTAAAGTGACTTACACATTGTGTATCTGAGTCCTCCTCTGGGAACCGATCATAAGGGGGTCGTGCAGAGTTATACCTACTTTTTCCTGCAGGCCATAATCCAGGAGGCTGACATTAATCCCGGTAGGTGTGTGGATGGGAATGAAGTGAAGAAAGCTCCAAGGTAGTCCTGTAGTTATATTCATTTACCTGCCTTTGTGTTACAGCGGAGAGGCTCGTTTATTCCTTCCTATAAAGAACCATCACCTTCCTGCTATCTCGGCTGCCAGAATCATCCTTCAAGACCTGCCTGTGTTCCCCCACCTATCCTTGTTTTGTTTCCCTGTTTTCCCCAGCGGGTCCTTCGTACTCTAGTGTTTGATAGAGTCGGAGGAACGTGGGGGATGACTGTGGACTTTCTCCAACGTTCCGGACGCTCCTGCAGAACATCCGCGATCATTACAGTAGGTTTCAAGCGCAAAAAGGAACATAGTCTGGAATGCCCATGATGACCCATTATAGCTAAACAGCAGCACTAGATATGGGATACCCTTATTAATGGTATGTGGCATCAAACCACACACCCAGCAATTTGTCGTATTCATAACTAGTTGGTGCTGGTGCAGGAGTTGAATAAACGAATTGTTTACGAACTCAGCACGTCTAGCTTGTTCGTGTTCAGGCAGAGGGTGGAAAGAGTGTGAGGAAACAGTAGGAGGAGGTATGGGCTGTGTAGTGGGTGTAAACGGTACTTGAAAAGACAATAATACATAACCTACAGAAAACGTCATCATGCTAAATAGGACAAACAGACATAATATTACAAAACGTTTGCTATTCATTACTTTAGATATTCTGTTCTTAAAATTTATTTCCTCAGCGGGTCTCTTCATCTGGAAAAACTCCATCCTCTAATCGTGCTGTCCGCGGCGGATGAGTGTCTTCTGCTAAGGAGTACACCTGTCAGTCCAGGGAACGCCCTAAACCAACCAGACCGTTGACCTAATGTCTCTGGCTTGTACTCCAAAGTCTTGGCACCGCGACCCTACAATAAGAAAGTTTCTCAGATGGAAGAGAGAGTTGCACTACTCAAAAATATCAAAGAAGAAGAATTTTTATTTGTCCATAGTTCTCGGCCTCAAATTGTACCGACTTCTTGTAGGTACTGTTTGGTCTTGAAACAAGAGTTCAGGCTCTGTAGTGTCCAATTGAATTGACGGTGGCACAGTTTCTTGCAAGATGTCATCGCTTTCCTTCTCAGAAAGCGTTCCTTTTACTCGTGCATCACTAAACGGCAGAAAACGGGGCACATTCTCAGTCTCTGAGTCAGCGATCCCTTCCTGGACCCACTGGTCGTAAGGCAAAGGGACCCTATTGCAGTGGATGCCGTGTATCCAGTTCTTTTTCCCCTTCACTCGAACAGCTGATCTCGTCGAGAGAAGGATGAGATGGGGGCCGGTCCAGCGGGGCTCATCATTTGTTGTCCGCTGACATTTTTTTACCAGCACCCATGATCCAGGATTGATGGGGTGTCCCGGAGCTTCAGAGACCTGAGGCAGTGTATCATGCACCTGTTGGTGTAAAACACGCAATTTAGCCGTCAATTCATACAAATAATCAAGCAGTACTGGATGTTCGATCTCACTGAATTTTGTCGGCCTTGGCACTCCCCATATATTGGCCGGGCGGCCAAACACGATTTCGTAGGGGCTAAGTCCCACTCGTGAATGCACAGTCATTCTTGTTGATAGGAGTGCTAAGGGCAGAGCGTCAGGCCATTTAAGACCAGAACTCGCTTGGATCTTGGCTAATTTGAGCTTCAATGTGTCATTATAGCATTCTACTAGTCTAGCTGATTGGGGGTGATTTGCAGCGTGGAATTTCTGCCTTATGCCTAGTCCCTCACATACATTCTTCATCACTCGTCCCACAAATTCACTCCCATTATCACTCCATACCATTCTTGGCATTCCAAACCTAGGGAAAAATTCCTTGACAAGGGCTTTAGCTGTCGATAAGGCAGTATTGTCTTTTAGGGGATATGCTTCTATCCATCTTGAAAAAGCGCAGACAACAACAAGTACATATTTCAAATTATTGCACCTTTCCATGTGGATGAAATCTAGCTGCAAAACCTCAAAAGGATACGTTGGAGGCGCAAAATGACCAGCTGGAGTTGGGGTTCCCTTACCAGGATTGTATTTCAAACATACCATGCAATTTTTGACCACATTCTCTGCACACTTGGGAATTCCAGCATTCTGCCATACTGGAGCCAACAACTTACAAATCCCTTTCACACTGATATGCGCCATTCCATGTGCCATCGTGACCACTGGAAGCACATATGCATCAGGTAACAACCATCGCCGGTGCTCTGACAAATCAATCCAACAACCATTTTCATCCAATTTTCCCTTACTTTCTCTCCACATGCTCAATTCTTTCTCTGTGGCTTCAGCTTGAAGGGACTTCACGCTCTCTATCGTGTCTTCATACATTCGATTCGTCACATCTTTTGCTGTTTCTTTTGCGATTTCGTCAGCAAACGCATTAACACGACCAATATCATCAACAATCTTCTTGTGTGCACTGCCTTTCACAATCGCGACTTGTAACGGTAAGGTCAGTGATTCAAGGAGATCATTCACCAACTGACCATTCTGAATCTTAGTTCCATGTGAAGTCAGGAACCCACGTTCTTTCCACAAGCGCCCAAAACTATGGGCCACGCCAAAGGCGAACTGACTGTCAGTATATATGTTCACTTTCATTCCTTTCGACAACACGCATGCTCTTGTAAGTGCAATTAATTCTGCTGCTTGAGCCGAATTATGTGGTATACGTGCAGTTTCAACAATCGTGTGCAAAGTCGTGACAGCATATGCAGCAGTCGTATCACCATTCGGAAGCTTGAAGCACGAACCATCCACCCATAAAGTACCATCGCACTCAACCAGGGGAGTATCTTTAAGATCCACTCTTCCTTTTGTTTCTTCTTCTGTTCTGAACAGACAATCATGCTGTTCAATCTCATCTGTGTCTGCTGAAATCGGTAATAATGTAGCTGGATTCAACGTGTTGCACCTCTTTATGTGCACATGACTCGCTAACAGTGTTAATTCATAACCTGACAATCGAGCACTAGTTAAGTGCTGTGTCTTGGTCCTGTTTAATAACGTGTCCACTGCGTGTGGAACCATCACAATCAACGTGTTGTTCATTACTAACCCAGCAGACTGTCGAATAGATACAGCTGCTGCCGCTGTGGCTCTCAAGCAACTTGGCAATGCCTTAGCTACCGGATCCAAAATCGACGAAAAATACGCGCATGGACGCTGTTTGTCTCCAAAAGACTGGGTCAGCACCGACAACGCACAACCTTCTTTCTCGTGAACATACAATGTAAAAGGTTTACTGTAGTCGGGGGTACCCAACACAGGAGCTGAACATAATGCATTACGCAATTCTGAAAAACTTTCCTGGCACTCTTCAGACCATGGGACGGGATTCGGTGTATCTTTGCATGTTAATGCTATCCATAGTTCTTGCCAGCAAAGAAAAACTCGGGATCCACTGCCTACAGTAGGAAGTAATACCCAAGAAAGCACGCACTTCTCTCTGTGTTCTTGGCACGCTCAATTGTGCAATGGCCTGAATTCTTTCTGGGGTCAGTTTCCTTCCCTCTTTCGACAAGAGATGACCTAAGTAGGTTACTTCTTGTCGACAATATTGTAGTTTTGAGAGAGACACTTTGTGATGACAGGCAAACAAATGACGCAACAATGACAATGTAGCTTCTTTACAAATGTCCTCAGTATCCGCGGCGATTAGTAAATCGTCCACATACTGAATAAGGGTAGCACCACTAGGTAAGACAATTGTATCAAGCTGCGCCTTTAAAGCCTGACTGTATATTGATGGACTTTCACAGTAGCCCTGCGGAGCGCGTTTGAAGCGGAAGCTGCGACTTCCTAAACTAAAACCAAAAATATCCCTGCTTTCCTCTGCAATCGGAATGCTAAAGAAAGCATTCTTTAAATCAATCACTGAGAAGCAGGCAGTGGAAGCTGGGATCATAGTTAACAAGGCAGTTATATCAGGGACAACTGGAAACTGTGGCACAACTATCTTATTGACCTCTCTAAGATCGATCACAAATCTGTAAACAGGTGGCTGAGAAGGGTCAGTACGTTTTAAAACAGGCAGAACCGGACTATTGCAAACGTTGCCTCTTGTCTCTTCGATTACATCCTTTTCAATCAAGTCATAGATGATCGCTAACAACGCTTTCTCACCTTCATTAGAGATCTTGTACTGGGGAATGCGTGGCAATTTAACATTGACTTTCAGAGTGACCACATGTGGCGGTATTTCCAAGAGACCCACATCGTTAGGACCAGTAGCCCAAAGGACATCCGGAAGAGACGACAATTCAGCTGGCAGTTTATTCTTTGACAAATACATTGGAGAAGTCACTTCCCTATCCAGTGTAAGTTGTACTCCCGAGGGGGAACAATATAATGTTGCATGTAATCTCTTTAACAAATCCAATCCTAACAGATTTTCGCCACATCCTGTCGTTAGGATAAGGGGTGCTTTCAGCTCACAAGGCCCAACAGAAAGGGGCATAGGACTAGAGATCGGGTTCCTAACCGGGGCGCCAGAAAAACCTACTGAAACATTCATTTCGCCAGACAAAGGCGCGCCAGGGAGTTTTGAGTGCATAATTGAACTCTTTGCAGCACCAGTATCCAACAGAAAAGGCTCTGACACACCCGCTGTATTCACCTTAACATAAGGTCCACTCTGATCCACTGGCACTGAAACAACTCCCTCTCTTTGTCTACGGCTGTCCTAGTAATCATTACCTTCCGCATTTCCATCTTCTGCATAATAGTCGTTATTATAGTACTGAGCTGTCCCACCAGTTACATTGGCCTGCTGATCAAAACTGTTCATCGTATTTTGAGGCGGAAGAGGACGCGCGTTCTGGGGAACATTCCCATGCCCTCTACCCCTAGGAGCTTGCTGACCACCTCTACCTCTCGCGCCATAAGCATTATTCGTGCGCTGCAACAATATAGGACAACTATACTTAAAATGACCTTCTTGTTTGCAATACGAACACTGATTGGGCCCACAGAAACACGCGGTTGGGAATACCCGAACCTTTGCATGTTACTCTGAAACTGTTGGGGTTGTTGATAGTTACTCTGATTTTGCTGATAGTTATTCTGATCTCCACGTGGCGGGTAAGCCTGCTGTACAAGAACCTTCGTCTTTAATTCTTTTGTTTTCTTGTCTGCTCTATCCTTTTCATCTTTATCCCTATTTTCATAATACTGTGCAGTAGCCAGTATTTGCGCTGATGAAGAAATAGCCCAAGAACTCTCTGAATCTTTTAATTTCTTACACAACTCGGGGAGCAAATTATGCACAAATTTATCAACAAATAACCGTTGACCACCTTCCGTACTCATGTCTTGACCACTGTGGTCGATAAATGTTTCTTCAAACCTGGTAAAGAAATCAGACACTGGTTCGTCTTTCTTTTGTTTGCATGCGGATAATTTATCCCAAATTCACACGCATCGCCGGCATTAAAGTCTTCATGTAGGTAATAATTCTACCAGGGAGCTCTGCTATTAAGGGCTCAGGTTTCGCACCACCAACTTGTCTAGTGTCTGTAGCAATGATATTAGCCCATGTGCCCCCTAGTTCTGCAGCATGATCTGTATTACGAATCAATCCCCACAAAGGCTGCAGAACAACATTCCCGAACAACATATCGATGTCAGCTAAATTCATGACACACGATTCTGCGGTTTGTGATAACTCCTTATAATATCCTGCAGGGTTTTTACGGGGTTCAGGCAATGCCTGCTTAAGCGCTATCACTTCACCTCGCTTCCATGGCACGTGTACCCAAACACGCTGAAAATGTGGCAGAACAGGCGGATTAGCATTTGCATCACCAGGTCTCCAAACTGGAGGAACCTCACACATCGGATATTGGCGTGCTTTTACCTTTTTCCCTACAGGGAACTCCTGTTTGAACAAAGACTGATGACAATCCCCATTCCTGAAGGACAACAATGTCGCAACTGCTCTATCAACATCGCGTCCCACAATCGTGCCTTTCTCAAAATTGAACCGTACATGACACAACTCCTGCGGGCTTGAATCTAGACCATGATCTTCCAATTACTCACAGAATAATTCACACATTTTCTCGAAAACGTATCTCTGTTTTCGTGCTTCCCACTGATGAAAAACATTTACAACAGATTCCACATCATATCTTGAAGGAAAAACAACCCATCTATGTGCCATGCGGTCTAATACTTCTTTCTCTTCAGAATCTGGCAGCTGACTACACAACTGCGTACGTTGTGAACCAGGGGTCGTACTAGATGACCCGAAGAGAGGTGACATAACACTAGTGACCGCACTAGCTATTCGTTGTCGTGTAGAAGGAGAGGTTGAGGCAAGAACAGGGGGAAAGACAGAGGGAAGAAAAACGGGTGCAGATACAGGTACAGGGGTCGTATCGGGAAGAGCGCCGAGGGAGGCAGCTGATGTACTAAGTAAAGTCGCAGGGAGCGCAGAAGAGATAGGCAGTGAAACCGACGGCCCTTGAGAGGGCTGAGTCGTAGGCATAGGAGCCGGCTGAGGGGGAGCTGGCGGCTGCGGGAAGGCTTGTGGCAAATTAACCAGAGGCTGTACATTTAAAAGCTGCGGAGGTGCTGCAGCACTCTGCACATACGGGGGTGGTGAACTCAGCAAATGTGACATTAGGGGATCTTTCTCCTTTTCTTTTGACGCATCTTGCTGAAGGGGCGGCAAAGCTGGGTAGCATTTATCAATCACTAGTTTACGTTGCCTGTGCAGCTGCTCATTCATTTGTTCTTCTTCATTATCTTTAAACTGTAAGGCTGCTTGCATTATCGACATACCTTTCTCTCTTTTATTTTTCTTCGCTAGTTTACTTTCTTTCTGTTTGGCTTCCTTTCGCCATAGGCGGAAAGAATCAAACATCGCCGGCCGGGCTTTCTTTTTAAATAATTTAACTTCTAGGTTATCCAGGATTTCTGTGTCGAAACTACCATTTTGGGGCCATTTTAAAACACCATCCTTCCTGGTGTATCGGATCCATACTTCATTATACGCAATGGGGCCCACCCCATGTTTCACATAAAGCTCATACGTTGGAGTTCCAATTGGAGGAACCGGACACGAATCCTCTAATCGGGAGTCACTATTACAACCCAAACAAAACAAATTTCCAAATATACTAGAACCAGGCATCTTCGCGCACTAGTCTAGTTTCAAACTTCAAAGGATTATCGAATACGATAGTCTCGTGAATACACGAGTCCTTCGGCTTTGGCACTTGCAAATTCCAAATCAAAGCGATCCCGAAGGGATACCAAACCAAACTAAGGACTGGGAGACGCTCCACTTATACTTATCTGAGGTATCGATGACGTCACCAGAAGACTCGTTAATTCATTTCGCTCTACCAAATCATCAAGGGTCCAAAACAGGGTGATAGTCAGGGCAGCAGTCCTTTGTAGCCGTCGGGACGCGGAGATCCTCGCAGTAAAGACTTTCGGACCACGTCGACATGCAGGGGTCGATGAGGTGGCGGCCTTCCTCCAGAATTTTCACACAAGGCTCCTCACGAACCTCTGGCTTGGACCGATACCGCTGAAATCGCCCCGAGTTGGGCGCCAACTGAAGTACTGGGTTTTTCAGAACCAACCCAGCGGTGCCAGGGGACACACCCGAAGACTTCGAGTTCTTCGTGTTTCGGACCACAGAAACACAGAGTCTTCTAGGTGAAGTCAAAGATCGTATTTATTGGCTGCAGACCAATCACAGGTATCCGAGAAGTACAACACGATGTATGTTCTCAGGAGACTGCCCCTAACCAAAAACCAGTCTTTTCTTATATACAGAATATCATGCTCTGGGCAACACCGCCCCTATTTTACAAGTGGTCGTTCACATATTTTCGCTTCAAAGAAAGAGCATAGTCATGATGATAATCCCACATTTCAGCTCGGTCGGCACATAATTATTTACCCAGCGAGGCTCAGAACGCTCATCAGATATCAGCAGACCCCAATAAAACGGACACCTCCCACTCGTAAAACAAGCCATAAAGTAGGAAACAGAGTCAGGTGTGAAAGGGATTTGTCAGGAGTCGCGTGGGATACACGACTTTATGATGTGCTGGGCCCTGATGCTAATCCCATAAGGCCGCAGTAAAGGGAACCGGCCGGGCAGGACTGACCCCGGGCAGCGGAGTCAGTTTGCATAGGTCACACAGAAGTCAAGGAAAGATTGCGTGTCCTTTAGGCCTAGGCATGGCCTCAATGCGCAGCCTATGTGAGGGCAACCACAAAATGGTTACCCTTTTAAAATGGAACCCGAGGGTCCGACGTGTAGCATCGTGTACGCGGTGAATTCATCGGTGAAACATGACGAAAACACGCATACATACCGCATTAGTCATTTGCGGTTCGCTGATACCAAAATCGGCAGGGTAGGTCCATGCTACCGACATGGTTCCGAAATTTACAGTACCACACCTCTTGGTGTTAGGACGTGTTTTATAAGTTTTAGAGTAATGGCTCTCCTTAAGTTTGGAGAGATGTATATAACACCCTCATCGGTTTCATTTAAACCTGTAAAATTAAAAGTTGTTACGACTGGGTCAGCCGTAGCTACATCGTTCTTGGTGTTAGTATCCCCGTTCAGGGATATTGTTTTTAAAAAATGTAGAACAAGTTTCAAGGAAACAAAGATAAGATGCACAATATTTTGGAACACTGTATCCTTCACCGTTGAACAAACCAAACAGCTAATATATAGGTTTTTTGTCCGATTCAGCTTTGGTGGATACGTAACCCTACCCACTCCAGACTTCTTATGGAGTATGTGAGTAAGGGTCTCTGAGAAAAGCACGACTGAGTTACTCAGTATCTAGCGTTAAATTAGTGCCTTACCAAACATTGGGCGCCGTGTAGTGTAGTTCCTATTTCAATAATAAGCTCTGCGCGTTGGAATAATATACCCTATAAGTTTGGCATAGGACTGAGGTCAGTATGCCCCTATCGTTTACATTAAACTTAATTATTTTGTGCCAGCTAACTCAGAGGCCACTAGAAACTCCTTGTAAACAAGAAGGGAGTAGTTTCTGGCAACCGCATAACCATGACAACTTTGTTTCCCTTTAGAATCGGAACACTCTCAGAATTGTGGAAACAACAGATAACAGTTTCACTCAGCTAATCGTGCATGCTTAGTTTCTTCAGAGTTACACAGAAAGAATAGATGGGCGTTTCAATAAAAGGATTTATTGAACAGTCTTGTTTCTCATGTAAGAGATATGAGCTGTTACAATCATAAGACAGTATGCGAGATAGATCATGTCCAGCGTAAGCAGTACTCTAACTAGTTCTACCCCAGTGTACCTAACCTAAGTGTAGTACAATGTAAGAAGTAGGTTATGTATTCCAGAGTATGGTAGGACATAGTATGGTATGCTATAGTCTGGTATGTCAAGTCTGGTATGTCAAATCTGGTATGCCAAGTCTGGTATGCCAAGAGTCCCTCTAGGTTCTAGTCAGCTCCATACCTTGAGAATGAGAGAGGAGGGAATCCCTTTCCAGGTCTCGAACTCTAACACCCCGCAAAGGGAGTCAGAACACTGGAAGCTGGATTCTCTGCGAGCAGGGATGACAGCGTCTCTTATCAGTGCGTCAGGCCAGGACGTGGGCTCATCTAAAGTCGAGGTGTCCTCCTACTTGCTTGGGCACGGGAAGGTATATTTATACCTGGTAGGTGCCTTGGAATGTTAGCATTGACGTAAAGTCGGGCAAAGGAAGACGTCAGGAATGAACCCTTAACGAATAGCGGTTCATGCATAATAAATGAGTTCTTGGAGAAATCAATAATCCTATGCTAGGGGAACTCCCAAGAGCTTAAGGGTCTGGTTTCTAAGAACTCCTTGTGACGTTGTGGTGGATGGATGTAAGTGACCATGCCTGTGTTTGGATAGCATGGCTAATGCCTAAATAAGGACTGGAATCTTATGCCTATATAAGGGCAATGCGAATTGTGCCTATATAAGGACATGTTTCAGGAAAACCTATATACGGACACCTAAAGCGGAATACAACACTAGGAGGGTGGAATCATACCTTCTAAACCAGTTACTGGTGTGGAGGTATGATTCCAAGGTGTTTGACACCAAACACGACATGTTTCCATGCAGCCGTTTTAAAGTTAGCATTTACCGCAAGGTTATAATGCACTTAAGAGTATATGGTTGGCTGCATCACAAACAACCCCGGAATAGAGGTTCCGAAGGCTGCAGAGGGGTTCGGCTCATGCAGGTGCACCCTCTCACATAAAACCCAGCACCCTGCCTTCAGGATTGATAAGGCCTGCCATAGGGGTGACTGATAGGTTTATATGTGCAGTGATATGGAGTAGATATAGTGAACCTATATCTAAGTAAGGGGTGCATGCACCACCTTCCACAGGCTACTGTAGCAGACCTGTTGTGTCATTTTAAATGGTCTCCAAGGGGTGGCATAATACATTTTGCAGCCCCTGAGAGGTCTCTGGGGTACCTATGCCCTGGGTATATAGTATACCATATACTAGGGACTTATAAGGGTACCCCAGAATCCAATCTGGAGTGTATCTAAAGTACATGCCATCAATTTAGAGGAGAAAGCAGCTAGGTTGGGGTCCTGGATAGCAGGATCTAAGCCAGACTAAGTCGAAAACAGTGAAACATCAGCAAAAAGCGGGGGTAACTATAAGAAGCAGATCCTACTCTCCTACAGCGTCCCCCAAGAATCAGCAATTAGTCCCATATTGTTCAACATCTATATGAGTCCACTGATTTCAGTCATTAAATCATATAAAGTCAATCTGGTGAACTATACGGACGACACACAACTTATCCTGTCACTGGAGGGGAGTCAATCAATATCACTCAACAGTTTCCACGAGTGCTTTCAAAAGACTGCAAGATGGCTTAAAGATAACTCCCTGCAGTTCAACGCCGATCAAACAAGGATTCTGTTCTGTTTGGCAAAGAAAGTTCCTCTCTTTCTCCTGACCATCTTCTGGCCTATCCCTATCAATCTGGGGATAGTATTTGATAACAAACTAAGTCTAGAAACCCAAGTGAATAAAAATGGTTGAGACCCATTGGGACCTGTTTTTCCCTTATCAGAGCACTATGAAAAATACTTCCAATGCTACCTATTTCAGCCAGAGCACTAATAGTTAATCGTGTGATCCTGAGTCGATTGGATTATTGTAATGCTCTGCTACTAGGTGATTATGATTAAGAGACTTCAGAGAATCCAGACAATAGCTGAAAAACTAGCTCTAAAGAGATCAAGTAGATCACCAGCTTCCTTGTCTCTAAAAGAGCTTCACTGGGTTCCAATGGCATAGAGGATACAGTTTAAATCGTTCTGCATTGTATTTAGGACACTGCATGGACTCGGGCCCATGCCACTGCAGAGCAAATTTAAATGGTATGTTCGGACCAGAAACCTTCGTTCATCATCAGCCAACTTGGTAAGCAAGCACAGGTTTAGAACAACAAGATTTGGAGGAAGAGCATTTAGCTCTGCAGCAGCACGACTCTGGAATGAGGTTCCGTCTAATTTAAGACAGATAGAAGATCTTTTACAGTTTAGGAAGAGGCTTAAAACATGGCTATTTTCAAAGGAGTAACTCAGATCACCTGATAATACCCAGCAACTGACATCTTTATAGAAACATTTGCTAACCGCAGAACTAACCTAATTCAGCGCCAGGTTACTCTTGGGGTGATAGTGCGCTTTATAGGTTTGTATAATGTAACATAACCTAACATAACCAGACTGACTCCTACAAATGTTCTGCCATATCTGCTCAGATATAACTCATCTATTATGTTCAGTTGTGCCTGGCAAGGAGTGATGATACCTAATTACCTCAGACAAAATTATCGTTACTGCCTCCCAAAAGGTCCTCAATACTTGACAGCTCCATATTAGTGTACAGGGAAACCCCATCATCCTCCAAGAGACCCAGGCATGTTGGCAATGACTCCTGAACAATTTGCCAGAGTATCTCTTTAGTGTGGTAGATACTGTACCGATGTTTGAATTTAATTAACTAGTAGTGTACAGAAATTGCAGTCCCGGGGGGGGGGGGGGCACTAAGGCAGCCTCTTAGTTCTCATCTTAGAGTGGGCTAAAATCATTTGAGTCGCTGGTGTTTTGCAGATTTGCAATTTGCAATATATTTTTCTTGTGTATTGTAAACATGGTGAACTTTCCCTCCAATGAGCTAAACTGTAGAATTATCAGATATGGAATCAAAGTGTTTATTTAAATTCTGTGATTAAAAAGGTTGAAGAAATTCTTGATAATATTATTGTCCACGTCAGAGAGTGCTTTGCATTCACAAAGCACTGTCAGTGTGACACGATGCAATAGCTTTAGTTAGCTTTTTTATTTGAAATTAACTTATAGAAATGTTTTTAAGAAAACATAAGGCAGTTAAGAATTGTCATCACAAGACTCTTGAGACTGTCAGAGTCTGATCAATGTTTCTTTACTCTGAGTTAACAGCATTTTATGACTCAATGTTCTCTCAATGTATTGGTTATGATGTCAAAAAATAAGCCACTAAAAGTGATACTAGAATTCATCAAATAAACCGTTGAAAAGGTTATTCCCATTGATTAGAACTCAAAGGATATCTACAATTAGAAAACAAGGATGACTTTTATAACATGTTTATTGCTTGAGGATTATAAGATTGTAGGAACTTTTTCAGTCATGTTTCTGCTCACATCTTTTTCTGGTTGTTGAATTACCTACCTTTAAGTTTGTATTTTGTCTCCAACACATTACTCTTTTGGTAAAAATGTATATGCATCTATGACCAACTCAATTTATTTTTCTTTAAAGATTTTCTAGAACTCCACCAGTCCTTAAGACCTCAGAATAATACAGAAACTATTTCAAATACATAAGTTTACATTTTGAACTGGTAAACTGTGCCTGCCTATACATTTATTTTTGTTGTCACCTAAAATTAAATGCTTCTTTTAATTGGCTACTTCTCGTATCTGTAGCTATTTGCTGGGCCATGATGATTTCTGGAAACGAAACTATCATCAACTGATGGAGGAGAGAAAAAGACTGATATCCCTTACAAAAAGTAACAAGATTGTAAATGTGCAATTGTGTGAATGTGCACCTCTGTGAATGTTTAAATTCCCATGTGTACCTGTTTTATAGTGTTTGCGTACATGGTTTTTGAATTATGAAAAGGGACTACTATATCTTACTGCAGCATTATTGCTAATACTGTCTGAGCAAATTGGACATTTTTGATAAGTCTAAGGGCCTAATTTAGATCTCGGCGGATGGGTTACTCCCTCACAACATTGACAAATATACCTTCCACAAAATTATAAATCCCATTATATCCAATGGGATACATCACCATTGTGACGGAGTAACTCGTCAACCGAGATCTAAATTAGGCCCTAAGTTTGGGGACTTTTTAAATTTATGTGTAACTGTCACAACAAAGAGTACACTAGAATAGCAATGTGTACTGTTTTGCGCTATAGGAAACTGATATGTTCATCAAAGCAATATATATATTGTTTTAATGTCCTTTTTATTAAAAACAAATTAACACATAAAATAGCACATTACAGACAACATCATTTACTATACTGCAGTTGGCGACCCTCCACATCCAAGGCATATCCCCATCCGGGGTAGAAGATATCACAAGTCGTCAGACAGGTAAGCATTATTCAGTGTCCAAAATTGGTGGGCCTCTCGGCGGCTCACAAATTTCCCCCCTGTAAGTGTTCCATTTCTGCCATACTTGCGACCATTTGTTAGGGCAGCCTCTTGAGAGATATACAATCTTCTCTGTGAACATACAATGGTCCATGTCATTTTCCCAATGCTTCAGGGACGGTTTTTCTCTTGCTCCCTACATCTTTGCAATATTGTTTGTTTTTGACTATCATTCCCAATGACACCCATATCTTGTCTTTGACGTTTAGGTCTGTAGGACCCCAGATGTTTAAAAGACATAACTTAATATTGCAGTCAGTGGTTACCCCCATGACTTCTGTCATACAGTTCGTGACCCTTTCCCAGTACCTCTGGATTAATGGACACTCCCAGAGTGTGTGTATGAATGTACCATCCAGCCCACAGCCCCTGATGCAATCTGTGTTCTCCCTAAAGCCCATCTTCATCAATGTGGATCCCGAATAATATATCCTATGTAGTATTTTGAGTTGAACAAGCCTCAGCCTGGATGAGATTGCAGTTTCTCTTGGGGATGCAAACGCTTCTAGCCATTCCCTGTCATCCAACCCCGCTACGTTGTGGTCCCGGTGAGCACGGAGTCGGAGAAGGTTATCAGGGAAATTGTTTATTAGTTTTTTATATATAAAGGAGATTGCTTTCTCCGGAAGATGGCCATCTAGTATTCTGTCCTCTAGCGGTGGGGACTCTGGCTGGTTATCACCCTTGGGTATTACCGCTTGCAGGGCATGCCTGACCTGGAGGTATCTGTAGTGTTCTGAGGCAGATAGGCCATATTCGTCTCTTAACTGGTCAAAGGAGAGTACTCCCCCATCCCTCCACAGGTCCCCCACTGAAGATAAACCGATTAGGTCCCATCTTTCAAACCCTTTAGTGACCCTCATGTTCCCTAACTGGACTGAGTCCCAGAGTGGGGTAGCCAGTGTGATTTTGTCCTTCCACCCCAAACTCAGAGTGGCGTCCCTCCATACCTTGACCGAGTGATAGGTGGGCTCTGTCAGTGTTACTTTAGAAGGATTGGCATACAGCGCTCCCCTGTAACTTCCTCCCGGTAATAGCCATCTATCCATATTGAAGCTGGGGTCATTCTGTGGGCCGTATGTACAGTGATTAATGGCAGTGAGATGAGCTGCCCAGTAGTATCGTCTAATATCGGGGAGCGCATGCCTCCATCGTACCACCCCCTAGTGAGCTCAGTGACGAGTGCCTCTGCCCAGCTCAAATGGGGAGGACATCCGGTTGTTGACCACTACCTGAGCCATGGGGGCGGTATATAGGAGGTGCACCCGTCTCAGGAAACCAGAGCTGAATCCTAGTTTTTGCCATACCGCCAACATATATGACCATTCGATCATATCAAAGGCCATGGCCGCATCCAGTGAGGCCACCACCGCATCTTCCAGAATGGTGTTGGCCCTTGCTAGGACTCCATGAAGTCTCTGCAAGTTGAGAGAAGTGTTCCTGGCTAGCATAAAGCCTGATTGGTCAGGATGAACAATATTAGTAATCACTATCAAAAGACGGGTAGCGAGTACCTTAGCCAGGATCTTGGCCTCCGCGATTAAAAGAGATATCGGCCTTTAGAACGAACACAAGTGGTTCGGCTTACCCTGTTTGTGGATTACCACAATATTGGCCAGCCTCTGTGTGAGGATGTCGACGGCTCATCGGACCGGAAGCGGAATAATACGGGCTTGGGCGCCGAAAAACCACCTGAAGCACACAGCGGTCTAGTGGCGCTGGGGAGGCGCGGCGGCAGGACGTCATCAGAAGCGGACGAGGATAAGGGCGGAGACTCTGACCCTGGAAGCGGCGGCGGCGTGAGAGCGAGAGAACCCAGTGGAGGAGACGACGGAGGTTCGGAGACCCCGAAGAGAAGAGAGCGCGACCAGGCGGGAGAACAGCCCAGCGGAGGAGACGACGGAGGTTCGGAGACCCCTGGGGAAGCGTACACTGCGGACAAGCCCGGCGGCCCAGAGAAGGGAGAGGACGCCCCAGGTCCCAACGCCACGGCCCTGAGCAAGGGTTGTGGCCCAAGGCAAGTAGCACTGGAGGGGTCATTCTGGTGGGGGTGGTGGGGCGGTATGGGAAGCTAGAACACTTGTGGGTCTCCTCGCAAATTCCCCACACGATACCGTCACTCCCTTTCATCCCGTTCTCTTTACCCTACACAAACGCCTGGTGGTGGTGGCACAACAAACCCAGAGGGAAGCCCTACAAGGAGCCAGCCAGCCTACTACCTCTACTAACCAACAGGTCCAGGACACAGCCATATTAAGGCTCACTGATGCCATAGTAAACACCTGAGTACGTCCCAACGTCCCAGGAACAGTTCTTCAAAAATATCAGGAAGGGGAAGATCCGGATTATTTCTTTTTGAATTTTGAGCGGGTGGCGTCCACGGCTGCTTGGCCCCAAGAGAGGTGGGGTCAATACATTGCCCCGCTTCTCTCTGGGGAATTGCAAGCTGCCTATCAGGCAGCCAATCCGGCTGGGACTACGGCCTATGAAGATGTGAAGAAAGCAATACTCGAGAGATTAGGGTTCTATCAAGAACTCTACCGGAACAAGTTTAGAAAGGAGAAATGGTCCGTTGGAGACAATCCTCGGGCCTTGTACTACCGGATAAGAGACATTGGCAATAGATGGATAACACCACATACATCCACAATAGAGGAAGTAGTAGAAAAAGTCTATCTAGAACAGTTCCTGGACGTCCTTCCACCTAGCACACGATCAAGGGTAAAGCAACACCCAAATCTCAATCCCACATCAGCGGTGGAGATTGCCTGTGCCTTTCACAGAGCTCCGGACTTTAAGGCTGGTATCACACGGTCACAGTCACACCCATCCACGAGAACCTCCATAAGACCAGAAAGCAAGCCTCTGATACCACCCCGCCCAGTCCCTAGGCCACTCCTCTCTCCGTCAGGTGCCAGCGGACAGGGCCCACAATGTTTTCAGCTGTGCTGAATGAGGCCATATAGCTAGGCAATGTCCTCACCGTGCCCCTCCTGTAGAACCTATGGAGGTGGGTTATACCCGAGGTAGGATCTTCTTAACAGGGAAGGGTTCCCATCAGTACAAAAAGGAGTTGTTTCTTAATGGCAAGAAAAGGCACGCACTATTAGACACTGGGTGTCACGTTACAGTAGTGGATGAATCCCTAATCGACTCTCCCCAGATTAGTGACACAGAACAAGTGAGGGTGACATGTGTGCATGGGGACACCAAAACATACCCTGTGGAGGAAGTCCTGCTAGATGTAGACAACGACCCCCACCTATGAAAGGTGGGTGTGATCCCCTCCTTGCCGGAAGCAGTCATTATAGGGACTGATCACCCCAGAGACATACATGGAAGGAACAAAACATAATGCCTGGGCCTGGTTAGATGAAGCCCCTTTTAGCGGGATTGAGATAGAAAAAACAGACACTAGAGTCAAGAAAAGTAGACAAGAAAAACGAAGGGAGAGAAGGGACTAATTCTATGCACAGCTGTCATGTCCTGTATTTCCTCTTTCCCTTTCAGACACGGATGGAACAAGACCCAGTAGCTTCCGTACAGCCCAACGGGAGGATAGTTCACTCACCCACGCCTGGGAGAAGGTCCACGAACAACCCCGGGATCAGTTAGGACCTTATTTGTTGGTGAAAAGAGGGTTACTGTATTGAACTGTAAAGGGGGATCCACAGGCCAAAGTCCAGTTAATTGTGCCTTCCTCCTTTCGGGAACATTTGCTCCTGTTAGCCCATAACAAAGTAGGGGGTGGACACTAGGGCAAGGATGAATCTCCTGGAGAAGTTCTATTGGCCGGGTGTGTGCAGGGACGTAGCAAAACACTGCACTGCTTGCGTACGGTGTCAATACACAAATCCCGGGGTTGTCACGAAGGCCCCACTACAACCTTTGCCTATCATTGATTTCCCCTTTAAATGGGTCAGAATGAACCTAGTAGGTCCCCTGACTCCCTCAGCCAGGGGTCATCGCTACATCCTAGTCATAGTAGATTATGACAGCCGTTACCCCGAGGCCTTTCCTTTGTCAAGCATGACCACTCCAGCTGTAGCACAAGCCATGATCACCCTGTTTTCTAGAGTGGGTTTCCCGTCCGAGATCCTAACGGACCAAGGGACCCCTTTTATGTCCCGTCTGATGGTGCAGATATGTGCGATATTGGGGATAGACAAGATCAGAACCTCGGTCTATCACCCCCAGACCGATGGCCTTGTGGAGCACTATAACAAAACGAATAAAACCCTGCTCTGCAAGGTCATCTCAGACACTGGGAGGGATTGGGACCTAAAACTACCCCTGGTCCTCTTCGCTCTACGGACACACGAACAGAGGTCCACTGGGATTTCCCCTTTTGAGCTGCTGTTTGGGCGGAAGCCAAGAACCCTACTGGAAATGGCGGTCGAACAGTGGGATGAAGAAGACGAGGAGGGAATACCCCTGTTAAAATATGCCTTTGACCTTAAATCTTCCCTAACACAGCTGTGGGGAATAGTACACGACAACATGAAAGCGGCACAGAAGACGCAGAAAAAATATTATGATCATAACAGCTGTCTGAGAGTATTCCAACCAGGTAAGAAAGTCCTTCTATTACTCCCTTCTACTGAAGATAAACTGCTGATGAAATGGCAAGGGCCGTATGTGTTAGAGAAAAGGGTGACACTAGTCACCTATAGCGTGTTACTGCGCCACCGCATTGGGGGCAAACAAATCTATCATGTGAATCTGTTAAAAAAAATGGGAGGAATCCCAGTCCTCCCTAGTGGTGAGAACCCCTGCCTACCTTGCCTGTACCTCCAAGCCATTAGAAATACCTCTCCTGTCAGCCCCAGACTCCATAGACCAGCCCGTACCAACTGGGGAGGTGTTATCGTCCACACAAAAGATCCAGTTAGGGGCTTTAATGAAAACCTTTCCTGGCCTATTTTCCACCAGCCCCAGGTTAACCACCTTGGTTCAACATGAGATAGCATCCCTTGAAGCAAAAGTGATAAAACAAAAACCGTATTCTATCCCGGCATCCCGCAGGGAAGCGGTGGAAAAAGAAGTATCCGACATGCTCCAGACAGGAATAATCAAACCATCCCAGAGTAACTGGTGCTCCCCGATAGTGATCGTGCCTAAACCGGACGGTAGTCTGCGTTTTTGTATCGACTTCAGGCAAGTGAATGCCATACCCAAATTCGATACATATCCCATGCCCAGAATAGACGAGATGGTCGAACGTTTGGGCAAAGCCAGGTACATGTCAACACTTGATTTAACAAAAGGGTACTGGCAGATTCCATTGACTTCCAGCTCTAAAGAGAAACAGCATTTGCAACACCCTCAGGCCTTTACCAATTCAAGGTGCTTCCTTTTGGATTGCATGGGGCACCAGTAACATTTCAGAGATTGATGGATCATGTACTAAAACCTCACCAAGACTACACTGCAGCGTACCTTGATGACATTGTTGTTTTTAGCCAGACCTGGGAGGGACACCTAGCACATTTAGAATCCATTTTTTTAGCATTGCGGTCACCTGGCCTTACCATCAACCCAAAGAAATCTCTATTGGGGACAAACACAATACAGTATTTGGGTTATACTATTCAGGAAGGACATATCAAGCCCCAGATAAGTAAGATAGAGGCCATCAAAACTATCCCTAGGCCCACAACAAAACAAGAGATCCGTTCATTCCTGGGTTTTATCGGGTACTATCGGAGATTAATACCTAGCTTTTCTTCCATAGCCAGTCCTCTAACAGATCTCCTGTCTAAAACACATTCCACACGCATACACACCTGGACCCCAGCTCATGAGGACACTTTAGGGCCCTAAAGCATGCTATATGTACAGCCCCGGTGCTGCGTTGTCCCGACTTTGACCGAACATTTGTCCTTTAAACTGATGCTTCTGGCCACGGTCTAGGCGCTGTACTGTTTCAACCTGATTCCTGCGATGAACTGAAACCCCTGTTGTGCATCAGCAGAAAATTATCACCGAGAAACAAACTACTCGACAATAAAGAAAGAGTGTTTGGCCATTAAATGGGGTATAGAGTTCCTACAGTATTATCTATTGGGAAGAAAATTCCTTGTCCTTACAGATCATGCACCCCTGACATGGCTTGCGAAGAATAAAGACACAAATACCCGCATCCTTAGATGGTTTCTCGCCTTACAACCTTTTTCGTTTCAGACCATACATGTCCCAGGCGTGAAGCAGATCAGTGCTGATTATTTGTCCCGGTACCCGTCTTCTGAATGGCCCCACCATCCATTTCTAAGGGGGGAGATGTGTGAGGATGTCGACAGCTCATAGGACCGGAACCGGAATAATACGGGCTTGGACGCCGAAAAAACCCCGGAAGCACACAGCGTTCTAGTGGCGCTGGGGAGGCTCGGCGGCAGGACGTCATCAGAAGCGGACGAGGATAGGGGCGGAGACTCTGACCCTGGAGGCGGCGGCAGCGTGAGAGCGAGAGAACCCAGCGGAGGAGACGACGGAGGTTCGGAGACCCCGAAGAGAAGAGAGCGGACCTGGCGGGAGAACAGCCCAGCGGAGGAGACGACGGAGGTTCGGAGACCCCTGGGGAAGCGTACACTGCAGACAAGCCCGGCAGCCATGAGAAGGGAGAGGACGCCCCGGGTC
Source organism: Triturus cristatus (assembly GCF_964204655.1). Lineage (NCBI taxonomy): Eukaryota > Metazoa > Chordata > Amphibia > Caudata > Salamandridae > Triturus > Triturus cristatus. Next base: position 1,057,949,688 of record NC_140589.1, read on the forward strand.
CCAACGCCACGGCCCTGAGCAAGGGTCGTGGCCCAAGGCAAGTAGCACTGAAGGAGTCATTCTGGTGGGGGTGGTGGGGCGGCACGGGAAGCTAGAACACTTGTGGGTCTCCTCGCAAATTCCCCACACAATACCTTCACTCCCCTTTCATCCCGTTCCCTTTACCCTACACAAACGCCTGGTGGTGGTGGCACAACAAACCCAGAACAGGACAACTGTGGGCTAATCCCGATATTTGTTCCTCCTTTTCCCTTCTTTTGGAGCACCCGGGAGAAAGCACGGCCCACGGATATACTGAACCAAGGACCTTCAGACAGCCCGGAGGAGGGAGAAGACGATCCCCAGCTATTCTTTAGCCTTTGTGTTTCCTTTTACCTAAATCCATTTCTGTTGTTACCTTGTAAAAGCCATCCGATCTATGGGACTACTAAAACATACCTACAAAAGACATCCCCAGAATAAAAGAAAGTCTTTGAAAACCCTATACTGCGTGCGTCCCGTATTCACCCACACCCGCCGGGCCCTCGAGCCGCCTACACTCTGGTTCAATGGGAGCAGTCCAGAATCCAAAATGCCTTTGTACATTCTAACTAGAAATGGTGTGATTTTACTTGTGGTCAGCTTGTAGAGTTCGACCAGCAAACTGTTCGGACCGGAGGCTTTCCCCCATGCATATCGTGGATAGCTTTTTCCACTTCTCCAGCCTCCAGTTCTCTATCCAGGTCCATTCGCTCCTCGTCGGAAAGCCTAGGGAGGGGGATGTTTTGGAGCATAGAGAGTGAATCGGGTTCAGTGTACTTTGTTCAGGAGGTGTATATGTCTTTATAATAATCGGCAAACTTATTGGGGTTGGAGGTCAAGCCCCCGGTTTTAGTGGCGAGCTCCACCACTATGCGACTCGTCTGGTCCCTAAGGTCGAGCCACACAAGTAGTTTGCCTGCTTTATCACCCAACTCGTAAATTCTACACTGTGTGGCTCTCTGCTGTGTTTTGGCCTCATCCCTGGACACAGCCCAAAACTCGTTCTGCTTGAGTAGCCATTCATGTCTTTTCTGCTCTGAATCAGTTTCCTGAAGATTATTTTCTATCATTAATATATGCATTTCCAACCGGTCCAGATCCTCATGTTTCTCTCTCTTGGAGGTGGCAATTTGGGATACGGCTGTCCTTCGTATAACTGTTTTATAGGCATCCCACAGCACCACTGCCGAATCTACTGAGTTTTCATTTTCATGAAAGTAGTGCTCCGTGTCGCTGACAATTCTCTAGCGTATATAGGGAACCTTTAAATACCAGGGGTTGATTGGGGCTGTCCTTCCTACCGACGATTCCCCCACTTCTACCTGAGCCCATATGGGTGCGTGGTCCGAGATACCTTGGGCTAAGTGAGTAATTTCTCTAATATAGCCCAGCTGATCTGCAGGTGTGATTATGTAGTTAACGCGGGACTGTGTTATGTGGGCCCTTGAGTAAAACGTATATTGTCACTCCATGGGATGAAATGCATGCAAGGCCCAGCGCAGTCAGGAAATTGTTAACCCATGTACGCGTTGTTTGTAATGTCTTGGGCGGCCATCTATCTGAGCTATCCGGCACTATGGAAGTGAAATCTCCTCCAATAAAGAGTGTCCCTTCTGGTAGTGTGAGCAAGAACTCGCCCAGAGCTTTGAAGGCCGGACCCTGTAGTCCAGGAGGGATGTACACGACACAAGGTTAAGTGTGAACCCTTCATCGTGCCAATATTTGTAATATCTAGGATAACGTTGTATTGACCTACTCTGGAAGGGAATTAAGGCCAGACATATTTTAGAAGCTAAAGCTACATCTAATAAAGCAGAAATAGACAAATCAAGAAAACATAAAAAAAAGTATTCAAATTTGTGTAAGAAACCACTCATTCTTCTCCTACAACAATCACACACATCTCCAAAGAAAACTGAGTGTTCTCTTCCTTGATTGGTAAAGTGGAAAACGATATACTTTCCCTCACCCACAAGTCAACAGACCAAAACCACAATACAATAGCTCAGAAAGCTAAGATGTGCTGATCCTCATAGAAAGAATAGGCCTTTACAGAACTAAATAATTCCACTGCAAAGACCAGACCATCTCCCAATCTTTTAACAAATCCTCTCATTTCTCCTAAAGGAACTTAGTTGGTTGATCACACCGTACTAGATAAATCTCACTGTCTTATTTGACGGTACCCAACTGCTTAAAATAGAACAGGTCACACAGATACTTAAATAAAGCAATTGGTGGATTTAGATACCCTAAATCATTTCCACCCTGTCTCTTTTTTCTTGATAATATATTTTTAAGTTGAATAAAATCAGATTCAATATACACATATATGTAACATGTGAAGCAGGATGGAGTTACAATAAAGGTGTATCGACATTGTGCAAAAAAGCAAAATAAGAAAGAAAGATCCTCCCTATTGCAGATCAGTATATGACCTACATATAGTCACAAATATTTACCATATGTTAATCTCAACCTAAATCTGCAATAACATACGTAAGGAGAAATTACTACCACTGGATATCTGCACAGTATAGGGAAACAAGAACAACATAAAAAGAAAACATATTTAGAAAAGTAAAAAAAAAGGGGTGGGGGGAACGTCCCGACATCTGTAATCGTTTAAGCGCAGATATCATTAAAAGATACTAGATCCCTTATTTGTGTTCTAAGTCTATTTTAAAAAAAATACATCCCTCTTCATTGCAAAGAAGAGGCATTTCCAAAATCTAGCTATCCACTTTAAGAGCCACATAATTAGGACATGAATGATCCACAAAGTTTGACCACACAAAATGTGTTGCTGGTAGGCAAATAAAGCAATAAGATCATTCACTGGAGATCTATCTTACAACATACACAGGCTTAACTCCACACAGACCAATATATCCTTCCAAAAGTGGACTACTGACATAAGATGTGAGATTAAGTAGGAGAAGCACGGCTACAATTCCACAAATTGTCCAAGTCTAATAAACATAGACTTATGATAATAATGAATGGCCAATATAGCCTAACATAATTCTTTGGTATGTGTATTTTAGTCTCAGATGAACTTTGGAGGCAGCTATCTCTTTTTATATGTTTGACCATACTTAATTACAACTTGTTAACCCTATCTCTCCAACCATTTATTTGTTTTTCAAACTTATTATCAGTAGATAAAACCCCATGAAGTAATTTATATGAAACTAACAGGTTTGACTGCACTATGTACAACAGAAAATGTATATCAGGAATTCCTCCAGCAAACCATTTTCATCCATTTTGTAAACCCATCTGATGGTAGGTTATATCAAAATAGGTGATTATGTGGTATCATGTATTTAATTTAATTTAACTTCTACATTTAGTGTTACCTCTCCAGATCTGTGCTATCATGAATTTCCCTATATACACACAAACTTTTCAACGCCATATTTATTACCTATTTTAATTGCATATTTATGCAAATTGCAGCATGCTGATGAAGAGGATATGCGCCACTTTGTTTTCATAAAATAAGTGTTTGTATCTTATCAGTGTGTTTCACCCAGTTTTTAACTTACCATTATTGGCCAAAGTTTTAGAGACATCCATGGTAACCGTTAGAAATTGGGTCTCTAGTTGGCAGAGGTATGTAACCTGTCCAAGTAGAGACCACATTCCTAGTCAGGGTAAGCTATATACACACTAAAAGATAACCTGCGCTCACCCTTTGGTAGCTTGGCACAGAGCAGTTAGGCTTATCTAAAGAGGCAATGTGTAAAATATTTGTGCATCACACACACAGTAACATAAGGAAAACACCACAAAATACTTCACACAGATTTAAAAAGATAGATTACATTTTTATGAGTAAAACAAGATCAGAACAACAAAAATTCAATAAGTAGAACCAGACATCAGATTTTTTGAAAAGAATAAACCACAAATCGAGCACGGAAGTCAATAGAGCTCAGGGGTTACTTGAGGTCGCGCTTGACCGGGGTAAAGCCAAAGTTCAGGAAGACAGCGATGGAGGGCAGGTCAGACAGGTCCCGCTGACAAAGTACCTTGGGTGGAGCAAATGTTGACGTCAACGGGTTTATGCAAGAAGTGGAGGAGGTGCCGCACCGTAGTCGATCCCGTGGATGGAGGTGATAAAGGCTTTGGCGTTGAACTCCTTTATAATGCAGGCGCTGCATCAAAGTCGAGCCGTGCTGTCCATCGGCATCAAGCTGCGCAGTCTGTCAAGGCGATGTCGTCCATCAGAACCTGCGTCGGCGTTGTAGGGCAATGCGTTGGTCCCAATCGGCGCAAAGTCATCATTAAGTTGAATTTGAATCAAAAACAGCTGAAGAACCCACTTCTAAGGCCCAGGATTGGATTGGCAGATAGACACCTCAGGCAAGGGAGGACTCAAAGATGGCAGATTCCAGCAGCAGGGTTCCAGAAAGTCTTTGATGGCCCTGAGACTTCAGAACAGGGGGCAATCCAGCAAGCCCTTGGAGTCACTCTGGGATGAAGTGAGATAAGTCTGGTCCTTGTCCTCAACAGGACAGAGATCAACAAGCAGCAGGGCAGCTTAGCAAAGCAGAGCAAATGTTCCTTCAGAACAGTCAGTCAAACAGAGTAGCAAAGCAGTCTTTATTCCTGGTGGGGTTCTTCACAGGTCCAGTAGTGTACTGTCTTGGTAAGGGGGTCAGAGCCCCAGTACGTATACCCAAATGAGCCTTTGAAATGTGGGTGATTTCAAATCAGGCCCTTGAAGTGCACAGGTCCTCTTTCATCCCAGACCTGTCTGACAGGCTATCTGTGGAGGGGTAATCAGCCCTTTCTGTGGGACAGAAATAAGTGTCAGCTGCCTCTCCCTATTCCTGTACAGGAAGAGCAATCAGAATGTAGATGAATGCAGATGAGCTCTCTTTTACACCCACCCGTTCTGTGTTTGTGGCTGTCTAGAGGGAGTGCACAAAGTGTAGCGGTCACCCACCCCAGATGTGTATTGGAGACAGGCTGCAAGGCATACAGAGCAGTAAGAGCAGAGAAATGGCCACTTTCTAAAACTTATTTTCAGGTATTGGTGTAATGGAGCCCTTCTTTTAACCAGCGCACACTGTAAGGCTATGAACATCTGTCTGATTCGCGTACAAATACAAGTAATGTTGCACTATCGCAACCCTTGCATAAGTCAAGAGTTGCCGGGGTCCGCCTGGCTACTATTACTACGCAGGTCAGAATGAGATTCATTCTGACCTGCGAAGTAACAGTAGCCGAAACATCAACAATGTAACCCATTTTCATTGGAATTGTCATCCCAGGGATTGTTCATTATATAACCAATGATGATTTGCCTGTTCTCTAATGTTTGAAATGGGTTAAGGCAAACGTTCTCATGAGATAAAAAGGTTTTTAGTGTAGAATATCAATCTCAGTCACTCTTGTCTAGATGTGAATTGGTTTTTGTGCCCTTTTTAACACACAGTTTTCTACATAAACTTGTATTTTGAAAAGTATACTCCCGGTTTACATTTTTTATTTTTGTTGTGCACCTGTTTTGAGATAGATTCACTTGAAAGTCAAATAATTGATTTGAAATGTATTTAGAAGCCACTAAAAGGGGCTTAAACCAATTTATTTTAGAAGATTACCTAAGATTTCTTACATCCAAAGAATCCCTTGTAAGCACTATTACCTGAAAATAAGTTCATATTACCCAAAACTCCCTCCAAGGGTTTATTGGGTGGCCATTTTTCCTGCTCACTTTCTAAATGTGGCATTTCTAAAACAGTAATGTCAAATACAACTTTACCACTAAAAGGGATTTATCACTACCATTCCAAAGATATGAAACATAATGCAGCTCCTCCTTTCTAATCATGAATTACAGCTTTAAGGTGGTTTAAAGAATCCCCAATGCTAGCCTATGAGAGGAGTAGGTCTCCCAGTAGTGAAAAACGAATTTAGCTGTTTGGCACTACCAGGAGATGTAAAACTTAGAAGTACATGTACTACCTTTTACTTACAGAACACCCTGCCCTTCGGGCTACCTAGGGCCTACCGTAGGGGTGACATATGTAATTAAAGGAGAGTTTAAGGCTTGGCAAGTGGTTTTAAATGCCAAGTTGAAGTGGCAGTAAACTATACACACAGGCCTTGCAATGGCAGGCCTGAGACAGGTTTGAAAGGCTACTTGTGTGGATGGCACAACCAATGTTGCAGGCTCACATGTAGAGTTTAGATTATAGTCCCTGAGCATATGGTATAACACTTTACAAGGAATTTATAAGTGAACTAAATATGTCAATCAGGTATAAACCAAAGTCACCATCTATAGGGGAGAAACACATGCTTTTTAGTACTGGACAGCAGTGTGCTCAGAGTCCTAAGGCCAACAAAAAGATACGTAGAGAACAACGAGAGAGCTACGGAAGAGTGGGGTGCATCCGTATCCCCTGTTCATATGTCAGTTTTATCAATGTTGGACGAACCCAATGATGTGTGGTACGATCACTGTCAGACAGTGTTTGGGAACCCACTAGGTAAGTTAAAAGACCCTTCACACACCAACCTAGTTGGTGTCATGCTTCATCATTGGGGTCCAAACCGGGTGGCCGAATGCCCCCCGGTTGTGCTACGACGCCTGGCTACAGCGGAGCTGGCGTGGTGCAAGAGTGTGATGTCGTGAAGATTAAAAATATCTCTGAGAGTCCTTGCCGTTGGGAGTTTATTGCTGGCGGCTCAGGATATAATAAAAACAAGGTATGTGATGCAACTACGCAAGAAATTATTATCTAATAGTTGTTAGTGTTGTAGGTCTACATGTTTCAGCCCTCTTGGAGATGTATGGAGCTTTCGTCAGGACCAGTGAGAGGAGTGAGTGGCAAAGTGAAAGGTGCCACGTGATAAGTGAATTTTTTTTTTAAAAAGGTTGATTACCTACACACTCGCTAAGGTGTGTGGACCCGGTGTCTGCGAACTTGCGGACACCGCAGTGAAAAAAGACACTATGGCTGAGTAAGATCGCTGCTCAGGATACGGGAGGAGTGCGCTCCTCACGCAAATTTTGATCGTAGAGCTGCACTCGCCTGGCACCTATTAGGGTCCCTGAGTGAGCTAGGAGTGGAGCAAGCAAGAGCCATTTAGAAGAGCTGACTGAACAGATGCGTCTTTAAACGTTTTTTAAAAAGACTGAAGTCTTGAATGTGCTGTAGATCCGAGGGGAGGGCATTCCAGGCAACTGCTGTTTTTACAGAAAGAGACTGGCCTCCCAAACGAAATTGCGGAATAGTCATCCGACGTAGAGAGGCAGATCGCAGGGATCGATTGGGCACATACAGAGCAAAACGCCTCCTGAGATACGCAGGGCCTTGGCCATGGAGGGCCCTGTGCGAAAGGGAAGGACCTTAAATTGTACCTGCTGGGCTACAGGCAGCCAGTGCAGATCCCGTAAATGCTGCCGAACACTATATCTCCTAGAGATGTTGAACAGGAATCTGGCTATGGCATTCTGTATAGTTTGCAGTTTTTTCAGAAAATACCCAGGAATGCCAATGAACAAAGCATTGGCATAGTCGACGCGGGAGAGAATCAAGGCATGGGCTACTGTCTCTTTAGCCTCTCTAGGGAGTAAGGGAAAGAACCTTCATAAGGCCTTGAGGGTGCCAAAGCAGACTCCGGTGAGCTTTTTAACATGATCAGCGAACCGGAAATCCTTGCTGAACCACACCCCTAAGTTTTTGCCGGGCCTCCCTCAGAATTAGGACAAGGGAAATCTGGGGGCCACAGAGATTGTGAATGTAGGATTATATTTACGTAGTTCTGAGCGATTTAATGTGCATGCATGTTGTTTATAACCCCCCCACCCCCGCAAACAGTCCGTGCACGTCCACAGAACCCGTCCTAACCCAAACCAGCTGCTAAGATTGGCCTTAAGCTTAGCTGGGGCGGGGTGAAGAGGATGACGTACCTCTCCTTCCTACGTGAGCAGAGTCTCGTGACCCTCTGTAAGCGCCCCCTGCCTTTTCCTCACAGGCACCGCGCTGTTCAGTCACTGGTGCCAAGTGCGGAGCTGCAGCGGGCGTGGCAGGGCAGAGCAGCAGGTCGCGCAAGCAGTATAGAACTGCGGGGACCCGCGCCATCTGCCCTCTTCAACAGTACAGCCTGCCGCCTTCTATCAACCGAGCAACAGGTAAGGCAAGCCGTGTGAGAGGCCTCTCGGAGGTGTTAACACAGATCTGTTACTTTTGATACTTAGTGATAATTAGTTAAGAAGTTGTCACACTCAAGGCGGTAACGCGTCGCGGGTGTACCGCTTCATGAACCCTTCTCTGGCTCAAACTGTCTCTACCAGACAGCGCATTGTGTGCTAAAGCGTGGGCCCCAAATCGATGCCTGCATGACAGTAAGTAACTAATGCTCCGTCCTGTAATTCCCGATTCCTGCACTTAGACTTGTGTTACATTATATTGTATATTATATTTCCTTATTGTCTTTCCTTTCCCTTTAATGCCTTGTATGCTTTTGATTCTGTCTCATGCCTTTTCTTCAATGTTCCTTTTAGAATTAGAATCTAACTTGTGTCAGACTGCCTGGGACTTTGAAGAGAGCAGTACTGTGCCTTACTCATTAAAGTCCTTTTATTACTTTGGACTTTGCCAACATTTTATTTGAATTTTACATTTTGGTGACGAGGTTTGTTGTACCTGCTACTTATTTGGCACAGGAGCGGTACATTTTGGACTTAATTTTTTATTTATTCTCATCTTTCTACGGACACTTCTCTGGAAATCTGGAAACTTATTGCTGAAACTTTACGAGACCTTCGCTGGATACTTTGCTGGAAACTACGCTTTCACCAGTACTTTTATTCTTATTCTGCGCCTTTTTAAAGTTTTTAAGAAATTGCGCCATCTTTCAATCTCCAATGACTTACCTACGCGTTTGCAGAGAAGCTTGCCGCACGCCAGCTCCATGGAAACCTGAAGCGTCTTCCATTGTCCGATGCGAGGTATTCCTGCGTTCCTGGCTATCGCATCATTCAGGGAAGGCCGTCTCACGTCATCACGTTTGTGTGACACTACGTGGTGGCATCATCACGTAGTGCCCATTTTGAAAGTATTCTTCATTTCTCCGGACAAGGAAATTCCCCTTACAAGTTGGTGCTCCAGTTTTCTAAACGTCGATGCGCTCGACAGCGCATTACTCAATTCTCCATTTCTTCGTCGATGTGCACAACAGCGCATTGCTCAAGTATTCAATTCTTCGTCGATGCGCTCGACTGTGACTGCACACTCTGAAATTCAACAGTTTACTAGTCATCTGCTTTACTTAAACATTCGACCCACTACAGTACAACGTGATGTACTGAATTTCCTCTGAAGGTACTTTGTTGTTTTAACTATTTGAGTATATCTGCACATCACGCTGATGTGCACAGCATTATTTTAAACCTCATTTCTTTCATTTTATTAATGACTTGGGCCACTTATTTTATTTCCTGTTATTGATATTCTCTACTACACCTATTTTAATTCATTTATTTAACATTACTATTGAATCATCACCATGCAGTTTGATCCTCCATCAAAATTTCTTCAATCAAAAGGTGATCCTCCAATTCCATGGTCCAGATGGAAGGAGGAATTTTTAACCTATTTAAAAGCTATTGATGGGGAAAGGATGGGAAATGAAAGAAAAAAATATATTTTTCTTCATTGTCTTGGGTCAGAGGGGCAAGCTGTTTTTTGAACTCTACCTACTGTTCAAGGTGATCTTGGAAGTTTCAATGAAGCTCTTTTACGTATTGAAACCAGGTTCAAACCAACAATAAGTTTATCACTTAATAGATACAAATTTTATACTAGAGCTCAAAGAGATTCAGAGTCCTTTGATGACTTTTTAACTGCTCTTAGAACGCTTGTCATTTCTTGTAATTTTGGCACTATGTCAGATGAGATGATTTGGGATCAAATTATTGTAAATGTTAAAAGTAAGAAGACACAAGAGCAATTGTGGATATTAGGTAATCCAAACTTACATGATACCATTGCTACAGCGAAAGCATTTGAACAATCAGATATTTGGATGAGGACTATCGAAGATGTTAGTGCGAAGGGTGAAAAATGCAACAAGATTTGTGACAAGGTCTGTGCTATAAACAACCTTTTTTTTTTTTTTTTTTTTAATCTGTTTTATTAAATGCATGGTGTCACCCAATCATTATAGTTACCAATTCCCATCGCCCATATATTTAGTCTCATACCCATCCCTGACACAACCGTCGAACCAGGGTGGATACAGGAATAACATTCAGTGCTTGCTCTGCGTGGGATGTACCCTACACGACTACCGCATAGTTTTGAGAGTCCCATGTATAAGTCCTGCTGGTATTTTCTCCTGAACTGGCTAACAGACATAGTAGTGTAAAAACAGTTAACACCCAACAATCCCAACTCAGATCGGCGCTAATGACAATGTCCCCATCCCACCCCACTTCTTGTCTTCCCCAGCAACCTTGCCCAGCAGTACAAATAGGCTATTATCCCCCCACAATGGCGCTTATCATTTTCTCCCCTTGTGGTGCTGCGAACTGACACGTATATGAAGCATGAGACATGAAACATGGAGCAACGCGCGCACACCCCACGTTTGATTCTGGCGTCTACTCTGGACCTGCGTCGCTCCCCTCAGGTTGTCCCCGCATATGTTCCTCTTCACCCCTCTGGAGTGCCAGGAGTAGCCCTTCCCATTGAGCCGCTATTAGCTCCTTCCTTAATCCCAACGTTTCCTCCCTCCTGATGGCTGTCCCCTCCGCCCTAGCCCATGCATAAAACGAGTGTCCCCATGCCTGCCCATGGGGTGGATCCCACGCCTTCCATCGTCTGGTGAGTAATTGTTTGGCAACCGCTATTCCCAGATCCAGGAACCTAGATGTCACCTTCGTAGCTGGGGTTCTGCGAAACTGGTGCAGCAGATACACCTCCCACTCAAAGGACAAGGTACGACCAGTACTAATATGGAGCAGTTCACTGATCGCGCTCCAGTAAGCGCGTATCCTCTGGCAGCTCCATAGCATGTGGACAAGACCCACCCCAGGCTTCATACACCTGGGGCATACTGCATCCACACGATGGAAATACCTATTGACAGCCTCCGGCATGAGGTATGCTCTATGTACTATAAACAGCTGAATCTGCCTGAGCCTCATATTCCTGGGGATGCATACTGGCCCTTTCAATACCCGCTCCCACTCCCTGTCAGCTAATGGTCTCCCCAGATCGGTTTCCCACTTGCGTCGGAGGGGTTCCAATGTAATTGCTGCATGTATGCGTAAAGACGCTGCAAACCAGCGGACCAGGTGTCTACCGCGCCCCATAACGTGGGGGTATTGTATGGTAAGGTGCTGTTTTGGCTCCGTTGACATGTCCCCCCATTTAGCAGTCAGAGTTGCAACTAGTGAGCGGTGCGTGAGAAATTGCCCCGGCGGGAGTCCCTCTTCCTTCACTAACGAATCGTACGTTGCCAACAAGCCCTCTCAGTACAGGTCTCCTAGAGTCTGTATATCAGCCGCTTTCCAACTCGCCAGGGCTAGAGGGTAAGTGTCTGTATCCCGCTGGGAGAACCCTCTAATGGCAGCGCCGGCGTATAGGGGATCAGATTTCTGGTGAGGAATAGGCTTCTGCGATAACATTTATACGCCACCTTCAGAAGGATCGGTGTTGGCGTCGCGCTCTAACAGCTGAGTGGAAAAGCATTAGAAGCCGTTCCAGAGAGTACGGGGGCAGCACGGTCGCCGTGTCATCCCTACCCCTATCCACAAACTAGCGAGCGATCCATTGCAATTGCGCTGTTAAGTAGTAGTGCGCTAAGCAGGGCGCCGCCAGCACCCCCTGGTCTGTGGGCAGATATAATTTCACTAGGGACAACCTATGGCGGCTACTCCCCCATATGAAATCCCGAAGCAGCTTCGAGAACGTGGCAAAAATGTCCGTCGGTATGTATAATGGCAGGTTGGCAAAGTAGTACAATAGACTGGGAAGGATCACCATTTTGGACAATGCCACCCTGCCCGTGACTATCAGCGGCAACGTGCCCCAAAAACGCATTTGCGACTTAATAGCCGCAACAGCTCTACCCACATTCCCGTCAAAAAGGTCCAGCGGTTGACGGTATATGTGTATTCCCAAGTATCGGAAGGTGTCCTTCTTCCACACCACTCTCGTACCGTTAAGTGTGTACCCAGTATCCTGCCTGCCCCCTCCGAACGCATATATACAGGATTTGCTGGCATTTACCTGTAGTCCCGAGATAGCTGCAACATCCCGCAGAATAAGGGTCAGCTGAGCCGGAATACGCTCAATGTCTCTCACGTAAACCAGCAGGTCATCCACGTATAGTGACACCTCATGTGTTGCGTCTCCCGGCGGGATACCCTCCCCCACCAAGACACGAAGCGCCGCCGCTAGGGGTTCAATCACCAACGCAAACAGGGGTGGCGACAGCGGGCACCCCTGCCTAGTGCCCCTGCACACCGGCACTGCTTCAGAGATGTACGGACCTAACCTTACCCGCACTGTGGGGTTTCTATATAAGAGGCCTACCATTTGTAAAAATGTTGCCCCTAGGTCATAGTGCCGCAATAGTGTCGCCAAGTACCTCCATTCCAAACAATCAAAGGCCTTCTCTAAGTCCAGCATTAGGCAACCCGCTCTGGGCCATTCTTTCACCCCTTCTGCCGCAACTCTAAAGAATCTCCTCAGGTTCAGGGATGTACTCCGCTTAGGCACGAACCCGTTTTGGTGACTATGGATTAGGGCTGAGACCACTGGCGTCAAACGCTCCGCCAGAACTTTGGCAAGTATTTGGCATTCAGAAGCACCAGCGGCCTATAAGATCCCAATGCCGTCGAGTCTCGGTCAGGCTTCAGCAGGGACACCATGTACGCTTCGCGCATCGAAGGGGGGAGCGCACCTTCCTCCAGTGCCTTGGAATAGAGCACATGTAATTGCGGCACCAAGGACTCCCGTTAGGCTTTATAAAATTCGGCCGGTATGCCATCCGGCCCTGGTGTTTTCCCGGATGCCAGGGATGCAACAGCCTCTCCTATCTCTTCCAGAGTTAAGGGGCTATTAAGCGTTTCCTGATGCTCGGCCGTAGCTGTGGGCAACTGGATCCTGTCCAGGAATGTCCTCAGCTCGAAGTCCGAACGGTGAATTTGTGACTGGTACAGCTGTGCATAGTGGTCCACCAGGACCTTGTGGATCTCCCTTTGCGTATACACCAATTCTCCCGCCCTTGTGCTTATCGCCGCAATCGGAGCACGAGTATTATCCTGCTTCAACAGCCAAGCGAGTAAGCGGCCCGCCCTGTCCGCTGTAGCATGCGTTCGGGCTGTAATGGCTGCATAGTTATGGCACCGCAGCCGTTCTAGGAGCTCCGCTAATTGCGTCCCAAGGTCCTCCAGGACTCGACTGTCTACCTCCCCCCTCCCCCCCACACTCGTATTGCAGTAATTGAGATTCGATACGAGCAATGGTCGTCGACAGCTGTTTCCGTACATTCCAGGTGGCACCTAAGCAGTGACCTCTGATTGTCGTTTTGAGGGCCTCCCACTCCACCAGCGCGCTGCTGGCCATGCCCTCATTTTGTTCAAAGTATGTCAGAATAGCCGTCCCCATTGACGAGCGGAACTCAGGGTCTTCCAACGCCCTGGGTTGGAGTCGCCATGTGGGGATAGGGGGGTCGATGGGCCGCCCAACTGATGTGAATCGTAAGGGGTTATGATCGGAATGTGTCCGGCCTAAATATTCCGAGGCCTCGATCAACGGTAATAGAGACTGGGACCCCACCACCCTATCCAGCCGGACATGTAGGTCGTGTGTCGCGGAATAGTAGGAGTAAACCCGATCTGCTGGATGGTGGACCCGCCACACATCCAGTAACGCCCAGTGGGAAAGCCAGTCCGTGAGCGCCTGTGCGTTGGATCTCGCAGTCGTAACCCGAAGAGGGGGAAAGGATCTGTCCATGTGTATGTCGAGTACTGAGTTGAAGTCGCCGCCTAGAAGCCAGGGAGACCAGCGTATGGTGTGAGCACCTGCGACAGCTGTGTCAGGAATGGCTCTTGGCGAGCATTTGGAGCATATATCGATGCCAGCAATATGTGCTGACGATTAAGCATTCCACGCACCAGGGTGTATCTGCCTTCTGGATCTACTACTGTGTCTGTGCTAACAAATGGGACACCTGCCCTGACCCAAATAAGTGTGCTCCGAGCATGCGCTGAGTACACGGTGCCGTATATTTGGCCCCTCCAGCGACGACCCAGTCGATCAAGCTCCAGCTGTGTTAGGTGTGTCTCCTGTAATAGGGCGATGCCTGCTGAGTGTCGTTGACGATAAGCAAATATGGAATATCTGCGTGAGGGTGTGTACATACCACGTATGTTCCATGTGATCATACTAACACTTGCCATTGCTAGGATATGTTATCTGCTGGGGGACAAGAGGTGGGATGTAATTTTGTGAGCTCCAAGTGCGCCCAACTACCTGCGAACTGATCTGCGATAACCATAACAATTTAGGAACTAACAAGAACATAACGTGTGGGGCGTCAATCTCGACGCTGTCCGTCCAAACTATGTGACCATGCATGGGGAAAAAAGGGGACTAGGCCAGTGTGTGGTCCAACAGGGTGTGTGTGCGGTAAGCAACCTGTCATGACCATCCCCCTCATGTCCCACGCATGTGGTGCACCATTCAGGAACCCTTTATTCCAGCTCACTTAGATAGCAACCCTCAGGCGTCGGTGCAAAGGAGCTACGTGCGTGTAAGGGCCACCCCCTCAAGGACCCTCCAGGCGGTTTGAAGTAAATGAGGCACAGCCCCGGCAGCTGCCCGCCAGAAGGTGCACCCAGTGCCCTGCCAGTCCCCCCACCCCTTCCACAGCACACGCAAACCAACACAGTTCCACAATGTAGTACTTGCGTGTGCGACCAACTGCAATGTTCGTGGCATCGGACTTCACATCATATAATATCCTCCGCCGTTTGCGGGGTGACCACCGGCAAACACAGCTCATCGGAGAGTTCGCTCGAGGGCGTCAATGCTCCACTTGTCACCACCGTTGCTTGCCTGAAGGGCTCCCGATAGGCTGGAGAGTTCGGTACGCCAAGAGTCGTGACCGCTTCCAGGACATTTTGATGCTCCCTTCTCATCCTCTCTGAACTAGGGGCCATCGTGCTGGCCGCCGCTCCTTGGCGCGCCCTGCGGCGTGGTCGTCATTTGCTTCTCCTGCCGACAGTATCTCCATCTTCCTGTTCTGGTGGCCTCTTCCCCTTCCAAAGACCCGATTCCTCCAGCCAGTCCCACGTCTCCGCAGGTGTGTCAAAGAAGTGTGCTTTACCCTTCGCTATTACTCGCAGCCTGGCGGGGAACAACAGGGAGTATGGAAGTTCTAGCTCCCGGAGTTGTCGCTTTACCATCATACCCAGGGCTGTGTAATCAGGGAAAAGCATAATGCGGCTGCCGCCCACTGTTAGGTCGTCCAATTTCCGTGTCTCTCGCAGGATCGCCTCTCTATCCCTGTAGTTAAGAAGTTTAAACAGGAACGGTCGCGGTCTGGCTCCTGGTTGAGGCTTCTGGGCTGGCACCCGGTGGGCCCTTTCCACCGCAAATTGCTTCGATAGTGTTCCCTGCGGGAGTAGGTCTCGCAGCCAGGTCTGTGTGTACTGTTCAGGGCGCCTGCCTTCCTCCCCCTCCGGCAATCCCACCACTCTAATGTTACTTCGCCGCAAGCGCCCTTCCGCGTCCTCCGCCCTGTGTTCTAGGGCATGTATCCGCTCCATCATGTCTTGCAATGCAGCTGCATGACTGCGAGTAACCGGCTGGAGATCTTGAAGCACTTGGTCCTGAGCAGCAACCCTGTCAGTTAGTTTGCGGTGGTCCGCATGTAGAAGTGTAAAGTCAGATGTGACCTTATCGATCCGCGTTTCCAAGTACGCCCTTGTTTGCTCTAGTGCAGTCCCTATTCTCTCCATAGCTGCGAGGACGGAATCCATTTTGGTTGCCAGTGCTGTGGTCGCCAGCTCCATTTCGTTCTCTTCCCTCATATGCTGAGAGTCCAGGGTGCCAGCTCGCAGCGGTCCCTGCTGCATTTTGGCTCTCATGCGCCCCATCACGTATTGTTGCGCTGAGGGCATACGCGGCTGCTGCTTAGCAAGTTTCACTGTGAATTACGTGAGCGCGCCAGGGGCTCCAGTGGGGGATCCGACAGACACGGGCGCATGTGCCGCTGCTAGTACTTGTCCCTTGGATGCCTCCTATCCCAGCCTCGACTGGCAAGCTCCCGGTCACCTTCTCTCCTTGTTCGCTATGTGCTCCGCGCTCCCGGGTTGCGGCGGTCGGGGCTCTCTCCTTGCACCACGGAATGTGCAGAGATTTGCCCTTCCGCCTTCCATGATAATAGGCGGAGAAACATTGCAAATCTCCGCTCACTCGAGCATAATGGAAGTTGGCCGCCCGTCTCCTGCCCGCCTCCCGCCTGCCTCCCGCCCTCTGTATTAAATACATTAAAAAATCAATTTTTAATAACCTTACCTTATTGGCGGCGGCCCCAGGCTTTGATCCTTCTCCAGCGCGTCTTCTTCTGGGAACTGTGCATGCGCGGGAGCCCGCGCATTCCTCGGCAGGCACGCGCATGCGCGGGCTCCCGCACATGCACAGTTCCCAGAAGAAGACGCACTGGAGAAGGATGGATGCCCAGGGACGCCGTCGATAAGGTAAGGTTATTTAACAATCGCTTTTTTAATGTAATTATTACTGCGGGCGGGAGGCGGGCAGCCGGGAGGCGGGTGTGCGTAACGGAACTATGCGGAGAGTGCGGAGATTGGTTCCATCTCCGTGCCTCTCCGTGTAGGTCCCTTACGCACATTACGCCCACCCTTAGCACTGACACACACTGCTGCCTAGTGCCAACTCAGGCACCCCTGTGCCGTGGTGCAAGGGTGCCTGCATTGCAGACAGAATTTTTCTGCGCAGGAAGGGGCACCTGCTTGCACAAAAAAAATCCTCTGAGGCATTTTCCTCTTTCTATGTGTGCTGCAGAATGCAGCACACATTTAAAAAGGGAAAAAAAGAGTAGCAATAAAGGTATTTCTCCTTGTTACGCCTCACCTGGGGTGGTGAAGCATTTTTGACGCATTCCCAGGTCCACCACTAATAGCGAATTTGAGAATGTGCCAAAATCTATGGGTGGATGCCTGGTAACACCCATGCTCCACTCATGGAACACCTCCGTGGGGCAGAGTAACGCAACACAGCGACTTGCGCTGCCTTGCCTCCATATATGTATGAAGCCATTCAAGGCCAGGCAGGGTGGCAATGCGTGGCCTCATACATTTTGTACAGTGCACACTCAACTTATGCATTTCAAGGTGCTGTCATGTGTGATAATGAAGAAAGGGGAGGCATTGTGTTGCAGTATTGTTAGCCGCATGTTGACTTCATCAACATTTTTACTCTTGCTTACAGCCTTAACAACTAATCATGGATGAAGAGCCCGGTCCCTCCAAAAGGGCAAAGATTAAGACTTACTACTTCCATGAAGAGTGGGAAAACAAATTTTTATTTACACAAATTAAAGACAACTGTGTATATTTAATCTGTGGAGCTAAAGTTGCAGTGGGGAAAAAAGGGCAATGTTGAGAGGCATTTTTCAACTAAGCACATGCATTTTGAGAGGAAGTTCCCTAAAGGAAGCAGCCCGAGGTCACAAAAAGTAAACAAACTGAAATCTGCATTGCAGACACAGCAATCTGTTTTTTACAAAGCCCACGAAGAAAGTCACTGCTGCGACTGAAGCATCCTTCATAGTTACTCATCACTTGATTAAGCACAAAGCAACATTTTCAGATAGAGCCGTTGTGAAGGAAGCAATGCTTCTAATGGTCCAGTCCTTATTCAAAGACTTTAAAAATAGCCCTGAAATTATGTCTGCCATTTCAGATGTGCAGTTAGGGTCAAACAATATGGCAAGAAGGGTATCTGCATTATCATCCAACATGATAGACCAGTTAAAGCGCGATTTAAAGACATGCAAATATTTTTCTCTTCAATGTGATGAATCTGTTGATGCAAGCGATATTGCACAGTTGGCAATGTTCGTTAGAATTGTTTTTGAAGATTTTACTGATAAAGAGGAATTTTTAACTATTTTGCCTCTGCAAACCACAACCAGAGGATCTGACATCCACAATGAGGTGAAAAATTATTTTGTGAAGCAAAATGTCCCATTGAAAAAGTTAGTGGCGATAATCACTGATGGGGCACCCGCAATGATAGGGCGTCATTCTGGCTTCATTGCCAATTGTAAAGCAGATCCAGATTTCCCTCCGTTATTGAACTACCACTGCATTATACATCAACAGGCAATATGTGCCAAGGTAATGGGGTTCGATCATGTGATGACTCCTGTTGTTAAAATTATTAATTCAATTCGTGCAAAGGCCAAGCAGCACCGAACCTTCAAATTGTTCCTTGAAGAACTATAAGCCGAATATGGTGACCTTTTACTGCACACTCAGATCCGATGGCTTAGCAGGGGAAAAATACTGTGAAGATTCCTTTCACTATTGCCAGAAGTCAAAGCTTTTATGGAGTCTAGAAAGGAAGATACCACACTGTTATCAAACACTCAATGGTTGCTCGATTTAGCTTTTTTGACAGATGTGAAAGAAAAATTAAATGTGTTGAACTACGAGTTGCAGGGCAAAAACAAGACAATAACCAACCTGGTAAGTTCTGTCAAAACATTCAAATCAAACTGTAACCTTTTCATACAGCATGCACAGAAAAGAAAGATGCAGCACTTTCCCTATGTTCTCCAAATCCTTTCAGAAAACAAAGCTGAGGCTGAGCTCCTGAAAAGTACAGTAGCCTCCTCATGAGGCTTAATGAAGAGTTCAGTGACAGATTTAGTGATTTTGAGCAACTGGAGCCCTGTGTGATGTTCACTTCAAACCCCTTCATGTAAGTGGATGTTACTGACATTTCGGAGAAAATTAGTGTGCTTTTGAACCTTGACTCTGCCACAATGGAAATGGAGATTGTCACACTTCAAAATGACATTGAATTGAAATCAAGGCAATCTGACATTAATTTCTGGAGTCTTGTGGATGCTGAAAAGTTTAAGAACATCCACACAGCTGCATTGAAACTTTTTTACTTATTTGGCTCTGCCTATCTTTGTGAATCAGCATTTTTGGATATGAACTTCATAAAATCTAAGTTTCGCACACGTCTAACTGACGAACATTTAAATGACTCCATAAGAGTTGCCCTCTCAAGCTACACCCCAGATTACAAGTGATTAGTGGACACCATGCAGTGTCAAGTCTTTCACTGAAATAATTTAATGCATTCACAATCAATACTTGTTCAATGACAGTTCCTGGAGAAATCCCATACCTAGGTATCTGTTTCATACGAACACCAAGATTAAAGTTGCTGCAGAGAAGCATCTTCAGCCCCCAGTTTTTTTTTATTAGTTGAACAAAAACAAAGGAACGTGTACTGCAGGCCTGTTTTACAAACACAAGAAAACGTAGCTGAAGAGAAGAATCTTCAGCACCTTTACAAATTTGTATTTGCTGCACAAGAGCAAAGCAGTGTTTGCTGGAGGCCTGGTTTATTGAGATCAAGGAAAAAAGATAGCTATAGCGAAGAATCTTCAGCATCTTTCAAAATTCCTTTTGTTAGTAACAGTTAGTAGTTGAACAAGAACAAAGCAATGTGTAGTTCAGGCATGGGTTTCAGACACCAAGAAAAAGTAGTTGGAGAGAAGAATCTTCAGCACCTTTCTAAATGTTTATTTGCTGCACAAGATGAGAAAAAAGCAGTGTTTACTGGAGGCCTGGTGTATTGACATCAAGATAAATAAAGAGCTAAAGAGAAGAATCTTCAGCTTCTTTCAAAGTTCTTTATAGTTGAATAAGAACAAAGCAATTTGTACTGCAGCCCTGCTTCACTGACATTCCTACAAAGTAAAGGGAGCAATAACAATACAACTGCGAACATGACTGGTGCCATAAAAACCTTAAAATCAAAACGGAACCTTCTGAAGAATTCAGAGTGGAGGACAAAATCGGTACTTTCCAATGAATCCAATCCAAACAGAGCTGAAGTTCAGCTTATCTGGCAAGTGAAAAACACAGCGATCTTGTCAAAGCTACAGTAGAAGAATCCATCTGCAATTGTGATTCAGCAAAGCTTTGCACAGGCTGACTGCCACACACTGTGACTACTTCACTACTATAATGACTTCTTCGCAACTGCCCCCGCTAGGCTACTAGATTACACAGCATTAGAGGATATCATACAGTTCCACATTGAAGGTAAGATTGCTGTTCCTGTTTGTTTGTTAATTGAGCTGCATTACAATGATTATTTCAGTGACAGCTATTGATAGGTCCTGATTTTGAAGCTATTAATTGAAAGGTCGTAAAAGCGTTTTGCCAACAGCACAAATCCAAAGTCATTCCTTTCAGTGTTATTGTGTTCAAACCACAGTATGTGCTCTGAAGAAATAGGCTTAATGTCAATGAAACTGGGCGTGGGAGGTCTCTCGGAAAAATGCGCAAGTTGCTTGGGGTTTAGTAGCTCACGACGATTTTCACTGACCAGAAGTAGCTCTCACTACACAAAAGGTTGGAGACCCCTGTTCTAGACGGTGTGAGATTTGGTACCAGAGATAGTTCTTTGTACTTTCTTGCCAGCACGATGTTTAGCTATGCACCACTGTTGATGATAAAAGTCGTAGGGTAGCCATTCACCTTGAGCGTGATTTTAGGACAATGTTCAAATGAACTTTGCTGCTTTGTGTGGCGATGCTCTTTAGATTTGTGTTTTTCTTTGCAAGCGACCAATTCTACATGTGCATGTCACTCTGTGACTGACATCAGCATCTCACATCCATCTTCCTCAATGTCATTTGATGATGACGTTATTGAACCATTGGAAGATTAATTTGATAATGATCAACTTCGTTTGGTTTTCACTTGCCTTAGTCGATGTTGCCATTTGGCCTTGTGTGAGTGGCTAAAGTACCTCTGTGATGCCCTTAGTTTCTCTTTCGCGTTGCAAACTGTTTGTATATCTGTCTGATGGTAAGACACTTACCTTCAAGTGGAAAGGAGAATACACAGGAGAAACACAATTTCTTTTTCTTTTAAGACTTCACTTTGGGGGCCTCTGCCTTGTGCTTACTTGTCATACTCAATGCTGATTCATTCCAGCTTCCATATCAGAAGCCTGTCGATCAGCACGTTCCTCGGCTTTTGCAGCCATGAGCACTTTCTCCAAACTGAGCGTTTCTCGCAGCATGTTTCGTCGGAATGAATCGGAGAGGCGACCATCGATAACTTTTAGAAGCATAGCTTCATCATTGAATTCACTGAACTTACAGTGCTTTATGAACCTGTCAAGTTTCTAAAAAAACTCATCCATCATCTCTCTAGGTTGCTCTCTTGCTCGGTTGAAAATTTACCTGTCATAGTCGACATTCGATATTGGATTGAACTTGGCTTCCAACGTCTTCTTGATTTGATGGTATGATACTTTATCACTTCTTTTACTCTGTCACCTGCAAGGTTCTTTAAGTATTTGGTGGTCTTTTTTGTCATCTGCTTCTTCTATAGCATCTGTGATGTCATCAAATCTTTTTATCCAGGCAGTCCATCTAGCGCCAATATTCAGCTTTTTGGCAGTGTCAAATGGAGGTGGTGGTTTCAGGAACACAGAGCCATCGTATTTTGTTCCGTTTCCTAATGGGTATATGCTGTTCAGGCAGCATTTGATCTTCTGCATCTCTTGGCCCAGTGGCACCTCTGCAAGCATCAGCCTGCTCACTGGTCCTCGGGATGTTGCGCATGGACTGAGGTTGGCGGGCGCCATCTTTTTTCTTCACAGTGATTGATGGTTTTGCTTCTGGCATGTGCTCTTCACCACTCTCAACTTTGTGCATTATACGTGGCTGACACTAACTTTAGTGTTTCTTCGTACCTGGTCGTCGCTGTCTTTACCGTTTCTGCTTTGTATCGGTGCTGGCCCTGTGATAAGCTGTGGCACAGTATTCCCTTCTTTTGGCCTTACCAGTAGATTTTTGGCAGGCTTACTGACTGTGCTCCTCCATAGGGCCTTCACCTTCTTCAAGGGCCTCTTAAAATCCGGAGTTGCGCTTTGACTCCACATACGCCAACTGCATCTTGCGGCACATAAGGCACGCACCAGAAGTTTATTGGACCTCGGGGACCTCACAGCGAGAGTAGTCTTATATCCTTGGGGGCACATATCCCCTATCTCATCGCCAGTTGCAGCGTCCTCCCCAGCCCAAGAGCATGTAACAGACCATGCCACACAAGGAGCTCTGCTTTACATGTCTTTATTCTTCAGCATGCAACCGTTAACTGAACGCACTGCATCACACACTTTATTAACCACACCCAGCCATACCCACCAGATTATGTAATGCTTGTAAGGAGTCTGCCAAAGACCACTCGAGGCTTCATACACACAAACAAAGGACACGACAACTAGCATAAAATTACACTGCTTGTGCTTGTTGGTTTTGAAAAGGACTGAATGTTCCCATTATTTCTGTTAAAACTATCCTGAAGATGTTCCTGCAATCTGTTTCTTCAGCTTGAGCTATGACAGGAGCGTATCAGTGCACCATTGTGATCAGCAGAGATTTTAGGGTCTCTCTGATACAGCCTCCACTCTCCATCTGTGTATTGAGAGCCCTGAGTGTGGCAAGTGTCAACAGCAAACATGGATGGGACATGGATTGCTCAAGCATAGTTACACCGGAGGCTGGGCAGCTTCAAGTCCTGTCATAGGTGGGCATGGCAAACAATAGCATGATACCTGTGCATCTCCGCTGACACCAGTTCTAAGGGGTTAGGTCAGGGTGGGCTGGGCTTGAGAAACCACAGTATGACTTACAAGATCCTGGATTGGCTACTGCAAGCCAGCCAGCTCAGTGTCATTTTTAGCTTAAGAAAAACAAGAAAACCAGTTGAACCGGCCTCCACAGCAGAGTGAGGTAACACACTCAGCTGATTTGCATAAGAATCGCCGTCCTTGTGCTACCGAACAGAGACTGGACATAAAAGCGTTACTCTAACATGAGATGCGGAGCACTTGGCAATGGGGAGAAGCAAATGGGTAAGTGCAACAGGGAGTCGGTAAGGGAGGTGCACACAGGTGACAGAGAGCCACGTGGAGTGCAGGAAGAGAGAAGTACACAAAGGAGAAAGCGCCCAAACACATGCACTTTTAACAGAAAAGAAAAAAGTAGTGTTTGTAAAGCAAGCAGTGAAAGCAGAAATGCTAGCCAATCAAAGCGATAGTAAAGAGGAAATAGTTCATGGGAGGGGGACACACAAGATTGGCTAGCTGGGACATGAATGAGAGGTAGGCAAACAAGAGTGACAGGAAAGCCAATTAATGGTAAGTAATAGACGGGCTTCAAACCCCTCTATGTTCTTGGTAAGCCCCAATATGTCTATAAATCCTTTGTATATACTATTTCAAGAGTATATACATTGTCCTTCCTATTTTTTCTTTTTAACCTTGCATATCTGTAGTAGTCATGCCAAGAACATTATGTCTACCACAAAGGTCTTAATTTTATAAACACTTAAATTCAGTTTTTTCACAGTGATGAATGACTAAAACGTTGTGGGTAAAAACTCCTTTTCAATTCTGAAGACGAGGGGATCAATTTGAAAAGCAATTAGGAGCTCTGCACTTGACCTTGGCACAAGATAGAGGACAATGGAAGAACTGCTACTTCTTCTTCCCTTTTAGTAAACAGTGAATTGACCCAATCAAGAGTTATCTTTCAAATCATAGCTTGTCCTAATTGATCAAATGGGATCAAACAATTGACAGTGTTGAAGGCTTCCAAAAGTTTACAAATCCAGGGTCAGCGATATTAGGCTTCAATCCCTGTGTTACGTCATTAACAATTGATACAATGACAGATTTCGTTGTGAGCATTGTACTTGGGAGTTACTGGTTTACTGTGTGATTTCTTAGGCATTTGTTATATCCCAAACTTTTCAAGAGCAAAGTTGCCCTTTCCAGAAAACATTGTTATTGTAGCAGGAGCATCTCCATTATAAGACGCTGTATATTAATTAGGATACAGTGTTAGTCACAGAGACCAGTATATGATAAGTAGGAACAATCACAACAAGTAAGCTGAACTTGACAGCAAGAGGCACCTTTTTTCACATTACAGTTATTCACATATTTTATTGTGACTACACAATTGAGCACATTCATAGAACGTTACAAATTTGCATGCAGGAAATATACTGACCTTGTCAGTGAACTGCTTCCCTTCCAGCAGAGCTCCACCTAAGTAGTTGCTGCCCCTTATCCTTGCTGTCCCAAGTTTGAGGCCCTCCTCCACCCGCAGGAACCTACCTGCGCCTTAACCCTGGTGGTCCAGTGTGGAGCTTCTCTGCTCTGCTGCTGCTGCTCTGCCCTCTGTCTCTCTGCCTTCTGATCTCTCTTTTCCTTCTTTTCATTTTACTTAGCGTTTCACTTTTTTGCTCTCTTGCCTCTTTTTTTAGTGCCTTTTCCCTCCGTGCCCCTGCCACTGCTCGTCCCCTGTGGCACACCCCCTCCAGCGCCTATTCCCACATTCCCATCCCCCAGCTGTCCAGCCCTTCCCCACACACTACTTATGGTGCCGACTGTGCAGTGAAGGAGAGCAATCTCACTGACTTTGTCAGTGAACTGCTTCCCTTCCAGCATAGCTCCGCATAGGTAGCTGCTGGCCCTGATCCTTGCTGGTCCAAGTTTGAGGTCTTCCTCCGCCTTTGCCTCATCCCTGGTGGTCCAGTGGGGAGCTTCTCTGTTCTACCACTGGTCTCCCCTCCTTCTCTCTGGCTTCTGATCTCTTTTTCCCTCATTTTAATTTTTGTTTGCTTTCCATTGACTCTTTTCACTTTTTTCCTCTCTTGCCTCTTTTTGCGCCTTTTCCCTCCGTGTCCAGTAGCTGCTCGTCCCCGGGGCCCGCCACCTCCAGCGCCTATTCCCGTTTTCCCTTCTCCCAGCTGTACAGCCTTCCCCCTCACACTACTTATGGTGGCTGCACCTCTGGTGCACCAAAGGCTTGCCAAAGGCAAGCCGTCTGCCCTGTCTGTGCCTGGACCACGCCCACGATGAGAACTATTGTCTCTTCATCATAATGTCTCAGTGTACTGCTTTGAAGTGACCAAAAAGTGACATGCAATCTTTTATTTTAAAAAGCTAGGAAGTAAACGGATAAGTGTACGCTTAAATACCAAAGGTTGAGTACCTCAAGTCGAACTCCTAAAATTGTAACCCTTATCCTCCATTTCTCAATAATGCAAACCCTCTTGTTACAATGTTAATTCTGTAAGTTCACCTTTCTACTGTATTCCTCCCTATTGCCTACCTACAGCGTTCTTTTGCCTCTCACAACTACGCTCGTGCTTGATTGAAGACACAAAATAAAATTAGGTCAACCATGAAGCTCAGTTCTGCAGGGGACAATCGGTGACATCGGGAGTGAGGGACACTAGACCACGTTTCATCCTTGCTGTACCACTCATGCATGGAACTGGGAAACAGACGAACTCGGTTTTACTATGGGCACATTACAGTTTATTTTTCCATGACCAGAGTTTGCTTAGAATTAATGATTCTAAAATGCTTGGAAATAAAATCGACCAATTATTTTGCATCTATATCTCTTTAAACGTTGACTGTATTTAATCATTCAAAATCTGCATGAGGAAAAAACTTGGGATATTTGCCTTGGCAAGATTAGAGAAGTTTTGCAATGACCAAAAAACCCTCTTCGTCACTGAATGCATTTGGGTAGAAGATGCAGAGACGAGAATATGGCTCATTTTTTTCGTTGACGTCATGGCCACTTACATCTTACGAAAAGCATGCCACACTTCGCTTTGTAAGATTCAATTTACTGTATAGCGTAAACATTAAATTATTTGCCACTTTTTTCAAAGGCAAATGAGTATCTTTAGCAAGTAGAGCTGAATATATGGGCAATATCTGTTGTGGGCACGCTTGTGCTTGTTTTCAACATTTTACAAGGCTGGAAGTTTCTCCACCCGAGACAAGCTCTTCAATATTTAAACTAAAATAGTTGTATTAAACGTCATGAACAAGCAAGAGGGAACTATTCATTTTTGCGGTACCGATAAGCCTTAAAAGAAAACGAATGTTGAATGTGCGGGTACACGTTAGCCAAAGAACCACCTTTCTGAGTCTGTCTCTAGTGAAGATCAATATCCCCTTTTACAGTACTTCCACTTTTTACAGTGACGTCTTTTTTAAATTGATTTTAAACTTCAGCACGAGGAAGGTTTCCTCTCGAATCTATATTCACAGTCACTGCCCACCAAAATGTCATTCAAGGACACTAGCTGAAAATAAAAATAAAAAATCCTTTGGGACTAATGCCTTCGTCTACAGGGCGTTGACTGGAAGGACTGCACCAGGCAGTATTTCTAAGACAGCTTCAATACTCAGTTGACCTGTGCCAGGCTTGCACACTTACAGCAGGAAAAACTACTAACTTTAGGATCTTGATTTGATTGCCCCATCACCAATGTGTAGATGTTTGGGTATACTAAAGAACGTGAAACTTCTTCTGTGAAGTTGAAACAAGGTTTCTTCTCAAAATAGCCTGGCAAAAAAGGCAGCACTCAAAAGCTGTGCATCATTCATCTTTGCTGCCAGTGCTTTGATCAGATGCACGTGCCCTATCATTTATAGTTTATTCTTCAGGATAAAGGTGCATGCTTCGTAAACACTACCTTAGAGCCTTTTAACTCTAACTCAAATTTGTGAGACCCATCAGAATTTTGTCAGAAATTGCAACCTCACAAGTCATTTACCTGAATCTGTCCTCCTTGGGCCTAGATCTTAGTATTTGCTGTGCTACCCACATGAATGTCTTGATGAAGGTGTGCTGTAAGACATGTTTAGACCACCTCTCTGCCCTCATTGCCCAATCTGTTTCTTTGTTGTATTTGACACTTACCCACAAGCTACAAAATCTTCCCTAAGGATTCTCTTCTGCCCTACCCTGAAGTGACTAAGAGTACCTGTCAATTTTCTACTCCTACGCATAGCACAACACCAAGTATATACATGTGAGTAAAATGTAGTTCAAGCATCCTTCCCACGTGCTTAGAGTTTTGCTTAAAAATAGCACAGAACAGTCCTACATCCATTTACATGGTATAGAAATATTTTCCCAAAAAACACTAAAGAATATGACCCAGTTTAATAATTAATGTATTTATTTGGGAGTCCAAACCATTCGGTCCAAATGACATCTAGTAGTCTAGTAGAATTAATAATGCATAGTGAAGCACTACAGAGGAACAGGAGCTTTAAGCTACTAACCTAAGTATCAGATGATACTTTCTGCAGACACTTCAAGATTGGTGCTACTGCTCAAGGTAGACATTTGACAAACACCCTGCAATATTGCCTTAGCACAAAATGGGCCACTAAAAACATCCATGACTAAAAAATATAAAGTCAGATGTCTCTCCTATGACTGACAACAGAGGCACAATAAGGGCCAAACTTCGGGAGGGGCTAATAAACATTTCGGGGGTGGCTAATTCTTCCAGCAATAGGCAGAGTGGAGATGCAGGAGCTCAAAGAATGGTTAAAACAAAACAAAGCCTCTTTAACATGTGAATGGTCTGTCGCGATATGGTAGATAGCGGACTGCCGTGAGGGGGCAATACACGCCCGTTGGGTCTAAGAAACAAAATATGCAGAAGTGGCTGACATAAGCTGTGACATGATGAGGAAAGGACTTTCTAATATACGCCAATTTATTCTCTTCACTTTGGATTGCTAAATAGCAGATCACAAAGAGAGCAAAGAAAAGGAAAAGTGAGCGTGACGTCATGTACGAACTCAGCAGTGCTGTATATATGCCTAAATAGTTCTGGATCAACAGAAGAAGTTCTTTTGAGGTTCGTTGAAAAGTATATAAGGAGTGTACACCACCAGATGTTTGCTTGAAGATAAGATTTCCTATAAGAGTAAATGCTGCCCTGAAGAAGTCCCATGTGAAAGGGGACGAAACGCATAGGCTGTTTCTTTTTGGAATTATCCACCTGTATTTTTCACGAATAAAGAAGATGAAAAACAATCTGTTCGCGGTTGGAATTTTTTTATATTGTATGACCATTAAATGCCTTTTTTACTGTCATCTGATTTACTCTTGAGAAATATAAAAACTTTATAAAGTTTAAAAGGATCAATATAGACCCTGTGGAAATGAACTTCACTGTGCTCCTCAAAAATTGTTGAACTGTCTGTTAAAGACCTGTGCAGTACTCGGGTGCGGCTGCAATAAGACGGTTGCCAGCCCGGGAAGCTGACAATAAAAACATTGTTTCTGAATAGGTGAAATATGCAAAATGAAGACACTGCATTCAGAGGCTACCCAGCTATTTTGAAGGCAGGTAGCACACAATGAGACAAGGCTGTCAACAATGTGTGCAACTTACAGGTAAACTTCTAACTGGAAAGGGTCCATAGGCATAGGAGCTTATGAAAAATGCAGGATTTATGAGTAAGTGTTGGCTGAATCTTTCCGAACATGCAATCATCACCTAATGGATTATTCTAGAGCCAGTCTAAGGAGTTAACCCTCTAGGAATATTCGAAAGAGAGCTAAATTCAAGTTTTTATCATAATAATAACTAAAGAAAATGTTCATCCCAGCTATTGGCCCCTTCCCTTTCTTGTGTGTAATTTAAAGGTGCAGGACAGCCAATTTTTTAATTAGTGAGAATTAATGGCTAAAGTGTGACAAAAGGCAAAGAACACTAATGGTAAAAATTATTTTTTTTATTATTATAGATAACTTTATTTCGGTCGCAGCGGACCATAAAAGTTCAGAATAAAATACACACAAACACTATGTTACAGAGAATAAATAACATGCACCAAATCAAAAACAATCATATATATACACCTACATTGCAGGTTAAAAACCGTCACGTATTAAAATCAGATTAAACCGTAGAAAATAGTTATTGGAAGTATACATTAAATTTCCTATAAATATGTAAATCAACAATTTATTTCATAAAAAAATTCCTACGTTTAAGCCACATCCCGTTTAAAAAGCGGGAGACGGCGAAAACGATAGGAGGGTGCGCATCGTATTTTAATATTCTCAAGGCCTTATGACATTGTCTAAAGCCAAGGTTCCTACAGATAGGTTTCACCCAGCGATTGCGTACAGTCTGGTATTTGGGACAAAAAAAAAAAGGACCTGGATCTCATTTTCGAGATGGTATTTACACGCTGGGCACTCAGTATTTTTATTAAAGTCCCATTTACAAGTAAATGACATGAGCGGCAGACTGCCCATCCTAAATTGCATGTACAATTTCCTTGCCGAAGCTGGATTAATAAGGTCAAGGAAATCCTCATTTTTGTAGTCCTCTTTTACTTGGAGGAACTTAGATGTCAGTCTACCAACTGTAGAGCTCACGGGAAGAGACAATAGATTGTGGTGCCTGTAATGGTATACCAGATCGGCCCTAGATATTGCCGGGCACACTGCTTCTGGTGTTCCCCATAACTCGGGTAAGCCAATCCTATTACAGAGTTCCTTAATATGAATTAACCACGGGATTTTCTTAGTTCTGATTTCAGCCCACACATCCCTGAACTCACTTCTGAAGGGAGCTAGTTCAGGAACTGACCATATTCTTCTCCAGTAGGTAAGTGGCCTTAAGGCCACTTCCTCCTCAATGGGGAGAAGCCCAAGGTCCATCTGAAGAGGTACTAATGGGGTGCTAACTGGCAATCCCAACAGGTTCCTCATAAATGAGTGCTCCACCCTTGTAAGGCTTGTGGGCCTATAATGCCCCCAGAGCTCCGCCCGCACATAGAAGCCGCTCTAGCATGTACTTTATACATTTCTATAACTGGAGCAGCAGGCTTGTACACAGATACTCTGTGCACTTTCGAAATCCCACCCACCGTTTGTGTCAACTTTAAGGCAGTCTTTGCTACTTGGGCATCCCATTCCAAATGTTCCACAAGGATGATGCCCAGATATTCAAAGGTTTTTACTCGTTCCAAAAGTATACCATCCAATACTGGATTTGGGCGGGTCTGCCTGGGTGGGTTAAAAATCATAAATTTGGTTTTGCATAGATTATCTCCAGGCCTCTTAATGCACAGAAATCGGCGAAGCCATCCAAGGTACGTTGGATGCCCATTGTTGTCTTGGACAACAACAAGGTGTCGTCCGCGAACATCAATGCGGATACCCGGCCTGTAACTAACCTTGGGGCATCGATATCCTTTATACCTAATAAATGATCGATAAGCCCATTTATGTACAAACTAAAAAGGGTAGGGGCCAGGACGCACCCCTGGCGCACCCCCTTTTTTACCGGGAAGCGAGCAGACAATTCTCCATGCTTCCCGCATCTGACTTGGGCATAGGTTTCTGTGTGGAGCCTTATTAACACATCCAGGAGGTATATTGGGATGCCAAGATCTAAAAGTACACTCCACAGTTTTCCCCTAGGGACCAGATCAAATGCAGACCTCAGGTCCACAAAAATGAGGTAGAGGCTGCCACCCTCCACACTCACTGTTTTCCAATACAGGACCTGAAGTCTGAATATCTGGTCAATGGTTGACGTGCTCGTCCTAAAGCCAGCCTGAAGAGTACTCAAGATCTTATTCTCCTCAACCCAGGCCTGTACTCTTTCCAGGATTATTCGTCCCATCAACTTCTGGGTGATATCTATTATTTAGTTTCTCCCCTAGAATTCCCAGAAATGCAACTCCCGCAACCCAGTTCAAGATCTGGTCCCAACCACAAGTGGTCCAGGAAACTCCTGAAAACTCAGACTCAGGAGTCACAACCATAAGTTAGGAACAGTGGTGGCTCCTCCGCTAAGGCTTTCTCGCAGTGCGAGAGGCAAAAACATAAAATAGTAATCATTTTTAGTTATTACCAATTTATGTGTTTTTTTGCTGGCAGGCAGGTGGGCGGGGCTGCTCTGCTTACGAAGCAGGGCAGGGGAGGAGTGGTTTGTCCACTTCTGAGTGCGCAATGACTGCTTGGTCGGCCCTCTCGGACTGCCCAAACCTGTCATGCGTATTTTCCCCTTCTCCATGCAGGCTCGTTGCAGCCTGCATGGAGAGCATGTCCGCCCCTCCAGCCCCTAGCAGAGCACCATGTCACGGCGCTCAGACCAATCACAATGCTGCATTGCAGCGTTGTTATTGGCTTAGGGGTGGGAGTCAGACTGCCTGCTCCGTGTTCCGACTTGGATTTGGACACAAGCGAGCAGGAGAGAAGACATGGGACCCGGCGGCTACAGCAAGGTACGTGATATTTCTTTCCAAAAATGAATGTAGCACGCAGCCCCCCAGGCACCCGCCCCCCCCCACTTGCGAGCCGTGCCGGCCGCCCTGGTTAGGCACAGGTACTAACAATATAATCGGGCTCTACCACCCCTTTCACCTTTATGCTTACATTCTGTACCAACATCAAGCACTGGAAATAACTATAGGCCAGATGTACAAAGCATTTTTCTGGTTGCATTGGCCCGATTTGCAGAACTGGGCTGCTTGTGACCTGAAAAATGCTTTTTCAAATGTATAAAATGCAAATGGGATTTTGGTAACTTGTTACCTAATTGCATTTTGTGATTCGATATTTGGAAGGTGCATGTTTAGGGCGTCCCTTCCAAATACCGAATCGGTAGGGTATGTATTACTGTTTTGCGACTGCAAAACAGTAATACTTTACCACCAGTTTAAAGCTTGTGGTAACCTATTCGCTAAGAGGAAGGGGTCTTCTATGGACCCCTTCTCCTTTGAGAATGCAAGTAATATATTTTTTTTAAAGCAGGCAGTTGTCCAGGCAGTTGTCCATAGACTGCCTACTCTTAAAAACTGAAACTTTAGGGTTTCTTTTCTTCCTTTTAAACACATCCCGTTTTCCTTTAAGGAAAATGGGCTGCATCTAAAAAAAAAATAAGATTGCTTTATTAAAAACCAATCACAGACAGGGTGGTCTGCTGACCTCAGTAGGCCACCTACCCTGTGGTGGGTGTTATTCCTAATGTGTCGCAAATTGAAACCTACCTCATTAAAAGTCATGAGGTAGTAGTAGTAGCAGTAATAAAGTTTATTGTATTAATCAATGATTCCAATAAAATATGAATCATCACATGTAGCATAATACATTTCTAAAACAAAAAAAACATTCTCCAATTAAAACGTACAAATCTACTTTACAATGATCACATTCAATGCATACATCTGGGAGCATAACATTCTGTTTGTATTCCGACTTCAACTGTAGTTTACATATAATTAATTCATATATTTTCCTTAATATTCTAACAAGTTGAAGGATACATAAGAAATCTTTACCACTTTCCACCATTTGCAGCACTGGCCATGCTGTTCAAATCATTGACCACAACAATTATAACCTTCCTTCAATCTTGCCTGGTCTACTGCATTTTACCAACATGATAGAGTGCTGATGTGTCAAAGAATGCAAAGCGCATGATAGTTCATAAAATTTGTGCAACTAATATTTTGTATGTCATCCCTTTAAATGCCAAGTAAGTAATCAAGCAGGTAGTGCCTTATAGTCCTGACTGAAAATTTTAGTATTGTCATTATTGCTCTATCTTCTCTAATTCTAAGACAATTTCTAGTAGATTCCTCAGTTGGTCTTAAATAAACATTTTAAACAGGGAGCATAAATGTTTTCCTTATAGACAACAGTTTGGTAAATACGCATAATACATATAAAAGTCTACTATTAAAACTTGCAAATCTAATTGACGACATTCAGATTCAATACATGAATCTTCCTAGCATAGAATGTTATTTCTATTCCGACTTCAATGGTTGTCTAAGTCCAATCAATCCATAAATATTTAATAAGCAAACCTTCCCAATTACAGCCATTGGCAGCACTGGTCAAGTTGTTCAAACCATCGACAACTGCATTTACAACCATCTCTAGCTCAGTCTATTGCCTTTTACTAATATAATAAAGTGCTAATGTGCCGAAATGTGCAAAGTGCATACAGTTCATTGAATTCATACAACCGACAATTTGTCCTAAAAGGTAAAAAAGTGCTAATATGCAGAAGTGTATAAAGGGCATACAGGTCATTAAATTTGTACAACCAACAATTTGTCCCAAAAGGTAAGCCCAATACCTAATTAGATAAAAGTTGTATGGTTTCCCTTTAAGTGCACAGGCAAGGGTAGCAATCAGGCAGATAGTGCTTCATAGGCCTGATCTAAAAATATTAACATCATTATTATTGCACTGTCTTCTCTGATTCCGCAGTTGTTTTTATTTTAGCATTTTCAAACAAGGAGCATAGATGTATTTTCCTTATAGACAACAGTTTGGTGCAGGTACATATGATATATGTAAGGGATTTGACTGCAGAACTACAAAGACCACAGGCTGTATTTCCTTTAAACACTGGGTTCTAATTCCCTTCAAACTCCCAGATCGGGATGTAATCATAAAAAAATATTTTTTTACATAGGCCGAGATATTCTTGGCTCTGTGCAGTGTAAGTGTCAATCACCAAGTCCAAGTGGTTGTATTGTGCGGCTTGTGTCAGATCTTAGGCCCACTGCTTTATGGTAAACATATTGCAGATGAGGTTTTTCCGGCATGAAAGATTAATTTGCCCTAGTGACTGTGGGTCGGGTATCTCGTAGGATTCTAGTCTCATCAATAAATTATGAAATTCTATATCTTTAAATATAGGTCTCCCCAATTCTTTATATATTAGATGTTTTAATGAAGATGTATCAGTCTTCGCACATTCGACGATGTAGTTCACAGTACTTTTGTAATGGAGTGATACAAAAGATTTTACCGATTCCAATCTCATAAATTAGTGAGCAGGTGCCGACCGTAAGTGTAGTTGATTGCATACACACGAGTTTGGGAAGACGAGACCTTTTTTCCAACCCTGACGTGACAGATAAGAAAGATCTAGCCCTCATTAAGATGGCCTTCCTTGCACGTCAGACCCTGGCAAGGGAGGAGGAGGAGCTCCTGAAGCCCAGTGTACATTGCTTCATTATGTTAAGGGCAACTCTCATGGTAGAGCCGTACTTGCTGGGGTTCATAAACTCATATGACCATTTCTTTTGACCAGGTTGTGGTTTGATCTTTTCCACCTTCTTCTCACCCATCCTAGGGGTCAGAACAAAGGTCATACTCTTGTATCCTGCGGCGGCGATGGTACATCTCCACAGGACATGGTTCATTGCATGATGTTTTGCCCCTTTTTACGAAACGTCTAGAAAATCCTTTTTAATTCCTATTTTGAAACAGGCGAATTTTAGACAAGTACGGCCTGCTTTTATATTTCTTCAAATGTTGATGGGTAACACTGTTTTTTATGTGCTTTTTTTTCTTTTATCTGAGATTAGACTAAGGGCGGTTTGTGACTAACTCGCCTGATCCTTGTTATCTTCCTTGGTATAATGTAATCTACCTTGTCCTAACTAGCCGTTTAACTAATAACTTGATTAGGGACAAGGTGTTATTGCACCATTCCAAGCATTGTTCAGTAAGCATTATACGTGTCTTCGTGTAGACTTGGTAGTTATATATTTTTAAATTGCACACTTTTTTAGGTCTCGCCTACGCAGCACGCATGCGCTGCTTAGGAAAGAGACCGTTAGTCATCGGCACAGCTTTCTCTGCAAAGACGTGCACGCGTTGCATTGCTTCCAATGGCAACGCGTGCACGTCTGGAGATTCCCTTGCGGGAGCGAGCGGCGGCGCCATATGGTTGCAATTATCGTGGCACCAGCCGCTCGCTCCCGCAAGGGAATCGCGCAGGCCCCCCTCCTCTCTCCCCTCCCCCTGCTGCCACGCACGCTTGCTAACTCTGACTTTATTGATTACCGGCATTTAAAGTGGGGCCAATCTTGATCGCACTCCGACTTCCGGGCTATGCTCGCTGCCGCCCGTAGGAGCCGCCGAACCTCTGCTGGGCCTTTGATGGAGGAGTACCAGGGGAGGAGAAGAACGCTGATCCAGCCGGGTCTCCCGCCAAGGTTTCCCGTCACTCGCCTCCCGCTGCCCAACCGAACCTCCCTTTTCGTTCTACTGTGGTCATTGCGGCTCTCATCGTTGCAACCTCGAGGCAACTGCCGCCGCGGGGTGATTGGCGGCCGAGGCAGGGACCCTCCAGGACTGGGTTGAGTGGTGCCACGCTTTGAACGGCAGAAGAGACAGGGGTGCAAGGCAGCCAGGGACAGCAGGGAGCTGCCGCCCGATTTCCACACCCATCAAAGGCACCATAAGGAGCATCATCCCACGCTTGGTGTCATGACTGCAGCGAGTGCAGGAACTGTGCCGCAGAGAGAGTAGCCCCGAGTTACCCGCGGAGGACGGCAAAGATGGGGGCAGCACATACGCCATGAAATTAGTGATATCTGCTGAGTTTAGCGCTCTTTTTTTGTAATGACTCCCCAAACAATGTGCTAAAGAGGCTCTTACAATAAGTGCCTCTTTGTCCCAATGTTTCCGTCCCGTGTTCGCTGTAACCAGTGTCATCTACTTCCTGTCCCAGTGTCATTCTATTCCTGTGTCACTGCCACCGATTCCCTGCCCAGATTGTTTCCTCGTGCCCATGTCAATATTTAGATACCGACCCAAGTGTCTGTGTTGTCCTTACTTAGTTTCTATCCTAGAGTATCCATCCCCGCCCATTATCCATGTACCGTGGTGTCCATATGAGGCATACTTCCAAAGTCACGACAATTTTATACAGTGAATGCTACAAACTGGTCTGCCCTGATGTGCTTGAATAACAGATGGCATTGTACCTTACTTGTTTCATGGGCCTCTGAAGAATGAAAGGCTGAGCAGTTTCCGTCGGTATGTGAACTTGCAGTTTAATAGATACTGTTGGCGCGCGGTCTCTGGTACTCATTTATCCTTGTAAAATGAAATAAATGGTAGGTATCTCTTGCCCATTTGACCTAATGACCTGTTGAGCACCGTGGAGGCTCGCAGTCACCTGAGAAAATGAGCGTGGCGTATTTCTGTTAAACTGCCACAGTGGGTGAAAATATTGTATTTTTTGTAAATAGATTTTTTTTTAAACATAGGATGCAATTTGACTTCGTGACTGTAAATTAAAGCCTACATAGCCTGTAAATTTATCTTGGCTCCCAGGCTCTGACAATCAATGTCTCACAAGTTAATAATGCGCTTTATGGAGCGCATTCTGCCAATAGGTCTCGCCTTTGGGATCTTATAAGTGTTTAGCCATACAACAGTTGGAAATGCAATTGATTTCAGCCTGTTTTTTTCAAAGATTTTGATAACGGGGTGTGCCCTCACCCACATCAATCCTCAGACAAAGGTCTGGCTTGCACGCTTCCCTCACACGCAAATTGTATCTAAAACAGGTTTTTATGTCACACCAGTTTCAAACCCCATCAGCTACCAATGGACAACATGTTAGATGGTGCATTTTAAGGCTCCATACTTGCTGGGTTATTAGAATCAAAGCGTGTTATTTTATGAGGATTCATTATTTTGATATAGTCGACACACATGTATACCCGAACTTTACCGGTTTTTCCAGTCCGGGGTCTGTCGTTTAGATTTATATTACTGTTATGAGATGGTTATCTTGATGAAGCTCTGCAAAAGGATCCTCTCTGTTTTCTCTGCTCTTTGAAAGTATTGAAGCCTGTTGTCTTTCACTAAGAGGGCTTCTAACTGGTATTTTATACTCTCTAGTTCGTTTATCTTAAGAAAAGTGAAACCCCATGACTCATGATGTCAACTGGAATAAAGAATGTGAGAATTCACTTCATATTCATATAAGAGCCTAAAGCTATTATACCTTTCAGCCCCTTAAATGAATGCATGAATATATGAACTAGAAGCCTTCTGTCGGCATGTACGATAAATGCAGTATTCATTGTTGCACGATAGTGATTATAAATGCATCAACTATTGGACGCAGATAGCACCTTGTAGGCAAATTAAGGAAATGCATGATATAGAGATATGCAAGGCAACATATATTACACACTCCGGAATGTCAGTGCAGGGTCCGGCCGTGGCATGTTAGCTGGAATTTACTTGAGTGACTGGTAGGCATCTCCCTCTTCAAGGGTAGGAAACGGGCCTGTCCTGTGCTCCAGATCAGAAAAACGCTATTCTCCCTCTACCACTCCATAATGTTGCCCTCATTTTGTTCCAAGATGTTCGTTCATGTGATCTTGGAAGGCATGTTTGGTGTACCCACCCACATGCTTTGGGTCTCAGTCTTCCACACATCCTGGGTATGTGTTCATGATTAAGTTAAAAAAAAAAAAACGATTCCACTGAAAAATATTGTAGAGTTAGTCAGGGCAGGGGTGCACATGTATAAAACCATGCAGATGACAATCTTAACACTATTGCTCAATTTTAAGTTATCATATTACTCAATGCAAACTGCTGGTGTTAATCTCTACATTTCTGACCTCAAGCAGTTCCCTCATCTTCCCTTCTCTGTTGTCAAATATTGCCTGGAGGTGTTGCAGTGAAAGCTGAATCAGCACAGTCTACGCTTCTGGTTTTACCTTTATTTTCACCCTCATTATCCATTATTGTGTTTTAACTGCCTTCATCTTGTGAGTTGCTACTAGGTCATCAGCCTTCTCCTGTAGGGCAAAACTCATCTGGGTTGAAGAGGGTGACTGGGTTGCTGCTTCATAGTCAGCGACGTAGATTGGTGCTGTGAAATCAAAGGGCAGACACTCCCTCGGTACATCTCTGGTGCCCTTTTTTGATCCCTTAGTATCAGGCCCCAGGTGAACGAATGTAGCTTTTGTATTTGGGCAGGGGAGGTTTTCATGGGGGCATGGAGGTACTTTATTGGTCAATTTCCCTTTCATTTGCTTGCTGTTGAAGAGCTGAGGCTCTGGATAAAAGTGCAGTAGAGTAATCCTTGAAATAATGAACAAATGTAAATAAGAAATAGATGTGACAATTGAAGAGAGGCAATGGTGTTCAGTTTGCCAACTTTACCCATGAACCCCTTCTGCATATCTGGTCAGTCTTCTGTATTGCGTTGGTAAGAACTGTGAAAAGGGGCAGAGGCTGCTGGGTGAATGCTACGTGGGTGCTGGACATCATCAGGAGGCCAGTTTGACTTCCGCCTTCGGCACCCTTTAGATCTTCCCCCTTGCAAAATAGTAATTCCTCCTCTCAGCAATCTCTTGCTGTAAAGTGGAAATCCAGATGAAGAGCATGCTACCAGCCTTGCTGCCAGCTGTACAACAGCTAGGAGTCTGTACAGTCTTGCATGGTCTCACTGAGGAGTACAGCAGGTCTGGGACGGTGTCAGTCTCCTGTAGCAGTCCTCCGCATCCGATGCGGGCCCTTGAAGGACCCCTGTGGCCGCTACTGCTAATACAGCAGGACAGCACACCAAGAGAATGCCAGAGGGCACCGGCTTGGGGCTGCCAGGTATCCACTCGCACCAACATAGCTGACCTGTCCACATGCCCTATAGAAGAGCGTAAGTCGAGCAGCATCCCAGTTCAGGGATTCAAGCTCTCTCTCTCTATACACATAGGGGCAGATTTATGAGCCCCTTGCGCCACTTTTGCGTCACTTTTCCCATGTTAAAAGTGACGCAAAAGTGGCGCAAGGGGCTCATAAATCTGCCCCCATAGTTTGGTTTAAGGCTTGAGTCCTGCAGGAGTAGAGGTTTTAGCTAGAACTCATCATAATAAAATTCAAAAGCGTTAAATAGATAAGAGTGCAGGACCATTCCAAAAGTCATTAGAATGCCTTAGCGGTTAGTGCTTTTGTTTAGATGCAGCAGTTGACCAGAGCGGGTGTGGAATAGTGGTCTGGGCCAGAGTGCCCTATTTGGCAGCTGCAAGATAAATAATGGAAAAGCTGTGTGTGCTATTTTGTTGTAAAAGGTTTGCTCTGGCATTTCCAACACCTTCAGTGTTGTTCTTTATCTTGGGCTTCTTACTGTAAGCATTGGTTGGAACTCCTGGTGCACAGGGCATGTCTTTTGTGTCCAGTTGTTGATGCCTTGTCCGTCTTTCTTTCCATCCTTAGTAGTAGATTCCTTGTAGTAGCTCCACTGGCTTCCAATCTGTTGTTGTTCTCGAGATCTAGGGCCTCTGCCTGGCCGTAGCTGCCTTGCTCCATTATGGAGGCTGA
This sequence comes from Triturus cristatus, assembly GCF_964204655.1. NCBI lineage: Eukaryota > Metazoa > Chordata > Amphibia > Caudata > Salamandridae > Triturus > Triturus cristatus. The sequence goes on from NC_140589.1 coordinate 1,057,988,997, forward strand.
CTCAGCAGTGGAACTAAAGGGAGCCTTTCTCACTGCGGGTTTTGTGCTGAGCAGCGGTCCTTGCAGTTGTCTAAGCCCTAATAAACAGTAATGGCCTCGGTGATGTGATAAATCTGCTCAAGATCTCAATGTCCATGACCTTCCACCCCCCTTGGATTACTTTCAACTTTTTACTTGACATTAAGGACATTTATGTAATCACTGTTTCTACATTTGTCAAGCTCGTTTATTTCCCAGATAAATCACAGATCCTTTAGATGTGCTTTCAGTGTGGTCTTAACTGAGAGAATAAGACTTCTAGTAGAACAAGCATTGGCATAGCCAATAGGTCTCGCCTTTGGGACCTTATAAGTGTTTAGCCATGAAACAGTTGATTTTGTTGCACCGAGGATATGCTGACCCCGGCGATACAATACTAAAAAGAACAAATAAACACTGAACATATATCTATGTAAAATGAAAATACAAAAATGTTTTTGGTTATTACAACTCTACATTCATTTATACAAATTTGTATATCTGGCTCTCCGCACAAATTTAGAGTACCATTGGTGGCGTGAAACTTCTGCATTGGGACAAAAAATGCCACACAAGTATTAAATACAATAAAACAAAACAAGAAAATGGGCCATACAGTGCTTAAGTACAGCTGTGCACACTGAACCAGAACTAAATCTGAGATATACAGAAATTTGAAAACGTTTTCATTAATAAAGCAATAATGTATATCTTACCTAAAAATAATTCAAACAGTAGTAGCTGTAAAACTATTACTAAGGCCTCTGGTCAGTCACAGTTAACATCCTGCAGTGATTTGTAGTTGACCTAGTGCTGGAGAGGGGAACCTGCACATGGGACCTGGAAACCCCCGACAGGCGCTGGGCTGCCAGAAAGGCATTTCTGTATTTTCTTGCTAGAATAAATGACCGGATAATCTTGGGAGTTTATGGAGTGAAATGTGCACCTCCAAAACACTAGTCCTCACAAAAAGCTAGACAAACAAATCCATGAATTTATTTCTTTTATCCATTCATCTCTTTGGTGTCACTTTGTAAAAGTGAAATTCCTGGGTGGTCTCATCGTGACTCCTAAGAATAATTGGTTTCGTTTTTCAGTTTACTTCTTTCGTTAAATCTAATGATTTTTTTCCTTGTGCAGGAGTCTCTTCAACAATTTTGTCTCAGTCAATATTAATAAATTAAATGAAACTGAACATATTCCAGAACTGGCAACTCTTTTCACGATAAGCAAACCTACAAAGCATTTTCTTCAAAAACAGAGCAGTTGAAGGCGAAGTGAATCTATTCAAACTTTAAAGCACAGACAGACATGTCGGCAAGGTATCTCAGGAGGACAGCTGAGTACAACAGAAATGGACTTAAAACATTATACACGTCATAGAAGTTTTCATATTCATATCAATAACTCAGATATCTGGTTTATCGCCAAGGAAGTTCGTTTACGAAAAAGGGTGTCATGTTGTAAATGTTTTAACTGGTTTATTTTTTGCAAAGTGCCACTTCTAGACATTCACAACTCTTTTCAAAGACATTTCTTTTTCCCACATGTAATGTGTGTGGAGTGCTAACAAACCAAGCCCCTAAATCTCCTATATAATCAATGCTCTGGCAAATGTTCAGACACATCTGTCATCATAGCAATGCACTTCTCCATGGAGACACTTTCTCGCTGAGAAACAACATGTATGTATAAGGCATCTGTTTAATTGTGAAACAAATTAAAGCAAGCAGATTACTCTACCAAGTGCTGGGCCTCTCTAAGCCTTAAGAAAAATATTGTAGTCATCAAAAAACGCTGCCTGGCCAGGGGCGCCTGGAAAGAAGCAGCAGGCAAAGGCAGGATTTCAGAAAGCAGTTACCTTTCTAGACTGTAGCATGTGATCCCTAAAAATTCAAACTAGGTTGGAAATAAAGGTATATGTATCTCAATATTGGCAGCATTATATATTAGGACAGGCTCAAAATATCTGTAGATTCATGTCCGCATGAGCTCAAGCGACAATAAAACAAGCACTTTCAAAGCCAATAGGTTTGGCTTTATTGTGCTAAGGCATGCTGTAAGAAATCGGATTAATATTTGGATGAGTGACTACCTACCTCAAGGGTTAATCACAACACTTTTTACAGTGAACCCTCACAGTCAGTAAATTAACCAAAGCTCAGTCGCTAAGGATCAAAGCGGAAAGGCTTAACTTCAATGTGTAAATTATTTATACAGTACCAAAACAGTAATAAAGTCAAATGGAAAAACAATAAGCTTCCCAAACCAAATTAGACAAATTGAGTAAAATGTAATAAACAAAATGGCACCAAAATGACAATAATCCAGTAGGTGGAAATGGACATATGAATGTTTAAAGTTTTAAGTAGGAATAATGTCAAGATGTAGAAAGTACTAATGATAGTCAACAGTCTTGATAGACGGAACCTAGGTGCAATTTCACACTGACTGTGATTGAGCACAGGTCAGATACACCAACCAGGTTAGTCCTGGTCAAATATTTACCATCTGGCTATGGTCCTTTAAGTCCCAATTAACCACAGAAGTACACTTCTAAAGCCACCAAGACCTCAGGGGAGGTACTTAGAAACTCACAAGGTGTCAGGCAGATGTCAAACAGCAGAGTCTAGCCCTGGTCCAGTTGCTGGTCAGCTAGGTAGTTGCAGGAAAAGGCCTCTTCAACCTTGTTGCGTACCTGAAAATTTAACAGGCGGTTAGCCTTATGACTCTAGAAGTCCACTACTTTTTCCTGTGTACAATAAAGAGCAGGTCTTTTTCAGGGCTCTTCTCCGGTCGCAGACAGCAGGTTCAGTCCTCTTCTGAGCTTCCTCAGGCCTAGGAGTGTTGTGAAGTGGGTGCCTAGAAATGCCACTTTGATGACTGATCCCACCCACTTTGGCCATTTTCAAGATGGCGAGAATCTTTGACCACATTAACCTTGGGCTCTGAGAGCTGGGTGTGTGTGAGGGGATTGTACTATGTTAGTCCTAGTGTCTTTCTAGTGTATAACACCAAAGTTCAATTTGAAGCAGCCACAGTAGCCTCAATGAACCCAGAGACAAAAGTCAGGGAGAACAAAGCAGGGTTTTCCATCAAACAGGCAAACAATATATAAGAATTGTTTAGCATCACGTTTCCCTTCTTTGTTTAAAAATCTACCTTCACCAATGAATTGGATTCTTAATAACTATTAAAAATAGTTGTCTAATTTTTCTAGCAAGTCCAAATTCCTGAGATACAGTAATAGGATTTCTAATCTGTTCTCAGGGTTTTTAGATAGGATAGCTAGGTCTTTTTTGGGCGCTAGTCACTGTAAGAACATGTTAACATTAAACACCATTTCCCCTGCCTCCGCGGGCAGTCTAGTCCTCGCTGTGACCTCTGTACGAGACCCTCAAGGATCTCAGGAGTGAAGAATGCTCTACCACATAACTTAGAGAGTGGAGGGCAATTAATAAAGACTAATGCTGGTCGGACGTCCGCTTGATACGGATGCGAATTGTTTTTACTGGGTGGGATCTTATAAGCGTAGAATGCTCAACCTTTGAGAGTAGAAGAGAACTAATTAAGGCAAACGCTGGCCGGACGTCCAACTTATACGGATACGAAGTGTCTTTACTGCTGTGATATCTAAGTGTGTTCGACACACTGTAGGCTTCCAATAAAGGTTTTGAAGAGTGGATCAGTTTATCTCCACACGTCTCTGGCCTGTTTACGCACCTCCGTGTGTTTGTTTTTCTTTTGTTGCCCATGTCCTGAGGAGGCCCGACTCAGTGGGCCAAAACGCATTACCAGAAGAAGAGGAGGAGTAGAGGGGGAAGTTTTCCCTCTGTTTTTTTGGTTTTGTGTAAAGGACTACCTCCCCTCGGATTGCCGATATATATATATATTGTGCTGCAACCAAGTGAAAATGGATGGGTAGGTAAAGGATTTAGAGTTTATTAGGATCATTGAGTTTTCTATGTTCAATGTATAATGTTTGTCGTGTCATAAAAACTATATATATTTATACCAAAACAAGATATTTAAAAGAAATCTGAAAGAATTGAGGAAAGCTCCGTGAGTGGTGAAATCATTGGTAAGCAATACTTGGGGACTAGGCTCCCATGTAGGGGGATAATAAATTTTTTCCCTTGTTTGAACTAGTAGACTTTTATTGATCCCCATACATAACACTCTTTTTTGCTGTTGCATGTTTTTGCCTAGATGTGTTGGGGTGATTAGGCATAACCTGTGTTTTTTGGATAAATGTAATGGCAATTGCAGATCTCCTGCCAGGTTGGCATGCATGGTCTGTGCTAATTCCCTGGTGTGGTGACCACTGCAATCCCTCCTTTAGTTATGGAGGAGGTTAGAAGCTGTCATCACTTTTGAGTTCCCTGATGTGCTTGCGACTAATGTTGCAGCTGTTGTGTCAACTGTGGGGGTCACTTTGGTCGCATCTGTCATAGTTACTGGAATGGTTCCAGTTGTTGCTGCATTTGCCCCTGTTGTGGTATAGGTTGCTATTTAACTATAGACCTGGTCCTGGAGGTAGCTTTGATAAATGCTGAGATCCTTGCTCTGTTTGTAGCTGTTGTTGTCTCTGCCATCATGGCAGATGTGGATGCTGCTTTCTTTCCTGTTGTGGTTACCACTGTTACAGAAGCTGTGGTACAGTAGGTGCTGTCATGGTGGTGGCCATTTTTACTTCTATGGTAGTTGTTGTTGTAGTTGCACTTGTCCCCGCTATGGTTCTCAGTGGTCTTTGCTATGGTTGCTGATGTTGCCTCTAAGGTGGAGACAGCTGTAGTCACTACTGTTGTCCCTACTGTGATTACAGATGTGGTTGCAGCTCTTGTAACTCCTATGGTTCTTGCTGTGCTTGCAACTACTGTTGCAGCTGTTGTCGCTTCTGTTTGATGGCTGCCAATATAGCTACAGTTGTGACTCCTATTGTTGCTACTCTGGTCCATGTGGTACAGGAACTGTGTCACTGCTGCAATGCTGCAGTGGCGCCTACTGTTCTTACAGCTGTGGTCACTGCTATTGTCCCTGCTGTGCTTGTAGAAGCTGTGGCTTGTATGTTTGAAATTAATTAGCATTCCATCCTTTATATTTGATCTAAGGAATAGTTCAATTGATCTATCATGGTCTAATGAAACAAATGATCATTTTATCAAAATAAATGTTGACTTAGCAAACCCTTCAGTTTAAAGAATTGTGTTCTTTAATTTCAGTTGCTGCTTTTAGTCTTTGCCAGGTTCATTTATCCCTCCACAAAACCAACTCTTTTATCTAAAGTATTGGTTCTTAATTCTGTGACTTCTGTGGAGCCTAGTGAATCACTACTGGAAGCCGTGGACTCGGGCCTAAGCAATTTCTATGATTTGAACCTCAAAACAATGCACACCAATACAGAAGCAAGTATATATATCAAATCAATACAAACAATAGGAAATATTTTATTAATTCACAAGCAACATAAATACACAAGTCAAAATTTAAATTGATTTAGGAAGGTTGGAGCTTTTCACAATGTAGTTGCATTTCTAAAAGATGAAACAATACGCTACACTCTAGCACATTACTTTGTCTTTTTAATTGGAATGAATGTTGTGTCTTTGTTAGCGCATAACAGTGCTTCCATTAAGGCCACCAACATCCACACTTTATTCTTTTTGCTCTACTTGATCTGATCCCACAAATCAAGCTACGGATGTCCTTGTTATTTTTCTCTCCAGTTTCAAATTTCTTCACATTTACAGAATATTTTGAAATGCCCCTGGTGTGTACGAAGATCTGAGCAGAGCCCTCCCCGGGGAGATGTCTGATCCACCGCCCCACAGGAGTCTCAGCCAGGCAAAGAATGCATTGTCCTGATGATGATCCCACATGTGTATTGCATCCAAACGTCGTGGACTTGATCACTCTGACCCATATGTTTATGCGAAATTGAGTCTTGGGGGACGCGCATTTTACTTTCAGACAGCACCAGAACTTTTGAAGGACTCCAAGTCCCAGGTTGCCATGTTGCCAGGAGGGAGGAGACAACTGCCGCCAGCGCGCTAAAAAGCACGAAGCAAAAACGCGGCGTGGGATGAGCGCGGGCCGCGCCCGCGCCGCGCCCGGGCCAAGGGCGGGCCCATCCTTGCCCGTCATCGCCAGTAAGAGGCAGGGCCACTGCCCTAACGCTTAGGCCCCCGCACTTAACTCAGATTTATGTACAAGGTACTGTGACTAATTTTTTCCTCTGAGCGTTACTCCATCCAATAGTGGCCAAAGACTGAATTTTGATATATATTGGTGTGACTTAACAAATTGTAATTTACAACATAAGGACTCTTGCTGCTAGTATATTGGACCTTATACCTTTTGGTATATGCACGTTTAATTTATTTTAACAATATTTTTAGAGATTTTTGTAATTATGATATATTAACAAGGAGTGGACGATATTTGTAAAATTCATGGGCAGTATTTGCACTGTTTCTATTTGGATTCTCTGATATCTTATCAAAGGATAAAATACTTTGTATTTTAAATTTTAGTAGGGCTGAGTAAGTGTTTAGCTGGTGCACCAGTTGGGTGCTCACTTCCTTGAGTTTCTTTGAAACCATAGCCCTATAAACATCATAGGTAAACAAATAGCTCATAATGGGGAAAAGGAAGCAGGCGGCGAGTCATACACCAAAAGTACCAAGTAAACATAGGAAGATTAATATGACTCTGTTGAATTATTTAACAGGGGCTGTCGGGGATATAGAAAGACAGATTATCTCTGTGGAGGAACCACTAAACATTGAAACAATAGACCCATTATTATCACAACAAAAGACAACAGATAACACTGTGCCAAGTGATGTAGGGGTGGCAGAGAAAGATCTCCCCGATAATGTTATCCATGTGCAACAAAAACATGGGTGCATTCAGGACATTTCTGATGATATTTCTGTCGGGACAATAGATAGTGATCTTTTACCTCCACCAAATAAAACCTGTAAATTACCCAATTTGAAGTCAGTCAGTAAATGACATCGCAGAAGACGTAGTTGCAACTCACCCGACTTCTACTTCCATTCCCAGACTACCCAAAACCCACCCTAAAAAGCCACAGGGGAAATTGCAGGGCGTTAAAAACAAAATGCAGAAGGAAGTGGGCATTATAAGTGCCTCGAGGGGGAAAAAGTCTTGTAGTGAACCTATATGTGAATCTGTAAATTTGTATTCAGTTATTAAAGACCTAAAGGAGTTTGTTACACAAACAATAAATACTCTTGCGAGCAGGCTGGACAAAATAGAAATAGGCCTGGATAAAGTGTTAGCGGCCCAGTCCAAGGCCTTACAAGAAAAGGATGCAGTTAACCAGAAGTCATTAGGTGCCTGTGAACTTCCAGAAAAGGCAGTTTTAAAAAAAGCAACTCTCCGGCTCGATAAAAGAGTATCAGTTGTAAGTGAACAGGGTGGCTGCCAGGATTTGTATCAAAATGTACCTGCAATTACATTAAATAGCACCACATTAGATGGTAAGACACTTAGGCGCAAAGAATTGGGTGTGGAAAGCCACAAGTCATGTGAAAAATGGAACGGCGGGGAAAATATAAATATGGTGGTGGATAACGCCCCTGGGGCGAAGAACAGAGTTCAAACACTCAACCTTCCACCGGCTGCTATACCGTACACTATCATCTTAGCTAATGCTCCTAAACTAGACTCAGCAGCAACGGAAACTTGGCCCGCCCTGAGAAATAAAACTATAAATTGGTTGGGAAATAGGACAGGTTTAACAAATGCACTCTTTAGGGAATTCAAGATGGTGAGGAGAATTGATTGGGTAGGCAACAGCAGTAAACTTTATGAAGGAGACTGCATAGTGCTCTCGTTAGGATCACCAGCTCTGGTTAGAGAAATCTTAGCGAGAACATATCACTCAAACCAAACCGATACTAGTATCCAAGTTCGCCAATTAGACTTTTTTTATCGCTCGTTAACTACAAATATCCCCGAAAATCATGGTCCTCATGGTTGGAATAGGGAAGGCTTCTGCTATAATTTAGCAGTGTCAAACAGATTTGGGCCCTTAACCACTTTGGACGAGAATGAATGACAACCAATTAATAGGTCTACGCCTAGGAAGATGAATCTTTTTACCACTGAAAAACCAGGCGTATCAATCATGCAGGACTTGATTTTGGTCGAGCAAGCGGACGAAGGGGAAAGCGTCCCAAATAGGAATAATGTTTCTGAGGGGGTCCTTATGGACACAACTGACCATCGGGCAGGAGCATGCAGTATCTGTTTTTGGAATGTTGCAGGATTAAAGAACAAAGTGAACGACCCGATCTGGCTGAACTTCATCAGTAACTTTGATGTTCTGTGCCTACAGGAGACCTGGGTCATTAACAGTGTACATATTAATGGATTTAAAACGTATCATACACCCGCAATTCAATCACCTAGTGGACGGCCGAAAGGGGGGCTATGTGTCTATGTCTCAAATTTGCTGGGGGCATATAATATTGAGATGGGGAGTGCAGATATTTATTATCAAATCGTATATATGGATTCTAACAGTGTATTGGCTCTGATTAACTTTTATACCAATGTGGATAAGGCCCAGCTGGGAGTCGTATTAGAGAAACTGAGTGAGGATATTAGTAGTTTAAAATTAAAAGGTGATATTGACTTAATTCCTATCTGGGGCGGTGATTTTAATATTAGCCTGTGCCCTTTTGCTGAAATAGGGAAGTGTGGCTTAACTTTGGATAAGGATGATCCCCCGATTCATTTCCAACACTCAGATAAAGGAGAGTTGTTTAATGATATTATGTTTAAACATGATTTTGGATTTTCAAACCGCCTATGCATGCCTAAGGTGGATTTTGGTTACACATTTATAGGTAGAGGTGCGAAATCAATTATTGACTTTATTATTATGCCAAATTGCCATGCAAGTAACATTCACCAAAATGTTATGAGTGACCACTTGGCAATTAGCGTGAACATAGTCATCTCAAATAGTGCATTAAGGAAAACTTGCAATAATACAGCGTGGGTGCAGAATATAGAACTGGGAAGGAAAAATGGTTATGCAATCCACTGGACTAGCCGGGACTTAGTAGAGTTAAATAAAGAAATAGTCGCAAAGGCATTAGATCCAATTCTAATATGTTTAAGTGATAGCCCAACACATGATGATGTTTTAAAAGCTTTTAATTGTATTACTGAGACGGTTAAGAGCACGTTGTCAGCGGAATGCAAAGGCACAGGTAACTTTAGGAAGGGATGGTTTGACAAAAATTGTACTAAAAGGTATTCAAATTTAAAGCGCCCTACACAGAGCGATAAGAGATAATAGTGAGATCAGGGCCTGTAGAAAGTTGTATAATGCAGCCAGGAAAAATAGGATGAACGAGTTGAAAGATAATGCGTGGAAGAATCTTAGCGATGCTGCTGAGAGTAAAGATACCCTGAAATTCTGGTCGTCAGTGAATGCCCCATTCCTAAATAATAATTTGGATGCCCCATCAATTGAGGTGGCCATTGAGGAAAGAACCTGGTTAGACTTTTTTACAAATGTCTACTCGAAACAGAGAGGTATAAAGGAAGTAGACCAGAGTCAAGAATTTGAGAGGGCAAAGCAGAAATTTACGCCTATTTACTTGCATATTGTACTCCAAGATGTTAAAACGGCAGTAAAGGCAAGCAAGAGTGGCAAGGCTCCCGGCCCTGATGGGATACCAATTGATCTTTATAAGTCAAATATGGAGGTATGGGGCCCTATTTTAACTAGGGTTTTACAAGCATGCTGCGAAAATGGATTTATAGGTACTTGGTATGAATCAATTATAGTTCCTATTTTTAAAAAGGGTGAGCCGGAGAATCCTGCTTGCTACCGTCCAATATCTCTGCTGGACTCTCTAATGAAGGTAGCAGGCAGGATTGTTTTAGACCAACTACAAGCTTGGACTGAAGAAAACTGTATTTTAAGTTATGTCCAATATGGTTTTAGAGCTGGCTTAGGAACCAACGAGCAGATTTTGAACCTTAGCATTTTAATTGGTAAATATACGCAGGCAAAGTCAGGGAAATTATATTTGGCTTTCGTTGACCTCACAGCTGCCTTCGATTGCGTAATTCACAATAAGCTGTGGGAAGTTCTTAACGAATTAAAAGTCGACCCTGTTTTAATCCAGTTTTTAAGACAGTTATATTCTGGAGCCATTGCAAAAGTCCGTTATGGAACAAAGGTGCACTGCGCCATTCGAGGTGGAGAGGGGCGTAAGGCAAGGCTGTGTTTTGGCACCACTCCTGTTCTCATTATATACTAATGCTTTGGAACAGGAGTTGGTGTCACACACTAGGCACCCACCAACTGTAAATTCGCGCCCGATAGCCTCTCTCCTCTATGCTGATGACGCTGTACTTATGGCCCACACCCAGGTAGGCCTACAGAGGGCGCTCTCCTTTTACACTAGTTTTATGGATAGGCTCGGTTTAAAGCTGAACGCAAAGAAAAGCTTTGTTATGTCTTGCGGGAGAAAGAAAAACAACTATAGAAGTTACCAGGCGGGGGGGAGTAGGGTGGAAACCATCAACTCGTTTATTTACCTGGGTGTCCTTTTTAATAGAACCGGCTCTTGGACTCCGGCTGTTAAGGCCAGGAGCTTACTTTTCATGAAGTCCATTGCGGCCTTAATACATTTTACAAGAAAACTGGGGAAAAGGCCACCTGAAATCCTATTAAAAATTTACCAGGAAAAATGCGTGAGCATAGCAGTTTATGGGGCAGCCATTTGGGGTTTCCAAGAACGTACATCAATTCAACGTATTGAAATGGCTTTTTAAGGTTCATTTTAGGAGTCCCAGCGAGCGCCCCAGTTTTTAATTGTCACAGCGAACTAGGAGTTGCATAAATTTCTGATTTAATCAAAGTTCAACCGATTCTGCTGTGGCATAGAATTTGGACTTCGGCTAGTACTGGCCTTAATAGGGAAATAATAATGGATGCCATGAGATTAGATAATGCCGGCAAAATTGTTTGGCTTAAATATGTAAAAAAATGTATGCAGGACATTGGACGCCCAGAGTTCTTCACCTCGCCTGAAAATATGAATCTTATTAATCGGAAGGAATTCAAAAACGTTTGTATGACCCACCTAGAAGAAATTAGGTTAACTCTTGAGATGAACAAAAGTATGGTGGTTAAACATCAAAAAATCACCATAACATGCGACATCCAACCATATCTATTATATGTTATAGGCGGATACGATAGATATTTGTTAACAAGATTTAGATTTGGGACTTTCCATCGTCTGATTACCCACCCACCCATTAATGATTGGTCAAGGGAACTTTGTCGATGCCCCTGTGACAATATCTAATTACAATCTACATTACATGCAATTTTATTCTGTACATTTTATATCAATGAGAGGCGCAGATGGTTAGCACCTTTATTAAAACAAGGAGGATGGAGGCAATGTCGCCCCGCCCTTGTGTACTTACAGATGTTGGGAAATTTTTATTGCATTGGTTCTGTGGTGGGTTTTCTAAAGAGTGTGTTGTGGACTAGGAAACGCCTAAATAATTAAATTACAAGATATGTAATAGGTCGGAATTATCTAGGGCAAGATGGCTCGTTTCAGGAATTATAGATCCCTCATATGCACTTCACAAATTTTTAGGATTTTATACCCACGAGATGTGTATTGATGAATTATATGTGTAATTTATGCTGAAATACTTATTCTTTTTAATATGCCTGCTTTTAAGATTTTAATGTCTAAAATCGAATAAAGCTCGTTTTGATTTGATTTTGTATGCTTTATCACACTGCTAATATTATGAGTAAGCATCACAGACCTGGAGTGGTCCATGGACACCTGGTTAAGAATAGCTGATCTAAAGTAGAACTGACACAGGAAATATTGATTAAATCTGCGCTGAGAAAAAATCTTTCAAGGTTTGAGTGTTATTGCCCTCAACAAAATATTTCATAACAATTCATGCTCCGTTGTAACACTAACATGCAATACACTTAAAGCAAAATAGATTGAAGAAGATTGATCAAACGACAATGATTCAGTCAGTCAGTCAAATTCCTTCATTCAACTTATAAAGCCATAAAAGTAAACAAAATAAAATAATAAAGTAGACCCTTTAAAACGTAATATTTAAAAACATACAATTTTAAAGTGGAAGAAAAAATACATGTATAGATCGTAACACATCTTGATAAGAGCTATGAAGCACTAGCTAAACATGACAGAGAGATGCATTCATGCATACATTAATAATTATAGATATGATATCCCATGTATATTCCTACATAGTAAAGCACATCTGATGTAATTAATAAGAGCAAAACAAATTTGAAGGGTCTCCAGTTGTTGCAAGCGCAGAAATCCAGTCTTAGAATGTCTAATATAAGCATCCTTCAAAATAGGAATCAAGTAATGTTTTTGTGGAGTACTATACAAATAGCAGAAAAACATAAGGTGCATTGTTCTCTGAAGTGATCGCACAGACAAGTCGGAAGTTTCGAAAGTCATGATCCCTGTTGAGGAAAGTCTATCAAAAAGTGCAGTGTGCTAAGGCGTAATCAAATCAAATAAAACATCTGTTGATGAAGCAGATAAACAACTGAATCCCTTTAACCCCTTCAGCGCGGCGCGGATTACCGCACCGTGCTGACGGTTTGTTGCGCAGGCGGGGCCGTGACGGAGCGGTTCCGTCATGCGCACAGCGCGACCGACGCGCATGACGGAACCGCTCCGTCACACGCATCGAAGGGGTTAACTGACATGTGAAATTGATTATGACACATTTGAGAGAAAAATGACAACCGTGCACCAACTGTGCTAACTATGCGTTGAAGTATCATGAGAAACAAATGATGATAAGACTTAGTTAAATTAAAAATATTGGTTCATAGTTTAACACATTCAGTTACTATTTCAACATGTATCAATCAAAAGGTAAATGTGATGTATTTAGGTGCTCTAAGATTTCTAACCATTATTATCGAAATAATGATGTGTTTCAAGAATTCATGAAATCTAACCTGTTTTATACAGATTAAAGTGTGATATTGAAAGGTTTCATTCTAAAGCTCCATATTTTGCACACGTAAATTATTCTCCAAGTGAGAAAGAAGAAAAGGTTGCTGCACTCTTATGCTAAAACTAAGTCCTGTGAAACTTCTAGGGAATAATCTTCATACCTGTACTAATATGAATCACCAGAAACTATATTAATAATTTATGTTTTGAAATGATTTTACACGTTGGTACTTGGAAAATGCAGTAATATGTCATAGTTAACAGGTGCTATTCACAATAAAACTAAAATGATTTGTGAGTGCAAATAAAATGTAATGATATATATAAGGTCCAAAAGGTTATAAATTAAATGTATATATCCATTATTTTATATTCTCTATTCCATTAACCAAATTCAATTTAGGCCCACATTTTCCTCACTTTGCTTGATTCTGTTCTCATGGAAAGGCTTTTTGAACTTGCAATGTGAAGAAAAACTGTGTCTCATAGGTAGAGTTACCATTCGCATACTGAGACTGCTTGCAACAATTTAGTTAGGTTGGGAACATCTGCCGTGAGAAATTGCACTCTTGAACTCACTCGTGCTTTTGCAAAAGGACTATTGTTTGTAAATTATATACACTGGATGGTTCAACAACTTACACGATGATCACCACCTAGTCTGTATAATATGTGTCTTCTTAATACTGCATGACAATCACTCTATACGAACTGACCAAAAGACTGCGTGGTCTGACCAGGAGGCGCTACCCCAGAATTTGAGAATTATATTATACGTTGATTTGATGGAAAGGGACCCTTGGACTTGATGCCTTGCTTGCTCTTGGAGGCACACTTCACTACTCCTTACTTTTGGAACTTCCTTGCAGACTCTACTTGCTTTCCATTTGACTGCCACATACGCTGCGTGCTGTATTTCCCTGACTCCTTTTCCTCTCATCGGAAAGTACTTTTGAGCTGTCATGGTGCCTGTCCCTTTCTGAACTTTTTCCGAGCTTTGGTAATTAATAACAAATTGGATTTAAATTAATTCACTTGTACTCTTAAACATTAAATTCCTTATAGTGATGTATTTACCCCTCCTAAAAATCCTAATAAAAATCTAACTTTAACTAAATCCTGTTTCTGCCTCTCTATGATTTGTCTCTAATAATTAATTGTGCATTCCAGTTGAGTTATTAATAATTGGAGGGAATTCTAATCGAAAGATCTCTGGACAGCAAATTCTAATGTTATTATTCTGCACAGCTTTAACTAAATTATTGGTTTGTATGATCTTGATTCAACTGAATTTCTTCCGGAGATTTGGTCTAGCATGATAATACTTTTCTTGTATAGCTTAGTTCTGAGAGTTATATATATGAATCGTTTCACGAGTTTGTAGGTCAGTTACCCAATTCCTGGTCCTCATTGGATAACTGGAGTCTCACTGGGTAACTGGAATTTGATCCCCTATGTCCTGCCCCTCTCTCAGCACGAAGCGAAACAAGATCCATCGGAAGACCTAGAGAATGAAAATTAAGGTGAGTGATCAGACAAAACAATCAGTGATCAGAAAGGGCCCAGTGATGGTACAACACTGTGAAGGACAGAAATTGAAATATTTTACTAGAGACTACATTGCTTGAATTGTATTATTCAGATAGATAGATAGTAGAGCAGTACTAAAAAAACAAATACTTTATCTGCTCTTTTAAAGAGACATCTGCCAGGACTAGATTGATAAAAAGCTCAGAAACAACCAACTTTGTAAATGTTTATCTCACAAATGATAACTATTGGTTCTGAGCCATATTATCTAGTGAACAACAATTTGTTTGAATTGTTCTCATAAAACCAACTTCTGGCGTGTAGCACATCTTGAGTCAGATCAAGAAAGGTGCCAAATTGATCACATCTTCCAAGAAAATCATTCCCATTACTATGTATGAAGCTGCTCCCTGGGGTATGGATAAAATCCCATGAAGACAATTGTTTTCAACACTTTGGAGGGGTTCAAAATTAATATACCCCCAAATCCCTGCTCCGTATATCCCTTGCTGTATACATTGACACTTATGAATCTGAATTAGTTCTTGCACCGGTTTATATCCTAGTTTCACAGATTACCTAAAAACTGTTTCAACTGACCTCTGGAGTTGAGAAGCTCTAAAGATCAGAAAATGTCCTCACCTTAAACTGGAATCAAATGGAATCCCTACAAAATGTGTTTAACGTTGCCAACCGGAGTCCCCCTCAATAAAGTAAGACCTAGCTTTAACGTTTTTTGACCACTGAGCATAATGAAGGATTTGGAAAGGCTGATTTTAAGATCTAGATCATTCATGAAAGTAATAAAAGAATCAAGCAACAATTGGAGACTATTTGCCGTTCTCACTCTGACGACTGTATCATCTCCGTACTAAAGGATTGGGATAGGCAGTTTTCCAACTTATCCTTTCTTTTAGACAAAACATAACTCTCTCAACCCCATTAACATACATTAGAAACAAAAATGGGGCTAAAATTCAACCCTGTCAAACCCCACAATTAAACTTTGTTTAAGGGGTACACTCCCCGTCAGGACCATACCGTACTTTTGCAGAGGCTTCCTACTACGACCTCCTCAATAGCTCCCAAAGTGCTTTCTTGACTCCCATGTTTTCCATGATTAGCCACAGTTTAGAGTTTAGATCTGGTCACCATATCGAAAGAACTAGACAGGTCCATAAATGCCATATGAATGGCCCCTCTCTTGACTAAGGTGTACTTCCCCATGATAATTTATAGGTTAAGAGATTGCTCTATTGTACCTATCCCAGGGCAAAAACCATAATGAATGTTGGATAGAATATGGTGTCGTCCCATACCTCCAGTCTGGATAATAATATTTATCTTAAAATTTTAAGTATTCAATAAAGAAATGGGTTGATAGCAGGAAGGGTGGTTCCTGTCCCCCTTTTAAATGGGTATAATCACAGCTTCACTCCAAGAACTAGTAATAGGGCTACCAATAGCTGCTCCGAACACATTTGTTAATACTGGAGGTCATAAACGGTTATCCTCCATCAGGACACCGTTGGGACCCGGTGCTTTCCCTGAGGTGTTCTTTTTGATGGTGTCTGTGACTTCTTTGACATCACTAGATTCACTTAATGCTGCTGCAGCTACGGTGTCAAATGATGTATCACCATCAACATCATCGCTCTCTAATTTACTACCATCACCACTAAGAACCCCACAAAGTGTCCCACCCAGGTATTAAGCATTTCATTATAGGGGTTGGGTGCTGTGAAAAAATTGAGAATTTCCTATCTCCTCTACTGTACTTTGTAATTCCTGTGAGCTCAATGCCCTCCCAAGTTTATCTTCTTATTTCAAGCTGTCAATCTTCAACTGCCTGCAGTACAATAACTGGGCGTGTTTTACATCTTCAACACCCCTTGAGGTTGCTTTGAGTGCTATTTTCAGTCCATGGCAAAAGCAAAGCTCCCTTGCATCAAGTAGAACAGAAGCGGAGGACACTCCTGATACCTCACACCCAAGACCTGAAACGACCTCCCAAAATACCTCAGAACCTCCACTTGCCTCATGGACTTTCGAAAGAACCTCAAGACATGGCTCTTCCAGGCAAAACAGGTATGATCTCCTCCTCCTCCTCCTCCCTCCTTAGGCCTGCCCTACTCTGCACCTGGATACCCTAACAGGTAATTAGCTGAGCTCTACAAATCCACATAATGTAACACAGGAGGCTATGGTGCAATGGCCCCCTTTCAGCATAATGTCTAATTAATCATGTGAGTTTCAGGATACTCACCCCACAATCTGAAGGGTTTGAGCAAAAGGGGCAAGCCTTGGGGTTGACTCCACATCCTGTAATTCTGGACAAATCACTAAATCTCCCTGTGCCTACCAAAAAAAAAATGAATGTGTCCTTGTGCAACGTAACTGGTAATCATGTGAAGCGCTCCAATACCTTTGGGTCGAGTTTGCACTATATAAATCTGCAAATAAAAAACATAAAAAATGTTGTGTTTCTTCACTGCAGGTGTTTAAATATCTAGCCTACTAATTTTACGTCCAAAGTTATGATGGGGTGTGCAGTGCTTAATTTGAACCAGTGGTTGGTGGTGGGAGCCACTGGTACTTATTTTTAGGGGCTGGCACTAATTTTTCTGCATCAGATATTTCCCGAGTGCGTGAGAGGAAAAAACACACAAACCAGAAAGAAGGAGGAAGAAAAAACGTAACAAAGGGAGAAAGCAGGAGCCTGCAAGAGCAAGAAAAAAGGGCAGAGAGTGTCCTGGTAGTGGATTAAAGACTACCAGCCTTGGTATGCAGCAATGTAGAAATTTAATTGCACAGGCCGGCCGGCTTTTGTGCACAGCTTCGGGCACCAGCACTCTTTCTTTCACAAATTAAGCACCGTAGTGCGCCTTCGGAGAATGCCAATTTTATTTAGTTTGTATGTGACATTTTACTCAAAGAACCAGACTGCAGTAGGGAAGGGCTGTTTTAATTGTGATAAATGCCATTAAATATGACTTCATTCATGATGACCAAAAGAGAACGGAAGCAACATTTAAGGAGCATATGACCTTGTCGAAGCTAAAGAAACGCCAGGAGAAGAGGGGGAGAAAGCTGGTGCAATTAAATTGAAAGTTTTTATTATTATTATTATTATTAGTTTATTGTATAGTTAGTTAAAACCATGAAAAATTTGCATAAATCAACATCCTTCACTAGAAAATTTAAAAGAATCTAACATTTTACAGAATAAAAATCATCATGAGGTATATAAAAAGCCATGAATATTAAAATCAGTATATAGCACGTGTCACCGATTTAAAACTAAATTGAAAGTTAAGTAAAGCACAACACTGAATATTTCACCAGCGTGTTTTGAACCGAGGACAACGGAACATGCATCAGGAAATATATTTATGTATTTTCATAGCTTCATCTGGGAGCCTCTGCTATGCCACACATTAAAAATGTTAAGTAAACATTCGTTGGTCGCAGACTTTACGGGCACATTTTAGCATTCTTTAAAAAGTCCACTTTTTGCCAAGTGCCAACTAAATTGCGGAGGATAGAATCCCCCATCTAGCTACCCACTCTTAATCAGCTAACTTCGACATAATAGATTTTACTAATGAACTGGTAAATTGTGACTTGGCTACAGAGACAGTGTGACTCAGTTTGCAAGACTGCATTACTTCATCGAAAACACGGTGTAGTAATTCAGTCCAGACAGCATCTCTCATTGTGAAGCGGACACAGGCTTCTTTCATCTTGCCAGCAAGGCCTGAAATATTCCACAAGTTAAAGGTCCGGCATTCATTTGTTAGCACAACAGGCAAAGGGACATTTGGAAAACACCCTTGATAACTGCTGAAACGGTTCTTTGCTCACAAGTATTCTACAAAAAAAAAATGACATGCATCCGAAGGGCAAATGTCCACTTACAATGCATATAGTTTCCTTTGCTGCCCTAATGAAAAGTGTGAGGCGGACACTTTAGAACGGGGTCAAGTACCATAATCATACAGTGAAAGGAACACCACCTGTTCTTTCTTTCTTTAAGATTTATTCGGCACATATAAATGACCATAAAAGCACAGACATAAAAAACAACAATACATTTTAAAGGACATTTCAACTAAAATTTACAACTAATAATTACAGTCAATAATTCATGAGTCAATTCATATCATTTACATAAACATATGAAATTGATAGTCAAAATTCATTAAAACTCATACTTTTCCTGGAGTTGATGCACTGATTTAAAAATGTAGCAGTATAAAAACAAGTATCTGCTGATTACAAGTTAAACATTAAAGCCATAGCATGTTTAACTGTATATACTCCGTATTTAACAAACAGAGGTTTCAAAAATGCTATACGAAAACTCGTTTACAGTTTGCAAAACAGCAGAAAGTGCACAGTGCTCTGTGTGGATACATCATCACACCTACATGGCCCATTCGGATATTACTTAATGTTTGGATGGGCTACTAAACAATGTGCCATCCCAAATCTTAGTCTGGTTAGCACGAATTTGTGTGAATGGCTAGTCACCATAGATAGGTAAGATGGAAAACCCTCCGCTAAATTATATCTATTATAAAAAATGACAGTAGACAATGATCCGGTTGCGATTGCTCGCTTCCTTTCCACGTATGTCAGAAATATACTTTTCATTTCCGATTTGGAGATCAATGATGCTGCGCTGTGATCATTTGAAATATTCAAGTTAAAAATGTCTGAAAAACAGACAACAACATATTTAACCCAGGGAATATCTCGATATTTGTCCAAACGTAAACAATCCTCAACAATAGATCTATTAAATAACTTCTCATCGCCAAGCCAAAAAGACTGCCAAATCATCAGTGACCTAAGTGATAACAGATCAGTTAGGTAATTGATGGTTAGTTCTCGTGGCTTAATTCAGTTGAAGCTGAAGCGGGCAAAAACAGGAGCTTTTTTAAAAACATATTTTCCTCTAACTGTAAGTTGTGAACACAGCTATAGCCCCATACTCCTGCCCCGTACAGTGCTATAGTCACACATCTAGCTTGGTAAATCTTGAGCATATCCCTGGTACGGCGGTCCCCAACCTTTGCAGCAAATCTGTATATACCATGAGCATTCTTTAGCATTTTGTTCCGGATATTATTAAATTCATTATTCCACTTACTGTCGTTAGAGAAGGTAATACCTAGGTAACAAAATTTGTCCACCTGTTGCACCTTTTCACTATCTATAAAAAAGGCATTTAACATTTTAGCTTTAGCCCCACAAGTCATAGTGTACGTTTTCCCCTTATTAATTACTAATTTTCTATCTTTGATAAAGGAGGAAAAACTATCCATTAGTCGCTGTAGTCCAACAGAGGTTCTAGAAAGGAAAACAGCATCATCGGCGTATAATAACACCGGCACCGGAACACCATTGATCTGGGGGGCATCAGCATTAACTTTTTTTAAAATAGCATCAATTCCATTAATAAATAAAATAAATAGGAGGGGAGCCAAAACACAGCCCTGCCTAATTCCTTGTGTAACACAAAATTTTGGGGTACATTCTCCTCTAATTCCAAAGCGTACTCTGGTTTTCAATTTCTCATATAGCCTAGCGAGAAAGAAAATTATGCCTTCTGGTGTTCATAGCTTTAGCAAGGTTGGCCACAGAATAGAATGATCTACCATGTCCAAAGCACTGCTCAGGTCTGCAAAGCAGAGATGCAAGGAGCCTGGTTTCGCTTCAGTATATTTCCCGATCAGTAAATCAAGATTGATGCACTGGTCGAGCGTACCCCGGCCCTTCCTAAATCCATACTGGCTCTCGGCCAGTATGCCATCCTGCTCAACCCATTCCTCTAATCTCACGAGCATAACTCTGCTCATGACCTTGACTGATGAATCAAGGAGAGAGATCGGGCGGTAATTCATAGCGTCAGACCTGCTTCCCTTTTTATAAATTGGCACAATAATCGATTCGCCCCAAGTTACAGGGGCCTTGACACACACAGCTGTATTAAAAACAGTAACCAGAAGTGGACCCCAAACATCTGGTGCAGCCTTGTAAACATCTATAGGTACCCCATCCGGGCCCTGGGCTTTCCCTCCTTTACTAGCACGTATGCCAAGTTCAACCTCACTCACAGAAATGTTCAGGGGCAAAACAGCCCACTTATTGGGGCTGGCATCAGTGACACTGTTAGAGTAAAAAATGCTAGAGAAATGGGCAATCCAACCCTCACTTGATACATTAGAAGTCAGCTCGGGTATTTTTTCATCCCTTAAAAAGGACGAGTTAACCGTGGCCCAAAATAAGGTGCAATTCGATAACTCTGCTGCTTGGTTAAGGGAGTCCCAAGCCTGTTGCTGTAGTTCATGCTTCCTCTGTTTGAGCACACATTTATATTCCATTCTCAGTTTAATTATCAAATTTTTGTCCCTGGGCTTCACTGCTAATGCCAGCTTGAGGGCAGTTAATGTGAAAGTGCAATGGTGATTGAACCAACCCGGTCCATTCCTACGTTGCCCGCTATTACGCCCAGTGAACTTGGGATCAATAGCTTTATTAATTTTATTAAAACAATATAAAACCTTCTCAGAATCAGAACTATTTTCTAAAATAGAAACTATGTCCAGCAGGCTCTCCTTAGTTATGGAGCTAATTAATTCATCAGCCCTTTCACCTGTCCATCTTAGCCTTACACCATTAATCCTGTGTGGTTCTACATTAGTAATTGTAATTCCTACATCCATTGAGCTACCTACCCAAAGAGTGGTGTCCAGAATGATGCGGTTATGATCACTTAATGTAGTTACTTCAATTCTGGGTGGGTCACAGTAAGAGATAATGTTGGAGGATATGATCACATGGTCAATGACAGAGCTGGTATGCCAATTTTTAAAAGTGGGAGTGGATAAACCATTAACATCTTTACAACACTCCACTATTTCCTGGTCATAACAGCCCATGAGCTTGTGCAATGCTTCCCCATAACTGCTATGCCCGAAATGCAGGACATCCCAGCCAGCATTATTAGTAACCCCACAGACCTTTTGTGTAAACAATTCGCACAATGTAGTATTAAAATCCCCTACCCAGATAAAGTCAAATACAACATTCTCTTCCAAACATAAATTTTCAATAGCACCGGCTAAGTCTGTTACTACTTTGACCCGGGTACCATCAAAAATATTGTTGTAGTAGTTAATCAATAGTATATTATGGTCTTTGTCCTCGACAAGCCAAAGGATCTGCACAAGATCACCTACAGGTATATCGTTTTTAACCATAATGGGGCGACAAATCGTTACAAGTGTGAGGAGGCCCCCTTTGGCTCTACCTATACCTCCTCCCAATGCCGGTAAGTGATAGGAGACGAATCCCTCATAATTAACTTCATCTTTACACCATGTTTCCTGGATACATAGGATATCATGGGCATTAATAAACGTTAACCATCCCGGGTCCCACTCCTTCGATTTCAACCCTGCCACATTCCAACAAACGATTGTAATGCCTTTACCCTTGACACGATCGCTATCATGCATCAGGCCGTTATTTCTTCCCCTATTCTCATTCTGATTTAAATTACATGTGTCCCCGCATTCGGACAGTGCCCTTACATCCGCCACCAATTTAATATCTGTTATAATGGTGATCTCTTGGGCCACAATATTATCTTTACAGGCAACCACATAGGGGCTAATAGTCTCCTGGGGTAGACACTGTCCTGCCTGATTAAGTCAATCATTTGCATCCAGAGAATTTAAAGGCTGGAATCGATTTTGCATTAAAATGTTAGGGTATGGCCTATGTGTAACTGGGCAAAATCTACTTCTTCTACTCTCACGAGGGGCAATGTTAAGGTGACTATAGAAGAAAGCAAGCGAGCGGGCACACACATTATTATCAGTAATCGGTAGTGAGGCAGCTCTCAGTAATACAGTGGCAGCATGTTGAGGATGTTTAAAATTTATAATAACACAGTCGCCCCTAAAACTTTTCTTAGAGCTCCCTATCCAGTTAACCCTTCTAGTAGTCAAAACTTGGTCAGAGAATACAGTTGGGAATCCACAATGTCTATGCAACCAGGAAACCGTTTTATTTTTTAAAGACTCGTGTGTTTCCTGGGAATTCCCATTCTCGGCAGGGGGGACATTAGTTAAAACTACCACATATGGTGCGCAATCAGCGGGTAGATTAGTGGCGCACCTTCGCCTTACCTCAGTCCAGCCCTCACTTCTATCGAGTGTTGCTACAGCCTGGCTATCATTACGGGCTTGGAGCTGGGCAGACGGGGATTCTGTACATCATTCCCACTAATACCTATACCTATACCTCCCCCGGAGGGGGCAACCTGAGTTTCACAATTACTTGTTAATGGAGCTGGTACACTACCCACTTCCTCCACAGACTTTTTAAGTAGACCACCTAATCTATTAACCTCTGCGGTTAGCTGATCGATTTTTGCCATAAGAGGTTTAATAATACCCTTAATCTTTAAATCAATAGTGCTCACTAAGCTTTTAATTTGTTCAGCATCCAATTTAACAGCATCATTATTTGACGTAATATCCTCGTCCTTATCTAGGTTCTTAAGGGGGCTAACTGCTCTTTTTCGTACAGGACGTAAACCCCCGCATTTGGTCTGAGCTTTCCTGCATGCTCTGACCACTCTAGGCACAGGGCTCGGTAGGTGCTGCACTGTGGGTTCTGTAAAATCATCTAGATCAACTATGGTGGGGGTATTCTGCTCAGGCATTTCCCTAACAGAAACATCAAGATTATTATAGACACTACTACTGTCGTCCAATACCAATGAAACAGATGGGGATTGCATAATAGGTGGAGGGGAAGAACTACTTAGCCCTAACGACTGTCGCCTCTCACTATTAACTTTGCTCACAAACTTCAATAAGTAGTTATCCAAGGTGTGAGGCATTGGGGGGGCCTTTTGCTTTGACATAGTTAACAATGAACAATGATCAATAAAAGAACCGATTAAAGCTTTTCCGAATTACACACAATTGACAAACCGCCAGCTATTGGCACAGGGTTTTAAATAAACACTATATATATACACAAAGTTAAAATAATAAGACCTCACTGTATACGGGACACAAGGTCCAACAGCATGTGGGGATCAGAGTCTAAGCCCCAGCCCAGTCGCGTCCTGTCCCGGACTGTCACAGACTGTCCGCCCTTTGTCCGCCCTTCGTCCGGCTCCGTCCCGCGCTGCGTTCCGCGCTGCGAAGACCGGAGGCTGTTCTTATAGGCCGGTGGAGATGGGGCGGATCTCAGCACAGGTGCACTGGTGCACGGACTCCTGGTCCTGGGAGTCCCGTGCGTCTGAGCCTGAATGCCCCCAAAGATGTTTGCGGTCAATTGCAGCCTTCAGCGTTTGACCCCGCAGTGGAAAACAGAACCTCTGCTCCAGTTCACTTCTCCAGCGAAGTGGGACCCGCGCCAGCGGGTCCGGCGAGGAGTTTTACAGGCCGGTGGGGATGGGGCGGATCTCAGCACAGGTGCGCTGGTGCACGGACTCCTGGTCCTGGGAGTCCCATGCGTCTGAGCCTGAATGCCCCCAAAGATGTTTGCGGTCAATTGCAGCCTTCAGCATTTGACCCCGCAGTGGAAAACAGCACCTCTGCTCCCGTTCACTTCTCCAGCGAAGCAGGACCCGCGCAAGCGGGTCCGGCGAGGAGTTTTACAGGCCGGTGGGGATGGGGCGGATCTCAGCACAGGTGCGCTGGTGCACGGACTCCTGGTCCTGGGAGTCCCGTGCGTCTGAGCCTGAATGCCCCCAAAGATGTTTGCGGTCAATTGCAGCCTTCAGCGTTTGACCCCGCAGTGGAAAACAGCACCTCTGATCCCGTTCACTTCTCCAGCGAAGAGGGACCCCACCTGTTATAGCGCCAAGTCTTACTACAGACATAAAATATTTTAGGGCATTCCCATTATAATGTAACCACAACTTCAGTCACTGATTACCCAACCTTTCTCGCACTTCCTTCTACAGCCACGAGATGCCGGACATCTGAATATATTGGATTAAAGTGCAAAGGAGATGCTGGAAAACATGGGAACCTTGTTGCAGATCAGTGAGTTATTCTTGGTTGTCATTATTCATCACTGATACTTCCAACAGGCCTTGCAAAGATTTTAGTAGGATCAACATCACTTCCAGCATTGAGGCACTTGATGCTGCTGTCATCTCGAGATTAGATCTTGATCTTTCTACCGGGTCATTCACCATAGTCGGGGCAGTTCCATTCTTTCATTTGTCTCCATTTGCACTCCTTCCCTGTTGTTCGACCCCGTCCTACTATGCTCACTGTCTATACTCCCCTCCCACTCTGAATTTCAAAGCTCGAAGTTGGTAAGGAGAGAAGGTGAAGAAGACAGACTTGGATCTAGCAGCAAGTCCCTTATATTTGATATATCGTTGTGGCTTGCATGTGGGGACTTTGCATCCTGGATGCCAGTTATTTGATGCTGCTTGCTTTCTCACCCATAATTGTGAGTCAGTTAATAGTTGGCTCTTCTTAAAATATTTACCCACAAAGTCTTTTAGTAACTGATGCTCCACCTTTTACTCCTCCTGCTTTATTTTGCTTGGGTGTTTTGATCTGCCGCTGTTTTATCTGCTTTTTATAACCTGATCCTGGGGTTATTTCTTCCACACAGCTTTTGTTTCCTTCCCCGTTATTTTTGGTTCCTTCCATCTCCTCTCCTTCTTCTGTAGTGCTGATAGGCTTTACACGATAATTTCGTTCCTTACCTGCTTTAATTTTCCCTCGAGCCACATCTTTCTTTCTATTGACTTGCCCACCCTGTCTTGTGAGATATCCACGGACTACTTTTTCCAATTTTATATCCCACTTGTATACAACAGCTTTGCTCAAGGAAGAGTGGTTAATGTTTACCTCCTTTTTCTTTCACACTTATCTCACTCTCATGCACTCTCCAAGTACTTACCTCTGCTCACCGACTGACTCTCGCTGACTCGCTGCCTTACGACCTGTCGCTGCCACCGTCCAATGAAGTTTATTCGCCTGTTCTCTTGTTTTCCGGGTTCAAATTCCAATCCTTCCGTAGATGCCGGCCCCCCACAGCACCTTGCTGAGGGGCCAACTAAGTTGAGCCCCCTGTTTCCCTGTACAATGCTAGAAATAAGGGGCATTTAGGCTCCAGAGACTCTGTTACAAATCACTCCAGGATGTTAATACAAAGCCACCCTGGAAGAATAGGTCTTACAGCCATTTCCTTTCCCTGGATATCGCTTTTCTTGATGCTGGCATTTCTTCTTCAGTGAGGGACCAGGGCACTTCTGTACGCTGGCTTTGCTACAGCGTTTGGTACAAGCTGTAGTAACTACGTTGGCTGTTATGGAGACAATGTGGCTCAAACCAGAGCTAGAATGTAACTCCACACTGGCAGAGTTATTAATTCTAGCTTTAGGTCTGGTGTCAGCCTAGACCTTTTGATTTGACTAAATTTATATATATGGTGTACTTTCTTATAGAGGCTTTCAGACAGCCCTTTTCATCCATTGACATGTGGTTGTATCATTTACCTTTTTCTTCAGCCTACTACTTCTTGCAGCATGGGGCAACTGTTCACCCCCCAGCAGCCACTGGCCAACTTTTAGGTGAGTGAGGACATTCCTTTCTTTCACAAAGAACACATCCACACAAACTAGTTCCCTTTGGTACCAAGGAATGCTATGGCAAAGTGTGTCAAAAATATTTTTGCTTTTAGCCAAAGGATGAAAAGCAAAACAAAAATCTTTGCTCTCATGGTGGCATCAAGCATGTGTCAAAGTAGCTTTATTTATTAACCAAAAGCTGAAAAATATGAAAACTCCCACATTATGCTCAGGTACGCAACAATGACACCTCTCCAAGGCACAGATCATGACCTCAAACACGACGCACAGAACATATCACAAATCTTACCAATGATGTTGTCATTCAAAATCAGTATTTATTTTGATGGTAAAGATGAAGTAGTAATGACAGCAGTTAGGTATTCTTATAATGAATATTTCGAGAGGAAAAGAAACATGCATGTGCTAGTTCCCTTGTCTGGAGAGCCAACAGGAACATGTGGAGCAGCGTAAGTTTGATCCCATCCTAAGATACTGTAGGAACACTACATCTCCAATAACTACAAACATAAGCTTCTCCATTTTAAATACATACATAGAGTCTACGTTACCCCTGAGCTGCTTGCGAAGATGGACTGCAGTAAACCGGGCACTTGTCAGACATGCGCTGCAGCAAAGGCCAACTTTCTCCATTTGGCTTGAAATTGTCCGGCAGTTTGAGCTTTTGGGCGGTGTTTAAACATATGGAGCTGATGGGTGAATCTAAACTCGCGTCCTTGCCACAGTTGGCCCTATTGGGCTATGTTCTCCCATTGGGGGCCGGAGTCAGACGCTTCATCGCAATTGCATTGCTATTGGCTAAAAGACAAGTTTCCCTACATTGGTGCGACAAGGCACCGCCACTGGTGAAAGCCTGGATGCGGGACATGATGTATTGTGACACTACCAGTGACGTTTATGCTTCTTTGCTATCCCCTGCCTCTCGCCCTAAAAACATTTGGCAGCTGCTCCGCTCTTATTTGCAACTCCACCCCGAACTGACGGATTGATGGGCTTACTTTGTGAGGTGGTAGCCACTGGGGCAGCTGGTTGATTGCATTACACTTGGAGATCCAGCTTTTATTATTGTATGTACCTGCAAGGTTGGTTAAATGTTTTTGTTTTATTTGATGACATGCTTCTTCTCAGGCACTAGTAATTCAAAGGAGGGGGACAGAGGGGCTATATTTAAGGAGGTCCAATGTACGAGCCCCAACAGACTATATCCAAAAAGGGTACAGAGTTCCTCAATTGTTAGAAGAAAGAGATGCGATCAGTAAATGGCAAGCTCATTTACCAAAGTAGTTGATAGAAGGTAAAGAAACCAGGGCAATTCCTTAAGGTGGAACTAATGCTCTCACACACCCAGCAAGCTAGGTGTCATGCTTCATCATATGAGCATTGCCCCTCGTCAAGGCGGCGCTGCAATCCTTGACGGGCACCCGAAACCGGGGCTCTTTGTCGGGGATCTTTTGTTCCTGCCGATATTTGCATGGGTGTGGGGGGCCTTGTAAGGAAAATGTAGCAGAAGTATGTAATAAAAAGGGTTGGTCAGTCCTAATAGTGCTTTATTCATAAGGTAGACTACCCTATTAAAATGTGTAGAGAGGCTAAATGCTAGAAATAAGGTGTCTAGGCGTGAAGCTCTACTCTAAATTGATCGACATGTTTCTCGCCATGTTAGTCAGGAGCATCTAAGGGAATTCTTCAGGATCAATAGCTGTCTACATTTAAAAATGGTGATGTGTACTCTACATACCACGTCCGATGCTGCGACCTGTGAATATGAAGTGACATCATCAATGGTACAAACAATTGCATCTCTATCTTGAACACATAATGTCAGCAATGGTGTGCACAACGCACCGTGTAGAACGTGGTGATAGCAATCTGCTTCAAGGTGCACTATAAGGAAGAACAGTGCACTGTGAGTGAGAAGGGTGTTTGGTGTGCTAGATTTATTAACACGCTAGAGCTGTGACGAAAAAAATATTAAAGGGGTCCACTCACCTAATTTATTAACTAAATGCGCTCGCAACGGAGCTGGCGGCTTTAAAGGACACCAGTTGGGTCCTACGTTAAAAAGAGGGAGCAGGGGAGGGGGGAAAAAAAGAGAGAAAGAGAAGAAAGGACAACTACTAACAATCGAGGTAAAAAAGTCAAGGAAAACGTGGTCGTTACCTCTAGGTAATTATGATAATAGTACCGTTAAAATGATAAAACTGGGAGTCAAAATATATCACAGTTGTCAGTTGACCGGAGTAGTCTAGTCTAATGGCTGGCCAGATCAATTCAGAAAAAGTCCGTAGCCAAGCAACTGATTTCGAACACCAAAAGTAGCGCGACCACATAAAAACAGTATTCAGTAAAGGAATAGGGCATGAGCTGTACTTACCAGCGCTAACGAGCGCTTCGCATACAGACCTACCCAAGCCGCCAGAGTCCGGGGTGGTGATGGACTGAAGCCGCCATCGGAAAGATATCCGGCAAAAAGTGGGTGTGAGCCTGACGTCATCACGGACCACGTCGCGTGATGACTCCATTGGTTGCTAAGAGCCCAGTATCGACGCTGATGCGTGTTACTACAGCGTCTGATAGTTGAATCTTATTGGTTGCTGGGTCTGAGTTCACTAGTGTCCCGTGTTTGTTATATCGACAGTAGTAGGGAGAGGGCGGGGTGACATATCAGGAAGATATATTAGTCTATTTCGACCCCATAAGTGAGCGTCCAGATATTATATAGGTCGTTATTTCGAGGGGTTTATTAATTTATATATGTCTCCCTGGTTACTTGGAGCCCGATATCGACGCAAAAAGCATGTTGCTACAGTGTCTAGTAGTTACTGTCCCGTGGTTGTCATTGGTGACAATTCGGAATGATATATATGTCTTTTTTTCTTTTTTTCTCTTTTTTTCTTTTTCCAACCCCATAAGTGGGCGTCCAGATATTAAATAGATCTTTACTTAGAGGGGTTACATGCCTCACGGAAAATGGGACGTTATGGAGTGGGTACCCATGGATAGGGGTTTGTCAGTGTCTAATCGTTAGTGTGATCATCAGTCTTATCAATTCACTTTCAGAAAAATTTCGACTAGTCATGGGCCACGACCTAGAGTGGCTAGTTCATGGAAGAACACTCCAAGGGATATCATCATTGAGTCCGGTGGAGTCACACGACAGTCTATGCACCCATCTTTGTTCTACTCTAAATAAGGCATTTTTGGAAATGTTGGTGTGGGATTCTAGAATAATCCAATGTATTGTATCGGGGGAATGGTGTGATTCCACAAAATGCCTATAGAGTTTGGTTGTTGTACGTTGGCAACGTATGTTGCTCCTGTGTTCTATTATACGTGTTTTGACTGTTCGCATTGTCATGCCTACGTATTTCAACCCACATGGACATGTAATCAAATAGATGCATTGTTTGGTGTTGCAGTTGGTATGTTTTTTGATGTGCCATTTAAAATTAGGGAGTAACATGACCTCCTTCGTGATTGTGGTTAGATCACATACTGTACATGTGCCGCATGGAAAATGGCCATGGACTGGGGGTAGACCCCACAAGGTGGTCTGTGTTGGGGTAGTCTTTTTCTTAGGTCTGGTGTGGATTAGCATGTCTCGAAGGCTACTTGTTCTCTTAT
Source organism: Triturus cristatus (assembly GCF_964204655.1). Lineage (NCBI taxonomy): Eukaryota > Metazoa > Chordata > Amphibia > Caudata > Salamandridae > Triturus > Triturus cristatus. Next base: position 1,058,018,865 of record NC_140589.1, read on the forward strand.
AGGCAAATCTGGGTCTCGGTATCTGAAGATTTCCTGTATTGAGAATTCCCCAGTGTTTCAGAATGACCTTCTTGGTCCACTTTGAATTAGGTGTGAATGACGTGACACATGTCATAATGTCCTCAGGTGGTTTGTGGTGTACCTCAAGTAAGGATTCTCTAGGATTATTGAGGGCCCTCTTCATAGAGTCTCTTACTACTTTTTGAGGATAGCCTCTAGTCTTAAGGTTAATGGCTAGAGAGGTTGCTTCAACTTTGTAGTCCCTAGTCGTGGTACAGTTACGTCTAATTCGTAAAAATTGACCAATAGGGAGGTTGTCTCGGAGCGCCTTAGGATGGTAGCTTTGATATAAAAGAAGACTGTTGCGATCAGTGGGTTTCTTAAAAAGATTGGTTGAAAGCTGTCCCTCTGTTAGTCTAATGTTCAGGTCAAGAAAAGCTACTGTTGTATCCGAGATCGTGTGGGAAAACTTAAGAAAAGGAGTCTGTTGGTTAATCCATTGTATGAAGGCTTTACAGATGGCAGTGGAACCTTTCCAAAAGATTAAAATGTCATCAATGAACCGTTTCCACAGGACAAGATGTTCCCGAAACGGATTGTGGTCAGTGTTGATGATTTCTGCCTCAAAAGCTGCCATATAGAGGCAGGCTAGACTAGGAGCAAAGGTGCTCCCCATCGAAGTTCCTTGACATTGATGGAATAGTTGCCCTTGATATTCAAAGAAGTTTTCGGTCAAAGCTATGGAAGCCAGGTCCATTATGAATGTGGTCGGAGTGGGAGAAGACCATTCCAATGAGTTTAGAGCCATCTCTACAACTGTGAGGGTGTCACCCTGAGGAATATTAGTGTAGAGGGCCTCTACGTCAAGGGTTATTAGTAAGTCAATGCATGAAGAGTCTTCTATTGAGTCAATTATACGGAGGATGTCCGTTGTGTCTCTAATAAAAGACGGTATTTGTTTCACCAAAGGTTGGAGAAAATGATCCACAGAGTTCTAACAATTGAGGAACTCTGTACCCTTTTTGGATATCTTCTCAGGCACTACCATTATCACATGTGAATGTGTATGTCCATAATCGCTGTAACAGTGCTGTGTACTCTTTCATGCATTTAAAAAAAATAAACAAAAAAATAAACAAAAAAGATACTGTCGGAGTGCATCATAATCATGCATGGTCAGCACTGGAATATATTCTGTGTGGTTAATGTTACGAAGAAAATATGGGGTATTGTATATTTAAAGTACTCCACATGAAAAATAATGAGACATAAACTGTGTGCATAGAAATGTGACTAATAAAGGTCTTTGTAACATTAACATATTAATATTTTAGGAGAAGTTAGAGTTTAGATGTGTCTCATTGTGAAGCTGGTGTAATAAAGTTTATGTGTAGATTAATGTTTAAGCATTAAGCATTTAAGCACGTTTAGCAAGAAATTATATTCATGTTGATGTACATGAAATGATATTTTTGTTACCTTTGCAATTTATTCATGCATTAAGAAGTTGCATTTGCTATTCGTGTAGAAATTTGCAACCATTTTTTACCCTGTGCACTATTAAGCTGACCAAATTTTGGGCTTCGAGAACTGTTTCAGTATGAGCTCATGTTTAAAGTATAGCATGTCATGTGTATTTAACCCCTTCAGTGCCACGCCCTTTCCCCCTCCTGTGCCGGGCGTTGCACTAGTGGGTGGGGTTCATGACGAGATAGTCTCGTCATGGGCACAGCGCAACCGTGCTCCATGACGAGACTATCTCGTCATGGGCACTGAAGAGGTTAACCTTCAATGTAGAGTGTATTTGTTTGTATTTTTCTTTCTACTGCAGGTGCAGACAAAGCCTTATTAGATAGAAAAGAAAGGTTTTTGTTTTAGTTAAATAGCAAGGTATGAGAAGATTGATCTTAGCAGGAGAATCATGGTAAGGAGGTGAGTTCTCATGGAGGAGAAGAATAGCCAAGGACGAATGAAGTAGCAACTTACTGATGTTGGAAAAGTGATGCCAGTAACCAATTTGTGCTGGAATCATGGAAAGTTACTGGAGAACGAGTACGTGACTTACCTTGAATGCAACAAATGACTTATGCAGTAACATAGTGAGGGGCAGAGAGACCCCTTAGGATTTAATGAGGTAGAGACCTCAGCTTATTTTTCTGCTTTGAGTGGCTTCATGCTATTTGACCCTGAGTTGGAGTTTCTTCTACTGAAGATTCTGACAGATGACACTTTTCTAATTTTCCTTCTTATCCAATACTTCTTAGTTTAGGGTTGTCCCTTTTAAGGCAGTGTAAAGAGAGATAGCATGCTCATGCTTACCCATGAGAATCATTTGATATAATTTAATGCCCAAATTCTATTCTTGATTACTTGCATCATCATAACAGAATTAGTTGTATGCTTCTTGTTATATAGGATAAATCTCTTCAGGAAGTTCGGATTCAATTTGTTTGATCTTTATTTCCATACTGCGATGTTGAGATTGATTTATATCAATCAATTTCTGAATTTATAATTAAACCTTACTGATCTCGGATTTAGTTGTCGAGTAGATTATTCTGTCGCTAGATTGATTACACTGTATTGAATTAAATTTGTGATTGTTTTCTCCCTCTTACCTCCCAAGCAGCTAAAAAGACCATCTGATTAAGTAGGGATGTTTAAGTGGGCCCCAGCTCTCTCACATGCTTTGAACATGTCTTGGTGACTAGGAGTGTATGGTTTGAAAACAGATCTGCCTTTCCAGGATGAGAAACCAGCTATGAAATGAGAAATTTACGAACAAATGGGCGGGCCTATAAACTTTGGGTTGCCTGGACTGTAACAATGCAGCAGAATCAGAATACCACATGTTTTTTTTCTGCCCTGGGTATAAGAAAGCGAGAAAACGATGGTTCATCCAGATATGTAGCAATTTGGGAACCAGGCAATGCTCAGAGGCTTTTAGGATACTGAAATATGATGCTAGCCTCCCTATAGCATTCTCAGTAGCAGGCTTTTTATTCTCCATGTGGTGTACCCGTAGAGTATTCTTGAAGTTGACCCCCACAGATAACGGTTAAATTCTGGTACACTTTTTTTGACTGAAGGTATTTTATATGAATTTTATGAGTTTTTTATAATTATTTCAATGATGTATTTTTATCTTGATGTATAGTGTGCCAGCATGTAGGACTATCAAGAAGTAGAACTGAGGTCCAAGGGTCTATGATAATGTTTATAGCCTCTATATTGACTGATATTAGCACTTTACAAAAAAAATATATATACATTTTTGCCTGAATGGCTGAACTGAGAGATAGAGTATGGGCTTATTAAATTTGACATTGTAAATTGTACATATATACTGCACATGCACTTTAATGTAGCCAGTGATTTTTGGACTGATTGCAACGTAGGCTGTTTGTAGGTTACATTTGTGTGTTATTTATACAATGCCATATGATGAATGTATATTTTTTATTTGTTTTATCATGAATCAAATGAAATGTATGTTATTGTATATATGCTTTTATGGTCAAATTGGCCGAAATAAAGTTTCATTGAATATGAATATGAAATTGTTTGCAGATTCACTGATGTCATAAAACTCCAATGGTCATGTGATATGTAACAACAGTGATGTAATACCTCATCACACCAGTATGAAACACACAAAATAGTGCTGCAAACACACACACACACACACCTGAAATACAAATCGTCAGAGGCATTATTTTTATTCCGGATAGAAAACAGCAGCACCACTTTCATTATATAGATTTTTCCACAATGGATAAATTGAGAAACAAGTCTTGAATATTCACTGTCAGCAGACAGATTTTGAAAATACCAATTCTGTGCAGCTTCAATAATATGCTGGATGATATCAATGGTGATAATATATTTGATGTCAATGGTGATTTGCATTAGAAAAGCTATTGATGACATTTTGTGAGGAAATAAGTAGGACCCTCGGAGGGGTATAGTAGTGGATCTCACTAGAACTAGTGTATTTCACGGTTTGTAAGGTTTTCCATTCTACTCATAACGTACTTTTAACTGAGTGATTTTAATAAAAAAATTTGCTACAGTTGGATACTTATTCATTTTAGTGGAAGTCCATAATTTCCCTTCACAAAAGATTTTTTTGAGATTGATTTTTCTTTTTTATTATAAATTACTTGAACAAGAGGTCAGCGTTGGTCAACGTTTGCGTGCATCCCTGCCTTTTATGCTTGATGGGAATGGCCTCTGTTTAAGCATAGAGCGCTTATGAGTACACCATGTGTTCAGTCCACTTGCTCCCTTAAGTCCTTGGGCCAGGGCCACAAAGTATTCTGTAGGCACAAGTAGCATCAGTTTTTAGCATGCCTCAGACACATTGGCAAAGAGTCAGAGCCTGTCCAAAAGGTTCTGAGGAAGGGCATGTTCTAGTACCTCTGCTCACAGAGCACATAGCTGATGTGTGTTGGTCTTCTCCAGAGGAGTGTGGTAACAAGACCAGACCTTTGCTCATGCCTTGCACTCAGTCCCCATCTCTTTAGAAGCCGTTGAGCATGATTTGTGCCATGCTCAGCAGACTGGATGCAGGGTGGAGCTTCAGCCATGCCTTAATGCCACTTCCCAAAAAACCTACCTTTAGCTTACAGCCTTAACACATGTTCAGCTCCCCTGTTGTTAGGGGATACAGTGCAAAGCCTTTGTAAGTGCACAATGGACTCTCTTCATTAGTCATGAAAGCAGCAATATATGTGGAAAAAACAATCACTTGGGCCTTGTTTGGCAGCACTTATTTCTTTCCACAAGGCGCTGCAGGAGCGCGCCATCAGTTGCCAGGAACCTGCTCAAAGGGGGGTTAAGCTACCAAAACACAGGTCGCTGAGGAGTACCACTCCCAAAAACCCTTCCACCAATATCACTTCCTGCTTTCTGCTCCCTCGCTACAAAGGAGTGATGTGGTCCCGCTGAGTTGGGTGCCATGTTTGCCAGCACTTACACTTTCCACGAGGTGTCGCAGGAGCGCGCCGTCAGTTTCCAGGAACTGGTTCACAGGGGTGTTAGGCTGCCAGTACATGGGCCACTGGGGACTACTACTCCCATCAACCCTCCCAGCAACGTAACCTCCTGCTTCCTGCTCCCTCATTACTACGCGGCCCTGCAGTTCCGCTGAGTTGAGATCCATATTTGCCAGCACTTACCCCTTTCCATGAGGTTCTGCAGGAGCGCGCCATCAGTTGCCAGGAACTTGCTCACAGGGGAATAAAACCACCACTACATAGGCCGCTAGGGACTACAACTCCCACCAACCCTCTCAACAACGTCACTTCCTGCTTCCTTGCTACAAAGGAGTTCTGTGGTTCCGCTGTGCGGTACAGGCCTGGGCTGCCTGTTCAAGCCCGGAGGAGGCTGGGCAACCCCTCTAACACCCTCGCTTGTATATTCAAAGGTACTGATTAGTGGTCTCTTCCATCAGAACTGCTACAAGACTGACTAGCTTTGCGGAGCCTGACTTAGCTGTAAGGGGGTTGTGCATGAAGTGCTACTTATTGTATGGTTACCTGCAACTGGGTTTGCTCTGTGGGCGGCCTATTGTTATTCTTACAATCATTTGTACTGTGCTATTATGGATAAAAGAAAGGCAGCGAAAGGGGTGGAGGGTCTTGTGAGGTCAAAGGAATCTAAAAAAGTCTTAAAAACAGCAGGGAGCAATTGCATTATTGACCAGATTTACAGTCTTCTGGTTGAGTGTGAGGAACTATTAAGCAAAACACATCAGCCCGTCCCGGTCTCACCTACCTTGGATACCTCTATTGCTAATGATCAGCATAAACGTATCCCCGGTATGCTTGTAAAGTCGTTAAATAAACCGTCATCCCAACCCACTGTAGGTGCTTCAGTTAGCTCTTCTGATGTGTGCCTAGCTCCTTCACCCGATCGGATGCCCCTTAATGAAGCCCTCCCATGCTTTAATGTGTTTCTTCCATTGCTTGAGCTGCATAAGGAAGATTACCTCTATCTACTCCAAATGATACTATCCCGACAGTCACCTCGACAATTCTCTCTTGAAACAACGGGTCTTGCTGCTGTTCCACAATGATTTTGCAACTAAAGGCTAAAGTGGAAGAACTTAACTCTTCTAGTGGCCACCTGATGAGAGTAGTAAACCAACTTCTAGGGGCTAAAGGCAATCATGACTTCAATAGTAGGATGGATACTATGATATTAGCTAGTAAACCTTCGATGCAGCATGTAAATTTTCCTTTGGACTCCTTTACTTATTTAATTTATTTTAAAGGTTTTATATAGCGCTGGCTCGACCCGAGAGTATCAGAGCGCTTTACAAGAGTATGGATATAGTACAGGAGTAACACAATTGTTCATAACGTAGAATTCAAACGGGATAGATTACAAAGAACAAATAGCATAATACAATTAACGTATGTCAGAGGGGCAAGAAATAACTATCTACATAAATAGGATGGGTACAGGTAATCGAATTTTATACAGTAACATGAGATGGAGGAAGGCTAGAAGGTAGGAGGGTAGTGGGTGGTTAAGTGTGAATAGGGTAGAGAAAAATAGACTAAGGAAGGGGAGGAAGAAGCTAAAGGGAGGGACTGTGGAAGGAGGTGGGAAAGAAAAAGGCGAAGGCGGGGAGGGTAAAGGAGGGGGAAGGGAGAGAGTAGAAAAGGTGAGGAATGAAAAGGATTATGGACCCCAATATTTGTTGAGCAGGTGTAGCTTGAGGTCTTTTTTAAAGCTGATGTAGGAGGAGTTACAGTGCAGGTCTTTAGGGAGGGCATTCCAGATGTTAGGGGAGTTTCCGGAGAAAGAGCAAGATTATGTGTTTTTCTTTTTTAACAGAGGTGGGACAAGGAGGAGAGCATTGGTGCTTCTCAACGGTCGGGAGCAGCCAGCTTTGTTGAGTTTATTAGTGAGATACAGCGGGGACTTTTGATGAAGGGCTTTGTGCGTAATGCATGCAATCTTGTAGGAGAATCTGCCTTCGATGGGCAGCCATTTAAGGGCTTTAAGGGCTGGGGAGATGTGGTCAATTCATTTGCAGTCAGTGATTAGCCTGGCAGCTAGGTTGAGCACAGATTTGAGTGGGGCAAGGTGAACTTTAGGGGTTCCAGAGAGGATAGCATTACCATAGTCAATTCTCGAGAGGACTAGAGATTGGACAACCGATTTAAAGTCGTCCGCTAGAATGAAGGGTTTAATTTTCTAGAGATGACGGACAGTGAAGAGAGCTCCTTTAGCCGAGTTTTTATGTGGACCTGAAGAGTTAGGCTATTGTCAATGGTGATACCAAAGAGATTTTATTGAGTTGGAAAGGGAGAGCGGACAGTTGAGGGCATTAAGGTCAGAGATCCATGTTTGGATAGGAAGAGGGTTGTTTTTTTAAGATGAATGATTTCATTTTTTTTAGAGTTGAGTTTGAGATGATTGGAGTGGAACCAGGATTGGATTTTTGTCAGGGTGTTGTTAAGGTGCAAAACATCAGAGTGGGATTAATCTTATAGTAAAGTTGGGTGTCATTGGCATAGAGGTGGTAGTTGATTCCAGCTTCTTTTAGAATGAGGGTAAGGGGTTACATAAAGAGGTTAAAGAGAGAGGGAAAGAGAATAGATCCCTGGGGGACACCAAGGGAGATGGGGGTAGGGTTTGAGAGGCAGTTGTAGATTTTGATTTGTTGTATTCTATGTTGGAGGTAGGAGGAGAACCATTTGAAGAACGGACCATTGAGGCCAAAGCGAACTTTGAGCGTGTTAAGTAAGGCAGGGTGGTTAACAGTATCAAACGCTACAGAGAGGTCGAGGAGAATAAGTAGGCAGGTCTCGCCATTATCTAGTGGTGGATGTCATCAACAATATTTAGCATGGCAGTTTCTGTACTGCAGCCTTTTCGGAACCCGGATTGTAATGAGTCCAATAGGTTAAAAGTGTCAATGTGTTTGTCCAGTTGAAGCAGGGCACATTTTTTGAGGGCTTTGGAAAGCAGGGAGAGGTTGGAGATCGGGCGGAGATTGTTAGGGTCATTGGGGTCGGCATTGGGATTTTTAAGAATGGGAGTGATTTGTCCGAGTTGGAGGGAGGCAGGTACACATCCCGTGGTAAGGGAGGAGTTGATGATAGTAGTCCAATTAGGGGCAATGATGTGCTTAAGCTCCTGGACAAGGTTAAACAGGAGAGGGTCTTTGATGTGTGAGGACGGTTTGAGTTTAGAAACGGTGTTAGAGACTTCAAGCTCAGTTACAGGGAGGAAATTATGCCAGGAGGCGTTGTTTTTAAGCTGTGAGTTTGAAAAGCTGTTATCGGAGGGGTAGTGGTAAGTAGGTGGGAGGAGGAATCAAGGGGAGAGTTAAGAAGGAGGGTGGTTTCACTCCTTTCACGCTTGCCCAGCAACGGGCCTAGGCCATGATTACTAAAGTGCTTCTAGTGGTCAGTATCAGCAGCCTACCCTTGAATACACTTCTAACCACAACACATCTTCTTTTAATACCCATCCCGGCAGCCCTCTAGTATTATATGTACTACCAATGGCCTGCAAATTACTAGGCATGAGCACCACAATCCAGTTGTAAATTATGATCCAGGGCATAATTTAGTTCCATAAAAAATTCAAACGACTTCAGCTACCAAAACTACTTGGTCATGTGATGTTTGAAGCAGAGGATTCTCTACATAAAGCAATTCACTGGATAAGGGATGTTAGGAGCTGTCGCTCTGTAATTCGCAATTACATCCTCATGGCCAAAAGAATTTCTTTCACAACACATGACACGATTGAGCTAATGTCATAAACCAAGAAGCTAGGTGAAAACTTTGGTAGTTATTGACATGAGAACTAGTCCCCCAAACAAGTCTAATATCCAGTTCAAATATTATCTGCTAGATAATGCCCTCATTTACACTATGTGGCATAGGGGGAACTCGTTATCAACTCTGGGTTAGGTTGATTGGCGTTTTAATTCCTCACAGTCCCCCATTCTAAGCGAATATATGACGTTACAATGCTAACAATTACAATGCATGCTTTTACAACTCCTTTTTTTACATCGCAACTACCATTACATCGCATGTTTTTACAACACATGCCATTACAACCCATTTTTAAGAACGACCATTACAACGCATTGCATTACAACGCATACTATCATAACGCATACCATTACAACGCATAATACGTTTAGTGCAACAGTAGGGTAAGTGTTGGATGGTGTAGGGGTAAAAATTACTATTCCCACTCCACTGAGTGCAAAAGTAGGGAAAGTGTTGGATAGCGTAGGGGTAAAAATTACTATTCCCAACTACCCCAAAACTTATACCCACGTTAAAACTTAAAAGGCTCCATTACTTACCTTATAATGCGTTGTAAGAGCATGCGTTGTAATGGTATGCTTTGTAATGGCATGCGTTGTAATGGCATGCAATTTAAAGTCAGTTGAGTTGTAACAGTTGCGTTGTAAAAGCAGTGCGATGTAATGACTGCTTTGTAATGGATGTTTCCCATTCTAAGCATGTGCCCATTCCCAACAAACCTGAGTGGTGAGCATTTGGTTGTGCATGCTAATTTATTAATACCCTCACCTCACTTGTGTCCCCAAGATGACTTACATCTTATAGAGTCGCTAATTAGCCCCCATCAAGCGAATGTTTCAAGTTCCACCTCACTTTTTCATCCACGCTCCCATGAAGCTATGTCCATTGTTGATCTGCACAAACACTCCAAATACTTGTGTAATTTTAATATTACCTCACTTTTGCTTGAATTGACTAACTCCCATGATTGTAGACCAAACAATGATTCTAAGGGGCAGGGACCCATCTTGACCAATTTGTTGTCTTGGAATGTGGCTGGCCTTAGTTCAAAACTGGTGCAACCTAATTGGAACACATTTTTCAACAAGCACAACATATGTTTGTTCCAAGAAAAGTTGTGTACAAGCCCTGTGTATAAATCCGGATATTTAAATGTTCATATTCCAGCCTAACCGAGCAAAGCTCCGTGGCATTCATCAGGATGAAGGAACTAGGGTTCCTATCTTTACTGCTTTTGGTTAGATAATACCACTATGTATGGTGACCTCATCGGGGGAGAGGAGTGGATGTATCTAGGAGAACTGTGAGGGACGCACCTAGAGGCAAGTGTGACTACAGGGGTCCCTCTTCCCATGGGACAAGAAGGACCCTTCCTTGGGGTTTAAAGAAAATCCTAAATGTAGGTAGAGGATGACACAGGTCAGCCTACATAGTGGTATTATCTAAACAAAAGTGGTAAAGATAGCAGCCCTAGTTCCTTTGTGCTGATGAATGCCCCGGACCCTTTGGGCCAATATGACAGAAACATGTTGACAACACTGGTGGTGGTGGGGTACTAGTTCCCCAATATCCCCACACTTTTTTTTAATATCATGTAAATACCTAGCAAATAAATGTATTTTGGTGTTTACGTTAGTTTTTAAGCAAGCACTTTCACACGGGGCCCCACGTAGTTTTTAGAAGTGCCTCCCTGGCTCCTGGACTGCCAAAGATAAAGCATGACACCTGGTAGTGTATGAGGACAGTCCATCAAATTTTTTGAGATGCCCAGCACTGCACTAAATAGTGCCTAGTGCTTGTTCACTTTTAGAAATCAATTATTCATTCAAGGTAGCTTATTTTTGTGTGCACAGTGTAAATAAAGGTGACATCTGTCTACCATCTAAGCTCCGTAATGCAAAAAAGAGTAAACTAATATGCCGTTCAGGTAAAAATGGTCTAAATCTGCCATCTTTTTAACTGAGTGTGAACACTAGTCAAAATCAAAAACTACTTGTGATAGATGTTCACAACTCAATTTTAACTTATGGGGAGTTTAGTTTACACATTACGGGGCTTAGATGGTAGACAGATGTCACATTTATTTACACACCTCGCTCTTTTACTATATAATTTTCTATATTAGTTTAGAGTTAGGTTACACTTTTTTTCTGTCAAGAAAGTGCTGATGATGACAGAGCGAGCAAACTGGTAATACCAACCATGGATGGTGCTTTCTGACCCGCCTCACATTTTCTATAAAATATTCTTATGTTGCTAGCCCATTTTGAGACTATTTGCTGATGGGTATTTGACCTGATTTGGGTGGTTGATGAGTTTTTAATATGTTTAATACATATGTGTGGGCATGACTAGATAACTAAGCATTGCCTCACCAATGAGTAAGTCATGATACCCATTTGGTAAAAATTGTTTGAACTCGTCATGTGTTTTCTATAACAAGGTCTTGCTTTTTAAAATTTTGTAAGTGGAGGGCATCCTGATTATAATTCCCTCCTATGCTCCTTATTTTGACAATTCATCCGAAATGGCGACAAATAGTCACCCATCAAGTTATGTTGCTTGCCATAAACCATGAGCGTCAAACTTCGTTAAATATGATTGACTATGCAGCTCCAACAACAGAGGGTGACTAGGCCCTTGGTACTGTACATAGGAATTTTATGGATCATATTTTAGCCCATTTTACAATTCCTACTAATAATTTGAAATATATACAGTTTGTAAGTCTAATACTTGGTATAATGGGGAGTGTGGGAGACTTAAAAGTTCAATGGTTCAAGCTCCAGGGCTAAAGATGTAGCCAAAATTCATTTTTTTAGGAAAGCGTATAGGTGTTACTGGGGTATTGCCAAAAGGGCAGGGAGGGAGCAGAGGTGGCAGGACCTCAAAGATGCCTCCCTTGCTAAAGACTGTACTAAATTCTGGGCCCTTGTATCAAAGGGTGGTAACCCGGGAGCCTTTGAACCTAACAATCATGTTTCCTCCCACGAGTGGCTTGAGCATTTCAAAAATCTTTATGATACACAGACAAAACTTCAGCAGCGGACTGTTGATGCTGCACTTCAATCCAAATACATCAAAGTAAGTGTCCTGTGCACAATTTTTCCTGCACTTGCCACTGTTAGGTGCCACCGAGAACCAGATCAGAAACTTTTTCAACAATAGGAAGGTGCACCAGGAAAGAAGTCCATGCTTAATCTGATTGTTCCATCATCTTCTTTATTAGTAATATATATTAAACTCCAGCCAAAGCATTTTGTTCCATGTTACAAAGGAACTTCATCAGGGCAGGATGGCAGCACTGCAGTCAGTTCATTTTATCCTACAGGTTCTGATGAATGGTGGTTTAGAAAACCGAGTCTGCAGGAAAGATTTACCTGTATAGCCTCCGCCGTCCTCGTGGCAGCGTTACCACTCCCAGTGACCGTGGGGAGTTAAATAGTTGACCAACCTGTGCCACAGTGACACGCTGCATGGACCAGGCCCCGGCGTTTAACCCTTGAGAAGCCCAGCCAGAGGATGGTGGAGACTGTACAGGTAAATCCTTCCTGCAGACTCGGTTTTCCTCCATAGGGCTGAGTGATATGTGAGAAAACCCCGCTGGAATCTCCATTGATTCACTGCTAAGAATCTTTGAAAAACTATATTGGGCAAAAACAGTGTATGATGAGGCCCAGAAAGTTGCAAGTGCTTCTCTGACAAGTGACTTTCTTGATCTTAAATCACACTGTGCGTTTGAACTGTTATGACACTTTATTACAGTGCCTCTGAATATTTTCACATTCATGTAGGTACCTTATCTATGAAATCATTTACTTCCTAATGAGCCCCAACTGATTCCCCGGCATGTGCTGTGTGTGATCATATGAAGGAAATGGTAGCTCTTTTTTTTTTATTGTCCCACTTATGCCGGGTTCGTTTCCGTTGGCTTCCATCCTTATTTATAGAGTTAGGTACAAGTAGCCACAGCACTGTCTTCGTATAGTTAGATCAGACAGTCGGCCTTTCTATGCTTGCGCTGTAGCTACATTTCTGTGTCGCCGGCCATACTTTCTATAAGTATGTGAATAATCTGCTTTTTTTAATGAGACAGGTATTTTATCTATTTTCCCTATTTATATATGTGCTTAGTACTTTTTATGGTAAATTTAGGAATTGTTTATTTCGAATTTCGTAATTGTTCTTTGTGTCTATTTATATCATGCAATGTTTTAAATGCACATTTATGGCTTTTGATAGCCGAAATAAAGTTTTGATGATGATAACCATTATTTGCAGCTTCAGTGATGTCATTGATCATGTCAATTGTGGTGTGATATGTAATGCCACTAGGGAAGTTATTGCAAATGTCATTTTTGATGTCATCATTGAATATCAAATTATTGCCTGCTGTAATTCCCCTCAAAACCAGTTCCTATTCTCATATAAAAAGTGTAGTTGGAAAACTTCAGTACCATTTTTATTAATGTCAAGATGCTTCTACAATAGAAACGTAGAAACAAGGGTGTATTTCCACTGTTATACAACATGTGAGGAAGGCATTGTTACTTTTTTTAATTAATTATGTTCTGCGAGGGAGGGAAGTCAAACAAAAGGAGGGGGAATGAGAAGCTAATAGATGGAAGGAATTCCTTCAATGTAACAAGCTCAAAAGGCTGCACGGGGACTCTAGGCATTAACATATGTTTTTTTAATGCATTTTCCCCGTTAGAGAGAATGCCAAATTGTATTGTCTTCTGCCCTCCCTCGCAGAACAATATAGTATTTGGGCAAACTGGCTTCAGAAATTGCCACCATGTTTTAAAGCATTCAAAATTACGAATTTTATTTCTTCTTATAATAGTTCAGCTGCAAAGAACAATAGTCAGCTTTTTTATTGGAAAGACGGAGGTGTTATGAAGACAGAAGTAACCTAACTAGCTTCTCCGATTTTTCCAGTCCCCAAGTGATATTTAAGTCATTTCAATTTTTCTACTTAAATTGCTCCTGCCTACAAAACCGTTATTGTTGTCCATCATGATGTAATGCTGCAAAGTTCATGTGTAAGTTCTTCTCCTTGAAGCGGAAAAAAATGTATCTGAAAGAAACACGTTAGTTATAGATTCCTTACCGTAGAATTACCCCCAGGCCTCATACTGGATCCGGAAAGTTTTTTTTATCAGCAGTACCTCTGCGTGTTGGATGGTGGCGTTGGTCGGCTCCACGTCTGTCGTTTGGTGGTGTTTTCGCCGGGATGACGTTGCGGTAGCTACTTAGATGCCGGCCTCACGCGCTGACGTCAGTTCTTTCTTTTTTCGCGCCAGTCAGCGCAGAGCGGTACCTCCAGTCACTTTTTGACTGACTTTTCCTTGACTGCTGTCGACTTCATTTTTTGAGTCCATCGACTCCTGGTGCACAAGGGATGCCCGGCTTCAAGGCATGCGGATCCTGTAACCGAATGATGTCGGTTACGGATCCGCACCGCATGTGCCTCTTCTGCCTGGAGCGCGACCACGCACCCAAGTCGTGCTCCGACTGCCAGTTGATGGCACTGAAGGCTTTGCCAGAGCAGTCCCAAAAGCTGCTTGAGCGCTGGTGATCCAGCGGTAATTTCATGGTAATTTCTCAATGCAAAACCAAATTTACCTTTAATTTACCGCTGTAAAGGTACTGGACCCTTGCCACTGTATATTATCTTCAGGAGACTTTACATAAACATGAAAAATCAAAAATGCAATTAATATTTAAGCCAATAAAGAGAGTTGTGAATATTTTTAAAGGGTTTTATTTTCTAGTTAAAAGTAAAAGTTGTTTGACCCTTTATTTATTAGTCAAATATCAATCAGGTTACAGAGTCAAAAATAGGAAAAATAGAATTTATACAAACATATTATAGGTTGCATAGAGGGGGAAAAACACTAATTCTATGTCAATCAGAACTCTTTAAAGAGTTTCAGGAAAAATATAATTCAAGAGTGAGTTTGCAAGGCTAATCAATAATTAATAATTGGCAAAAATCTCCCATAAAGAGAAATAAATGCATAAGACAAATAAATCTTTTCAAAACTAGTTAGTAAAAGCATAAACTTAGAGTTTTAGCATTTAAATCTAAACCTTTTCTATCATCTGCACTCTCTGCCCTGGTCTGTTCATCTGCTTCACTGTGCTTCACAGAGATAGACAGCCCGCCCTTCACAAGACCACAGAGGAATGTGATCTGCCTTGCCAAAAATATGACGTACAAGGACTCTCTGAAAATATATGAGCAAAGGCCCCCACCTCCCTCTGTCTCTCCTCGGACGCAATCTCCTCCCAGACTGCACCCACGACGTTCACGTGCCTAACCCATACGATATTTGGCCTCATCTGTTCCCTCTCCCCTCTCCTCCTATCTCTTCTAATCCCAAAAAGCTCACATGCCCCCTGAAGCTTCTAAAGCTAACACGCCTCCAAAGAGGTCATTATTTATACTCTGATTCTTGGCTGACTACACTAATAATGTTGCAGTTTCAGTAGAAACTCGCACTGTGATTGGTTAGCATAGATGACATGAGGTTCTCACCATCCTGTTCTCATTGCAAAACCGGTTTTAACAAAGGAAGCGTTCTTGCTTAATACAATCATATATTTCACCATCAATAATTATACAAATATGCAACATTAAGGCAGAAAAATGTATCAGTCCATTTCCTCCTTCCTTTCACATCGCATGCAGGAAGGATACTTTCACAAACACTGGTACATTGGCACGATAACAAGAATTTACAGTTCACTGTGGCCTTGACCTATTTGTCTTCACTTGAGGCACTTGGCAGTATGTAGCTGGTTCTGCGCATGCGTTTCTTATTCAGCACAATTCTCAGCCATGCTGGATTCCCAGGCAGCCATTTTATGGTAGGCCAAAAACACAACAAACACAAAAAAGTATTAATTTATTAAATAAAATCCATTATGTTTACCTTTCCCCATACTATTACCCTGTATTATTTATTACCTAGCAAAAGCTATTAATTAAAAACAGCTTTTCTATTATTTGTGCACAACATGCAAAAAATGTGACATAGTAAAAGAATAATACAACTTTTTGGCCGAATACCAATGTAAGAAAGACATGGTTGGTACCCATTGAATGTGTGCTTTGTATTTGTTTTAAAATGCCAATAAAATCTGGTTAAAAAATAAAACATGCAAACATGTGTAATGTACAACATAGCATAAAACATGCACCAGCGCAAACAGTTAATACATCAACATTCTCTAATGATTTAGATAGCTTTTCATGCAAAATGCTTTTGCCCCACGTGTAGTGTTAGTGCATTAATTAATACACATTATAAAAAGATGTGTTATGAACTGAATATGTATTGGCTAAATATGCAAAAAAAGCCAAAGTCTTTTGCGACAGGAACAGGGAGTGTAGATTATAAGGGACAGGAGCTGGGAGGAGAGAACACAATCCATTTTATCTTTAAAGCAAAAAAAAGGAAACTGCAATCACGATTTTCTCTACACTGCAAAAACACATGTTAATTCAGCACAAGCATTTCAGACTGTACGCATTTGACTAGGCCTCATTTCATTTTTCATGTGCCATGTGTTTTACTTGCACCAAAATATGCGTGACATTTTAAATGCAGTCTGTCTGAAACACAAAACAGAGCAATGCTTAATCTTGAGAAATCTAGCTCTATCACCGGCAGTCGGCTCCGCGCTGTTCGAGGAAGCGGTCGCGAGGAAGGACGAGGGAGCCATCACCACTCATCCAAGTCAACGAAGTCTTCACACTCGCGGTTGGGTAAGTCGAAACACACAAAGAAGTCGAAGAAGCATCGTCACTCTTTGACTTCTCCCCGTCGGTCGGCTGAAGCGATGAGGGATGCAGGCAGAGTCGACTCCTGGCTTCCCTCCCTTCCCTGGACTCCTGCCCAACTTCGTAAGTTATACAAAATGATGCATGCCATCTTTCGGAGGCCCAAACCTGCCGGCGTGCCTTCGGGCCCCGCAGACTTGGTTGGGGGGGCCTAGGCCTTCTCCGCCTTTGGCTCTGGCCACGATGCTGTAGGCCCCCCTTGGATCCAGGCCAGGATCCGGATTGGCGCCGGTTGACCTCATTACACCTCCGCCGGTGCTGTTTTCTCCGGCACCGCAACCGACGCCGGTCGTGTCCTCTGCCGGCATCAATCATCTAGATGTGGACCGAAAGCCGAACCGGCGTCGCCCGACGCCGGATCGGGTGCCAAGATGGGTTTTTGTGCCCCTGTTCACTCTTGGGGTCCCTTTTCTGCCTGATTGGCAACCTGAGGATGAGGAGGAGGACTGGGAGGGGTCAGGTGACCCTTTAACTGATCAGATGGAATCTGAGCAGGACTGGAGAGAGGACCTGGGGTATGCCAGTGGTCTTGACACATCTCCTGATCTTGGCATGTTGCCTCCTCCTACCGTGGCTATGGAGGAGGGAGCGTCATATGCAGTGGAATTGCGTAGGGTGTCCGAGGCCCTCAACCTTGAGCTTTCTATGGTGGTGGTCACGACTAACCTCCTGAGGTGCTTCAGCCGGCAGCGAGCTCTTCAGAGCCCCTGCTGCCGGTCAATGAGGCCCTTACCGACGTCCTTTTGGACATGTGGTCCAGGCCCAAGACGGGGGCGCCCGTAGATAGGATGATTGCCCGACACCACTGCCCAGCTCCGGGTGACCCCATTTTCCTCTCCTAACACCCCACCCTGGAGAGCTTGGTGGTCCAAGCCTCCACTTCCAAGAGCGCATTCCCTACCGCTCCACCGGAAAGGGAATCCAAGAATCTGGACCATCTTGGGAAGAAAATGTTCTCTTCAGCCAGCTTGGAACTGCAGCCGGTAAACACTGCATGTCTATTGGGCCGTTATTCCCACTCTGTGTGGAAAATGGTTGTGCAGGTGCTGCCTCAGTGTCCGGAGGAGGCCCTGACAGTGCTCTCCCAGGCTGTCGCTGCCGGGAGGGATGCGGCTAAGTTTACCATCCGTTGTTGGCTGGATACCGCCGACTCTCTAGGCAGGACGATTTCCACGCCAGTAGCCCTTCGTCACTACGCCTGGATGAGATTGACTTGCTTTTCAGGGGATGTCCAGAACACCTTGATGGACATGACCTTTGATGGCCATCGCCTTTTTGGTGACAAAGCGGACAACGCTGTAGAGCGTTTCAAGGACTCACGGGCTACGGCCAAGTCCTTGGGCCTCTCCAGCCACCCAGCGCAGTCTGCTTTTAGCCCCTTTCGTGACTACAGACGGGGTGCCCCACTACGTCCCGCCCAGAGCCACAGGCCGCAGCAAGTTTCCCAACCTTCGCGCGGCCAGGGATGCGGGAACCAACGCCGTGGTTCAGAGGGCCAGCGGGCGGGCCAGTCCACCAAACATCCCTCTGCAGCAGCCTCCAAACCCTCCTGGTCTAAATTTTCAAGCCTATCAAATGCCAGTGGGCGGCAGGATTCGGCATCACTTCCCCCACTGGTGCACAGTCACGTTGGACAGGTGGGTTTTTTCAAATAGCCGAAGGGGCTACTTCCTCCCCTTCGAGGCTACCCCTCCAGACATGCCACCTCAATACCACTGCATGTCGGAGGATCACCTGGCACTTCTCCAACAGGAAGTTTTGGCTCTCTTGGCCAAGGGAGCCATCGAGCACGTTCCTGCCCCAGAAGTAGGTCGTGGTTGCTATTCCCACTACTTTCTGGTACCCAAGAAGGACAAGGGCCTGTGTCCTAATTTGGATCTCAGGAACATCAACTGCTTCCTCTGGAATGAGAAGATGTTGACTATTGCTCAGGTCTTGTCTGCCCTCGACCCTAGATGGTAGCGTTGGACTTGTAGGACGCTTATTTTTAATATCCCCGTCATGCAAGCACACCGGCGTTACCTGCAAATCACGGTAGGCCACAAGCATTTTCAGTTTACCGTGCTCCCCTTAGGCCTTACCAGTGCCCCTCAGGTGTTCACGAAAGTGATGGCGGTGGTCGCAGCTCATCTGTGCAGATCAGGGGTTTCAGTCTTCCCCTATCTCGACGACTGGCTGTTGAAGGCGGGCTCTTCCCAGGCAGTCATCTCCCACTTCCAGACTATGGCCGACCTCCTGCATTCGCTGCGGTTCTCCATCAATGTGCCAAAGTCACACCTTATTCCCTCTCAGAAGCTCCTCTTCATCGGAGTGGTTCTGGACACGACGCGGTTTCGGGTCCATCCTCCTGAGCAGCGAGTCCGGGATATTTGGGCTATGATTCCGATCTTTCAGCCTCTATCCCGGGTTTCGGCCTGAATGACCCTGAGGCTACTGGGCCTCATGGCCTCCTGCATCCTGCTGATCGATCATGCCAGGTGGCATATGCAGGCTCTGCAGTGGGACCTGAAGCTCCAGTGGAAACAGCATCAGGGAAATCTGTCCGATTGCGTCCAGATCTCGGAGGGCACTGCTCAACAGTTGCAGTGGTGGCTCACAAACCAGGATTGGGTCAACGGCAGATCCCTCTCCCTTTCCCAACCAGAGCTCATGATGGTGACAGACACATCCCTTCTAAGATAGTGCAGCCACATGGGAGAGGCGGAGATCAGAGGCCTCTGGTCTCCAGCGGAGTACGGGCTCCACATAAACATTCGGAGCTCCGGGTGATTCATCTTGCACTCAAGACATTCCTTCCCTCTGTCCAGGAAAGAGTAGTGCAGGTGTTCACCGACAACACCACCGCCATGGGGTACTGCAACAAACAGGGCAGGGTGGGGTAGTGGACCTTATGTCAGGAGGCCCTCCAACTCTGGACATGGCTGGAACATCAGGGCATATCCCTGGTTGGTGGTTCAACACCTGGCAGGTTCCCTGAATGCGAGGGCGGACAAACTCAGCCGCAGGTGCATGATGGATCGCGAATGACGTCTTCACTCAGAGGTGGTGCAAGGTCTCTTTCAACAGTGGGGAGAGCCTTTGTTAGATCTATCCGCCACCGAAGAGAATGCACAATGTCAGCAATTCTGTGCGTTGGAATTTCCAAGGCGGCACTCGCTAGGTGACGCTTTTCATCGCGAGTGGAGTTGCGGTCTGTTGTACGCCTTTCCACCTATACCACTTCTGCCCAGAGTGCTGAAGAAGATCTGGCTCGACCGGGCCAGAGTCATTCTTATGGCTCCGGGTTGGGCACGAAGAGTCTGGTATACCGAGCTGCTCAACATGGCCATCGATCCTCCGATCAGACTGCCTCTTTGGGAGGATCTTCTGTCATAGCAGCTGGGGATGGTCCTCCACTCGTACCTGTCCAACCTCCACCTCCTTGCGTGGAGATTGAGCGGCGGCAGTTGATATCTTTCAACCTGCCTCCCAAAGTTTGCGATGTAATCTTGGCAGTCAGGCGTCCCTCCACTAAGACGGTACACGCCTGCCGGTGGAACAAGTTTGTGGCATTGTACACAGCAAAGGCTGTGGATCGCCTTTCTGCCCCTCTTTCTGAAGTTCTCTTGTTCCTTTTTTTCTTAAGCCCAGCAGGGCTCTGCTCTGGGCACAATCAAAGGCTATCTTTTGGCAATCTCTGCCTTTGTTCGGCTTCCCGATCAGCATTCTCTTTTCAAGTCCCCAGTTCTTAATCGTTTCTTGAAAGGCATAGCTCATCTCTTTCCTCCTATTCCCTTCGTTATGCCTCATTTTAACCTATTTAATGTGCGCTCCCTTTGAGCAGCTTCACAACTGTCCTTTGAGATTCTTAACTCTTAAGACTGTATTCCTGGTGGCCATCACTTCTGCCAGAAGGGTGAGTGAGCTCCAGGCTCTTTCCTCCAAACCTCCTTTGCTGTCTGTCCATCCGGACAAGGTGGTTCTCAGGACCCGTCCATCATTCCTTCCTAAGGTTGTCACTGCCTTTCACATCGGGCAGACCATCACTTTGCCCACCTTCCTTCCACCTCGGCATCCTTCGAAGGAGGAAAAGAGGCTCCACCGCTGGACCCAAAACGTGTACCTTCTTTCTATCTGGATCGCACAAAACAATTCCGGGTGGATGACCAACTCTTTGTTGGCTACATGGGCGCCAAGAAAGGTCGGGTCGTACACAAGCTAACCATTTCTCGATGGTAATTGTGTGTATTAAAGCATGCTATTCTCTGGCTAAAAAGGAGCCTCCAGTGGGGCCACGTGCCCCTTCCACTTGGGCAACGGCAGCCACTACTGCCTTGGGTAGGGGTGTTTCTCTACATGACATCTGTCAGGCAGCTACGTGGGGACCACTGCACACATTTACGGAACACTACTGTCTGGCCAGCCAAGTTGGAGAGACAGCTTCTTTGGCCGTTCTGTTCTCCAGGACTTTCTGGTGTGATCTTGGTTCGCAGACCCACCACCGGGTTGGTATTGCTGGGGTATCTATTCTAAGGTAAGGAATCTATAACTAACTTGTTTCTTTCAGATGAACAAGTTACTTACCTTCGGTAACGATATATCTGTAAGAAACATTAGTTAGTTATAGATTCCTTACCGCTCCACCCATCTACCCGTTCTGCGAACTGATTTCTAGGGTTAAGGATATCCTTTCAGGGCCCTAGTTTTGTGCACCAGTGGTCAGTGTCTTGCATGGCTCTGCATTTCTGGTGCAGAAAGTCGTGTACAGAACTGACGTCAGCGTGCGAGGGTGGCGTCTAAGTAGCTACCGCGACGTCATCCCAGCGACCACGACGCCAACGACGGACGCGGAGCCGACCGACGTCACCTTTCGACGCGCAGAGGTACTGCTGACGAAAAAACATCTGGATCCAGTCTGACGCCTGGGGGTAGTTCTTAGGTAAGGAATTTATAACTAACTAATGTTTCTTACAGATACATCGTTACCGAAGGGAAGTGACTTGTTCGTTAGTATTCATGGAACTGAAATGAGCAAGCACATGTCCTTTAATCAGTAAGTAAACCTCTTCCTTGAAGAGACCACTGTTGTGGGGCTTACTGAAATGTGAGCAGCCCAAAATGTTTCCCTCTCAAATACCCATATCAATCTTTGCTGAGTTCTAAAGAAAATTCCGCTCCAGATACACTAAACTTGGACCAGAAACTATGTTGTAATGCAGCTTAACATCATTTTTGTTTTGCTGTAATTCCATCCTATGGTTTTGGAAATAGCTCATCAAAACAAATCCTAAATATGTTGTAATTTTGTGGCATTTTGAAATACTATACACGTAAGATGAATTTGCACAAACAGTTTTAAAAATGCCCATCAAATTCTGATTTAAAAGCTCAGTCACTGTTTTATTATGGAAATCCAGTTTGCAGATATTTGTACAGACTTTTCGGAGCACACAACTTATACAGTGCATTTAGCAATTCAAGCGAAAAACAGATCCAAACACAATTCAATTGAGCTCAAATAATCGTCTTCTTTTAATCTCGTTAGTTCCAATCCCTTATGCCAACGCGTTTCGCCGTGGTCGGGAAAACCTACGACTTCCTCAGGGCTGGAAATAATACAAAATGCACACTTGTAATCACACAATATGGCATTGGTACTTGTGCCATAACACCCAACTTATGACAACCATGTGCAGAGGACTATTCAAATCTATGTTTCGTGCAGAGCAAACTCAATATACATTGTTATTTACAACACTTTTCAAATATAAATCATTCAGATTGCATGAAAGAAACATTTTTAAATTCATCTAATTCGAGGACTTAATTCACCTAATTTAAGATCCAATAGTGCTCGAACTGTTGTGATCCTAATATTCTAGATATTTTGCCTAACCCCAAGTGCTTGTTAAGTTTATATAACCCCTGTGAAGGCAAGAAGTAAATTCATTTGCGTCATGTTGGCGCCAATACCTTTAATTTCTCAAGCGTGTTTCTGTATTCCAAATATGCAAACAAGAAATTGCATAGAATAATTATTCTGACATTGAGGGATACACGAGGTAAGAGTATGCTAGTTAACATATATACATATTAACCAATAAAGTCATCAACAAGAATCCTACCTCTAAAAGTATCCGTCCATGTAGTATCCACCTGTTAAATTTCTTTCAAAGTTGGAAGTGCTTCAGCTCTAAGCAAACCAATAATCATCCATTTAGTATCACTAGGCCACCAGTTCGTCAAACTCATAATTATTATAAACAATTTTTCCTTTACCTTTCCACAGGATTAACCAGGGCTTATCTGTTCCAAATCATTATATATTGTGTAATTATGGCGTCCCACTCGTAACGTTCCAACACTCCCTATAGTCCAAATAAAATAACAGGATGCCTGAAAATAAACAAAATAATATCGTCCATTACTCTTAAACCTCTAAATCTTCCGTTAGAGAGCCTGTATCTGACAAACTAACCACGTCTTACCTCTCTGTGACCACACGTTACTGAACCCGAGTACAGGCGAAGAACACCGTCTTCCGGGTTCACGACATTCATATCGACCTAAAAATCTAGAAAGGACTATACCATTCTATTTTGAGCGCCATCTTAGCCTAGTGTTACCAAATCCCAGTTTCATATTCGTCCTCTCCTATTAATCCAATTCTATACTCCGGTGAAAATATTCATTTGAGGCACCACATTCTTCAATTTTTTGTGTCTGCACTCCTTTATTCATTCGGGTATATTCATTCGTCTACTAGGCTCACAGCGCTGATAGCTTTATAATAATCGAGAAGGGACTGGATCAATCCAATTCTCGAGCGCCATCTTAGTCTAGTGTTGGTAACATTGTTTGAAATAATACCTACGTCAATGATATATCGTATTTGTTTATCAACTACTCGTCCACCCGGGTATGGTCAAAATTAATAATCTGTAAAAGTGTTTGTTCAATCCTCGGATTGAGTTTAGGGAAGTAGGGTGTTCCCTTCCCCAATATCTTTTTGGATGCACCAGAATGTATGACGCAGTGTAGTAATAATAGGTGATTACCATATGAGCGCTATTACCCAGTAGTACCGGTTTGCAGATATAACAGCTCTTCAGATGTTGTCTGGAAATGTCCTCTGCCTTTCTCAAACATTATAATAAATTAACACTGATAAAGTGGAGAATTTGTATCCTACATGGGGTACCTGTTAGGAGTGCAATGTAATAGTCTGTAGAACATACTCACGTATTATTCAATGATATGAGAGAATTAAACGTTAGAAGAAAATGTGAATCAACCCACATGTTACTGGGAAAGTTAATTTAATCCCCTGTAGGACTTGATACTTATCGCTTAAAAAGTGTACTTACCATTGTCATCAATGTAACTTGTTTTAGGTCACATTAGTAAATGCGATTCAATGATGTGTTAAGAACTATAACTGCGTTCCTATGTTAATGATGAATAAAAAAAGGTGTATTAATGTAGCCAGCTGATGTATTTGCTAGCCTACATTGTATGGTGAATTTATTAACTTAGCTTGATTCATAGGCCTCGAATTGTGTTTCATTTGAAGAGTCTTTATTTCTGAAAGTAGTGTTCAAATTCTTATGGGAAATTTGCAGAATATTTCTGTCTTACGTTTGCCTTGCAGAAGGACAACGTACCAGAGGAGAGTAGGGGCATTGTTTCATTAGGCAAGGTTGCCTAAAGAAGGAGTTACAGTTACCTTGGTCTCAGGAGATATGGTGGAGGGGGGTGTTTTCACACGGAAGATGGAGAGAAGACCAAGGACGAGCTGTTACAGAAGGGCGTGTGCATGGAAAAGGCTGTGAAGGGAGTCGACGTCATGGATAGGTTTGTGGCTGAGCCAAGTATACAGTTTGTGAGACGATAAGTATTATGGGACATTTAATGAATACACTGCTGTATTTTACTATTCATACAGGACTCAGAGATATATTTTCCTTGCTTGCACTGAGGCCATTGACATCTGTGCTACATTACTGCATGGGATCCACCCCTCCCCTGGCTAACACATTAGGAAATGCATGGATAATAACAGCCCCACCCCTCTCATTTATTGTTGTGTTAATCAGATCATTTCAACTGATTTTGCTGTCTTGACAAATCTCAAGAAGAAACGTACTTTCCTTATACCAGAGAGAAAACACCAGTTGATTTGGCTGCCGTGAATCAATTAACAAAGCTTTATTTGATTACTCATATGAAATCATAAAAGCACAATTAATAGTACAATATATATAAAACAAGTGTTAAAAGAGACCTCTGATTAAAAAAAAACAATTTACGAAAGCATGTGGCAGACTTTAAAAAACATCCAACAGAACTGCTAACAATATGGTTGGATAACATTCTTAAAACCAAAAATGCTGCTTTCCATTTTTTTACAATCCATATTTTTTACCAATGGGTAACAAATACCGACATGTAAAGGGTTTAAAAAACATACAGAAAAAACAAAGCACAGCAGTGTCAATGCTGAGGATTCATCCCAGAGGGAAATAAGAACTGCAAACAAATCACATTGCCCTAAGGGTAAGCTGACATGAATCTTTATGTTTCTTAGCTAGAAATTAGATAATAGTAATCTTTCCTAGGAGTATTGACCCAAATTAAAAAGATTAAACCTCCAGAGAAATTTGTACAATGGCATAGTCTCAGAGCATCGGTCTCTTTAATTCTTCCACCTCTTCATTAACAGTGGTTAATAACATGTAAAGGTTTTTAACCCTCAAAATGTCCTACTTTTTGTTTTAAAGAATCAAGGTGTTTAAGTCATGTCTTAATATACCTCAGCCAGGGGATTACGCCCTTGATCACATCTGAGGCAATACTCTAATATTTCCCTTTTTTTTTTTTAAGTTTAAGTTTATGAATCAATAATATACAAAGTAGAAATAACATGCATAAAAGTACATACATTAAGGTAACTAATGCGTCAGTAAACAAGCTAAGGGAGAGTAAGGGGGGAATGGGAAAAAGGGGGGAAAGAATGAACATTGTTATATTCATAACACAATAATATTCTGGGGAGGATAATAAGCTAAAGCATATGAAGTTAAAGTCTGTATGCATACAATCAATTATAAAAAATCAGAAGCAACAATTATCCTGAAAGAAAAAGGAATAAACCGTAATTTACGTAAGAAAGTTATGGCAACCAGGAAATCAAGGGGGTTTTCGAACCTCATCGGAAGTTTGGACTAATGTAGTACAATGTGAGGCAATATGGGTTAGGTACGAGTAAATAGGGAGCCATAAAAGGTCTCTTTTAATAGACAATGAAAGATGGGAAATGTAACTAGTATCAAGTCTGTGATGAAAACATACGCCATTCCACCAAGCTTTAAAAGTGACTTTGTCAGCTTGTTTCCAATTAGAGGTTATTAAGTGGAAGGCTATAGCCAGTAGCAAGTCTACTATTCTGTAATTAGGGGAAGATTGAGGCCACTCGGATGATAAAGAGCCTAGAAAGACTTTGGAAGGTGAAAAGGGAATTCTTGTGTTAAAGATTTTAGACCAAATCTGAGACCAAACCAATTGCCAGAAATGGTGAATAGGAGTACAATAAAACAACATATGTTTGAGATCAGCATTAGTGCAAGGGCAGGGCCAGCATGTAGGGGTGGAACTTGAAGAGAAGGAGGCTAATTTTGCAGGAGTGAATAAAACACATTGGTAGACAAAATAAAGGGTTTGAGAGGTATTAGCGGCTCTGGAAGTCTTATGAATTTTAAGCCATATCTTATCCCAGAAAAGAGATGACCAACATTCCTCAAGATCTTTTTCCCAAGCCAATTCAGTTTTTGTTTTATTTCGATCAGGAGAGAGAAGTAAGGATTTATAAAAAGAGGAAGCTGAGGAGGAAGTAGAGAGTAAGGGAAATAATAAGGAACTACTGGGAGAAGGGGAAGACACTGATGGTAATGAACGAAGGTATTGGGAGAGTGAAGGGAGTAAAAGGTCGTATTGAGGTTTATAAGAAGATGGTAAAGCAAAAAGAACTTGAAGATCCGAAAAGGGTAAAGGAGTATTGTCACAGATTAATTGTGAGATCCAAAGTAATCCCCTACTCCTCCAAGATTTCCAGTAGATGGTGCGATTCTTAATGCACAATAATCCATTATGCCAGATAGGTTGATGTTCTAAAGAAGACAGTGTTGGATAAGTAATGGGTAGTAATGGAGCAAGAATTTTACGAGTGCGAGAGATGATTGGAGTTCGAAAGAAAGATTATTAGTAAAAGCAAGAGATTCTTGAAGACTGAAAGGTGACATAAAGTTTTCCTCCATAGTCAACCAGATTGGAGGGTAAATAAAATGATCAGGAGAGAGCCAGCGGGAAGATTGTTTTAAAGAAAAGGCATAATGATATTTTTTAAAGTCAGGAAATTTAAGACCGCTTGCGGTTTTATCTGCCTTCAGAGTAGACAGTGCTATTCTGGGAGGTTTATTTTTCCAAAGAAATTTTGTTAAAGGAGACTCAATATTTTTTTAAATATAATTGAGGAATACTTACAGGGATCATGGTAAGAACATATAAGATTAAGGGAGAGAGCATCATCTTGATAGAATTTAAAAGTCCCCACCAGGAGAGAAAAAGTGGGTACCAACGATCAATAGAGTCAGATAAAGTTTTAATTATATACGCAAAATTGAGTTTTAGCGTTTCGGGAATATTAGAAGAGAACCACAATCCGAGATATTTTATCTTGGAGGTGCTCCAAGAAAAACCAGTAGAAATGAAATCATGCTTGAGACAAAGTATATTAAGAGGAAGAACTTCACATTTGTCAGAGTTAAGACGATAACCAGATAATCGAGAAAAGGTATCAACCTGTTTCATAAAAGCTGGGATGGAAGTAGAAGGATTGGAACAATATTAAAGAATATCGTCTGCATAAACAGACATTTTGACATGGGAAGAATCTAAATGAAAACCAGTAATCTGATTATCTTGTCTAATTCTAGTTAAAAAGGGTTCCAATGCTATTATAAATAAAAGAGGAGAAAGAGGGCATCCCTGACGTACTCCCCTTAAGAGCGGAAAGTAATCAGAAATGTTCCCATTAACAAAAATGGAAGCTTTAGGACCAGAATATAGTAGTGAAATAAGAGATATTAATTTAGGAGGAAACCCTATCCAATTTAACGCCTGGAACATAAAATCCCAACCAATCCTATCAAATGCTTTTTCGGCGTCCAGCGCAATAGCAGCAATAGGATAATTAAGAGACGAAGTTTTACTGAGGATATTAAAAAAGACTCTGGAATTATCGGAGGCTAACCGACCTTTAACAAAACCAGATTGTTCGGGACCAATGAGATTAGGTAGAATAGGATCAATACGAAGGGCGAGGATTTTTGCAAAAATCTTATAATCAAGATTGACTAAGGAGATTGGGCGGTAACTTTTGCACAGCGATGGATCCTTATTATCTTTGGGTATTAAACAAATGATGGCTTCTTGAAAGGTACCAGAAGAGGCGCCAACTGTAATAAAAGAATTAAAAAGTAATAGAAGATGCGGGAGAAGGAGATTAGCAAAATGTGTATAAAATTCCACAGTGAAACCATCCGGACCAGATGCTTTCCCTTTCTTTAGAGAGGAGACCGCTTGAAGGATTTCGGAGAGAGTAATGTCTGTGTCCAAGGACATGAAATCAGTATTATGAGATGGAGGCTTATCAATTGATTGAAAGAAAGTGGATATGTCAATTAAAAGCGGAGGAGATTCGGGAGTGTATAAGGTCTTATAAAAAGAAACAAATTTGTTTAAAATATAATTGTCTTTGATTAAAGAAATGCCCGCAGAATTTCGTATGGATTCAATCTTGGTTCTATCACATCGTATTTTTAAATAGTTTGCTAATAATATGCCCATTTTAATTTGACCCCCATAATAACGTGCACTGCTCCTTAAAAGATATGAGGAAGCAGTTTCAGTGGAAGATTTGTTAAATTTGAATTTTGCGTCGATGAGATTTTTTAAGGAAGATTCCGAGTTTGAGTGATAATAAGTATCTTCAAGTTGTTTAATTTCAGCAAGTAATTGAGAAGTTTGAGCTTCAAAAAGTTTCTTCTTTTGAGAAACAAAATGTATAACAAAGCCCCTGGCAGCAGCTTTAAAAGAGTCCCAGATCATCACAGGAGAAGAATCTGGAGTAGAGTTAAGGGAGAAGAATTCGGAAGCGAAGGAAGAGAATTGGCTTGAGAACTTTGGATCTGATAATAAGGAATTGTTGAAAGGTCGCCTTCTCGGATTAGAAGTAAAGGGTAATAAATCAAAATCAACAGAGATTGGAGCATGATCTGAAATTAAAATAGATCCAGTCTCGGAGTGAGCTACCTGTTGAGACAGGGATTTACTAAAAAAGAGGTAATCTATTCGAGATTGTGAGTGAAGTGAGGGGGAGTAAAAACTATATTCTCGAGTATCAGGGTTACAAAGCCTCCAAATATCAACTAGGGATTTACTGCTTATGGTGGACGTGAACTGGGAATGCATCTTAGTGTTGGAAAATTTAACTGAGGAGCGCCTGTCTAAAATAGGATCAAGGACCTGGTTGCAATCACCACCAAGAATAATATACTCATCTTCAAGTAGAAGAAGTTTGTCAGAAATATGAGACCAAAAAACATTATCAACTGTAACTGGAGCATAGACATTGAACAACACTAAAGGTATTTGATTTACAAGAAGCCTAACTATTAACCAACGTCCTTCTGAGTCACATTCCTGGTGGGAGACTGACACTTGGTATTTTTTATGACATAGAATAGAGACTCCGTTTTTCTTACCTAAGGCCTGGGATAATATTTCCCTTTTGAGAGTGGCCTGTTTGTTACACCAGACTAACAATTGAAGGAGCAATGAGCCTAGCGTAATATGATCTACCACATAACTGAGGCCTAGTTTCTCATTAAGGAAATAGTCTGAACTGCAATGGCAAAGACCTATTCAGCGCCTGCAAAATCTATTTTCTTAAATTTGCAATCTTTTCATTTCACAGTAGCCCCAGATTGCTGCCCCATAGGTCTAAATTGTCAAACATTACGTTATATATTTTCGGCAATGCCCCTATGGGTTTGCTCCCAACACTCTTAGCAAAGTTAAATAGGACTTCCACTGACTGATTGAAATTCAAACATCTGTTAGAAAGGCAGGGTGTCCATGTGTTTGAAATCTAACTCCTAAGTAGGAGAAATAATTTGCCTTTTCAACCTGCTTACCTTTAATAAAAAATGGTCTACGTTTATCAGGTTTAACGTCACAAGTCATGAAATAGGTTTTTGACAAATTTGTCTCCAGATCCAGATTGTCCATGAACTCTACAAAGTTATCAATTAACCCCTAAGGCCAGCCAGTGTTTGGAACATTTGCATGACGTCACTGGCATAATGTAAGGCAGGAATGGGGGCATTGTTGATTTTTTGCATGTCCTTCCCAGAGGAAATCAGGGAAGCAAAAAGGTTACTGACATACAAAAGAAAAAAAATAGGGGCCAAAACATATCCCTGAGAGACTCACCTTTTCAGCTGAAAAGATTTGGTAAATTCTCCTATGGGAATATCTTACTTAAGCCTTGACTCCAAAATACAGAGGTCGTAGAAATTCCACTATGCCCTGATCCAAACCCATCTCAAGCAATATGGCCCATAACGTAGAACTGTTAACCCAGTCAAAGGCACTACTAAGGTCCTAATAAGTGAGACACAATGAGCCCTTCTCAGAAACAGTTTATTTGCCCCCAATCAGATAATTAAATCACTGCTTCCGCTTTCCAAGATCCTCCCTAAAGCCATATTGGACTGGTGTTAACACATTGAATTCATTGATCTAACCCGAAATCCTATACAATACAATTTGCCCAACAACTTTCACAATATTGTCTAACACGGAAATGGGCCCATAGCAGCGGGGGTCATTCCGGTTCCCCTTCATAAAAACTGGCACAATAACTGCTGTTTACCATGATGATGGTAGGTGGGAAGTTACAGCAGATTTAAGGACATTAGTTAGCATTAGTGCCCAGAAATTAGTATTGGCCATTTAAAGAGCCATGGGGACCCCATTGGGGCAAGGGGCTTTATTTGAGAGACCTTGATTAGTGGAGTCCACAACCTCTTGAATTTTAAACCTGATATCCAAATGAAAAATAGGTTTTGCTTCAGATATAGATACTTCCTGATCTGGACCCTGGTCGTAAATTGACTTAAAATGCCTTTCCAAACTTAGGATTTAATATTAGCCCCAAGACCATCAGTTAAGTCAGTGGTGAAGCTGTTTGAATTTACAACCTTCCACACTATACTTCAGCACACAGGCAATAAGTTATCCCAGGTTTCCTAACTCAAATCTGTTTTCCTTTTCTTTATTGCTTACTTATGTTTAGCCCTACAGTCAGCAACAATGTCCCTCACTCTGAGTGTATTATTATATGTAATGCTATCCTTAACTATCTATTGGCCTCCCTGCATTCCTTATTAAACCAGCTAGGCTGAGGAAACATTATATGATTATTGATGTATTGTCCTAAAGAAACAAAAGGAAACGATAGTTAAATCCTTAAGTGGATTTTCAACTAATAAGCACTCATTAGTCAAGGTTAAATTGGCTTTATCAATCATACAAAACAAAAAGTTAAACTTAACTCCTCGCCATCTAAGGCTCAGCCTATTGTCTTTCTGTTCAAGACTGGTCAAAGCCTTTTCCGACATTGGAATGCAATTAGGAGGTATGTTTCTAAATAGATAATTCAGATTGTGATCATTATAGATACTACATGTAAACAACAAGAGAGGAAGGGAACAACACGACTACTCCCCTCAAGGGAATATATTCATAACAACAAAGTCAGTGTGATGTAAACAAGGCACTTTGCATCAAAAGAGCATGGGTCTACAGGCTCAGAACAAACATGTATGTTGTTAAGAGGAACATAGACCTACAAAGATAATACAAGTTATGTATAAAGCCCTCACTCACCAACCTGGTTGGTGACATGCTTCATCATCGGGCTCCACTGGGTATGGCCGAATGCCATCCCAGTGTGCTGCAATGCCAGGTTACTGCGGAGCGGGGTTCAAGTGAGGTGACAGTGAATTTAAAAACTTCCAATTGAGTCAAAAAGTTAATTTATTAGTTTTGCTAATCGGAAATATTAAAAATGAGTGAAGGTCAAAAAATAGAAGACCTGTTTCACTCAATGGCGGTCAACATGTTTCTGCCTAAATGAATGTTCAACAGGCTTTCGTCGGGACCAGAGTGGGGGTGCAGAGTCCCGGTGGTGTGAGCGCGCTAAGATTCACCCTACCGTGGACTACTGTGTGAAAAATATATACAGTGAAAAAGTCCGCCAAATATTATTGTGGTGGTGAGAAACGAGTTTATTCTGGAGTTAAGAAGACACACAAACAAAAGACAAAACATGAAAGAGTTGTAAATGTTGATGGTCAACTCGTAATCAAACGCTGTAGAGTCAGGCGTAAGACTTTGTGCTCAAATGAAGAAGTGCCAATAACATATACCTCAGGTGCCTAAAATGGTGAAAACAGTGCACCTAAGACTATCCGGATATCGGTGTCAGGTAAGTAAATTACAACTTATCCTGAATAGCGTGTCTAATAATGTATATCGGAACACACGTGGAATTTAAACTCTGTGTGAGATTCTCAATTCACATATGGGCTGAGGCACGACAAAGCGTGCCCCTGTGAAAGTCATCGTAGGCTTAAAATGCAAGGAGAAACCATCTTACTAAGAGGCATATCCATTTGAAGCCTCAGGGATCCCGGGAGGGGGGTGGGAGCAATATGGCACACCCTGCAGGAGAAAAAGAAGAGGATGACGACCTCGAGCAGAGAAACTCTAGGACCGCTTACCGTAAAAAACGGGAAAGAAAACAGAGGAGGTTACTCACGCCCTCGCTGCTCGGCACCCGTTCAGAACCTAAAACGCCTCTTGCAACCGGGTCCAGGGTGTGAGAGTCCATGGCGAGGGGCTCGTATAAGAGAAGGTGTCCCGTGAGCCGAGGGGCAAGTGAAAAAGAAAGAGTCACGGGGATTGGGCCGACTCTGCCACCGCTTTACTGTGATTGGTTAGAATGGCGGCTGTAAAGCCAATAGTATCATCGGTAAAGAAGAAGTCGTCCAAAATAATGAGCGGCGTTTTTAAAGAGAAAAACTTTATTAGGCGTGGGAGCCAGACTCAGGGATCGCAGATATCGCCAGGGTAGGGAACCAGCAAATGAAACATGGGAAGGGAAAGGGGACCCTCGCCAAAAGCAAATACGCTGTGTATTAATGTGTAGTTAAGAGGCCAGAAGCAAAGTAAAGAAAACGAGCAAATAGATATCTCGTAAATATGGGGTCTGCTGTAAAAGGTAATGGGGACTTCCATATGTGGGGTTAGGCACATATGGTACATCAGACACGCAGGTGTATGAAATGTATACAATGTAGAGCCAGTCCATGTATACAATGTAGAACCAGTCCTGGCTCATGGAGAGTAAGATGAATCACAAGTGGTGAATACTCCGTATGGCTAACAAGCTAACACCCAGGAGTCATAGTATGGTGGTCCAGGGTATATTATCATTCAGGCCACGAAGATTGGTTCCCAAGCGGTAAACCCATCTTTGTTCCTTTTCAAAAAGGATTTTCGCAATGTTTTTTTGTGCTGTGATCTCCTCAATTACAGTCCATTTCAAGTCATTTGTGGTATGCTGGACAGACAGGAAATGCTCACTCAATTTGGTAGTGACGCGCTTGCACCTAATATTACTCCGGTGTTCACAAATTCGGAGTTTGACTTTCCTAGTGGTCATCCCTACGTATCGTAGACCACACGGGCAAGTGATTAGGTAGATTACATTGGGCGTATTACAGTTGGTATGCTGCAGTCAGAGCAAGGAAAATACCCAGTAATCTTTGGTAGGCCCCAAACTTCTGTGATAGACCTTTGGATTGTGTCAGGTTGTGCAGTGGGGCGTGTATGTACCAGGCTGTTGCACAAGCTCTGAGCTCGTTTGAAGGAGAACAAAGGTTTCTCCCATTTGCGATTATTGGTATTGATGATACACCAGTGTTTTTTTATGGCTTTCTTCATTTTATTGGATAGGGTGCTGTAAGTGGTGACACATGTTAGTGGTATGGGCGTGGCCTCTTTTACATAATCCACCAATAGCACTTCCCTGGGTTGGTTTCTGGCACGTTTGTAGCTTCTAGAGAGTAGAGGAAGGGGATACCCTCTGGCTGTCAGTTTGGAAGTCAAATCATCGGATTGGTTTCTGAAATCACCCAGAGAGGTACAGTTCCGCCGGAGAAATTGCCCATATGGTAAATTCTCCCTCAGTGTACGAGGATGAAAGCTCGTAAACTCCAGAAGGTTATTTCTGGAAGTGGGTTTGTAGTACGTCTGGTGTGAAGTGCTCCTTGTTTCTTTGTGATTACGACGTCAAGGAATACTACCTCAGAACGGTCGTATGTATGGGTGAATCTCAGGTTGGGATCCAAGGTGTTAACCCAAACGAAGAAAGTATGGAGGGCGTTAATATTGCCTTGCCAAATTAGCAGCACATCATCTATATAACGCCTCCATAAGCCTATGGAGGGTCGATGTGGATTAGTTTCAGGGAGGATGAATTTTTGTTTGAAATCGTACACATACAATCCTGCCACACTGGGAGCGAAGGTACTCCCCATGGAAGTACCTGTAGATTGTAGATATAGATGTCCCTGGTATTCGAAGAAGTTCTTTTTAAAGGCCAGAGTGGCACATTGAATGATGAAATCCTTAGTAGTTTTGTGTTCCCATGGGTGGGAGTTAAGGGACTCCTCTAGGACCCTGATAGTCTCATACTGGGGGATGCTCGTGTATAGGCTTTCGATGTCCATCGTGACCAGGATGGTGTCCTCTGAGCATGTAATGTTGTTTAATAGCTTCAAAAGGTCCTTTGTATCTTTAAGATATGTAGATGATTGTTGGACCAGTGGCTTCAGGAAATGATCACAGAACCGTGATAGGGGTTCCAAAAGAGAGCCAATCCCCGAGACTATGGGGCGCCCAGGGGGAGGAAGTCTATCCTTATGAATTTTTGGGAGTGTATAAAAGTACGGGATGGTTCCCTGACTTTCGGTTAGAAATCATGCTTCTGGGCTGGTGATAATGCCTTGTGACAGTGCTTCTTCAACTATGCCCCTGATCTGATTTCTCAGATCATTCGAGGGATCGCTGGGGAGTGGCGTATAATTCTTACGATCACTGAGAAGTCTGAGGCACTCCTGATCGTAATCGACAGTATTCAGTAATACCACTGCACCCCCTTTGTCTGCTGGTTTTATGGTGAGTTTGGAATCCTGGCGCAGGGAATTAATGTCCAAATTCTCTATCTCTGCAAAAACTGCACGTTCAAAAGTCGTAATTTCTAGGCCTGGGCAAAAATTTCGTTCCGTTCGCGGAAATTGCGATAATTTGACATTTTTGCGTTCCGCGGAGAGCGCGAAAATGTCAAAAATTCCGGTTTCCGCAGCTTGGCGATAATTTGTTTCTTGCTCGCGCTGTAAAATGATACATTCTCGCGCGCGCGCGATCGCCTTACCTGAATCCCTGCGTTCGCCGACAAGTTTTCTTGATCCGGTCGCGTTCTCCATGAGATGTTGTATTGTTTTTAGCCATTTGCGCTGTCTCGCGACAGTTCGCGCCCGCAGTGACGTCATGCGTCGCGCGATCACGTCTTTCTTCTCGCGATCATGCACCGCGAGAACAACTCAAAACAAGATGGCCGCGCCCGCAAGCAGCCACATGGGTAAGTTGGCGACCCGCAACCATGCAGAAAATCGCGCGAACATGCCGGAAAAAAACTTCCGCATCTTCGCGATATTTCTGCTTGTTTGCGATAATTTTAAACATTCTCGCGATAATTTGCGAAGGTTAATTCCGCAAATTCCGCCCACCCCTAGTAATTTCCACTGGTATAGTATGTGGAGGAGGGGTGAACGTAGATTTCGGTCGTAGAGATGTGTCCCCTTCGTCAGATTCTGCTTGTTCTAAGGTGCGTTCCTCAAAAAAAGCCTTGAGTTTCAACTTTCTGAAAAATGCAGAGAGTTCACAGTGAAGACGGAATTTGTCAGGACGCGCTGAAGGGACAAAGCCCAATCCCTTTTCTAGTATTGTCGTCTCATGGGTTGTTAATGTCTTATTTGATAAATTGACTATCAAACTGTCGAAGTGCTTGTCCCTGCGGTCATTTGTTCCTGTTGTTGTTTGCTCCGAGTGTGGTTGCCCACTGGATCGTCTTGTGCCCACTGGACTCTTTGGTGGGGCCCTCTCCGCCGGCCTTTGCCCCTTTGGCCTCTCTCTAAAAAAGAGTTCTGTGTGAAATGATTAGGTGGGTACATTGGGGCCACGTAGCCAGGATTCCAGCCCATTGGTGGGTTATATGGGTAATGGTACTGTATCGGATGAGTGCCCAAACCACCCTGTTGTGGAGGGAAATTGAACCATGATGGTTGATTGAAAGGGGGGCGTGTTCTTCCCCTTTGTTTCCCTCTCCTTGCCTGTCGGAAGCTATTGTTGCTAGAGCCACTGCTGTTGGATGAGTCATCGTCTGTGCCATAGGTATTAGTCTCAGCTCTGCGTGAAGCAACAAAGGTAGGGTCTGTGTAAGGATAGATTTTGTTGAACTCAAACTTCTTAAGGTCTTTCTGAAATTGGTTCACCTTACTTTGAGTTAGATTTTCTTTGTATTCATTAATATCTTTGTTAAGTTCATCAAGCCGCTTCTTGAAACCCGTTAGAGTGGTCTTTAATTGTGTCTCTGTTTGGGTGATTTCTATCATGATTGCTTCTGACAGTCGGACGGCTGTTTTTATGATCAAGACTAGCCAGTCTCGAGTGCAATGCCATGCAATCATTGCCCATTCTTTTCTGAAGGTGGCATCCTCCAGGAAGATATGGGGAGCATTGGTAACTAATAGGCCCCTAGGGGCTGTATTGGTCCTTAGATATTCAGTTAGGATTGTTCCGTGGAGTATCGTACGTATACGATTTTTCATCAATTCTGATAGTTGTT
This sequence comes from Triturus cristatus, assembly GCF_964204655.1. NCBI lineage: Eukaryota > Metazoa > Chordata > Amphibia > Caudata > Salamandridae > Triturus > Triturus cristatus. The sequence continues at coordinate 1,058,055,598 of NC_140589.1, forward strand.
CCCATTCACTGGCATACGTGACCGTCTGCGATATAGTGGGGTCTGCGAATAATGAGGGACGTGCTAGGATAGCATCGACCTCAGAGTCTGAGAAAGTGAGTCCAAGAGTGGTCATATTATAGATACTAACCTTGGTTCCCCCAGACTGAACATATATAAGCGTAAACCATGAGATAAAGAAATATTCTATTGGCGTATTTTGCCCCAACCGGTAAAAGTAGCAATTTGATTGTTTGCTTCCCCCAGAATTTTCAACACAGCTACACAGGTCAAATATTAATAGATATTTCTGAAATTGCCCCCCCTCCGTTATCCATTTTAGAGTAATGTAAAAAAAACACTATAACTATATAAATGTATATAAAAGAATTGAAAGCGATATAGCCCTTAATACCTCTAAAACAGAGAATACGATGTCAATATTACAGGTCTTTTCATGCAGGTTTACAACATTGTAGAAGTTAATTAAAAATAATTGTATCTAAATGGAACGAAAAGCCCCCAACAATTTGGATTCCAGGGTGCAGAATTGGAATGTGCACTATCTTTAGATCTAAGGTAGACTGGAAAAAGTTACAACCCCCCCACCCCCAACCCCCCTGCCCACCCCCAACCCATTTGATAACCCTGGTGGCCCAGGTCTCCTGAAACATGATAATAGCATATGTAGTTACATCAGTTAGCCATTCTTAGATAGGTGATTTAGAAGCTATGCCTGATATATTCCAGCAAATCAAATGTATATATCTATCTTGGGTAGCTGACACGTGGGGGATTTGCATGAGATGTCAATTGTATAGTGTACCACACACACCAAGTTTAAACGTTCAACATCCCACACGTGGACACAACATCAAACTATTTGTTTCAGCAACGTGCGACTCTAAAAATCTAGTATACATGTTGAAATGCCCGTGTGGCTTACCATACATTGGCAAAACAGAAAGAAAGATCAAAACACGCTTGACTGAACACAAGAGCAATATCCGTAACAAAAGTTTGAAATCTGCTGTGGCAATGCATTTTAACGAGCACAATCATAATATCAGCCAACTACGATTCCTGGTTTGCGAAATCGTTCCTATGAAAGAAGGCAGAGACAACCGAAAATTCCTCATTCAAAGAGAAACAGCTTGGATTTACAAAATGAACTCCCTGGCACCGAATGGACTCAATGATCGAGTTGAACTGAGTTGTTTTGTGTAAACATCAATTGTGCTTTGTACAATGCTTTGGGTTCCAATTAACTTTTCGTACTTTCATTATCATACAACATATCAGTTTTAAGTTATTTTATCTTCATCATCATTCTCTATGATCTTTTTATTGTTCCAATGCTTGTCTTCTCTTCTTTGAACTTATTTTTATTTATTTCTTTTATGTGTATTCTTTGTGCAACGTCACTGAGTCATCTTATCCGTCATGTCACTTTTGTGTACCTCCGTAACTTGTTAATCATCTTTTAATATGTACAGAGTGATAACGCTTGTTTTTCCAACCTTTCAGTAGTTTTTTTCAACCATTCAGTAGTTTTTCTAGTACTCTTAATTTCATTCTTTATGTGTATTCCTTTTGTGATGTCACTTGCTAATCACCCATCAATACGCATAGACCGTTATACCCTTCTTCTTTTTTCTACATTTTCATTTCACTTTTTTCTTTGTACACTTTATTAACACTCGGTTTCTATCTGGTTTGGAGCTTTCATGCGCTTTTTTTCACTTACGGGTGTCATTATATGTCATAGCATGTTATTTTAATTTATAACCCCTTCAGTGCCCCGCCCTTTCCCCGCCCTGTGCCGGGCGTTACATTAGCGGGCAGGGTTCATGACGAGATAGTCTCGTCATGGGCACAGCGCAACCGTGCTCCATGACGAGACTATCTCGTCATGGGCACTGAGGAGGTTACAGGGAACATCCTTTTGGTTAACTTTAGCACATTTGTTTACATTCTCTACCAGCTTACACTTTTATCACGTCATAGTCATTTCATTTACCTGTCTTAAGATGGCCGCCGTTTGGCGTTACACGTATTGACCTTTTTCACTGTTTATAACGGGTGGGAACAATGGCTGACACTTGAAATCTCTCAACGAGAGCACGCTACTTGTTTGCTCCGGATTGATTAAGGTAATTTTTCTTCCGCTGTTTGAGTTGTGTATATCTAATGGTTTATGGGCATTATTTCTTTTTGCTGCACCCTTTGAACATCATGTAGTCACGGTGATTTTTTTCGTGGACATAAGCCCATGATTATTGTTTATAAACATGTCAGCGGTATTGGTATCTGTACATATGGACATTTGATTATTCGTCGTTCACTTTTCACTTATTGGTTATCTGATCCTATTTTTGTGTTCAGATCATTTTCCTCACCTTCTTAGTATTTTCCTCACGCTCTTAACTCCGAGTCTAATAACACACGTTTTTTTCAATAAGGAGTCACACTATCGACTAACTATCGTTTCTAGTTAACGGGTCATGAAACTCACTCCTACCTTTATGTTATTAGGATTCCTCCTGACGAAGGATATTTCATACCCGAAATGCATTGGGGATTTTCCTTCAGTCGCTTTAAAACAACATTTTGAACTGCTTGAAATATTCATGACTACAATGGATATTACCTTCAAATAAACTTTATGGTTTACCTTCTTAAAATATTTTGGATTAATTGCGAAATAGTCTCCCCATTCACGGCTGTGCTATAAGAGGGACACCACCCATAGCTGAGTGGTGCAACTGCTGCCTGGATTTGCATGAGATGTCATTATGTTTCCATTAGTTCGACTATCGGTCCTAATTAATACACCCTTTGTCAGTTTGAATTCCACAGTTCAGAGGATGGAGAAAAACGATTATAACTTGGTACCAAGGCACCTACAATGAATGAGGGAAAGATTTGTGGTTCTAAATGCTGTTTTGTCAGCCTGCGCTACAAATGCTTATAAAAGAATCCCAAGGCTAAAAGACTAATATGTTCCTCAATCCTGTGATTTCAATGATTCTGGGAACGAAGATATTGTGCTAGATCTGAATCTTTACAGTTGAAGACTACACTGTCTCCTGTAAAGGATTTCCAGGAGGGCCCTATCCAATCCATCCTTCTTTATTTTTTGCGAACCGTTAAAGTATACAAAATTCATCATTTGAACAGTTTTAAAAAAAAAAAATCTATTTAATTAGCATCATAAATATACGAGATCAAAACATGAGAACGAGAATACAATCAAACTTTCGAATAAAAAGTTCATATCATGTTAAAATATTAAGAAATATGATCTAAAATACAAAACATAATTCACCTTTTTTTCTTGGACATAACTTCCACAGTATCCTTTGATTCCATAATTATGATGGTAGGGTTTAGTACATCAAGCACATGGCCGGCGTAAATGACCTGGGTTACAATCTTCTTTCACCCAATCCAGAAGTAAAATAAAAATGTACTTACTGCAAAAACTATTGGATCAGACATATCGCTGTCCAGAATTCTATAAGCAAACCAATTTTGTCTAACTCTTAGATTTTAGCAAATTGGTTGTATCCACCTCCTGCGGAGCTGGTGATATTTAGTACAGAATAACAAAATGTGTTCCTCGGGTTCTTGTGATCTACCACATGCATGACTTAATTCTGATGCTAGGACAACAACCTGGTCATTAAAAATCTTTAAAAATGAGCTACCCAGCTGAAACCTAACAAATAAACTTTTAGCGAGTGGTGGAGAAATCTAATCCAAATAGGATTCAAACCTAGGGCAGAACTTAAAGCTTAAGAACTGTGTCGTTAAGTGACCATTGGTCGTTCTCAGTGCATAATGCTCTGCCACGTACGCCCAGTACTTCACCTTTACTCTAGGTAATTTATCTTTGCTCACCTCCTCTGGATGATCCCACAAGTTCGAGATTTCCAATAGTCTACACCAATTTGCAATGTGTTTGAACCACAGTGATTTTTTGCATCACTAATCATCAGGTTATCCCGTAGTGAACTGTAGTAATCAGTTAGCTAGAGTGTTGTCCACAGCACAGCCAGTACATTAAGGGTTTAAGCGAGGCCCCATCCCCAATTCTTTTCATCTCTAAATCGAGAAATAATGGGGTCAGATCAGTGGTAACAGGTACTGAAACATGTGACCTAACAAAGATGTTTTCACATACCATCAATTTATGGGTGTTTGTGTAACCCCTATATATCAGCACCATACAATGCACCACTTTTGGCTTTTGCACTGTAGACCTCTATTGCTGGGGCCAGAGACCGAATTTGTGACGATCTGAAGAACCTCAATATGGACTTTGACCTATTACATTGGGTAAGGTAACTTTTGTCTAATTGTTGCTCCAATCCAAGTCAGTCAGTTAAACGTATCCCCAGGTAGTCAAAGCTTTGTATCCCCTCAATTGGTTCAGCTGTGATCATGACCATTCGTGTTTTTCACTTCCCCTTCCCAAAGATCATAAATTTTGTTTACGCAACATTGAGTTTGAAACCCTATTCCTTGCGGAAAAGCAAAAATATATCTACTAAATATTGTTGGCCCATTGGTGTTGTGGAGATGAGGAGGGAATCATCTGCAAAGAGCAGGATCTGCACTTTCTTACCATTATTCTCCAGCTGTATAATAGATTCTGTTTTTCCTTGTACCAAAATCGGCACGTTAGCTATAATTAACAACAACATAAAGGCATGTATCTGGTGGAAGATTAAATCAATGATAAGCCGGTTAACAGAACTATGGGGACCACAAACCTGTGTTCTCTCACATTCTGAAGCTCTAGGATTACCTAGACATTCAGGTATGGCCAATAAGGTGGATGGTTGGTTGGAACAGACTTCCAGAGGGGACTTTAACGGATGACAATGTCATGACTGGGGATCCAAAATGGGTGTGGGCGAGGGATGGGTGGTAGTCCCAGCTCCACATTCATGCATCGCCCTAGGGGCACTTAATTTCACAATTTCATTTTCCAGTATATGCAGATGTTCCACCAAAGGGCAGACACAACACTCAACGATACCTTTGAGTTTATCATATAAGGTATCCTAGCCATCCCCCCTCCACCAATCCCAGGAGGTAACATCTTATCCAACCAGATGATTGATGATAATGCTGTCAGCTGGAGTTTCAGGCAGCACCACTAGTCTCCTTGCCCTTTCTTTTCACAATGGGACTAACATCGCTAATATGAGAACAAATGAGTGCAATTGGGTCACACTGTGACTGTATTAATAGTCCAAAAACTTCATCTGGAGCCTGGTTATAGTCCCCTCCAATAGGGAGAACTGGAATGGGGTCACAATGATCTAGTGATAATCGCTTCTCTGACAAGGCAATATCCTGGGAAATAACTCCCAGTGCCCATGCTAAAAAGGAATCTAGAGTGGTACTTTTTTGCTCACCTTCTGGTTTTGAACTGACGTTCTTCTTCATACATATATATTCGCCACACAAAAATGGCAAAACATGGTGTGACTTCTTAAATATAACCAATCAAGAAATGCAGCATCATCAAGGGGAAAAAACCCTAGAGTTGTAAGCACAACCAACCCTTTCCCACCTGGTTTATCAGCTCCAGGTCTGCCACAACACTCCAGTTGATGAAGACTGCAGGCCACAAAGTATGTGTAGGAAGGTGGAATCTGACTAATGGTTGCCCCCAACTTTTTGCCTGGTATTTGAGTGGTTTTTGACTAGTCTGGCTGGGATCCTGCTATCCAGGACCCCAGCCTATCTGCTTTCTCCCTAAAACTAATGTGAAGTACCCTAGGTACAAACCAATTGGATGCTGAGGATGTCCTGACAGTCCCTTGTAGATGGTACCCTCGGTACCCAGGGCATGGGTCCCTCAGTAGGCCTACCAGGGCTGCAGCACTTATTGTGCCACCCTGGGACAGCCATACAAACTGACACCACCAGACCACTACTGTAGTCTGGGTAAGGTGGTGCTAGCACCCCTTACAGGGATATAGGTACCCTATATCCCACCCCATTACAAAACATATACTCTCATAGGTCACCCCTATAGCAGGCCTTGGTAATCCTACAAGGCAGGGTGCTGAGGTATGTGTGAGGGGGGCCCCCTTCATGAGTAGGGCCTCTCTGCAACCTTCATAAAATCATTGCTGGGTTGTTTGTAGTGTAGCCATACCATATACTCTTAACCGCATTATAAGTCTATCGCGATAGCGTGATAACTTGAGAATGGCTACACAGAACCATATCGTGTTTGGTGTCAAACATGTAGGAATCCTACCCCCAGTCCAGTCATGGGCATGAGGGTACGATTCCCCCCTGCTAGAGGGGCGATATGGGACACCAATTTAAAAGTGCACAAGTAACACAAAATGGCTACTGCCCGCCACCTACACGACCCTGGCTGGCTGTTGCTGGGGAAAACCCCAGCCTCGCCAGCTGGACAATAGGGCTCCTGTGGCAGGGAGGTGCTAGCATCTCCCCAGACAGGATAATGTGGATTGGAACAGGGTGGGTGCACCAAATGTCCTTTCAGAGTTGCACGTAGGCAGCTGCAGAGCCCTCATTCTGCATACAACGCTTGGAACCGGTTCAGGGGCATCCTGCCCCTCGCCCAGGCGGGAAACACACAAAGGGGAGAGGGTGTAGCCACCCTTTCCCGCCTCACCTCTCATTGGTGGACACTACTCTGGACACTCCCCTAATCTTAGGGATAAAGGTGAATAACGTGGCCCCAGAGCCTCAGATTAATCTTGAACTTTACAGTCTTGACCTTCGACTTGCTGCTGCCCAGCTGATGGAAGAAATCTCCCTTGGGATAAAGGAGTTATCCTCCTGCTTGGCAGGCACCTAAAACACTGCAAGTGACCCGGTGGGAACCTCGCTGCTCCTATGGACTTTGACAACTTCCAGCACCCTTGAGGTGGGTTTCCAGCGCATCCCAGAGGCCAGTGAGTGTGCTCAACGAGTTTGGGCACCGTGGACCGCGTGGGTGCTGAGATCCTCAATACCCCAGGACACCAGCCACCTCTTGCATAGCACACGACCCTGACCAGTGGGGAAGTTGTGCTTTGGCCCGTTTATGAGCCAATCACTGTACAGCAATTGTGCCAAAGACCAGTGCCCTAGCCCCCTCCGGTGGCCCGTGGGTGCCCTTTTACGCACTCCAAATTGCCGCCTCCCGCAGTCCCTTGTCTCTCGACTTGTGGGCCCTAGCAGAGGTCTATTTCTCCAATCAAGAGTTCCCCTGGTTGCTCCAGGCCTGCTCTACAGTCTCCTTGAAGGAGACCTCTCCCAGACCTCGTGGGTCTGCACTGTAGCAGATTTGTTCATCCTTTGTGGGTTGCGGTTGCCAAGGCTTAGTAGATCCAATCCGGACACTAACACTGCAACGACCCTCATCCAATGTGGGACAGTTGCCCTCCTGAAGCTGGCCTTCCTTGAAGCCTCCCGGAGCCCGTGGCTGCAGATCCAAGCTACACCACCTTCCACCTGAAGCACCCGACATCGAAGGGCTCTTTGCTTTGAGCCTCCTGGTCACTTTGCTGTGACCTAGACTCTGTCCCCTCTGCTTTCAGGTTCTTTTCTACAATCTTTACATCTTTGATCTTCACGGAATCATCGACGCTTTTGGCTAGCAGAACTTTAGACTATTTTCCCATTGAAAATCAGCCCGCGACCCGACAGCAGAAACGACCTATGCACCCGGCTTCCCTGGGGCAGGTAGCAGTGGTACCTCGGTACTCTCGTGGTAGTGGGCTCCTCAAAAGCTTAAGTCTAAAGTTTTAACTTTGTACTCCTGCTAGAAGTATTTTTAAACAGTTTATTTCCAACCGCGACATTCTCCATAGGCTATAATAGAGATCCCGATAGCAGCTACTTCCACTGCACGCGCCTCCCGTGGGTCCCCTTCCTCATAACCTGGGGTGGATTCTAAAGGGGCCAGCGATCCTAAATGCCCTAGGCATTATCTGTAGAATTGTCGTGGTTTTTATACCACTTTTTTAGTATATGGTTTGGTCCCCCCCTGGGGCCCAATGTTAATAGTGCTATTTATTGTGTCTATCAATGCTTGTTTGAAATTGTAACTTTGCCACAGCTTCATAAAGAGACTGTGGGATTCTGTCTAGAATAAATACATATATTTTATATATATACCTGTGTGGGCTACTCTTTCATTTGGTTATTCAAGAGGTTATTATGGTAAAACAATAAGCTTAACACTCCTTCAAGACTTAGCCTGAAGGCTGCTCTCCACAGCTACCACTAGGAGAGCTTTCTTTAAAGGTTGTCTTAAACCTATCATCAATAAGAGTCGAATTGGACTGGTGCAAGGTGTCCCTATAACTAGGAGACAGCATATGCCAGGCCAACTTCTCACAGTATGCAGCCTCATAATGAAATCAAATTAGGAGTAAAACAAAGCACAAATAGCATAAATTCAGCCTTGAGCCAGGAGGGGTGGCCCAGCCCAGTCTTTTCTGGGCAATGACGGGCGTAGATGGGCCCTCTCTTGGCCCGGTCTTCATCCAGGCCACGTCCGGACATCCTGCACAGCGGGTTGCTTGCTGGAGCGCGCTTCATATTGTTTCTGCGTAACCCTCCTCCACCACCATAAAAATAGGATTCTGGGAAATAAAATCCCTGTGGTAGCTGTGTGTAAACATTACCCCGCACAGCAGGATGCTGCAGTGCTCTTTATGGCGCCTCAGTGTGCCCCTCCTCTACCACCAAGCAAACAGGCACAAGCACAGGCTTCTTGGTGATGTAGTCCCTGTGGTAGGTGCGTGTAAATAACTCCATGTGCAGCGAGATGGTGGAGCACCCTCTTTAACACCTCTACGTGCCCCTCCTTGATGCTACTTTGATGAAAGTATTCAAGATTTGAGGCTCCAGACCATGGGCATATCTTTCTCTGAAATAAACTCTGTAGTCACCAAACCTGCAGGTATTCATGATGCCATGTGTGGGTGCAATGTTGTTGTGGAATACAGTATAATATGTCACTGTGAGTAAACTATATCTTGTAGAACCTATTTTGAACGCAAGTGGAGATCATTCATGCAGGTAGCATCTAAAAATGAGGCTTCTTGTTATTAAGTGTTATGGAAATTTACTTAGTAGAAGTTTGGACAAAGTAATGTGAATATGTGCAATGCTTGATTGCTGCAAATCACATATCTACATGGAGTTGAACCACTTGAACTAGGTGTAAAGTCTGATGTAAATATAAAAAAATCTAAACAGACTAAAATGTTGAGAATACCAGTGCCTCTTCTGATGTAGGACTTTCTTCTTTAACAGCCATATTGACTTCAACACTTCAATACGCACACTAGCCTGTTCTCACATGATTATAAAATAAAATATTTTATGTCCTATTAGAAATTGGGTTTCTGGTTAGAAGAGGTATGCACCCGGTTTAGGCAAGAACCACAATCCTAGTCAGGATAAATCAGAGGCACACTTCAAATTAACCTGTGCTCACCCTCTGGTAGCTTGGCACAGAGCAGACAGGTTTAATATAATAGGCAATGAGTAAGGTATTTATGCAACACTTCCAACAGTAACACAGTGAAAACACCACAAAAAGACTCCACACCAGTTTAGAACAAGAGATTATATTTGTATGAGTAAAACAAGACCAAAAGGACACACATCCAATAAGTAGAAGTCAAGATATACATTTTTAAAGAATAAACTGTTGTTGTTGTGCCTAGAAACAAATTGTGGGGCTATCTGGTTGTGTTTGATGGAGCTCGGGTCGGATACAGGGACCATCCTTGGCTCACTGAACAGTACATTGGATGCGCCAAGGGCGATGCGGGAAGCAAGGGTGATGCGTAATCGTCGATCTCGCAAGGGTGATGCGTCGGTTCTGAGCTGCACACCCTTGAGAATGCATCGAGATTCAAGATATAAAGAACACCGGAGTGAGGCATTGTTGTTGGACCGCTGGGCTGAAGGCGATGTGAGCAGCATGAAGTGATGCGTTTGTGACGAGCTGTGCAAAGTCGGAGATGCGTCAGGAACTGGTGACGATGCACCGCGCAGTCCGCTTTGTGGTGTCCGCGGTCTGTGCAGCAGCAGCGTTGTATCAGCGTTGAAGGCGCTGCAACGGTTCCGATCCATGCACCATCGTCAATGCGTGGATTTTTGACAGTTGCAGCACTTTAAACTCACTTCCAATGGGCCAGGACTGGATTGGCATCACATGGCAGGGCAGGACTCACAATAGACAGAGTACAGGTACTGGTTGCAGGTTGAAGAAAGAAGTCTTTGATATTCCTTAGACTTCAAAAAACAGGAGGCAAGCCAACAATCCCTTGGAGATACTTCGGTTCTGGGATGTAGAGATACAAATCCAGTCCTTCTCACTCCCAGGCAAGAGGGCAGCAGGCCAGCACAGCAAAACAGTTCAGCAAAGTTGCAGTACCTCCAGCAGCACAGCAGTCCTTCATGGTAGAATGTCCTCAGCTCCAGAAGTGTTCTTTGTTACTGGTGTCAGGGGTCCAGAACTTATACCCAGTTGGGCCTTTGAAGTGGGGGGGATTTCAAAGATATGCCTTTGAAGTGCACAAGTCCCTTTCTGTCCTGCCCTAGCTCCAGACTCACTACAGGGGGTGGTATGCAACCCTTTGTGTGGGGACAGAGCACAGCCCTTTCAGGTGTAAGTGTAAACTCCTCCCTCCCATCCTGCCCAGGATGGATCATAATGATGTGGATGGCCCTTCGGTCACACCTAAGCTCCCTTTGTGTGTGGCGATTTAGAGGAAATAAGCACCGCTAGCTGTCTCTCATCCAAGACGTGTATTCAGAGTCAGGCAGGAGGCACCAAATAGAAAATGTCAACTTTCTAAAAGTGCAAAAGAAACAATTGATGGACGGAATGCTGGACAATGCAAACATTCACCCCCAGTCACAAGGATCTGAGTTAAATTCATAATTCTTTTGCTCACCATACCACCCCAGTTTGGACCCAGCCATATGCAAATCAGTCTTGGCCCTGTTTCTAGTGGGAACAGTCCAGCCCGAACTGCCAAGCTAGGTCCTCCCTGGACTGGAACCAAGCATCATGGGACCGCTTGCAGGGCATCACCCTTCATTAGCCAGGCTAGCTTGCATCCAGTGGTGTAGTGAGCACGTGACCCAGGTGTGGTCATACCCTTCCCACTTAGGGCAACATATGCAAAAGAAACAACTGATGGACAGAATGCTGGACAATGCAAACATTCACCCCCAGTCACAAGGATCTGGGTTAAATCCATCATTCTTTTGCTCACGCCACCACCCCAGCTTGGACCCAGCCATATGCAAATCAGTCGTGGCCCTGTTCCTCGTGGGAACAGTCCAGTCCGAACTGCCAAGCCAGGTCCTTCCTGGACCAGAAACAAGCATCCTGGGACCGGTTTCAAGGCATCACCCTTCATCAGCCAGGCTAGCTTGAATCCAGTAGTGTAGTGAGTACGGGACCCACGTCTGGGCATACCCTTCCCACTTAGGGCAATATATAAAAAAGAAACAATTTATGGACGGAATGCTGGACATTGCAAAGATTCACCCCCAGTCACATGGATCGGGGTTAAATCCATCCTTCTTTTGCTCACCTCAATACCCCAGTTTGGACCCGCCATATGCAAATCAGTCTTGACTCTGTTCCTTATGGGAACAGTCCAACCCGCACTGCCAAGCGAGGTCCTCCCTGGACCTGAAACAAGCATCCTGAGACCGGTTTCAGGGCATCACCCTTCATCAGCCAGGCTAGCTTGAATCCAGTGGTGTAGTGAGCATGGGACCCCCTTCTGGGCATACCCTTCCCACTTAGGGCCACATATGCAAAAGAAACAATTGATGGACGGAATGCTGGACAATGCAAACATTCACCCCCACTCACAAGGATCTGGGTTAAATCCATCATTCTTTTGCTCACCACACCACCCCAGTTTGTACCCAGCCATAACGAACATGAACTTTAGCAATGGTTACCAGTGGTAAAGTGCCCAGATTCCTAAAGCCAGCAAAAACGAAGTCAACAAAACAGAAGGTCAGGAGGCAAAAAGTTTGGGGAAACCACGCCAGGAATGCTAGGTCTAACACGCAACTAATGAATAACTGTCTAAACAAAAAAGCAAAAACGTTTAGGGTTATGAGTTCATCTTTCCTCAATATCTTCAACTAAGGGCCTGATTTACATCTTGGGGACAGGTCACTCAGCCACAACGGTGATGGTCATCCCGTCTGCTGAAATATAAGTCCCGTAGGATATAATGGGATTTATATTTCGGCGGATGGGATATCCGTCACCGTTGTGCCTGAGTAACCTGTCCGCGATGATCTAAATCAGGCCCCAAGTCTTTATAATGCATGTTTCCGCATGAAATTGTGTTCCATGTATTTATTTATTCACAAGCCACTCCTCTATGAACTTGTGGGATATCACCAATCCTGCTGTCCACTCGTCACCCTGAAATATATGATCTTCTTTGAAAGAATCTATTGTCATAGCACAAGGCTGCACAGCTGCCCATGGATGTTTCATTGAGTTGAAGACAAATATTTACCCACTAACTAAGGAGAAGAAGCTGTGAAAGCAGGGTGGTTTCCACTGCACCATTCGATTCTACTAGGGTGTCACAGTGGCTTCAGATGCCTAATTGGGTCTGCAATGAGATAGCGTCCCTCTGCCCTGTGATCAAGATTGAACAAAAATGTCTGATCATTCCAAAATGCCAATGAAAATGATCTATAAAAAAAACTGAACTCAAATTACGCATGAACAACCATGGTCATAAATATTCCAGTGTCATCCACCAGAATCTAACATGTGCAGTGCAGTGTTCATGTTCAGGGCTAGGGACCATCTGCAGTGCTATGTTAAATCTATTTATATGGTACATGTGCAGTATTAGATTACTTTTGCAGTGGTGGGTTAATTTATAGGTTGCTACACAAAGTGTGCCGCACTGAAAAGGCACAAGAAGGGCTAGTGGAGTTGGTTGAATGCTCTGGGGTGGTCGTGAGCCATAAGAACAAACTCCCTCCGCCTTCCCAAGGCTAACTAAGTAGTGTCTGAACTGTACATAACCTAGAAATGATTGAAGAAGCCAACTTATTTTGAGAACCAGCCTAGTGTAAAAATGCTTTGCAATTTTCAAAAATGAATTTTTAAATGTGTTTAAATAAAGTTTTAATATCAGAATTTAATGAATTTTTAAAGTTTAATAGATTTCTCTTTTATAGGGTGACGAGGTCTTACCGTTCAGGCCTTATTTTATACTGTGCTGATGTTGTATTGTTATCACTTATGTTTTACTTGCTCTATGTATGTGCTTTTATGACATAATCTGTCGAATAAAGCCTGTTTGGACTGGAAAAGCATGTTAAGTTTAGATTGTATTTGCAGTACGGCAAAACATGCAATGCTAAGTGCAGCGATGGGTATTAATCTTCCAGTGTCATCTACCAGAATCTAACATGTGCAGTGCCGTGTTCCAGTGTAGGGCTGGAGACCATCTGCAGTGCTACAATAAAACAGGTGTGTCACGGTACCGCCTGCAGGAGATGCCTGGGGGCTTTGGACCTCTGTGGTCTCCTCACACAGGGGGCATCTCAACGGGCACACCTATTGTATCTCACTTCATATACAGCACACAAGCACTGTGCCTCCTGACAGCTTGTTTCCCCAGCACCCATTTTGTATTAGAGTGCAGGGTCAAAGGCCTTCCCTCATTTGCATGGCGCCAGATGCCAACGCAGATTAGGGAATGCCTCCTTGGGATCGTGATGGTGATATACGTCGGTTGGTGTGATCTATATTACAGAAGGGGCCGCTCAGTAATATGTGCACCCGTTTCCAGTACCAATGTGCTCCAAGGGAGCAAAATACTGTCGGCGACAGACAACCTTTACAAAAATAACCTATAAAAGTGCCTTAACCTAAACGTTGCATTATCTACATTCTGCAGTTCTCTACAGTCGATCTCGGAATCGAGCTCACAGGGTTCCGAATTCGAGCCGACGTCTTCCGGTAGACTGCTCAGCGCGTGCGAATGTTCAGCTCGGAGTTTCTAGGTCAACCGCGGCCGCCTGCCTTTCTTTCTCTGCGTTGCATCACTGCTGTTTACACCGCACAAGTCAAACCATTACTTTTCTATGCTTGACTTAATCAGCATCAGAACACAAACATACGAACATCTGCGACCTGAACGTGCAGTGGTGCACTCCACATGCAACCTGGCCGACACTTGTGGAAGCGCTGGCATCTTTCCATAGCAGCTACAAGGCAGTGTGCTTCCCGGTTCAAGTCCACTTAAAAAATGCACACCGTATTTAAACTGCACAACAGATTTTCAAGCATTATATACACATAGAATACGTTTTACCTCTTCTGCAGCACCTCTTTGCTTAATGCATAACATTGAACCTTCTTTAAAGCAGAATAAACCTCCCCTTCTAGCTTTAATCCGAACAACTTCAAGGGGATCAGAAGGGTTTAGCTATAGCATCAACGTACACCATAAAATACCGGATTAAGCAATAATCTTTCCTACAAAGAACAATTCGGGACACGCACACCGCCATGTCCGCGCATCAGACCTTAGAATACAACTGTGCATAGCATCTATACGCCACTTGTATGTTCTAGAAAGAAATTAAACATGCAGCACTAGTCGTTTATGGCATTTTAAATTACTGTATTTAACTACTTGCCTTCCTATTAAGATTGGATATTCTTAACAGTACATTTTCTCATGCGTTTTTGCCTTTTCAGAACTCTCTTTAGCGTTTTTATTGGAGGTGTGTGAAGCTCCCTGGAGGCATAACTCCTCCTCTACTCTGCATCTTGTCGATGCAGCATATAAATGAATTGTTGTCCCTCTACACGACAGGGTCCAATAAGTGGCGGGTCCTCCGCTAAGGCGGAGGAGCATAGTCTCACTGCTTTCAGCAGTGGAAATAAAGGAAAAATGCAATAAAAATAACTGGTTGTTATTATCATTTTATTTGTTCCTGCTGCGGCTTGGCGGGCGGCGGTTCTGCTCTGCTCTCGGAGCAGGAGAGGAGTAGTGGCCACCCCCGATCCGTGCCAGCCGCCACTGGTCCATCCCTACCACCTTCATTTTTAATTGCAATGGAAATATTAACACAGCACATTTTATATCACACTTCTGCCATTTGAAAATGCTGCAAATAATAGGCATTACTGTTCCTCCAGGTTAATGGTACTCAGTTTCGGTGGACTACGGTTTCTTTGCCAGTTTTTCCCCCGAAGATCGCCAACAAATTGTGCTCAGCCACGCCATTTCACCTGTACGTTTACTGCGAAGTGTTTCTTTGGTGATTCCCTGTCAAACTCTTTGCTTGGTTTAGCTACAGAGGTTATTCCCCCTTCACTGTTGATAACATCCAGGGTATGCCCTACAAACAATCCGAGCCTCAAGAGTCTACGTTAACTCTCAAATAAAGTTAATAGTGTTCTAGCGCCGCAGCACTTCTAACAGCAAGTTTACCCGGGGCCAACAAGCCCTAAACCAGTCTTACCCGCACAAGCAAAGCCTATGGAGTTCCTGAATGCACCCCATCTGCAGGTGCTCGCAGCTGTTGTAGCCAAGTTCAGGTAAGGCGGGTGCACGCACACCAGGCAGCTGCATTCAATGGGTACAGAATCCCTCACTCACGGTTGCTCTCCTGAAGCACACAGAGAATTCCTGCAGCTCCTCCTGTGGGCTAAGTGTTCATTCGGCTCCAAATGGGGGTGGTTATGAGCACCCTGTCCTGGGTCCCTTGCCTGGGTAATGGTGCTTCCACTGCAT
Source organism: Triturus cristatus (assembly GCF_964204655.1). Lineage (NCBI taxonomy): Eukaryota > Metazoa > Chordata > Amphibia > Caudata > Salamandridae > Triturus > Triturus cristatus. The sequence goes on from NC_140589.1 coordinate 1,058,071,392, forward strand.
CCTTTCTTCTCCAACCGGGTAGAACAAGCCACAATCCTTGGTGCTTGTGGTGTCACCCCTCTGGCATATGGGGTCACTGCCACTCACAGTCTACATGCATCAGCCCAATCAGCACTGTGATACTTCCCACAGCGGCTCCTCCTGGCATAAGGGGTTGCCGTCAATGGCCCCTTTCCACAAAGTAGTCTTTTTCCGGCGACCCCTCCTGGCATACGGGGTCACAGCTCCACTACCTCACAGGACTACAGCCGCTTTCTGCACGTCATTCTTTCTCCAGTGGCCCCTCCACGCATATGGGTTGGGCAGCAGGACACAAGGCTAAGTTCAGGGTGGCCCTCTCTTTATATACAGGGGGCGTACGTTCTGCCTTAAACACGGGTAACAAGGCGATCGGTGCAGCAGCCGTTTTCCCTCACATCGCACAGGGAGTCCACTGAATAGGGCTGCCCACTGGACCATGCTCCCTGCAACACTCTCTTCTTCCTCACAGGGCATACAGGTCTTGGCAGGTAGGCAGGCACTGGTGCGCCAGGCTCCAGGGCAGGTGGTCTTGGATTCCCTGGGTGATGACCCCCTACCGGGAGACTAGCATGCCTTGTTCCCCAGTCCTGGTCACAGGCAGAAGTCTTGCAGAGCTTCTCCATCTCATGCATCCCATCTGGCTGCTTTCCAAATGGCAATTTTTGAGGTCTCAATCTCCCTTTCTTAAGTCAATTTCCAGACACCCAATGTTATTTAGGGTCTGAGTCTTTGAAGTTTTATGTTGAGGTATTGCTTCTTTTTTTTTTTTTTTTTTTTTTTTTTATTTTTTTTTTTTTTTTTGTCCTCATATCACCAAAAACTTCCACAGATTTGACAAGCCAGGTTTTGTTCTCGATTCCTGAGGGCCTCTTTGGCTCACTGTTTCTGTCTAGGCCCCATGGCCTTCCTCCCGTGTTGGAGGACTGGTGTAATCATAGGACCATGAGGGAATGAAACATTTTTAGAGATATTGCCTTGATCCATCAAATCAAATACCTTTGTTGTGCCCAACGTATCAATGGTTGCCAAGTACTGGGTTGGTTGTCTGCTCCGGTATCTTGGTCTAATCGTGCCGCTTTAAAGGCGGCTCTGAGCCAATCTTCATTACCAGGGGGGGTTTTGTCCTTCCATTTGATACATATTTCTCTCCTTGCCAAGATGATTAAATATAATATTAAGGCCATATGTTTCTGTAAAGGTACACCATCCGTAGACTCATTTTTACCAAAGAACACCAGAGAGAGATCTACAACTATATCCACCTCCAGAATAGATGTCAACACTTCCCCCACTCCTTTCCAAAATGTGGTTAACACCGGGCACTGAAAAAAAATGTGTATGTCATTTGCGTTTGTGAGACTACATCTTGGACACCTTGGGGGCGGGATAGGAGCAAATTTGGCTATTTTAGCCGGAGTATAGTATAGCCTGTTTATTACATAAAAATGGTTTTTCTTCAAGGAGGCAGGCTTTATGAATTTATACAGCGTCTTTAATGATGGATATAGTAGTTTCTCGATTTGGGCGACCAAAGGAGAGTCATTCCAAACTGAAATTGGGGAGGGGATCCTGGCTTCCTCAGCGTCTTGGATTTGGGCATACCATAAGGCTATTTCTTTCTTCTTTGGGGACGGATCTTGAAAAAGCTGTTCTAATTCCCCTTTTCCTCCTATATCGCCTTTTTCAGACTCATACCAGCTGTTCAATTGAAGATATTTAAACCTTGAAAAGGTGGGGCCAATTTTAGCTGATAGAGCTGCCCACGGTAGAATTCCCTCTGAGTCCACTAAGTCTAGCCATCGCTCCATACCTGAATTTTTAATCGGAATCGCCAGACTATCACACATTAGGGGCGGTGTCCCAGGCGAGTCCCATATTGGAGCAAAGTCCGAGAAATATCCAATTCCCCATATCTTCCTTAAATTAAACCAAGTTTGTAATGCTGATTTCAATACCTTTAGCCGAACCTTTTTAAAAAACCTTGGAGTACCAAATTTGTACAAAAACCCTTCTTGACTGTTGACACCTTCAGCCGTAACCATTTCTCCCAGTACTCTCCCCCAAGATGTTTGTTCGGGGTGAGATAATAGCATTCTTATCCCTTTAAACTGAAAAGCCATCAGATACCAGTTTATGTCAGGTAAGGCTAGTCCTCCCTTAAGGAGCTTCCTCCTAAGCTTTTTCCATGACATTCTGGCATTCTTATGCCCCCATATAAAGCTACCAATTTTACCCTGTATTTTAGTTATAGTTTTTCCAGGGAATGTTAAAGGGATTGCGTTGAATAGGTAGGTCAATTTGGGGAGTACAGACATTTTAACAAGGTTAACCCTGCCATATATTGTCAAGGGGAGGTTCTTCCATTTAGCGAAGAGATAGTCTATTTCTTTTTCGATTTTCCCAAGATTTAAAGAAGGAATCTTATTTAGGTCTTTAACTATTTTAATACCCAAATACCTGAACTCCTTGCTTATGGGGCCTCTAGTGTATATGGTGTTCCAACACATTATTTCAGTTTTGTCTGAATTGACACTGTAGCCTGAAACCTTGCCAAATTCCCTCAACATGGAGACCAGGTATGGAATTGTATGCTCTGGATCGCTGGTGTAGACTATCACGTCATCGGCATAGAGTGCCAGTTTGCATTCATATCCTAATGATCTAAATGGGATGATATCTCTGTCCAGTCTAATTGTTTGAGCTAAGGGCTCTATATAAAGATTAAACAACAGGGGAGACAGGGGGCATCCCTGCCTGGTCCCTCTCTGGATTTGAAAGCTAGGGGAAAGTGAGCCGTTCAAGAGAATTCTGGATGAAGCTCCTAGATAACAATGCTTGATAGTCCCCACAAAAACTGGGCCAATTCCCATTGCCTCTAAGACACCCCAGAGATATCTCCAACACACATGGTCAAATGCCTTGGCTGCATCAACTGCCACCACGGCCAATGGATCAGTTCTAGCCTCCGCTAGGTCGATATTGCCAATCAGCAGATGGGTTTGATCTTGAATTACCCTCCCCTGTATGAAGCCCTTCTGATCGGGATTAATTAGGCTGGGTGCCAGTTTCGCCAATCTTCCTGCTAATATCCCCACAAATATTTTATAGTCTGCATTTAGCAGGGAGATTGGACGATAGGAGTCTGCCAATAAAGGGTCTTTCCCTGGTTTTAAGATTAACATTATCGTGGCCTCACTCCATGATCTTGGCATTACCCCATTAGAACAGTATATTGAATTAAATAGCCTGTGTAGGACTGGAAGAAGATCGTCTTGTAATAGTTTGTATACTTCGTTAGGGAGGGCATCAAGCCCTGCAGCTTTTTTGTTCTTTGCCCGCTTTATTTGGGCCAATATCTCTTCTGTGGTAATAGGGGCATCCAGAGCTTCCCTAGAGGCCTCCGATAAAATTGGCAAAGATTTATCCACTAACCATTGAGATATCTGGTCTTGTGTGGGTTTAAGATCTTCTGTATACAAATCTGAAAATAATGTTATTAAAGCCTGTTGTATTTCCTCCGGATCGCTAGATTTAGTTCCACTGCTATCTATTACAAGTTCGTTGATATCATTCTTTGCCCTGTCTAATCTGGCCTTCCAGGCCAGGATTGCCCCTGCTTTCTCTCCATACTCAAACATCTCCATGTTTCTGGCCTGCCATTGTGCTTTGCATTTTTGATCTAAAAAAGCTCTAAGATTTTTCCTGGCCTCCTCTAAATTACCGTTTATCTTAACTAATTGCCCTGTATCACCGATTATGGCATTCCTCCTTTCAATCTCCAGAGTGCCGATCTTCTCCTCAAGAGCATACAGGTACTTCCCACAGCGGCTCCTCCTGGCATAAGGGGTTGCCGTCAATGGCCCCTTTCCACAAAGTAGTCTTTTTCCGGCGACCCCTCCTGGCATACGGGGTCACAGCTCCACTACCTCACAGGACTACAGCCGCTTTCTGCACGTCATTCTTTCTCCAGTGGCCCCTCCACGCATATGGGTTGGGCAGCAGGACACAAGGCTAAGTTCAGGGTGGCCCTCTCTTTATATACAGGGGGCGTACGTTCTGCCTTAAACACGGGTAACAAGGCGATCGGTGCAGCAGCCGTTTTTCCTCACATCGCACAGGGAGTCCACTGAATAGGGCTGCCCACTGGACCATGCTCCCTGCAACACTCTCTTCTTCCTCACAGGGCATACAGGTCTTGGCAGGTAGGCAGGCACTGGTGCGCCAGGCTCCAGGGCAGGTGGTCTTGGATTCCCTGGGTGATGACCCCCTACCGGGAGACTAGCATGCCTTGTTCCCCAGTCCTGGTCACAGGCAGAAGTCTTGCAGAGCTTCTCCATCTCATGCATCCCATCTGGCTGCTTTCCAAATGGCAATTTTTGAGGTCTCAATCTCCCTTTCTTAAGTCAATTTCCAGACACCCAATGTTATTTAGGGTCTGAGTCTTTGAAGTTTTATGTTGAGGTATTGCTTCATTGAAGTACCCACTCCTCTGCTCCCTCTTCCTCTTGAGAAGCAGTCTGTTATAGCAGGAGTATCTCCACAGGTGATAGTTCAACAACACAGGCTATGTGAGTGACTAGAGTTTACATGTGGATGTCGACCACAGTGATCTGTGCATCAAAAGGTTAGCCCATGGCTCACAGGCCTACTGTTTATGATTCTCTTATCAGACCCATTTCCTTCTGGAGACGTGGCCAGGCCCCTTCCTTATCACCTCTCACTGACTCAAAGAGCACCCTTTGAAGTGTGCATCGGAGAGGTCTCGTCCTCCCATCCCCAATGTGTGTCCCAGGCAGCTTATAGGAATGCAGCAATACACAAATCTGTCTGATGAGATCTCTCCATGTTTCATCATGCAGGCCTGGGTCTCCCAAAATGGAATCCAGGGCCCTCCATGTATTGTACCATCCACAGGCACATGTACACCTAGTACTTGTATACTGCATACTCACACTGAACATTACTGTATCCTCCATGTACTGTACCAATAGTAGGCACACGTGCACCACCGTCTGTATTTAACATGCATGCACTGCCCAACACTCTATCCTTTATGTACTGTATCACATCCAGCACATGCATTCATCCTACACACACAGCACAGCACCACATCCTTCAGGTAGTGTACCACTCATCTGCACATGCTCCTCCCGTACATGCATACACCATGCACACATTGATCAGTAATGCACAATCTCAGTATGGCACCCTTCCCAGGCACTCATACACCCAGCAGAGATACATCACTTCTGCACTGCGCATTACTCCACACCAATCTAATGTAGGCCCAGGGTGAGTTAAATACACAGAACCTAAACTTTAAAAGTGAGCGAGCATGTAGACCTCACACCAGTGGCACACGTTAAGAAGGACCTGTTCACTCCTACTGATCTCTACACGGTATGCTGCCACCAACACACTTGTGGTGCTTAACTCCTAGTGAAGGCAGTAACCTTACACCACTGTGAGGGTAGCTCTTGGGCTCCCCTCCTGGCCCAACAAGACCACAATCCATGAAACAGGCCTTTGTCATTGCGCACATGCATGATCCGTGTCTGCCCATGACAACAAAAATCAGCGTTAGGAATCTAGACGTCAGTAAAATTGGGCACTCAGTGCATGGTTGCACATATATAACTATGCAGGGGCCTTTTTACGTCCCGAAACACATGCTCAGCATCGTTCTTCTTATATGGGCTGCTTCCAGATCTGAACAAAACAGGTGCTCTGACCAGCACCCTAGATACTGGTCCCTCAAACGCAGAACACACCTGATTACTCAACCTGCCCATTCCACAGAACACATACTTCAGAGCACTCATGGTCTCCTGGTGTACTGATACCCCTAGCTGTAGACATCTGACCCTGGCTGACTCCCCTGGAGATCTGTTGCCATCACCACAGCAACATGTCCATGGCCCACCTGAGTTTGTGTACACCTAACCACTATACCCATGATGCAAGGAAAACACAGTTCCATGACCCCTATGGTACCTGTGGGGTCAATATGCATGTTGGATGGAATGTGGACAGAGCTTTAACATGGAAAAGATTTCTACCTGTAGCATGAGCCTTTGTGGATTGTTGCCTCCTGGATAGAGGAACAGCACAACATGCTAGAGCACAAATTACAAAACATGTGGAATATACTGCCAACACCAGTGCAACAGAATAGGGCTTTGGGGGGGCGGCCGACCAGCAGGAGGCTCGCCCTCCCGGGGGGTTTTGGGCCGGGGGCAGCCGGAGCACAGGGGGCGGACTTCCGGGATTGGGCTACTTGTGCGCTTTGGGCTGGTTGGGCTCCTTTTGGGCTGGTGGGGTTTATAGCCGGCAATTTTGTGTGGCGACCCACCATTTCGGTGGATCGTGACACAACGGCCGGCTGGGGGGCGGTTGGTGCGAGCTTTGTCCCGCCCTCCCTCCCTATGAGCTGGTGGGCCCCCACCCCTCTTTTAGGGGTTGGGGGGTGTATTTCTGGTTGAAAGCCGGGGTGGTTTTCTTGGGGACAGGTGCATCGGGGAGGGATGCTGTGTGGGGGATTTGTCGCTGGAACAGGTGCTGGTGTGCTGCGCTAGAATTTGGGGGCGTTTTCCTAGGTCATGGGGGACATATACTGAGTTATGGTTACGGTGGGGTAGGACATCAGAAGTTACCTAGTTAGGTAGGGTAGGAAAGTTAGGAATTGTAAGTTGTGTTATGATTGTTGCAGGGGGGGAAACAATTTTAGGGGAGGGGGTGGGGGGGTCAGATAGGAAGACTATATTTAGTGAGGAATAGTTTTGTACGGCACAGGCCAAGGGATGTTTCTTATGTAAGGTGCACCTGTTTCCAATAAAGCGGCCTTTTTCACACCAACAAGCTAGCCTGTGGTCTGTGCTGCCCCCCCTGTAGGGCCCAATAGAAACTCCTGGAGCTATAAAAAAAAAAAGCAATCGCAGCAAGCAGCCCGCAACAGACATGTTCATACAAGCTCTGAATCATCTGTAGAATCTGGTCCTGCCTTAAAAGATGTCAGTCTCCCGCAGCAGGGTAAGAACCATCAGTGCGAATTCGGGAGAACAAATGTTTGTTTTCTGATGCCACGTGCTTGTAGTGCATCTGTTGCATTACATCGAAGGCCCGATGAATAGAGTACGGGGATATGAAGTGAGAGGATGAGCAGAATCACCAGTGTGGAATAAAGTATGTTTTTGCATATGTATGTGATAAGGCAGTTTAAATATTGTCACAATACACACGCACTCAAACTTGTTTGCACTCATGTGAACTTGTTGTATCAGTGTGTTTGTGTAAATGTTTATATGTGCTGTTGTCAAAACCAGCTTAGAAATGCTGCAAAAGTTATTCCGGGAACTGTCAAAAAGAAGAATCTAGCATGGCACATATGACATATATTCAAATTAATGTATTTCCTGCTATGACCCTTTATGTGGAATTTGCATATGCCAACAAAGTAGTCATGTCTCTGTAGCCTGAAATTGTGCTGAAAGCAGGGACCTGGCCTCTTTAAGGCCTGGGCAATGTGGGCAATTGTCTCCAGCCCCCCACTTCCAAGGGGCCACCTGGAAACATGATTTTTCTGTTTCACCTCTGAATATTTCTTTATATCAACCACTCTCCTTCTCTCTGCCTGCCTCTAACTCTCACTCTTTCTCTCGCCACTCAACATCTTCCTAAGGAGTTATGGGACACCGTGCCATACATATTTTATCTGTTTTTGTGTGAGCCCCATTTCGGAAAGTTGAAATATAATTGAATACTGTCTGGCATCAGGGGGTTTAAATTAGCAGAATATGTGTAGCATAATTAGCAGTTGTTCTGGATAGAGGGCCCCAAAATGTGTTGTGCCCTGGGCCCCAAAAATCCTTAACATGACACGGAGTCTGCACCAGTTGCTCCATTGCTCTTTTGCTGCCTGGGGACATCGTGGGGATCGTGCTGCGCACTGGTGGGACCAGAGTCCCAGGGTTTCTTCACTCCAGCACCGCCAGCCCCTTGAGGCTCTCTACAGGGACTACTAGTCCCATCATCCCCTGCTCCAGCCACAGGTGCCGCAAGTGAGGGGGTGGCACTGCCATTGGGCTTATAGCGCTGCCTCAACCCCCGCGGTGCGGGAGTCTGCACCAGTTGCTCTTTTGCTGAGTGGGGATATCGTGCTGCGCCCTGGTAGGACCGGAGTCCCAGGGTTTCTTCACTCCAGCACCGCCAGCCCCGTGAGGCTCTCTACAGGGACTACTAGTCCCAGCATCCCCTGCTCCAGCCACAGGTGCCGCAAGTGAGGGGGAGGCACTGCCATCGCGCTTATAGCGCACCTCTCCCCCTGCAGCATGGGAGTCTGCACCAGTTGCTCCATTGCTCTTTTGCTGTCTCGGGACATCGTGGCAATATTGTGTTGCGTCCTGGTGGGACGGGAGTTCCAGGGTTTCTTCACTCCAGCACCGCCAGACGTGTGAGGCTCTCTACAGGGACTACTAGTCCCAGCATCCCCTGCTCCAGCCACAGGTGCCGCAAGTGAGGGGGAGGCGCTGCCATCGCGCTTATAGCACTGCCTCTCCCCCGCGGCACGGGAGTCTGCACCAGTTGCTCCATTGCTCTTTTGCTGCCCGGGGACATTGTGGGGATATCGTGCTGCGCCCTGGTGGGACTGGAGTCCCAGGGTTTCTTCACTCCGGCACCGCCAGCCGAGTGAGGCTCTCTACAGGGACTACTAGTCCCAGCATCCCCTGCTCCAGCCACAGATGCCGCAAGTGAGGGGGAGGCGTTGCCATCGCACTTATAGCGCTGCCTCTTCCACCGCGGCACGGGAGTCTGCACCAGTTGCTCCATTGCTCTTTTGCTGCCTGGGGACATTGTGGGGATATCGTGCTGTGCCCTGGTGGGACCGGAGTCCCAGGGTTTCTTCACTCCAGCACCGTCAGTCCCGTGAGGCTCTCTACAGGGACTACTAGTTCCATCATCCCCTGCTTCAGCGACAGGTGCCGCAAATGAGGGGGAGGCACTGCCATCGGGCTTATAACGCTGCCTCAACCCCCGCGGTGCGGGAGTCTGCACCAGTTACTCTTTTGCTTCGTGGGGATATTGTGCTGCGTCCTGGTGGGACCGGAGTCCCAGGGTTTCTTCACTCCAGCACCGCCAGCCCCGTTAGGCTCTCTACAGGGACTACTAGTCCCAGCATCCCCTGCTCCAGCCACAGGTGCCGCAAGTGAGGGGTAGGCGCTGCCATCGCGCTTATAGCGCTGCCTCTCCCCCAGCAGCGCCGGAGTCTGCACCAGTTGCTCCATTGCTCTTTTGCTGTCTGGGGACATCGTGACCCACTGTGCCCTCAGGGCCGGTCACTCCTTACCTCTGCTCTGCTCCGCTGACGACGCCGCCTGCTGCCTGCCACTGCCTGCTGCCTGCCGCCGCCCGCTGCCTGCTGCCGCTGCCTCTCTCCCTCAGGTGGGGGTCAACTCCTGCTCCCCGCCGGACGCGTAGCTTCTTTTGGCGCCTTTTCCCGCCACCGCTGCCCCTGGTGAGTCGCTTCTCCCGCCGCTGACCCCAGACCCGCCTCCCCTCGCCTCCCATTGGTCGCCCAGCCTCCCGCCTCCCAGCCGACCCTCCCACACGGCTACCTACTTAAGGGGACCATGGGGGACCGGTCAGTGTGACCCACTGTGCCCTCACGGCCGGTCACTCCTTACCTCTGCTCAGCTCCGCTGACGACGACGCCTGCTGCCTTCCACTGCCTGCCGCCGCCCGCTGCCTGCTGCCGCTGCCTCTCTCCCTCAGGTGGGGGTCAACTCCTGCTCCCCGCCGGACGCGTAGCTTCTTTTGGCGCCTTTTCCCGCCACCGCTGCCCCTGGTGAGTCGCTTCTCCCGCCGCTGACCCCAGACCCGCCTCCCCTCGCCTCCCATTGGTCGCCCAGCCTCCCGCCTCCCAGCCGACCCTCCCACACGGCTACCTACTTAAGGGGACCATGGGGGACCGGTCAGTGTGACCCACTGTGCCCTCACGGCCGGTCACTCCTTACCTCTGCTCTGCTCCGCTGACGACGCCGCCTGCTGCCTGCCACTGCCTGCTGCCTGCCGCCGCCCGCTGCCTGCTGCCGCTGCCTCTCTCCCTCAGGTGGGGGTCAACTCCTGCTCCCCGCCGGACGCGTAGCTTCTTTTGGCGCCTTTTCCCGCCACCGCTGCCCCTGGTGAGTCGCTTCTCCCGCCGCTGACCCCAGACCCGCCTCCCCTCGCCTCCCATTGGTCGCCCAGCCTCCCGCCTCCCAGCCGACCCTCCCACACGGCTACCTACTTAAGGGGACCATGGGGGACCGGTCAGTGTGACCCACTGTGCCCTCACGGCCGGTCACTCCTTACCTCTGCTCAGCTCCGCTGACGACGCCGCCTGCTGCCTTCCACTGCCTGCTGCCTGCCGCCGCCCGCTGCCTGCTGCCGCTGCCTCTCTCCCTCAGGTGGGGGTCAACTCCTGCTCCCCGCCGGACGCGTAGCTTCTTTTGGCGCCTTTTCCCGCCACCGCTGCCCCTGGTGAGTCGCTTCTCCCGCCGCTGACCCCAGACCCGCCTCTCCTCGCCTCCCATTGGTCGCCCAGCCTCCCGCCTCCCAGCCGACCCTCCCACACGGCTACCTACTTAAGGGGACCATGGGGGACCGGTCAGTGTGACCCACTGTGCCCTCACGGCCGGTCACTCCTTACCTCTGCTCTGCTCCGCTGACGACGCCGCCTGCTGCCTGCCACTGCCTGCTGCCCGCCGCCGCCCGCTGCCTGCTGCCACTGCCTCTCTCCCTCAGGTGGGGGTCAACTCCTGCTCCCCGCCGGACGCGTAGCTTCTTTTGGCGCCTTTTCCCGCCACCGCTGCCCCTGGTGAGTCGCTTCTCCCGCCGCTGACCCCAGACCCGCCTCCCCTCGCCTCCCATTGGTCGCCCAGCCTCCCGCCTCCCAGCCGACCCTCCCACACGGCTACCTACTTAAGGGGACCACGGGGGACCGGTCAGTGTGACCCACTGTGCTCTCACGGCCGGTCACTCCTTACCTCTGCTCTGCTCCGCTGACGACGCCGCCTGCTGCCTGCCACTGCCTGCTGCCTGCCGCCGCCCGCTGCCTGCTGCCGCTGCCTCTCTCCCTCAGGTGGGGGTCAACTCCTGCTCCCCGCCGGACGCGTAGCTTCTTTTGGCGCCTTTTCCCGCCACCGCTGCCCCTGGTGAGTCGCTTCTCCCGCCGCTGACCCCAGACCCGCCTCCCCTCGCCTCCCATTGGTCGCCCAGCCTCCCGCCTCCCAGCCGACCCTCCCACACGGCTACCTACTTAAGGGGACCACGGGGGACCGGTCAGTGTGACCCACTGTGCCCTCACGGCCGGTCACTCCTTACCTCTGCTCTGCTCCGCTGACGACGACGCCTGCTGCCTGCCACTGCCTGCTGCCTGCCGCCGCCCGCTGCCTGCTGCCGCTGCCTCTCTCCCTCAGGTGGGGGTCAACTCCTGCTCCCCGCCGGACGCGTAGCTTCTTTTGGCGCCTTTTCCCGCCACCGCTGCCCCTGGTGAGTCGCTTCTCCCGCCGCTGACCCCAGACCCGCCTCCCCTCGCCTCCCATTGGTCGCCCAGCCTCCCGCCTCCCAGCCGACCCTCCCACACGGCTACCTACTTAAGGGGACCACGGGGGACCGGTCAGTGTGACCCACTGTGCCCTCACGGCCGGTCACTCCTTACCTCTGCTCTGCTCCGCTGACGACGCCGCCTGCTGCCTGCCACTGCCTGCTGCCTGCCGCCGCCCGCTGCCTGCAGCCGCTCCCTCTCTCCCTCAGGTGGGGGTCAACTCCTGCCCCCCGCCGGACGCGTAGCTTCTTTTGGCGCCTTTTCCCGCCACCGCTGCCCCTGGTGAGTCGCTTCTCCCGCCGCTGACCCCAGACCCGCCTCCCCTCGCCTCCCATTGGTGCTACCGAGCGTCCCCGCGACGCACCCATGGACCCTTCGCCTGCCGATCCTGCAACTTCTCCTGCCTCCAAACAAGCACCACGCCCACCAAGACGGACAACAGCAACCACCTCAAGTGCATCCTGCTCAACACCCGCTCCGTCCACAGACACGCCGTGGAACTCTGGAACCTCCTCGACACAGCATCTCCAGACGTCGCCTTCCTCACGGAAACCTGGATGAACGATTCTTCAGCCCCCGACATCGCCATAGCCATCCCGGACGGCTACAAGATCATCAGGAAGGATCGCGTCAACCAGACCGGAGGGGGCATCGCCATCGTACACAAGAGCACCATTCGCATCTCGACTGACTCCATCGACGTATTCAACGCCGCCGAATACCTCCACTTCCAGATCCACACCGACCCCAAGACTACCCTCAGAGGCACCCTCGTCTACAGACCCCCGGGACCACGCGCACAATTCTGCGAGGACATCGCAGACTTCATCAGCCCTCACGCCCTCCCCTCCGCCGACTACATCCTCCTCGGGGACCTCAACTTCCACCTGGAGAACAACAATGACCGCAACACCACCGCCCTGCTGGATAACCTCGCCAACCTCGGACTTCAGCAACTGGTCAACACCCCCACCCACTACACCGGCCACGCACTCGACCCACTCTTCTCGTCCAGCAAGCACGTCACCTTCAGCCACTCCACCGGACTTCACTGGACTGACCACAGCTGCGTCCACTTCAGCTTCAGAAAGAACACGGTCCACCATCACCCGAAGCAGGCTCCCCACAGAAACTGGAGCAAGATCACCGCCGACCAGCTCGCCACCTCCCTCAGCCAGAGCCCACCTGTCAGGACTACGGACCCTAACACAGCTGCCCTCGACCTCACGCAGTGGCTGACCTCCTGTGCCGACGACCTCGCCCCACTGAAGAACCCCCTCACCAGGCCCAGAAGCAAGAAGGCCCCCTGGTTCACCGACGAACTTAAGGACTCCAAGAAGGCCTGCCGCACCCTCGAGAAGGCCTGGCTCCTCAACAAGACCGCCGACAACAGAACAGCACTCAAACTCGCCACTCGCAGACATCACCAGCTCATCCGCACCACCAAGAAGAAATCTCTGAGGGAACGACTGGACAAGAACGCCCATGACAGCAAGGAGCTCTTCAACATCGTCAAGGAGTTCTCCAACCCCAGCACCGGCAACAACGACATCACTCCCTCACAGGACCTCTGCGACTCCCTCGCCTCGACCTTCCACCGCAAGATCGCCGACATCCACAGCAGCTTCGACATTTCACCCCCGCACCCATCGGTCGAACCTTCGAACCCGCCGCCACCCTCCAGACATGGACCGAGGTGACCCCCGAAGACACGTCACGCATGATGAACACCATCCACTCCGGATCTCCGACCGACCCGTGCCCCCATCATGTCTTCAACAAGGCAGCCACTACCATCGCACCCCACCTCCGAGACATCATCAACACCTCCTTCAACACAGCAACCTTCCCGTAGAGCTGGAAGCACGCCGAACTCAGCGCTCTGCTGAAGAAACCAACAGCGGACCCGACCGACCTCAAGAACTTCCGCCCCATCTCGCTCCTTCCTTTCCCTGCCAAAGTCATCGAGAAGGTCGTCAACAAGCAACTGGCAGCCTTCCTCGAGGTGAACGGATCCCTCGACCCATCACAGTCCGGATTCAGAGCCAACCACAGCACCGAGACCGCCCTCATCGCAGCCACCGACGACATCCGAGCCCTGCTCGACAACGGCGAAACAGCGGCACTCATCCTCCTAGACCTCTCCGCAGCATTTGACACTGTCTGCCACCGCACCCTAGTCCAACGCCTCAACGACACCGGCATCCAAGGGAAGGCTCTGGAATGGATCACCTCATACCTCTCCGGCAGAACACAGAGAGTACGCCTCCCTCCGTTCCGCTCCGAGGCCACCGAAGTCATCTGCGGCGTCCCGCAAGGATCGTCGCTCAGCCCTACTCTCTTCAACATCTACATGAAACCCCTCGCTGCCATCGCACGCCAACACAACCTCAACATCATTTCCTACGCCGACGACACCCAGCTGATTCTCTCCCTCTCCAGAGACCCCGACACCGCCAAAGCCAGCCTGCACGAAGGGATGACAGACGTCGCTGAATGGATGAACATCAGCCGCCTGAAACTGAACACGGACAAGACAGAAGTCCTCATCCTGGGACCATCACCCTCCGCATGGGACGACTCCTGGTGGCCTCCGGCACTAGGCACCGCACCCGAACCGACGGACCACGCACGCAACTTGGGCGTCATACTGGACTCCTCCCTAACGATGACCAGACAAGTCAACGCCGTCTCCTCAGCTTGCTTCCACAACCTCCGCATGCTCCGAAAGATCTTCCGATGGATCCCGACCGAGACCAGGAAGACGGTCACCCAGGCTCTCGTCACCAGCAGACTAGACTACGGAAACACCCTCTACGCCGGTACTACAGCCAAGCTTCAGAAAAGACTTCAGCGTATCCAGAACGCCTCCGCCCGACTCATCCTGGACATCCCCCGACGCAGCCACATCTCGTGCCACCTGAGAGACCTGCACTGGCTCCCTGTCAACAAGAGGATCACGTTCAGACTCCTCACCCACGCACACAAGTCCCTCCACGACCTAGGCCCAGGGTACCTCAACAGCCGCCTCACCTTCTACACGCCCACCCGCCAGCTACGTTCCGCTAACCTCGCCCTCGCCGTCGTCCCTCGCATCCAGAGAGCCACCGCCGGAGGAAGGTCTTTCTCCTACCTGGCAGCTAAGACTTGGAACTCCCTACCCGTCCACCTGCGGAGGACCCAGGACCACCAGGCCTTCAGGAAGCAGCTCAAGACCTGGCTGTTCGAGCAGTAGCAGCCCCCCTTCCCCAAGCGCCTTGAGACCCTTACGGGTGAGTAGTGCGCGATATAAGTTCCATGATTGATTGATTGATTGTCTGGGGACATCGTGGGGATATTGTGTTGTGCCCTGGTGGGACTGGAGTCCCAGGGTTTCTTCACTCCAGCACCGCCAGCCCCGTGAGGCTCTCTACGGGGACTACTAGTCCCAGCATCCCCTGCTCCAGCCACAGGTGCCGCAAGTGAGGGGTAGGCGCTGCCATCGCGCTTATAGCGCTGCCTCTCCCCCCGCGGCGCCGGAGTCTGCACCAGTTGCTCCATTGCTCTTTTGCTGTCTGGGGACATCGTGGGGATATTGTGTTGCGCCCTGGTGGGACTGGAGTCCCAGGGTTTCTTCACTCCAGCACCGCCAGCCCCGTGAGGCTCTCTACAGGGACTACTAGTCCCAGCAACCCCTGCTCCAGCCACAGGTGCCGCAAGTGAGGGGGAGGCGCTGCCATCGTGCTTATAGCGCTGCCTCTCCCCCCGCGGCGCGGGAGTCTGCACCAGTTGCTCCATTGCTCTTTTGCTGCCTGGGGACATCGTGAGGATATCGTGCTGCACCCTTGTGGGACCGGAGTCCCAGGGTTTCTTCATCCCAGCACCGCCATCCCTGTGAGGCTCTCTACATGGACTAATAGTCCCAGCATCCCCCACTCCAGCCACAGGTGCCGCAAGTGAGTGGGAGGCGCTGCCATCGCACTTATAGCGCTGCCTCTCCCCCGTGGCGTGGTACGTGCGCGGACCGCGCCCGGGCCAAGGGAGGGCCCGTCCTTGCCAGCAAGAGGCTGGGCAGGGCCATCCCTCTTTCATCTTATTTTCTGGACTAATAACTTGGAACCATTTGTGACTGATCAAGGTACTGTGCTGATTTTTCGTAACCCCTCTTCTTGTTATTTCTTCTTCTACTCGAAAAAACCTCCCTTGCAGACCCAAGACATTTTACAAATGTTATACTTGTAAACCCTTGTGATTGATTTGTTTGTCTCTCTTTATGGGGAGTTAGCCACAGGCAGGCCTCTGGAAACTATCGACTTCAAGCATCTACTGAAGGCCTAAAAATGGGTAAAAGGAAAACTATGGAGGGAACAGGGGGGGCAAATGGTCCAACTGGCGGGGTGGGTAAAGGGAAAAAGGCAAGAAAAGCCCCTAAGAACATTACTAACAATTGTGTGATGGACCAAATTGATACCCTCATCACAGAATGTGAAGGAATATTGGGAGCTGAGTTGTCAGCCCCCACTGATAGCATTAATCCTTCGTCGAAACTTATGCTACATCGCCTCAAGCTCTCCTTCGGATTGTTAACTCACTTAGGGAGGAGATAGGCACAATGAAACTGATGATTGAGGAGCTTGTGGCTGCTGTTAACTTGTTGGCCCCGAAAAATTCAACGTACACCCCAGCAGCTTGTTTGTTGCCCAATTCTCATCCACATCGGTCACTCTCAACTGACCTAAGAAAGGAGGTCCACCAAGCAATGGTCTGTCTCCTCTTCCTATAGTCTCACTCCAACAGGCCCCCACGGCTTCCATCTCTGGACAGGCAGGTCCCGCTCAAGCCAAAATGCCCAACACTCAACAACCTTCTTCCCAAGCTATTACAAATCATAAAAGACCTAATAATACACTAACGACCACACACCTATGCAATAAAGGCCACCTACAATTGAGTAAACAATCCAGTTCTCACCATGCTCAAGCACGGACAATCTTCATGGTCAACGTCCCCAAGCTTGACTCACTGGGTGGCTTTGAAAATGAAGACTCTCTAAAAAACAAGTCCATACACTCGATACGTCATGTTAGGGGTTGTCGTTCATTAATAAGGGAAGATATAGTCAGGGCACGGAGATGCACGTCTTATAATTAATCTGTGGATTGCATAGAACTTACCCTGACTGAGTCCGATCTAGCTGAAAATCTTTTGGCGTTAGAGTACCGGACTTGTTCTCCGGACTCTTCAGCCATTCAGCTTAGGCGCTATCCAACTACTGCTGCTGCTAGGGCACAGGATAGTGTGCTAATGCTGCAAACAGGAGGGTGAACCTCATTGGAAGCTAATGATTGACTACAACATTAGTCCAAAGCATATAAAGAATCACAATCTGTCCCTTTAGCTAATAGCCAAAGTGTTCTTAACACTATGCAACCATGCAATGATTGTAAACAACCTTTAGCTAGTTTGGGATCTATTGACTATAGTAGCCATCCTGTTTGTAATCTGAGGGCCCAAGGGGTTGTATTATCCACTGATTCTTTTTCTTTGTCTTGTGATACTTCTACTTCATCCTCTGCCCTAATGTCTTTGACCCACCAAACTCCCCCATGCTAGACAGCTTCTATTCGGGCAACTCTCTCCGAGCTCAAGATTATTTCCTGGAATGTTGCAGGGCTCCATAGTAAATTGCTACTCCCTGCCTGGAATGATTTGATAGAGGGACATGACATCTGTATCTTCCAGGAAACATGGAGCCTAGTTCCACTCTACAAGTTGGGTTACACTTGCTTTTTTACACCCGCTATCATTATGGGGAGAGGGCGACCTTCGGGGGGCCTTATTATTTGGTTGTACTTTGTCATGGGCTGCAGAATTATTGAACACCGATGTTCGAGTCCGGACATAATGAGGCTTACCATTAAGGGCAGTGGGGGAGGAGAAACTCTCGAGTTGTTCAACGTCTATATTAGGGGGACACCAGGGGGTAAATCTTCACACATTGTTACATCACTAGAAGAGGAGCTATCTGGCTGTCCGTCTGATTCTCATGTTATGGTCGCAAGAGACTTTAATTGTACCTTCGAACCCTTAAGCTCTGAGGACGTGTTGGGGGTAGAGGAGGATGATACAAGATGGGGTGTTTCACTTCTAAGCATACCCCCAGATAAAAGATGGTCTCAGGTAGTAATCCAGCTTAACGCGCTTACTCTAGAATTTGGGCTGAGGGCTGCCAACGGCAGAACTCCACCAAATGCTATAGGGCACAGGTCTTCAAACTGTGGGGCGCCCCACCCCTGGGGGGTCGTGGATGGGTTTCCAGGGGGGCACAAAGGCCTCTGCACGCACATGTAAATTAAGACGCCTGGAAGTGCAGAGATGTTTATTTGCTGCATTTCCAGGCTGTCTTCATTTACTCTGAAGCCCTCAGAGTGCCGTGGGGCAAGAGGTCAGTGGGTGTGCTGCTTGGGGCTCTGCTGGGCAGTGTCTGGAGTCTTATTAGGACTCCAGCACGCCCGCTATTTCACAGGTCTTTAAAGACCATTTGCATACCTTTGGAAACTGGTTACGGAGGCTGTTTTTTCTTTTCTTTTTCCAGTACCCCCTGGGCTCCGACTCTGCCTATTCCTCCTTACATTTGTATTTTAAATATAATGCTGTAGTGTGAAAATGCATTTCATGAAAAGGAATGTAAAAAAGGGTTGCCAATAGAAAAAATGCCAGCCATGTATGTTTAAAGAGCCTGCAAAGACCTTGCTTTGACACTAAATAGGGTCTTAAATAAAAAAGTATGTATTCATTTTGTGGAGGGGTGGGAGGAACAGCACGTAGACCAGGTCTTTTTACATAGGGTTTTATTGAGGAAAATACACGTCTGTGTTTGCTCGAAAGTCTCTCCTCTTTCTTGGCCGGCTCGGTGGTTACAGCGGGGCTCTTGACCTCCTTTCCACCTCCTGGGCGTCCTCTGCTGATGTTCCGGGATTAAGTTCGCGAACTACAGGGAGTCTAGAACCGGGACCGGGTGTGGGGGAACACCTCTTATTGTGAATCAAACTCAGTGCTCATTCTGCTACCCTTCCGTGCGACGAGTGAGTGGTGTGGCGTTTGTGAAGGGGCAGGGAAGAGGGGGGGTACTCGGAGTGCTAGAGACTTTTCCGCCACCCCATCCAACCCCTGAACCGCTCCCGTACCTGAGGTAGCCACACTCCTCCGGGAGTGTGGCTCGGCGGTGCGCGGAAACGTTGGCCTCCTGGCTTTACTCCTGCCTCCGTCTTTGGGTCGTTTTTCCGATACTCCTCGGGTGCTTCTTCTTCGGCTTCCGCGCTCGCTCTCCGCTCCTCGCCTCCGGGATTCCACTCCTTGGTGACGTCACACGCCGCCGTCTGGTCTTCCGCCTCTATATCCAATCCAGGGTGTCCTTGTGATGCAGGGGGCGTGGCGACCGCGAACAGACAGTCCTGGTTAAAGGGACCCGGCTCGTCCTCGGGGAAAGCCTCTGCAGCCACGAAGTCGCACCAATCCTCCTGCTGGGGTGTAAAAGAACAAGGTAGTGGGGGTACGGGCATCCACCAGTCCTGTCGATCCCTCACAACACCCTGAGTCGGCGTGTCCCGTTTACACATTTGTAATTTGACTTTCTGTCAGCTCCTTTTATTTTCAGTCACGAAACATTCAGGCAGCCCTAGAACACATTTAAAAGTGCTTTATATTTTCTTTTCGAAGTACGCACAGATAAGTGCTGAAAATAGGGCTTTAGGTGACTGTTTATTTTTGTACTGTCTGCAACATCAAAATATCGAGCTGGCAACCCTAATCATAAGACTGGAAGTTTGTTGCAGGATCAGCACATTATTTATTTCCTTCACCCTCGATTCCCTGATTTAATTCCATAGTAGAAATAGTTTAACTTATATCTGAAACTCTATGCCCCGTCAATAACATGCTGATTAACTTCAAGTGTCTGGGAATTCACCCTGCATTCAGACAACTCACTCCTCGTTCTCACCCTTCACTTTCACACTCACCCTTCACTCACAGCACATAGTTATGGTTTTCCCGCATTTGCCACACAATCCATTGTCTGCTGTATAATTTGCAGATTGAAAAATGCAGCAACACATGTTACCTCACAGTGGAAGGCCCTTTCTAAAGGTTGACTGGTAACCTTTCTGTTGCTTATTGCTATATGTGGGTGTTAATGTGGAACTTATGAGGGGTAATAAAGGCCAGGACAATGTTAACAAGTGTAAAAATAGCAAAATAGTGCAGTAATGCTATCACAAAATATGCAGCATAATTTGCCTTTGCTTGCTGCAGAATTTAGTCAACCATGGTGCATAATTTGGTCTTCTCCTGCCGCATAATTCCAATGGCCCTGTATATAGTGCTATGAGGTCCCAGCCTGTTGCAGAAAGCACTGTGAATATGTAAGTCATTATTTTAAAACAGTATTTACATACGCTAAGGTAGGCTGCTGCAACATGATGCAGTGATTCAGATAAAACAAGTTCTTACAAAACATACTTTTTAGTAATAAGTAATCAAACTGTATCAAATGCAGACATTTTTGTAAGTGTCTCCACTAGTCAAGATCCCAGCTGATAACTCCTTTACATTTCATCTTAAAAAGAATAGATCTTTGCCACCATAAAGCTTTAAGCAGATCCACTGGAATTATTCAGCAGAAGAGGACAACATTATGCGGAAGGTTTGACTAAATTATGCAGCAAGAAAAGGCAAATTATGCGGCACAATGCGCCACATTTTGTGGTCAGCATTACTTCATTATTTTGTCATTTTAACTCACGGTAACACTGTCAGGGGAAATATTTCACCTCATTAGTACCAGCGTAGCACGCAAATACAGCAGTAAGCAACCACAAGATTACCAGTCAATCTTTGCAAAGGGCCTTCCACTGCTCCAGAAACCTTTGTCACGCTTTAAGTAACTTTTGTTCCGTTTGAGCTAGAATCAAGTTTTTTTTGTTGAAATCTGCAGATTATGTAGCAAATTCAGTACACTGATAATTATGTGGAAAACGCTGCTGCAGAAACTTATAAATCCATGGTTTCTTTTTTAACTTTCTGCACTACCACCCGCACTTCAATTTCAGGCAGAGGCATCTCAAAGTCAGTATTAACCATTCAGGGGCAGTTTTTTTGTGAAAGCTGTGTCCATGGGGTAGCAGGTAGAAGGTCAGCAGGGTTGCATTCAGATGCAGAGCCCTAATCCTCTCAATCCCCGGGGGCCTCACAGTAATGGTCTAGGGGACAGAGGAAAGAAGTGAGATTCATAGATATTGTCAAAGAGAAGGCCCAGAATAGGGAGCACTGTATGCAGACTCATTTTTATGTTTACAAATGGCCAGAGACCGCTTCTTCCGTAAGATACCCCAAAGAAGGGGACAATATAAGTGTTTTTGTTTGTTTAAAAGGGACATTCATTAGTGAAGCTGGTACTGCTGGCAAGTGTGTACGTGGCCACTGCTGGTTATCATAAAGGAGCAGATGCAGCAGGACAGGGGCCCAGGGATTTGGGGGGCCCACTGCATCACAATTATGACTGTCTACCTTTAAAAAAAAGGGCATCAGAGTTTATTGTCCTTTCAAGCATTAGGACAGAGGTGATGATCCTTCTTGGAGGGGAAGAGGTAAAAAAGGCAAAGGAGATAGCCTGCTACTCAGGACTGCAGTTATTATTAGTGCAGCAGGTATAGTTGCATTGGGGTCAAAGAGTGTGAGGGGCTCACAACACCCCAATTATGGAGAGCAGTTTGTTTGGGATATCTGTTTTTTGTTTGATGCATTTGCTGTTTTATAAGTCTCATATTTGGTGCAGTTCATAAGCTATAGAAAAAGTATTCCTGAAATCATCTCATAAGCCCCGCTCCCTGCACGCAGCCATGTCCCTCCCGCTCCCCTAATCCTTGTCATGAAGTTTTGGAGGGGGGCCTGACCTCAAAACATTTTGCTTAGGGGGGGATCAGGGTAAAAAAGTTTGAAGACCTCTACTATAGGGGCTGACACATACAACAGAGTCAGCTGCCCCTCTCGCATTAATTACATCTTAGTAGATGTTAGACTTTGGAGAGTTATGATCGACAAGGAAGTAGTCCCTACTACTGATAGTGATCATAATTTACTCTGCCTGTCAATGAAGACACCATGGTTTCCCCCTTGTCCTCCTTGTAATGCAGGCCCCTCCATGATGACGACTAAAGAAGTGGTCCCCTCCAACTGTAGAAGGTACCTCAAATGGCCTAAAGTAGTCGCCCAAGAATCAAAAATGTCGGGTATTAGGCACGTCTTGATTGCGAGCACCCTTGAACTACAGGAGGCCTTTAGCGAAATAGATGGTCTGGAGAAGGTCCCAGAAATATATATGAGAACGAAAGACCAGATAGAGTCCTATTTTCAAACAGCAAATAACTGCAGTAAACCGAGTGCCCGCCAAAAAAGCTGCCAAACATGGTTCACGAGGGAATGCAGACAAAAAAAAAGGCTCTAGTTCTAGCAATTAAAAGTAAAAATTGTCCTCTGATCCAAGTCACTAGAAAAGATTATAAAGCAGCTCTGCTTCACGCAAAGCTGAACTGGGATGAGTCCCACTGGCAGGACCTAAAGGACGCTAGTTTAGCTAGGGATGCTAACACTTTCTGGAACCTTGTTAAACGGGCGGATAGAAGAGACCCTGATATAATTCCCAATCATATCACATGTCGAGATTGGTATGATCACTTTGGGAAACTTTATTCTGGGACAGACGTAACCCACAAAGAAGGTACATATGACCAACTAAGTGCCTGTTTTTCCCCAATTACTTGCGACCTCTTCTCCCTAATCGAGGTGGAAGCGGCCATAAAGAGAATAGTCCCAGCAAAAGCTTCGGGACCAGATGGTTTACCGGGGGACCTTCTTCTTGCAGATTCCCATATTTGGGCAAACTACATCATGTCTTTAATTAATTCCATTGCCAAGGGATGCCCAGTACCTGAATCATGGAAGAGTGCCGAGGTGGTACCAATGTTTAAAAAGGGAGCTAGGGAGGACCCTGCCAACTACCAACCAATCAGTGTGATTGATGTTATTCAGAAAGTGGTTGGCAGGGTGTTGCTGCAGAGAATTCTATGTTGGGCGGAGGACGAGAATGTCCTCTCTCAATATCAGGTGGGATTTAGGGCCAACACAGGGACGGTCAACCAGGCATTCAGGCTGCTTCTCCTTTATTGGAAGGTAGTCGTGATCGGCAAGGGCAGTCTTTATCTTGCTTTCATCGACTTAAAGACTGCCTTTGACCTGGTCCCCCGCGGACAGCTGTGGCAAACACTGGGTGAGAAGGGGGTCCCCCGTTAATCCTCAACTTGCTGAATCGATTACAAGAGGGCAATTACACACAAGTGAGGCGTGGGTCCCAAGGACAGAAAACAGATAGGATACCAGTAAGCAGGGGAGTTCACCAGGGCTGTGTTATGGCACCCACCCTGTTTTCCTTATACATGAACGGGGTGGTCAGCTTCCTCCAGGAGGTTCCAGCTGATGCCCCGGCCCTGGCAGGTGATAGGGTACCTACTCTCCTGTTTGCAGATGATACCCTCCTGATCTCTAAGACCCCAGTAGGGCTACAAAGACTTCTAGACAGATTCCAACTTTTTTGCAAATGTAGGGGGCTGGTCATTAACACCTCAAAGACCAAGCTTATTACTTTTAACACCTATAGATCATCTAGAGATAACCTCAACCTCACCTTAGATGGAATCCGCCTTGAAAGAGTTACCACGTTTGACTACCTTGGGATTCGACTGTCTGGAAAAATGCAGTGGAGACCTCACATTGCCAAAATACTACTGAACCATAAACGTGCGGTTGGGGCACTTGGTAGAGAACATCACTCTTCGCAGAGCAGACCAGTGGCCCCGTCTCTCACGATTTATGCTGCAAAGGCAGTTAGTTCGGCCCTCTATGGTGCCGAATTATGTGGTTTTGACAATGTAGAAGAAATCTACAGCTCTGAACATACGTTTTTTAGAGACTTAGTGATGCTTCCCCGCAATGTACCACTGAAACCCCTGATGTGTGACATGGGCAGACGCTCATTTAGAGATATTGCTAGACTACAACCACTGCTTTTTTGGGCCCGCATACGGCGGACTGCCGAACTCTTGAATAAAGCCGCTGTATTCTCAGAGGTAATGAACCTAGATGGTAATCAAAGAGTCAGCACCCTCCCAGCAAGGTTGAGCTGAAAAAATCTTACTGGGCTTGGGTTGACATGCAGGAGCTCAGTAACCCCAAAGTAGGAAGACTCACAGAAGACTTCTATTCTCATAAACAGCATATACGCTTGGAACCCTATATGGATTTTATCCAGACGCCACGAGATAGAACACTTTACATACAGTTCAGGGTAGGCTCACTTCCGGTATGCGAACTAACTGCAAAGTGGAGCCCCCCTTATCAGACAATTGCAGGCTGTCCTTGCTGTGAGGCATCGAAAGAAAGTGTGGCCCATCTCATGTTTGCATGCCCAGCATATAAATTAGCAAGATCCAGATGGCTGAAACCCATCTGTAGACATCTGGGCTGCTTTGCATATCTTGAAATCAGATCCTAGAACTCTCTTTGCTTGTGGCGTGGCCAAGTTCCTAAGCTGTGTCTGGATAATCACGTACAAATCTCTACGTAGGGCAGTCTGATGAAACATCATGGTTTTATATTATTCTTCATCTCACCACAAATAGCTTGGCCAAATCAAAATGCACTGTCACTTTAAATAACTTTTTAAAATGTAAATGTCCTTTTTATTTTTTTCTACTCTCGACTAAGGACATGTCTTATATAGTTTGCCAATGTAAATTGGTATGATATGTAAATAACCTTTCATACTCTGACAGTGTTGCATATTTTATTGTTACTGTTTTAAAAATAACTCGTATTTTTAGTGATGGTTTGTAAGAATGTTGATGCTTTTATGATACTTGTTATCGAAATAAAGGTATTTGACTGACTGACTGACTGACACTGATGCATAACCCAGCCACCGAAAGATGATACTGTCATTTGTTGTACCAGAGAACTTGCCGGGCACTCTGTGAATTTATGGCATGCATGACAAATTCCTTGGAGAATGGAAAATATGCAACAATAGAGAACTGCTCTGCCACCCATTGCTTGTCTGACTGGAGCTGTGGAAAGGTGATATACCACTGCAAGCAGTAACTGAAACAGCACAGCACCTTTTGCAGGTGCCTGGAATGGATTTGATCTGACATGCCAGCTGTGATACCAGTGGTTCCCTCAAAGATCTGGAATTGTATCAATCATCTTCACATGGGTAGCGATAGGATGTGAGTGACCAGCTGGTGATGTGGACAACACCTCCCTTACCGGTGTCACACCCCGGACCACGTGTGGTGGAAAGTAGAACCTCCCTAACACCTCAGCAGCCACATAATAGTGTGGTCCTCCATCTTCTTTTCTCTTCTTTCTCATGATCAATCATGTCAACACTTGATGCCTATGACATTCTGGCAAAATGTTGTGGATTGATTTTACTTCTTTAGTATTTTCCACCTGTGCTGGTTTGGCTTCTGTACTGGCTTGCTGTCTTGAATTAAGGCACTGCTCCCTTTTGAACAAGAGGGCACAGCCCAACGACTGACAACTTGTAGTATTTAAGTGTGGAAAAGGCCACTTTAATGAGACAAGTCCAGAACCATATCTGTAACCCCAGGCAAATTGCAATACAAAACTATCATCCTTACTGTACATGACTATTCACATACCGTTGTCCGACCCCGTGCCTATTTGTTCCCCCAGAATTTCCCCAAATCGACTGCCTGTCACTGTAGCAATACTCTACATCCCACACTAACTTTACTTCCTAGAACTGTAAACCTTTAACTTCCTGCCTTCTGCAAGTGTAAACTTACTCCCACCCTTCCGTACGAACTGCTTCACCCACCCCAACAGAAATAAAACTCCTTTAAACCACGAAAACATCTCAGCAAACCGCAACCCTGAAAACCCAGAGGAAATATTATGCCCCTCCAGTTCTGATGTCTTCCTTTGTTTAAGCTGACGTCCACAATCGAGCCCCTAGCACCTCCGACTATGCCTCATGTACCTGCATCAAATATAGGTCTATCCCTACAGCAGACAGATCAAATCAATCTCCCTGGAAAAATTGTGCCAGCTCAAAATGCAATTCCAGATGCACTATACAGGCTACGCTTTCTTCTCTGCAAAACCTCTGCAACTCCCTATTCACTCCCAGCCTAGCTTTGTCTTTGGCTGCTGTCCAGTCCGACCCTGCCACTCTCTCCTGGGGATTAATCCCGACCATAAAAAAAAGTCCCTGCCCAAGCCCTCTTTAGTTCTGTCGTCAGCTTTCATAGCCTTTATCAAGCCAATCCTTCTCCCTTCACTAAATTGTTCTCACCTAAATGAATCGTCAACACGTCTGGGTTGCCGTTCCTATCTAGCAACCTATTCAACAACGGCAGCAATCTACGCCATAACATGGCACTTTTGCCATACCACCTCACACGTCTATTCTGTATATTGAAACCTAATTGAACTCCATAACGTCTACAGCTTGCTTGCTTCTCCGCCCACTTCACAAAGGAATGTGCTATAATCCAGAGGGTCATATGCTCCTGTTCTGGGCATGGAACAGAACCTACAACAAACAGCAACAAAAACAATTAAACAACCACTTCATGATTCTCCTGCTTCCTGGTGCATGAATCTACTGAAGCAATTTGAAGACCACCTTACCATTTGCATTATCCTTCCATTAGATTAACCCCACCTAATTGCCTCTGTTACTGTCCCAATTTGAAACGAGTGCGTCCCGTAGTCTGCTGATCGTTGACCTAAATATGCTAATGCTTTCTGAAATACTACCAACAACTGAAATGCTGTCACCCTCAACCCATCTAGATGCCAGTAAACCTCATTAAACTTGCTGCTGTTCTGTTCCTGAAACCTATGACACCAATACACAGGGTAGGACCGTGGCACCCGGAAAGCCTTCAACTGCGCTAGTCCTTTAATCCATTTTTGACTCTCAGATTAATATCAATACTATCCTTTTTTAACTCAACCTCAACCCAGACCAACCCCCTAATCTCTCCAAGCCCCAGTAACTCAGACAATGAAATATCTCCTAAGAACACCCAGGACATTCACAACAGAAAAAACTGCCTCCCATTCACTGCGACAAAATTTTGAGCAAAACACTCTTTACTCTATGTAGCTCAGCCCAAACTAAAGTCTTACCCTGCCATTCCCTGTTTCCTCTCTCTCTCGCCTAACCTTCCAACAACCACTTTCCCAGCTTACCAGCAGATGGACATACCCCCAAAGCAACTTACAGACGAAATCAATATCTACATACTTACCTGCTATGGTAACTCTTGATCAACCTTTGTCACTCATGTCAATGATAAATCGCACTACATCATCTTGCCTTATGCAAGCTTCCTCCTCAGCATTCTTTCTCTGCACCCCAGATTCCACAATCTTTCCGTGCCTGCCTATATGATATTTTCATAGATTGCACCAGGGAATCCACTACCAACTGACAAAATCCTCACATGTCTATTTGTCAGAGCTTGTCTGGCATTGGTGTCTTCTCTTTGTCTGCTTTGGAAGCAAACCCACACCATCTCTGCCACTACGAATAAAACAAAGCATCTACAATGTCATTATCAATTTCTGGAATATGCCTTGCTCTAAACACTATGCTATGCCGCAAACAGCCCAGTACAAACACCCTCAACAGCTTCATTATATGAGTGTACTTTGTGGACTGCCTGTTAACGATCTGCATCACTGCTATATTGTCTATGCTAAAGAGTACTTTCCTGTTAGCAAACTCATCTCTCCATAAAATCAAAGCAACCACCAATGGGTAAAAATCCAAAAAGGCAATCCTTCTCCGCTCTTCCATTCATCCGGTCACTACTCTACACTAAACATGTTCTTGCCAGTATAAACCACAGCCCGTAGCTCTGGCAGCATCCGAGAAGATCTAAATACTCTAGTCTGCCTTCTCTCCTAGTCATTTCAGTGAAATACAATAACTATTCCAAAAATGAGCCCCACACCTCCAGAAAGTCCTACCTGACCTGACCACTCTGCATGCAAAATTCAAATGTCCCAACAGGACTTGCACCTCTTGTGGTAGAACATTTTTCTTCCCCAGCATTTTTTCAATCAATGTCATCATCACCATATTTTTCTCCTCTGCCAACCATGCCTCTATTTTAACTGCATCTATTTTAATACCCAAAAATGTCAGTCCCATGTGTGGCCCTACTGTCTTTTCAGCCCCCAAAGGTACTCCTATTTCCTCAATGAGCCCCTTAAAACTAGCCAGTATCTGCAAGTAGTCCTTGAAGTTGAATTTACCAAGGTAATGTGCCCTTTCACAAACGAGAACAGCCACTGGAAAAATGAGCTAAACGTCTTGAATAGAGTGCATGATATAGAACAACACATTGGGAAGGCTGTGTCCATATCCCATTGTCCTTCACACTTTATGCCTAGTAACTCAAAATCTGATAGGCTCACTGACAACTGGCAGAATGCTGACTTAATATCACTCTTTGCCATCAATGCCCCTTCTCCTACTGTGTTGACCAGATTGATGGCTATTGTGAGTATGAAACTAGGGACAATCATCTGAAATATAGTCTTTCACCAACTGCCCTTCGGGCCACGACAAATAGTAAATTGGCCCGAACTGTCCTTTTTAGGAACCACTTTAATAGGTGACACTTTCAGCCACTCATCAAATAGGTCAACCATTCTGCCTTCCTGTACCTCCTTTTCCATCTTCTCCCTGACCAACTGGGGATGCTCTTTGACTGATTTGAGATTCTTGGACCACCTCCTACCGTGCTGCCCTGCATAGCCAACCTCAAATTTGTTCTGAAATCCTTCTCACAATAACTTAGCATCTTCTGTCCTCCAGTACCATTATAGCCAGAGTGACAACCTATTCAACTTAATTGCCATACAAACCTCTTCCTGTAGGTCATTGTGATCCTCTGCCCCCACCGGTCTGCCCTTGTTGTTGCCAAACCCCCTGCACCTTCTGTGATCTGCCTGCATTCCTCCCACAGTGAGTAAGTAGGTGTTTTGCTGCACACTTGGAACACTTGTGTTGAAACGTACAATACTCTCTACTGCAAATCCTCTGTTCAATCCCCATCATGCTCCCTCTTGCCCCACCTATCCTATATCTGCATTCCCACCCCTACCTGGGTAGGATGCCTCTGAAAGGGCTGGTGCAGTATGGGCAATGTGAATGAAAACACATTAACATGAGCAATATCAATTACATAGAATAATAGTTTAAAATGTTTTTGTTTATATTAGACTAATGGAAAATTTAAATGATGCAACTTTTATTATGAACAAATAACCGAGTCTGTTTATTTCCCCTAGAGAAAACTGCACGCTTTACAGAGAAGACCTCAAATCATTGTTGGGTTAATTGCTTTTTAAATGGAGAATGCAGAAAAATGTATTTTGTCCTTCGCAGTAATTATTGTGTTCTTTTCTTGTTGATGGCTACGTGTTTGGAGTATCAGCGGAATTTCCTACTGTCTGAGGAAATGTTTAGTTTTATGGATAACTGTGCTAGTAAACTGTAACAAAATGTTTTCGAAAATGTCCACGAAAATTTGGATTTCCTTTGCTGAAGGACAATGATGACTGTATGCGTCTAAACAAAGAACTTTTGAGAGTAAAAGAGCGACGTCAGCGGTGTGACCTAACACCCTATGTCTCTGAACCAATGAGAACTGAGGATTTCCTGGATTTTGTTAGTAAGATAGGGACGGACTTTAGCATTTAAGGTATAATTATTAGTGTTAGAAACCATGTTGGAGGAAAGGCATAGGTGTGGTGAGAGCTGAAACGTGGTGATGTGTGGTGAGAGGAGAGCATCTTCGTGTGAGCCATCTACTTGAGTTCCTTTTGGCTGATGCTGTCTGAAACTGACTCTTTAACTTTGCTCCTCATACCTTTGTGAGGATTGCCCCAGCTTTCCCTTCCAGCCAGAGGGTTAGCTTTTCAAACTATTAGCACGCTGTGCTGAAGTTTTCTTAGGTTCGTATGATATTCTGTATTTGCATTGATTTTCTTACAATGCTCTTTGGTCTCTCTTTTTCTATCCACTCACTCATGCTCCTTAACCCCTTCGGTGCTCATGACGGAACGGTTCCGTCATGAGCCACGGTTGAGCTGTGCTCATGACGGAACCGTTCCGTCATGACCACGCCCGCGCAAGATTCCGTCAGCACAGCGGCGGAATTTGCGCAGCATGGAAGGGGTTAAATGAGATGTTATTGTGAATTGCTGTATTTGATTTCTTTGCGTGTTGGTTTTGAGATTCGGTGCTGTATCTTTTTTTGACCATTTCATATGCTTTCAAAGAATAGTTACAGGTGAGCAAAAAATAAAACTGAGTCTGTCATTATTGATTATTATGATTAATGAGATTGTATGCATTATGGTGTAATGTTTTGTTTGTAGAATATTCCCCTTTGTTGTCGGTCCTCATGAGGGGGTATTATCCGTCTTAAACTTTTGCCAAATCCCTGTCAACTCTCTGAAAGGTTCATCGGAGGTCCAGTTATAGTTATGAGACAAATTTAGTTTTTATAAAGAAAGGTTAATAAATTGGCTACGTGAGTTAAAAATATTCCCCCCCCCTTCCGCTGCATCAGTTTTTGGTAGCAGAATTAGGATGGTTAGTGTAGATTGATTATATTGAAAATTGGTTAAGATAGAAATGATTACTTGTTATTAACCTTACGTACTTTTTGTTACATGTAGTGGTCAGACTGGTTGACCTTAAAGGAATTTGTTAGCAGGTCCAATGTAGTCCTAATATACCGGGATAAGCCCAAGAGCGTGTCTTAGTGTGGCATACGTAGAATTGCGTTGTCTGCTGTTGATGCAAGTATTGAGCAATAGTCGTATTGTCAGTATTGCACAGGGAACTTTTAAGCTAGTATAGTAGAGGCTTATTTGGGTACCTTTAGAAAGCACATCTGGAGAAGTCCCGAAAGTCTTCACTTGAGTGAGAGTAGAATCACGCTGGTTAAGATTTTAATAGTAGCAAGAGAATTTTTAGAGTGCTTGTATCTATCTTCTTTTAGTGGAGAAGACAAGCTGAATTGTTTTATGTGTTCTAATCTTGTTTGTCTAAAAATATTTTGTAAATTGTTGCTGATAATTTTGTAAAGGGAGGGTCAGTTGTAGGAGTTATACTGAAGTCACAAAAAGCCATGCTGGTGTTGGTTAGCTAGTATGAATCATCACAGAAAAGCTGCGCTGCTATGGGATAGCTAGTGTGAATCGTTACAGAGATCGATACCCTGCTATTGGTTGGTTGGTGCGAATCGCGCTGGTATTGGTCAGTGTGAACAAAACAGATTTGTTAAAAGTACGGAAAGAGTTCTTGAATAGGTTTTTATAAAGAAAGGTTATTAAATTGGTTACATGAGGTATCACCACTTAATCCACCTCTGCACCTCCGTAACAATGTTCTCATTCTTCTTTTCCCCTCCCTCCTCTGCCTCTCATCCCCTCTTGTGAAATTATTAATGCTTAATCCCAGATATGTACTTCGTTGCCTGCCTTAACTTAGCTTAAACCCATCTGCTGAATGCTTAACTGTGAATTTCTAGCACCCCCTGTTGATTAGGAGAACAAAAACATTTGTTGAAAAGCATTAGCAAAGTCGATACATCTAGACGCTGGGAACTATTGGCTTTGACAATCATTTTTAGTGATGCTGTGCTGAATGGCTAAAGAGGAAACCATGAAAAAAGGGCCTATGTCCCACACATGTACTTGCCCACAAAATTGGAGGGGCTTTTTTTGTTTGTATTTACTGATCCAGATTGGATTGCTATATTCAAAAAGGTTGTGCCCTAAAATTGTTTTAATAAGTGGATGCAGGGAAGCAACAAGGAGAGATGGGGTGGAAGCAATATGGAGGACTGAGGTGGGGAGAAGGATAATGGAAGACGGGAGAAGCAAATTTAAGGTGGCAGGAGAAGTACACAACCTGGACGAGAGAGAGCAATGTGGAACGCAGGGGAACAGAAGAACACGAGCAAGAGAGAGTCCAATGTGGAACAGGGAGAAAGCAGTGCAGGGGATAGTATGAGGGCAAGCACAACACAGAGGGGTGTGGGAGAGAAGCACATGGACAAGAGCAACATGGTGTGCGGTGGTGGAAAGAAGAGAAGTACACAAGAGGTAGACGGCTGGAAAACACAAGCTCTTTCTCATGAAGTGCTTAACCAAAAAGAAATAAGGAATGCATAAGAAGTAAGCAGGGGAAGGACATAAGTAATGAGGCCATTATCCAAGGATGGGACAAACACAAGATGAGGAAGGAAAGCCCACACAACCAGTCTTCAAAGCAGGATTTACTGAGCTCCCAGGTTGCTTAATTAAAAGCATGCCATGCAAAGTAATGAACACTACATTTTCTTATTCCCACTGCACAGCTATTAAAATATACAAGGCAATCAAACATAAAGTTTATTCAAATGTGAATCTGCCCAGCGAGAACTCGCCCCAGGGTCCCCAGTAGCCTCCTACCATAGAGCTCCTTCTCAAAGCTTACATATGGATTTCCATAGACAAGTCCGACAAGTGGAAAGATAGTTATATGTGACACATAAATGTTTCTTAATCTTTGATATGACTTAGCTTTACTGGATACCTAGATGCAGAGTTTCAGATGACAACATATTAATCGAGAGTAAACAAACAAAAACAAACATGGGTTACAACTTTCCATGAAAACTACAATCAAATAATCATTTGAAAATGGTTATTAAAAAATTAAGAACTTCTACAGGAAATTAGAGCCATGTTAAATGAAAGAGTGGTGGTCATTAGGGTATGGGGGTTAGGGTGGTTGTGGTAATGTTGGTGAGGGTGGTGGTGGAGATGGTGGTGGTGGTGAGGGTGGCAGTGAGGGTGGTGTGAATGGTGGTGAGGGTTGTAGGGTTAAAGTGGTGCTGGTTAGAATGGTGGGGTGATGGTGAGGGTTTTGGTGGTAGTTAAGGTAGTGGTTTGGGTGATGGTTGTAGTAGGTGGTGGTTATAGTTGTGATGGTGGTTAGGGTGGGCTGTTAGTGGTGGTAGGGTGATTGTGGCTAGATTCATGTGGTGGTAGGATGGTAGTGGTTGGAGTAGGGTACTGGTGGTGGTAGTAAGTAGGATGATGTTGGTGGATAGGGTAGGGTGGTGGTGGTTAGGGAAGTTGATGGTGGTGGTGGTAAGGGTAGTGACTGGGGTAGGGTTGTGGTTATTAGAGTAGGGTGGTGGTTAGGGTGGTGGTGGTTGTAGTTAGGGTGATCCCGTAAAGATTTGGTTGCATTATATTATCCCGTAAAGATTTGGTTGCATTATATTATGACCGCAATTTGACTGCTTCCTTGGCAAGTGATACACTGGGGCCAATGTCTAACACCTTCTTAACAACGAAGGATTACTATAAGCTGGAGACAGTATTGGATGATATTAACCCCATTGGTCTCAGAAAACTATTCCTCCAATGGAGACACAATGCATTGCCAATTAGAGCCCTTACCAGTAAATGGCACCCGCCTACTTTAAAAAACTGTACAGCTTGCACCAACGAGCTGGAGAATGACATTCATTTAATGTTTTTCTGTCCATCTTATGCGAAATCTAGAAAAAAGTGGATTACTCCCATTTGCAGAAATTGGGGTTTTAGGCACCATTTGGATGCCTACCGATTGTTGAAATCTGATTTATCCCCTCTTACTGTATTTGCTGTCAGTAAGTATCTAGCGGCTGTATGGAACATCAGAAGAACTTTTCTGATGAATAGAAACTGTGATTGTATTATCTGAAGTTTTATATGCAGCAAATACTTCTGTAAATGATGTATCCATTTTTAACTAAAGATGTTTTTTATTATGTAATATTATGTTTGTATTTGTATAGTATTTCTTTTATGACTCTATGAAGTCGAAATAAAGATCAAAGAAAGTTAGGGTGATGGTGGGGGTGGTGTTTAAGATGGTCCATAGAGGTAAACAACCTTTACCATACAGTCATTTCCATGCATTGCCATTACCACACAGTGCCTTTATCACGCATTGCCTTTACCAAGCAAGTCTTTCCTATGCATATGCCTTTACAATGAAAATGTAAGTATATATCAGGTAAATAAAATCCCTTTATATATATATGTGTGTGTGTGGGTAGCCAGTAGGTAGTTATAGTTAGGACCTTGTATCCATAGGAAAAGCGTTTTCTGACTTGCCTTTATGTTTTCCGTCGACCAATCTTCACAAAATATTCCTTAAAAAGTATGCCGGTGAAAAAAAGGTGGGGGTCGCATAGTAAAACGGGGTAGATGAGTTATCCATACACTCCATTAGTAGTATGTATGCATATTATGGTCATTGTTTTTCAGAGGAAGTGTGTAAGAGATAAGGACTATGATGAGCAGATGGCTAATCCTTATTTTCAAAAAAGTTACGAGTCCGCAAGACTCTTGGGGATCATGAAAAGTAGGAACGTGTAGGTGGTCTTCAAATGTACTCTGGTATGCACTCTTGTTACTGTTGGAAGGAGTCTTACTGGGGATGGTGTTTATAAGAGTGTACTATTACGTCAATCAGCTTTGTAAGAGTTGTTAGTAGAGTATCTTCTCACACACTACTATGCATACCCATTATCAGAGAGAAGGGTGCTAGCAGGGAGGACAGTCCCTGAACAGAGCATACTATGCAAAAATGTAATCCATAAGAGAGGTCTCAGTGGAGAAGCCAGTCTCTCTCCAGACAACCTACTACGCACATCTGAGACAGAGGACTGACAGAAGAAGCCAGTCCATGTACTCAACTTAATACATAAACCCATCACCTGAAAGAGAGGACTTAGTGGGGAGGCCAGTGTCTCTCCATAACCCTACAACGCAAACCCATCATCTGAGAGAGAGGTCTGAAAGAAGAGGGCAGTCCATGTACATACCGTACTATGCACTCCTGCTATCTGAGAAAGAGGTGTGGAAAGAGAGGACAGTCCATGCAGGCACCCTACTATGCATACCTCTTGTGTAAGAGAGAGGTCTGAAAGGAGAGGCCAGTCTCTCCTCATACCCTGATATGCACACCAGTCATCTGAGAGAGAGGGACTAAGCGGAGAGGCCAGTCGCTCCCCACATCCTACTGAGCACACCTGTCACCTGAGAGAGAGGTCTGAAAGAAGAATCCAGTCCCTTCCCACACCCACTACACACACCCGTCATCTAAGAGATAGATCTGAAAGGAGAGGCCAGTCCCTCCCCCCACCAACCTACCCACACCTGTCATTTGAGAAAGAGGTCTGAAAGGAGAGGCCAGTCTCTCCCCACACCATTCTATACACACCTGTGGTGTAAGAGATGGGTCTCAGTGGAGAGGATACTCTGTACTGCATAATAGTATTTCCCTACAAGTTTGTCGCGATCCTGTGAGACTCTCGCAAGAGTTGCCCATAAGCTTCAGGGAGTGAAGCTTGCTGCATGGACATGCGAAATCTCTCAGGAGGCCCACAAGACCCGATGGGAAATTACTGAGCCTGCCACTAGGTGTTTTATGATCCTGCAAGAGTCTTGAGAGATCGTAATGGGGAGAAGTAGAAAAAAAGGGCCAAGGTGCAACTAATAGTTACCATTCCTTTTACATGGTTGAATAAATGCTGCAATGAGATTGGGAGCAGAACCAGAGATAGTTCGCATTGTTCTTGGTGATTTGGAGGAGAAGGAAGTCTGTTGGAGTTGTGCTCCACAGAAGTGGCTGAATTTGGAACTGAGACAGACTGGAGTCTACTGTTGGTACACTTAGTCAAGGTTTAGTGAGTCAAAAGCTGTTTGTAGAGGTGTATGTTTCTTAATATAGGTTTTGAGAGGTAGTCCCTAGAATATCGAGAGATATCACCAAGTATTGGACATTGTGTTAAAAAATGAAATGTTCAATCTGTATGTAGTTGTAAGTAAAAGAGGCAGTGTTTCTGTAATTATAAAACAAAGATTCTGCAATCTGTTAATAGAACACCTAGTATTTTTATGAACCATGAGTGTACAGATATTTTACTCCTATGAGATGTTTGAGTGGAGATATTGCTATTTCTAGAGTAAAACACTGCTCACTGTTAGGAAAGGCGTGCAAAGAGGAATGTCTTAATTTGTAAATTGTTATGGAACCATGTACCAAGGCATGCTATAATTTGAATGTGGATAAAACATACAGTGTTTTAAGGTGTGGAATGTTTTAAGAGAAACAAATTGCGGAGTCGGTGGTGCCATACATATAAATATGTGATTGTGAATGATAAATGTGGAAATCTTTAGAGAATATAGTGATGTATCATTGTTATCAATTATTAATCAGTATGTAACTTTATATTTGTTCACTATTTTATCTTTTTTTCAGGAGGAAAATGGAAAACAGAAGGTCTGGAAAACAGAAGTACCATGTCACACTATATATGGAGGAGGAAAACAAAAATGGTTTAATTTAGAAGAAAGATGAAACAGTAACTGTGTGGAAAGTGAAGAAAAAATATAAATGCACAACTGATGTTATTATTACTACCTACAGCGACATTTGTACGCTTGTAGAAGCTTCTTCTACTTGTTTTTATTGACAAAACGATTTTCTTACTTAAACAGCAAAAATGCTTTTGGTATATAAAGAGGGTGGTTATCTGCTTGAGCAGTAAGTACCTTAGGAGAGGTTGTATCTGCCGGTTAAACAATGTGTAGGCAGCTGGAGAACTGTGGTGTTTGGCTACACAAGCTAAATTTGTATTAGCTATTCTTTCAGAATGACTGCATCTATAATACTTCCACGTTCCTGTAATGGATGTAACACACTGGTTGTTTCTAATTTCTCAGCTGAACTCCTTTTTGCAAATTTTATTTTATTTGAAGAGACTGTTTTGACACCTAGCTTGCCAGACTACTAACGAAGATATTCTTTGGCAGGCTAGGGTGGCTGAAAAAAATGAAAGAAGATCTACATACATCCAAAATTCAGCTGGCAAATGAAGCAGAAAGGGAGGAGATGTTGGTGCCTGGTGATGAGAGTGAATTTTTT
Organism: Triturus cristatus; assembly: GCF_964204655.1. Lineage (NCBI taxonomy): Eukaryota > Metazoa > Chordata > Amphibia > Caudata > Salamandridae > Triturus > Triturus cristatus. The sequence continues at coordinate 1,058,108,123 of NC_140589.1, forward strand.
TGGGGATAAATTAGTAAAGTTTCTTGTTTTGTTTTACAGTTGTTGATGTAGTTTGTTAATGTAGTTGTTGTTTGGAATGTTGTTCAATTGTTTTTTTTTTTTAATAAAATGTTTAAAGTTACTACAGATTAATTTCTTTAATAGCTTTTAAAGATTTCAATATTATTACAGTCTTGCAATGTTGACTTAAAGTGTGTAACTGTTCTGCTGCATGTATATGTATGTTTAAGGTACTATAGAGCGATTAGTGCTTCTTCACACTGTAGTATAAAGATTTTTATACGAGACGAGTGGGCCTGCTGCACTGATTGTGCCACCCACATAAGCAGCCTGTAAATGTAACTCAGAACTGCCACGGCAGTGTCTGAGTGCAGTTTGGTACTGCCATGTCAACATGGTAAGTGCACCCACTTGCCAGACCCTAACCTTCCCTTTTCTTACATGTTAGTCACCCCTAAGGTAGACCCAATGTGCCCCTGTGGGCAGGGTGCAGTGTATGTGAAAGGTAGGACATGCCCTGATGTGTGTGGCATGTCCTGATAGTGAAATACTGCCAATTTCGTTTTTCGCTATTGAAAGGCTATCTGTCCCATAGTATCGAATAGGGAATTTGCTTATACCATCTTATAAGCATAACTGCCCATAGGAAACAGATAGGAAAATAACGCTTGATATGCCTGAACTCAGAATGTTATGATGTATCTTTTAGTGTGGGCAATTTTTACATTCTGGGTTTGAAAATACCACTTTTAGAAAGTAGATGTATTCTTGCCTAACCATCCTGTGTGCCTCTGCTAGGATGTGTATTGACTGTCTGGATTTTTAGTGACAGCGGCTGGGGATGTGCATTCTGTTCAGACAGCCACTTGGGGGAAGTTAGGTGTGTCCTGCCTTTTCAGGGTGAGTCAGGGCTGGGGTGAATGGACCTGGGCTGCATTCAGAGTAGGGGGAGGAGATTTCTTGCACACCTGAATGGGCCTGGTCTGCCTTAGACAAGGCTGTATCCACCTCTTTACAAAAAACAGGAACCCATTCCCCCCACTGACACAATATATGTAGGCAATATGTCCATAAATTGAACTGTGTCCACAGACCCAACAAAAAGATTTTTTTTAATTATTTTTCACATTTTGATTTATTTTTCTAAAATGATGCTGTACATACTACTATAACTGTTGTAGCAAAATTGCTGCTGGTATTCAATTAATACATATACATCAGGTACATTATAAAATAGACTTTAACACAGCGGATTTTATAAAAGGAAAACAATCATGTGTGCAAACCCAACTGTAATTGAACAGCCCAACAATGTTTAAGGTTGATTCAGACCAGTCAAAACATCTGCAAAAAATACAAAATTATTAAGAAAATACGACATAACCAAGACAGTGAAGCGCCGACGCGCATTTGGAGGTCCCAAGCTTGTAAATGAGCTAGTTCTTCAGGGCGCAAAGTATCGGATAAAATGAAAGAACTAATGGGAAGCATCACCCAAAAGTTCGGCCATATTAGCAAGGTACTGGATGAAAATAGATACCAATGAAGAGCTCACAGTACAACAGTCAGCACTGATGAAATATCGTGCGGGAAAGAATGAAGTCGCATGATACGCGCCGGTGAGGTCCGTTCCTAAAATAGGGAGACAAATAAAATAAAAGAACTAGAGAAAAGCCATACCCAAAAATCGGCCATATAAGGAGGATACTAGATGCGAAATAGAACCAAAAAAGAACTCAAAATAACGCAAAAAATAATAAAAATAAAATAACAGGCAGAATTAGATGAATAGCGAGCATTCCCCAGTATGTGGGACCAACTACTATTACGGTTTCCTGCATGTGTTGTGATACAATAGTCTCTAAATTGTCTCAGGGATTAGTTATTAGCGTTTACCATCAATCTGTATTCGTTTTGGTGGGTTCACTTCCTGTGATGTGTAGGTCACTTCTTTCATATATGCTTTTCCGCAGCAAGTTCTATATTTACCCATTTTCTTTATTTTGTACCTATGATCGCATGTTTTCTGGATGATATCCCTTTACTTATTTACCAAGTGTGCTCTTCAGCTAAGAATTGATTCTCCAACTATTACCTTCTGCTGTGAGGGATACGCCAGTTTTTTAAGGTACGTTTAGATTTTGGACTTACATGCTTGGAGTGGAAGACTCCCCCGTTTCCTAAGTACGACAATATGTTTTTCTTACGTTCTTTCCATTGTTCTTTTACACTCTCTAAAATATTTCTTTCTGGTTCATCACATGGTTGGTTACCGCGTCACTCTCTCTTTCTATATTTACTAAATTTCTGGAAGATACAAAATTTCCTCATTTTGGTCTTCTTTATTCTTTGGTATCTATAATGAGGGATATTCATACTATGTCACTTTCATTGTTATCTATAATACACGGGTTTTTTCTGGTGATGGATTAATGTTCTCACGTTGGTTACCTGTGGTTGGGATTGCATCCGTACCTGTAGTTTTATGTATTTTATATTACTCTAATTTTGGTTTTGTGTCCCACAGACCCTCAACGTACTGTTGCTTCATACCCGACATGTAAATCATTATTCAGTTCTGAAAGAAATTATCTGGTTTACCTTAATGAGACTGTCAAAGATACTTTGCGCCCTAAAGAAGGAGCTCATTTACAAGCTTGGGATCTCCGAAACGCGCGTCGGCGCTTCACTGTCTTGGTTATGTCGTATTTTCTTAATAATTTGTATTTTTTGCAGATGTTTGACTGGTCTGAATCAACCTTAAACATTGCAACCTTAAACATTGTTGGGCTGTTCAATTACAGTTGGGTTTGCACACATGATTGTTTTCCTTTTATAAAATCCACTGTGTTAAAGTCTATTTTATAATGTACCTGATGTATATGTATTAATTGAATACCAGCAGCAATTTTGCTACAACAGTTATAGTAGTATGTACAGCATCATTTTAGAAAAATAAATCAAAATGTGAAAAATTAAAAAAAATTATTTTTGTTCGGTCTGTGGACACAGTTCAATTTATGGACATATTGCCTACATATATTGTGTCAGTGGGGAGAATGGGTTCCTCTTTTTTGTATTGATATTTCCCTGACTACCTTCCCCTCCCATTTACATTTTCAGGGTCCCTCTTCGTTGTATTTTTTGATATTCCCAGCACGTTGCTGTGAGGGTGTTTGTTCATTGGTTTTGGAGCAATCCCTACTCCCTATTTTTGTCTCTATTTGGATCTCTAGTGTGAATTCTGTTCTCACTAGTCTGTGACACGGTGGTGTTGGTGTTATATGTATATTTAATTTCTATTATTTTTTCCTTTTTTATCTTGGTTCTCCTTTTCCTCCAGGGGTTGTGTCATATATTCTTTGCATTACTTATCTTTCCTGAGTTTAGTTTATATTCTTTTTAAGCATGGAAAAAATCAAGTCCTTTGGGTTTAGTGATGAAGATTTCTCTAGACTTTTGGGAGGCAGCTCTAGTTCTGATCGTCAATTTACCTTTAGTAACAGCTCTAATGATGAATGGTTCAGATTGCTCAACTTAAAGAAAAAGGCGAGAAGGACCGAATCACACGCGGAGTTCATGTTGGAATACTTAAGAGCCGGAGTGATCCCTAATGGACTCCGGGTCAGAAACATCCCAGGCTTTTCCGTAGAAGTCAGAAAGTTCCTAGAAAAATGGTCACTCATAGCGAACAGGTGTTCTAGGGACTTAATGATGCTCATCATTGAAACAGCAAGTGAAATAGTAGAGACCCTGTTAAAGGAAATTGCAGAGATTGAGGACACCCTCAAGAAAAACAACCCTGTCGAAGATGCTAAAAAGAAATTAGAAGAGATCAATACTGAGATGATCTCTTTTTGTGATTACCTCATAAAGAAAAAAAACGATAAACTTAAAAAAGATATCAGATATTTTTCAGAGGAAAGAGTTTACCCCTACCTAAAAAATGCCTATTACAATTCTGAATATGAGCATATACAGCAGGGAGAACGCCAATAGTGGTCCAATAAAAATGTTCTTACATTCTCGGATACTTCCGGCTCAGATAATGAGGGCGGCACCAACAACTCTGGGAATTATGGGAACTATGGATACAGAAGACCTAATTCTAATGGCCCCTCAAGAAATGGCCGTTTTTTAGGCAACCGACAGGGACCGGCTTGAGTGAGATTCAGGAACGAGGGCAGAGGGGGATATCAACCATCAGAGAACTCGCCCCAGTTCCTTCAAACTCGACGGAAACAGTACTGGAAGGAGTAGGCGAACTCTCTCATCCCTCAGTGGGTGGGACGGAACATACTAAACCTATTCCCATTTTCAATTTGTCTAAAACAGTGCTTGACCCTCCTTCTATGCAAGTTCTTTCACGGGGTCTCTCCTTTGTACCTAGTACTTATCTTGACCTTTTCAAATTGAACATAGACATTCAGGCGTTTTTCCGCAAGATTAGACTCAGGAGATATTTTGAACAGAAACCCTTTATTGAAACCAACAATAAAACAGGATTATGTCCTAAATCCATCTTAACGCCTCCGCTTGACCAGGTTGGTGCTGTAGTAGGTATTTTTGAAAGACTGGTAAGTAACAAAATCCATCAACTGCTCTTACATGTTCCCAAGCCTCCTTACAACTTGGACTATGAAGAATACCAAGCCCTCAAACATCTAGCTGACAACGCAGAGGTTACCATAAAACCTGTGGATAAAGGGGGTGGTATTGTAGTGTTAGACAGTTCGGCCTATAAGAAACACATTGAGACTATGCTCAGTGTACCTGAACACTACACCAAAGTCAGGTCCTTTCCGGAACAGAGAATTAAAATGGAGATTCTAGAAATCACTCAAAGAGCGTTAGACAGGGGCTCTATATGTACACAGGAATTTGATTATCTCAATGTTCCTTTTCATAAAATTCCAATTCTGTGTGGGGTTCCCAAAACCCTTAAAAACTCTATTTCTCCACCGTTTAGACCCATCGTATCAACTATTGGGTCTCTTACTGAGCCTCTTTCAAAATTTGTAGATGTCTATCTACAACCTTTGGCATCTAAACTCGTTGGCTTCATCAAGGATACAGGTCACCTTATTAACATCATAGAAGGTCTTACCTTTAATCCACACACGGATTTCCTGGTCTCAATGGACATTGAGGCCTTGTACACCAATATTCCCCAAGGGGAAGCTCTAATAGCTGTCAAAAAGGCCTTAGAGATTGGGGATGTTAACTGTGACCATTTGTTTGTTTTGGAGTGTCTGGCCATTGTCCTGAAAGACATTTTTTTTTAATTCGAAGGTAATATCTATAAGCAGATCCAAGGAGTAAGTATGGGTGCGGCCTGTGCGCCCAATGTGGCTAACATCTTTATGGGATCCTTCGAAACTAAACATATCTTCAATGAAGTTGCCCCCTTTAGTGAGAACATCTTGTGTTGGCACCGCTTCATTGATGATATATTTTTTTTTATTTTTTATTTGGAGAGGCCCTGAACAGCAATTGGAAGAATGTATGCTCTGGTTCAATCTATGTAACCAACATCTTAGATTTAGCCCCAACATCAGCAAAGAGAGAATCGAATTCTTGGATATCTGGATTCAGGTCAATGGTCAGAATATAGAGGTTTCCCTCTATACCAAGCCTACTGCTCGGAATACTCTTCTCCAATCACCAGCTACCACCCTCGCAGTCAGAAAGACAGCATTCCTTTCAGTCAATTTCTTCGGTACCGTAGGAATTGTACCACCATGAAAGATTTTGAAGTCCATGCGGAGCAACTTAAAACTAAACTGTTAGATAGAGGTTACCCTAACAGGCTTGTTAGGGACTCATACAAAAGAGCAAAATACTATGACAGAATGGCTCTGCTGCAACCTAAACAGATCAAATCAGAGGAGAAAATTGTGTGTGTCACCACTCACTCTAATATCAATCATACGTTGCGCCAAATTATTAACACCCAGTGGCATATACTCAATTCGGACTCCCAAAAAAGTACTTTCCCCAAACCTATTTTTGCGTTCCGACGCAATAGAAACCTGAGAAACGTGTTGGTCAAATCAAAAGAACCCCAAGGTAATACGTTTGTTCAGAAATCCATCCTTGGTAAAGATCCCGTTATGGGAACACACAAATTTGGCCACTGCCATGCGTGTGAGTTCGCCATAGTGGGCCATGTCCTGAACTGGGGTAAATGTACTTTTAATTTTAAGAACATGACCAACTGTCGCACCAGCAGTGTGATTTACCTTATCCTGTGTCCCTGCCACAAAGGTTACGTAGGAGAGACAGGCAGGGAATTCAGGGTAAGATTTAGCGAACACAAATCAGCTATATCTAATCACCGCACTGGAGCCCCCATGGTCTCTCATTGGTTGGAATGTGGACACTCAGTGAAGGATCTCCGTTGGACCATTCTGGAGCACGTACTACCTCCTAAGGATGGTAGTATTGATGCGTACAGACGCAAACAAGAGGTATTCTGGATCTATACCCTCCGGACAGTTGATAATGGACTCAACGAATCGCTGCCCTGGGAGAACGCTATTATTTGATTTACGTTACTATTTGATTTCCGCCCTTGACCTCGTCTCTGTCTTTCCCTGGCTGTATCTATCGCTATTCATCTAATTCTGCCTGTTATTTTATTTTTATTATTTTTTGCGTTATTTTGAGTTCTTTTTTGGTTCTATTTCGCATCTAGTATCCTCTTTATATGGCCGATTTTTGGGTATGGCTTTTCTCTAGTTCTTTTATTTTATTTGTCTCCTAATTTTAGGAACGGACCTCACCGGCGCGTATCATGCGACTTCATTCTTTCCCGCACGATATTTCATCAGTGCTGACTGTTGTACTGTGAGCTCTTCATTGGTATCTATTTTCATCCAGTACCTTGCTAATATGGCCGAACTTTTGGGGGATGCTTCCCATTAGTTCTTTCATTTTATCCGTCTTCTATTTTTATGAATGGGCTCCTCCAGCGCGCACCATGTGATCTCGCCTCTATTTCCATGCGGTATTTCTGCAGTGCGGACTGCGTCTGGGCGTTTACACCGCCGGTGCCTGATTGAGGGACCCCGCTTTTTGACGACTGGATGGTGACACATGCGGTAAGCCGTCGTCGTGCCCATCTATCGCCCCTATTCATCTTTGCTATGTATTTTCCACGGCTTGTTACATTTATAGATACTTGACTTCTCTAGGTCTTGGATACTCTCGAAGGACCCTGTGATTACCCGTATCGCCACGCATCATTTGTACCTTTATCCAAACTTGGTGAGTCAATCGCGTATTAGTCATCCTGTCCCCCCTTCATGAAGATAAATTTACATAGGGCAATTATCCCTTTATCTCTGCTTTTTGTGTTTTTTTTACCTTTAGAGATACGGGAGGACATATTACTTTATCCTGTACTATCCATCTTTGTGGATTCACTACTGGTGCAGGCTTGTCCCATATTTGAGGTACGTTTATCTCTTTATGAACCGCGCGCCCTAGCCTACATTTAGTGCTTGAACTCTTTTTAGAGCCTGTCTATCCGATATATTGTCATCTAACACATGGTCTTGTTGCATAGGTTTTAAAATATTACCCCTTGTAACATAGAGACTTTGGAGGAATCATATTTCATCTTGATTACTCTTCTGACGACTTTATCACTATTTGATGTCGCACATGGTGAGTCAATTATATGTTGGTCCAGCGTTTTTCTTCTTTTTTCTTTATTTAAAGGCAGTTTATATTAGTGTGTTCAGCCTCTGTTTAGACTTTGATAGACTTGGGATGATAGGCAGTTTGTTTCTGCTAGAGCATTCCCCAGTATGTGGGACCATCTACTATTACGGTTTCCTGCACATGTGTTGTGATACAATAGTCTCTAAATTGTCCCAGGGATTAGTTATTAGTGTGTACCATCAATCTGTATTCGTGTTGGTGGGTTCACTTCCTGTGATGTGTAGGTCACTTCTTTCATATATGCTTTTCCGCAGCAAGTGCTATATTTACCCATTTTCTTTATTTTGTACCTATGATCGCATGTTTTCTGGATGATATCCCTTTACTTATTTAACAGGTGTGCTCTTCAGCTAAGAACTGATTCTCCGACTATTACCTTCTGCTGTGAGGGATACGCCAGTTTTTAAAGTTACGTTTAGATTTTGGACTTACATGCTTGGAGTGGAAGACTTCCCCATTTCCTAAGTACGACAATATATTTTTCTTACGTTCTTTCCATTGTTCTTTTACACTCTCTAAAATATTTCTTTCTGGTTCATCACATGGTTGGTTACCGCGTCACTCTCTCTTTCTATATTTACTAAATTTCTGGAAGATACAAAATTTCCTCATTTTGGTCTTCTTTATTCTTTATTCTTTGGTATCTATATTGAGGGATATTCCTACTATGTCACTTTCATTGTTATCTATAATACACAGGTTTTTTCTGGTGATGGATTAATGTTCTCACGTTGGTTACCTGTGGTTGGGATTGCATCCGTACCTGTAGTTTTATGTATTTTATATTACTCTAATTTTGGTTTTGTGTCCCACAGACCCTCAACGTACTTTGTTGCTTCATACCCGACATGTAAATCATTATTCAGTTCTGAAAGAAATTATCTGGTTTACCTTAATGAGACTGTCAAAGATACTTTGCGCCCTGAAGAAGGAGCTCATTTACAAGCTTGGGATCTCCGAAACGCACGTCGGCGCTTCACTGTCTTGGTTATGTCGTATTTTCTTAATAATTTGTATTTTTTGCAGATGTTTTGACTGGTCTCAATCAACCTTAAACATTGTTGGGCTGTTCAATTACAGTTGGGTTTGCACACATGATTGTTTTCCTTTTATAAAATCCACTGTGTTAAAGTCTATTTTATAATGTACCTGATGTATATGTATTAATTGAATACCAGCAGAAATTTTTGCTACAAAAGTTATAGTAGTATGTACAGCATCATTTTAGAAAAATAAATCAAAATGTGAAAAATAATTAAAAAAATTATTTTTGTTTGGTCTGTGGACACAGTTCAATTTATGGACATATTGCCTACATATATTGTGTCAGTGGGGGGAATGGGTTCCTGTTTTTTGTATTGATATTTCCCTGACTACCTTCCCCTCCCATTTACATTTTCAGGGTCCCTCTTCGTTGTATTTTTTGTATGCACCTCTTGCCAGGAAGCTGCACCAGAGAGGAAAGCACTGCTTTTGGCTGGTCAAAGAACTTCTCTGCCAGAGAGAACAAATGATTTTGTATCATAAAAAGAGGGGCCCAGACCCCAGACTTTAAGATCACTTCTGGGAATCAAGAGGAACCTTTGCCAAGGAGAAGAGCTGGAGAAACTGAGGAGGAATACTGCCCCTGTGCTGTTTGCTGCCTGGGGTTGGCCTGCAGTGACTACTTTCTGCCAAGGAAAGGAGAAGGACTTTGCTGTGTACTGTATGCCCTGCTTGAGGAAGATCTCCAAGGGCATGAAATAGAGCTTGCCTCCTGTTCTGAAGTCTCAGGGACATAAAGACTTCACTTCCAGTCCCATCTGAACTCCTTTGCTGGGAGTTCTGAACTGCTGAGAGGTACCTTCCGGTGTTCTGGACCTCTGGAGGCTGTTTTGGGACCAGAAACTAAAAGAACTGTGAAAATTGATGCATTGCCTGTTATCGATGCATCTCAGCGGTGCAAGAAGAATTTTCCTATGCATCGTTGCCGTCTAAGAATGGACGCAGCACCTGCTCACAACTGCAGTGTGTGCCATGCAATGAATTCTGTGCACCGATCTCCGACGTCTGAGGTCACCGCGCCTATTTTGAAGCAGGCCCTGTTGTGGAAGAACTGACGCATCGAGGGGACGTGGCTGAAATCATCACAGTGCATCCCGGGTCTTCACGCATTGCATCATACCAGATAATCATACATCGAAGTGTAAAGTCTGTTGCATCGTTGGGGGATGCAGTAGGAAACCGACGCATCACCACCTATCCAGTAAGGAACCGACGCACCACCTCCCCTGCGCAGCAGTGAGGAACCGATGCCTCACCTCCCCCAGAGCAAGGATCCAATGCATCACCTTCCTTGAGTATAAGGAACCGACGCATCCCCTTCTCTGCGACCCGTTTTGCTTGCATTTTTCAACGCATCCAAGGTACTTTGTGTAAAAGTGTTGCATCCCACATTTCTTTAGAACAGAACTGTTTCTACCTTTTAAAATCATATTTTTAGTACTGTATTGTGGATTTTTGTCGCTTCGGTCTGGTTTTGGTTTAGATAAATATTACTTATTTTTCTAAACTGGTGTGGTGTCCATTTGTAGTGTCTTCACAAATGCTTTACACACTACCTCTGAGATAAGCCTGTCTGCTCGTGCCAAGCTGCCAAGGGGGTGAGCAGGGGTTATTTTAGATGTGTATCCCCCTTACTGTGACTAGGAAGAAGGGTCCCTACTTGGAGAAAGGTACCTACCTCTGCCAACTAGAGACCCCCATTTTTATCAATTATCATGAACAGAGGTATGACAGAGAGAACAGTCTCCCCACAGCCTATTTTGCACATGTGTTAGTCTGGGAAGATGTCTGTGCTGACCCGGCAGTCTCTCTATAACCTAGTCTTTGTGCTTGACATCCAAAAATTACTTCTCAGTATACAGCTCATTTCTTCCCCAAAACCTACCTGTAGATCTGTCATTCAATGGAGAAGTCTCAGTAGAAAGGTCAGTCCCTCCCAACACCCTACTATGCATACAGTTCATCCAAGAGAGAGATATAAGGATAGGGGCCAGTCCCTCACCACACCCTACTACACAGACCCGTCATCCCAGAGAGAGGTCTCAACAGAGAGGCCAGTACCTCCTGACACCCTACTATGCACACCTGTAATCTGAGGGAGGTCTCATTGCAGAGGTTAGTTTCTTCCTACATCCCTTCATCCAAAAGAGAGTTCTTAGTGTTGAGTCCAGTCATTCACCACATATTATCGCATCTCCTTGTCTCCCTGGGGAGAGGTTTCAGTGGAATGACCAGACCCTATTTTACCCCTTTATGTAGAATGGTTATCATGGGGTGAGGTGTCTTTGAAGAGTCCAGTCTCTCGTCATACCCTACTAAAATTGCTGCCATACTGTGAAAAGCTGGGACTGAAGTGGTCACTTTTTCCTAAAGTCCAGGAGAAGGAATTAAAAGTTGAGGTACTGTAATGAAGGAAAGTGTACATTATCTGATTTAAAAAAATGTATGATCTTGCGAGGTCTTGCTACCACAAGATATGCTCAATGTAAATGCAAATGCTATTATAAAAGCACGTTCTCACGAGAGGTTCCCAAGCGTAAAGCAGCAAATACTGCCCCCTCCCAGTGAACACAGAAGACTGGGCGACTGGCTGTCGCGAGCGACCCACGATAGTCAACCATGTTACATATGAGAGCATCATGGCTTGTCTTGGTAGAGTCATCAAGAAGAAAAAAAAGGTAACAGTGCAAACAACATGTACAGGTAGGTCGGAAAAGAGTTTTTCTTAATAAAAAAAATTAACTACTGTTTTTTGTGTTTTTTTAACATTTTTTACTCGTTTTGTAATTTCTTTTTTGAAAGTGTGCAACACAAACAAGAAATTGGGAGGTAACAACATCTCCTTCAAAACAAAGAACTAGGAAAAATAAAGCCAGTCTGATGCAGCCCTGCTTGTCTCAGAAGAAAAATGATCTGTTGCAGAAGCAGCAAAAAAGGGCTTTGTTCAGATAAGCAGAGTTGTTCTATGCTTGTGCGGTGAGTACCTGGGAAGGCACAGTGTCACCAGGTTCAAAAGATGTGGACATCCTTGATGAGTTATCAAGCTCTGCAGCATGGGCTAACTCAGCCCGAGCAAGGTGTTGAGCATGAATATCCCTCAAATGTTGCCACGTCCCCCTCGTAATCATGCTGTATTGCTTGTTCCGGCTGCGACTACTAAGCTCCTTTTTGCATATTTCACAAATCACATATTTCTCGGATACTTTTTCACACCTGGCCTCGTTTTAAAAATTCTCATACCAAGGACCCCTTGGGTGGCTGAGGTGCCTGAGTTGCAGGAATAGCAGTAGGGTTCTCATCTAAATCTGAGGATGGCATTCTGATGACAGAAAATCAGCAATGTCACAGAGGTAGCCAAAAAGGTCTAACCACAGCAAAACCCAATAGGTAAATGAAGCAACAAGGAAGGAATATTTCTTTGCTAAATAAAGACATCCATATGAATAAATCACAATCCTGCCTTGGGATGTCTTTCCTCTCCCAGGCCTCTCGTGGCTGTTTCACACAAGACTAGCATGATTGTAAAATCAGAGAACTTTCTTAATATCAGCAGTTTTTTTTACTTTAAACAACACTTCTCATGTCTTACTTTCTTCAAAATTACAAAAATACATTGGTACAAACGTAATTTCAAATGTACAATCCCGCAAGTGGATCGCGAGAGCCACACAGAAAGTACAGCCCCCTTGTAGTCAAATCAGGGGCTTGTGTGTCCGACTCCCGCGATTGTCTCACGAGAGCCTTAACTTTGTGAATGGACAAACTCAGGCAATACTCATACTGTATTGACTTTATTATTAAAAAATAGCTTTCAATAATAGCTGACCACATGAAAAAGATCTCTGTACAATAGATTAGAACAAAATGTATAACTCTACAATTTTGCACGTCTCCAGTGAGCCACCTGCAAGCCACTAGCGAGAGCGACCACACACTTTAAAAATGGAAGTACATTGTGACAAAACTTCGTTTTTAGTATAGGAAAAATGTATCAGTGTCTTTTTTGAATAGAAATATGAATTTAATGTAAAGATACATACAAAGACTAGGAGACCCATGCTCAGAATATATCTATATATGTGAGTTACAAAACTAAGAAGTTGAACATTCTCAGTAGAAAACAGTTAGAGTAGCTAGTTTCTATGTATTTCTAAATATATTTTTATATTTAAAACCCTTCAAATTCCCTGGAAAAAACAAAGGTTAAAGTAACGTTATAGTTAGGAGAATTTCTCAGTGACAGCTTTGACATTTTGAACTAAAACAAACACAGAAATTACCTGTTATAGTTAGCAATTCTAACTATAACTTGTCCCCTGCCGTGCACTGCATATGACCGCACATGACCTCACTCATGACATGTTCTATTACATCATTTATATCACTGATGACATCTTAAATTACAACATTGATAACATGACAGATGACATCATCCGATGAGTGTTTCAGTCTGTTTTATAGTTTACAAAGTGGTGGGTGACTACCATAGTACTTCTCAACTTAATTGTGTACAGCCTGTGTCCAGCTAATGGGTGTAAGTGTTTTAAAATGCCTGTGCTCCTAATCCACCATAGCTGTGCAGAGATAATGAACACTTAATAAATGTTTGCATTCAACAGTAACTCTGTGTGCAGGTGACAGTTGACTTGCATTAATTATACTCCACACAACTTTCTGGTTCTACAGAAATTTTTCCCAACATAAGATAGATTTTATGTAGTAGATACAAATTTTTCTAAGGGGCCTTGAATTATTAGAGAGAATCGTGTCAGCATGAACATTTATACTGAACATGGAAGAGTTAGTGCACCAGGTACAAACCTATGTGCGCATGTTTGTTTTCCTTCAAAAGAAGGGCGATCTATAAAGTTTTCACCACAGTATGAAGGATGCAGATAGAATGATCTGTAGCACCTTCAGAGCTTGGTAATTATTTTAGCAAATGATGTCTTTTTTGACAACTGTTGTATAGAATATGCACTGTTCATGGTAGATTCTATTGGATAATCTATGGTGTATTTCTCTTGAGAGTTTCATTGTTTTTAGTGTGGTATAGAACGAACTCTCTACATATTTAGTTTTCTACTGATATAAACTTGATCCCACATATCTCCGGGTGATTTTTAATGTGAGCTATGCTACTTGTAAAGCTATAGCAATTTATACAGCAATATGTGGAAAAACAAAGATTGGATGATGTCGTCAGTGATGACATCAATGATGTCATTCAAGATGCCATCAGTGATGTCATAAATTATGTCATAGAACATGTCATGAGTGATGCCAAGATGGTGGATTTGAATTAACACCGCTCCGTGTTCTTCCCCTTATTATCCTGAGTAATCCCCCTGCATCAAGCCATCATTTGACCATCAGCAGGCGCAGGATCTTCCCTGAAAAAGCCGCCTCGAAACCTCGGTGGACCGCGCCAACTGTTCCACCCAGAACGGTGTTGCCAGCGATAAAGCTCCAGCCAACGTCAGGCACCTGAGGCCTACGGTCGCTGCAGAACCATCCCCCAACACTAGCTGTGCCCTACCTCCCAGCCCTCATGGGGATGGCGTGCACCCCAGCGGACCTGCTCTGGTGTCATAGGAAGGTCCCCGCATCACCTTCCCGGAGGCTCGCCTGCTCGGCTCAGTGTGTTGCCTGGGGAGATGCAGCTGCACTATATTCAGAAGACGGCGGCGTGAAGACACCGGGGCCCACTCCTGGGCCCAACAAGGCTGTTGTGTATACCGTGGTGACTCGCCACTCAAACATCACCGGATCGAGACATGCTGCTAGAGGGGACCTGGATGCTACATCTGAGACTCGATCTGAGGCCCACACTTCACGTCCCCAAACTGAGACAGTAACGGTGGCCTGCCAATAGCCGTAGCAAGCACTCCTGCTACTCGGAGGTGAGTCCCATGCCGAGTGGCTCCTGCTCAGACCCGGGGGAGGTGGGCAGGGGGCCTGGAGGTACGTTTGGACCTAGGACCCTGCCCCCAGAGACTACACACGCCACAGATACACCAACAAGGCCCCCCCACATACACTTGGGTCAATGAGGCCTCCTCTTGCACTGATTGCAACTTTAGCCAACAGCGGCCCGAATACCAGAACATTCTTCAGCGGATAACGCAACTGTAGGAGAGTAGGATCTTCACTTATGTTGCCCCCACTTTTTTCTGATGTATACACTGGTTTCTGGCTATAGTATGGCTGGGTCCCTGTTAATCAGGGCCCCAGACCCTCAGTTCTCTCTAAAAAAAACTTTGAGTGCATACTAGATGCACTAGTGATTGGATACTGTGGTACCTTATGAGCTCCTAGTATATGGTACCCTAGGTACCATGGGCATAGGTACTTCACAGGCCTACCAAGGGCTGAAGCATGTATTATGCCACCCCTGGGAAGCAGACTAAATCTGACACCACAGGCCTGCTACTGCAGCCTGGGTGAGGTAGTGTTAGCACTCCTCACTGAGGTATAGGTTCCTATATCTCACCATACACACACATATAAACCTATCAGCCACCCCTATGGCAGGCCCTATCAATCCTGAGGGCAGGGGGCTTGGTTTACAATGTGAGGGGGTACCTCTGCATGAGCAGGACCCCTCTGCAGCTGGCAGGGTCTATTCCTTGTGGCTGTTTGTGGATGCGGTTAAACCATATACTCTTAAGTGCATTATAACCTACCGGTAAATGCTAACTTTGGAATGACTGCATCAAAACATGTCGTGTTTGGTGTCAAACAACTTGGAATCATACCCCCACACCAGTAACTGGTGTGGGAGTATGATCCCACCCTTCTAGAGGGGACAACATGTACCTACTGTGGTAACACGGCAGAAATCTGAAAGAGCCCTGGCATCACAAAATGGATGCCACCAGCACAGACACTGGGCTGCCCTCCCGCTGCTGACTGAAACTCACAGTGGAGGAGGCCCAACAATAGGCATCCTGTCACAGCGAGGTGTCACTACCTTCAGACAGGATTTAGTGTATTGGGGCTGGGTGGGTGCACTTCTAGAGTGCTTTGAAGTCCTGCACTGGGGGAGCATTAGGCTCCTCTGTGCATATGCCAGCTCAAACCGGTTCAGGGCCTACCTGTCCCTGCTCTGGCGCAAAACTGGACAAAGGGAAGTGGGTGTAACCACCCCCTACCCTGACCCTCCCAGAGGAGTGGTCCTAGAGCTAGTCCCTCCTCTATCTTCATTATAAGATAGGAAACCTTGCCATTACAAAGTGGATAACCCTGGACGATGCTCTACAAAGAAGAATCCTGGCCCTTCGATGTTCCACTACCTTTGGAAGACAGAAGAATCTCCCTTGGAGTCAAGAAGTGACTCCCCTGCTTGGCAGGCACCAAAAACTCTAATCAACAGTCGCCAACTTTCCCGCTCCCGCCGGAGTTCGAAGTCCCTGCAGCCCCGGAAGTAGATTTCCTGACTTCCTGATGGCCATTGTGAGTCCCCAGCAGAGCTGAGATGAGTGGAACCCAAGAGTGACGAGGAACCGCAATACCTGGGAACCGTGCACTATTGTCGAGTGCAACCCCTTCACGACATTCCACAAACTTGTGCTTTGGACCACTTGTGGCCCAAGCCTCCAGCAGTGAAAATCAGAGGCCTACCCCGTCCCGAGTGACCGTGGGCTTCTGTGAAGCATTTCCTCAAGAGGCATCTTCATGATCCCTTGCCCGTTGCCTTGCCGAAGTCTTTCTTATCAACTCAAAGGGCTCCCCTGGTTGCTCCAGGCCTGCCCTCACTCACCCTTGCTGGGCGAGTCCCTCGGATCTTGCTGGTCTGCACCATTGACTAAATTCACTTTCCACAAGACTTGCTGTTGCCAAGGCTTGTTGGCTCCAATCCAGTTGCCGACACCCCAGTCGGCTGCAAACCTTTTGGGACACTCCGAATCCAGCTGCTGGTCATCGTCTCTCCTTCCTGGACCTCGTGAGCGAAGAGTCAAAACACCCTTGATCACCTGAAATCACCCAACATCCGTGGGCATCCTTCTTCCTGGCCCCGGGTCACTGGCTAGTGACTGTGAACACTGTCCCTTCAATTTTCAGGTCATCTGCATCTTGAATCCAGCCTTGGATTCCACCGGACACTTCTTCAGTCTTCGCAAGCAGCAAATCTTCTTTGGTCTCCATAGAAAACAGCGACGCGACCCGACACCAAAAGACACCTATGCACCCGGCTTCCCTGGGGGAGGTAACTTGTGCACTCCGGTGCCCTAGTGTGTGTTGGCCCTCAAATTACTTACCTTGTAAGTGGCTTGCTTGTAGACTTCCTCGAAGTAACCTAAAACTTTAAAAATCAAACCGCGGCTGTGTTCTCACACTGCATGCGTCTCCCGTGGGTCTGTTACTTACCTGCTTTTACTGCATTAGTGAAGCCCCAGCGATTCTACAGGCCCTAGGCCTTGTCATTCTGCAAGTCGACTTTCCTAAACCTCTTTTTAGTATATGGTCTGGTACGCCCCTAGGGCCCCAGCCATATTTGTGCTTAACTTATTGTGAAACGTTGATATTTGAATGTGATTAGTAGAGTGTGTCTAGAAATAAATAAATATATATTTGATATATATACCCGTGTGGTGTCCTTTCATTTGGTTATTCAAGAGATTATAAGGTAAAACAAACTGCTTTACATTCATCTGAGACTTAGCCTGAAGGCTGCTCTCCACAGCTACCACTAGGATAGCTTTCTTTAAAAGGTTGTCTTAAACCTATCTACCATAAGAGTCGAATTGGACTGGTGCAAGGTGGCCACTATAACTAGTGACCAGCATATGCCAGGCCAACTTCTCACATTGGTGGCCAGCGTGTGGGATTCCAGCTTGCCATTGTTTTACCAGAAAATCTCTATTTGAATTACTAACTGAAAACCACTAAAGCTACTCAAGGTACATATAAAAGTCAAGCTTAGAATCAATAAGTTCTACTGAACTTAGAGTTGTTTGTGAAGGGATAGCACACCCTTGCTACAGCTCAAGCTAGGATCAGTAGGGCAAAAACTAGTGTAGTTAGTGCAACACTGCATAACACTAGAATGTCCTCAAGGGATGGAGCCAGTGGGTCCACCCAACCCCAGTATAAGGACATGACCTTCTTTGACTTGAAGGCCATGTGTGTTGCAAGACACCCGGGATTAGGACAGAGTCCCTCCACACAACACCTGATGAATCTACTTATAGCAGATGATCTTAGACTGGCTCTAGGAGCTGGTGGATCTGGATCAGGGGGTGGGTCAGCCATAGTCTCTGGGTCAGATGATGAAAATCAAGATGACCTGGAGTCTGTGATTGAAGGGCCAGACCCAGAAAGGTCTGGACAGGACAGAGGAATTCTCCCTAAGAGAGTTGACAGAATGGGAGAGAGGCCTAGGTCCCCTTCAAGGGAATCTAACCACTCATATCAATCTGACAAAGATTCTATCCATCAGAGGAACTCATATTCTCATAGAGAGACCTCCTCTGAAAGAAGGTACAAGATGCTCCAGTATGAGGAAGCTAGGCGTGCCCTCAGAACCAAGCAATTGGCCTTAGATAGAGAAGCCTTTGAGCTCCAGAGAGCTTCTAGAAAGGAGGGGTTAGATACCCCTGGTGGCATCAACAGTGTCCCTAGAGGCAGAGATTACATTCCAGACCATAGGAACCTGTCCAATGTTGTTCCTCCCTACCAGAGTGGGGATGATATCCACAAATGGATAACTGCTATGGAGAGGGCCTGTAAAGTTCAACAGGTCCCCCAGAAACAGTGGGCAGCAATCTTGTGGCTCTCCTTTTCTGATAAAGGTAGAGACAAGCTCCTCACTTTTAGAGAAGAGGATGCTAATGACTATGAAGCCCTCAAGAGTGCATTAATAGATGTGTTTGGCTTAACCACTGAACAGTACAGGTTGAAGTTCAGAGACACCCAGAAAGCACAGACTCAGGATTGGACTGACTTTGTTGATTGTACAACCAAGGCTCTGGAAGGTTGGCTGGTTGGTAGTAGAGTGATTTTAAGGGATTGTATAATCTTATCATGAGAGAACAGATCCTTAATAATTGCCAAAAACAGTTGTTGTATCAGTAACTGGTGGACTCTGATCTGACCTCTACCCAAGAATTGGGAAAGAAGGCAGACAAATGGGTCAGAACCAGGGTGAGGCAGAAAACCCAGAACCAAGGGGGGACACCAAGAAGCAAGATCCTAAAGGCTCAGAGAAAGGTGGGGATAATGCAAAAGACCAGAAGTCTTCACAAGGGTCCCAACAATCTGCATCTGGTGGGGATTCACAGTCTTCAAAGGGAAAAGGCCAAAAGAAGCCCTGGTGCAAAATCTGTAAACAGAAAGGGCACTGGACTTCTGATTGTACCAAGTCCAAAGACCAAACCACCACCAGTCCAGCCCCTAAGGCACCTGTTCCCCCTAGTGCAGTCATTGGTGGAGGTGGTAATCAGAATAAGGGTGTAGTAGGGTTGACCCTGGGTTCTGATGTGGACTCTGGCCTAGTCAGAGTACCAACACAGGCATTGCTAGTTTGTGACGGATACCTTGATATGTCCTTCCTAGTTAGCCCCAGTAATCTGGGCAAGTACAATCAGCAGCCTATAATAAATGGCAAACAGGCTTTGGCATTCAGGGACACAGGTGCTAGTGTCACAATGGTGGCAGAGGATCTAGTGGATCCTGCACAGATCATCCTGGGTGAAATGTACCAGGTTACCAATGCAAGCAATGTCAGGACCAACCATAGTCTGGCAGTTGTGAATTTTCCCCTGGGGAGGGGTAACTGGCCTCAAAAAGGTAATAGTCAGTGCATACCTCCCTGTCGAATGTCTGTTGGGCAATGATCTGGAGACTTCAGCCTGGTCTGAATTGGAGTTATGGGCTCATGCTGAGATGTTGGGCATACTTGCAGAGGTATTTCCTGTGACCAGGTCACAGGCCAAAATGCATAAAGCTGAACCAGCTCTGGATCCTGAAACTATGGGCCAGATGCTACTCAAGAGGAGGAGCAGTAGGGTTAAGGCAGTGCCTCCCCCCCTGTCTCAGATCTCAGATTCCCCTCCTGAGGGAGGAGAAGCAGAGACTGAAGAAGGAACTGCCCCAGAGGAACTTGAGCATGGTCAGGTTGAGTTCTTGGGGGTAGGGGGACCCTCCAGGGAAGATCTGAGTAAGGAGCAACAGTGCTGCCTCTCTCTTGAACCCCTCAGACAGCAAGCTGCTGCTGAGGCAGCTGGGCGTGCTAGTGGGTCCCATAAAGTTTATTGCGATGAGGGACTCCTATATTCTGAGGCTAGAGATCCTACCCCTGGAGCCACCAGGAGGTTGGTAATACCTCAGAAGACCCTAGCACATGACATCCCATTGGCAGGACACTTGGGCCAAAACAAGACCTGGGACAGGCTTGTTCCACATTTTCACTGGCCACACATGTCAGAGGACACCAAGGAGTTTTGTCGCTCCTGTGTCACTTCCCAAGCAAGTGGCAAGTCAGGTGGCACAACAAAGGCCCCCCTGATACCACTACCTGTGGTGGGGTTCCCTTTGAAAGGGTAGGGATTGACATTGTTGGTCCCCTTGACCCTCCAACAGCATCTGGGCACAGGTTTATCCTGGTGGTAGTGGATCATGACACCAGGTACCCAGAAGCAATTCCCCTCAGGACCACCACAGCCCCTGTGGTAGCAAGAGCCCTCATTGGAGTTTTCTCCAGAGTGGGTTTCCCTAAGGAGGTTATATCCGACAGAGCTACACACTTAATGTCAGGGTATCTAAAAGCAATGTGGAAGGAGTGTGGTGTAAACTACAAGTTCACTACTCCCTATGACCCACAATGCAATGGGTTAGCTGAAAGGTTCAACAAAACCCTAAAGGGAATGATTAAAGGCCTCCCAGAAAAGCTTTGGCGAAAATGGGACCTTTTACTTCCCTGCCTTCTGTTTTCATACAGGGAGGTCCCACAGAAGGGGGTTGGCTACAGCCCTTTTGAACTTCTGTTTGGGCACTCTGTCAGAGGCCCATTATGTTTGGTGAAGGAGGGATGGGAGTTACCTCTCAAACCTCCCAAACAGGATGTGATGGACTATGTACTTGGTCTCTGCTCCCGGATGGCAGAGTACATGAAGAAGGCAACTAAAAACCTTGAGGCTAGCCAAGAATTACAAAAAGCTTGGCATGACCAAAAGGCTGTCCTGACTATTTATCAGCCAGTCCAGAAAGTGTGGGTGTTAGAGCCTGTGGCCCCAGCAGCTCTCCAGGACAAATGGGGTGGCCCCTATACAATTGTTGAGAAAAAGGGAGAAGACACCTACTTGGTGGATCTCGGAACTTCCAGGAGCCCCCTTAGGGTGCTCCATGTCAACAGATTAAAGCCATATGTGGACAGGGCTGACATGGGCTTGCTCATGGCAACTGATGAGGACCAGGAGGAGGAGAGTGACCCTCTCCCTGACCTGCTCTCACAGAACCCTGATGATGGGTCAGTTGATGGTGTTGCTTTGGCAAGCAGCCTCACTGATCATCAGCAAACTGAATGCAGACAAGTTCTGCAACAGTTCAGACATGTTTAGCCTGACCCCAAGTCAGACTTCCTGGTGCACCCATGAGGTGGACACTGGAGACAGTCTGCCTGTCAAGAGTAAAATCTACAGGCAACCTGACCATGTCAGGGACTGTATCTGGACTGAAGTCCAGAAAATGTTGGAACTAGGTGTTATTGAGCCTTCGGATAGCCCTTGGGCTAGTCCAGTAGTCCTTGTGCCCAAACCTAATACCCAGGGTGGTAAGAAAGAAATGAGGTTTTGTGTTGACTACAGAGGCCTCAATGCAGTCACCAGGACTAATGCTTATCCAATTCCAAGGGCAGATGAACTAATAGGTACCTCAGTACATTTGACCTAACAGCTGGCTACTGGCAAATCAAGTTAGCTGATGAGGCCAAAGCCAAAACAGCATTTTCAACCCCTGGTGGGCACTATCACTTTGTGGTAATGCCCTTTGGTTTGAAAAATGCACCTGTCACTTTTCAGAGGTTGGTCAATAAAGTTCTGACTGGTATGGAAACGTATTGCGCAGCTTATCTAGATGATATTGCTGTCTTTAGTTCCACCTGGCAGGATCACCTGGTCCACCTCAGAAATGTTTTGGAGGCCCTGCAAAAAGCAGGCCTCACTATCAAGGCCACTAAGTGCCAGATAGGGCAGAGTCAGGTTGTTTACCTGGGCCACCTTGTAGGTGGAGGCCAGGTTCAACCATTGCAGTGCAAAATCCAGACCATAATGGAATGGGTAGCTCCAACAAACCAGGCACAGGTTAGGGCCTTTTTAGGCCTGACTGGGTACTATAGGAGGTTTGTTAAGGGATATGGTTCTATAGTGAACCCCTGAAATGATCTGACCTCTAAGAAAATGCCAAAAAAGGTTCAGTGGATAGCTAGCTGTCAAAAGGCATTTGATGACCTAAAGCAGGCAATGTGCACTGCCCCCATCTTGCAGAGTCCAGACTACAAGAAGCAGTTCATTGTTCAAACAGATGCTTCAGAGCTGAGTGTGGGAGCTGTACTGTCTCAACTTAATGATGAAGGTCAAGACCAGCCAGTAGCTTTCATAAGCAGAAGGCTGACCGCTAGAGAGAAAAATTGGTCAGCTATAGAGAGGGAGGCCTTTGCTGTGGTGTGGGACCTGAAGAAGCAGAGGCCATACTTGTTTGGCACTCACTTCATAGTTCAGACTGACCACAAGCCCCTCCTATGGCTCAAACAGATGAAAGGTGAAAATCCTAAACTGCTCAGGTGGTCCATTTCCCTACAGGGGATGGATTATACAGTGGAACATAGACATGGGACCCAACATGCCAATGCAGATGGACTCTCAAGGTATTTCCACTTAGAACATGAAGACTCAACTGGTCAAGGTTGGTTTAGTGTCCCTGCATTTGGGGGGTTGTGTAGGAGAGTAGGATCTGCACTTATGTTGCCCCCACTTTTTTTCTGATGTATACACTGGTTTCTGGCTATAGTCTGGCTGGGTCCCTGCTAATCAGGGCCCCAGTCTCTCTGTTCTCTCTAAACATCTTTGAGTGCTTACTAGATGCACTAGTGATGGGATACTGTGGTACCTTATGAGCCCTAGTATATGGTACCCTAGGTACCAAGGGCATAGGTACTTCACAGGCCTACCAAGGGCTGACGCATGTATTATGCCACCCCTGGGAAGCAGACTAAATCTGACACCACAGGCCTGCTACTGCAGCCTGGGTGAGGTAGTGTTAGCACTCCTCACTGAGGTATAGGTTCCTATATCTCAACATACACACAAATATAAACCTATCAGCCACCCCTATGGCAGGCCCTATCAATCCTGAGGGCAGGGTGCTTGGTTTACAATGTGAGGGGGTGCCTCTGCACGAGCAGGACCCCTCTGCAGCTGGCAGGGTCTATTCCTTGTGGCTGTTTGTGGATGTGGTTAAACCATATACTCTTAAGTGCATTATAACCTACAGGTAAATGCTAACTTTGGAATGACTGCATCAAAACATGTCGTGTTTGGTGTCGAACAACTTGGAATCATACCCCCACACCAGTAACTGGTGTGGGAGTATGATCCCACCCTTCTAGAGGGGACGACATGTACCTACTGTGGTAACACGGTAGAAATCTGAAAGAGCCCTGGCATCACAAAATGGATGCCACCAGCACAGACACTGGGCTGCCCTCCTGCTGCTGACTGAAACTCCCAGTGGAGGAGGCCCAACAATAGGCATCCTGTCACAGGGAGGTGTTACTACCTTCCAGACACGATTTAGTGTATTGGGGCTGGGTGGGTGCACTTCTAGAGTGCTTTGAAGTCCTGCACTGGGGGAGCAGTAGGCTCCTCTGTGCATATGTCAGCTCAAACCGGTTCAGGGGATACCTGTCCCTGCTCTGGCACGAAACTGGACAAAGGGAAGTGGGTGTAACCACCCCCTACCCTGACCCTCCCAGAGGAGTGGTCCTAGAGCTAGTCCCTCCCCTATCTTCAGTATAAGATAGGAAACCTTGCCATTGCAAAGTAGATAACCCTGGACGACGCTCTACAAAGAAGAATCCTGGCCCTTCGATGCTCCACTACCTTTGGAAGACAGAAGAATCTCCCTTGGAGTCAAGGAGTGACTCCCCAAAAACTCTGATCAATGGTCGCAAACTTTCCTGCTCCCGCCGGAGTCAGAAGTCCCTTCAGCCCCGGAAGTAGATTTCCTGACTTCTCGACGGCCATTGTGAGTTCCTAGCAGAGCTGAGGCGAGTGGACCCCACGAGTGACAAGGAACCACAATACCTGGGAACCGTGCACTATTGTCAAGTGCAACCCCTTCACGATGTTCCACAAACTTGTGCTTTGGACCACTTGTGGCCCAATCCTCCAGCAAGATTTGCAGTGAAAATCAGAGGCCTACCCCATCCCGAGTGACCGTGGGCTCCTGTGAAGCATTTCCTCAAGAGGCGTCTTTGCGATCCCTTGCCCGTTGGCTTGTGGGTCCCCCAAAGACTTTCTTATCAACTCAAAGGGCTCCCCTGGTTGCTCCAGGCCTGCCCTCATTCACCCTTGCTGGGTGAGTCCCTCAGACCTTGCTGGTCTGCACCATTGACTTTCCACGAGTCTTGCTGTTGCCATGGCTTGTTGGCTCCAATCCGGTTGCCGACACCACAGTCAGATGCAGACGTTGTGGGACACTCCGAATCCAGCTGCTGGTCATCATCGATCCTTCCTGGACCTCGTGAGCGAAGAGTCAAAACACCCTTGATCACCTGAAATCACCCGACATCCGTGGGCATCCTTCTTCCTGACCCCGGGTCACTGGCAAGTGACTGTGAACACTGTCCCTTCAATTTTCAGGTCATCTGCATCTTGAATCCAGCCTTGGATTCCACTGGACACTTCTTCAGTCTTCGCAAGCAGCAAATCTTCTTTGGTCTCCATAGAAAACAGCGACGCGACCCGACACCAAAAGACACCCATGCACCCGGCTTCCCTGCGGGAGGTAACTCGTGCACTCCGGTGCCCTAGTGTGTGTTGGCCCTCAAATTACTTACCTTGTAAGTGGCTTGCTTGTAGACTTCCTCAAAGTACCCTAAAACTTTAAAAATCAAACTGTGACTTGCTCCATTGAAATCAATGGGGAACCCGCAGCTGTGTTCTCACACTGCATGCGTCTCCTGTGGGTCTGTTACTTACCTGCTTTTACTGGATTAGTGAAGCCCCAGCGATTCTACAGGCCCTAGGCCTTGTCATTCTGCAAGTCGACTTTCCTAAACCTCTTTTTTAGTATATGGTCTGGTACGCCCCTAGGGCCCCAGCCATATTTGTGCTTAACTTATTGTGAAACGTTGATATTTGAATGTGTTCCTGGCTTTTAATCTCATAAATAGATTAGTAGTGTGTGTCTAGAAATAAATACATATATATTAGATATATATACCTGTGTGGGTCCTTTCATTTGGTAATTCAAGAGATTATAAGGTAAAACAAGCTGCTTTACATTCCTCTGAGACTTAGCCTGAAGGCTGCTCTCCACAGCTACCACTAGGATAGCTTTCTTTAGAAGGTTGTCTTAAACCTATCTAGCAGAAGAGTCGAATTGGATTGGTGCAAGGTGGCCACTATAACTAGTGACCAGCATATGCCAGGCCAACTTCTCACAGCAACATTCAGAACTGGTACCATTGTTTGCTGACCTTGGTTGGTCTGAGGGTGACCTGGATGTCGTGTTGAGCCTAAACCGCCCCTCCACTATTTGCTCACACTGGATCCGCTATCAATTGTGCAAACTACCCTCCTCTCTCTCCCTCCTCTTCCCTCCCCTCCTGCAGCAAGCTTCCGGGAGGCTCACACTCTTCGAACCCCAGGTGTGCCCAGTCACAGCAGCCTGCGACATCTATGGTGGAAGAGAGCTGGAGTGTCTTGGCCCATGGCATGCTTCAGGCACAATAAACTAAGGGGCTATACTGGATTACATTCCCCCAGGGACCTCAACATTGATCCAACCCCCTGAGCTGCCTCCTCTACACCGAGGCGCTACAGGGGCCACTCACAGATTTACAGCAACTATTTGCCTTTCCAGTGACGAGAGGGATCATAACCACCCTTTGAGCTCAATTTTCTACATTACCTGATCACTGACATCCCTGTGAGCCTCTCAGCTTGCACATGCCCGCAGCACAAAAACTCGCCATGGGTCGCCTATGGTCTAACAATCCACATACAACAGCACACTCTGAGCTAGGGGGCACACTGTAGACAGATGGCGACAGACCCCAGGAGCCTCATCACTCGACACTGGCTACTAAACTGGATACGGTCTTAGCAACTGTTGAGAAAATAGGCATGACACTAGACCAAACATGCACATCTATGGAGTCAAGAATTGATAAAGTTGCGTCTTACTTCACGCTCCTGAGAGCTGACCATCAGAAGCTTGCAGAGAAAGTCCATGTCAATGAACTCGTTCTGCCAGATCTACAGCCCACGGCTCATACTCACACAGCTCATGCGCTACAAGATCTACTGGACCGAGTATGCACATTAGAAGACAGGCTGTAAGACGTGGAAGGACGTTCCAGCCACAACCATGTAAATGTGGTGGGCCTACGGGAGGGCGTGGAGGGACCTATGTGGAGCGCTGGCTGAAGGAGCACCTCTCCGAGGCGGCTCTTTCGCCTCAGTTTGTGGTAGAACGAGCGCACAGGGTGTCAGCCCACAGGCCCCCACCAGGAGCTAACCCACGACCATTCTTATTGAAACTTTTGAACTTTAGAGAGAGTGACACTGTCCTGAGAGAAGCTCGCAAATAAAACGACCTCAAGGTCCAAAATGCCCAAGTTATACTGTTTCCTGACCATAACGCCCAGGTACAAAAGGGGCAGAGTTCCTTCAGTGCTGTGAAGCGTCAGCTCCGGGAACTGAATATGTGTTACTCTCAGCTGTTCCCAGCCCGCTTGCACCATCAGATACCTGGGATTGGTTGGAGCGGAGCAGGTTTGGCGACCGGACCCAAATCACCCAATGACCACTCCGGCACTGAAGCAAAAACAAAAAGTTGAAGCTGGGCTCCCTACATGATGTATAATTAGGGAATAATGGGCCACTCTACTGGGCGGGCCGGGACGTGAGGAGAACTGATCCTGGCGCTACCTTCCTGTCTGATATGGAATATACTCATTTACACTATGGGGTAACCTTCGTATTTATTTAGGCCACTAAAGGGGTAGAAAAACAACTATACCATGCAGCGCACTACCGCTACAATCAGATGCTGATACATGCAATAGTTTTTTTTTTTTAAATACTTTATTAACTTTTCCAAAATGACCCAGAAACTGTGATTCCTTCCGTATAACAATTGCAATTGCATATGAAAATCATACAGCATATCTCACATTACTACAGCACGTCAGGCAGTTTATATCATATGACATCGTATTCGGTGTACACCCCCTACCATCCACGCCTCAACATCTCAGTCCAACATGTAACTGCAGTTAGATGCTGTTACAGCTTAACAAGATCTTCAACCTCGGTGTCAATACGCGTCACCTGATTCGAGCTGAAAAGACCAAGTCGGACCCCTTGAGTCTATTCATTGGGGCTGTTCATCTCCACCACTTGTTCAACAGCGTCAGCTGGCACAGTAACGCTGTCCCTGGTTGCTATGTATGTTTTGTACAGTGCCCAGAAGTTCTTAGGTCTGCTACGTGGTGGAAGGAGCTCACTGTAATTCTCAGTTTATGTGCTGCAGTACAGCATGTCTCTTGACCACTGTGCTAACGTAGAGATCGGGCCACGCGACCAACCTATCACTACCCTGCGCCTAGCAAGCAGCAAACCCATGTCTACTAATCTTCGGACTCCTTTTGGTAGCACCTTAGACTAACCCAGCAGGGCCAGCGCAGGTTATGGAGTAAGCATCAAATACGTTACTTATCCCAGCTTCTTAAAAACTAGGTCCCAAAAACTAGATGTCCCTGGGCAGCGCCAGGCTAAGTGGAAGAAGTCTGCCTGCTGAGCACTACAGCATTCACAGTCTGCAGCGTCCCTCAGTCCATACCGACAGAGTCTCTCTGGGGTATAGTAAACCCTGTTTAAATACTTAAAGTGGATCAATCTGTGCCTGCCATTTAAAGATATGCGTTTCGTGCTGTCACAGCAGTATTTCCACATACTGTCTTCTATTTCCTTGCCCAAGCCAGGCGGGCTTTAGTGTAGTACTTTTCCCTGTATCTCATGGTCAGCTTGTATATATTAAACACTATCCGTTTCGGGGAGTCGGTTTTTATTACATAAGAGAGGGGAGCCAGATCCGGCTGTTCCGACAAGCCACTACCCAGAATATTCAGCAATGCCTGTCGTGTTCTGTGAAACTGAAATCTAGTGAGAAGGGTTAACTACAATCTCTTCCCATTTCATTGCTGTGTTTCCATCAAAAAATCCCCTATCATCAGCACTCCAATGGAGTTCAGAGCACAGGTAACTCCTTTTTCCTGCACGGGGATAGCCATTGGCACCACTCTAGTGGTGTGAGCAGGGAATACAATATAGCGCCTGCCTGCAGCTTTAGCAGATGTTGCCAGGCATGCTTGGTGGCATTTACAGAATCAAGGATCCCAGTTCTACGGTCCGCAGCCATAAACAACAGCGCTGACAATGGGAGTGGGGACGCTACCAACTTCTCTATTTGTAGATGAGGTGTGTCTGGGGGACCGTGCATCCAGTGGTAAGCATGTGCGCTTTGTGCCATCCTATGATATAGGTCTAGGTCAGTAGAACAATGTAAGTACGTTCCATCGGACCGCGCCTACTGTCCCAACCAATCCAACTTAGTCATCCATGCATTGAGGATGCGAAAAAAGGAGCCAGGGAGAACCAGTGGTATATTCGTGAAAAGAAGCAAAAAATTGGGTAATATTACCATTGTCATAATTGATACTCTACCAGGCAGCAACAGTGGCATACAGATCCATCTGTCAATCTCGTCTTCAAATCTACTAATCGCAACTCCGTAGTTTTCCCTGAACACCACCTAAGAGTCTGTATGGATCTTGATGCCGAAGTACCGCACCGGTTCCGTCGACCGCTTCAGCGGGTAGTCGGGCTAGAATGGAACAGTAGCTGGTGTAAGGGGAAATATGATTGACTTTGGCCAGTTCCACCACCAATGCATACAATATCGGTGACAGGGAACAACCCTGCCTCATGCAATATATGCAGAAGTTGCCATGGTTAGGCGCTATCGTTTGGGCAAACCCCTGTTGCGAGTTCGCTCTCAGGAAGTTACCCGCTACACACTTTTGACCTCCACTTTTCTTTTGTATCCCCATGGAGAACTGCCCAACCACCAGTTCCCCTACAGCATACCTGCACCACCTGGTGACCTCAGGAAATGCTATAATCTAACATGGCGCAAGCAAATGTTATCGCATGGAATGTGAGGGGCATACACACCCCGGCATGCAGATATTCTATATACTCCTATCTGCAGACCAGATCCACTAGCATCGCTCTCCTGCAGGAAACCCACCTGACTCATTTGGAGGTGGACAGCACTTCTCCGACGCTGGCGAGAGCAAGTATACAGCACTAACTACTCCTCCCAAGCTAGAGGGGCCCTGGTATGGGTGATGGCAGGAGTTCCGCAGAGGGTAGGTATGTGTTCAATAGAGGTAAGCTAAATGGGCAAAGCTCATTCCTCCACAAGTTGACTGAGGTACTAGCACGTTGGAGTGGTGTCCCCTGGCTAATACGCGGAGACTTCAATTAAGTGCTTGATGTGTCTTTGGACCAATTATTCCCACCCCTGACACGCACCTCAGCTGCATCCAATGCACAGACACTGACGGCATGGCTCACCCACTCGTCCCTGATAGACATATGGGATGCTCACAATCCAAATACACGTATATACTCCTACTTCTCCTCAGTACATGGGCTACAAGTATGATTGGATCGCAGTGCGGGGTCTCCCTTCCTGCTTCCCTTAATCATAGAGATCGAATACCAGGGACGCACACACTCTGATCATAATTCACAACTTTTACAGCTTAAATGGGAAGTAGGACAGCTACTGATCCCCACTTGGTGCTTCCAAGTGACGAGGCCATACTTTTTTCATATGAGGGAGACGCTGTCCTTCTACTTGGAAGGATTGTCACAGGCTGCAGTTGATTCATTCTCCATAAGAGACACCAAAGTGAGAATATTCTCACCCTCCATATGAAAATAGTATGGCCTCGTCGTGATTGACAACAGAAGGAAGTAGCCTGCTTCCATGCATGCGCTCAGAATCGGAACTCGATCCGTCTTGATAGCGCTTTGATCGTGCCATCTTTCACACACGTGGATCCTTACATTGTGCGCATTTACGTAATAACCTGCTCACCACCCACCTCACACTTGGGCTCCCGGCTGGGACCCATGTGAGTATCCTTTCCACACCCTCCACACGAGCCGGTCCTTTACCCTCCAGGTGTCCCTACGATCATAGGTCCTGAAGAGACCATACACTGCACACAGGGTCGAAACGCCGTCGACAAGTTGCATAAACGAACCCTTGTTCACCGGCACTGATCACTGTATCAAGCGCTGTATACTGTACATATATATGTAAATGGTCGTTTATTTGAAGCATTGGAAACCTTGTATATATTTCACATATATGTCACTAATTTTCTAGGTTCCGTTTTTCACTGGGACACCTTTCACTCAGAACTATATGTTCAAATGTATTACTTTGTAAGAGTATTTCATTTCAAGGACTATATAAATATTTTTGATTCAAAAACAAATCAGAGGTGTTTTGCTTCCTTCTCTCTCCAATATCACTATAACCCAATATATTGCCATTGTGCTCAAATACTTTGAGATTACTTCATTAAGTGTCCAAAGGAGCCTCTGTCTTTTGATAATAAGTTTATTACCCTAGTTCCGCGTGTGTAGGGTTCCCTTGTTCCTGTCCTACTATCGTGGGAACAGTCCAGCCCAAACTGCCAAGCCAGGTCTTCCCTAGACCGGAAACAAGCATCCTGGGACTGGTTTCGGGGTAACACCCCTCATCAGCCAGGCTAGCTTGAATCCAGTGGCAAAATAAGCAAGGGACTCACGTCTGGGCATACCCTGCCAACTTAGGGCGAACAAAGCAAACACAAGGAGATGATGGACGGGCGCTGAAAGTTTTCAGATACTCACCCCTAGTCAAGTTCTCTTTCTACTTTAACTAGTCCTTATGAGAGCAAAATAAATGAATTAATAATGTGGTAATAAAGGAGCATATTTCGACTATGTAGACTCAAATGCAACCGTATGAATTTATATTATCTAAATCCTGATTTGAAGGACGTACTCCGAATCATGGGTCACCTTCAGGTAGACTTCAAGGTTCTTGTTTAAGCTCACAAAACTACTGAAATCTAACTTTTAAAAGGAGCAAGAAAACAGAAAGGAAGTAATGTTATGAGATTAATCTTCGCCAAATGGTACTTGACCGAATATAAACAGATAACATAATATATCAAACGTTCACTTCATATGTAAATGAAATGTGTATCCGCTAAAAGTGAGGATAGGTGATCGTATGCCGGGCATCTGAGCATTGTTTTTTAAAATCTCTGACATATTTTTTTATCTCTGATATAGATCACAGTGCTAATTCCTTTCTTTTTAGGTCGAGCATCAGCGCGCATGCACTGTCTGCAAGACATTTTGTATTCAAAGAAACCACTTTATTCCCGCCTCCTGTTTATCATTGGTTCCCTCCTCCGTGGTTTTTCTTTGCTGCCTCTTAAGTTGTTGATGCAGCTGGTACATCAGTTTTGGTCAAGGCTAAGGAGCACGGGCCAAGCACGGTCTCCTTACGCTTACTTTCTTCATATGTTGTTTGACAGAACTTCTTTATTTTAAACAGTGCATTAAACCTGTTATTGCTTCCGATCATCCCCTGGCAGAAACGCAGCATTTCCAAGCGTGTATTTCGATATAGGGTTTATACTCAATCAGCAAACATATCGGAATGCATTTAGTGAATCGATAAAGTGTGTATTTATTTTCGCAGTGTGGATGGCAGGGGATTAGTTTCCGCTCGGATAGGCCCGATGATTGTTGCCATGTGTGCGCCATTGATAAAATGCTCAGGCCCCATATTTGGATGTTGTGGTTTGCTTTAAATAACCGACTTTTAAATTGGTGACTAATCTATTCTGGTCTCAGTTGCAGCAGTGTTTTGGAATAATATGTGGAAGGAATTGGACATATCAAATTTGATGATGTCTGATCAATGATGATATTTCTACATTGTTCCTCCTGAACATGGTCCAAGCTTCTGTAATTCAACGGGAACACTGTGGGGGCTTTTGACTGGACATTAATCACAATCCAATCCAGGGCCAGTTTTAGGGCAGTTCGACTGGTGCGGTCGCACCGGGCTTTGACCTGTGGAGGGGGGCACTGTGACCTCAGAGGGGTGCTGTGTTTAGCAATATCTTATGTTGGAAGAGATAAGGGGCACTTTTGCAGGTGGTAGGGACAGATTCCGAAGAGGTGGTCATGGGATGTTGGAGCGCCAAAAGTGATTGTCGCACAGGGCGCCATCAGCGCTAAAACTGGCCCTGATCCAATCAATAGATGAATTATACTGTTTCCTCTGTGGTCCGTATCGGAGGTTATTCCAGTCACATTAGCTTAATTTTTATAAATATGAACAGTGGGGATCTTTTGATATTTCGTTTTATTTTAAGTTTGTTTGAATATGTGCGATTTTGATGTGTGTTGTTTTTAAGCGCACTGGCCTTACATGGGTTAAATGTACTCTGTGGCTTGTTCTCGCTTTCATAAACTTGTTCTTTTGGTTGGGGTCTGTGGCAGAGACCATTCAAGGCAAGTCCATTTTTTATTTTGGCGACTAAGGCCAGATCAAGAGTATTGTGTGTCCGGTGCTCTCAGCCAACAGGAGGGCGCGATAGCAGGTATCCAACGCGATCACTCAGTGGGATTTAGTTACGCTTTTAAGTGCAAAGGCAAATACGACTGCTTGGGTTTATATTATAAATGGAAGGTACCTGTAATACGATTTTTATGTGACGCTTTTTTAAAGCGAAATCTGAATGGCTGTGCCTGGGAGGTAAATTCCGTTCCGCTTGCGGAATTTGGGTAATTTCACGTTCCGCGGAGAACGCGGACTTGCCTAAAATTCTGCGTTCCGCGGCTTCGCGTAATTTTTTGCTTGTTCGCGTTCTCAAAATGTGTGTTCGCAAGATATTTCCCCCCGAGCACACAAACAGCATTCGCGAACAGGAAAAAGCATTGCGTACAAGCAAATCTGCATGTTCGCGGAATTTCTGCATGCTCGCGACTACGCAAATTCCGCACACCCCTATTTGCACTGTTCTGTTCACACTAAGTGTGCTGGCTGTTGCCAGTTGACACTGACGAGATGTCATACTCGCATAAGTATCTTTTACTGGATGTCGAATAGCTTAAAATATGGTGATTCTAGACGCAATGCCTTTTGAACCTTCGGTTTGCTTCTTACCTGAAAACAGTGAAGGTAATCTCTTGGGGTGTTTTGCAGCTAGTGATACCACTGCAGCTGCATTTAACTTGCTTTTAAAACATCACAGTGGAAATGGCTAGCACAGTTTTCATGGCTTCATCAGTGGGTGAGGGTTCCATTTCACTCACAAGCTTTTTACTGCTTTCATTACTCAGTGTTTTTATTGCGACATTTTCTTTTCTGTAACATTAATATGTCAACATTAGTAAAAAGTACAGCAAAATAGTAAAAAAAAAAAAAGAGAAAATGCAAACAGGTTTAAAATAATGAATGGTGCTGGGATCTGTAGTAATTTTAAGAACTTTTGTTTAACCTCGACATTAATGTTATTTGGGTTTGATTATAAACTCGATCTACTACCATCACATATAGATTTCGTATTTATGTCAGTAGCAGTAGCAAGGTTATTGATTGCAACAGCTTGGAAAGAGGAAGAAGCACCTACTTATTCAGCATGGTTTTATCGGCTTCTTCATATATATATTCAAGAAATGGCACTGTATGAGGTCAAGGGATACCGAACTCGGAAGAAAGGATCCAAGATATGGGCACCCATGACTGATTGGATGAAAGAATGGAAATAATTATCTGTGTATATGATTTGTTTTTATATGGTACCTTTATGAGATCTGTATGTTTTTTTATTTTGTTAGATAATATCTGATTTATTTTCTTTTTTTTTTTATTACTGTTTTGTTTTAATCTCTGTACTCTGTTTCTCTGCCATGCTTAAATAAATAAATAAATTTAAAAAAAAGGGATCTGTAGTAATTTGAGATTCATGGATATAGAACACCTCAACTGTGAGTCATGCCTACGTGAGGGGATCTGACAGCCTATCAGGCAATTAAGCTGCTCACTAATCCGTTTCATTTGGAAACTTAATTTATCGCAGATTTAGAATTTTCATCTTGTAGCTTCCAGGTTTTAAAAATGGGTTCTAAAGCGTGCTCGGTCGTACCAAGTTTAACACGTGCCCTAAGTACTCTGTGTGGGGTTAGAAAACAAATGCTGTCAATCTTTGGGATTGTCAGCGCCTAAAAAATGCATGCTGTTGTTCCACAATTTAGTATTTGCCATAAACCTTTGCATTTGATGTAGTGCACAATACATGTGCAGCTGCTCCAATATTTTATTCAGTAACCCATAACATTTATTTAATACATTAGTTATCACACTCCTGTTGGGTACTAAGTATTGATGACCCACGTGGTGGACAAGTGCGGTGACTTAAGATCGAGCCTTCCTCTCAGTATTCGGTCCAAATATGTAAGGGTGTGGAGACCTACGCTGCTCTATATGGTATTTTGCATTTTTGTTTCTGGCGAAATTTAAACTGATGTAGTGTCCTCTTATGTTTTATGTCTTATTGGTTGCTACGGTGCTTATTCAGCATCACCATGTCCACTATGTTTTGCATAGATGCATATAATTATTCATGTGTTCCTACTCTGTATCTATCTGGCTGTCTCTTAAAAAATCATAAATATATATATTTTTTTTAAAGTATTGATGACCCACTATATTAATATATAAAAAAAGAATCCCAGTTTATTCCTTTGAAGGCCCCCTCATACATAAATCGTGGAAAATGTCCTGGTAAATCTATTCCCTCCGTGGTGTAACTTTTCAGCCTAATTAAAACATTTGAACAGCTTCTTTCATGAAGGTCTATTTCTGCCAAAATCTGCCTCAGTCTGTTGAGCACAATAATATATTCCACGGGTGACCTATAGCCAAGGTCACTTGATTTATGCAATTCTGCAGCTATAGTTTGTTCTGCATGATTGTGGATTTACCGCATTTATCACATAATCCATCATTTTCTGCATAATTTGAAGTTTTAAAAAAAAAAACAGTTTCAAGCTCAAATAGATCAAAAGCTACAAAAAATGCGGTCACCGATGTTGCAGGAAGGTGGCAGGCAGGGCCAGACTCAATACCTTCTAATTACTATCAACATAATTCAACGGCACACCATGCTACATAATTCCCCTACACAAATCCACTCCACACCACACAATTCCACAACTAATAATTCCAATCCAACCCACATAATTCCACTACACACAACAGACATACACTCCATAACACATGGGTAAATAACATTACCATCAGGGCACAAGTCCTAAAAAAAGAAGTTGGGGGCCGCTGACGTCACAACGGGAAGTGAGGTCACCAAAGGTGGCTTGCACCATCAGACTCATTGCCTCCCCTCGCTCACCCCTTAGATGCGATTGCATCAGAGAAGCCAGCGCGTGAGCAGGTTCTGAATGAGCTCTGATCTCGCCCCAGAGAGGCCAAAGAGTGAATGTTTAGCTCCATTTGCTCCAGCTAACAAGCTCCCGGTAAAATAAGTGGGGGGACGCCGTGTGGTACCCCGACTCGAGCCCTGATTACCATGTACAATGCCAATAGCTCTAACTTAAACAAATGCGAGACCTACTGCATTTCCACTGCTTGTTTTCTCCTTTTTGGCGCGTATGACAAAAACTAATAAACGGAACATCGAAGCATACAAGTTTACGCGTATTTGTGACATCATATTCTAACAGAACATCGCCATGAAAGCACGGGGTTCCCCTCCCAGAAAGGATATTCTGGAAACATCTGGCCGCAGTTATAAAGTAGCCATGGCAACTGTCCATCGAAAAAAGAATTCCATTTTGCAAATGAAGAAGATGCGAAACTGAAGCAGCAGTCTGCTTCATTTCCTGGAAGTAGAGAATGTACCAAACTCTCACTGGCCAGGCCGCTCCAACGAAAATATGAAAAGCTGCTGTTTTATAAAACACCAATCATAAATGCTTCCCGGATTAGCCACTGACATGGTTGTGAAACATAACAGCTCCTCAAACTGCGAAATGTTTTTTATCACCTTTTTAGAACTAGAAGACCTTCTCTACGATTGCCTAAATAAAATATTATAATATTTGATTAACTCCAACAATAAAAAAATGAATTTCCGAGTCAGATCAAATCTATTCAAAATCTACCGGGAGAGGCTTGCCTGTTAAAAAACAAAGAAAGAAAGACAGCAGATTACACTGGCACCCTGACCGCGCAGCCAGCCAGTCAAAAACATTTCTATTACTCTGATTTACAACTCAGGCATCAAGCTCGTTCAAAGGTCACAGCGACTTTTCTCTCGCTACTGAGCACTTTTGTCTCTCCGATGTCTCACTGTCTCCGTCCACTCCATCACCCCCAGATCCTGCATCAGAATGCGCCTGTTCTCTCTGATAAAGGGCGTACTGTATGCATGGGAAAACCAAACTTGCACAATGTATGGCCTTGTGAAACAGGCTCTTGTAAATATACCTCCCCCCACAACCACCACACTCACCCCCTAGAAACTAAATTCATCACCCAGACAGGAGGTTGTGCACTCGCTCGAGCTAGTCCAACTTCCGGTGGGCAAGGAAACAGAAAACATGAACCAAGATATCAAAGAGCCTAACACAGAAGGGAAACAAGAACCTAATAATAATATACAAGACACAAAGAAATGTTTCAACTACAAAACTTCACAACATTTGTGGATCTCTGGTTGAATGTACATGGGGTGGGTGTGTCAAGGGGATACTTTTAAAAAACATGCTTCAAGTGTTTCCCCTTCCCAAATGGAAATCTTTTGAATAAAAGTGCGTTTTGCAACGTGCCATTTCCACCCAGCTCTAGTAAAACATCCACTCTTCATCCTAGATCAATCCTGAACCTCTCAAATTGATTCAGGCTGAAATGAACAATTTTACAAAGAGAGACTGTCAAAAGGTCTGCGAGGTGTCAAAGGTTATGTGCAGAGAAGATAATCATCACTTGAGCAGGTCTTGAAAACTTCAAATGGTATTACTCCCTAAAATGTGTTTACTGCTATCCTAATGAAGAGAAACATAAAACCTTTCCAGTTACATTTTGCTCAGAATAGTAACCTTTCTACTGCTGCCTTCCATTTGGCACCATGTAGATTCCTTGAATTAAAAAGCTGCCTAGCCAGCAAAATCGTCTTTCTCATAAAATTTTCTGGGATCGATTCACAAAGATTTTCCTTTGCTACTTACTCCAGGCTTACTCATGAATTTCCAGGAGTAAATCATACTTAGAAAGGAAACGTGAACTGAGTCCTGTGTGCAGTGTAGCACATGAGTAAAACCATTTTGGCTGATTTTCATATGGACCTCCCAAAGAAATTGTTTTGCAAAAATTGTCTCTAGT
Source organism: Triturus cristatus (assembly GCF_964204655.1). Taxonomy (NCBI): domain Eukaryota; kingdom Metazoa; phylum Chordata; class Amphibia; order Caudata; family Salamandridae; genus Triturus; species Triturus cristatus. The sequence continues at coordinate 1,058,145,671 of NC_140589.1, forward strand.
AGTGTAATTTGGCCAGCTTATTCATATTTATATATGTAAAATATGGTATGATTTTTAGTGAACAAGTTGTTTTTCAAAATGCCGTTTGGCGGTTAATAAATGGGAGATCAGATTTAAAATTAACAAGAAAACTATTCTGTTTTTTAGTTAATGCACAGAATAAATTTGCAAGTTTACTGAAATAACTTAGGGCCTGTTTATGATGGCGATCAGACTTTCATCTGATCGCCATCCTGTCGGTCATGGGACTGCCCGACTAGCTGTCGGCGGTCCCGCTACCGGTATTACCATGTGACTGCCTTCAAGGTGGTTGCAATGTGTATATTTTGTATTGTGGAGTGTGCTGCGGGATACAGCATATTCCGCAATACAAAAAAAACCTAATTTAGCATATTCCGGTACTATGTAGCAGGCACCATATGGTGGCTGCCACATGGTGCCCCCCAGGGCCCATATCGGAGGGTCGGGGGGGATTTGGGGGCCCGCTAGGTGCCCCCAAGTCACTTTCCGCCTGCCTTATCATGGCGGGTTAACCGCCATGAAACGGGGCAAAGGTACATTGTATTCCCTACGGCCATGGCCTGAGCAGGCACCGCCACTTTTGTAGGGATTGCAGTCCCTCCGATGGTCCGAAAGGCTCAATGAGCCCGTCGGATCCGTGGCGGTCAGTCTCTCCACCCACCTTCCATCCGTCAGCCTTCATAATGCGGTGGACAGTCATGCAGGGTTTGGTGGCGGGCCCACTGCCATCATAATCAGGCCCATATTTAGAATGAATAAAACTGTAAAGTGTTTATTTACTTGTACTAAGCCTCATTAATGGCTAAAGCATTGCTGCTCGAAAAACAACATTGAATAGAAAATGCTGAATGTGCATAAAACGTTTGCTTCTTGACCACACCATGAACTTTTGTTTTTATCAACAATAAGTTGCTCATGCAGTTTCAAGTATTCTCACAGATTGTTTCTACTTATACAAAGATCACTGCGACAAATAACAAATGATTGTCTTTTAATGGGGCAATGAATAGCTCAAGCATTGAACAGCTAAATTTAAAATGTGAATTTGACTTTCCAACCTACTTGTTTTTCCCCTTCATGATGATCCTGCAGAAATGTTTTCTTTTCATTAAATAGATGTTTCAATTTTTACATAGTTTACTGGTTAGGAGCTGACATTAGAGAATGGAATAACATCGTACATATGTGAGAAAGACAGCCAGAAGGAAGCGGACTCCACGTGAAAGCATAGTTGATAAAATATTATTGAGAGTGCAATGTTATCGTCTAAGGACTATTGTATTCATGTGAGCAGATGAGGAGTGATCTTGTTCCCAGGAGAGTGTCGAATGCTGATTGAGTGACCGAAGACAAGAAACTAAATATATTACAAAGTTGTGAAATATGAAGTCTTTAATGGTGTGTGTTCCTTGAGTAGGTCACCCCTTTTTCTTTTTGCCTGATTTGCCAGTTACCCAGGTGCAGACCTTATTGCACTGAAACTCTACTTTCTCTAGTTTCCTGAACTACTCTTTAAGGGAAGTTCTTGCTTTGATATTTGTGATCTATATGAGTTATTTGAAATGCTGAAGCTTTATGCTTTCTCTCACTCGCACGATTTGGAACCCTTAATGGGCTCTGATCAACTCAATTTTCCACCCGATTCTTACAATAGGGATTAATTTTTTTATGGAATGAGCTTTGATGCAATATTTCTACTGATTTGATTAACCATTATTGATTTTATATTTTTGTCATATATTGACTATTGAGATTATTCTAAATCTAAGTTGTGATTTTCAAAACAGATGATCTACTGAAGGACTGAATTAATACTCTTGTTATTGACTACAATTATTAGAATAGTTATTGTGATTAATATTGATAAAATATATTAACCCTCTTCTCTAAAACAAAGGCAAAGATTCACTGCAAGGGAATAAGTGGCACAGATTAGCCGTGATGCTTGTAGCAGCGAGACGGTTTACGTTATGAGATGAAAAGTAAATTAATTATTCTGAAGTAGAGTAATGCTCTAATCCCATAGCCCAAGGCCCAAAATCTGAAGACAGAGGTGTAGTTTTGAAGGCGGTTGCTGTATTGGAGGCGTGAGTATTAATAGAGTTATGTGTTGCAGTTGTAATTGTTGTTATTGGAAATGTTGAGTGTTGCAATTTGGGTGAATTATTGATGTTTATGTGTTTATTGTGAAGAAGTTGAAGAGGTTATCAGGCTTGACATAAGATCCCAGGATAGATAGAGATATTGACATTGATATCAATATTGAGATAATAATGAAGTGTAGCACATACTTTATGGTTTTTCTTGTCTGCTAGAGATTTGTGGTGTGGGTCATGCAGTACAGTCGACTACACAATTGAGGTAAGGATTTTAATGAATTGTTGTCAATGTACTAATATTCATTGATGTTGGCAGAACCATTTGCGCAAACAATGAAGCTACATTGATTAGGTGATTTCCCACTGGTCAAGATTTCATTTGTATGTGTGAAAATTCCTTTTGTGTGGAAAGTGAAAAAAACCTTAATATCCTGACTGTTTATTTACCTTTTGTTTTCTTTAGAAGAGCAGACAAACTTTTGTTTATTTGTGTTCACTGAAAGTTGCTTAAAGTTGTAGAACAGTGTGTATGAGAAAAAATTGTAAAAGAGGGTGAGCGCTGCAAGGAGTGACTTCATAGGTTATAGTGCTTTGCGCTGTGATTGGTTGATTGGTGCACTGTTGTGCTGTGATTGGTCAATGACAATACTGAGTGCCGCGCTCGCTGTTACAGGTCAAACTGTTGTGTAAGTGTCGCATTGAGATTGGTCAAAGAGTCTTCAAGTATTAAAGCAGGATTGGAGAAAAATATTCTTTTTTGTTGAAATATTTGTATTGCTTATTTAAAAAGAAACACATTTGTAGTACAGTAACAAAAAAGCAAATCAGAAATAAATATATAAAAAAATAGAAACAAAGGGTTTTCAAAAAAGAATTTCAATGCCAAGAACTACTAAACTGGGATAAGAGGAATGACAAAATTATCATTTTAAAATGATCAGCTAAATATCATGACAAATAGTAAATATTATAAAATCATCAAATATTGAATATAGATCCCAGTAGCATGGAACAAACGAGGCAACAACATATATCACAACAGAGATATATATTAGTAGTATTGCTTAATGATAAGAAACATCAGCGAGAGAAAAAGGGGTAAAGGAAAGAAAAAGAAAGAGAAGAAAGAGTACTAGAGAAAAGGGGAAAAGGGAAGGGTCACCTGCTTTATCACTAAGAAAATAAATTAAGAAATGGAATCAAAGGGATATTGAGCTGCCAACCCCTGAGAGGACAAGTTCATATAGTTATCCAGAGACTGCCAAACATTACTAGAGATTGAAAGTGAATAATGCTTCTTTTCAACAAAAGTATGAGCTCCTCCAAAATATGAAACCCATGCCCACCAGGTATGATAAGATAGGAGATGTAAAGATTTCTATTCTGTGAGTATAATTTTTATAGCAATGGATAAAAGTAAGTCTAAGAGCTCCACTTCTGTATTATCAAGAGGTAAATGAACAACTGTAGCCCATGGACGTAGCAAAATGATAGGTAAAGAGAGAACTATAGATGTATTAAAGATTAGTGATAAATGTTTCTGTATCAGGCCCAAAAAAGAATTTATAGTGTACATTGAAAAAACATATGTTGATAAGTGCCTGGTGCCAAATTACAGTTCCAACAAAGATCACTATCTCATAATTTCAACTTATGTAAACAAGCAGGCGTCCAATTTAAAAGATTTAGGGCCATATGTAGGTAGCCTCACATTTACCGATTCATAAATACCGAATTTTACCAATTCGGTATTTATGAATCGGTAAATGTGATGTAGGTAATGATTCGGTAAAGTTTACCGAATCGGAAAAATTTGGTAATTATGAATCGGTATTTACCGATTCGGTAATGAGGCATACCTTCCCATTGATTCCTATGGGCCTGGAGGCCCATAGGAATCAATGGGAAGGTATGCCTCATTACCGAATCGGTAAATACCAAATCGGTAATGGGGGGAACATATACAAGGGTGGCAGGGTGTCACATTGACACCCTGTTGCACCCCTGAATCTTGCATGTGTGCACATGTGGCGCACATACATTCCCCAAGGGCATGTATGTCTGCCACATGGCACTCTTAAATCAGCAAAATATTGCTTTTTGCAAGGTATTCGTTATTTATCACCAACCTGTATTTGGTGGTAAATAACGAATTTCTAATACTAATTTTCACTCTTTAGAGTGCTCCCTACATCTGATTTCAGGATTCGGTATTTACCGAATCGGTATTTTACCGATTTCTTAATTTCCGATTCGGTAAATACCGAATCCAGAAATCAGCCCGCTACATCGCAAATGCCTAAATACCGGTCGGTAACGAGATATTTACCGAATTTAGGCCGTTACCGACCGGTATTTGGCTTCCTACATGAGGCCCTTAATGTGAAGAATTTAGATTGGATTAATGAAGGAGCAATTCTATTACGTCGGGATAATTTTCCAATCAACTGCCAGCTATCTTGTGAAATATGCTTGTGAACGTCGTCTTCAAGATAGTGAGACCATTTATCATAAGTATTTGTAGAATGAGAAGGCTGTGGAGCGGATACAAATGTACAACTTTTTGAAGCAGTATGACCTGAATGTGTCCACATGGACAAAAGTGAGATAATAACCGGGTCTGTAAAAACGGGTATTTTAGAAAGTTTAACCTTTAGTTTAAAAAAAGAATAAAAATGCATATCACTGAGATCATCTTTCCTGGCTAGAAAAGAAAAACGAAGAGGATCATGATTAGTGTCGTAGAGGTCTTTCACCAAACTGATACCTTTGGTGGCCCACGAAGAAGCCGTACTAGGATCAATGTCAGTATGAAGTTTAGGATTAAACCATAAAGATGACCATCTTAATTTATGGATAGGTTTGGATACTTTCCTATCAATATATTTAAATGCATTAATTGTGCCTGATATAATACGTTGAGAGTGAGCTAAAAGAGGCTGTGAGAAAAGAAGAAGAAGAAAAAGGAACGCATAACTCTTGCTCAATACGAATCCAAGGAGGTGTATGTTGAGAATCCGGTAAGAACCAGAGTGCACTTTGAGGCACTAGAAAGGAGATTTGGTATAGATTCCAATCTGGAAGATTACAACCACTCATGACAGAAGGTTTCCTAAGATTTTTATAAGCAATTCTAGCTCTCTTATCATTCCATAAGAATCTCAAAGAAATTGAATCAATCTCATGAAAGGAAGCAGAAGAAAGCTTTATAGGTAGTATGGATGATAAAAAATTGATGATCGGGGTAATCATCATTTTAAGAGCTTGCAATCTGTAATCTGCTCCACCAAGAAATATATTTGGGAGACCAGGAAGACAAAAGATCCTTAACCTTAGATATAATGTGGGATTCATTATAGGTATTGATATCTGAGAGATCTTTACAGAACCAGATCCCTAGATATTTGATATGAGTCGATTGCCATTGAAAACCTGAATCACCAATGTGAGAAGGAGAACACTGAGTTTAGGGGGAACAGTTAAATTTTTTCTTTATTAAGAATATACCCAGAGACAGCAGAAAAATCACTAATAATATTAGAGATGGTGGGAATCGCAGAAACAATATCCTCTGAAAATATAAGGACATCATCGTCGTAAGCGGGCGTTTTAAGTATATACGATCCAAATTGAAAACCTTTGATACCTGGTTCAGATTAAGAAGACGAAGAAGTGGGTCAACGGAAAGGAGAAAAAGAAAGGGTGAGAGAGGGCATCCTTACCTAGTACCATGGCGAAGATTAAAAAAAGAAGACGTGGTGCCATTAATCCTGATATCAGCTTTTCGTTGCGCATAGAGAGCCGTAACCATATTAATAAAGGAATCAGCAAGGTTATGGGATTCTAATACAGCTTGTAAAAAGGCCAAGAGACTTTGTCAAAAGTCTTTTCGGCGTCAAGGGCAATAGCCACAGAAAGCAAATAGGAGAGTTTTGCTTTTTCTAAAATGTGACAAAAAGTCAGAATATTGTCTCTGGCAAGCCCACCCTTAACAAAACCTGTCTGGGATTCATGGATTAGGCTAGGAATATGACCTTCTAGGCGTCTAGCTAAGATTTTGGCGAAGAATTTCGCTTCCATGGTTTTTTTTTGGTAAACCTTTTTAATAAAGTTTTCTGATGCAGACAGAGTATACAAGCATAAACAACAACATTTGCAGTTATTCATCATTCAGCTACATTAAATTGCCAGTATGGTGAACAAGTGGGTGTATTGAGTATTTGGGCATGTTTATTGTCTTCAGTACATGGCTTATATGTACTTGAGTGTACTGGATCTGTAGTGATGTGCTTGGTTGTTAGGATCTCATCAAAGTAACGCCTCCGCAGTTGTGGGTAGTGTGCAAGTGTAGTTTTTAACAAACCAACTAGGGGATAGCTTGGGGTGGTGGAATCAGGGATGGGGGTAGGGCTGTATCTTCGAATGTTTTCAGTGGTCTGGGCTTCACCAGAGGTCACTCCCTCAAAGTAGTGCATGTGGGCTGTGTGCGGTTGAGGGGGGTAGGTTCCTCCTGAGCATTTGTGCGTTGGGTGTGGGAGGTTATGGGGCATTGCATGGCTGAGTGGCTGACGGGGATACTGTGGGTGTCCTATGTGTCTGCTTGAACTTGTGCAGGAGAGCTTCCCAATCCATGGATATGGGGTTGCGGAGAATTCCTCTCGCCTCCTCTAGTCTGATCGCTTCTTCTTCCGCTGCACCTCATTGTATGATCGCCCCCTCCACGCTTCTATCGGGAGACCAGTAGGAGAGCGCCAGTGCATTGTGATGCTTCGTTTCGCTAGAAGCAGGGCTAGTATTGCGAATCGTGTTTCTATCTTTTTAGTTTTCAGGCATTTAAATATTTCCAGGGCACATGCCTCCCATGTATTGAGGTTTGTCAGGCCGGTGATTGTCTGTATCGTGGTGTGTATTTGTGACCAGTAGAGCTGCAGTTCGGGGCATTTCCAGAACATATGCACAAATGTATCGCTGGGCTGGTGGCAGCGGGGGCATTCAAATTGCACTGTAGGGTAAAAACGCTGAAGCCGTGCAGGGGTGAGATACGCCCAGTGTAGTATGTTAAATTGAATATTTTTGAAGTGCTGGTTGCGCAATACTTTCTTATGGTCTCTAGGGCTGTGAGCCCTTCTTTGTTATGAAGTGCACAGTTAAATTCTTCTTCCTATTTCTCCCTGAGTCGCGTTAGCGGTGTGGCCGTGAGTGTTATGATGGATTTGTATATCCATGTGATTAGGTGGCGTACTATACCCATGTTTAATATTACATGTAAAGTAGGGTGTGTCTGTGGCTCTCCATCAGTCAGATTCCACATTTTCCTACAGTTGGAAATGAGCTACTTGTGTTGGTGGAATTGCCCCGGGGGGGAGCCCGCTCCCCTCTGTTAGACTCTCAAAGGAGGCTAGTTGACCCTCCGTGAATAGTGATTCTACTTTTGAGTGTGCATATTCTGCCCAGACCTGTATGTCTCGGGAGGTGTAATGGTCACGCCCCTTGAGGAGCCCTTCCAGTGGCAATAGTGTGGAGTGCAGCTGCGTGGCGCGGGAGAGGTGGTTGAGTCTAAGCATGCAGGATCTCGCTACTTTCACCAGGATGGGATGGGCCGGATTCGGTTTAGTGCCCGGGAGAATAAGTCTATGTATCGTAGGGATCTTCATGGGTCCCAATTGCGCGACCGTCTCTTCTATTTGACGCCCCGCTGTCCAGCGTGATAGCCAATGTAATTGCGCCGTGAGGAAGTAAGCTTCGAAGGATTGCGCACCCAGAATGCCCTGGTCGCGTGAGAGCTGTAGAGTCACCAGGGCTACCCTGCGGCGTCCACTCCCCCAAATCAGTGATAGAAGCAAGGAGTTTAACTCCTGAAAAAAGGATTGTGGGGGGATCACTGGGACGTTCGCAAAGTAAAAGAAGAAAAGAGATACCACCACCATCTTTGATAGGGCTACTTTCCCTATGGGGGCTAGAGGCAGTGTGCACCAGAAGTCAACATGGGTTTTTATGCCTCCTAGGGCTCTGTAGTGGTTACCCTCGAGGAGATCCACTTGGGTGTGGCATAGCCTGATCCCCAGGTATCTCAGGGCGCCCCGTTCCACGCCAACCTGACCGTCTCCGCTTGTATTTCTTGGTGCGGAGTGTCCAGGTGGAGGGGTAGATAGCCGACTTTTCCCAGTTTACGTTCAGTCCCACTGCCCTTCAAAACTCATCCAGCATGGCCCAGAGCAGAGAGAGGTCCATCATTACGTCCCTGATATAGATAAGGAGGTTGTCCGCTTATAGTGACACACTGTGAGTTTGGCCCTGCAGTGGTATCCTCCAGTGTTCACCTCCCTCTCGAATTCTGATTGCCAGTGGCTCCATTGTGAGAGCAAATAGGAAGGGGGACAATGGACATCCCTGACACGTCCCGCGGGTCACTTGGAGAGGGGGCGATATGTGCCAGCCTGTGCGAACCCGGGTAGCGAGGTCAGTGTACAGTTATTTGATAAGTCCCATGAGGTTGGGGCTGACTCCCACCCATTGCAGGATCACAAACAGGTACTGCCATGATAGGGTGTTAAAGGCCTTCTCGAGGACCAGCATGAGGCACGTGGCATGCGGGAAACTGTCCCACATCCCGTCATGGATTTGGAAGAGCCTACGGATATTCTGGGAAGTATTTCTCCCGGGCACGAACCCGCACTGGTCAGGGTGCACCAGGTTGGAAAGCCCCTCTGTGAGTCTGTCCGCTAGGATCTTGCCTAATATCTTACAGTCTGCCGTGAGCAGAGTAATTGGACTGTATAAGGATCTAAATAGGGGGTACCGGTTTGGTTTGGGGAACGTCACCAGCATGGACTCGTGCATGGATTTGGGGAATGTTCCGGTTTTAAGTGCTGCCTTGTAGACTGTGTCTAGTCTCGGGGCCAATTGGGAGGAAAAAGTACTATAGTATTCTATTGGGAAGCCCTTGTGGCCTGGGGCTTTGTTCTTGGCAAGGTGGCGGATCACACTTCTAATTTCTGCCAGCGTGATCTGTTCGTCTAGAGTTGTCCTGTCAGCGGCAGCTAGCTGTGTCAGGGTGACCGAGTCCAAGATTTTGTCTATATGCTCCCCTCTATCTGGCTGTGGCTCTCTGTATAGTTTCGCGTAATAATCGTGGAAAGATTGTGTGATCTCCGACTGTGTGTAGGTGACTACACCTGCTGCGTTTATGATGCTGGTACTGGGCTGTGTGTCTGTGTTTTGCCGGATTAGCCAGGCTAATAGGGTCACAGCTCGATTCCCTTCTCTGTGGGCTCTAGGGGCATAGGCACGGAAATTGTATCTGCGGAGGTCAGCGCAGGCTTCTGCGTACTTGGTTTTGGCCTCTGATAATTTTGCGGTAGGGATCGCGCTTTTGTCTGCTTCTTTGGACATCTGTGCAAGAAGCATCTCTGTTGTTTGGATTGTCTGTTCTAGTGTTTTCCGCACACCCGTGTTTTTGCTTAATGCAGGCTCCACTCATGAGTACCTTGGAGGTGTCCCACAATGTTGTAGAGGTTGTCGTGTTCGCGTTGTTGGTGAAGTAATGCTGTATGTTTTCCCTTTGCTCGTACTGGAAAACTGGGTCCTCAAGGCATTCTTGAGGGAGTTGCCACGTCGGAATTGGCGGTGTGGGAGGGCACCATCTGAGGGTTACCTCATGTGTGTCATGATCCGAGAGTACCCTGCCTAGGTAATCCGAGTATTGGATCATGGGGAGAATTGTGGAAGTACAGAGAAACCGGTCCAGTCTCACGATCATAGATCAAGGGGTATGGAGTGAAACAAATAGAGTTTAGTTGTTGGGTGTGTGTTTTGCCAAGAGTCAGTTAGTGCCCTGTGGTTTGACCATGCGCAGAAGTGGGCTGTCTGCACGTGGGCATGTGAGGACAGGATGGGAGGATGAGATCTGTCCAAGTTGAGATCTAGTGTACAATTGTAATCTCCCCCTAAAATCCATGGTGAGGTGGTGAAATGGGCTAAGCTTTTTGGGAGTGTCTCCCAAAACGCTGCTTGCTCTATGTTAGGTGCATAGATACTGCCTATTAACACTGGTTGACTATCTAACAGCCCCTCTAATAGGGCATATCTCCCTTCAGTGTCTATCTTCCAGCCGGTCTCTAGAAAGGGGGTTCCCATTCAGAGCCAAATTAGTGCTCCTCACGCGTATGATGAGTATGTAGTTGCACAGAAAATGCCTTGCCATCTCTTTTGAAGCTTCCAGAGTTACCCTTTAGTGAGGTGTGTCTCCTGCAGGAGTATGATTTGCGCTTTCTGGAGCTTGATGTACGCTTGGAGAGCATATTGCTTACAGGCTGTGTGGATGCACCGGGTGTTTAGAGTGAGAAACTTAATGTCTGTTGTGGGGGACATAGGGGCTTGTGGAGTGTACGGAGGGGGGAGGGAGGATCCCGGGGAACCCACCCAGTGCCTTTTGGTTGGGAGCGACTACACCGGGTGTGTGGTCTGAGTGTGCCAGTGTGGAAGGTAGCCCTGCATGTAGGAGTAGGTGTTGGGATGGGATGTAACACGGGATTAAACCACAACTGCTGCGGGGAATAGACCCAATACATGGGATCTGCTGCAACGGACAACACATCCAAACTGATACAAACTTGTAACCTCTAGAGCTTTGTGGGGGGGTTCTTTGAGCATCTGGTTTGCGCACATCTCTGAGACTCCTGCACGAGATGGGGGAGTTTCGGGCCCTGTGGGTCTGCATGTGTAGTTAGCGGGGGTTATTGCATGTGAGTGGTCTTGCTGTATGGTTGCATGCATCGCGTGTTGCGCTTTTGTGGTCATGGGGCGGAGTATTGTTACTGCGGGGGTGTATAGTGTTGGTTGTTGCACAGCATCCCTATATGAGTGTGTCTGCCGTTTGCGGGGTAACTGTGGGTAGGAGCACTGAGTCCCCGTCTGAGCTACATGAGCCGTTGGGCTCTTCTTCTGGGGTGAAAATGTGTCCCCAGCTCTGCTGCAGCTTGGATAGCTTTTTGTCTCTCAGCATTAATCTGTTCCAGATTCGGGTGGGTCATTGTCTTGTCTTGTATCTGTGTTCCTGATCTGTTCCGGGTGCCCTTTGACATGGGCCACGGGGGTCTGGAGACATTTGGCTTTCTTGGGAGGGCATTTTGTAGGCCATGATTTACTTGTAGATTCAATTCCAGCCAGTCCAGGGCGTCTTGTGGATCTGTAAAGAAGTGCGACACCTCGTTGCGCATGATTTTGAGCCGTCATAGCCATATTAGGAGAGAATATTGAACATTGTTCTCCCTTAACAGCCGCTTTACTTCCAGAAATGACGATCTCTTCCATTGCACTGCTCTAGAGTAGTCTGGGAAGAGCATGACTTGCTTGTCTTCCACTGTGTTGGGGCTGTTCTGCCTGGCGGCCCTGAGTTTAGCGTCTCTATTCTGGAAGTAGAGAAGTTGAACTAGCATGGGACGTGGGAGCAGGCCCAGGGGTAGACGCCTCGCCGGCACTCGGTGTGTCCTCTCAATCGAGAAGAAGGCGGTCAGTTCTCTGTGTGGCGTGAAGGATTGGAGCCAGGTCTCTACATACTCGATCGGTTCTTTCCCTTCCACTTCCTCCGGCAGGTTCAGTATGCACAGGTTACTGCACCTGGAGCACCCTTCTAGGTCGTCTTTCTTGTCTTCCAGTACCACCGCTCGTGCTTGTAGCTCTTTCAAGGAGTCCTGCTATGATTTAACATGGGGTTGAAGGATCGCCATGGTCTTTTTTCCATCCGCCACTTTGTCTGCTAGCTTCCGGTGGTCCTCTCGTAGCAGGTTGAGGTCAGTGGCTAGGGTACCGAACCGCTCCTCCATGGTAACACGCAAATGTTCTATGGCTGCTAGGACTTTGTCGAGTTTCTCTAAAATTGGGGTGGCGTTAGTGACGGGGTCTGTAGTTTGGACATCTTGGGTTGGTGATTTGGATCGCACCACATTGAGAGGTTGGGGTCCCCCAGTCGTTTTTGGCCGTCCCATTGTTGCGTGCCAACGGCTTTATGGCTGCTGTCTTGTGAGATCTCTGGGGTCTAGGCGTACGGTGTGTTTTACTAGTTGACTTGCACAGGCGTTGGAGGGTCGCCGCTTACCCTTCGTCAGCTCCTTGGATTGTGTGGTTTGAGCAGGTGAGGCTTTCTGGTCTCGATGTGATGTTTCCCTTTGTGGGCAGGTGTTGCAGGTTCAGGGGCACAGGAGGGGGGGATGACGCTTGATCTGGACTTGCCTCTACTGCTTCGTACAGTCTGCCCGAGGCCTAGAGCGGTTGAGTTGTCTTTGTTCTGTGGTTATTTGGGCAACGGCCTGTATTTCCTTGTCTGTGGCCCGTGCCCCGTTATATTGGTGCCTCTGCCTCCTCCTGCCCTTTGCTTCTCTACGCCCGTTCCTGCCGAGGGGCAGAGACCACTCAATTGATTTCTCTCTATTATTAGAATTTATACAGTGGCTAGTGGTACTGGGGCACACTTCGACGTAGTAGTACCGATCCTCCCCTGGTGACGGCGAGTATCCGGGGCCCTCCAGTGCTGTCTTCGCTGGGTGTATCTTCTCGGACTCTCTGCTTCCTGGTGCGTGATGCTGCCAACGGTTGCTACAGGATGGCCGCCATGTTGGTATCGGGCACCCGACCCTGTGGCCGTCTGAAAGTACCCCCAGCTTCCATATTTAATAGCGAAATTGGACAAAAATTTTCAGGATCAGAATGATCCTTACCTTCTTTCAGGATGACTACACTAGTAGCCTCTGCAGCCGAGTCTGAAACTTCGCTAGAAAGAAAATAATTATCAAAAATCTTCTTAAGATATTTGACTATTGAGGGAGTAAACATCTTATAAAAAGCAATAGGAAACCCGTCCGGTCTGAGAGCTTTAACCGAACATGTATCCTTAATAGCCTAAATATTCTCATCAGTATCGATTAGTTTCCCCAGTTCACTCATGTCAGCATGCGATATAGTATTAATAGGGATTGAATTAAGAAACTGTTGGTAGGTACTATTGGTACACTGGTCCCGAGGTGTATAGAGTTTTATAGTATTCTCGAAAGACCCCAAGATCTTCTTGGGTGTGGAACTTCTTTGATCCGGTTGTATCAGTAATATTAGTAATATGATTAGCATTGGTATTTGTATTCTGATATTTTAGAGTGTCTGACAACAACTTACCAGCTCTATTCCGTAACAATAACTGATGAGATTTTTGACCATGCAATCCAATATAAGCTCTTTTAGTGACTATGGAATTAAAAGAATACTTCAAATGTTTTATATCCTGCAGGAGTAATTTGTCATTAGAATGTCTAAATAACTCCTCTTTGTGTTTAATATTATCCCCCAAAGACCGAAGAGACTTTCTAAAGTCACTATTCCTTTTAGCCACTTTTAGATCGAGCTACAGTGCGCATGCATTGTGTGCAAGACCTGCAGTAATCAATAATCTGACTTTTTTTCCCCCTGCTACTTATCATTGGTTCAAGCCACTGTCTTTCTTCTATGCTGCCTTCTTACTCATCGGCAGTTGGTGGAGGTTCATACCCTTTAATCATGCAATGATTTATCGGAAATAATATCCAAAAGATATGTTGCGTTTGGACAATAAATAATTTCTTTATTGTCTTGTATGAACGGCCTAATGATGCGAAAGAACAACAGCCGACACGTGTTTTGCCCAGTGGCCAATCGGCCAGGGGCTTTTTCAATGCTGATAGATAACATTGATCACAAGTGTCAGATAGGATGGATGGAGAAAGTAGCCTTCCATTATACGTGGTAAATATACTTTAGAGATACAGCAAGCAGGATTACTATGCGCAGTACCTTAGGGAGAGTTGACCTTAGTTTCACAAAGGATTTGTTAACGAGTTCCAGCCCTCACACGTCGTGCTGCAGTAAAATAACAATGACAGCCGCCATTTTAGATTATTTCACAGATGAGGTCTGATATCTGTGGCAGTCTCGACGAAGCGTCGTGGAGCCCAACAAAAGAAAATCACTCCCCGACGTTCACCGGCTATTCCGCTGTTCTCCAGTAGCTAAAGGTGAATAAAAAATCACCAGAATCTCATTTTAAATGAGCGTCCGCACCGGCAGTGTCGCGGAGCTCAATAAAAGGCAGCCATCTTTGTAGCGCGTCAAAACACGCCCTGGAGAAAAGAATTCTGATGTTAACGGAATGGAATCAAAACGTGCAAAATTGAGTTACATTGTTTGCCATTTGATAAATAAACTGAAAACATGAAATGATTTAACGGTTTTCAGAGTATTGTGAGAGGAGATGTGACAATTCCGGTGTGAGAAAGCGATGAGTAGGCCTGGGCGGGGCTCCATTCGTGGAGTTTGCGGAGTTTTCTGCACTCCGCGGAGCTCGCAAAGTGCAGCAAACTCCACTTTGCGATGTGCAGCGGAGTTTTTTCCCCACTCGCAATCGCGAACTGTAAGTTTGCGATCGCGAACGGTAAGTCCGTGAGCGCGAGCTGCTGCTCGGGTAGAATTTCTACCCGAACTGCAGGAATTCCAGCACAAACTGCAGTTCACACTGCACTCCGCCACTTGCCGAACTTCGCAGTTTTTTTTGTAACTTCGCATAGTTCCACGTAGCAAAACTCCGCGAACTACGCCCAGGCCTAGTGAAGAGGCGCCTCCTGAAGGTACACCTGCACATTATATGACAACAAATGTGGGATTGCGTACATGTTTGTGGCTTCGTCAATAGAGCAAGATCACTGAAAGGGAAGGTCCTTTGTGCTTTCCAAGAAACGGTACGTTTGAACTAAAGGTAATCGAAAGCTTAAGAAAATAAATGTTATGAGATCTAGCTACCCCCTAGACCCACACAATATGAAGCATTAAACATTTGGGAGAAAACAGAACACACTAAGAGAAAGAGAAATACCAAGGTAGAACTAAAAGATCAATGCATAATTACGCAGGTGCTCAATGGGACGAACAACAACAGAGATGGAAAAAAGCTGTGGTTGAAGAGACTATGCTGTATCCATCCATTACTACTGAAAAATAATAAGAATTAGGGAAAAGATGATGAGGGAACTGCAAAGAAATCAGATTCTGAGAGTGATTCAGGGATGAAATGAAGGGTGAATTGTTAGCTGTGCGCCCACCACTTGAAGTGGCCCCAGTAACTTACGCTGAGAGTACGACACCTAATGTAAATGGGGCTACTGCCCCTGTTAAGCTGAATATGGGTCAGATTAATAGATCATTACAGATGACACAGCCTGTTGTACAACCTGTTATAATAAATGTAGTTCCTACACAAATTGAGAATGTACCTACAGTAATGCCTCCAGATATTACCGCTTCAGTTATAGCTGTACCAGAGCCTGTTACTTGAGTTGTAACAGCAGAGTCATTAGAGATTCACACAATGACTGCTCCGACTAATGTAGTTCCCAATACAGTAGTTCAAGGAGATACTGGAGGAGCACCTGTAACAAGGTTTGCCCCAACATCACAGAATTCACAGATTGTTGCTTGGACACCACTGCAAACAGTTCAGTCCCTAAGAGAAGGGAGAAGGATTATCTTTATCATGCCAATGGGGCAGGAATGGCAGAGATTAATAAAACATATAAATAGATTTTCAATACACAGCAGATAGGGAAGGCAAGAGACGATTGAATTTCCCGAGATTAAAAATAGAATTAGAAAGATGTTTATAACTTGACCATGTGAACCAGTACCAAGGAGCTGATCTATTCGTGTAAAGAAATTACTAGACGTGCAGCAGTTACTCATGATAAATTGACAGAATTAGCCAGAAAACATGATGTCCATATTTCAAAAAGTGTTCCATTTCAGAAAAGTTTCAGGGTACAATTGGATGATGAAGCTTTTGAGATAATGCATTCTTCAGGAATGTGATTACACATCACTGAATTAGTAAAATGAGTTCATAGTTGGAGTGATTTTGATATATTAGAGAGCAAGTGGGTGAAGTAAAAAGAAGTAAAAAGAAAAGAAAAAAAGCCATTAGAAGCAGATTCAACAAATAACAAACCACCAATAGGCCCCCCCAGAAGAAGGAGAAGCTTTGACTTATCAACTTAGAGAAATACCAGAAGGGGAATATATTAATGTTTCATAGAGTAGGCGAGATCTTGCAGCATTTATGAATAATTTTTCAAAATTAAGAGCCAAGCCTGTACAGTGGTAAACACAAGTTGAAAGATTTGTTAAGATTTTCAAAGTGCTGTGGATTGATTTGACTACATTGTTTGACATCGTTGTGTCAAAGGACTTGTGGGCTGAGTGTAAAGTTGCTGTAAAATGGTCACTCGCAATAATGCATCATCTTCAGTAGTAATGGAAAAATATAAGTCAGATATCACATTTCTGAAGGGAAAGGTTCCACTAAAGTAAATTAATTGGGTACAGATTAAAAGAACTTCACAAGAACCAAACAAATCAGTGCATGAGTACTATGAGTGATTGCTTCAGGTGTTTCAACAGCGGAATCAAATCTCCCGAATCAAGTGATATGGGGTTTTTCGTGTCCCAGTTTGTTATAGGGTGAAGACTAGAGATCCCTACGCACATACAACAGAGGGTGATTTGCTGGCAGGCAAAATTGTTGGATGTGATTTTGAGGTATGCAAAGTATTGCCATGATGAACAAGAAATGAAGCAGAAAAAGCCTAAGGAGAAATTATGATGGCTCAGACGAAGTTTGCACAAAAAGGATTCCATAATCAGTTGTTTACATGAAATCTAAGTGGAATGCAAAGTGTTGAAAGGCAGACTCAAAATGCTGAAGGAGAGTTTGGTGTTTTACAGGGCAGAGGTGTTCCAAATGATCCGAATTCAGGTGTAGATGTTGCGACAATAAAGAAAATGACCCCTTGTCACCTTTGTAATAAAATCGGGCATTGGAAGAGGGAGTGTAGACTTAATCTAGATAGAGCTAAAGGAAATGTCCAAATACAGGGAGGAAATCAAATCCGGATGCAGACTGTACCAGTTCAGCAGATGCAAGTGCCAATCCAAAAAGAAGTCCCAATGATGCCGGCTCTGAAAGCCGAGATGGTCCCTCAGAATATGGGGAACCCTAAATTTAATATTAACCAAATGCCCAAAGCAAATTTGAATTAATTTCCTAATCAAAATCTGTTTCAACAGTTCCCAATGTTAGACAATGATGGGTTTGGCTCCAACAATTCCTAATGACTGTGCCTGAAGGGAGAGGGAGATTGCGTGCTTGGCACAGTCTTCAAGGTAGAGCAGAGTGGACTATTTGTAGAACTCAATGGCCACCAAGTGTAATTTTTAATCGACACAGGTGCTACCAGATCCACTGTTAGAACAGTGAATGTCCCAGATCCATCTCTCTCAGGAAAGAATATGCAATATGTAGGTGTTTCAAATAAACAGATTACTAATCCAGTTTCAAAGAAGGTACCTGTACAAATCGATTTATTTGAAGAAAATCATCTGTTTGTTGTCTGTGATTCTAGTCCTGTAAATATGTTAGGGAGAGATGTATTGTGCAAGTTAAATTGTACAATTTAATGTACGCCGGATGGTGTTGAATTGCAGACACATGATGAAGATGTTGAGTTTAAGATGGCCCGACAAGGAACAGCTTTAGGACTCAATTCAGTGAGAACAGTCGAAGATTTACCACCAGATTTAAAAGAGACAGTAAATCAAGAAGTATACAATTTTACAGTAAAGGTTATTCAACTGATTAAAGATGTAGAACCTGTCCGAGTCAGAGTGAAATCAAATGTGGTGTATCCTTGAACACCACAATACAATTTGAGCCCATAGACAATTGCAGGAAAAATACCAATGATTGAAGAAATGTTGAGGAAAGGGATTTTGCGAGAATTTGTTGGAAGTCTTTGCAACTCTCTGATCATGGGTTTACAGAAGCCTAATGGTAAATATTGGATTGTACAGGAACTCTCAAAGATTAACAATATTGTTGTTCCATGTTGTCCCATGTAATTGAATCCACCCATTATACTTTTGCAAATTCCGTGCACCAGAGAATGGTTCACTGTCGTGTACCTGTGTCAGGCTTTTTTCTCCGTACCATTCGATGAGGACAGCCAGTTCTTGTTCTCATTCATTTTTTTTTTTTTTTTGTAAATCTGTTTATTGGATTTCACAATAGATAACAGAAGCAAAAAACACATTTGCATGCATGCTATAACCACATGAGCGACCCTGGGAATTTCCTAGGACATACACTATGATAAGAAGAATTAACAAAGTAGGCATACACATGAGGGCCAAATGCAGACATCAATTGTCGCTTAAATGCCACCGTGGGATCCATGAAAATGCAACCAATCCAAGAATAACATAACACGGATTTGGACAAGGGGAGCAGGGCTTCACAAAATGAGGACAAAGTAAGTCAAAGGATGGGGGGAGTAACTGTTAGTGACATTTCCACGCCCATTACCCCTCCGCCTGTGCATTGCATACGCATGAGATGTTGTTTGTGTAACTGCTAGCTCCCTGACTGGCTATGGAAGAAGTCTACTCTAAACATACCTTATTTATGTAGGGTTGAAGGAATATTCCCAATCATGGTGCTGCAACAGTCTGTTCCCCCTCCCCCATGGAAGAATCTACTGGGACTGTGTCTTCTTTCTGCAGGTCAGCTAGAATAGCATCCCAGCTGGTGGATTGAGGGAATTTGCAAAGACCTGGTAAGTCTTCCCTGCGTAGGGCAATGCTCTCCGTTTTCACCCAGTTCAGCAAAGAGCAACACCACACTACTGTGTGGGGGAGAGCCACAGGGGACCTCCATCTCCTAGTAATTAGTTGTTTAGCGGTTGCCATGCCCAAGTCCAGGAAACGTGAAGTGACCCTATATCTTCCTCCCCTGCTGAATATATGTAGAAGAGAGACCTCCCACTGGAAAGTGATGTCATGGTCAGTGCAACAAGTAAGGGTGGCAGCCACCTCAATCTAGTAACCATTGAGAATGGGGCAGTGTCACAACATGTGTAGAAAGTCATGTGTCATCCAAATGACATCTGGGACAAGTAGAATCCGTGCAGTGAAAATACTCGTCAATTTTTGCTGGGGTAAGGTATGCTTGGTGTAAAATAAGGAATTGAATTTGGCAGAAGCACTGGTTGTGAGGTATTCGAGTGGGACTCTTCAGGGCAGCTGTTCATTCTGGGTCGGAGTAGGGGCGCTTTAAGTCCCCTTCCCAACGTGTCTTAAGGAGTCTAGAGTGACTGTAGCATGTTGACTTAGAGAGGCGGCAAACCACCGAGTCAGGTGACCACCTTTGCCCATCGGGTTGAAAGAGTTGCAATGAGGGAATGATGCAGTAAAAAATTACCCGGATGGAGACTCTCCTCCGAGACAAGCTCAGTGTATTGGGATGAGGGTACCGACCAGGAACAGATCCCCAGTGTCACGCATACCGGCTGTGTCCCAGTCACTTAGCTCCACTGCCATGTTAATCCGTTGGCCCCTGGGTGTCCCAGAGAGTGGAATAGTGTTGGTATATGGTTTTTTGGAGCGGGTGAGGAATGGGCTTCTACGATAGCTTTTATATGCCACTGGGTGGGCTTAGAGTGGTTGTGTAAGAGAGATGGTGGGAGGGCAGCCATCTAGCAAACCATTGTAACTGAGAGGCCAAATAGTAATGTTCAAACTTAAGAGCGGCAAGGCTGTCCTGCCCTGTGGGCAGGTAAAGCTTCTTAATGGAAACCCGGTGTATGGACGTACTCCAAATGAAATGTCTAATTGCTTTTTCTAATTTGTTGAAGAAGGCAGGGGGGATGTAGAGAGGTAGGTTCGTAAAGTAAAAGAGAAGCCGAGGAATTATCATCATTTTAGTAAGGGTAACCCTGCCAGTAATAGACATCGGAAGAGTCCCCCAAAAGATCAATTGTAATCTGCTGATGCTGCCATCAAAAAGGTCGGTTTTGATCTGGTAAATGTGGATACCTAAATAGGGGAAGGTTTCAGCACACCACGACACCGGGACCCCACTCAGGGAGTATCTCGGGTCTGGGGTGGTCTCTGAGAAGGGGAAAATGGAGGACTTCAATGCATGCAGTACCGATACAATGGCAAACGATGACAGCACCAGAGCCAGCAAGGGGGGAATGGAGTTGAGATCTCTCACCTACAGCAGAATGTCAACTGCGTATAGAGAGATTGTGTGCATGCCATTACCCAAGGGAATTCCCACATTGACTCCGGTACGGACATATTCAGCTAGTGGTTCCACTGTTAAGGAGAAAAGAAGGGGGGATAAGGGGCATCCCTGTCGAGTTCCACGACCCACAGCTATGGGATCAGATATGTAAGGGCCCATTTTGAC
The DNA here is from genome assembly GCF_964204655.1 of Triturus cristatus. Lineage (NCBI taxonomy): Eukaryota > Metazoa > Chordata > Amphibia > Caudata > Salamandridae > Triturus > Triturus cristatus. The sequence goes on from NC_140589.1 coordinate 1,058,166,107, forward strand.
ACGAATTGTTGGGTGCTTGTAGAGTAGTCTGACCGTACCAAGCAAGGAGGCCCCAATGCCAAATCTAGATAAAGCTGTAAAAAGATAAGCCCACTCTAGAGAGTCAAAAAAGCCCTATCAAGGTCTAGAACTAGGCAGCCTGAACGGGCCCATTGCAGAGGAGCATACTCCACCAGTCTGAAATAGCGACGAAGATTGAGGGAGGTGCTACAGGAAGGGACAAATCCATTCTGGTCTGGGTTGGACCAGGGTGGGAATGCAGGGCGCGAGTCGGGTAGCTAGAATCTTGGCCAGAATTTTATAATTTGTGTTTAAAATTGCTATGGGATCCTTGCCTGGTTTCAATACCACAATGGCTGTGCATAAGGAGGGCAGCAGTAGGAAACTGTTTATCACAGAGTTGTAAAGGGTGTGTAGATGTGGGATGAGTGTATCAGCATATGCCTTTAAAAACTCTGTGGGGAGCCCGTCCGGTCCTGGCGTCTTTCCCGACGCCAGTGATGATAGTGCCTCCCGCACCTCATCAACTGTTATAGAAGAGTCCAATGCTAGACGTTGGTCGAGGGAAAACGTGGGTAATTCTACTGAGTCCAAATCTGTGCCTATCTTCTGGGAGTTCCCATGTGCAGTGGATGTGTAGAGAGTAGAATACTGACTAGTCATGGCTGCGTGGATGTAAAGTTGCATCTAGCGCATATGTCCCGAATCATCCCGTATGGTGTGAATTGGATGATAAGGATGCTCTTGACGTATTAGATAAGTAAGTAGCTTACCTGACCTGTCAGACATGGCGTGTGTGTGTGCTGAATGAGCTAAGAAATTGTGATAGTATAACCTTTCCAAGAGCTTGACACGGTCAGTCTGTAATGCGTCTAACTGTTCTTTAGCTTCAGGGTGTGTGACCGAGATGGATTCATAATGAAGGAGTTTACGTTCAAAAGCGCCCAGGTAGGTAGGTAGGTATCTAGCTGCTTGCAAATGTTCCATGATAGGCCTAAGCAATGTCCTCTAGTTGTGACCTTGAAAGCCTCCCACTCCAGTGACGGAGAACTTGTGCAGCCGACGTTATGTTCAAAAGAATCTAGTAGCGCTGATCATCAGGAACCACGAAAGGCTTTGTCATCAAGTGCAACTGGCTGCAACCGCCAGGTTGGGATTGGAGTGGGCCCCCGGTCCCAGCCAATAGTCATGAGCTGGGGATTATGATCAGAGTGTGTGGGAATGAGGTATTCGGTGCCCTGAATTAGGGGAAGTAACGCAGAGGAGGCCAGTATGCGTTCCAGCCGCACATGTAGGTTTGGGACGGGTCAGTAGAAGGAATATATGCTGGTGCCCAGATTGCGTGTGCGCCATACATCGGACAGGGACCAATGACTAAGCCAATTGCGCAGGGCTTGTGCATTAGACACAGTTCTTGTTCTCATTCATGTTCAGAGAGAAAGTTTTTTACATGGTGCCGAGTCCAACAGGATTATTCAGAGAGTGCATCGATTTTTAAACATAGATTGAAAAAAAAAATGGAGTCCTTGCCAATGCCCTACAGTTTAGTTCTTGTTCAGTACATCGATGACCTGCTTGTGGCCTCCGATACAAGAGAAGCTTGTAAACAGGAACCCCAATTGCACTTTTAAATCATCTAGCTGAAAATGGACACAAAGTATCTCCATGTAAGTTGCAATATTGTCAAAAAAAAGTTCAGTATTTGGTACATTTTAATTAAAAAAGAAGCAAGTAAAGTGTCCCCCGAGAGAGGGGGTGCCATCCTGCAGATGACTCCACCTCAAACACAGAGAGAAGTCAGAATGTTTTTGGGAATGATCAGCTACTGTACACAGTGGATACCAATTTTTTCTCTAGTGGCTAAGCCTTTACTGAGGCTGACACACAAAGATGTGTCTGATCTGCTTCCATGGGACAACAAGTACTTAAAAGCTTTTCTAGAGCTGAGAGAAAGTCTCTGTCATGCCCCGGTACTAGGAATGCCTGATTACAGTAAGATGTTTATAATGTTTCGCAGTGAGAGGTAGGGCTGCACTCTCCGAGTGCTTACTCATATGCATGGAGATGCAAGAAGACCTGATGCTTATTTTTCCATCAACCTTGACCCCATAGCCGCAGGGCTGCCTAGCTGCCTTAAAGTAGTAGCAACATTGGAATTAGCATAGAGAGAAGTGAGAACATAGTAATGGGATAGCCTTTAACTGTTGTAGAACTTTTGCTTACCAGAACGAAAGCACAGTGCATGACCAATAGCAAGCTCACTAAATATGAGCAACATATTCTGGCAGTGGACAACGTAAACTTAAGACACTGTCAGGATTTACACCTGTCCACACTACTACCCATAAAAGAAGATTCCATGGAGAAGAAGTTTAGATTGATTGTCTAAATGTCATAAAATTGTGCACCAAGACCAGATGTAGAAAGATGATCCTTTGATAGAACCTGATTATGAAATGTTTGTTGATGGAAAATTAAGGTACCCTCAGAGCAGCTTAAGCTGTCTGTATAATTCAAGAAGCCGTTGAAGCTTCCTAACTGCTTAACTGCAGCACAAGTTGCAGAATTAATTCCCTTATAAGAGCTTGCAGTCTAACAGCCCAATTGAAAGTGATTATATTTACAGATAGTCAGTATGGCGCTGGTGTTGTCCATGATTTAGTACAATTATGGTCACAAAGAGGATTCATGACCTCATCTGGAAGCTCCATGAGAAATGGAAAATGTAACAAAATTATTGGATGCACTACAGAAACCAGCAGAAATTGCAGTTTTTAACTGTGCAGCTCACAGGAGTGACAATGGATATGTCACAGTAGGAAACAGGTTTGCTGATGAGGTTGCACGGTATTGTGCACTTGTGGCCTGCAAATTTAACAAGGGTTACTTCAATGAATCAGAAGAGAACATTGTTTTCTCACTGTTGTTGTCAGTGGCTAATACTTGAAAAGATCTCAAAAGATTGCAGGAAAATGTTTCAGAAGCTGAACTGCAGGGTCGGATCAGAGCAGGATGTAAGAAAAATGGAAATTACATTTGGATGTCAGCATATGGAAGACCGGTTTTGCCAGACAGTTTGTTGCTTCCAAATGACACAATACTTCTATGGTCCATCACATTTAGGAAGGGATGCAATGGTGAGAATATTCAGACAGAATTGGTTTAATCCCAGATTTAGGATGCTGGCAGAAGGATTGCGCCATTGTTGTGTGACATGTCAACAGATGAACATAAGGACAGGAACACCAGTAACATTGAGTCACATAAGAAGATCAGGTGGACCATTCAACAGGATGCAAATGAACTTTATTGAGAGGCCTATTTGTGACTAGGGGTGGGCGGAATTTGCGGAATTAACTTCCGCAAATTATCGCGAGAATGCAGAAAATCTCCGCAAACACGCCGGAAATATCGCGAAGACGCGGAAGTTTTTTTGCCGCCTGTTCGCGGTATTTTTTGCGTGATCGCGGGTCGCCAACTTACCCATGCGGTTGCTCACGGGCGCGGCCATCTTGTTTTCACTTGTCCCGCCCTCTGGCGATGTTTACTTCCTGTTCCGGGTCGCGCAATGCATGTTCGCGGTCGATATTTCCTGTTCGCGACCGCTTTTACTTGATCGCGTTGCTTTTTGCTTGCTCAGGGAGAAAATATCGCGCGAACTTGCGCACGTGGTCGCAATGGGCGCGGCCATCTTGTTTTCCACTCTATTGCATGGTTCTGGGGCCTGATTTTCAATCCTCCCTAAATCTTTTCAATCCTTTGTTTATAGCCACTTTTTTTGGATCTTTATTACTTATTATTTCTCTAACTATTTTCCTGCCTCTATATTTTTGGTTTTTGTCTACTTTTTTTTTGTTTTTTAGCTACTTTTTCCCTTTTATTGCCCGCTATTTATTTCCTTTACTCCTTTATTTATTTTACCTTTTCTTTCCCGCCCCGTCCCCAGAACCATGTCCAAGGGCAGGGCTGTTCGCCGGCGCAGCCAGAGCCGCGACCACCTTCCTTGCGGAAGGCGGCGCCCACAAGGGGTGCATGCACGGGTCTTATTTGGGGAGGCGGAGTTGGCTGCACTAATTTTCTTTGTGCGGCGCCACCTCCCCTCAACCCTGGCAGCAGGTGGCAGGCCTGGGTCCGGGTACGGCCTCCGGGAGCGTCGGCAGCGGTGGGGGAAGGTGCGCCGGGCAGTGTCGCGCATCTCTGGGGTCCGGCGCACCCAGGCACAGCTGACGCACCGGTGGTCCGACATCCTGGACCGTGAGCAGGACCTGCTGGACCTGCTAGGAGTGGAGGTCCCGGGGCTTGGTGAGTACCTATTTAATTATTACAGCTTTGTGTCTGTTCTTCTGCTCTATGTTATATATTGCGAATATCTTTTTTTCCTTCCAACCAGCTAGAATGTTGCTGCTTACAATACATTCCAGGTTAATAACGTTTAAAAGTCTTCTGTGATTATGACACAGGTGCTCTTCTGCGCTACTACTAATCTTACTTGTTTGCAGCTTTGCGTTTGCGCTTGCTTAGCGTGATTCTTTACGAGTTTATTTTAGAGAAATTAAGTTACGTAATGCTACAGTGACTCACGTCCACTCCTTACTTTGTCCTGTCACTAATAGATAGGGGTGGATTGATACTTAGGTTTAGGTACTTTGTATGAGCTTCTAATTGGTTAGTGGTATGCGTGATGCCCCCCCTCACTCAGTTACGTGACGTGCTGCTAGTACGGCAGTCTTTAGAACCTTTTCTAGTTTGTTCAATGAGTGGAGGTAGGCTTTGCAGTTACTTAGCAGTAGCAGATCAGCATCAATCAAACCAAAATTTGGTGTATACAAAAAATGTAGTCATGTTCATGTGTCCTCCATGATTGGATCATACACATTGTTGAGGAATACCTGGAATAGGTGGGCTAGGTTGGGTGGTACGTTGTACTAATACTTAGGCTTACTTGTAACTTAGTTTTCTGGAATCAGAATGGAAGAATGGATTACTGTTGATAAATAGTAACTTAAGTAGTCGAACTGCGAATCCCACGATATTACATGTTGACCAGATGAGATCGGTCAATGTAGTTATTGCAATTGTTGTTTACATAAGTGTTTTTTGACCGTTGTTGAAAAATATTGTATTTGTTTGACACCATCCATCAATGTTTGTCTCTTTCTTAATTCTTATATCTCTCCTGTCCATCAGCACCCAGGGGCAGACCGACAGGGACTGGACAGTCGGCGGGACAGGAACACCACCAGGAGGACACCGCTGAGGGCTCCTCTGCTGGCCCCAGTAAGTCTTCTTGTTTTTAATAATATTTCTTATTCCATAACTTTTACTGCCCCATTTCTCCCGAACTAGTGTGTTTCCAAATGCTATTTTTTTACCACCAATTATCCTTCGATCTGTACGGTTTCAAAAAGCTTATCCCTGCCTCCGCTATGATGACTGAGTACTACTACATACTATCAGTCTGTCTGTCTGTACTGTAGTAGCTAGTCTTGCCCAGTTGGCCAGTGCCACTCTTTGTGAAAGGTTGTAATATAAAACTCATATTCACCAGTAGCTCGTACAATCCGTTGGGTCGTTGTCTTGTACTACTTTTTACTCTTATTGATGTTGAGGCTTTGAAAATTCACAGAAACAACAGCCCTACCAGATTTCTTAATATTTTGATATGATACCCTATAGGACATACCACTGTTGTAGGGATCTTGCACATACATTTGCACCAGAAAATAGGATGTTGGTGATGGTATTTTGGACCTTCCTTGCACACCTCAATCAGAAATTCCGCACCCACCACAATTCCACTGCTTGACTATAGTACTGTCTTGTCATACCGATTAGGTCTCGGAACCCTCCCCCCAAGATAACCAACAAGTAGACAACCCAGAACATAACACACCCAACCTCTGTCGTGGAAGCAATTCACATGCACACCCTTACTTTAATTTGCTCACTCGTGTAAGTTAGTCCACTCCACACCAAATACCACGAAGTCTATGTAAGTTTAAAATGTTTATTTCAATTTGAGAAGGTCTGTACACTGTTTTATTAGCAGCACCAACCGGCAAATCAATAACATTAAAACAATTTAACTTACACTTATACAGTTATACAGTTGGGAATTAAATCATGATAACTGAACAGTGGTGGAAGGCAGCACCACCATCCCATAGCAATTTAGTTTATATACATTTATAAATGAAGATGTGAGTGAAGGGACCCCTCACCTCAGAAGAACCTAGTACTGGTAGTTGGTGCATCGTTCAGAAGCTCTGGTTCGTAGAAGGGAATCTTGCGTCTGTAATGCGAAAAAAGAAATGGTGTGCGTTAGTATATTGCAACTTGCAAACATTTCTCAGCCGTGCCAAAAAGTGTAGCATCTATGGATAAGCAATATGGACTAACAGTAACAGTAGTACACCAGTTCTTCCTAAAAAAGTGGCTTGTTAATGTTTGTTGACCGCTTGTACGCAGCGCGTAGACTAGACAGTAGCAGTGTGAGGCAGGTCATGTGGGCTCAAAGGTGTCTTAAGAAGCTGCAAGGTAAAGGTAACGTCACATGTGCATGGCTAGGGCTAATCAAGCAAATGCTACAATGATCATATAACTTAGTGTCTACTCTACTACTACCTGATTTGTACTAGTGATGTATGTTAGTATTAACTCATTTTTCAACCTTGCTACTGATCAATAGGGGGGAGGTGTATATGTCGCCTAATAAATGTGCAATGTTTTCTAGGCGCACTACCGACCACCATTGCTGGGGCAGCGAAGGCGACGCCGAGGGCGAGGATGCGGCAGTTGCAGATAGCAACGGAGGGGGAGTGGCAGCACCAGTGGCAGGCGGTGGTAAGTTAGATTCATAATCTTTAACTATTGTTGAACTTGACAGCACACTCACTGCAAAGGTGTACTGTATGTATATGTATACTGTACAGTTGTGAATTAGGGCCCCATTAGGATGGTGGGCGTATTGCCCCCGCCGGGCCGGCTGGAATTCACTGCCGTCACCGCAGGGGCAAACCTCCCGCCATCCCTGTAGAAAATATTCAGACATGTCCAGGCGGAAAAGGGTTCAATATGGCGGTGGTGTCTGTCTCACCACACCGGCAGCCATATAATCTGCATTTTGGAATGCCTTTGCGTGGCGGCATTGCCGTCCGCTACGGAAAGGCATGCACACATTGCAGAGTATGCTTGGGGGCCCCCATGGAGGGTACCTACCGATGCTATTGTACCCCCCCGACTTTCAAAGCAAAACGTGACAGGCCCGTCATGTTGTGCTTGGAAAAGCAGCACAACATTTTAGCATTGCTTTCAGCAAAGCCAACCAGAATTTAAATTTAAAAAAACAGGGTGCGCCCGCCACTGTGCCGGGCGCATCATCCTAATTAATTGTCCCCACGGGACCCCCACCCTTTTTAGCAGTCGGATGACGGGCGGACAAAGTCCGCCCGCTATCCGATGTCGTAAGTAAGTATGAGTTCTTGGGGACGTTTGAAGAGTGAACTAGAAGACTAGAATTCCCTTTAATTGGTATAGGACTAGGAGCCGGAGTATTGAGTAACCAATGTCCTCATCTATCTGATTTCAACTCCGCTTTGAAAGTTTTATGGAGAAGAGCACCTGGTGCACTGTTCAACTAAAAAGTGTAAGACAGGTGGAAGGAAGAAGGACGGGCGACATTTAAAATGTTATGTACTACTGTGCTTTATTTTATAGTGCTACTCTACCATGCCACTATGTGTATAAATAATTACCTTGTCCTACTGTTTTATTAAGACTATATTTTACAATTGTCTTGTTTTTTTCTTTTTGATACACAGCAACTCCGAAACTCAACCGTAAGGAGTTGGCCGCCAAGGCACGGCGCCGGAAGCTGGAGGCAATCCAGCAGGAATACCGGCGGCTGGTGGTCCTAGCCGAGGAGGAGGAGGAGACTGCAGCAGCTATTGAAGCCTCCTCCAGTGCCCCGGGCCCCAGCCACCGCCCTCCAGCGGTACGGCGCCACCGCCGGACGGCTGCCCGCCACCACCGTGTCATCTCCGGTGCCCCCCCCCCACTGTGGCTGCAACTGCCGCGGCCTTAGACGCCGCGTCGCCCATTTAGAGGACCAGATGCGTGTCCTCCTCCAGTCCCGCCCCACCAGTTAGTCCCTGTCACTGCCCCTTTTTTAATTCCTGTTCGTTCTTCACTCGTTTGGGCGTTCTCTACTTCTATGGAAAGTCGTTGGGGTTAGGGAGGTGGGTGGGTCAGCTTTTGTGGGTTTAGTTTATTTGTTAGGGTCAATTAAATATATTTTTCTATGTTACATGCAATGTTCTTAATGTTTTGTAGGTGGGGTAACTGTTTTACATCACACTGTTTCCTTGCTGGTGCATGGCCGCCCATAGCGTGTGTTTGATTTCAATAATTTGCTGACTGTATAAGACACAAACAGATAGATGCGACACACCTCACTCATTGACTGGTCCTACTATGCATTCTTTGGAGTGGTGTTTGAAACTGAAATCATTGACAACATGCCCATTATTAATTCTGCCTCCCCCAAACTTCTCTCTTACCGGTGCTTGATGTTTATGTCCAACTGTGGCACAGCACTGGCTGCATGGTGAAGATGGTTTCCTTTTTCATACATGCCATGATTGGGGTGGTGGTGGTGGTAGTATAGTAGTAGTAGTATACACTGGCAGGGTGGCAGCATTTCCAAAAAAAGAAAAGGAGATAGTCAATCGCCTTTGAGAGACTGTTAGAGGAGTAGTTGAATGAAGTACATCACAGAATTTACCGAGCAACAATTATATGCTCAAATATTTGACAAAAAAACTGAATGCTGGTTATTATGAGGATAGCCTACTAGACAGAGTTACAAACTATAGTTTTGTCGACTTGACTATGCCTACAGTCTAACAGTTAGTGCTGTATATGAGGAATGACAACAAACAAATCCAATCAATGCCGGCAATTCATGCTGAGGTATATGTTCCTTTGTTAAATAAAATAACCTCTGAAATATCCTACTCATGGGTGGGCAAGCAGAAGAAGATCATCGCTCTGCATTGAAATTGAAGTAGTGTTGCTTTCACCACATCCGCCCCAGCAAGTGTGTGATTAAGTATTGGTGTACATTTAATTTAGTTACACCTCGACAATAAGTCACACAGCCCGGGGGAAGAGGGTTAGGGTCCGTTGATTGGATGGGAAGGGGTATTTTGGGAAAGGTTTGACATAGAAAAACAGTATGCATACATAGACAAACAAACGACAATCATTGAAGACTACCATATCATATCCATTCCATATGTTAAGGTAGAAAAAGGAAATGCATGCATGATGATGAGACCAGGATTACATACACTTCTATTTCTTGTTCTGTTCCGGCCTTAATACTTTAACAGATAGCAAATAGAAATTTTAAATATTGGTAGTGAAGAATCGTAAACACAGAGCAAACGTAATGATGATTGATAATAACAACTCCAAGAACACACTGTTGTAAAGAATGTATACAAGATATTAATCAAATTATTTAAAAGAAGTGAAAAGTGGATACTGTTACTGTCTTATCCTGGTCAAAAATGTGGACTGGTTTTTTGCATCTCGGCATTCCTTTTGCTCCTCTCGTCCATCAATCTTGGGTGTGTCGCCTCGCCACTCGCCACTGCCCGGCTGGAATAAAAAGGTGATTGATTGGTAAGGTAATTAATATGCATTGTAATGTTTTACAAAGTTTTGGACAAGGCCCGGCCTGTAATTTTAGATTGAAAACCAAAGGGGATATTCAGAAAGAAAGTGAAAACAAATGCACAAGTGATGGTGTAGTGCAACAAGAACACTTTCCGAGGTGGCATGTATGCATATGCATCATCTCTACTGTAGTCTGTTTCCAGCATAGACCTTCAACAGTAACAGGAGAGATCAGGCCCACAGTGCTTACCATTAGCACATCCTACGTTAACACTTTAGAGTCCTTTTTTTTTCTCTCAAAGAGTTGGACAAACGCAAAGCACATTATCCATTCCAAACATAGCATTTTAGTTAAAGTTAGTAAAATCAATGCACTGCAGTCATCCCACCGCTACACTCTATTCAACTTCTACACAGACATTTGGGTGTGCTGTGGTTGTTGTTTACGTGTTTACCTTTAGGCTTTTCCGTTTTATGCCACTCATGAAACATCCTCCTGACTTCATCATCAGCTCTGATACTTCTACTGACTAACTGGAGATCGGCCTGCAGTACAAGTGTAATTTTTATAACACAACAAGAGTAGAAATATAAATATTACTGACTTGAGTCATTCTTTATTGTGTACAGAAAGATAGATTACCACTAGTACACTTTGACATCACTTTGTGCACAACAAACAACGCAAACACAAAGACCAATAGCTCAGAGTCAGGTGTCCAATGCATGCCATTAATTGTCATCATTCATTACCTGTTCCTTCTCATCTTAAGTTAACGGGCCGTCTCTTTCGCCATCATCATGATGGACGGTGCTGTTAAGTCACAGTCATTTGCATTGCGCAGATTGAGTGAGTCCCCTTCCTGTATTGAATTAAAAGCAATGTATCACCAAGATGCAGGAGAAGTACACATTTCTTGTTTGCCAGAAGGGGAAAATTAGTAATTACTAGTGTGTTCTGTAGAAAGTTGATAAGTGGCAGTGCACAATTACATCAATTCATTCATGCGCAACACACACAACAAAATCTACATCATTCAGTCTGCCATTCTGCGGCCAATGCATGGCATCAATCATTACCTGTTGCATCTCATCTCGTTAACGCTGCAGGCCGTCTCTTTCGCCATCTGTAACGCCCTGAACGTCTCAGGATCGTTTAACAGACACGACAATGAGGACGCAACCACTTGTGAAGGGTTAGTTCTTTTAATGAAGGCAAATAAAATACAAAGAACAAACAAAAGTTATAGTCACTGGAATCCTCCAGGCTAAGTACGTTACCAGCCCACAGCACGGATGGTCCTAACCGTCCTCTGCATATACGCCGATCCCGGCGTATGCCAACAGAGGGCAGAAATGAAATGGCCGACAATGCCAATCGGTAGGCTGTGAGGGGCACGAAGAGTGTTGGGGAGAATCGAGGAGTCAGGGAAACACCCAGCCGGGGTCTCTACCTGAAGGGAGCAGCCGCTCAACCTCTTCCTCAGACTGCACCGGGACGCGGAGTCACCTCCTGGTGATGCGTCACCGATACCCCAATCACAAGCAAGAAGACTGAACCGAGAGCAGCCGCTCGATCGATCCTGTGGACTTCCGAGTCTGTAACGCGGCAAACACCTCCTGGTGTGCGTTACAGCTGGCAGTCCCTGTGTCTCTGGTCGGGCTGGGAGTTACGACTCCAACCAGCAAAAGCGCCACTGCGCTTGGACTCAGCCGAGTCAAAAAGCGAAGCTCAATGGTTGACCGGTAGAGCTTCCGGGTCCTTCACAGGTGACGACGGGGCAAGACACGGCCCAGGGAGTAACGACTCGACCTACCTCCGTTCTTGCCTTACTGGAGCACCACTCCGGAACACTGCTCTTCACGAAGCAGGTACGTCGGTGTAAACACAATATCCGACAGCCTTGTACCTCCCGGTTCCTCCCTTTATAGGGCGTGTTTTCCTTGAGTTATGTAACAGCTCTCCTGTTTACATAAGGGCGTGTTTCCCTTGAGTTATGTAACAGCTCTCCTGTTTACATAAGGGCGTGTTTCCCTTGAGTTATGTAACAGCTCTCCTGTTTACATAAGGGCGTGTTTCCCTTGAGTTATGTAACAGCTCTCCTGTTTACATAAGGGCGTGTTTCCCTTGTATGACAGGAATTCTTGACAGTACATCCTCCCTCTCAGCGGCTCCCCACGGGTCCAGCGCTGGCAGGAAAACGCCGATGGAACAAGGAGACCAAGCGCGGAGCATGAACCCCTTCAGCCGGTTCCCATGAATGCTCCTCCGGGCCATAGCCTTTCCACGCAACCAGGTACCACAGCTTCCCCCTGCGCCATTTGGACGCCCGTATGCCCGACACTTCATACTCCACCTCCGACTCCACGCATACCGGCCTGGGTGTCCCAGACGGCTTGGAGGGTGCTGGTTTGAGCAATGATACATGAAAGACAGGGTGTATCCGCAATGACCGGGGCAAGCACACCTTCACGTTCACGGGACCCATACACTTGGTAATTCGATAGGGGCCCATGTACTTGGGATGGAACACACTGTTCTTTCGAAACCTCATGTTTCTTGTGGATATCCAGACGTAGTCTCCAGTGCGGTACAGTGGCCCGGGCCTTCTCTTCCTATCTGCCGCAGCCTTGTATCTTCTCTTGGCCTCTATTAGGACAGCCCTTGAGCGCATCAACGTGTCTTTTATGTGTGCCACCCTGTCCGCTGTGGCGGGAATCCTGTCCTCTCTGAACGGATGTAGAAATGGCAAGAACCTGGGATGTTGGCCATAGTTGCTATAGAACGGAGATGACTGTGTGGAGCTGTGAGTGGCGTTGTTATAGGCTATCTCTGCAACCCATAGCAAGTCGACCTATTCTTCCCTGCCCTGGTCCACAAAACATCGCAGATACTGTTTGAGCGTTTGGTTCAGGCGCTCGGTTTGGCCGTCCGTTTGAGGGTGGTAGCTGGTGGACAGGGCGGTCTTAACATGCAGCGCAGTGCACCAAGTCTTCCAGAATTGCGCAGTAAACTGCGACCCCCGGTCCGACACGATCACCCCAGGTAATCCATGCAGTCGTACCACATTCTTTAGGAGTAGTGACGCCAATTCCCCGGCCGTAGGGACTCTCTTGCAGGGGATGAAGTGCCCCATTTTCGTCAAGTAATCCACCACCACCAGTATTGCCGTCATCCCCTGGTCTACCGGTAGGCCCACCACGAAGTCCAGTGATATGCTATCCCATGGTCTATCCGGGGTCGGAAGTGGATGTAAGAGCCCTTGGGTTCGGCCATGGTCGGCCTTCATGGTAGCACACGTAGGACACTCCTGTCCCCACCTCCTGACATCCACTCTCATGGTTGGCCACCAGAAATGCCGTCCCATGCTAGCCACCGTTTTTTCAAAGCCCAAATGACCTGCACATGGAGAGTCATGGCACCAGATGAATGCTTGTTTCCTTAGCCTAGGCGTGGGTATCAATAGGCACCTGCCCTTCAGGGGTATCCCGTCCTTCAGCTGCCATTCTCTGTGACTGAGGAGCCACCTCCGCCATGCGAATGACCTGATCCCTCTCTTTATTCCCCTCAGGAAAGTATCCGGTTGGATAACCCCAAATACCATCCTCGGGGAAATGATGGAACGCTCGGTTGCAGGCAATGGTTCCTTAACTGCAGATTGACGGGACAGGGCGTCCGCCTTCCGGTTTTCCGTCCCCGGCCGATATGTGATGCGGAAGTTGAACCCCGCAAAGAAGATCATCCACCGCAGCTGCCTGGGAGAAAGGTGTCTAGTGGCCGTCATGAACTGTAGGTTCCGATGGTCCGTGTACACCGATACCACATGTCTTGCCCCCATCAACCAATGCCTCCATTCGGTGAAGGCGTCCTTGATTGCGAGAAGCTCCTTCTCCGCAATATGGTAGTTGCGTTCGGCGTCGTTGAGTTTGCGGGACATGTACGCAACGGGATGAAGCACCCCTGTGTCGTGGTTGCGTTGGGACAAGATAGCCCCCAGCGCCACATCCGACGCGTCCGCTTCCACCACGTAGGGGAGATCCGGATCGGGGTGAGCCAACACCGGCGCCTTACCAAAGGCGCTTTTCAGGGCCTCAAAGGCTTTGTTCGCTTCAGGGGACCAGAGAAACTCCTTGGACTTCCTCAGTAGCTGTGTGATTGGGGCCACCACTCCTGAAAATCCATCTATAAACCGCCTGTAAAAGTTGGCGAAGCCAATGAAACTTTGGACGTCCTTCACGCTTTGGGGCACCGGCCATTCTTTCACCGCCTTGATCTTTCGTTCTGCCATCTCCTGTCCCTCTGGACTCAGCATCACTCCGAGGAATTCCACGGATGTGACGTGGAAGTCACACTTGCTGAGTTTACAAAACAGCATGTTTTCCCTCAGCTTTTGGAGCACAGCTTTGACGTGGTGTACGTGCTCCTCCACACTGGACGAATAGATGAGGATGTCGTCGATATATACGACCACGTAGATATCCAACTCCTCTCTGAATACCTCATTCAAAAAGTACTGAAAGGCTGCCGGGGCGTTGCACAGACCGAACGGCATGACGAGGTACTCAAAAAGGCCGAACCTGGTCTTAAAGGCGGTCTTCCACTCGTCTCCGTCCCTCATGCGCACCAGATGGTATGCCCCTTTCAAATCCAACTTGGTGTAGATACGAGCTTTCTTGACCTGTTCCAGAAGTACACTGATGAGAGGCAAGGGGTACCGATTTTTTATGGTTATCGCATTCAATGCCCTAAAGTCCACACAGGCTCTCAGCTCCCCATTAGCCTTCGGGATGAAGAAGAGTGGCGAGGCGGCCGGAGACTTGGACGGGCGGATGAATCCTAGCTTGAGGAGTTTATCCAGGTACCCCCGGAGATGCACGTTTTCAGGCTCCGTCAGGGCATACAGCCTGCCGCTGGGAACGCTGGCCCCTGGCACCAGGTCGATCTGGCAGTCAAACTGTCTATGTGGTGGTAGCACTTCCGCCTTCACCTCATCAAATACATCCTCAAAACTGTGATAAGCCTGGGGGAGAGCCACATCTTTTTCTGCCGCTGTAGCCACCGTCTGACTCCCGCTCTCATCTGCGTCAAGGGATTCCGTTCTTATTCCACAATGCAGGATGCAATACGGTGACGTCATTTCGATGCGATGTGTTGGCCAATCCACAAAGGGGTTGTGTTTCTGTAGCCACGGCAATCCCAATATGACGCCATATTGGGGCGCTCGGATGATGTTAAAATCGATTTGTTCCAAATGGTTCCTCCCATATCTCATCGGAAGGACCCCCGTGTGCTGTCCGATGGGCCCCGTCACCAATCGCCTTCCGTCTACCGCATAGACGTCTTCGGGTACTGCTTTGGGAAGAAGCACTAGCCCTAGCCTGCATGCCTCGTTGTGGTCCATAAACATGCCAGTGGCCCCTGAATCCACCATGGCCACAACGGGTATCCACTGGTCATGCACTCCCACGTGCACCGTGATAAACAGGTGTCGTTGTCCCTTAGTGACCGAGTTGGAAAGTGAAGGGATGGATGAGTGACTCCGAGATGCCCCTTCTCTGGTCTTGGAGTCCTCTAGTTTTCCGCCGGTATGTCCACCACGGCTGTTACCGACCGGTTGGCCCGATAACGTGACGTCTTCGGTTTGGCAGGGCATTCACGTACGTAGTGGCCTTTTTTGCCACAATATAGGCACAATCCTTGTTTACGGCGTGACTCTTTCTCCGTGGCTGTGAGGCTCGCTCGTATTGCGCTGATGTCCATGGGTTCTCCCTTGGATGCGGTGGAAGTTTCAGGACTTCCCACCGTCACATAGGATGGAAGGGATTTTCCTTTTCTCCCATGATCCCC
Organism: Triturus cristatus; assembly: GCF_964204655.1. Taxonomy (NCBI): domain Eukaryota; kingdom Metazoa; phylum Chordata; class Amphibia; order Caudata; family Salamandridae; genus Triturus; species Triturus cristatus. The sequence goes on from NC_140589.1 coordinate 1,058,181,636, forward strand.
CTTTCTTTCACTTAGCCTATGTTCCAGCCGTAATACCAGGTTGATAAGGCCCTCACATGTCTTGGGTTGAGGGTCAATATGAGCCACGGCGTCCTTGAGCTCATCGCACAGCCCTTGATGGAAGAGCGCCGTCTGTTTAGCAACAGGCCACTTGGTTTCCGCAACCAGCCTTCGGAACGCGTTGAGATACTGCACCAGGTCGTTGGATCCCTGTCTCAACTCAAGCATTTCACGGTCCGCCGTGTACGAGTCAGCCCTTCTGTCGAATACCTTCAGGAATTCCTCGCGAAAAGCACCCCAATCACATAAGAGGGGGTCGTCCCTGCTCACCAGAGGTACGGCCCATTGTGCCGCGTTTCCAGCCAAATAGGATATAAGGAAAGCCACACGAGCCTGACTCGTGGGGAACGCCTTTGGTTTGCACGATAAATGTAGCGCCACTTGTGTGAGGAATACCTGCACTGTGTTAGGATCCCCACTGTACCTCTCTGGTGTTGCCAAGGGGATGGCTACCGGCATTTCCACTACTACCGCAGGGGTCTGGTTCGTGAGGGAGGTGCTGGGCGTGAGCGGGTCCAATTGGATAGCATCCAGTCTGGCTTTTACATCGGCTGTTTCTTGCCTAGAGGCAGCCACTTCAACTTGCATGGCCGCTAAAGCAGCCAGCACATCATCAAGTGTTGCCATGTCTGTTATCGACCGGGAGACAGTTAGTGTTATTAAGGTCGGATATTTTGTAACGCCCTGAACGTCTCAGGATCGTTTAACAGACACGACAATGAGGACGCAACCACTTGTGAAGGGTTAGTTCTTTTAATGAAGGCAAATAAAATACAAAGAACAAACAAAAGTTATAGTCACTGGAATCCTCCAGGCTAAGTACGTTACCAGCCCACAGCACGGATGGTCCTAACCGTCCTCTGCATATACGCCGATCCCGGCGTATGCCAACAGAGGGCAGAAATGAAATGGCCGACAATGCCAATCGGTAGGCTGTGAGGGGCACGAAGAGTGTTGGGGAGAATCGAGGAGTCAGGGAAACACCCAGCCGGGGTCTCTACCTGAAGGGAGCAGCCGCTCAACCTCTTCCTCAGACTGCACCGGGACGTGGAGTCACCTCCTGGTGATGCGTCACCGATACCCCAATCACAAGCAAGAAGACTGAACCGAGAGCAGCCGCTCGATCGATCCTGTGGACTTCCGAGTCTGTAACGCGGCAAACACCTCCTGGTGTGCGTTACAGCTGGCAGTCCCTGTGTCTCTGGTCGGGCTGGGAGTTACGACTCCAACCAGCAAAAGCGCCACTGCGCTTGGACTCAGCCGAGTCAAAAAGCGAAGCTCAATGGTTGACCGGTAGAGCTTCCGGGTCCTTCACAGGTGACGATGGGGCAAGACACGGCCCAGGGAGTAACGACTCGACCTACCTCCGTTCTTGCCTTACTGGAGCACCACTCCGGAACACTGCTCTTCACGAAGCAGGTACGTCGGTGTAAACACAATATCCGACAGCCTTGTACCTCCCGGTTCCTCCCTTTATAGGGCGTGTTTTCCTTGAGTTATGTAACAGCTCTCCTGTTTACATAAGGGCGTGTTTCCCTTGAGTTATGTAACAGCTCTCCTGTTTACATAAGGGCGTGTTTCCCTTGAGTTATGTAACAGCTCTCCTGTTTACATAAGGGCGTGTTTCCCTTGAGTTATGTAACAGCTCTCCTGTTTACATAAGGGCGTGTTTCCCTTGTATGACAGGAATTCTTGACACCATCATAATGATGGACGGTGCTGTTAAGTCACAGTCATTTGCATTGCGCAGATTGAGTGAGTCCCCTTCCTGTATTGAATTAAAAGCAATGTATCACCAAGATGCAGGAGAAGTACACATTTCTTGTTTGCAAGAAGGGGAAAATTAGTGTGTTCTGTAGAATGTTGATTAGTGGCAGTGCACAATTACATCAATTCATTCATGCGCAACACACACAACAAAATCTACATCATTCAGTCTGCTATTCTGCGGCCAATGCATGGCATCAATCATTACCTGTTGCATCTCATCTCGTTAACGCTGCAGGCCGTCTCTTTCGCCATCATCATGATGGACGGTGCTGTTAAGTCACAGTCATTTGCATTGCGCAGATTGAGTGAGTCCCCTTCCTGTATTGAATTAAAAGCAATGTATCACCAAGATGCAGGAGAAGTACACATTTCTTGTTTGCAAGAAGGGGAAAATTAGTGTGTTCTGTAGAATGTTGATTAGTGGCAGTGCACAATTACATCAATTCATTCATGCGCAACACACACAACAAAATCTACATCATTCAGTCTGCTATTCTGCGGCCAATGCATGGCATCAATCATTACCTGTTGCATCTTATTTTCAGTTAATGGCCAGTCTCTCTCGGCTCTGAAGGAGGATAGCTATAGAAGTCATCAGATTCATGGTCCACTTGTTTTGGAAGGACGAGGAAAGTTTGAATTTGTTGTTACCATCATCCAATCATCATTCATGAGGGAAATGGAATTGACCAGGAGATGCAGTATGATCGAGCGGAGGAGCTGGATTCTGAGGACTGTAGTGTCAAATGGCAGACACCTGAAACTTGTATCTTAAATTAGAAGAGTAGAAGACGGTGATAATGCATTGGTTGCGATTCACAAGTTTATAACCGGAACGACAGACACAAACAAAGAGGGAAAAAAGGGAGGAAGACAGTAAGTGCGAGCCTAATTGTCAGGGAAGTATAGCTCGTCCTCAAACTCTGGGGGATCTTCCAGTAGTAGGTAATCATCTGACACAATACTTCCGTCACCTGAGCCGCTGTCCTCATTTTCCTCTGTTGATTCATGCATTGTGTAATTCGGTGGTATGAAGTGCTGATTCATTTTGATCATTGTTAACCTCTCCACGTTTTTGGGAGATAGACTGGTCCTTCTCAAGGTTACAATGGAACCAGCAGCACTGAAAACACGTTCGGAAGAGACACTTGCGACAGGGCAAGCCAGATAGCTTATCGCCAGCCTGCTGAGCTGTGGCCATTCAGACCTTTTCCTATACCAATACTGCACTGGGTTTTGATCAACGTACACCTCTGTTGGGTCGTCCAGATAGGCCTGGACCATCCGCTCAATGTTCAGGGTTGCTGCTGGTAAGCTTTTGTGCTGTTTTTTCTGTGCATCAGCACTGTGCTTACGACCCATCTTTACATACCAATCTGATAATGATTGTACTCGGCCGAATGATCCAGTTATTGTTTTTGTAGTCGATGGTGATGGTGAGTGTTGCGATTGTGAGACAACCGCACTGCCCTCAGCCGACGAAGTTGCACTTGATTCTGCATGGCCTGCTTCAGTATCAGTACTTGTTGTGGGTTGATGTGGCGGGCTTTTAATTAGCAGCCCTTCGTTTTCAAACTTGATGGCTGCTTCAGCTATACAACTTTTGTAGCGGGCAACATCATTGTCGGAAAAAGAAAGGAATAGTCCTAATTTTGCACGTGGATCCAGAATTGTGGCACAAATGTAATGGTCTTGTGACAAAATTTTATTTTGTATCCTTACATTTTCTGATAAGCGCCTGGATAAGCTCTCCACCAAGTCATGGGCTTGCCTTCTGTCCTCTACACCTTTGTAGGATTCAGACACATTATTCAGCTCATGCTCTAGCATTTGCAACAATGGGATAGCTTGGCCCATTGTACAGTCCTCCTTGCTGACTTCACGTGTGAAGACCTCAAAAGGAGACAGCATCTCAGTCAGGCATTGAATTAGGGTCCATTGCTCCCTCTGAAGGGTCATGCCTTTAACACTAGCATCACTGCTTCTGTAACCAGACATATTCATTGAGTGACCTGTGCTGTTAGTACAGACGATCAAGCATGTAATACGTTGAGTTCCAACGTGTTGCCACCTCCTGGATGAGTGCCTTGACTGGCATCCTACGGTCACGTTGGATGATCCTCAGCTGCTTCCGAGCTTTAAAAGAATGGCTGAAATGAGTGCATATTCTTCGGCAGATGGCCAGTAAATTGCTTACTATGGGTTCTTTTTTCAGAAAGTCTTGCACTATAATGTTTATGCAGTGTGCCAAACACGGAACCCTGAAATAGGAACCAAGTTCCATGGCCTTAAGTACATTACTGCCATTGTCTGTGGCAACAAAACCAATACCAAGCCCTCTGGGCCGCAGCCATTCCAAAACCTTGGTGCGAAACTCTTCTAAAATGTATTCAGCCGTATGAGATTTCTCCATGGCGAACATGGCTACAGTTGCATGTTTCCGAGTACCTTCAAAAATCGCAGCTGTGTCAACAACACCTCGTGCAGATAGTTGATCTCTAACCCCCACAAAAGAGATCCAGTGTGCAGTGATGCACATGTAATCTGTGGCTTGGCAACTGGTCCACATGTCTGTTGTCAGGTGGATATTGTGCACAGCACTCTGCTGCAAACCGTGACCAACCAATTCCAGCACATCATGATGTAGTGCCGGAACAGCAATTCTTGCGAAATAGGACCGGCTGGGAACTTTCCATTTCGGGCAGATGGCAGACACAAATTCAAGGAAACCCACCCCTTCCACAAATGAAAAAGGAAGAAGGTCCAGCGCTAACATTTTAGCCAGCTTCGCATTGTACAATCGTGCCATTGGGTGGTTGCGTTGGAACTGCCCCTCCAACCTAAACATGCTGTCAATGGTAGGCTGGCTTACTTTCCTTAGTGGTGCTGTTTTCATTAACCCACTAAGGCTCAACGACACAGATTGTCTCATTGAGGTACTCGCCGGTCGCCTTGGTGTCTCACCCACACTCTGAGTATGGCTCTTACTGCGGTGCCACTCTGATGTTACTGAGGAGGATGTGGGCGTTACCACTGCAGTGACTGCACTACTGGAGACAGGGCTAGAAATGCCTCCCTGTTCTTCACCTGCCACCACAATAATATCGCTCCCTGATTCCTGACCAACTTCAAAGGGTTTAGTTTTCCTACTTTCTTTTAAATTACGTAGGTGATCCTCCCACACGATATTGTGGTGTATTTTTAGATGACTTGCTTGTCCTCCGGTACCATAGTTTGTACCAAGCTTACCACGCCGAACACCTTGCCGACAAATTGCGCATATAGCAACGTTCTCCTCCTTGGCGCTAACAGAAAAGAAGTCCCAAACTGGGGAGGAGAACTTTCTGGCACTGCTGGATGTGCCACTTTCAACACCAGATGAACTTGAGGGGGTGCTTGAAAATATGTGACCCTGTCCACCTACACTGTGACTTTTACTACCACTTCCTACTGAGATGGTTGAGCTGGATGTAGGTCCCTGCCGGGCCTTGCAAAATATGGCAGCTGGAGGTTGTGGTGGTGTAACCTGTGTTGGTGAGATCCGTGCTACATCCCGCTCAGTAGCAGCCTTTCTGGATAGGGTGAGAATGTCGGTCTCCAATCCCTTTGGGGCGGGAGTAATGTGCGTGATGACTGGCTCGTCTTCATCAACATCATCACCCCCCTCTTCTACATCTACCTCCATAACTCTAAGTTTTTCTGGGACCTTCCTTTTCAGAAGCAATATCTTGTGGCGTACTTCACTCTCAGACCGAGCTGGTGGGACCCAAGTGTCATCACGATCATCAGAAGCGGGGCTTGAAGAAGAAGATGATGGACTAAGCCTCCTTTTCCTTGCTGGTGGTCTGGAAGACAATTGATCTTCTGAAACAGTGGTTTGACTTCGCTCCACTTTGTCTGCAGGAAGCTCGATTTCCTGAAATGCCCCTCCGTCAGGAGCAAGAACTACTATGGTTGGCTGTTGCGGCGGCTGCTGCTGTTCTTGTTGCGGTGGCTGCTGCTGCTGTTCTTGTTGCGGTGGCTGCTGCTGCTGTTCTTGTTGCGGCGGCTGCTGCTGCTGTTCTTGTTGCGGCGGCTGCTGCTGCTGCTGCTGTTCTTGTTGCGGTGGCTGCTGCTGGTCTTGTTGCGGCGGCTGCTGCTGCTGTTCTTGTTGCGGCGGCTGCTGCTGCTGTTCTTGTTGCGGCGGCTGCTGCTGCTGTTCTTGTTGCGGCGGCTGCTGCTGCTGTTCTTGTTGCGGCTGCACACTGATCTGCTGAGTTTGCGCCTGCGTTGAACTTGATTGTGTACTACTTTGCGGTAATGACATTTCTTCAACATCGCTGCCCGTTAGTAGACTGGCTACCTCTGCGACAGTAAAGCCCTTGGGCCTAGGTTGGTGGGGTTGCTGGACCGCTGTGCTGCTCCCAGCTTGGTTCCCGGACAACGCTTTGGTGCCAAAAAAAACCTTGGCCGGCACACCACCAGTCGTGGTTAATGGCACTTCCTTTTTCTGTTCCTTCTTCTCACCAGCAACTTTCTTGGTACTGGACCTGGTACCTTTCTTTGGGGCCATCTTCTTCCGATGTCAGGCAGGAGGCAGATGCACAACAAGTTCTGGTCACACGTGGGCGTGATGCGCAGCAGGACTTCTATCTGGCTGGCAGTACAACGGGTAGCCAGGTGATGCCGATGGCACCTCCTACTCTGTCTTTTGTGCACCTAAAAGCAAAGAAGACAGGAGAAGAACATCAGTGAAATGTTGCATTTGTTTTTGTGGTTCAGTTACTTAGTACTGTACTAGTGCAAACAAAAGATAGTCTAGCCATTTATGACTTTTTTTAACTAGAGCTATGTTATACTACTAGTACTGTGTACAGCCACACACTACACTCTCAGGAAGGTGATGTCTAAAAATTCAACAGATCACATAGAAAACACTTGATCAATAAAGCTGTGGCTACCTGCTCTGATCCTAGTGGATGAAAAAGCAGGCCTGTTGGCAGACAAGGCCAGGCAAGCTTGTAGGCCTAGGCCTCAAAATGGCCACCAGCCACATGGCCAGGCCCAACAACATCAGCAAGGCCACCCCAAAAAACACACTTCCCCAACTCAATCCAATGCCATCCATGCCCTAAATGATGTCTAAATTCACCAGAGCACACAGAAAACAGTAGATTACTAAAGCTGTGGCTACCTGCTCTGGTAGCAGTGGATGAAAGCAGGCCTGTTGGCAGACAAGGCCAGGCAAGCTTGCAGGCCTAGGCCTCAAAATGGCCACCAGCCACATGGCCAGGCCCAACAACATCAGCAAGGCCACCCCAAAAAACACACTTCCCCAACTCAATCCAATGCCATCCATGCCCTAAATGATGTCTAAATTCACCAGAGCACACAGAAAACAGTAGATTACTAAAGCTGTGGCTACCTGCTCTGGTAGCAGTGGATGAAATCAGGCCTGTTGGCAGACAAGGCCAGGCAAGCTTGCAGGCCTAGGCCTCAAAATGGCCACCAGCCACATGGCCAGGCCCAACAACATCAGCAAGTCCACCCCAAAAAACACACTTCCCCAACTCAATCCAATGCCATCCATGCCCTAAATGATGTCTAAATTCACCAGAGCACACAGAAAACAGTAGATTACTAAAGCTGTGGCTACCTGCTCTGGTAGCAGTGGATGAAAGCAGGCCTGTTGGCAGACAAGGCCAGGCAAGCTTGCAGGCCTAGGCCTCAAAATGGTCACCAGCCACATGGCCAGGCCCAACAACATCAGCAATGCCACCCCAAAAAACACACTTCCCCAACTCAATCCAATGCCATCCATGCCCTAAATGATGTCTAAATTCACCAGAGCACACAGAAAACAGTAGATTACTAAAGCTGTGGCTACCTGCTCTGGTAGCAGTGGATGAAAGCAGGCCTGTTGGCAGACAAGGCCAGGCAAGCTTGCAGGCCTAGGCCTCATAATGGCCACCAGCCACATGGCCAGGCCCAACAACATCAGCAAGGCCACCCCAAAAAACACACTTCCCCAACTCAATCCAATGCCATCCATGCCCTAAATGATGTCTAAATTCACCAGAGCACACAGAAAACAGTAGATTACTAAAGCTGTGGCTACCTGCTCTGGTAGCAGTGGATGAAAGCAGGCCTGTTGGCAGACAAGGCCAGGCAAGCTTGCAGGCCTAGGCCTCAAAATGGCCACCAGCCACATGGCCAGGCCCAACAACATCAGCAAGGCTACCCCAAAAAACACACTTCCCCAACTCAATCCAATGCCATCCATGCCCTAAATGATGTCTAAATTCACCAGAGCACACAGAAAACAGTAGATTACTAAAGCTGTGGCTACCTGCTCTGGTAGCAGTGGATGAAAGCAGGCCTGTTGGCAGACAAGGCCAGGCAAGCTTGCAGGCCTAGGCCTCAAAATGGCCACCAGCCACATGGCCAGGCCCAACAACATCAGCAAGGCCACCCCAAAAAACACACTTCCCCAACTCAATCCAATGCCATCCATGCCCTAAATGATGTCTAAATTCACCAGAGCACACAGAAAACAGTAGATTTCTAAAGCTGTGGCTACCTGCTCTGGTAGCAGTGGATGAAAGCAGGCCTGTTGGCAGACAAGGCCAGGCAAGCTTGCAGGCCTAGGCCTCAAAATGGCCACCAGCCACATGGCCAGGCCCAACAACATCAGCAAGGCCACCCCAAAAAACACACTTCCCCAACTCAATCCAATGCCATCCTTGCCCTAAATGATGTCTAAATTCACCAGAGCACACAGAAAACAGTAGATTACTAAAGCTGTGGCTACCTGCTCTGGTAGCAGTGGATGAAAGCAGGCCTGTTGGCAGACAAGGCCAGGCAAGCTTGCAGGCCTAGGCCTCAAAATGGCCACCAGCCACATGGCCAGGCCCAACAACATCAGCAAGGCCACCCCAAAAAACACACTTCCCCAACTCAATCCAATGCCATCCATGCCCTAAATGATGTCTAAATTCACCAGAGCACACAGAAAACAGTAGATTACTAAAGCTGTGGCTACCTGCTCTGGTAGCAGTGGATGAAAGCAGGCCTGTTGGCAGACAAGGCCAGGCAAGCTTGCAGGCCTAGGCCTCAAAATGGCCACCAGCCACATGGCCAGGCCCAACAACATCAGCAAGGCCACCCCAAAAAACACACTTCCCCAACTCAATCCAATGCCATCCATGCCCTAAATGATGTCTAAATTCACCAGAGCACACAGAAAACAGTAGATTACTAAAGCTGTGGCTACCTGCTCTGGTAGCAGTGGATGAAAGCAGGCCTGTTGGCAGACAAGGCCAGGCAAGCTTGCAGGCCTAGGCCTCAAAATGGCCACCAGCCACATGGCCAGGCCCAACAACATCAGCAAGGCCACCCCAAAAAACACACTTCCCCAACTCAATCCAATGCCATCCATGCCCTAAATGATGTCTAAATTCACCAGAGCACACAGAAAACAGTAGATTACTAAAGCTGTGGCTACCTGCTCTGGTAGCAGTGGATGAAAGCAGGCCTGTTGGCAGACAAGGCCAGGCAAGCTTGCAGGCCTAGGCCTCAAAATGGCCACCAGCCACATGGCCAGGCCCAACAACATCAGCAAGGCCACCCCAAAAAACACACTTCCCCAACTCAATCCAATGCCATCCATGCCCTAAATGATGTCTAAATTCACCAGAGCACACAGAAAACAGTAGATTACTAAAGCTGTGGCTACCTGCTCTGGTAGCAGTGGATGAAAGCAGGCCTGTTGGCAGACAAGGCCAGGCAAGCTTGCAGGCCTAGGCCTCAAAATGGCCACCAGCCACATGGCCAGGCCCAACAACATCAGCAAGTCCACCCCAAAAAACACACTTCCCCAACTCAATCCAATGCCATCCTTGCCCTAAATGATGTCTAAATTCACCAGAGCACACAGAAAACAGTAGATTACTAAAGCTGTGGCTACCTGCTCTGGTAGCAGTGGATGAAAGCAGGCCTGTTGGCAGACAAGGCCAGGCAAGCTTGCAGGCCTAGGCCTCAAAATGGCCACCAGCCACATGGCCAGGCCCAACAACATCAGCAAGGCCACCCCAAAAAACACACTTCCCCAACTCAATCCAATGCCATCCATGCCCTAAATGATGTCTAAATTCACCAGAGCACACAGAAAACAGTAGATTACTAAAGCTGTGGCTACCTGCTCTGGTAGCAGTGGATGAAAGCAGGCCTGTTGGCAGACAAGGCCAGGCAAGCTTGCAGGCCTAGGCCTCAAAATGGCCACCAGCCACATGGCCAGGCCCAACAACATCAGCAATGCCACCCCAAAAAACACACTTCCCCAACTCAATCCAATGCCATCCATGCCCTAAATGATGTCTAAATTCACCAGAGCACACAGAAAACAGTAGATTACTAAAGCTGTGGCTACCTGCTCTGGTAGCAGTGGATGAAAGCAGGCCTGTTGGCAGACAAGGCCAGGCAAGCTTGCAGGCCTAGGCCTCATAATGGCCACCAGCCACATGGCCAGGCCCAACAACATCAGCAAGGCCACCCCAAAAAACACACTTCCCCAACTCAATCCAATGCCATCCATGCCCTAAATGATGTCTAAATTCACCAGAGCACACAGAAAACAGTAGATTACTAAAGCTGTGGCTACCTGCTCTGGTAGCAGTGGATGAAAGCAGGCCTGTTGGCAGACAAGGCCAGGCAAGCTTGCAGGCCTAGGCCTCAAAATGGCCACCAGCCACATGGCCAGGCCCAACAACATCAGCAAGGCCACCCCAAAAAACACACTTCCCCAACTCAATCCAATGCCATCCATGCCCTAAATGTGCTTGAAAATGAAATATATTCAAAAAACAAAAGGAACAGTTGCTCCATCATGCACACACACACCCATGAGGCCATGCCCATGGCTAGCTCGGGCCTACTACTACAACCCACAAAATTTAAAAAAAAAATTTAAAAAAAGGAATGATGATAATTAATTAATTATCAAAAATAAATTGTAGTTACACAACAACTGCAATGCCCACAATCAAACACAACAACCACTTACTTGTAAAATATCCTATTCCAAAAATCCTGAAATCCAATTGCAATGATGCAGCAGACAAAAAGAGTGATCTTTCCAGCTCCAAATCCAAAGGCAGAATGAGCAGGAGATGGACAAAGCACTGGGAGGAGCCTGCTGGACAGGAACAGGAAGTTGGAGATTCTGTGTCACTTCCTCCCTCTCTCCACCTTGTAAAAAAATGACTCCTTGCACAAAAAAGGAAAGCCAAATGTGAATGTAAGGAGTTCTTTTCATCCAAAATCAGTATTTGCAGATGGTTTCATGCTGCTAGAGCCGATATTCCTCTCCAAATTGTAAATTTTACGTTGTTGAGTTCTCGAGCTTCACATTACTTCCGCCGGCGTGTCGAAAACGATATGATCGCGTTCTCTTCTTTGTCCCTGTCGCGTTGGATATGACGTGTTCGCGGTCTCTTTCTCCTGTTCGCGTTCGATTTCACGTGCCCGCGTCCTCATCCTCTGGCTCGCGATGTAGAATGACATGTTCGAGATCTCAATCTTCTCATACTCGCGCGGTGCATGATCGCGAGAAGAAAGACGTGATCGCGCGACAAATGACGTGATCGCGTGAAAAATGACTTTAATGCGGCCGCGAACTCTCGCGAGACAGCGCAAAATGGCTACCAAAATCCAACATCTCGTGGAGAACGCGACCGGGTCAAGAAAACTTGTCGGAGAACGCAGGGATTCATGTAAGGCGATCGCGCGCGCGCGAGAATGTATTGTTTTACAGCGCGAGCAAGAAAAAAATTATCGCTAAGCTGCGGAATGCGGAAATTTTGACATTTTCGCGCTTTCCGCGGAACGCGAAAATGCCAAAATATCGCAATTTCCGCGAACGGAACGGAATTTTGGCCCAGGCCTATTTGTGACAGGTTGAGATATGTCCTAGTCATAGTGTTTATTTTCTCTCGATGGGTGGAAGCGTACCGGACATGGAGAAATGACAGTCCTACTGCAGCTAAACTGCTGTTGAGGGAGTTAACCTCTTCTGTGCCCATGACGAGATAGTCTCGTCATGGAGCACGGTCGCGCTGTGCCCATGACGAGACTATCTCGTCATGAAACCCACTCGCGTGGGAAACGCCCGGCACAGGAGGGGGAAAGGGCGTGGCACCGAAGGGGTTAACACCGAGGTATGGATTGTCGGTTTTTCATGAGTCAGATCGTGGGAATCACTTTAATAATGAGGCCCTGAGAATGATTTGTGCGGCATTACAGACCGAGCAGAGATTACACTGTAGTTATCGACCTGACACATCTGGAATAATGGAACAGCTCAATGGAACTATTAAGTCCCAATTGGTAAACATGTGTGCTTCTACATCAATGAAATGGCCAGATGCAGTTGGTGTTTGTCAGGAATGTTTCGAGACTCATCAACACCAGAGAGACTGGGTTACCACCTCATGAAATCTTAATGAGGCATGCAATAAGACTGCCTGCTGTGCCTGCAAATGCCCTCTTGAATATCAATCAATTTGCTTTATTTCGATAACTTTGTATCATAAAGCCTCTTGAATATCACAGATGATATGATACTCGACTACTGCAGAGGATTGGCTGATATGGTGCAGTCTGTCTCTTACCAGGTTGAAGCTGTTACTTTAAACCAGCAACGAGAGCAGTACCAGTCCTGGTAAAGAAGCCTGTTCGGCAGTCCGGACTAGAACCGAGGTGGGATGTCCCTTACCAGGTAACCCTCATCAGAAATACTGCTTTTAAATGTGTGAGAATACCAAACTGGGTGCACAAATCGCATAACCAGAGAGTGAGAAATCCATATGAAGAAATAGTGTTCAATGAGCCAGGAAGAAGAGTACTAGTGACATAACCGTCAGAAGTTGGACAATTGCGAGAATCAATACAGCAAAAGGCACAACAACAGGGAGGAGAGGGGGTGAAGAACGACTGACAGTTGCACGAATCCACGTTCCTGTGGTCTCTGTGGTCCTGTGGAATTGAGTTCACTGACGAGTGAGAAGAGACAAGATCACAGCCTGAAAGAACTGTCGAGACAGCACCAATACAAGCAAATTATCCTGGTGAAGGCATAAGTACTGAAACAAGAAAAGCCACCCGTCATGCTGAGTGGCTATAGCATTATGGTCAAAAGAAATTAAGAACAAGTGTGTCAGATGATTGCATACCACCAACAATCACAGAAGACGCAGAGTTAAGTGGTATCAGTGACACAGAAGAAGATCAGCAAAAAATCAAAAAGGTCAAAAGGAGCAAGACTGCCTTGTCCGAGGTATTCTGTATCTGAATGGAATTATTAAATTTATCAAGTTCTAAATGAGCCAGGGGTGAACTTGCTGCCTGTGAGATCAGAACTGTTTGAACCCCCATGGATACAATTTGTGAACACATTTGGGGACAAAGCCATTGGAAAAAGACTTTGTTAACTGAGGAAATGTAAAAGACTGAGATACAATTGTTTTTATTTTAAAGATGATTCCCTAGACCCAAGGCTGCTGAAGATGAGTAGGGATAACATTTAGAAGAAGATGGAGAAAGGTTAAGGATGACTATACGAAGATTGCTGTAAATGAAAATTGAAAGAACTAATTGCACCAAGAAAAGACTGGTTAAAAGAAACTAACCACAAGAAGAACCTGCTTGAAACGATCTAAACTGAACTTTGATTTATTGCTCTATATTTTTGCTTTAACACTCTAAATGCAGAGAAACGTGTTGTTTAAATAGAAACCAGTGTAAGATTATTATGGGTATTACATTTTTAACACCAGCAATAGTGATTATAAAATAACATTAATAAGGTTTTATATAACACCAGAGGCAGACAAGCCTATGTCTACTCCTGAAACTAGTACTTCCACACACAAAATCGATGAGACAAGTTAAAAGCCTAATTTGTGATTTACAAACAAGAGGAACACCTTATTCTAGATTAGTGCAAGAATACACACAGGCACTAGATGCAAAGGAATTTTACATATGTGCCTATTTACCTTAGACAGCTGCAGAGTGGGTGAATGTTAGAAATGTGGAGTCTCTAGTTGGCTGAGGTATTCTGCTTGTCCAAGTAGGGACCCTTCCTTTTAGTCAGTGTAAAGAGGATTATACTTCTAAAATAAACCCTGCTCACCCCCTTGGTAGCTTGGCACAAGCAGTCAGGCTTATCTCAGAGGTAATGTGTAAAGCATTTGCATATAACATACAGTAATACAGTGAAAACACTACAAAAGGACACCATACCAGTTTTAGAAAAATAGCCAATATTTATCTATAGAAAACAAGACCAAAACTAAAACAATCCAACATACAGTAATCAAAATACAAATATTGCAAAAATAGATTAAAAATACAATTCCTTGAAGTCAATAGCTCTGTCCAGGGCTATCATGGCGTCATGAACAAACAAACCCAAATGTTCAGGCTGACAGTGGTGTCACGGGCTAGCTACAGTGTCAAGAAGACCCACAAACAGTACCTTGGTAATTCAGAGAGTCTTGGATTTTGTGTTGAGATCCGAAGATGCAGCGTCGGCAGGTTTCGGATTCGGAGGTCGGTGCAGGAGTCGCCAGGCCCTTGAAGTCACATGCGTAGCAGATTGAACTCCATGAGTTTGAAGTCAGGAGAGCCAGCAGGTGTTGGGTGTTGCAGTGTGAAGTGCAGTGGTGCAGCGTGCGATGCAGGCAGCGGCTCAGTGACGGCATCAGCGAGACCAGGGCTGTGGTACGAAGCGGATCGGTGCTCGTCAAGATGCTGGCAGGTCACAGTGCAAGCAGCATCGTTGTCGTTGCTGAAGCGCTGTTTCCAGCAGACTATCTGAAGTAGATAGCGCTGGGGTCGGTGGGAAAAGGCTGCGGTGTGAGACGGGACAGTGCGTTGAGTAACTTATGAGCGATGCTTATGAGCGATCACTAGAGGGTTAGAGAACAGCAGGGTGATTTACATTTTATGGTTTACTTTTCATTGAGTTTTATTAATGTTGAAATAGCCCATATGTTTGATGCGGTTGGTATAGCTGATTTCATTGTATTTTGCAGAAACCCCCGACGAAGAGCCTATGGCTGGAAATGCATTGGGTTGCATAAACAAGGCCTATGTTGGTGTTTATCAAATTACACGTGTCGCTGTTTAAAAACCTGGAATGGAAAGCAGCCGCATTTGAAAATGTTCAATAAACATCCAAATGGAATTTCGCTGTCTCCGTGGTATTTACAAGGAAATTATGGTTTAAAAAACCTGATTTAAAGGTCAAGTCTTTGATAAAAAATATGGATGAAAGTACTTTGTCAGAAAAGGAAAAGGTCCCCTCTAAAGCAGTGCGCTCGTTTGGTGCGTCAGTCACGTGCCTTTTGTTATCTTCACTTCCCAAAAGTGGCATTTTCAAACACAATTTAAAAACCACCTTTACTAAAAGGTGTTTTATTAAATTGGGAGTTCAGAGAGCCTAAACTCTATTTCTCCATCTTGTCCCAATTGAAAGTTACACGTGTAAAATGTTACAGTGTAGCTCCAATGACAGCCAATGGGACAGACAGCCTTTCAACAGTAAGAAAACTATTACACAGTAAAACACACCAGTACGTGTCCTACCTTTCACATGCACTGCACCCTGCCCATGGGGGCACCTTGGGCCTACCTGAGGGGTTGCCTTACATGTAAGAAACGTGAAGGTTAGGGCCTGGCAAGTGGGTGCACTTACCAGGTGGACATGGCAGTAAAAACTACGTGCAGACACTGCAGTGGCTGGTCTGAGACACCTTTGAAAGGTGCACAACCAGTGCTACAGGCCCACTAGTAGCATTTGATTTACAGGCCCTGGGCACACACAGTGTACTGTACTAAGGACTTACTAGTAAACCAAATATCCCAATCATGGAAAACCAATCATAACACTATTTACAGTAGGAGCACTTGCACTTTAACACTGAATATCAGTAAAAAGTGTGCAGCGACATTAAACCAGCAAAAATGAAGTTCAGCATGCCATCAAAAACAGGAGGTTAGAGGGCAAAAAGTCAGGGGAAGCATGCCAAAAGATGTCAGGTCTAACAGTGACTTATCACAACATACCTTTATCATCTTCAATAACATGTAGTATTTTACTAATTTTAGTGCATAGTCGAGCACATTTTGAATATTTGTACTCAAATTATGATTTAGGTCTTTCTAGTGGTCCATTAGGTAAGAGCATGAATTTACACCCATAAGAAAAGGTATGGGCACATCTTGGTGTTACTTTAGACCATCCATGCATATAAAAAGTGTTAAGGCTTACAAAAAGAATCCAACATGTTTATTGAGACCCTTAGAGAAGGTATTAACCATGTCATTAGAGGGGAGAAACACAAACATTTCACATAGTAAGAACAGAGAGAAAGACATTTTAAAGAAAGTTTGGAAGAAAGAGGAAGATTCATTCAAGAAAAAAATGATTCACCCAAAATTGAAATTAGACAGAAGACAAAATGGGAAAATTTGTGTTTACAAAACGAGAACGGAAAGTAGAAGCAGACGCGTATGGCTCAGTAGATGAGAACATACCTTTGAAATTATGGGAGGTACATGGCAAATTTTACAGGGAGAACTGACAGTAATTCCTGGGGTGTATTTAGTTTGTGGACAGGGTGCTTATTTTCAACTACCAGCTGATTAGAAGGGCATTTGTTATTTAGCTTTATTGTTTCCCAAGATGCATCATGTATATAGTACAGATGCTTTAACAATGACATGATCACACAGACATACTTGTAGTGTAGGTGATGGAACACAACAAGTTGGAGACATTTTTGGCGCAATCATACTGCTAGTAGGAGTCATAATGACGAAAAGATTAGAACATTTTCAATGGTTGTCAACAAATTGGCAACCAGCACTTCTGGAGTATTGTTAGTTGTAAATATAGAATTAGTGACTATTAGATCCATGGTTTTGCAGAATCGCCTTGCAGTAGACATTTTACTTGCAGTGAAAGGTGGCGTCTGCAAGATGCTGAAAGTTCAGCATTGATGTGCATACATTCTGGATGAAAGTAATAACATTTTAGAATTCACAAAGAATATTTCTGACTTGAAACCTGAATTAGAACCATTAGAAACGCCTAGTGTATTCAAACATTTAGGCAAAGGAACTTTTGTTATTGGAAATTGGTTTACAACAGCTGAAAATTGATTATTAGAGCAATAATTGTGCCAATATAAGCTGTAGGGTTTTGTCTATTGGCTTTATTTGCATTTTTTAAACATTAAAGCTTTTGCATTAAGAGGAGAAAGGGACAGATGAATGGAAAAAGATTTGCCATTAATTGACCTCCTTTGTAATGAAAACAGGAAGGCAAAACAATATGAGAGTTTGAAAAGAAAGATAAAAGACTCAACTGAGAGTGAAACTGAGCTCTGAGGAATCATTGAAATGAGGAATGTGATGGTTAATATAAGCGGCTCTTGTAGTTTTGAAGAATTCTCACAGAATGTTTCTACTTATACAAAGATCACTGCTACGTATAACTAATTGTTGTTGTTTAATGGGGTAATGAATATTTCAAGCATTGAATTGCAAAGTTTAAAATGTGAATTTGACTTTCTAACCTACTTGCTTTTCCCCTTCTTGATGATCCTGCAGAAATGTTTTCTTTTCATTAGATACATATTTTGATTTTTACATAGTTTACTGGTTAGAAGCTGATATTAGAGAATTAAATAACATCGTACATATGTGACAAAGCCAGCCTGAAGGACACGAACACCATGTGAAAGCATTGTTAACATATTATTTACAGTGGAAAAATATCATCCAAGGACTATTGTATTCGTTTGAGAAGATGAGAAGTGATCTTGTTACCAGGACAGCATCGAACGCTGATTGGCTCACGGAAAACGAGAAATGAAACCTATTACAAATTTGTGAACTGTGAAATCTATATTAGTGCATGTTCCTATAGTGGGTTCCCACTTTTCTTTTTGCCCGATTTCACATATCTTCAGACCCAGACTTAATTGCATTGAGACTCTACTGAGTTTCCTTAATTACTCTTTATCAGAAGTTCTTGCTTTGATATTTTTTATCTATTTACGCTGATTTAAATGTTTAAGTGTTATGGTTTGTCTCACTCTCTCGATTTAGAACCCTTTATGGGCTCTGACTGACTCCATTTTCCACCTGATTCTTAGACTAGGGATTCATTCCTTTATGGAGCACACTTTAATGTGGTATTTATACTGACTTGATTAACGATTATTGATTGTATGCTTCTGTCATATATTGACTATTGAGATTAATCTGACTTTATCTTGTGATTTTCAATAAAGACAATCTACTAAAAGATGCAATTAATGAAACACTTTAAACCTTTATTCATTCTTGTTATTGACAAAAATTATTAGAATAGTTATTGTGATTATTATTGATGAAGTGTATTAACCCTCTACTTCTCTAAAACACCGGCAAAGATTCATCACAAGGGAAACAGCGGCAAGAGTTAGCCCTGATGTTGGTAAACCAAATCTTTTCATCCCTGTTTTTGCTTCAACATAAAGCAAAAGGGAACCAGTGAAGGGCCACTCCGGTGTCATATTTTTGGAAGAACTTGGTCTTAATATGCGTTTTACCTTTAGGAAAATCTGCTAGGAACCTTATGAATTTAATTAATATTATGGTTCACAATCTAAATCACTACCCTGATGTGGTAGCCCTTTGTAGCTCACAAAAAGCATTCCAATGTTCCTCTCCCATATGCCAGGTCAGCAAAAATATGTCTGTATCACAGTCTTCGTTAAGCCTGAATAGACATTGAGCCACAGTTTGGGAACGCTTATCACAAACACAAGAACCAGACAATGACCATAGGAAATACAGTACTCTTGTTCTAAAGCACCACAAGGAATACTGCTAACACTACTGTTGTGGTCTAATAATTATACTTGCCTATACCTAGTACTATACCAAGGACAATGGCAGTCAGAATATTTATTTTTCTTATTGAAACATTTATGCAGCAAAGCTAAGACATCTGAATGGAGCAGGATAGTAAAACCAACAATACAATAGCTAAATCCAAAAAGAATAGTCTGATGTCCAGAGAGCTGACGAAGATAGTTACCGACTATCAATGGTACTTAACCAAACACTTCTATGGCAGAAGTCTCTTGCTGTGAAACAATGCTGCTCAAAATATTTGGCCTTAGTCATGCCCAGTGGTTAATTGGTTCAAAATGTGGCCACAGACTGTTTTGCAGTACAAACAGCTTCATTATAATTCTCTAATAAAATAACGACAATGCTGTCATTGTTTTGCAGATTGAATTTGAATCAACTATGCCTGTTATCTAGCGGCAGTTAATTAAGGCTGGCAGAAGTTGATTAAGTCGTTGCTTATTTCTTCTACATAGACCCACATAAAAAGGACATTTTGTGCATGGCGAGAGTACGGTGTTGTTTTGTTCTTTGTGTTAAAAAAATACTAAAAGTTAAGTCATATTAGAACCTGGAAGAGTCATGAAGAACTCTATTTTTTATAATATCTACAGTAACTCAAATCTCAGCTCTTGACAACTTGTAGACTCAATCAGAGATCCCAATTATTACCCCCAGGTCCCTTATGTCCTCGTTTCATTCAGTACAAAGTGGAGATAACCATCTCCGATAGAAAAAAAGACCAGAGGAATGCTGGGGACACGAACCCTGCCCGTCCCACTGTGAGTACAGAAGCAGTACTTACCCAGCATTCCACCTGTTCTTTTTTTCTGTCTGCTGACAGAATTTGGATGAGGGGCTGGTGCTGCTTCTGCTGGGCTGGAGTGGCGTTTTCTTCTTCCTCTCCCCGTCCGGCTGCCTGACTGTGTGGGCAGGGAGTCTGTTGGTTTGCATCCCAGCCTGACAGGCTTGCTGGGAGGCTGGGATGTTCCTGGCCGGTTCTTCCTTGCCGGCCGGCCCTTTGCGGCTGGTGGGCCGGCCTCCCGGTTCTTTCCGGGTTGCTGTGCGCGTCTTCCTGTGGCCTGGCTGGGTGGAAGACGAGCTGCTTTCGCTGTTTCTCCAGCCCTGGCGTGGTTGCTGGTTGTGGCACGTTGGGCTGGCGGGCAGCGGTGGGTGGAGCCTTGTTTCTGTTGCTCCCCCCCCAGTGAGTACCACGTAGCGGTGTCTGTTTCTTTCCCTTTTTTTTGCCATCCTGCTCATTGCTGCTCTTTTGCTGATGCCGTTTGCTGATTCCCTCCGTGTCATGGCATGGTTCCTGGGGGTACGTCTGGCTGCCTGTGGGTGGGGAGGCTTGTTCCTGTCGCTTGGCCCCCCCTCCCTTTTGGTGTGTGTGTCGCTTTGCGGTCTCTTCTGCTCCCAGCCTGTCAGGCGGTTCTGTGGCCGTACGGCCTTCCTTCCTTGTTCCCGCCTGATCTTGTCTAGTCTCAGAGGTTTATCAGGATTGGGCCTGGTTAGCCCCTGGTTGGGAAAACGGAATACTACCTGGGAATGCCTGGTGCCGTTGGCTTCAGTTGCTGCAGGGGGCTTTGTGCTTGTGTCACGTGGCTCGGTGGTTGCTGCAGCTTCCAAGGACTTGGGAGCATTATGTTTCAGCCTGGCTAGTGCCTGGATGGGGGACTGCCTGGGAATACCAGTTGTTATGGGTGTTCTGCATTGCAGGGTTTCCCTCTTGTTCCCTGGTCTCAGGTTTGCATCTGTGACAGTGGGAGAAACAACAGACTGCTTGAGTTCATTTTCCAACGTTTTATTTTAGGGTTTTTTAGAGTTAAGTCGGTTCACTTGGCTTTATTCAGACAAGGGACCTTCTGTTTAGGCTTCTTCTTCTTCTCGGGCCGTCTCTTTGGTCCTCAGGGAAAAGCAAAACAAGAAAGGGGGAGGATTGTGTCCGTGCCTCGGTTTTTACAGGGAAAAAGGAGCGAGGGGATAGGCTAGCCACCTATTCCACCACTCATGTTGCTTCAGTGCGTTACGCGGGCGCCCCACTCTAGGGTAGTCCCAACCGCTGGGCTTCCCTCTGCGCTTGTCAGAAGCTAATGACCGCCCCCTCCCTTATACTCGGAGCACCCTCCCATCTCTCCGGTGTCCTTTAGGAAAATGCTCCGCAGCTGTGCACATACCCCTGACAGCCACATTCCTCCTGGAACGCAGCGGCCTAATTCGCGATACCGGATCGGGTCCAGTTCCCTCTCTGGCGTCGCCCTCGGGGGATTGGCTTTCACACACCGGGTTAGTTCTGGGATACTTCCAGCTTCTCCCTCCTTTCGGCATCTTCTTGCTGCCTCAGTGAGTTGGGCGTGCAGTCCTTCTTCAGCTTCCATTCACTTCCCGTTTCGTCAGCGGAAGAGCTGCCTATCAAGGCAGCCGGGTTGTATCCTCGCTGTTGATTGGCTCATGTGACGTGGTTACGCTTTTCTCATCGTAACCACGGAAGTCCGTGTAGGCAACTGAGATGGCGTGGTCTCTTCTAGCTGGATCCTGTGTGGAGGAGAGATACAGGAGAGGAGAGACGTAAGGGGGAATATGTCTTCGACCTCACCCTCCATCATGGCGAGGCCAGGTATGTTGCGACAGCATCCTGGCGGGGTTTCTAGGTGTTTCACCCTCCCTGGGTCCGTTCATGCGAACTGCTGAGTAAGGTCCCTGTGCTTTTCTGTTGTTCGGCGCCTTGTGGCCCGGTGGGTTTCGTCCTGTTTGCAGGACCCCTCTTCAATTTGCAGGTGGCCGGGTCTGGTGGCTTTGTGTACTTTTGCGTCCGCTGTTGGGGCCTGTGCCTGGCCTCCTGGTCCCACACACCTTTCCTGGCGGGTTCACTCAGCCTTTCATCCTTCTGGGGTCTATGTTGTGTGTACTGTTGCGTTGCTTGCCTGTAAGCCTCTGTTCTTCAGCGCCTTGTTGCCCTTAGGTGATCGTGTGCTTTGCTTATGCACTTGTTCTTGTTCTTTTGCTTTTGTATTATAATTCTTGTCTTTCCTCCTGCTGGTGGGGCTGCTTCCTCCTGCCCTGGCATGGCTTCCGGTGGTTCATCTTGGGCTGGCTGGGGGGATGCCTTCTTCCTGTCTCCCGCCCCCCCCCCGGGTGTCTGCGGCTTCGCATAGTGGGGTCTGCTTCCCCCATGTGCTGTCCACTGGCTGGGGCTCTGTACTGGTGCTCCTCTTTCACGTTTTTTGTCCCATGTGTGGGTGGTGGGGCATCCAAGTGCTCCTTTTGCCTCGATTTGTTTCTGCTTTTTCCTGTTGGCCCCCTCTTCCTCTGGGTGTCTCTTCGTGGATGCTTGGGTGCTTCAGGCCGGGGTGTTGTCTTCCCTTCCTGCCGTGGGTCCTGGTGGTGCGCCTTGGTCTGCCTGGCGATAGGGGGGCGAGGCCTTGTTCCTTTTTTTGTCCCGCCGTGTGTTTTACATGGCGGTGGCTGTTTCCGCCTTTGGCTGGTTGGCTTCTTGTGCTGGTGCTGGCTGCTATGCTGCCCTGTTTCGCCTCTCCTGTTGCCCTGTGCTTCGTTGCCAGGGTTATTTGTGGAGAGGTGTGGCTCACTGGTTAGAGGCGGCAGACCCGTAAGCAGAGAATCGGCCAGAGACCAGGGTTCAATTCCCGACGCGGCAGGGTTGTGGACCAGGGTCAAAACGGACTCGATAATTCTCGCCTCGGTACCTACTCTAACCAGGAACACACTCGGCAACTCTGGGCATTAAGCTTGCCTCATCTCTACAACGGCCCCCCACAGACGCCGGGGATGCCTGGTTTCACCTTGGAGATACCCAGAAAGGGACCATCTCACAGGGATAGCCAGGACGGGTTCCCCAGCGGTCTACAGCGCCGGGACGCCCCGTTGCTGGGGCAGCTGTGCGCTTTACAAGTCTACAACATTCACATTCACATTCACATTTTCCTGGCAATGTCAGTCCTGGTTTGGTGCTGGGGTGGTTGGCATCTTCTGTCTTTCCGTTGGCGCTGTCTTATCGGGTTCCTGGCTTGCCCTTCTGTGTGTCCGGGTTCCTCGCCTGGTCACTTCCCATGCCGCGTTTCCTCTCCCAACCTCCGGCCATACCACCCTGTGGCGCCTTCCCTAGTCTGCTCTCTGTGGTTGGGCTGGGTCAGGCCTGGTTGGTGCGTGGATGGGTGGCCGCCTCCAGCTGCCTGGTGCAGTGGTCTGCCTCTTTCCTCCTTGGGGGCATCTGCCCTCTGCTTTTTCTGGCCCGGTTGTTTCCTGGGTGGGTGTCTGCCTGGGTTTCCGGGGGTTGTGGGGTTGTGCCTCTGCGACCTCTTGGGATCCTGCTCTTTGGGGTTGTGCTGTCTTCGTTTAGCTCTCCCTGCCTTCGGCTGGGTTCACGGCTGGGCCCTGGTCTGCTCTGGTCTCTGCCTTTGTTTTTGTTGAGTCGGGACTGGTTGGTGGTCTGCAGGTGCTGACCTGGGTGGCCAGCTGTTCTCCTCTGCCCTTTGGCATTTGGTGGGCTTTGGCCTGGTTGTTTCCTGGTTTGGGGGTCTCCCGGCCCTGTGGCTGTGCCGTTCTTTGCTGTTTTTGCCCCGCTGTGGTCTCTGGCTGGTGTGGTCTCCGTCTGAGGGTGGCTGTTCCCTCGGCGGTAGTCTCCTGGTTCTTGCGGGGGTGGGGTGGTCCTGCACCTTGTGGCCTCGGCTCACCTTTCTGGCTGCGTGCCCTCCTCCCCCTCTTTTTTTGGAGGCCGCTCTCGTTGGTGGTGTCTGTCGTTCTGTGTCGGGGGTGCCGTCTCCGGGTTTTTGTCCTGCCCCTTTGGGTGCCTGCTTGCCTGGCTGCTGGTTTCACGTCGCTTGCTGCTGTGATTGGGGGAGGGTAGGGAGCTTGTGCCTCTGTCTCCTCTAGCCCTTCCTGGCCTTTACCTGTGCTCTGCTGGGGCCTTCCCCGATTCGGGCCTTCCCCAGGTGTGGGTTGGGCCTCCGGGTCCTTCTGTTCGGGCGAGTGTCTTGGCTGCGGTCCTAGCTTCCCATCTGCCAGGCGATCTGTTGCCTTGGTTCTGCCCTGGGGGTTTCTCCCATGCTCCTGCCTTCCCTTTATGCGTGCTGGGCCGTGGTGTTTGTGGACCTGGATGGTCTGCTTGGCTTCCACCCTGGCTTCTGTTGGCCCTGTCCTGCCCCTTCCGGGCCTCTGTGTTGTTGGCCCCCGGTCCTGGCAGGCCTCTCTGTTGTTGGTCGGGGGTCAGCCTGGTCTTTTTGGGGTTGTCGCTGGCTGGTCTGTTCTTTCCACCATTCTGGTCTGCTGGCTGTTCCTTTGAGGGTTCCTTTGCGCCTCTTCTCTGGTGGTCGGTGTGTGCCTTCTCGGGGCTGCGGCTTCCTGCTCAGGTCGCCCCGAGTTTGGAGTTGGGGTGTTCTGCTGGGGATGTGTTGTTTAGAGCAGGGTCTTCCTCTTGTTCACCTTTCTTCTTTGGTTTCCCTGGTCATGTTGGCCTTGAGGGTTGGTCTCGTCGGCTCCTGCTGCTCGTGCTTTTCCAGTCGGGCCCTGGTTCTGTATGGACCTTGCTCTCTGGGCGGTGTTTGACCCTCTTGGGGTTCTGTTCTCTGATGGTCCTGCTCCCTTCTGGCTCTTGGGGCCTTGTGTTGCGGTTTTCCAGGGGTTGTGTTTGTGTTTCCCCGGTTTTGGTTGTGGGTGCCTTGGCCTTTCCTCTTCGGCTGGCCCTGGAATCTGTCTCTGCCTCCCGGGCTTGGTGCTTGGCGTCTGTCGGCTCTGGTGGTTGGTGCTGACCGTTCTCGCCTGGGGCTCGTCTGTGGAGATTTGGGGGCTTGTCCTCTGGGCTCTCTGGGGCCGGGTCATTCTGCTTTGGTCTGGGTGGTCCTGCCCTTGGTTGGTTCCTTGGGTTTGTGCCTTTCCGTGTTGGCTGGCCCTGTCCTCTTTCCTTTTTGGTTTGGTCCTGTGTGCCTGCCTGGTGGTGCTGGGCTTCTCGGCCTTTTGTTCATTTGGTGCCCTTGGCCTTGTTCTGTTTGGGCTTCGTCTTCTCTGGCCCGCAGCGGTGTGGGGTGTTGGTTGCTTTGGCGCCTTTCCCTTCTGGGGTTTTGGCCCTTGGGGTCTCTTTGTGCTGGTCGCCCTTTTGGGTTTGCTCTACTTTGCCTGGCGGTGCGGGGTTTTCCCTTTTTGTTGGCCTGCGCTCTCTGTTTCTCATTTTCTGTTTGGGTGCCTCCTTGATGGTGCTGTCTCCTTGTGTTTTCTTTGGTTCCGGTCCTTGGTTGTGTCCCTGCTGGCTGGTTCTGACTTACTGGCCGTTTGGGCCGCTGGGGGTCTTCTTCTTTGCGTGGCCTTCTCTCTGCCCTTTGTTGTTGTTGGGCTTGTTCTACCCCTTTCCTGTCCATGGGGGGGGGGGGGGTGCCCCTGGTGTTTGCTGATTGCCCCAAGTGGGTTGTCTGCTTCATCATCTTGCCCGTTGTTTTGCTGGGCGCGTCCCTACTTTGGTGGGCGCCCTTCTCTGTGGGTGCTCTGCCTGGTTTTTCCAGTGGTTCTCCCTTTTTGCTTCCTTGGGTTGCTGCCTTTGGTGTAGTTTTCTGGCTGTGCTTGCGGGTGTTTTGGAAGGCCAGGTTTCTGCTTTGGTATTCTCCACTTTGTACTGAATGGGACAAGAACATAAGGGACATGGGGGTAATGCTCTATTACTTCCCGGTAATCTTCATTACTCTGGGTCCCATTGTCCGCGTCCCATTCATACGCCCCGCCCACCCTCCCTGACTGCCGGCCTTCCTGTTGGGGGCTTGGTGGTTCAGGTGAAATGCTGGGTAAGTACTGCATATGTACTCCCAGTGGGAGGGGCAGGCTTAGTGTCCCCAGCATTCCTCTACACTTTTTTCTGTTGGTAGATGGTTATCTCCACTTTGTACTGAATGGGACGAGGACAACGGGACCTGGAGTAATGAAGATTACCGGGAAGTAATAGAGCAATAGAAGACACATTGCTGATTCTGTATAGTCCTGTAAGTGCACTACTTTATATGGGAACACAAAAAACAGACTTCTGATTTGCAGTTGGTTGATAATTAAAAGTTGGTAGTCAATGAGTTCAAGAATTCATGCTCCTGCCTTGAAGACACTAGAAAGCCTCAGAGCAAAGCATAAATTCCACGGTTGAAAATCTGTTAACACAGAATAGCACATATATGCATATGATTTGCGGATCTGCAAGTGTATCATTGTCCATTGAAAAAGGCGATACAGAAAACAACAACAAAGCAAGGTGGTTCCAGTCTTTTTTTTTTTTTTATATATATTTTTTATTGAGCAGAATAGAGCAGGATAGAAAGAAAGATAATTTTTTAAACAGTTTTACAATTTCTTTCTGTTACATGTATACAACTGGAACAACACATCCTGACATGCCAATCTAAAATCAGGGATACTAAAGTGCAATGTGCAGTGCAATTGGGCCCTCGACAGATCAACAATAAATTGTGACAAAATACCTAAAATAGATACCATATAAATAATCTAAAAAAGTATAGAACTACTAAAGTGCAATGTACAGGACTGTGAGGCTTTCTACTAGACTTCAATTTTATATTGATAACAGTTTATCTACTAACCTGCAGTCCATAATATGAAAAGTATCTACTTTTCCACACCTCTCATTATCATCGTATTTAATCTTTTCATCAAATCAGAAATAAATTGTGCAAAAATACAAATTTTTCTTAAAGTGCAATATGCGTAAGTGCCAAGTGCTAAAGTGCAACAGTTTATCTGATAGCCTCTGCTCCACAATAAGAGAAACATTTGCTTTATCCCCTTCATTTTTCCCGGCATGTTTTGATCTGTTTCAGCAAATCTACAATAAATTGTGCAAAAATGCAAATTGTCCTAAAGTGCAACATGCTAAGGTATTTAGAGCTAAAGTGCTGTGCCACTACCATACTAAAAAGTTTTATGTAGCTTGATACTTATCTAAAAATTTCCAAACCAAAATAAATTTTAATACTGCCCCAATCCGCTTGGCATATGCTTCTTCATATCTCCTGGTCCTCCACATTTTAATTAACCATTCCGAGTAGGTAGGACCTGTTCTGTTCGCCACTTTTGTAAAATCAATGACCGTGCTATTGCAGCGCCAATAGCCACGAACGTTGCTTCTGCTTTATTTAGGTCAGCTCTTACTCTAGAGATCCCAAACAGTGCTACCTCTGTTTCAGGATCGATATTTTTATCCATTGCATTGCTTATAGCTAAAAAAAAAATATTCCAAAAAATCTGAAGTTTTGGGCATGTAAAACAGATATGTAGCCAGTCTCCCTCTCCCAAGGCCTGGCACCGAAAGCAATTATTAACAACCCCGGCATGACGCTTATTTAATACTGCCGGAGTATAGTATGCCATCCACCTTGAAAGGAAGGCCATCCTTTTGAAATTGGCCGCTCTCAATGCTTTATTACCCATTAATGCAATCTGCTGCCACTCTTGCTGGGAGAATTTGCAATTAGTTTCTTGAATGATTTTTCCCAAAAAAATTTCAACTAAAGGAGCTGACCTCTGTTTTAAAAGTAGAGAGTACCAATTACCTACGCCTTTCAATCTCGTCTTATAGAGTGCGTTCACAAGTCCCCCTACTACCTGGTTTGGGCATCATATTTTTGAATCAGGTGCGAGATCTGTAAATATTCCAAAAATCCAGGATTCTCCATATTCCCACATCTGGCTATAACCTGTTCCCAGGACATAAAGGCTTGAACTATAAAAATGCTCCCTAGCTCAAAAAAACCATTGTCCTTCCATTTTGTTAACAGGCGAGAATGCATCTGCAGCCCCAGAGTTCTAATTTCTTCGTGATTTAAAAAAATGTAGCCAGAAGAGTTAGTTTGTTTAAAAAAGCATAGAAGGCGCTTGGAGAAGTCTCGTATTGTCTTATAGAGGGATTTCTTAGGTAGTTTGGTTGTTTTAAGAAAGGCTGATAATTGTGTTCCAGACTCACTAAGCATTTTTTCATAGTAAAAAATTTCTGTCAAATCTTTACAATCAAGTAGACGGGCAGTTATGTCCAGAAGGGCAGCCTCATAATAGAGTTGGATATTAGGTAGAGCCAATCCCCCCTGGTCTATTTCTAATTGTTGTGTGGAAAATTTAACTCTGGAGATCTTGTTATTCCAAATAAATTCTCTGAACATTGACTCGATTTCTTTAAAAAATTTTACATTTATCTTAAGAGGAATATTAATAAATAAGAAATTTAATAAGGGTAGAATAGACATCTTTAAAAGCCCGACCCGGCCTATCAAAGTCAATGGTAGTATAGACCACTTGTCCATAAACTTTTGATCTTACATTTCATTGTCAAGTAATTCAAGCTATAAAGTAGATCAACTTGGCTGGAGACATAAATACCCAGATACCTTATTGGATCTGTTTTCATCGCCTGGGGTTTTAAATTCGGGGGTAAAAAATTATAGTCTTTATTTAATATTAACATTTCTGTTTTATTTTGATTTATTTTATATCCCCCAATTTGTTCAAATCTTCTGAACTCCGCTAATACCTCGCTCCAGTTCATTTCATCCGGATATAGGTACAAGATTATGTCGTCTGCAAATAATTTCATTTTTGGCATCCCATCAATGACTGACTGACTGAAATATTTGTAAAGCGCTCGAATGCCGCGGCGTCTTGGCAGCTCTGATTAAGAGATTATCCCTTATTCTACAAGCCAATGGCTCTATAAAAAATGTAAACAAGATAGGTGAAAGGGGGCAGCCCTGCCTTGTCCCTCGTTTTATTTCTACTTCCCCAATTGATTCACCATTTATAATTAGTTTGGCGTGAGCTCCTTGATATATATTCTTTAGCATTTTAATAGTTTGGCTAGGAAACCTAAACTTGGATAAACCAATAAAAAGAGCTTCCCAATTCACTAGATCGAAAGCTTTTTCGGCATCGACCATTGTGATAAAAATGGGTAATTTATTTACAGAGGCAAAGTCTAAAGTCTGAATTAAAAACCGGGTATTTGTTGACATATATCTACCTGAAATAAACCCAGTCTGATCTGGATGAATTAAAACTTGGGCTATAGGTGTAAAGCGCTGGGCCCAGATTTTCATTAATATTTTAAAATCTGCGTTCAAAAGGCTGATTGGTCTATACGAATTCACATCTTTTTCATTCTTCCCCTTTTTAACAAAACTAATCAAAATAGACTCCGTGAAAGTTCTGGGAACCTTACCACCGTGTTTGATATAAGTAAATATTTTTTTAAGAAAGGGAGTTAGTATCTTCTTGAAAGTTTTATATAGCTCAATCGGGAGCCCGTCTGCTCCACAGGCTTTTGCCCCTGGAATTAGTCCTATGGCCTTTTCTATTTCATCTTTGGATATATCCATTTAGCTGCTTTGCCATTTCTCTTGTAAGACTGGGTATCTCGACTTGCTCATAAAATTGATCAATCTGGTCTACTCCAACCTGATATTCAGTTGCGTATAATTTAGTGTAGTATTCCAAGAATGTTTGCGCAATCTCTCCTTTTTCAGTTAAAAGGCCATTATTACTGGGGTCCATGATTTCGGTAATCATTGCTGACTCTAGCTTAGTTTTAGTAGCGCCAGCAAGCATTTTACCAATCAACTGGTTTTCTTCATACACTCGTTGCTGGTAAGCTCTGGAGCTAGCTATCTCTTCTATAATAAAACATTCTTTCAGTTCACATTTAGCTTTAATCAGATGTCTTTTATCCTCCTCTAACGTTGCAGTCCGATTATTTACTGCCTTTGTTGCCTTTTCGACATTCTGTTGGAGATTATTAATTTTTTCTCTCCTCTGTTTCGTTTGGGCGGCCGAGTAGGCTATTATTTGGCCCCTTAGAGCAGCCTTGAACCCCCCCCATACAGAGAATATATCTGCCGTGTTCTCGTTTCTGTTAAAAAATTCCTTTATCCATTCCACCGTGTTATTCACCCACTGACTATCCTGTAAGAGGAGTCGATCCATCTGCCACTTGGATCTTGATCTCGCCTTTTCATTAATTTTGATCTCTACTTTTATTAGGGAATGATCCGAGAAAGGGTTTGTCAAAATTTGTGTACTCTTATACCCCAAGGATTTAGTTATTAAAAAAAAGTCAATTCTGGATGCTGTATTGTATTTATTGGAATAACAAGGTAGTTCCAGTCTTGTAGAGGTTACATGAAGTAAAATTAATGTCACATGTTTTCACTCAACCCGGAATATTTGTTCACGTCACACCTCAGCATTAAGATGCGCATTGTATGTCATCTGTATCTCAAATGTTGGTTACATATATAAAACTTTGTAAGGGAAGCTGACAGTTTAGCAACTGTGAACTTTAAAAGATCTTTGGTGTGTGCATTTTGCTTTGGCCCTCTCCTGAATCTATATACAATGCCCACACTTTTCATTCAAACACGTGTAAAGATAAAAGTACAAGACAGCGTCTTCCTAGTTTATTACACATAACTTTTGATCCACTTTGAATAATCCAGACTGCACGAGACAAACATTTACTGTGCCTCATTATTGCCCAATTTCTTCTGTAAATGTCCCAAGATTATCTGGGGGTCAGCACGCTTACTTCCAGCGCCCCAGATTCTTCGATATCTGTCTTGATGGAGTGTCTATCAACTGGGGTTGAAACATCGACGTATTGACTAATGTGGGTGCTTATGCATTTAACCAAGCGACTCAGAGGCAACAGATTACTTCACCCTTCTAGAGCACAAATATAAAGAGCCACATATGTCTTTTGTTGCAATACGATATTGCCATCTCTTTTCATCTTATGCACATTTGTAATTCCTTAAGCGCTGTGTCGCTGCACTCCTCAAAATTCGAGCACTCATTGGTGATGTGTATGTGTAACGCCCTGAACGTCTCAGGATCGTTTAACAGACACGATAATGAGAACGCAACCACTTGTGAAGGTTTAGTTATTTTAATGAAGGCAAAAATAATACAAGGAATAAACAAAGGTTTATAGTCACTGGAATCCTCCAGGCTATGTACGTTACCAGCCCACAGCACGGATGGTCCTAACCGTCCTCTGCATATACGCCGATCCCGGCGTATGCCAACAGAGGGCAGAAATGAAATGGCCGACAATGCCAATCGGTAGGCTGCGAGGGGCACGAAGAGTGTTGGGGAGAATCGAGGAGTCAGGGAAACACCCAGCCGGGGTCTCTACCTGAAGGGAGCAGCCGCTCAACCTCTTCCTCAGACTGCACCGGGACGCGGAGTCACCTCCTGGTGATGCGTCACCGATACCCCAATCACAAGCAAAGAAGACTGAACCGAGAGCAGCCGCTCGATCGATCCTGTGGACTTCCGAGTCTGTAACGCGGCAAACACCTCCTGGTGTGCGTTACAGCTGGCAGTCCCTGTATCTCTGGTCGGGCTGGGAGTTACGACTCCAACCAGCAAAAGCGCACTGCGCTTTGACTCAGCCGAGTCAAAAAGCGAAGCTCAATGGTTATCCGGTAGAGCTTCCGGGTCCTTCACAGGTGACGATGGGGCAAGACACGGCCCAGGGAGTAACGACTCGACCTACCTCCGTTCTTGCCTTACTGGAGCACCACTCCGGAACACTGCTCTTCACTAAGCAGGTACGTCGGTGTAAACACAATATCCGACAGCGTTGTGCCTCCCGGTTCCTCCCTTTATAGGGCGTGTTTTCCTTGAGTTATGTAACAGCTCTCCTGTTTACATAAGGGCGTGTTTTCCTTGAGTTATGTAACAGCTCTCCTGTTTACATAAGGGCGTGTTTTCCTTGAGTTATGTAACAGCTCTCCTGTTTACATAAGGGCGTGTTTTCCTTGAGTTATGTAACAGCTCTCCTGTTTACATAACCTCTCAACCGCTAAGCATCCTGGGAGATGTAGTCCGTTTTCGCTGGTTACCGTTTTCCTCCCCTCGCATGACAGGAATTCTTGACAGTATGTTTAACCTTGTATTAATGATCAATATTCAAAATATATATCGGCATTTACTGCTCGGAGGTTTGACCTGCCTCCTTATTATGTTGTTCCTGTCATATATTTATTTAAGACTCCAGTGAACAAATTCGATTTATCTACATTTGTAAATGCATAGAAATGGCCCGAGGAGACCACTGTTTCATTAATGATATGGCTGCTCAGCTTCCTAGGGGTATATGGCTGGACTCCTGCACAATCCTTCCCACAGAACCTGCAGCTGAGCAGGGCTGGGTAGGTGCAGAGCTCAGTTGAGAAGGGCAGAGCAACGGATTTTAGGGGTGCAGGGCATAGTTAAAAAGTGGTGTCAGGTGAAAGGCTCTTTTTTACTTATCATCATGTTGTGGATTAGTTGGTGTTGATACAGACGCCTTAAAATAAAATTGAAAAGCGCATAGTCACCTAACAGCAAAAAACTCTAAAATCCTAACATTATTATTGAGCAATAAAATATGGCAAGCACAGAGGAACGGAGAGGCAGCTGTTTTTCAATCAACAGGTACATTGCAAAACAATTTCTATGCAGACATTTAGTTGCACAGTAGGAGTATCCAAACCATCTACTATGTGAGGCGTTCCTATGCAGATGAGGAATGTATCAGTTTAAATCAACCCCAACATTCCCACATTTAATACCCTGAGAGAACTAGAGGAATGGGAGCATGGGTCTGCCCGCCTAGTACCACAGTGTGCATGTAACACTGTCAGCCCTCGGGGACAGCGCCTGTAGCATGTGCTGCACTGGTTCAACACAGGGCGCATCACACTGGTGTGAGGGTGCAACTCAAATCACACCCACTTTCAAGGCCCAGGATGTACTGGGGAAGAGGGGCGACTCATTCATTTTCCCTTCTCTGTCTCTAGCCATGTCTAACTGCTGATGCATGCATTTTGCTGGTGTATTTTGCCAGTTTCACAAGGAGTGTTAAAATTGGCAGTGAAATGTTAGCACTTACATGTGAAAGGAAAGTTCTTTCTGTTCAATTACATTCAAAGTAAGTTTATTTCGCCCATCAGGGCCATTAAAGTACAGATACAAACACACATATGATCATTATGTGTAGAAGTTAAAACATTCCAATGCAGTGCAGTTTGCTATAAAACGTCTCCAAAAAATAAAGAATATAATATAAAATATATAAAAATAGACATTGAAATGTTACCATGCATCAGATACAATCATCGTGAGATAAAAATCGCAAGAAATTAAGCAGGACGTAAGAGCTTCCTGGCAACATCCACATGGCCCCTAGGAACTTGGGTATGGCAAGTGATAGAGAACAATAAGATCTCAGTCTGAGGATTGCCCCAAATCAACTGGTCTGTTTAACCTGTGATTGCCTACGAGAACAAGCATTGGCAAAGCCAATAGGTTGTGCCTAAGACAGCTATTGAATGATTTGTAGTCATGCTGTACAGCAGCACAGCAAAAAATTATTTTAAAAAGTACAGTAGGTATGATAGAAAAGTCACAGTGTTTTTTTAAGAAATTATTTTGAGCAGTGTGCTTCTCCATTCCCTCTTGACTGTACTCTCCAACACCCATGTCCTTCTCTCCCGAACTCGCTCACTAACCCTCCCTGTTTGTTACCAGTATCTGGCCCGGAAACTCCCCCTCCCTCGAGACTGCTACTCACTGAAAAGCTCAAGCTCTATACTCCTACTCTCGCTCTTGCACTGGTAGTGTACCCAGGATATGGAACTCTCTACCCCCGGAGATACCCTCAAACCCTTCCTCCGTGGCTTTCAAGAAGAGTGTGAAATCTCTACTATTTGAGAGAACTTAATGTACCGAACTGAACTGACTATATAATGTGGAGAAAACAAAGTTTATGGTGCTCCACAAACCTAAAGCCATAACAGGGAGACTGTACATGAATAATGTCCCCTTGGAACAGACTGATGTTTTTACTTATCTGGGTATAACACTAGGTAGGAAACTAAATTGGAACCCCCAGATCGATATGCTGGCCTTAAAACATGCACAATTAGCTGGTTTATTGGTAAAAGAGCAGAGGCTTTCCCAGACTAAGCCTATCGTCCTCGTCCTAAAGATTTATAACTCTAAAATCAGTACCTCAATATTATGTGGTGCTGAACTTTGGGGCTTTGAGGACCTAACATCTCTGGTACTAGCCCAAAACAAATGTGTTAGAGCACTAATAGGCCTTCCGCAATACACCCCACTCAAGCCCCTTTGCCTAGATTTGGGTTGCTACAGCATAGAGGACTCGGCACGCTTCAGACCTATAGCATTCTGGAGAAGGCTTTGGACCACACCTGAGCTTTCTCTGTATGCTAAAGCTTTCCTTGAAGTACGGGGGCTGGGCCATTTACACAAGATATCCTGGATAAACAACATCAAAACCACCTTGATTAATATGGGGATGAGTAGCCTGTGGGAGGAGCCAGCTGTTAACCCATTTCCATCTAAAAAGAATTTCAAGGCAGTATACTGGAATATGGTCAAAATCAAGCGGTTCTCATATTTTACGAGGCCCACCCTGACAAGGGAATTTTTGGAGTTCAAACATGAGACTAAGTTTGAAACCTATTGGGACCTCATTACAAGACCAACAGACAGGAAACTGTATCACCAGTTCAGGGTGGGCTCACTCCCCATAAGAGCACTTATTAGCAGTTGGCACCCTCCAACGGATGAGAAATGTATTTCATGTCCAGCTCAAACTGCTCACATTTTGTTTGTATGCCCAGCCTATAATTCACCTAGGACCAAATGGCTCAAACCGATTTGTATGAATCTGGGCATAAGAATAGCTCTGGTGGCCTTAAGGATTTTAAGGACAAACACCAAAGATTCCATTGTGGTTGCTGTGGCAAAATTTCTGAGCTGGATGTGGGTCATCCGAGCCAACAAGATGAGGGTACACTAATTTTGCCATTTTTATCTATGAGGGTTCAAACATTATGGTCTGGGGCTGTTAACTCAATACTTGTCTAGACCTTGATAACTGGTTATCTAAGAAATTATCCCTTGTAGACCCATTGCCGAAACTTGGACTCCGTATCATGGGCAGACGAAAGGAGACAGCTGCCCTGCCACAGTTTTTGTGTTTTTATGTACTTGCACTTTTTATGTGATTTTTTATTATGTTCTTATCCTTTGTACTTACAACATTGTTAACCTGTTGTAATAATGTTTTTAACACCACATGTAAATATATCTGTGTTTTTTTATACAAGCCTGGTTGATTGTAGGAAATATTAGAACTATATTATATTCCGAATCCTCTAAGCCTTTTTAATTATTGATGTATTTTGTCTTTTATGATTATGAAAAACCGAAATAAAGACTTCATTGACTTGACTTGACATAAGCAGAACATCTATGGGCTGCTATAACAGTCCTGGGTTTGCTATGACAGCCTTAACCATACTCTTGTAATGGATTTTTCGGTGCGGGTTGCATGAGGCCCAACTATCTTCATTGTAACTCGTTGTTGGTTTTGTTTGCATGCTTATCCTGTACATTCGTATGATACCTCAGAGTCATGTTAGAACATTTTAGAACTCTCAATAAATACATAAAATGATATGACCTCAAAAAAGTGAAAGCCAAGAACTATATTTATTTTTTTGCGTTTCACAACTCGGCACTTTGGCACAACATAACCATCATCTGTGATTTTTTACCAGCCAACAGCATGTTGCATTGCGGGGTCTGTAGTTTTGTATTTAGCAGTTTCATCATAGGCTCAAAACCCCAACATGCAAAATGATGTTGGCTAAAACAACAGCATTGACTAGAGGAGTTCTACGTCACATAGAGCCCTTTCTCAGCTATGTTCTAAAATTTCACAAAGGCGCTTACTCAGTTTAAAAAACGTGCTTGTTCCATGCATAATAACAAACGTAAAATTGCTCAGAGATTTTGTGAAGGTTCACTCATTCACTCACATCATGCATTAATGCAAGCATTGGAATGTGATGCCTTTCTTCTTATGCGTACTGGAAAGATTTAGACTAAGCTTCCAGTGCTTAATTTGTATAAAAAAAAACATTTAAAAAGAGAATGAGTGGTAGTGCCGAAAGCTCTACTCAGAAGCCCTCTGCCGATGCTATTACATGTCGGCGTGCTGGATACCAAGGCTGCATAATCTTGAATCCACCTCATGTCCCTTTAATCAGAGGAGACACTCCCTTACTTCTGAAGGATCTTGCTTTCGCCCTTCTTTTCCATCTTCTTCCATTTTTCCACTTCATGTGTTTTTCCCTTTCTTGCTATCAAGTAAATGTCCGATGTGGAAAAATTTAGCCTGTCCCCAAAAATGAGTGCCAGTGGGCACGACTAGCAATCACCAGCTCAAATTAAGCACTACATGCTACTGGCAGCCCTGAACATTTTGAACCGGTGAGGGACCAAGGCTGAGATTGCTCCGTGCATTCCAAACCTTTTGGAAGATGTTGGCACCATGTGGCACAAATGGCAGTCAGAGATACGTTCAGCAGTGCAGGGGTTCAGGCTGGGCTAAAAGCCATTCTCCTAAGTTTCCACGGCGCTGCTTTTCCACATAGGATGCGACATCGATGGGTTGTGGAGAACTATGGAACCCAGCCTTCACCGCCTCACCAGCACTGTCCTGTTGGCACTGGTAATGAGGCAGGAGATGCTTTGATGTTTGAAACATGGTATCACAGTCTCAAGACTTATGCACTCCCACTACCACAATACAGTCCGCTGCGATTGTAGCTTAGCAGCATGCCCTGTGTCATGGCGCAGGCTACGCTTATAGTGACTCGTCATGCAACGCATGCTGCACAATCTGATAGCCTCACCAATTCTACGTCTTAAGGCCCATTCAAGGAGTCTGGCTTGAGGTAATTT
Source organism: Triturus cristatus (assembly GCF_964204655.1). Classification (NCBI taxonomy): domain Eukaryota; kingdom Metazoa; phylum Chordata; class Amphibia; order Caudata; family Salamandridae; genus Triturus; species Triturus cristatus. The sequence continues at coordinate 1,058,218,224 of NC_140589.1, forward strand.
GTCCAAAAGCCCCTCTTCTGATGCTAGTGAACATACCTTATGAAGCAGGGAATAATTTTCACAATATTTGTTGAGAGATGCCTTTATTTCTGAGAAGAATGCCTGAGTCCATAGGAGCAATAGTCGAGCACCGAAAAATGTAAATGGAAAAGAAATGTAAGGTCTATTACTTACGCCTATCATGGGGAGGGAGGCCTTTTCCTCTTGATGTCCCAGGGCCCAACGTCCTATAGATTCTGAGTAACTGGTACCCCTTCTTGCACTTGACTCTCATGGTATGCAGTCCAAGGCTCACTCGGTGGGGGGTGAAGATTGGTGAACACAGGCTCACAACTCAAAATGTGCACAGCAGCAGCAATAAATCATTGTGTATCCAAATACTCACTTTAATGAAAAAAAAGAGAAGTATTTTATTTCTACCACTATCCACACAAAGGAAAAATTTGACATTTGTAAACAATTACGAATACCCCTTCAAGGTCAGGGCTCCAGTGGTTCTTTGGCGGTTCTCTGTCCCACTCCCTCCTTGCTCTTGTGATAGTGGTTATTCCCCCATTCACTATTGGTAACATTCAGGGTATGTCCCACTAGTAATCTGAGTCCCAAGAGTCCACTTTGACTCTAATCTTAAGTCAACGGTATTCCAGCGCTACTGCGCAAACTTAGCAAATAATTCCTCTGGGTCCGACAGACCCTAAACCAGTCTTACCCCACCGAAAGGTGTGAAGTTGTTTGGAGTTCCTGTGTGCACTAATTTCACGGGCGCTCGCAGTGGCTTCAGATGAGTTCAAGTGAGTCAGGCTGGTTTCGGGACCCGTCGGAGCCTCCGGCCATTTTCCCGGCCTTCCTGCTGCGGCGAATGCGACTGGGTAAGGCGTCTGGAGACTGCGGGGCTAGGCTTCCTCCTGGAGCTGCGGCGCCGTGGGACCAGAGTGATGCCACTTCCTTCCCCCGACGAGTGGTTGCCTGCTGAATGGGGTGCGTACACGCCGGTACGAGGAGGCGGAAACACCGGACGTCTGGGCTCCGGCCTGTGCTGTGATGCTCCTTGATCCGGACTGAAGGGGAGGCGCCACCCCGCTGTATCTGCTACTATACGGGGCTGGTGCTGAGACCCGTGGTGGTGAGGTGAGCTTTCCAACGCCCGCTGATGTGCTGGATTGTATACCGCAGCCGCATGGACTGAGTTTGCGGTGTGCTTGGGGGACTGCTGCCTCTTGGCTTATCACCACGACGCGTGGGAGACCCATGCTCTGCGGGCCGGGCTCGGCCGCTCCTCTGCGTGGGGTGGGGACTACTTGTGGGACTGAAAGCGGCGTTCATAGAACTGAAGACTATATGATTCCTGTTTAAGCTATATTATTTACTTTTCTGGTGCGCTGAGATCTAACAATGCCGTGGTTGGATGAAGCGCTGGGACTTAGATGTAATGGCCCCACTTAAAACAAAGAGCTGATAGTGCCCGGGCCTGGGATTGAGTGGATGATTGTCTCTTGATGTTAACCGGCCTTGGCTTATGGTTGAAATTGACATCCTTAACTCCCCGTTAATATTGAATGTGGTCAAGCCAGTGTTTGCAGTGTTTGTTGGTCTGTTGACCCCAGGGCTGTACTTTTGACATTTTTATCTGGGCCTGCAGTCTCCTGCATTTGCCTGTGGGTGGTCGTGTCATGGTCAGGCACAAGGCAGCATCGGCGAGGGCAAAGACTGGTCCCACTGCCCCAGTATCTACCATGGATTCTTTTCTGCAGCGGGCAGCAGCAGTGATCGAAAAGGAGATCGAGCTGGTTAACAGGAGTCTCTCTAGGTCACCAACCAGTTTCTCTCATCCACCACTTGTTGATACTCACGTGTCCCGGATAGGAGGTGACGATTATGTCTTGAGCCGATCCAGTAGCTCGGGGATTCTAGATGGCTCACAGGCTGGTGTTGGTGCAACTAGCTTGGTAATAGCCCCTTCTAAGCACAGGCAAAGGCCTCTCTCACCTGTTATAAGCAATAAGGGTGATAGTGATCCCAATCACTCACAAGGAAATGCTGTCATGACAACCAGTAAGCCAATGGAATCATCTTTAGCCACTAGAAGCGAAGACTTTCACCTGGCCGCTAAGGGGAATGTGCCGAAAGGTGTGGGGACTAAAAGGAAATCTCAATCTATTGGGGGTAAAGTGAAGAAACTGAAACCCACCTTGGTTCCTAAACCTCCGGCACCTCCTTCAGCATCCCCCACCTCGGATTCTCGGATGGTTTTGGAAGCCTTCCAGAAAGTGATGTCTAGTCTGCTGGACCTAAAACTGGGCCTGATCCTGGAGAGGCTGTGGCTGATTGAGAAAATCTTAACATCCCTGAACAATATTGACCCACCTCCCTTAACAGGAGGGCTAGTTTGGGTCAGAGTACTGCTAGGGACTCTACTTTGCCGACAAATTTGCTGAACAATAACATGGACCAGCCACAAGGCTAATTACAGATGCAGCCTCGAATAGGGGTGTAGCTTGTATCAATGAATAATGGACCAAGTAAGAGTAGTGATACGCCTGTACAGGTGCGGGTTACGGATTTAAGTCATGCTGCAGGGAGCCGGATGATGGGGAGCAGAGAGGTTCAGCCACAGAGTTTACCAGGTATCGATTTACCGCCTGAATCTACCCCTTATGTAGTAGTTTTGGGTAATGTTCCACCTCTCCCTCGGGGAACTAAAGACTTTGGCCAGTTAAAGAATAAAGTACTTCACTGGCTATCAGCTAACACTGCATTGGGTTCACGGGTGGCTAAAAATATCATTATGGTGCGTAGGGTTAGGTGGATGGGCAGTTCTCGTAAAATTGTTACGGATGATTGTGTTATTATTAATTTTGATAGTCCACATCTTGCTGGTAGGATCTTGTTTAGGGACACATACCAGGCTCCTCCCAGTTCTGGATTATTTGTTAGGGCCTTACCATTGGGCTTTTGTTATAAACCTGACACACCCGGGTATACCCACAGGAAAATTACCATGGAAGCCCCCCTAGATGGGTGGTTACAAAGATATCCGCCTGCAAACACACAATTGCATATTCCCTCAGTTCACGCTACACAAATGCCAGGTCACCAGTATATCGCCCCTCCTTCCTTGGAGTTAAACAATAGATTTTCTCCATTAGTAGGGTTGGAGGAGTGTGATTGACTCAGAAGCCCCACATTGCCTGTCACTGAGTCTGAACCTAAAAAGCAACTTTCTTCAGTGAAAGACAAGGGGGGCCCCTGTGTATCTGCTAATAACATCTTATCGTGGAACATTGCAGGCCTGGCTAATAAGTTCCATGATCCAATCTGGTTGCAATTTGTGAATCAATTTAGTGTGATCTGTTTACAAGAAACGTGGTTGTTGGATTGTGACTTTTTTTGGAGGGTTATAAGGCTTTTTTTGTGCCAGCCTCGCCGTCGGTGGGTGGTAGGTCCAAGGGTGGTCTCGCTACTTATGTATCTCTGGCGGTTGACTGCCAGATTCAGGTGTTGTCGTCATCAATCCCAGGTATACAGGCTCTGGTACTAAAAAGGGAACTAACAGAATGGGTCTTATACATTTTTATAATTCTGTGGCATGCTCCCCAGGTATTTGTAATATTACAATCCCGGCCTCATTTATAAGGCAGTCCTGTAGTACTAATCTACAAAACCTCATGGTCTTGGGTGACTTTAATGTCCACCCATGTGGAGACCCAAGGACAACATGTATTGCTGATTTAGGCTGCCCTCGGATGAGGGGATCAATTTTGATCACCTTACTCAGGGGGAACTTTTGAATAATCTATTAAACGAATTTGATTTGATGTCCCTGATGTCCTTATCTGACCTGCATAGTATAGCTCCTCTCCCCTCTTTTAAAGGGAGAGGCAGTGGTTCTTTTATAGATTATTTTTTAATTTCATAATCCATGCAAGCTTTATTTTGTGTTGTGCTATCCTGGATAGTGTCCGTAGTAGCCATAACCCGCTCTGTGTCCAACTGTGTGGTCCTCTTTTATTGCGAAATAGAAGTGTGGTAAACAAGGGTACGTTAAGAACAACAGATGGTAAAAGACGGCTTAAATGGTCCCAGATCTCTCCAGATGATTTTTATTGTGTAGTGAGAGAATCCTGCGCTACCAAACTAGTGCTGTGTACCTCTCCAGGTATTTCCCCGGGAGAGGTTATCAGGGCTTATAATATTATTTCTACTAAAGTTGGTGAACTTTTAAGTGCGCCGGCTCGCAGAGTAGTCTTTTCTACCCCCAGATGGTTTGATTCATCATGTTCCCAGGCGGCAAGAAAGCTCAAGGAAGCCTTGAAAGTTAATCCAAGAAATCAATCTTTGGTTAGAGCTTGTCGCAATGAGTACAAAACAATATTGGTCAAACGTAAGGGTGTTCTGAAGGAGGAGGCTTGGAGGGAGTTGATTGAGTCGAGTACCCTTAGGAATAGCTCCAGGTTTTGGAGCATTGTCAACAGACTACCCCTCTTCGAGCAAGAAGTAGGGGGTGAACTAGGTTCGCACATTACTGAGGAGGAATGGGTGCTCCATTTTAAATCTATATTTGAAAGCCCAATGGAGCAAACCTGCCAGACAGGTCGTAATATGGATGCCCCCGCAGTGATTTCTGAACAGGGCCAGATTGCATCCCTCCTGATCTTTTCAAGTCTGATCCATCTTTCTGGGTGCCGGCCCTTGTGGCTGTTTTTAATGCAGCAGCCATGAATGGTTGCCCTGAGTCCAGGGACACCTCAACTATTGTTCCCGTGTTCAAGAAGGCTAATCTTAATAGCACTTATTGCTATAGACCGATCTCACTCCTTGATTCAGTGGTCAAGGTTGTGGGCTGTGTACTTTTAGAAAGACTGTCCACTTGGGCGGAGGAGCATAAGATAATTTCTGATGTCCATTTTGGATTTCGCCCCGGTCGGTCGACCGTGGCCCAATGCCTTAACTTAACCATGTTATTAAGTAAATATACGGTTGCGTGTCCTGTTATTGTCTACCTAGCCTTCATGGACCTGTCTTCCGCATTTGATTGCGTGAATAGGTTCAAACTGTGCCAGTCCATGAGGGGTATGGGGGTAGAGAGTAATCTTGTCAACTTCCTCGAGGACCTCCCTAGGGCAACCAAGGCCAACGTCAGATTCTCCCAGGACCTCCGTGTTTAACGGGACTTTGATATAAAGAGGGGTGTATGGCAAGGTTGCATTCTGGCCCCTTTTTTGTTTAATCTTTATATCAACGACCTTGATAGAGCTTTAAGAGCTACGGGGGTAGATTATCAGTATGTGGGGCGACGTGGTCTCCCTGTCCTACTATATGCGGACGACGCAGTTTTTGTATCCAGGACTGCTTGAAGCAATGTGGAGGATCAATAGTACAAAGTCATTGAAAGCAAGAAGATGATATAAAACCCGCAATACCCCCCGCCCCCACCCTGGCAGAACAATAGCAGAATTACAGTACACTTCGGACAACGAGACATCCTTTGTTGGTCTGTGATAACAGAAACGATGTTTATATACAATTCTTCCTTCAGGTCCACACATGAGTCAAGGGTAAGCCCGCTTCTATTCCAAGGTGTTGTATGGGAATCTACTAGCGTCCTAGGAGCAGGCCAGCTCCACCTAATGGCCTAATTATTGTAAATAGAGAAATCCTATAGGGGACACAACACATGGCACTCACAATAGGTAAGGATGGGACATTAAATACTCCGTTAAAGGGGCCCAAAAGTCTTTGGGGCAAGAGGACTCCGGCAGCTCTGCCTCATGTAGATAAACCTGATTTTTACAATATACCAGGTCACGGAGCCACTTTTTTATAGTGGGTGACGTTTTTGCACCCCAACACTGCGCCACTGCCCTTTTTGCGAAAAGAGTAGAAACTGCTACAATATGCCTGTTGCAGGGCTTGAGGCGCTTGACATAACCCACCAGACATAACTCAGGGGAGCAGCACACAGGTTCCAATACAACAGCAGAGAGGATGGCCACCACTGTAGTCCAAAAAGCAAGCACACTCGTACACATCCAGGCAACATGGAAGAAATCCGTATCCGTTGCTCCACATCTCACACAATTGGAGGTTTCTTTTAGACCATATTTATATAGCTGTAGGGGAGAGTAATATACCTGATGCAGAAATTTAAAATGAATAATTCTAAGATTACAATTGGCCGTGAGGCGGCCCATAAGCTGGCAGCACGCAGTCCAGACCTCCGGCGCAATTGGAGTGCCCAGTGCCATCTGCCTGCGCAAGCAAGAGGGCTGTTCCTCCAGGTCACGTTTGCGCAAGGAGGCATTGTAGAGTCGTGTGAATAATTCTTTGCGACTCTCTCCCGCCAACAGCACCTGCAGGGCTCGTAGAGTGGCGGACTCAGCAGGGTATGCCGGATACGCCGCACGGACAGCTTGACGAACCCAAACGTATGTAAAATTGAACATGAAGCCGCGCTCTGAGCCATTCTGTGCCTCTTATGGGGCCATATGTGGGTATAGAAGAATTTGCGATTCTGAAATTGCGATTTTCCGCGAATCACATTTTGAGAATCGCAAATTCCGATGTAGATATTTTTTCCCAAATAATTAGCGATTCCCAAAAATCCGCAGAATTTTTTTGCGATTACCAAAATTGCGATTCCTTAATTGTGAAAGCGCAATTAAGGAATCGCAAATCTGGGAATCTGCAATTCAGGTGCAGAATGATGACATCATACCCAGGAAGTGTGACTGCCCATGCTGCACCTGATTGCCAGCAGCTGTGTGACAGCCAGTAGCTGTGTGAGAGCCTGTGTGGAGAGTAGAACAGTTGTGCTCAGCTACTGAAAGCAAGCCAAATGGAGTCCCAGGGGCCAGAGAAGCAGCAGGAAGAACCACCAAGAAAAAGGAAACAGAAATTCAGCGAAAGGGAGCGGGAGGTCCTCACTCAGGAAGTAGTCAGCAGCCATGACCTCCTGTTTGGCAAAAGTTCCCTATGTGTGCCAGAGGCAAGAAAAAGAAAAATATGGAGTGACATCCAGGAAAAAGTGAATTCCATTGGCGTGACACCGCACAGTCGAAGACCTCAGAAAAAGGTGGGACGACATGCGCCAAAGGTCAAAGGAGAAGGTGACTACAAGATTGGCCGAGGCAAAAAAGACCGGTGGTGGGCCGTCCACAGCAACAGACCCAACGCCCCTGGAGGAGCTGGTGGAGGGCACACTTCAGCCTGAGAGTGTGAGTGGCGTGGCTGACCTGGACAGCTCCGAACACACAGACACCAGACAAGGTAAGATGCATGCCAAAACCCCCTGATACATACCCAACCCTCTCACACACCCCATTGTGTAAACTATAATGCATTACAAATGCGAGACAGGACACAGAATTAATGTGTGCCTTTCAATTCACAGCAGCACCACCAACACAGGAAATCGTGCCTGAAGGGGAGGAAACTGCAGAAATGGAGGACGAGGCAGGGCAGGAGGGGCAGGGCGAAGCAAGAACATCAGACTCTGCACCATGCAGGCGGCGCAACATAGTGTCACCACTGCCACTGTTGGAGGCATAGGCATCAGACACAGCAGCAGAGCCACAGCCAGTGCACAGGCAGCGTGCAGGACAGCAGCCAATACAGTCCCCTGAACACTCCCGAGAAGGGAGAGGGTTGAGACGCAGGGCACGCCCGTCCACCAGCACTGCTCCTGCTGAAGAGGACACGGTCTTCTCGGGCCTTGAGGGCAGCATGCTTAACCAACAGCGCCTGCAAGTGAAGGGTATACGGTCAATACAGTGGCAACTGGCTGCACACAATCACAACATGACCGAGTTGCGGGCTGGTGTAATGGCCATGACTGGTGCTTTGGAGGGACTGTGCAGGGAGATCATGAGGGACAAGGCAGCCCAGCGCAGGGAGAGACATCGCCTTCACACACGGCTGGACTTGTACACTAGAGCAGTCAACCGCCAGTCAACCGCCACATCCCTGCTGGCCAGAAGATGTGTCAGTATGCAGCATGAGATGGCCCCCTGCTGCCAGGATGTGGGCAGTGTCCTGGTGCAGGTAACACATGCGGTGGACCAGATGCGCGCAGCTGCCACAGGGGGCATAGGCCCACTTAGTGCTATGGATACGGACGAACAGTCCAGCAGGAGCAGCATCACTCCCCCAATTCCACAGGACAGACGCCGGAGTGCACGCCAGGGGAGAGTGGATGATGACTCCAGGGAGGGCACTGCGCAGACAGAGCGAGGGGCAACAGTGCGTGCACGTAGGAGGTGAAGGGACACCAGGGACTAATGGCCATGTGTGAAGCAACACATTCCATACTGACTCAGTGGCTGATGGCAGTTATTGCACTGTGACACAAACATGTGCAAGCACGAACAATAAAGTCACGCTATGTGATAGATGTACTCCTGCAACTAAGGAAATAAACATCACTGTCAAACACCATTCAGTGGCATTGTGTCAGCATTACTCACTTAGAAGTAGTTCTGTGTGATCCCGGCAGCCACACCAGCCCCACCTGCTGGTCCGCGATGTGGAGCTGGTCCCTCCTCATCTGATGATTCAGTCTGTCAGATCCACTGGGGTGCCTTTTTTGGTAGCGATGTTGTGTAGCATTACACAGGCAACCATAATTTTGCAACATGTCTCAGGGCTGTACTGTAGCGCACCTCCACTCTTATGGATGCATCGGAAATGGCTCTTTAGGATTCCGAAGGTCCTCTCAATGGCACAGCGTGTATCTCTGTGTGCACTGTTGTAACTCCTCTCACCTGCAGTTGCTGGATTCAGGTACGGTGTGAGGATGTAGTCGCGTACAGCATACGCACTGTCACCTGCAGGGAGTAAGTAGATTCATGTTCAATACTGTCCTGCCACTGCATAATTCTACTGGTTCTGTGTCTATATGGCATGCATTTACCTAGCAGGTAGCCCTCTCCAAATTCGCCATTTGTGAGTCTGCGATGTAATGCACAGTGGCGAAACATGAATGAGTTGTGTGTGCTTCCTGGGTATTTGGCCACAATATCAGTGATAATATGTTGGGCATTGCACCCTACCTGGATGTTCAGGGAATGATATGACTTTCTGTTCCTAAACACATACTCATTCTGTGATGGGGGTGAGATGGCGACATGGGTCCCATCTATGCAGCCAATGACGTGGGGGAATTGGGCAATTTGGTAGAATTCCTGCTTGGTCAGATCTAATGCCTGTTGTGTGCTTGGGAATTGTATGTGGTGATGCAGCCTCTGTACCATTGCATCAAGGAAAGCGTGGAAGAAGCGCGAAAGTGCACTTTGAGAGACACCTCCCGCTGTAGCAATCACTCCCTGAAAACTCCCTGATGCCAGGAGGTGCAGTGAGCACAGGACCTGAACATGGGTGGGAATGGTGTGTGCCCTGCATGTGGGGTATTCAAGTATGGGTGTCAGCTCCTCTATTAAATCCAGGATGCTGTCTGGGTGCAGCCTGTAGTTCACATGGATCTCCTCCTCGGTCAGTTGGAAGAGGGTGATGCGTGCTCTGTAGATCCTTTCCTGGCATCTCCTTCTCTGTGTGGCATCTCTGATTCGCAGCCTCCTGGCTATCACGTACAGGCCAGCCATGGTGGGAAGTCCCAGTGGCATTGTGGGCCTGTTTAAATAGGTTGCACATGGTTACCACCTGCTCAGAGTTGGTGGTAATTGAGAAGTGCAAAATTGCGATTTTCGTGAATTCGCTAATTGCAAATTTTTCCAACATCTAATTTTGCACATTCGCAATGTGCGTGATTGGTAATAGCGATTTTCACAGTTGATGTGACGCTGACTGCGATTACGCAAAATAATTCGCGCAATCTGCGTTACGCAAAAATGCTAAATTAGCGATTCTCATTTTTGGGCAGCGGATACCTTTCCTACATAGGAACAGTCTGTTTTGCAATCGCAAAAACACCATGATGTTTGCGATTCGCTGGGTTTGTGATCGCAAAAGAGATTCCTACATATGGTCCTTAATGTTTTAAATCCACCCCCCATGTATAGGTCACTCAGCCGAGAGATGCCGGCTGCGGGAGGTCTGCAATCTTTGTTGGACGCCTTTTCATACTTCATGTCAGAACGTGATTTATTAATTAATAACTCAAAATCATACATAATGCAGGTGGGGACTCGCCCTAAAAGAAGTTTTCAATCCTGAGTTGGCCCCGCCAAAGTCCCCCGCACTGATGTTTTTTCGTACCTAGGGGTCCTTTTGGATGATCAAATAAAATGGGGGCCATTAATCCTTAGCAAAAAGGGGGATCTGGAACGGGTGAATGCGGCTATTTTCAACTTTGCTTCTAAACTAGGCAAGAGACCAATCACAGCTATGCTGAAAGTTTTCCAAGTGAGTCGGCCGCATGAGGCCCAATCGGCTACACTCAGCAAGTGCAGAGTATCTCACTTGATTGCGGCTTCTCCTGTGAGGTAAGTGTCCGGTTCTTCTCCCGGTGGGGGGTTGGTTGCGATGATCTTGTCTTGGTCCCTCGCCTGGGTGACGGTGCGCATGTGCTCCCACGGCGTCCTCACTTCTTTCACAGTCGATCGCAGATCAGGACGCAGTACCTGATGCTCCCAGTCACCGCCTCTGGCATACGGTGTCACCGCATCTAAAGCACATGGGCTCCTGCCTGATAGACACAGTGAAATCCTTCATGGTGGCTCCTCCTGATATACGGGGTCACTGTCCACTACCACACAAGGCTATGGTCCTTACTGTACATCAGACATTTCCACAGCATCCCCTACTGACTTACCGGGTTGCTAAATCTGCACTACACATGTGCTCCGGCCTGATCTGTCTAGAATGACACACAACTCAATTTACGGTGGGCATACAGGGATCACTGATATTATCCTCAGCACAGGCTACTACCCGATCAGTGCGGAAGCCATTTCTTCACACCTTGCACAGGGAGTCCACTCAACAGGGCTCCCCAATGGACCTTGCGCTCTACTTGTCCTCACAGGACACACTGATCTTGGCAAGCAGACAGGCGCTGGTGGTCCAGGCTCTAGGGCAGGTGGTCTTGGATTCCCTGGGTGATGGCCCCTCACACAGCAGGGAGACCAACAGGCCTTGACCTCCAGACCTGGTCAGAGGCAGAAGTCTTGCAGAACTTCCCCTCCTCACACAGCCAGTCTGGTTTCATCACAGATGACAATTTTTGGGGTCTCAAACTCCTCTTCTTATAGTCTATTTACAGACACCAAGTGTGAGTTTGTGTCAGAGACTTTGACGCTTTATGTTGTGATTCCTCTGCTCCTTCTTCCTCTTCAAAAGCAGTCTGTAAAAGCAGGAGTGTCTCTGTGAGGGACGATGTGGGGAGGGAGGTGGTTCACCTAATACACCAACACAGGGACTCACTGATGAGGTAAAGAAGCGGACTTTATTGGCTCAATAAGCGTTCTTTGTTTTGATGTTCTGGATGAGGTCTGTTGCTCCAGGCGTCAGTGTCCGGTTTAAGGGTTCCTCTGTAGGGATCTTCTCTCCGTCCAGTTCTTCCGTAGGGACCGTCTCCTCCTCCTCCGTCCGTGACCCAGGGAAGAGATACAGAGGGACACAAAGGTGAGTAGGGTTGTAGGGACCAAGGGCGCTTTGAGGGGGGAAAGGGTTGTGAGGGATCACCGGGGCTACCACCAACTCTTGTGACTCCTGTAACTCAGGTGAAGTAAGGAGGTGAACGTAGGTAGAGAAGGCTGGAGGGGGTGAGCGTGGTTGACCCACAGAAAAAGAATCCTCAACACTCAGGCTCCCCGTACTCCCGTGACCTCCCTCACCCTCTTCACTTCGTCCCTCCCCGTACTTGTGACAGACTCAAGATACGATCACGTACCTTTCCCAGCCACGCTCCTCCAGGAACGTGGCGGGGCGAGTAGCGTATCCGTTGGCCTCCTGGCTCCATCGGCGCCGTCTCTCGGACTCCGCACTCTCCTTCAGTCGTCTCTCCTTCTCCACTGCTCACTCGTTCCTGCTCCGTCTCCTTCGCTCGGCTCTCCTCGCTTCCTCCGGCTTTCGCGTCCTTCTTCTCTTCCGGGTTCATTTTACCAGGTCCCGGGCTCTCCGATTGGATGACGTGGTCTGACGTGCAGACAGTCGGCTCCTCCCCACGGGTTTCTCTGGTGGAGTTAAAGGGCCCGTACCAGTCCTGTGGCCAAGGCGTAAAGGAACAATCAGGCATCCCCTCGGGTTGTGTGTCAGAAGCCGTGCCCCCAGTGGTGCCCCCGTGACAATTCCCTCCCCCTGGCGTGACCCGATCGGGGGAACAAGGGAACCGAGAAAGAAAGTCAGCGTTACCCTGATTCGCCCCTTTCCGATGTTGTACGTCTATCTGATAGGGTTGGAGGGCAAGGAACCAGCGGAGGACCCTGTCATTGTGACCGTGACTCCGTTGTAACCAGGTGAGGGGAGCATGGTCCGTGTAAAGGACAAAGGGTCTGCCTTCCAAATAGTACCGGAGTTTCTCAACCCCCCACTTAACCGCCAGGCACTCTTTTTCTATAGTGGAGTAAGCCTACTCCCTAGGAAACAATTTCCTACTGAGAAAAAGAATAGGGCGTTCGTGACCGTCGGGATCTTTCTGAGAGAGAACCGCCCCGATCCCAATACCCGAGGCGTCTGTCTGCAGGATAAAGGGTTTGTCGAAATCCGGGGTCACTAGTATAGGGGAGGTGGTAATAGCATCTTTCAGGGCTTGGAATGCAGAAGCTTCTTGATCGGAAGGGGCGTGTAGCCTGGGTGAGGTGTGTGTTTTTCGTAATAAGTCAGTGAGGGGGCCCGCTATGGTAGCGAACTGGGCTATGAACCGCCTATAATACCCCACCAACCCTAAGAACGCCCTCAAGTCTCTCTTGGTCTTTGGATAGGGAACGGACTGGATTGCGGCCACTTTTTCGGTTTGGGGAGCTATATGACCCTCCCCCAAGAGATACCCCAAATACCTCACTTTCTGAAAGGCCACTCGGGTTTTCTTGGCGTTGATGTGTAACCCGGACTGACGAAGGCTGTTCAGTACCTTCCCTAAGTGCTCCAGGTGCTCCTCCCAGGTCTTGCTATAGACCACAATGTCATCTAAATAAGCCCCTGAATAGGATAAGTGAGGGGCCAGAAGCACATCCATGGCCCGCTGAAAGGTCGCTGGGGCCCCATGCAACCCAAAGGGAAGAACTGTAAAGTGATAGTGGCCGGAAGGGGTGGAGAACGCAGTTTTTTCTTGATCCGCGGGGGCCAAAGGGATCTGCCAGTAACCCTTGGTGAGGTCGATAGTGGTGATGTATCGGGCCTCACCAAGGCGTTCTATAAGTTCATCCACCCGGGGAAGAGGATAGGCATCCTGCTTGGATACCTTGTTCACTGCGCGGAAGTCAATACAAAACCGGATGCTGCCATCCGGTTTGGGTACCAGCACCACGGGGGAACACCAGTTACTATGGGAGGGCACGATGACCCCCGATCCCAACATCCTGGACACTTCCTCCTGAAAGGCGGCTCGTCGAGCCTCAGGGATCCGGTACGGCTTTTGTTTCACCACCACCCCCGGAGGAGTAGGGATACAATGTTCGGCCAGTTGGGTCCTGCCTGGTTGATCAGAAAATACGTCTGAAAAGTCCATCAGCAGAGACCGTATTTCTCGGGATTGGGTGCACGTGAGATCGGGATTGACAGGTGTCTCTAGAGTGGTATGAGAGGGAGGGGTGACTATGGAGACCGTATGAACTCCTGAAGGAGGGGGTCCCAACCACTTCTTCAGTAAGTTGATGTGGAACATCTGGGTCCTCTTTCCCCTCAGTTGCAGAATGTATGTAGTTTTCCCTATCTTTCTTAGGACTTTGAATGGTCCTTGCCACTCCTTTTTTAATTTGTGGGTGGAGGAGGGTAAAAGTATCAGGGCCCAATCCCCTATATCCAACTCCCGCCACTTCGTACCTCGGTCATAGAAGGTTTTTTGTTTGACCTGTGCCGCCGTCAATTCCGTATGGGCCAATGTTCGCAACTTATGGAGACGGTTTTGTAACTGTTGTGTATAATCCAGTAGGGATTCGGCCTCTTGTAACCCCTCCCGTTCCCAACTGTCCTTGGTGATCTCGAGTAAGGTTCGGGGTTTACGCCCGAACAATAACTCAAAAGAGGAGGTCCCTAAACTGGATTGTTTCTGGCTACGGAGTACGAACAGGGCCAACGGGAGTAATTGGTCCCAGTGCCGGCCATCCCCAGACAGAAGCTTCTTCAAGGTAAGTTTAAGACTCCCGTTGTACCGTTCGACTAGTCCGTCTGTCTGGGGGTGGTACACAGAGGTGGTGATATGTTTAATGTGCAACTGGTCACAGACCTGCCTCATCAACCGGGACACAAAGGGAGTGCCTTGATCTGTGATAATCTCTCGTGGAAAGCCCATGTGGGAGAAGACTTCCACGAGTCCTTGTGCGATGGCAGTAGTTGTTGCGGCCCGAAGTGGGAACGCCTCCGGGTACCTAGTAGCATAGTCGATCAACACCAGTGCATACTGGTGACCCTTCGCGGATTTGGGGAGAGGCCCTATGAGGTCCATGCCGAGGCGGTCGAAGGGTGTCCCAATGATGGGTAAAGGATTTAACGGAACTGGAGGGGGAACATAGGGATTGCGCCTCTGGCAAATTTGGCACTCCTGGCAATATTTCTGTATCTGAGCATAGACCCCCGGCCAAAAGAAATGTTGTAGGATGGCCTGCCCCGTTTTTTCTGCTCCGGAATGCCCTGCTAAAAGATGAGCGTGCGCAAAAAAGAGGATTTGGTCCCTGAATCCAGCCGGAACCAACAGTTGGGGAACAGCGTCGGGTTTCGCTAGACGGTATAACAGTCCGTTTTTTTCTATGAATGCGGGATAGACACGAGTTCCAACATTCGGTTGATCTCGCGCTTTCTGCCAAGCGTGGGTGAGACTGGCATCGTTTAACTGGGCCAGTCGAAAGTGATTATCTCTCGCCCAAGGCTCAGGGGTGAGACACACATTATATTTCATGGGATTTATCGCAGCTTGCAAGAGGGGGGTAAAGGACGGGGAGTCAATCCCTATAATAAGTAGCTCAGGGAGTTCGTCCACCACCCCCACCACTACATCGGACTGTATATGATTGTTGATCTCTAGGGTGATCCTAGCCAATGGGTACTCCCTTACATCCCCATGTATACATCGTATGTGTACTGTCTTCCCAGATATGAGCCAAGAAGGGTCTACCAATTCCCGCTTTATGACAGAGTGTCTGCACCCCGAGTCAAGAAGAGCCCTTACCCTCCTGCCATTAAGAGTCACACTTACATAAAATATGGGGCCTGACTCCTGGGCAAATAGGACAGAGCGGGGTGCATAGCTGATGTCCATGGGTTCGTCGTCTTTCTCCCTTTTCTTACGACAGAATCGTGCTATATGGCCCCATTCTCCACAGTCATAACATTGGGGGGAGGTGTAAGGGGGATTCTCGGGACGGGGAAGACGGGGTCGGTTTCCCTCTGGAAGGGGTCGTGGGGTCTTTCTCTCAAGTCTCGCCGGCATTGGGGGACGGATGTGTTTCTCGGATTCTTTAAGGGGTGGTCGACCCTGGGCCCTGGAGTAAGCCGTCGCCATTTCTATGGCCTGTTCTAGGGTCAGACCGGCGTGTTGTCTTAACCACCGTTGAGTGGCATAGGGGAGCGCCTCCAAGAATTGTTCCAAATAGATTTTATTCATGACCTCATTCATATTGCCTTCATGAGGTTTGAGCCAGAGATCCGCAGCTCCCTTTAACTTAAAGAACAAGGTTTTCGGCAGATCACCCGTGGCTCCTCGCTCTTGTCTGAACTTCAGGCGGTGTGTCTCGTCGTCCACGCCTAATCGATCCAGCACATATTGTTTCAGTGCAGCATAGGTGGTTGTCCCATCTGGATTGATTGTCTGATAAGCTGCTTGGGCTTCTCCCGTGAGGAGGGGCGCGAGGTAAAAGGGCCAGCGTTCAGCCGGCCAGGCGCTGGCCCTCGCGGCACGTTCAAAATTCAAGAAGAACGCCAAAGGATCATCTCCAGGTACGTATTTCTGAAGAGGAACCACGGTTCCAGGGGGGTTGCTTGCTCTACCCTGTCCCAGTGTGATCAGGAGTTGGGCATGTCCCTCTGCTAGTTTGATCAGGCTGTTTGCTTGGTTTTGTATCGCAGATGTAAAGACGGCACGGTCCGCCTCCGCCTGACTGGACGACTTCTCTACCGCCCATTCGAGCTTTGCCTGTCCCTCCTTCATCTGATGTACGATGGCCTCCATCCTGTTTCGGATGCTGATTCTCCAAGACTCCTATCTGGCTCGCCACTTGTGAGGGACGATGTGGGGAGGGAGGTGGTTCACCTAATACACCAACACAGGGACTCACTGATGAGGTAAAGAAGCGGACTTTATTGGCTCAATAAGCGTTCTTTGTTTTGATGTTCTGGATGAGGTCTGTTGCTCCAGGTGTCCGGTTTAAGGGTTCCTCTGTAGGGATCTTCTCTCCGTCCAGTTCTTCCGTAGGGACCGTCTCCTCCTCCTCCGTCCGTGACCCAGGGAAGAGATACAGAGGGACACAAAGGTGAGTAGGGTTGTAGGGACCAAGGGCGCTTTGAGGGGGGAAAGGGTTGTGAGGGATCACCGGGGCTACCACCAACTCTTGTGACTCCTGTAACTCAGGTGAAGTAAGGAGGTGAACGTAGGTAGAGAAGGCTGGAGGGGGTGAGCGTGGTTGACCCACAGAAAAAGAATCCTCAACACTCAGGCTCCCCGTACTCCCGTGACCTCCCTCACCCTCTTCACTTCGTCCCTCCCCGTACTTGTGACAGACTCAAGATACGATCACGTACCTTTCCCAGCCACGCTCCTCCAGGAACGTGGCGGGGCGAGTAGCGTATCCGTTGGCCTCCTGGCTCCGTCGGCGCCGTCTCTCGGACTCCGCACTCTCCTTCAGTCGTCTCTCCTTCTCCACTGCTCACTCGTTCCTGCTCCGTCTCCTTCGCTCGGCTCTCCTCGCTTCCTCCGGCTTTCGCGTCCTTCTTCTCTTCCGGGTTCGTTTTACCAGGTCCCGGGCTCTCCGATTGGATGACGTGGTCTGACGTGCAGACAGTCGGCTCCTCCCCACGGGTTTCTCTGGTGGAGTTAAAGGGCCCGTACCAGTCCTGTGGCCAAGGCGTAAAGGAACAATCAGGCATCCCCTCGGGTTGTGTGTCAGAAGCCGTGCCCCCAGTGGTGCCCCCGTGACAGTCTCCAAAGCTGATAGTCCCACAACACTGGCCAAGGAAGTGACTACAGTTCACAACTGGATGCCAGCCACAGTGACATGTGCATCAAAAGGTTAAACAAGGGCCCCTAGCCTCATTTTTATGATTCTGTTATGAGCCCCAACTCCTTCCTGAGATGTGCTCCAGCTCCTTCCTTGTGACCTTTCACTGAATCAAAGAACACCCTTTGAAGTGTACATGGGAAGACTAGCTCTCCTGTCCCCAGTGTGTGTCCCACCCTGCTTACAGACATGCAACAATACACAAATCTGTCGGGGGATCTCTCGCCCTCCGTGTTTCAACATGCAGACCTCGGTCTCCCAAAATGGAGCACAGGGCCCTCGGTGTATTGTACCATCCTCAGGCACAAATCCACCCAGTTCATGTATACAGCACACAAGCACTGCATAGTACTGTAAACTCCATGCACTGTACCACTCATAGGCACAAATAGATTCAGTATATGTACTTAACATGCACACACTGCCCAGTACTGTAACTTTTATGTACTTTACCACTCATAGGCACACATACATCAAGTACTTGCATTTATCCTGCATGCTCTGCTCAGCACAACATCCTTCAGGTACTGCATCACTTACAGGCACATATACACCTAGCACATGCATTCACTAGGCTTGCACTGCTCTGTATAGCAGTCTCCATGTATTTGTACCCTTCACAGACACACATAAACCCAGTGCAGATATACCACTTCTGCCTGCTCAGCACTTCACACCAAACTGAAGTAGGCCATGGGTGAGTTAAGCACTTAGTAGCAGAACTTTTAAAATGAATGAGCCTGTAGGCCTCACTCCAATGACACAGGTTACAATGGACCTGCTCACTCCTACTGATCACTACACGGTATGCTGCCACCAACACACTTGTGGTGCTTAACTCCTGGTGAAGGCAGTAGCCTTTCACCACTACTAAGGAAGGACTTTGGTGCCCCTTCTGCTCCAACAAGACCACAATCCGTGAGATAGGCCTAGGTCATGGCACACAAGCATATTAAGTGTTTGCCTATGACAACAAAAATCAGCAATAGGGACCCAGACATCAATACAGTTGGGCACTTAGGGCAGGGGTGCATACCTATTACCATTTAGTGGATTTTACTGTCCCAACAGACATCAGTAAAAGTATTTCGAGCTCACCACATATTAGTTCAATATAGGTCTGACGGTTTAACAAAGGGAGAACATAAATGATAACATATGTGACAAAACCTCACCCAAACCAGGGAAGCTATAACTAGGTGACTGTACAACCAGTGAACATTAGTACTCTAGAATGCTTACAAGATTTGGACCCAGCTGATGAAGCATACAACACTAACTAGGCGAGCATTCATCCTATATGTGTACATTAATGTATGGCAATTGCATAAGAGATTTGCCTTTTTCCTCCAAGAGGTGTGCACGTCTTATATGTTTGCTTATATTTGTTCATGGAAATCATGCAACAGTCTTTAAATGCTCCTCACTAATTATTGTGTGTTGTATCTGTCTTGCATGTGTGAGAGAGTTGTGTGATGTTCTTTTTCCCACCTGTCTCTATTATATGTAATAGGGAAAGTTGCACTGCTGCTCCCAAGTTGCATCTTTATTAAGTTGTGAAGCTTGCAGTGCTTAACTTGTGCCGGTGTTTGCCGGTGCTCGGCACTGGTAATTATTTCTAAATCCCGGCACTTATTTATGACAGTCCACAACATGATGGACCTACCTGGTTTTGGACTGAGGTCATAAATAAGAAAAACTTGTTCAATACAATTTACAAAAATAATAAAAGTGCGGAGCAAAGCCAGTTTGAGGTGACGTGACAATACCTCAGGCTCTGACACTTTTACAAAATAAGCACTGAAACCAGCACATTTAATACATTTAGGGCCTCATGTAGGTAGCGAAATACCGGTCGGTAACGGCCGATTTTCGGGAAATATGCCTTTACCGACCGGTATACAGACAAGTGAGATGTAGGAGTCCAAAAACCACTTTTCGGTAAATATGAGGCGGTAAATACCGATTCATAGTTACCGAATTCTAAAATACCGATTCATATTTACCGAATACAGAATTAACGAATCGGTAAACATGAAGTGGTAAATATGAAGTGGTAAAAATTTAAAATGACATGTAGGAGCAGTCGGTAATTAAGAAATCCATTGAAATCGGTAATTAAGAGTCGGTAATTAACACGGACTAAAAGCAGGTGGTAACCATCAACAATGGATAAAAGCAAACCCAAAATTCAACAGCGTGGACAACATGGCCGCTATGTACGTCATTGCAAGGCGCCTACGTCTACAGGCAGCAGGACTGAGGGTGTGGCGACGGGAGGAACAAATCTACAGACAGGGCATCACACTATTCCAGCTGACTGATGCAGAGATACATGAGAGGTACAGGCTACACCCCGAAACCATCATGGACTTAATCAGGGACCTACACCCACTCCTGGACCAGCCAGTTAGAAGGGCGCACGCCATACCCCCACATGTGCAGGTGCTCTGCAGCCTACATCTGTTGGCATCCGGCAGTTATCAGGTGGTGATAGCTGCGGTGGGTGGGGTATCCCAAAGTTGCCTGTCCCGTTTCTTCAGGAAGTTCCTGGATGCCATGATGCAGAGAATGCACCACTACATAAGCTTCCCGAACTCACAGGCTGCACTGCAGAAAACAAAAACTGACTTTTATCACATGGCACAGTTCCCCCATGTCCTCGGCTGTATTGATGGTACCCACATCCCAATCTGTCCACCAGCAGATACAGAGCACATCTACAGGAACAGGAAGTCCACCCACTCCATCAACGTGCAGGTGATCTGTGATGCAGGGAACATCATCACAGATATTGTTGCAAAGTTTCCTGGGAGCACCCACGACTCTTACATCTTCCAGAATAGTGGGATTTACACACGACTGAGTGCCGGAGAATTCGGAGAGGGATACCTGCTAGGTAAGTAACAGTGACGCCCCTTGAAACATGCAAACATAGTGTATAGAGGCATGTTACTGATGGTTCCCTTTCACCCATCCAGGCGACAGTGCATATGCATGCCGGTCATTCATCCTCACTCCCTACCTACACCCAGCTACCCAGAGTGAGAGACGATACAACGTGGCACACAAAACAACACGCAATGTGGTGGAGCGCACGTTTGGACTACTGAAGAGCAGGTTCCGCTGCCTGCACAAGAGCGGAGGCGCACGCCAGTACAAACCCATCACCTGCTGCAAGATCATTGCCACTTGTGCAATGCTGCACAACCTTGCCACGAAAAAAGGGACAGATGTGGAACTAACATATTTTGAGGACAACGAGGATGAGTCAGGCCAGCCAGAGGGCAACGCAGCTAGAGTGCCAACTGCAATCGATGGGAGAGAGAGACGGGCAGAGATCACATCCAACTATTTCTGAGTAAGTAAGGGGACACAGCGAGTTGTGAGCAGTCATGACGTAGTTTAATGTGGCACCACGCCATGAACACATGATCAGGCCAATCTGGCAATATATCATCTATACAAGGAGTATGTCCAGGGTTACGTCACCCATTGTGAAGTGGCTAGGCAGGGCGACATCAATGTTTGCGCATACGCGCTGCAGTGGTGGATTGCACGGCCTGTGCATCCTCACTAGAGCCAACCCCAAGCCGCCTGCTGCTCCTGCGTGTTTCTGGGACGGGGGGTGTGATGCTGCTGGTGGTGTCGATGCTCTCCGCAGGATCCCCTGCAGCAGTTGTCGACGCCTGACTCGTCAATAGCACCCCTAGTGCACTTGTCACCTGCACCATCCCCCGAGACAGGTCGCTGCAGCACTGTGTTAGGCCCTCCTGCATCGTCACAGAGCGCCGGCACAGTAGGGAAGTGGCAGTTGCCAGACGGTTGAGTGCCCTGCTGGTAGTGTCCCTTCTCTGGCGTTCCGGGCGCCGTGCTTCGATGTCAGCATCTAATTTGCTGCACAACTGCTGGATAGACTGGGACATGTCCCGAATGCCCGCAGCCATGCCGCCAATGTTTGTGTCCATGTTGACTATGCTTGTCTTCATCACCCGCATGTGCCTCTGGACTGACATGACTGCCTTTGATTGCAGGCGCTGTTGCTTTAACATTTGGCCCTCGAGCCCCAAGAAGACACCATGGCCGTCAGTGGGTGCTGGTGGACTCTGGACACGCGACCTGCGGCGCCCTCTTGTTTCCGTCTGTGCTGCCTGTGAGGTGTGGGGCACAGTGGCATGGCTCCCTTCCTGGGGCCCGGTGCGGTCTTCAGGGCCCATGCTGTCGTCTGACGAGGTGTCCAAGGCTCGTAGCCTGGCTGCTGGACGCCTCCTCTGTCTCACGCATGCAAGCGGAGATGTGGCCGGTGAATCGAACATGAGTGGCGAGGCTGGCTCTGGTGGTGGTGATGCTGGCTCACGGTGAGGTGATGCTGGCTCTGTGTGCGGCGATGCTGGCTGTGTTGGTGGTGCGGCTGCCAGTGGGCCTGCTCCCCGGTCTGTACTTGTGCTGGCTGGAGGTGTTTGATGTTGCCGTGGTGCCGTCTCTCCTGCAGCATGCCCTGTCCTGCATGATGTCACATCTGTGGACAGAAATACAACATTGGCTCAGTGTCCCCGAAGGGCTGCATTGCAAGCGGCACAATAAATAATTTCACATTCCAACATGTCCCCTGTCTCCTTGTGCCTCGAGTGCGTGACATGCCGTGTTGCCCTGTAACATTTACGTCATGGTTAGTGTTGCCCTGACTACATCTCCCGAAATGCATTGCCTGTCTGCACTGACACGTGTGGACTGCAGTGTGATTCTCGTTTCACATTTGGGGGATGTGGGATGGGGTAGGGGGGGATACATTGCTGTGCTTTCGTCTTACCTTGGTGTGTTGCGGCTCTGGCAGAGCTGTCGGCGTCCCCAAGACCCACGACGCTCTCTTGCTCGATTGTGGCCGCCACCAGCTCCTCCAGTTCGGTGAGGGCAGTTGCCCTGTTGGTTCCACCTCCGGTCTGGCTGGCCTCCTTCTGGATGTCGCCCATCTTCCTCTTGGTTACAATCCTCAGGTCATACCAGCGCTTTTTGAGGACCTCAATGTCCCTGTGGGTCACTCCCACAGCATTGACCTGCGCCTGGATGGCCAGCCATATGTTGCGCTTTTCCACCTCAGGCACTTGCAGGGATTGCCTGCCGAACAGCTTCTGGTGCTGCTTCACGACCTCCTCCACCAGCACCTGGAGTTCCTTGGGGCTAAATTTCAGCTTCCTCCTCCTTTCCCCTCCGTCTTTCTGTGTTCTCTGGCTGGACATGCTGTTTGTTTACCCGCTCGCACATGCAACTGCTCCCTGCCTCTCCTCTGCACTCCAAGCCTCTCCAGGGTCGGCTAATTATGTCCACCTGCCTGGGTGTGGCCACTTCGGCTAATTGAGTACACCTGCCTGGGTGTGGGCAGTTCCAGGTTGGGTGGGCTGTCGTTGCACTGGATTCGCTGTTTCGTCAAGTCATGTGATTTTCTTTACCGACTCCGTACATACCGAATCGGTATTTTCCGAATCGGTAACTACCACCTCGGTATTTTGCGATTCGGTAACTTCCACCTCGGTATTTTCCGATTCGGTAAATACCACCTCGGTATTTTCCGAATCGGTAAATACCACCTCGGTATTTACCGATTCGGTGAATTCCGATTCGTGATTACCGAATGTTACCGAATCGGTAACTGTTACCGAATTTTTACCTACATATAACTTACCGATTCTAATTTACCGATTCGGTACGGCTCGGTATTTTAGAACCGGTAAAATTTATTTACCTACATGAGGCCCTTAGTTCCTGGGGCAATGCATCTAAATCAGATACAGTTAGCAGCAAATCACACAAAAACTGAAGGACTTTTGTTGACCAGTTTTGACTCCCTTAAAATTTGCACTCCTGGATCGGATAATGGCAAATAGTTTGATTGTGGAGCCATAACGTAAAAGGTGAATGAGCACAGGCTTGTCTTTCTCCTTTTTCAGGATCTTCTGAATGAGATAGCAATTAACTGCTTTTTATTGAAACAACACCCATATGCTAGGCATCTCAGTCACTGCAATAGTTGTCTCCAAAGTTCATGGGCCTGATTCACAATAGCAATCGGAGACAAAAGTCTAACTTTATGACTTTTGGTATTCACAGAGGTCATTTATGAGTCATATTTTTACGTCCGCAGTCGGGCCGGAATCTCCGGCTTCAGACGTACTTTCTGCAACCAGGCCGTTCTCTTCGCACCCGGGCCGTACTCTCCGGCTCGAGATGTACTCTCCGGCTCTGGCCAGATGAAGTGTCATCAATGGGCCAGAGTGCAATTTTTACAAAAAGAAACATTAGGAACGTGTGATAAATGGTAGAGGAGGTCATGAAAATCTGTTTGGGCAGGGGAAAGGGTGTTGCCAGACACTACATCGTATCCCCAAAAAGTTTGCTATTTTGCATCATGGTACTTGCAGTCCACAATTTGCGCTCCATTCAGTGTTGACTGCAGTGCCAATGCTACAGTCAACACTAAGGGTACTCCAGTTAGTGTTGACTGTAGGATTCTGTAGTGTACTTTCCTCCATTTCAATTGGTTGCAGCCTGTTAGCCCTTCTGTGTCTCTCTTAACAGTTTCCAGTGGCCTAGCTACTCATTCCATCTGCGTTGCTAGTTGGAACTTTTTTCTTTTGCAGCAGCATACCGTTTACTGTTTACACAATGGGGAAAAGGAAAGTGATTGAGGGAGAGTTGGGAGGCGCACAGAGGAAAAAAATCCAAAAAGAGTACTCGGAACTCAAGTCCCACGGTAGGGATTGCAGGGAGGAGCGTTATGGATCACATTGATTGACA
Source organism: Triturus cristatus (assembly GCF_964204655.1). Lineage (NCBI taxonomy): Eukaryota > Metazoa > Chordata > Amphibia > Caudata > Salamandridae > Triturus > Triturus cristatus. The sequence continues at coordinate 1,058,242,337 of NC_140589.1, forward strand.
ATATACTGTCAGACTCTGAGGTTTCTTGCACCCTCTGTTGACATCAATGTCACCAATCCCAATGCCTCACACATACATACCCCTCCAAAATCTACCAACCAATATCGGGCGCATAACAAGCTTATTCCAAAAGGTAGCCAATAGGAAACAGACATTGAAAGCTACCAAGGAGCCTCCCACTATCCCACCTAGTGTTATCAGTACTCAACCTGTGACCACAGCTGACTTTCCATGTAGTAATAGATTTTCACCTCTTACAGGCCAATCAGTATTATACGATATGGCTACCATCAGCGGGGTCCAGGTAGTCACAGAGGACACAGAGGTTAGCAGGCTAGATATGATCTCTCAGTCTAGGGGCAGAGGGATGGAGGGTTCTGAAATATTACTTTCCAACCTACACCTGCATAGGGAAATCCTTGCCCTAAGGGAAACAATTGGGGCCGTGATTGGTCTTATCTCTAAGTTGCTTGCCAGAATAGAAGGATGGAGTAGCCTTGCGATATCATCTCCTGTAGACTCAATGAGAGTAGTAATGAACCTGAACTCTAATTACCTCCCATTACACCCCCCTCCACCAACACACAATGCCCTGACAACTACCCCTGTATCTATAGGCCATCGTGACACAGGTCACGGGTGCACACCACTCACAAGGGCCAAATGACAAGAAGGAGACAGGGAGAAAACGGAGGGAACTACATTACATATGATGACACCGGGCCGTACTCTCAGGCTCCAGATGTACTCTCGGGCTCGGGCCAGATGAAGTGTCATCAATGGGACAGAGTGCAATTTTTACAAAAAGAAACATTAGTAATGTGTGATAAATGGTAGAGGAGTTAAGAAAATCCGTTTTGGGGAGGGGAAACGGTGTTGCCGGACACTACATCGTATCCCAAAAAGGTTTTCTATTTTGCATCATGGTACATGCAGTCCACAATTTATGCTCCATTAAATGTTGACTGTAGTGCCAATGCTACAGCCAACACTAAGGGTACTCTAGTTAGTGTTGACTGTAGTGTTCTGTAGTGTGCTTTCCTCCATTTCAATTCATTGTAGCCTGTTATCAGTTTCCCGTGGCCTAAATACTCATTCCATCTGCGTTGCTTGTTGGAACTTTTTCTTTTGCAGCTGCATACCGTTTACTGTTTACACTATGGGGAAAAGGAAAGTGATTGAGGGAGGGTTGGGAGGTGCACAGAGAAAAAAATCCCAAAAGTGAACTTGGAACTCAAGGCCTGCGTTAGGGAGTGTTGGGAGGGTGTAATGGATCGCATTGACAATATACTGTCAGACTATGAGGGGCTTCTTGCACCACCTGTTGACACCAGTGCCACCAATCCCAATGCCTCACACATACATACCCGACCAAATCTACCAACCAATATCAGGCACATACCGAGCTTATTCCAAAAGGTAGCCAATAGGAAACAGTCATTGAAAGCTACCAAGAAATCTCCCGCTATCCCACCTAGTGACATCAGTACCCAACCTGTGACCACAGCTGACTTTCTATGTAGTAATAGATTTTCACCTCTTACAGACCAATCGGTATTATTCGATAGAGCAACCATCAGCGGGGTCCAGGTAGTCACGGAGGACACAGAGGCTAGCAGGCAGATATAGTCTCGCAGTCCTGGGGCAGAGGGAGGGAGAGTTTTGAAATATCACTTTCCAATCTAGACCTGCATAGAGAAATCCTTGCCCTAAGGGAAACAATCAGGTCCGTGACTGATCTTATCTCTAATTTGTTTGCCAGAACAGAAGGATGGAGTAGCCTTGTGATATTATCTCCTGTAGATCCAGTGAGGGTAGTAATGAACCTGAACTCTAATTACCTCCCATTACACCCCCCTCAACAGACACGCAATGCCCTGACAACTACCCCTGTATCTATAGGCCATCGTGACACAGGCTCCCGGTGCACACCACTCACAAGGGCCAAACAACAAGAATGAGATAGGGAAAAAATGGAGGAAACTACATCACACTTGATTGCATCAGCGCAAGGAAAAACTTTTCCCATTAAAGGATGTGGTGAGGTACTCCCATCCTTTAGGCCCCGCCAATCTCACACAGTCATCATCGGCATACCATCTACACGATTAATGTACTCAAGGCTGATCAACATGCCAAACACAAAAATCACGAGGCTATCAAGAATAAAGCCATGCATTAGATTAGGCACGTAACGGGGTGCAGATCTGTGATAAGAGACGATATCCCGAGAGCAAGAAGATGCGTCCTTACTAACAGCACCGTAGAAGTAGTAAACCTTATAATTGCAGATGGAAGTCTACTGCATGATTTAATCGCTCTAGAAGCCAGAACCTGTCCCCCATCTACCACAAATATCCAACTAAAGCTGTACATCCCCAGTCTTGCTGTACAACCTATGTCCACTTTGAAGCCGCTAAGGGGATCCTCATCTTCATCCCTATGCGAGATTATCTGACTACAATCAGAGTCCTCATGTGAACATATAACTCCCAAGCCTGGCCCTAACATTGCTTGTCCCTCCTCTGAGGGGATACCCCTAGAAATTGAGCCAACAACTACCATCAAACACTCTCACTCCACCTTACAGAGGTTTTTAGGCATGGGAGATGACCATCAGGCTGAAGACAAAATTACACGCAATTACACCATACCCCCGGCTGCTGAAACCCATACTCCATCTCCTCATCGGGATCTACTACAGTCCACAGACCTGAGGCAGCTTAAAATTGCTTCAGGGAATGTGGCTGGAATTAGGGCCAAACTATGCCTAACTCAATGGGTTGAGATCATTAACTCACATGATATCTGCGTTCTGCAGGAAACCTGGAGCTTGACCCCTATCTACATCCCAGGGTTCGTGTCACTCCATAAATCGGCAGCTCCATCTAAACAAGGCCACCCCTCAGGAGGGTTGTTAACCTTGATTAGTAGCGCACTTAACTGCAACACTAAAGAGCTCTCCACTGACAAACCAATCATCCTTGGGGTTAGGCTAAGGGGCAATACAGGCAAGAGTGTAGATATTTACAATGTTTATGCAAGGAGTGACAGAGGGGGCAGATCTCCAACGATACTAGCCCTAAATGAGATGTTGGATTCAAGGCAAGCTATCCACCCCCTAATCTTAGGTGGCGACTTCAATGTAACATTTGAGCCCCTAGACAGGGAAGACATTCAAGAGGCCAATGAAGAGGAATATACCCCCCTAACTAGGGACCCCTCTTCAGATCTGAGAGAAGAAATATGTAATCTGGTCTATACAGCTGAATCCAATGACCACATTTCTAAACAAGAGGCACAATTTCTAACCACCAGTGCAGGGATCATACCCTATTTTTATACCCTACCAAAAACCCACAAAAATAGGACCCCGCCTCCTGGGCGTCCTATAGTATCCGGGATAGGCTCTCTTCCAGAGCCTCTCTCACGGTATTGTGATGAATTTTTAAAACCTTTGGTTCAGGGTACTTCTACCTATCTGAAGGATACCAAAAATCTTCTGGCCCTAATTCAGACACTGAATGTGGATAATGACAATACCATTCTGGTCTCAATGGATATCGAGAGCCTCTATACGAGCATACCCCAAGATGAAACCATAAGGGTCCTCACTGAGGTTCTCGGTGCAGCGGAATGGGATTACACCACTCCCAGATCTTTTGTCATTGAATGTGCTACACTGGCATTGAAAAGGATTTTTTTTTAATACAATGGTGATTTATTTCTGCAAACCACAGGTACATCTATGGGCAGCGTTTTTGCCCCGAGTGTAGCGGGGTTATATGTTTTTGACTTTGAAAGCAAATACATTTTAAATGCCAATAACCCCTTTGGACAACATCTATCCCTGTGGCGCAGATACATCGACGATGTATTCATTATATGGCAGGGCCCAGAAAATCGCCTTCTAGATTTTTTTCCATTGGATCAACACTTGTGATAGACACCTTAAATTCACTCACTCTTACCATCATACAGAGATGATTTTTCTCGACCTGGTGATTACAAAAACTAATGGGTCTCTGATGACACGTACCCACTACAAACCTACAGCCAAAAACAATCTATTGCTCTTTTCGAGCTTTCATCCTCGCACATTACGCGAGAACTTACCATATGGCCAATATTTGCGCCTTAGACGCAATTGTAGTGAGGTAACTGATTTCCGCCAACAGTCAGAGGATCTGACTGAGAAATTAAAAAATCGAGGCTATCCCAAGAGAATCCTCACTAAAAGCTGTAAGAGAGCCCGGAATCAACCAAGGGAGGCTCTTTTGGAGGAAACAGTGAAAACTGATATGAGTATTCCTTTGACATGTGTCACTACTTACAATACGGCCTCTAATGCTGTCACCAATTCAATACGAAAGAACTGGCGTATTTTGGTGAGTAATAATAGACAATGGGCAAAACCTTTATTTTCCTTCAAGAAGGCTAGAAGCATAAAAGATGCCCTAGTACACACACGCCCTAAGAAGATGATTACACAAGGCGAACAGACACTTTACAATGCCTGGGGCCTCCCTAAAGTAATGGGACACTTCCCATGTGGGTCATGCAGCGTTTGCCACCTAACGAAAGCTAGTAAGACCTTAAATCTAGAGACCGACAAAGTGTGGACACAGAGACAACACACGAATTGCAACACTCAGAACGTGATCTACCTTATTACCTGCCCATGCGGGTTACGGTATATAGGGATGACCACCAGAAAAATCAAGCAACGAGTGTGTGAACATCGGAGCAATATAAGGTGTAAGCGTAACACCACCAAGCTCACAGAACATTTTCTCCTCTTGAACCATACTATTGAAGATCTATCGTGGACAATTATAGAACATCTACAAGGAGGGAATAATATAGCCCAGAGACTCTTTGAAAAGGAGCAACGATGGGTATACCGTCTGACCACTCATGTATCTGGTCTTAATGACAATATACCCTGGAACAGTGTGCTGTAATATTGCCTTTACTGACTCTTTACCTGGCTTCCCTCGAATCCAAAAAGGGTAGAAAGTTCCCTGTGTTTTTCTCACCAACTGCCATTGATTAAGCCCCTTGTATGCCAATAGCGGTGTTACTGTATCAGTTTGCCCACAAGGGTCTAAATAACAATTTTAAGCAGTTTTCAACACGGATGTTATGAAAAGTAACCCCCCATTTCAATGGAACTTAATATGCTCCATCGCCGACAGGAAGTTCAATCATGCGGGATCCAGTCCCTGTTTGTGGTCTGTTTTCTGCGCGATGTTTTTTCTGCGCGATGCCTTTTCCTACTGTGAGGTTCTTGTAATACCATGTTATGATTTGCCCCTCATTATTTGTAACGTAGAAAGCAACGGTCTAGTTCCTAAATGAGTTTCCCGTTGCCTCTCTTATGATTGGCTGTAAGGACGTTGCGTGACGTGAAACGTCATTCCGGGTTTTCCGTCCTTAGCAGCAATCAATATCCGACCTGTGTGGCTACCCATTGGTTCTCCCAGGCATTTATACCATTGCTCTGACCAATAGTGGCACCGACGGAATCCAAGTTGAAGGGAACGTTAGGTTGTACGGCGGGAGCTGCGCTTTAACGAAGTAAGTGGCCTTTTGCTCGTTGTCTTTTTCCTTCTTTTGGCATTATCGTTTTAGTTAGCGGCTGACAACGAACAATCTAACTCTCTATTTTAATTTCTAGAGTGTGACTACAAGCGCGCTCCCTACTCCCTCCTGGATTCATGATGTGAGGCTGTTTGTAGCCATCAGTAAGCCTCCCTCTATTAATAATACGACTGTTTAAACACTCTTTCCCCCAATGATATCGTCGGGGTGTTTTTGAAATGACGTGACTTCTATAGTGAGTTCCAGTTCTGTCTCTGGTCTCTTTAGGCCATTGAGTAAAAACTTCTAATACGAAATTAATGAGACAGTAACCACTTTTCGATAGTGATACGAAAGCTATGTTTACTGTCCAAACATAAGGGATTTGGGTATAATGGTGCCTGAACTAAAATAAATAAACAAATAAAAATTATCTGACAATTGATCTTTTCATATATCTTGGTCTTATGGGCCAGGACGTATTCCACAGTGGTTTCCTGACCAACCTGTGGTATCATTGGGAGAAGGGATATACCTGTTATCTTTTCCATATACGCAAATTTTGTTTGTATCTCTGTTTATTCTTACAGATACGTTTCTTCAGAAATTCTGAATTTCCTCTCCGGTAAAAGGAACCGTGAGTTTTTTACTAATATTGCTGCCAACGGTAAGGTGCACCTTAGTGTGTGTATACCACCGGGGCAGTAGGGTCCTGATGAATGCCTGGTGAACATTCCAACAAGGCAGAAACATGTCGACCAAGTTTTAACATTTCTTGTCACTACGAGGGTTGACTAAGCCAGATCTGGTATTTAGTTATTATAACCCATTTTAATTTTAATGCCGGGTTTACCACAATAAAAGATTTTGGTTGAAACCTAGACATTTTTTACATTCACTTTGCACATCACTTTGCACTACACACATCACTGTCAACTACCAGCTCCGCTGTAAACAGGCGTTGAAGCACACCGGGGAGGTATTAGACCTCCCTGGTGGGGGTCCAATGATGAAGCATGTCACCAACCAGGTTGGTGAGTGAGGACCCTTTTAAAACACTTTGTGTGCTTTTTTCGGTAATTCCCCTTCCCCTTTGTAAAGTTAGTTGTTCATACTCTTTTGTTGTTTAGTAAAACAAAAAAAAAGAGGAAATATTGTGGTCAGCCCGCCCCTGGAACTTACATCAATAAAGAAATAGTCCCAATCAGCCCTACAGCTGAATGCATTAACTCTAGAACATAGGCTGTGGGCCACGAATGGAAGAACTCGTTCCGATAGAGAAGGAGGGTTGACCTACATTGGCCCAAATGGTGCCAGTCATTTAGATTATATACTTGTGGACATCACTCTATGGTCATCCGTACTTGATATGGCCATAGTTAAAAATTGGGAAAGTGACCATAACCTACTAAGCCTGACATTTGAACATCAATGGGGCGAAAAGGACAAGGTAGCACCTGTCAAATTTGTAACTGAAGAGGTGATTCCATCAAATGACAAACGTCACCTCAAATGGCCCATGATCTTGAAGGACGAGTCCAAGCTCAATACCTTAAAAAGAGACCCTGTGACGCACCTGGCAGTAATACAATCTCCACCAGATGAGCTGACACCCCGGATAAACATTAGTGTCCTGCATTTGAATCTCTTCGTCCAACTGGCTCGAAACTTCATTGTCCATTCTCAAAATCATGGTCCAATATAGGGAGGATTAGCCAAGGTGAACTGGTTCACAAAGTAGTGCAGGTCCCTAAGGAGACATCTGGCTGCAGCCATAAGACAGAGGGACATGCCTTTGATACGTGACCTAAGGTGAAAATATACATTTTCCCAAGTGAAGGCAAAGAGAGATTAGGACGAGAAGTGATGGGAAGAATCTGGGGAGGCCTATTCCCAATCAGGTGCAAGGAAATTCTGGGCACTCGTGGGAAAGGGCAACTATGAAAACTCACCCCTCTTGCTAATAATATACCATCCAATGTGTGGCAAGAGCACTTTGGCGCCTTTTACATGATTTTTCCCAGTGATGATATAGGGTTGATCTCCATGGATCTACCCCATCTTATATCAGGCCTTTCGTTCAGTAAGGAGGAAATCTTGATCTCCATTGAGGCAATTCTACCTGCCCAAGAGCCAGTACTGGGTGGTATCCCGGGTGATCTTTTTTGCTTTGACAGGGAAAATTGGCCCATCTACATTTTGATACTTTCCAACGACAATGCTAGGGGGGCGGAATCCCCGAATCATAGGGGGGAGCTAAAGTGATTCACATCTTTAAAAAGGGTGATAGGAGCAATCCTTCAAAGTATCGGCCTATCAGCCTGATCGATTGTGCCAAACCTTTTCTGTTGCTCCCTCCTAGCGAAGGTCCAGGATTGGATGGATGAGAATCATATTTTTTCACCACTCCAAACAGAGTTTCGCCAGAAAACTGGAACAATAGATCAGGTTTTCCGCCTCTTCCTCCTCTATTGGAATGTGGTACTGCTGGGCAAGGGGAGCCTATATATAGCAGTCATTGATTTGAAGTCAGCATTCGATCTTGTGCCCTAGGGACATGCTCAGGGAGATGGGTATGCCCCGGGAAATCCTGGCGCTGTTAAAAAGACAACATGAAGAGAACTTCGCCAGGGTAAGATGGGAAGCCAGGGCCAAGTTACCGATCCCATTAAATCTCATTAACACCGTGGCTGTGTTCTGGCTCCAACTTTGTTTTCGCTATATATTAACCAAGTGGTCGAATTATTATCTGCCATTCCAGCGGATGCTCCTTCTTTAGGGAATCAGAAATTCGCAACTCTCCTTTTTGCAAATGATACCATCCTTGTTTCCAAGCCACCTGTGGGCCTGCAAAAACTATTAAATCGAATCAAACTCTTTTGCGATGAGAGAGGACTCGAAAAAAACATGACAAAGACAAAACTGATGCTGCTGAACCCCCAGAAATCCTTCAACGGGTGCCTGACCTTAAATACTATCCCCTTAGAAAGAGTGAGCTGCTTTGATTACCTGGGAATTAAACTGACTGAAGGCATGGCCTGTAAACAACATCTTAACAAGGCCTACCTTAAGTTCTCCCAGGTAACTGGGGCTTTAAGGAAGGAACATTGCCTCTCCCACACAAAACCAATTGCACCAGCTCTGAAGCTGTATACTTTCAAAGCTGTGAGTAGTTCCCTATATGGAGATGAGCTCTGGGGCTCTGAAAAATTGAGTTATCTCACAACATCGGAGAACAAGTTCCTCAGGAGCTTGTTGTCCCTTCCGAGGAGCACTCCACTTTGCCCACTAAAGCTCGACATGGGCATTAAACCAATCAAAGACCTAGCAAAGCTTCACCCTCTCTTATTCTAGCAGAGGCTTGTCACCACTCCAGAACTGACTTCATATGCAGTTGCCTTTAGTGAGGTTTGTGCTCTAGATTCTATGAACAAAATAGGCTGGATTAAGCATATTACAAACCTCATGTCCATTATAGGGCTACCAGGGCACAGTATTATTCGCCCATCATCTCTTACCAAAAAACTAATTAAAATTTTGTATTGGGACTGGGTTGAGCAGAATGAACTTAGCGACAGCAAACAGGGCAGTCTAACCGAGGAATTCAGAGACTTCAAAGTCAGCCATTCTTTAGAAAGTTACCTTGATTTTATAAAAGTGCCGGGCGACAGGAAGCTCTATACACAATTTAGGCATGGCAATCTGCCGGCTAACGTAGTCACAACTCTTGGCTATGTAATGATGCACAACCAAAAGGTTGCCCTTATTGCCCTGATTTGATTGAATCAATAGGTCATGTTCTTTTTGCTTGCGCTGCATACATCAAACCAATGGCCAAATGACTAATCCCAGTCTGTAGACGACTCGGAACTCGTGACTCTAGAGCAGCCCTGGGCATACTAAATCTGATACAAGACCACTATATGTGTGCGCAATCGCGAAGTTCCTGGGTCATTGCTGGGAGATTGGAAGGAAGGCCCTGAGGCCAGCCGTGACTCACTTTTGACATGTCCGGATGATGCTGGTGAAGGAACCAAAGCTGCTGTGATGATTTTAAGATATTGTCTATCTTTTTAGGTCTTTTGCTTGTATTTTATCTTTTAGTGAGGACAGCCCTCCCTTATCCCCTTCATAACAATGGATTATTGCATCCTCACACTAGGTACTATGAATTGAACAGCAGGCAGTATAATGCTATTGTGGTAACCCATGATAGGCGGAGACTAAGTTTGCATTGATGATCTGTTGTGTTTTAACTGAGGTGAAGATATGTATTCTTATATATGTATTTTAATTCATTGTGGTATAATGTATATGCATTGTACTTTTATGGTCTCACGACTGAATAAGGATTTTATTGATTGATTGATTGATTGATGGTTTACATTTTGTTATCTTTCCTTTTAAAAACCTATTATTGCTATATTTTACCACTAAACAGGCAGTCACATTTGCAGTTACTTTGCAGTTAAAAGGAGCATAATTGAAATGGTACAGCAGGTGCAGTGGCACCTGGGGTAAATGTTGTCATAACATCTCTAAACTCAAAATATTGCTATATTTTACTAGCACCCCACTAAACACAGAACACTGCAAATTTCACTACTGAACATACAGTCACAAGTGCAGTTATCTAGCAAGCATTAGGTTCATGATTACAATAGTGCAGCAGGTGCAGTGACATAGGGACTAAACACTTTAGGCACACCACTAAACACTGATTATTGCTATATTGTACTACTAAGGGCCCAATTCTGATGTGGTTTGGAAAGCTTCCTGACCAAATGGGTTTGGGAATGATTTCCGATCGAATCGGCTGGGGAAAATCAGGCACCCTTTGGCAGGCACCCCCAGTGCCTGCCACACTGTGCATGGCTGGTAAGGGGGTACCCATGGGTACCCCCACGGGCCCGATTGGGAAGGCTCTGGGTGCAGGGGGGCCACTACAGACCCCTAAAGTCTGATTCAGACTGCTGATTTGAGTCAGACGGCACAATTCAGAAAGGCTGTCCATATGCAGCATCGTACTCGAACGTTAGGAAACGCGCCCTGTAGAGACATACAATTCTGCTCTGTATGGCTTGGTCATACCAAATGCCGTTGGGTTGGGATTGGGATATTCCTAACGCCTAACTCATACTCGGTCGGTCGGAAGCCTTTCGGAGTCGGTCGGAAAGACACGTTCCCCATCCGATTTGGATGGAGCAAATGCCATTAGGAGGCCTTTCTAACCGCATCAGAATCAGGCCCTTAACAAGAAGTCACAAGTGCAGTTATCATGCAGGCAATAGGGTCATGATTGAAATGTTGCAGCAGGTGCAGTGGCACCGTTTCCAAAAATTTGTATGACTCCTCAAAACTCCAAATATTGTTATATTTTATTACTAAACATGCAGTCACAAATGCAGTTGTCTTGCAGGCACTAGGGTCAAGATTTAAATAGTGCAGCAAGTGCAGTGGCACTAGGCCCAACAGTTGTCAGAACTTCTCTAAGCACCTATTATTGCTATATTTTACTACTAAACAGGCAGTCACAACTGCAGTTACCTTGCAGTCAAAAGGGGCTTGATTAAAATGGTGCAGCAGGTGCAGTGGCACCGGGGTCAAAAGCTCTAGGGAATCCCACTAAACACAGATTATTGCTAAATGTTACCACTAAACCGAAAAGTCACAAGTGCAGTTATCTAACAGGCACTAGGGTCATGATTACAACGGTGCAGCAGGTGCAGTGACTTCGGGACCAAAGGCTCTAGGCAGACCACAAAAACACCCACTATTGCTATATTTTACTACTAAACAGGCAGTCACAAGTGCAGTTACCTTACAGGAAATAGGGTCATGACTGAAATGGTGCAGCAGTGGCACTGGAGCCAAAAGTTGTTATAACTCCTCCAAACCCCAAATATTGCCATATTTTATTACTAAACAGGCAGTCACAAATGCAGTTATCTTGCAGGCACTATGGTCATGACTTGAATGGTGCAGCAAGTACAACAGCAATGGGCCCAAAAGTTGTCTGAACTCATCTAACAACCTAATATTGCCATATTTTACTACTAAACAGGAAGTCACAATTGCAGTTACCTTGCAGTTAAATAGGGCAGAATTTGAATGGTGCAGCAGGTGTAGTGACACCATGGTCAAAAGCTCTAGGGACCCCACTAAAGACAGATTATTGCTAAATGTTACTAATAAATAGACAGTCAGAAGTGCAGTTATCTAACAGGCACTAGGGTCATGATTTGAATGGTGCAGCAGTTGCAGAGGCACCGCACCCAAAACTTACGGAACTTTTTTTCTTACATTAAGGCTGCACAGCATTTACTGTTTGCTGATACTTATCTTAACCTGGCTGCATGCATTTAAAACATGCTTGTTTAACTCTGCTTTAGTGGGTGGAGCTTTTAACTAATTTTCACATTCTTTATGATATTGTTCCGTAAATAAAATAGCTCCTTTTCTGTGTCACATGTTTGCTGTAGCGTAAACCCAAAGTGATTGCAGTGCTGTACATGAGCACACTTCATGGTGTTCTGAAGGGATGTTTTGACCTCTTTTATACGGTGGGATAGTCTCTGTACAACACTACAGCGCCAGACAACAGTCGCAGAGTCTTGGATTGTAAACATGGTCACATAGCTATTCAAAAAGTATTCTTTGAGCTTTGTGATTGTAGCCTGTTCCTTCTACTGGCCGGGAAGGGAGTCTGTATAGTTTCAAGAGCAGTGAATTAAAAAATTCCCTCTGCTGGGCATTGTTGTTGCGTTGCGCCAAAGCTTGTCTTTGTGAGCATGCGTGTTTGGTGACTATGGGATTTGTGCTGCTGTTTTTTTATCCAGAAGGTATCTATTATTTTGGAATCATTTTTAAATTTAAAAAAACTATTTTTTTCTTCTTTGGTGTGAGTTCTCCGCTTTTTTAACTCCGAGTGTTTAGCTTAGTGAGCAGGTAGGTGGTAAGACTGACTTTTTTTTGGACAGGCCTTTACTGTGCAAATTGTATTGTTCTAGCACCTGAAACATGTTACATCGTTTGCTATATTTTTCATTGGCTATATGAATAAGCAACGTGGTGATTGAGCGATACTCTGTATACTGAAGCAGGAGGTATTTCCTAATAGTGAGAATGTTGCTGTTCATCTTTCTCCAAAGTAATTGAAACAGCCACCTGTATTTCCATTATTATATAACATGGGGAGAGGATGTAGCCTTATAGCTAGAGCTGTCGACCTCGGAGCAGGGGAACCGGATTCGAGTCTCGGCAACGACGCTCAACATCCTGTGATTCTGGGAAAATCATTTAATCTCCCTGTGCCTAACAAAAATGAATGTGTCCTTCTGTAACAAAACTGGTGCTCATGTAAAGCGCTCTGATACCCGATGTATCGGGTCTAGTGCACACTATATAAAACTGTAAAAAAAAAACCACATAAAGAACACCAACTGCACATTCTTAAAACAGGCAAACGCAATGCCTAATTTAGCTCGCTTTACGCCTGGTACTTTAGCTGAATAATTGCTAAAAGGATTTGAGTTGTCCACAGCAATTTAAACACCCTGTATTTTCGTTGTTATATAATATAAAAAACACCAACAGCACATTCTTAAAACAGGAAAAGTGCAGTTATCTAGCAGACACTAGGGTCATGATTTCAATGATGCAGCAAGTGCAGTGCCACTGGGACTTATTATAACAAATGACTTGAAAAATGTAAATAAAAACAAATTGAAAACCATAAGTAACAATGCCAATGACAATCCAAGTGCAAATATTTACTATATGCTCAGAGTTTATGCTTAAATTGAAGTTTTTTTGAAATAATAAAAAAAAGTGTGCAGTGCAAAATTTTAAAAAGAACTTCGTATGAGAAATCTGTATTAAAAAAAAAACTTGCCCATCTCAATAAAACAATAATCTCACTTTCAGTGTGTTTCTTTCACTTATATACACAACTGCTCAAATGCTCATTTGAAAAATGTAAAGTTAATTTTCATCCTTTATCTTAACAATGGGCAATAACCAAACAACACCTTTTCATTGAGTTTTCGTAATTAGTTTTTTGAGATTTGCAAAAACAGCGCTTACGCTGTACTTGTTTGGTTTTTCATCCACCCTTTACCCATTCACCCCATAGCTGCACCACTTTCAAGCCTATTTATCAAGTACATCTTTTTAGGTCTCGCTGAGCCCAGCGCATGCGCTGGCTCGAAGAGACATTTTGTATGTGGGAATTTCAAAGAGCTGCTGGCTGGCCTAACGCTTGCGTTCACGCGATCGTGCACGCGCGCAGCTGCCCGCCAGCAGCACTTTGAAAACTCGTGCGTCATCGTGATCGCGATCACTTTCGCTTTCAGAGCGATCGGGGTCACGATGACGCACGCGCACACACAACTCCCGCTTCTCCCCCTCTCCCACCACATATTGCATCTGCAGCCGCTCGCGCGCGGCTGTACCTGAGGGTTCACACTATGGCTTTGATCAAGAATGTGCCCAGTGGGGCGGCACCGGCCCTTGCTCTGTGTGCACTCTTTGCATTTAACACATGGCTGCCGGTGCACTCTTCGCACTACAACAACCGCTATGCTGGGTAAGTTAAACGCTTCTAACCGCTTTCCGTGCCCACTGGCATCCATAAAGGTGCACATCTGCAGCAATTTGCATGTCTTGACATTTTGTTTATTGTTTGTTAAACTAATGTGTGTTATCTGTGCGCAACGAGCTATTCACGTGCGGGGACATTTGCTCACAGTGCAGCTGTGATTCGTTTTATTATTGACTGTCTTGTCTGTCGGGACTACATCATCTGTACCAGTGGTTTAACACTGTAAACTGAGCGTTTCATTTTAGTACCAAATATATCCTGTGAACATAAATTTGTGAATGTGTTCCCTGAGTGGGCAACGTGCAGCCCTCCCAAACGCTATTTTAAGAGAGCTTTCTGGAATAATCGGGCTTTACCCAATTTTAATGCAGCGGATGGGATATGTCTCATAGTAATAGTATTGTACATTATGGCAAAACTGGCTTGCTGCAGCTCATTTCTAAACACGTTACATCCGCTGAAAGTTTCGCGTTTAACTACAGTGACCGGATATATTTGACTAAACACGGTGTCCCATTATAAAGAATGTGACGTAAGAGGCTTGCGTGTTCGTTTTATTTAGTTAGGGCGCTCTCAGGGGGCCCTCTGCAATGTCCTAGAAGAAGGAAGACGTCCAACAATTTCCCCACGAGTTGAACGCTTTTGTTATTGAACACCTATCACTGCATCCCAGATACACTTTGGATTTTATTCCTCAATGTGCACGGACAGTAAAGCTGTTAGGAGACAGGTTATTGCTTTCACGCTACCGCATGAAATTGATGCAGAATGAGTGTTGACGCTTTAATCGTGTGGATGTGTGACCCTGGGTTCCCCAGACCCCCCAACCCCTCTTTTTTATTTATATATATATTTATTTATAAATGTTTGTTTATATTTTGGGTCTGATCACTAGACTATTAAGCACACTGATATTGAAACCATCTGTAATTATAAACAGTGTTTGTGAAACACATTATTAAAAACTTGGAGCTTCTCTATATTGTTGTGGTTCTAGTTTGAAGGCTTATAAAGGGCTTTGACAGTGTGTGCAAAGTATACGTGTGGAACACGGTGCTTTCCCAAGGTGAGATTTAATTATATAGCTCAATAACGGCGATACATCCTTAATTCTCTCTGATTTGAGTTCTTCTCTAGAAAGCTTCCAGAGCTATTCGAGGGCTTTGACTTTTCTAAATATTGTTTCCAGCTTCAGGTACACTGCCAGTGGTGGATGTTGTGACTCATTTTTCTGACTCCTTTCTGATTGCTTTATAATCCACAGACCAATTTTATATGGTTACAACGATCGAGATACAATCTTTGAAAATCCTTCCTCCTGCTAAGCCAGCCACTTTGGATTGTTTTCAAAGGTGACTTTTTCCATACCTGCCAAACATTTGGCAGGACAGTCTTTATGTGCCCACACTCTGAAATGCCAGTTTGGTAGCTTCTAAACACCATATATAAGCCCCCATAGGACGAATATTTTGATAAGTACAGAAAATCCTCTTGTGTATTCATCCGGACTTGCTTCTGCTTTAAGCAGTGGCAATGTCCTAGAATTCCAAGTTTCTCCAGTACAGGATGCTGTTTTAGTACTAATAGATGCTCACCCCCCAAGATCATGGGTTTAAAGATCATGTGAGAAGTTCTTTCTCTAAATCTTTATTTTCTTCCCACCTTATCAACCATCTGAGCTCCTGCAAGAGATTCAAAAGTGTCTGCATTGGATGCTACTGAATTGCTTCCTGAGGTTGAAAAAGGTCTTGGGATATTACTTTTTCCTCCTGAAGAAGGCCGGGGGCATCAGACTAATTCAAGAGCAGCAAACCTGTTTCTTCTCAGTAAGAGTTTGGAAGGAATACAGATGGGAAACTGGCTAGATCTGCAGACTTCCAAACTGTGTACTTCCATAATGTCATCAAATTAAAGCATGGAAAATACCTGATGCTGGTAACAGAAATAAAATCTATTAGTACAAATGTGCTGAATTTGGGCTAAAAACTCTGCCCTACAAATGTTACAAAGATCTCATCAGAGTGGTCAGCCATGTTTAACCTCAAAATGTACATCTTTAGTATTTTTGGAAGATTGACAAGTGTGGCGTGATCACTGTCCAAAAATCTTAGTGGTGTGCAATGCTCTTCACCAGCTGTGATTTTTGATAAATGTTAGAGTGTTGCTTAAGTCTATCTTAAGGAACCATTTTATTCCCACCATGACAGACACATTTAGCCTTCCATGCATGCCTCAAGAATAGTTCTTCTCAATTAAACTATTCACTTTGCTTCAGTCATGCAGTTTGGTGCCAAAGATATTTTGGCAGTTTGGCTTTTCCAATACTCACCTGGTCCCGCTCGCAGGAGTAATACGCACAGGTAGAGCCAATATATCTTGCCTTTGGGAACTATTGGCTTTACCAATTGCTTTTACAGGTTCTGTATAGCATCTGGACGCTGTACAGCATCGTCCAATTAACAAAAATAAACAAGCATTTGCAATGCAATAGGTCTCGCATTTATGTGAGTTTGAGCTATTGACATTGCAAATAACAATCCCTTTTATTTGTGTTTTCGTTTTAAAAACATAAATAAAAGGCATTGTCATTTACAATGCCAATAGCTTAAACTCGTTTAACTGCGAGACCTATTGCATTGCAAATGCTTGTTTATCTTTGTCCTCCACCATTTATCTAATCTGCCCACTTTATAATACTACTAATAACAACACAATATATTGCCTTTTTGTACATATACAAGACATAACACTTTAACAGACTTTCTGTAACTTATATTGTATAACTACTTAGCAAGCTTCAACTTACAACAAAAATAAAAACGTATTAATCATATAGGCGAAACCTAACGCATTTACTAATACTTGTTAAAAAAGTGAGTTTAAGCAGTTCAACTATCTCCTTTGCTAGCAACAGCAGTACAGGTAAACTGTGGGGTCCCTCAGGAGTCATCTCTTTTCCCACAAATTTTAAAACTATATGCAAGGTGATTGACAAAAGAGTTAGCTGCCAGGGTTGCGGATTATATAACTATGCAGATGATTCCCGACTTCTGCTCTGGTTAGAAGAAACAACTGCCACAAAAAAGAGTTCCAGAACATTATGCATTGTATCTGGGGCAGTGTGGCTACTAACTATCTGAAATTAAATGCATATAATACAGATAATCTAAAGAATAGAGTGATTCTCTGTAACCAAATATACTGGCTCTCAGAGAAGGGTCCGGCACCTGTGCCTAGTACATCTGCTCAAAGTCTCAGAGTAATTAGGAATAGAAACCTTTCCATGAAACTGCAGATTGGGACAGTAGTCTTTAAATGCAGAACGCTAGCTCCCTTTCTTCCCATGGAAGCCCTAACAATGGTAATTACGGTTGTTATCTCATCAAGGCTAGATTATGGTAATTCAATTTATTTGAGCCTCCCTGTTCACAGACTGCAAGTGGTACAGCATGGGGTGGCTGGTCTAACTTCCTAGGAGCTCTCATGTCGGGCCGCTGTTGAAGCAACTTCACTGGTTGCCTGTAAAACAGCAAAATGGATTTAAAATATGCTGTTCAACCTTTAAGGTTTTAAAAGGAATGGCACCTTGCTTTGTGGCTAGGAGGATTTTGCAATATACTTAGGTTTTCCTGTTTTCAGTTTCTATTTTTGGTAAATTCTGGTTGGGTTTTTTCAGTGTTTTCAAGTGATTTGAATACCTTAAAAAAACAGTGGTTATCAGTGGTTACACATTTTCGTGCCATTAAAAACTACAGAAACAGTGTTTTTCCGGTGTTTATGAAACTTTTTGCTTTTATTATTGCTTGCTTTCTGCACTAATAGTGCATGGTATATAGACAATGTAAGTATAGTGTATATGAGATCCAAATAGATTTTTGCAAATAAAACTTATTGTAGTACACCATACAATACTTCTTCAGTTAGTCTTTGTTCATGTATGCTCACTCTTTCCTTCCCATGTCAACTTCTTTGAAAAGGCCCTCTCAACATTGGTACTTGAGATGGGCAACGCAAAAACAGCCAGTAATCAATTTGTTAACTCTGGCCACTGACATAGCTTTCCAGGCAAATACTCATTCACTTGAAGATTGCGATTCTCAGGGCAGGTTCTACAACATTTGCGCCTATCTTGGCGCTTATGCCCTCAAAGTTATTGAAGCGGTCAAAAATGAAGCAGCACTTTTGAAACTACGGAGGAAATTCACCCTTACGGAAAGGATCTAGAACAGAGTACCACAGTAAGGGTTCATTGACTTCAAATGCCATTGGTGATGAAGGGACATTTCTATGAATCATTGCAAGCCATTTCCCATACATTGTAAAATAAAAGTTCCTGAATTGCTCTGCAAGTTGAATTTCTTGATATTATCAGACACAATCAGGGCAGTTTAGAAGTTGACCTTTTTATCAAACCTACTGCACGCAATACATTATTACATTTGATAGTTACCATCCCCGTGCCCAAAAACAGAGCATTCCCTTCAGCCAATTCCTCCGGCTGAGGAGAAATTGTACTAATATACATGATTTTGATACTCAGGCCATTAAACTGAAATCTATATTTTTGGCCCGTGGTTACCCTCACAGGTTAATTCGTGAGTCCTTTAAACGGGCCCGTTTTTATGACCGCGATTGTCTACTTCAATCTAAAGTACAAACTACTAATAATAAATTAGTTTGCATTATCAAACACTCGACAATGAATAATAAAATACGCCAAATTATCAATTCAAATTGGCATATTTTGAACAGTAATCCTGAAAATCATGACAAAATACCCAAACCTTCATTTGCTCATCGTAGGAACAAAAACATTAAAGATCTTGTTACCAGTTCCCGTTTCAAAGAAGGGACCCCTTTCATTCAGAAAACTATTGATGGAGCTGTACCAGTGACAGGCACATATAAGTGCTCCAAATGTAAAGCATGTGATACTGTTATAGAAGGACCTTCCTTTACATATCAAAGTTTCACCATTAGACCCAAAAAAATCTCAAATTGTAAAATGAAAAATGTAATTTATCTCCTCATATGCCCGTGTAATATGGGATACGTAGGAGAAACTTCTCGACCCTTCCACACCAGGTTTACGGAACATCGGTCTTCTGTTCATACCTCGAAAATAAATGCTCCTCTGGTGAAACATTTTAAAGACCAACAGCACAAACCATCTGACATCCGCTGGTACATAATTGAGAATCTTGATGATGTTGGAGATATTAAAACTGATGAAATTCCCCAAAAACGCGAAGTTTTCTGGATTTTTACTCTCTCAACACACAAAAAAGGATTCAATAATGAGATTCCGTGGGAAAATGCAATTAAGTATAATTCCACCTAATTCCCCATGAGATTCTCTGGTTTCTAGGTTTCCTTTCTTACTGAGTATTCAGCAGCATAGTTTTAGCCTCTCTGTGCCTTTCGCACGTCTATATCAAGTTCTTGTCATGTAACAATATTTACATTTTTTATCTCTACAGTGTTTTCATATACAGTAATATCATGCTGGTTTATATCCCTTAACCCTCCATTTCATTCTAGTCAGTGTTCACAGGTTCATTGCGTGTAGTTCCGTGTATTTGTTTTACACTGGGCCTTGGCCCGTCTCAGTTAATGGTAGCGTTCTAGATTTTTATCATCACAGTCCTGTTTCGATTTCGAGATTCCATCTCAGTCTCTGTACTCTATCGTCTAGATAATCTCTATCCCACAAAACTCCATGCCTCTGTTTGCACCGGAGATATATCACGTGTACGTGATCACGTTCTGAATCTGCTAATTAACGCATCACACTCTTGGCGTCTTTTAGATCTACTTTGAATGCGATGCAGAGCCGTCCTTCCACCACCGTTATGTAAGTACAATACCTGCAAAAAAAAATCTTTTTGGGACGTTATTTATAAGGATTACCTCGTAATTAGGTGGTCAAGTAATTCCGGACGGCACTATTTTCCTCATCGTGCCCTTTGTAATCGCTAGCACGGATGGAACTATTTTACCCAACATCATTTGGTGTTTTACTAGCAATACTAATTGCATTTATTCAGTTGGCCCCAGCATCTTGCTTTTTTCTAAACTTGCTGTATGTTCTGGTCAGTTTATTTAACATCTTGCATTTCTAGAGAGACACATCTGTCTGAGTGTCAGGGATTTATTGCATTTCCGGCCTTTGCTCTATATGGCGATTCAAGTCTTATTCATGTTGACCCTTTCTTTGACATCGTCTTTTTCTTTTTGTTGCCACAGAAATCCCGGCGTTATATCGTACATAGACTAGATCTATACTTTGGTGCTACCTTGACACAATGGTGCCGATTCCGATCCTGTAAAACCCGGGTACGAATGGTCGTACGGAGCGTATTCTCCGTATGACTCGTACCCGGGAAATGCACCTTACAAACCAGCAAGTACGATTCGTACAGAAATACCATTTCCGTACGATACGTAAAAAACTACGTGCGACGAAAAAATACCCACAATTCCGATTCGGGACATCGCGTACGTGACGTCCGGACGGAGTCAGGCAGCGTTCTACGGACCAGCAAGTACAATTCGTGCCTACGTCACTCCGCACGGATCATTTTTTACGGCAGCCTAAAACTCCAGGGAAATTGAGGACGACGCGAAGAAGGAGCAGCGGTACGCGACGGACAGCCATGGACCCCATCCTACGTGTCATCCCGGCCCTCCTAGCCTACGACCTGGTGCACCGAAACCGCCGTGCACGCCGCAGAAGGTCAGCACAACACCCTGGGGCAAAGGGGGGGGCGAGGGGCAGGAAACATAACCTCTACCTAATTTAAAATATACCATATACTGGCCATACATCACCTCCAGGGTCTGGTCACTTTGGGGGGCGTGTCCACCAATCCCCGTGTACGCATACCCATCACCACTACAATGGTGGTACGGCCCGTAACCTCACCCTCAGAGCGTGGGTACGGCCCATACCACCATTGGAGTGGTGATGTAGGGGTACACGTGGTAAGAGCCGTACCCACGCTCTGAGGGCGTCGGTACGGCGCGTGCCCCTACATCACCACTCCAATGGTGGTATGCGCCCTCAGAGTGTGGGTACGGCCCGTACCACATGTACCCCTACATCACCACTCCAATGGTGGTACGGGCCGTACACACGCTCTGAGGGAATGGGAACGGCGCCTACCCCTACATCACCACTCCAATGGTAGTACGGCTCTGAGGGCGTGGGTACGACGCGTCATGGGGGATGCTGGGGTACGGTGTTGGGGTACGGTGCGTCCAAGTACGGGGCTGGGGTGGGGGGTACGGCACTTACATACGCATGTGCTGGGTTGGGGGGGTACGGCGCGGCCATATGCGGGTGCTGGGGTACGGCGCGTACATGTGTGGGTGCTGGGGTGGGGGGTATGGCACGTACATATGTGGGTGCTGGGGTGGGGGGGTACTGCGCGGCCATACGCGGGTGCTGGGGTACGGCGCATACATGCGTGAGTGCTGGGGTGGGGGTACAGCGCGTACATGCGTGGGTGGGGGGGTACGGCACGTAAATACACGGGTGCTGGGGTGGGGGGTATGGCACGTACATGCGCGGGTGCTGGGGTGGGGGGTACGGCGCGTACATATGCGGGTGCTGTGGTGGGGGTACGGCGCTTACATACGTGGGTGCTGGGGTACGGCGCGTACATGCGCGGGTGCTGGGGTGGGGGGGTACGACCCGTACATACGCGGGTGCTGGGGTATGGCGCATACAGGCGTGGGTGCTGAGGTGGGGGTCCGGCACGTACATACGCGGGAGCTGGGGTACAGCACGTACAGGCGCGGGTGCTGAGGTGGGGGGGTCCGGCGCGTACATATGCGGGTGCTGGGGTATGGCACGTACATGCGCGGGTGGGGTGGGGAGCCCGTACGACTCGTACCCCAGGCGCAAGTGTACCCGGGGTAGTGGTCGTACAAAGTTCGCTCCGTACGGGACGTTTTCCAAACGCTTGGGTATTCGGGACGCCGGTATGGATCGGACTTGTGCGCTCGGACTTCAGTTTTATGACTCGTACGTAAATCTGTCCTGGGACGTCTCGTAGACTTATCCCGAGGCAATTCGTATGTAATTTAACGGTACGAATCGTACTTCGCCTTTTTTACGGGACTTGTACGACTCGTACGTAAAAAAATACAGATACGAGTCGTACGGGAAATTTTTTTACCGGATCGGATTCGGCACCAATGTTGGAATTGAAACTGTGTTCTGAGAACTAGAAATTACTTTTGAAGGTAGTAGCAATTTGGCCTTTATATCCTCACATTTAGATTTATTCTAAATAAGCTTTGATTTCCACGCCATTGTATTTCGACATCTTTTTTAGATTACCACGCTTCCAAACTGCAAGTGCAGTTCAATAAGCGGAATTGCATCCTCCATCACTCAATACAAGCGTGATCACTTGAACCTCTCGTTTGGTGGCCCCATCTAATTTCAATTGAAATGATTTTCCAAAAAGTATATCAACTACTCCACAATATATTTTTGGTTACACAGGTAACTATCTTTTACTGTCTGTTTGATACTCCACATGGAACGCAAAGGATATATCTCATTCATGTCTCTTATTGGTTGATTTTCATTTTAGTAATGCGCATCTGCATCCGTCCAGTTCCATCATTAGATACTTATTCCATTACCATTCCGGTAAGCATCAATACATTATCCAACATGAATCCATTCTCCTCTGGGATCTTTGTATCACTAATGTTTTATCTGCATGGGACTAATTTTGGGATATTTACAGGTGGCTATTTCTTTTTCTAGACCTTGAATTTTCTTGAGATTCTTTTACATTTTGTTCTTTGCACACAAAATTGCATTTCTTTTTATCTCTTCTTTTTTTAGCACCCTTGTATGTCCTTTATTGTACAGCCCTTATCCCCACATAAGTTTCAGTGTACTGTTATATGTTCGATATGTGACATATATACATGTTGTTTTTGTACAGAATCGATTGTGGCTCTTCCTGAAGAAGGCGTTCTAAACGCCGAAACGCGTGTAGAAGAACTCATAGAAGAACTTATAAATCTTATTACATCTCAGCCACTGTGGTTATTTCCACTAGAATTGATTATTTCTCTTTGGTTTGTGAATAACTATTGTTAGATGTTTTTGTTAGTCAGTCAATACATTTCCTGTATGTTATGTTATGTATATTCTCCATCATGTGTGTCTATGCCATAATTTTAACTTTTATAAGAATAAAATGAAATAATTTTAATTGATTGTGTGTGGTGCACTGAACTTATGTGGCTATTATTTGTTTATGTATAAGACCTAATTTTCAGTGGGTCCTGAGTTGCCTAAGAAAGTTATTTCAATTCACCTGAATTACTCTTCACCATTGCTTTGCCTACCAAGTGGCAAGCACTCTAACATGGAACATGTTGCAGTGCCAAAAGTCAGTAAAGGTGTCGCCCAGCCTACTCTCAAGGAGATGTTTCACATCTACACCAATTATACTGAACACTTGGCAGACAAGGGCGTTTTCAGACTCTAGCTTTTTTATTATGTCCACTACAGCAGTTATGTTTACACCTAAAAATCTAAGAATGCAGTAGAGTGTACTTTTTTGAAATTACTATCAATATGTGACCAAAGATCCTAGCATTTCTTGTCTTTGGCATCATCACTCAGCAAAAATTCTGTAAACGGTTGCCACATGGATAATGTAGCATTCATAGCCCCTTGGACTGAGAACCATCAGCTAAGGGACACAGTTGGGATGACTCTTTCTTTGATGACACACAAAGCACGAAATTATAAATATTTGCGTTTTAGTTCCTGTGCATAAGAAAACAGTGCACCAGAATGGACTAAAAAGTCAATAGCATTCCCCATTAACTCTGAATATTGTAAAGATGCTTTCAGCATACCATCTAACAAGTGGCAAGGATCTCTCACAGGGAAGCACTTCAGCTCAGGTATCAATTTTGACAGGTTATCACACAACTTTTTCATATACATAGCTGAATCACTCCAAATACAAACAGTATCACTCCATTCTTTGTTGAACTTGGAAAGAACCTTTTTTTGCAGAGCATTCCAAGTGATACTGCGTTCCATGTTTTCCAAAAGTCTGGTGTCATATTTTAACCACTATCCCAGATTCTTGGTGATAGCGCTCTTTTCACATATACTTGTCACTATACCTTGCATAGAATTTTTTAAAGCCTGAGGTGTTCGCAATTGGCTTACTATCGATGCTGACTCACTAGAAACTGGGGGCTGATGTATTAAGGGTTTTTACCCATTCTCTGTGGGTAAATGTGATGACACATATTAGAAAATATTCTTATGAAACCAGCCATTTTACCTATCAGTGAAAGAATCAAACAGAGCCAAAATATCAAATATGATTTTGATATTTCCTGCTTCTCTACAGTTTATAAAATAATTAAACAAGACCTAAAATATGCTACCAAACCCTGCATCTTTAGACCAAAGACCACAAAACTGGAAAAAAACAAAAGGAAGAAGAAACAATATTTTAGTGGCATCCCTAAACAACAAAACTCAAGCAGAATAATGTTAGCCCAGACTTTCTTATAGCTAGCTTTTATAACAAAGTTATATTGTATTTGCCCCTTCAGGAAGAAAAACATGACTCACTCTCTTTTTCCTTTCTTTGAATGGCATTTAGTTTGTTGTTTTGCAGGTGTTTTTTCAGTGTTCATATGTTTTCACTGGTGAGGGCTATTTATCTTTCAGTGGGGTTTTATCAGTTATTATAGGTTTAAACCTAAAACCGGACAGCCTAAATATACTCCATCACTGACCATAAGGACACCCAACGCTAATTATCTGACAACCTCCTGGGTACCTTTAATGTCAAACACCTTCCTAGGTAAATGCGCCATGAAACAGAATTTAGGCTGTTTAGGAAAAATGTGAAGACATAGCTATTTAGACAATTTTACCAATGCTGAAATACTTATCAATCATTAGCTTTGAGAACAGGTCCACTCAGATCACTGCTTAGCGCCAAGAAACATTTGATGAACACGCGCTTTACCAGACCATATACCCGGTAAACAGATCCTCATAAGTAACTTTTAGGCGGAACACACAACACTGAGAACAAAATAGGGGAAGGATGTGGAGACATTTGATGACCCTAAACTGGATGTATTTTAGACAGGACAGCTTGCTAGGGTTGGCATGACTGTTAAACCTAGCACCATTGGCGTCGGTCTCCCTTCCATTTTTGCTTTGGCCTCCTATGTTTTTGCTGTGTGTTGGACTCCATTTTGCTGGTCTAGATGCTTTGGGCACTTTGCCACTGCTGTTTAGTGGCAAAGTGCAAGTGCTCCCTTTATAAATTGTTGTTATGGATCAGTGATTCCATGATTGGCCTATTTGATTTCCTTGTCAGACCCTAGTACAGTGCACTATGTGTGCCTAGGGCCTGTAAATCAAATGCTGCTGGTGGGCTTGCAGCACTGATTGTGCCACCCACAGAAGCAGTTTGTAAAATGTGACTCAGGCCTGCCATTGCAGAGCCTGTATGAAGTCTGGGAATGCCATGTCGACTTGGCAAGTGCACACACTTACCAGTCTCTAAACCTTCTCTTTTCTACATACTAGTCACCCCTAAGGTAGGCCCAATGAACCCCTGTGGGCAGGGTGCCTTGTATGTGAAAGGTAGGACATGCCCTGATGTGTGTGGCATGTCCTGATAGTGAAATACTGCCATATTCATTTTTCACTATTGCAAAACTATCTGTTCCCATAGGTCAGAATGGGGAGTTTGTTTATAACATCTTATACACATAACTGACCCTGGGAACAACATAGGAAAATAAAGTTTAGTATGCCTGAACTCAGAATGTTAAAATACATCTTTTAGTGAGGGTGATTTTTACATTCTGTGTTTGAAAATACCACTTTTAGAAAGTAGGCATTTTCTTGCCTAACCATCCAGTGTGTCTCTACTAGGTTTGTGTAGTGCATGTCTGGCTTTTGTTTGGCAGGAACTGGAAAAGGGCAGAAGCTCCAGAAGTCTGATGAGTCAGGGCTGGGCTGAATCGACCTGGTCTGCATTTGGAGTGGCGGGAGGAGTAGCACCTTCACTTGAATAGGGCTGTGTCTGCCTTCCACAATGACGGCTCTGCCCCCCTGTGGTGTGTCTGAAGCCAGGGCTCACACTGACAATGGAGGTTGTTGTGCACTTGCAAAGTGCCCCACAGAACTGGTTTTGGCTGGGTACAGACACTCTCTGCCTTCAGAGGACAAAGGATTTTGGTGTATAAAAAGAGGGGCCCAGACTTTTAGATCACGTCTGGGAAATCAATAGTAACCTTTACCAAGGAGAAGAGCCGGATAAGCTGAGGAGGAATACTGCCCCTGTGCTGTTTGCTGTCTGGGGTTGGCCTGCGGTGGTTGCTTGCTGCCAATGAAAGGAGAAAAAGGACTTTGCTGTTTGCTTTTCTACCTGCTTGAAGAAAAAATCTCCAAGGGCTTGAAACTGAACTTGCCTCCTGTTCTGAAGTCTTAGGGCCACAAAGCCTTCACCACCAGCTCCCCTGAATTTCCTTGTCGGGAATTCCGACCTGCAAAGAGGTGCCTGCTGCTGTTTAGGACCTGTAGAGACTGTTTGTTGCTGGGAACTGGAAAATCAACACAATATCGAAGAAGCGTGTCGCTTCCGCACCTGTTTCCGACGCATCGTCGAGGAAACCGCCGAAGCGCCTGCCGCGGCTCGAGAAATTGCCGCACGACGCATCGGGTGTAACGATCTCCGAAGTCCGAGATCGCCGCACCGATTCTGATGCAAGCCTGTTTTCTGGCTGCAGAAAACCATGCACTGTACCGGATCGACGTATCACTTCGAGGCACCAAGACTGTTGCATCGTTGGGGCCACAGTAAGAAACAGACGCATCAACTCCCCACGCAGTAAGGAATCGACGCATCACCTCCCCTGCGCTTCAGTAAGGAACAGATGCATCAACTCCCCTGAGTGTAAGGAACAGATGCATCACCTTCCCTGCAGCCATTTTGTTTGCTTTGCGTGACGCATCTAAGGTACTTTTAAGAAAAGTGTTGCATTTACAACTTGCATTTAACATAACTATTTCTACCATTTGAAAGCCTTATTTTTAATACTGTATTGTGGATTTTTGTCATTTGGTCTTGTTTTGGTTTAGATAGAGATCACTTATTTTTCTAAATTGGTGTGGTGTCCATTTGTAGTGTTTTCACTGTATTACTGTATGTGTTTACAAATGCTTCACACTCTGCTTCTGAGATAAGTCTGTCTGCTCGTGCCAAGCTACCAAGGGGGTGAGCAGGGGTTATTTTAGGAGTGTATCCCCCTTAGCCTGACTAGAAGCAAGGGTCCCTATTTGGACAAAGGTACCTACCTCTGCCAACCAAGACCCCATTTCTAACAATGACTAATGACAAATGTCTAGGGGACTGCAACCAAGTTGGGAGGTTCATACATGCTCTGTGGGAATGCCTTCATTAAAAAATCTTTTTGGAATGGTATCAGGGATCAAATGATGGGGTTGCAGTCAATATGTAAGAACATCTGTTGGTGTTAGCTATCTGGAACGATTTAACCATCCCTAAATATAACCGGCTGCCCTATAACAAGGTCCTGATGTTAGCTAGAGGGGACACTGCAAAGTTATGGGGTAGCACCCACCACACACCGAAGACATCTGGGGTAGAAATGTAGAGTATGGTGGTGGAGAGGGTAATGTCAGTTAGTCAAAAATACTTTACTCTGTAACAAAGGCCATAAAAGTACATAATACAATACATACACCATACAGTCAAGTTAAAAGGGAAAAAAGATTACACTTAGATATACATTTACACATACATTTATGCATAAAATCATACATAAAAACCCAACTAATTAATAGTCGAGTAGGGTATATATACATATCTCAGAAGGCTTTAAAAAGACAGTTATGGGCAAAGGAGCTAAACATATGCATGATGCGCCCAGTATTCACATTAAATCATATGCAAATTCTTTACATCTAACATAAATGATGGTTTAGACAAACTTCAGACCACCAATTGCCGAGCAATCATATACACTGAGACTAAAACTCACACAATGTAACATCAGCCGCGAACCGTCCAGGTAAGAGCAGTGGGACCGGGTGAGGGGGGATTTCGACGGATGATGATGAGGGAAAATTAAATAATAATTAATTTTCCCTCGTCATCGTCCGTCAAAATCCCCCCCACCCGGCCCCCGTGCCCCACCGCTCTTACCTGCACGGGCAGCGGCTGTGTACTATATGCAATAATTACTCTTGGTACAGCCGTAACTCAATGCATCTAGACTTAAAATGCATAAGGCAGATTAACAGAGAATCCCAAATATAAGATGTCAATGTATAATGTCAACTAGGGAGCTATCATAAATCAGGTGGAGAGAAGAGATTAACAACTTATCATAAAGACGATCACTCCACTGCTTTAACACTAATACTCCAGCTCCAGTGAAAATATTTGGCAGCAGCACATACAATTGGTTCTTTGGTCTCAACACACAACAACCTGCATGCCACTAAGCATTGCCCGGCCCCAAGCTGCCTACAAATCGGAAGAATCCACCCCTTCCTTGAACGTGCAGAGCCCAGGCAAACGAAAGGAAAGTGTTGTAAAGTTTCTTCTGCTCAGGAGTACACTGGGCAGATGGAAAATATCGTTTACATTGCGGTGTTTTCACCGTAATACCGTTACAACGCGGGTATTACAACGCAAGTCATTACAATGACTTGCACAGGATGGTGCTCTAACCTAAGGAATAGTATGATTTACTATTCTAACACCTTCCCTACTGTACGTAGACTGGAGTTGGAATAGCAAATCATACTATTCCTAAATCCAGTGCCCTCCAGCGCAAGTCGTTGTAACGACTTGCGTTGTAATGCCTGCGCTGTGAAGGCATCGCGGGGGTAAACACCGCGATGTAACATCATATATTCTAGGCAGATAGTACTCACATATGCATAGATTTCCATTTTGAACAGAAAGAAAGTAGTGGAAGAGTGCCATGTCGAAACATAACATACAGAAGGCTGAGAGGGTAAAGAATGCAGCCCGTGGATGTTCCAAGAAATCCAAAATGATCTGGGAGCTGTATCTCAGCTTACATTGACTGATGCATAAAAGGGCGTCCCGAAGTTAGCGTTTGATGTCCTTGGACTGTCTCTTTGTTCAAGCA
Source organism: Triturus cristatus (assembly GCF_964204655.1). NCBI lineage: Eukaryota > Metazoa > Chordata > Amphibia > Caudata > Salamandridae > Triturus > Triturus cristatus. Next base: position 1,058,271,735 of record NC_140589.1, read on the forward strand.
TAATTCATACTCCATAAATGTAGAATTCCACCAAATGTACTGTTGCATGAGGGCGAGGCAGTGTCTTATACAACTCTCAATGCTATATAACCTTTTCTGATATAAAGCAAGTCATCAAAACAATGTCTAGATGTAACTGTGTTGCCTAACATTCTATCGTTAAATTTAATTTTTAATGAATAACATAAATCAAATGCTTTAAAAACATCACTGGGAGTAAATAACTTTCCTTGTACAAAATAAACATTTTTGATTTTAAAAAGTAGTTTTACATTTGTACAAAGTGTATTTATGCTTTTAGGTCTGTTAGCATGGGAATGCCCCCTGCATGGTATCTTATTATTATTATCAGGTGGGGGACTCAGGGATACTTAACTGACCATATTCCTGTCAGCTAGGGAGTTTGACAGGGCTGTGTTCTGGCCCCCACCCTTTTTTCCTTCTACATGAATGGAGTGGTCAGTTTCCTGCAAGAAGATCCAGCAGATGTCCAACCTTGGGGAGCGACAAGGTACCGACCCTCTTGTTCGCAGACGACACCCTTATGGTGTCGAAGACCCCAATGAGGTTGCAACATCTTCTAAATCAGTTCCAAATCTTCTGCGATACTAGAGGCTGGTGATTAACACCTAAAAATCAAAATGTATGACCTTCAAACCCCAGAAGTCATACCGAGGCACCCCTCTGCTTGGTGGAATACCCTTAGAAAGAGTGAGCACCTTCGATTATCTTGGTATCCGCCTCGCAGACAATATGACTTGGAAACACCATCTCACAAAGATGTTGATGAGCCACAAAAGGGTAGCAGGATCACTTGGGAAGGAAAACCGTGCATCACATAGTAGACCGGTAGCGCCAGTCCTCCAGGTTTACGAAGCAAAGGCAGTTAGCAAAGCATTGTATGGAGCTGAGCTGTGGGGATTCGAGAAGACCCACGACCTCTGCTTATCAGAACATAAATTCCTCAGGGATTTAGTGATGCTGCCCAGATATGTTCCCTCTACTCCCCTCATACTTGATATGGGCTTATGATCTATTGGTGATGTAGCAAGGCTTCGGACGCTGCTCTTTTGGGTTCGCATCAGGTGAACCGAAGAGCTTCTGCCTTATGCGGAAGCCCTATCCGAGGTCATCAGGCTAGACACGAGTAGCAAAGTGGGTTTGATTTCTAATATTAGGAAAATGATAGTTGCTGCTGCCACTGCCTGTTGCCACGAGGGGAGAGGGGGACCAGGACCCCAAGTCCTAGCCTCCCAAGTAGCTGTTGCCACCGATGTCAGCTTCTGGCACCCGGAGGCACTTTCCAATCCTTTGCGGACTCCAGCAGCGCGAGACGTGCGCGGGTGGGCCCGTCTGCATCTGTCAGAGGCCGGATGAGGCTGTGCCAGGTCCCTTGGCTTCATCTCCTAGTGAGGGACGGTCTTTGGATCATTAATACCGGCACCTGTGGTCTGAGAACAGCCAAGAGGCACCACAAAAGGACCGAGCGGAGAGAGGAGTAAGTCAGTTTATTTTTCCCTTTCTCTTTTGATTTGGCTTGTGTGTCTGGGTCTCTATTTCCCCATTTAAGATCTAATAATAACTTTATAAGCAATATGGGTAAACGGAATGCGGGGGTGCGAAGCCTTCGACTGAGCAGCCCACCAAACAAACTACTACAGACACCTTTTTAGCACGAGCAGTTGGGGCTCTGAACATAGAAATTGATTTGGCAGAACGGGGTATGTCGCTCACTAGAATAGGCCAAACTGGAGATTCACAATTGGTAACATCTACCGAGGGGACAGCCAATATAGGCAGCATTCATGATTTCCAGGAGCGCTGGATGCTCAAGCGAAGTTGTGGGCGAAATATTGACACTAACTGTACCAGATCGGGACCCCACTCCTGATGCCTCAGGACTTTTATCCTCACAAGCCACAAAAACATGTAATACTGCCTGTAAGCCTGCAGCCAAACATAAAAGGAAGACGCAAGTTGATATATCTGTTGTCTCAAAAAGGTCCGCGCAATATAGAGAATCACATATGGGCACATTTTTAGGATAAATTAATAACGGTTGTTAGTAATTTATTAAACCCACTTAGAGAAAGGCTGTCCAAAGTAGAGGAGGGCCTGAAAAACGTTGCAGGTCAGAGCCAAAATGTACTTAAATCAGATGCCACAAACAATAAGTACTGGTATGAGTAGTAATATAGGCCGCACTTCCACCCATGTCGAAACCCTAAATCACCCGAGACTGGGAGTTGACGAATATGGAAACACAAGAACCTCTAAGTAAACCTTCCAGTAACTGTGACCCAAACATAAACCTGTCAACTATAAATAAAGAAACCTATAATACCAATGTGTCAGCCCAATAGATACTCACTGTTAACCTGCCACCTGCTAGCTACCCGTATGTGGCAGTGTTAGTTAATATACCCCCCTTGAAGCATGGTGCTATTGAAACAACTGAATGTTTGAAAAATAAGGTAGTTCACTGGTTAGATTCTAGGCACTTATTCACTCCAAATGAAGCACAGGAAATTCTGTTTACCAGAAGAGTGGGGTGGATCCGACCACTGGAAAAAGATTTGTCTGGTGATAGTGTAATAATTAACTTTAGTAGTGCAAGAACAGCTGGCAGTATCCATAAAGCGACAGGGGCACCAAATATAGATAGACAGACAATGGGTATACTCCCTATAGGGTATTTTTACCGCCATTTGAGGGGACGGAGCGGTGTCAAAGGGATGTACCCAATATTCAGAGATGGAAAACACTACAAGTTCATTTCTGCAACATGTTCAGAATTTTGCTGCCCCCAATAGATATGAAATGCTGAGTAGACTAAATGATCATGATTGACTCAATCAAGCCCACGTTAAGGATCCCAAGAGCTATCAGAAAGGGTTGCCCATTTTGTCTCATATAGATAGCTAGCTAAGTAAACCAGAGCCCAGGGCTAGCCAACACACAATAGAGGCCTCCTCTATGGGTGGGTGGGTTGAAACTATGGCATCTGAGGCAGTGGAGGCATGTGAGGCACCTGATAAAGATCCCCCTAAAGTCAGTCCAATAGATACTGGCCCGATAGGACAACTCCCTAGGGTAGGGTTTGAATTCGCAACCTGGAATGTGAATAGGCTGACAAATAAGGTTGAGAATATTGACTGGTTCGATTTTATATCCAGTTATGATATGATATGCCCACAGGAAACCTGGTGCATAAATCCCGTACATATTGACGGATATTCCTCCTATTTTTTAGCAGCCGTTGGTTCACAAGCAGGTCGAGCAAAAGGGGGTCTACAGACACTTATTTCTAATAAAATGTTTGTAAGGGTTAACAAGTTACATTAGTGGAACCTCATACACAGATATTGGCTAAAAGGGAGGGAAAGATCTTATCTTAGTAAATTTTTATAATAACATTTTCAATTCAACATGTATTAACGTGGTGACAGCCCTTGAATGGGCACTGGAAATATTTTTAGCCTTAATTAGCACTGATTTTGGTCTGCTGTGGGCAGGAGATTTTAATATACAGGCATGTGATATGCCCAATATTCAGGCATACAGCAACATCCATGGTGACGGGAGGTAACTGATCGCTTTCGCCATAACGAGTACGGAGAAGCTCTAAACCGGATGATCTCAAAATATGATCTCCACCTACTTAGAGGAGGCCGTGGACACAATGGGGTCATATTTCCAACTTTTATAGGGAGAAATATGCACTCTATAATTGATCATATATTAGTGTCTATCTCGGATTTATTAAGGTGTGGCAATCCTATTGTTGTCCCCTCTATTTTAAGTGACCACAATTTACTCGCCCTATCTTTTCTTTTTTGGGGCTCCAGGAGTGAAGTATTTGATTTAGCTGACCATATCACTCCTTTTAGGACAAATGGTATCAGAATAAAGTGGACAGGTGTTGAACCAAGTAGGATACTACAGCAAATAATAACACACAATTAGCGAGAAATAGCTTACTGTCTTCAGGATGAGATCTCCCCAAATACAGTAATCAGAAATTTTAATTACATAACCCCGCTTATTAAATCACTTTTAACTAGTCAGATTGATAAAATACCCCAAAATAAAAAGGGGTGGTTTGACGGTACCTGCACCAAAGCATTAAAGTTGCTAAAGTATGCACTGTCCAAAACACTGCAAGACACACTGGCGATTAAATCCCTACGACAAGAGTACAAAATAGCCTTAGCACCCCGGAAAAAGGAATTCCAGGAAGAAGCATGGGAAAATGTGATCATTTCCTCAGAAACCAGGAACAATAAACGTTTCTGGGATACAGTAAATGCCCCATTTCTAAAGAATGATGAAATCCCAGAGTTTTGCTTCTTCATTTCGGCAGATAAACGGGTGACACATTTTACTGGAATTTTTAGCATTAATGAGGAGATGCCTGGGGGACCAGATCAGGAGCCCCATGAAGGGAGGTCATATGTCCTGGACATTACCTGTGAAGAAGTTCTCCAGGCCATTCAGGAGAGTGCTAGGGGACGAGCACCAGGTCCTGATGGAGTCCCAGTTGGTGTTTTTAAATCTGAACCTAAATTATGCGGACCTATTCTAACAAGAGTGTTTAACTCAGCTGTAATGGATACAACACCACAAACATGGGGCGAGTCTATTATTGTCCCGATATATAAGAAAGGGAATAAAACAGAGCCTAAAAACTACTGCCCGATTTCCCTCCTAGATACCTCTCTAATAGTTATAAGTAGGCTCTTACTAAAAAGGCTGGAGGAATGATCCGAGGAGTACTCTATTTTAACGCCTGTGCAGTATGGTTTTTGAAAATGCCATGGGACAATTGAACAATGCCTTAATTGGGAGCTATCATCAGTAAATACACTAGGGCAAAGACAGGTACCTTATATTTATGCTTTGCCGATTTGAGTAGTGCTTTTGATTTAGTTGACCACAATTTATTTTGGCAAACTCTGACCTTCCTGGGAGCCCCTATGGCGATTATCGGCTTCCTTTCTCGACCTATATGAAAAACTAACTAGTCAGGTCCGTTTTGGTCCTCAGGCTGAATGTTCACCTAAATTTAAAGTAGGACAGGGAATACGACTAGGATGCGTGTTAGCACCAATTTTATTCTCTCTTTTTCTTAATGAGGTTGACAATTATTTACAAAAAATACAGGCTGATGCGCCGAGGCTGGCCGGTCGTCCGATACTCGTATTGTTATATGCAGACGACACTTTACTATTGACACAGACTCAAGTAGGCCTCCAAAGATTGATGGATGGTTTTTCAGATTTCATGAAACAAAGGAGGATGGTAATTAATAAACTGAAAACATTCACCATGATTTGTGGGGCCAAACAGAAATCCTGTAAAACCTTTGTTATTGATAGAACCCCAATATATGCAGTAAACTCCTTCTGCTAGGGGGATTGTTGGGGGGGGGGGTTTGGGGGTAGGTTTAGTTACAGTTGAGATATCATGACACAAAAAGTGAAATAAACCGGGATAGCCTGGAAAACCTCCATGGAAATTAATATAGGTCTAAATACTTGAGTTTAATGTTGGACTGTTTCACTGCCTCGGCTGAGGTAAAAGAGATATGTAATTGTAATTGTATACGAACGTGATCCGCAGATTTGGAGGAATAAACTAATAAAGATTTTTTTTTTTTAAATCCTTCTGCTACCTTGGTATCCTATTCTTAGGAAATGGTACATGTACCCAACATATTGTAAATACAAGAGCAAAAATGAGTAGGGCCAACCAAGGGATTTAAATTTGCTGCTAAATTAGGTAATTGACCAATCAAGGAGATGGTAACTATTTATAAAGCTAAAGGAGTAAGTACCGCCATCTATGGGGTGGGTCTTTGGGACTATACCAATAGTATGGCCCTGCAAATAGAAGACAACTACTTCTTAAAAGGCCTGCTGTTGTTACCATCATCTGTATCAAATACCATTGTACACCATGAGGTGGGGTTGCAATTTTTAGGGGATACCCTGATGGTAGGGCCACTGTTATTATGGGCATCAATCTGGAGACAGGAAGAGACGGCTTTTACTAGGTCAATTATTTTAGACTGTTTAAATCTGGATGATGCCCTGAAAATTCCTTGGTTATTTTATATCAATGCCACATTGAGGAACTTGTTCAATATGTCTGTAGGTTCGGATCCTGAAAAAATATTGACAATCACAAAGAAAGAGATCAAATATTCCTTCCTGCTACAAAGACAGAATCTCAGAGCAAAATCAGATTCAAATAAACCGACCGCGGTCCTATATAAATATTTTATGTTAGAAGAGGGAGTTAAAAGCTATTTGCCACACGTGACTTATGCAGAGCATTGTTTTGTTTTATTGAGAATGAGATGTGGTATTGAACATTATTCTGTTGCATTTCCTAAAATGAAATCACGTCCCCCAGATTCAATACCATGTCCATGTGACAATAAGAGCAAACAAAGCAAGCTGCACTTTCTATTATTTTGTAAATGACACTGTCATTTTAGATGTTTTTATCTTAAGGCTCTGTTTGTTGCCCATAATATTAGGTCTCACAAAATTGTAATGAAATTTCTGGTTGCTCCAGAGGATCCACTAACATGCTATAATGTTGCTCTGTTCATTTTGAAATCGATTAATGCAAGAAAAAGCATTGTGCTATAAATTCGAAATGTATTGTTTTAAGTAATTGGTATTTTTAAAATGTGCAAAAAATTTTCAAATGCACTGTATTGTGTGCACTTTTATGGCTGTTTTATTTTTAATAGGCAAATAAAGATTTTGAATTGATAGTAGCTACAGGGCTCGGAGCCCACTGAGGCAAACAAGATCCATCAAGGAAAGAGGAACTCAAGCGTCTCTACTGGGATTAGGTGGATCAACAAGAGTCTAGCAAATCAAACTTGGGGAGACTCATTGCAGAAATGTATCTCCATAAGCAGGAAAGATATTTAGAGCCTTTTCTAGATATAATTCAGGTCCCACAGAACAGGCTCTTATATATCCATTTCAGGTTTGGAACACTTCCAGTCTGTGGAACCACAGCTAACTGGCATACAAGCAATCCAACGCCTAAGGACTGTCCATGCAGCAAGGCCCAGTTAGAAAGCATTGCCCATGTTATGTTTGCGTGCCAGGCATACTCCACACCGAGGGCAAAGTGGTTAAAACCGATTTGCCGCCCACTGGGCACACAGGAGCATGGCGTCGCCCTGCGTATCCTTAGATCGGACCCAAGGCGGCTCTTTGGCTGCAGTGTGGCCAGGTTCCTAAGCCATGTATGGCTAATAAGAAGGAACGTCCAGAAAGGATTGCACCAGCCCCCAGTAGCATGAGGCCTACATGTAGCTGTTGTTGGGCCCCTAAGATAGTAATTTAAGGCCTAATTATACACCTAGCATGTGCACTTTACTGTTTTTAGTTTCCTGATAATGCTTCCTAGAGGGGGGTTTGCAAGTTGGGACCAAATGAAATCGTACGATATCAGGAATATGTCTAGTGTCTTGCCCTACCTCTTTTTATGAAAGTAATTTATGCATATTTTTATCTTATTATGTTGCATTAATGACAGCTCTACTTTCGCCGCGTCGATTAGTATGATGTTCCCTGGTCTTTGCATGGTATTAGAATGGTCTAGCTGTATATACTTGCTGTAACATGTTTTTGTATGATCCAACTATTTTATATTATTTTATTTATTTAAAATGTTTTTTTATAGCTTTTATAACGTGTGCTGTCGAAATAAAGTTTATACAACAATTACTATTGTTATTGTCGAATTGGTAAAGCGCATAACTACCCTATCAGAGTTTCCCAGTGCTAAGCACTTAGTGGTATTCCATCCAGGTCTGGCAGCAATCGCAGTTCAGAAGAGCCAGATCTTTAAGAGCTTTTGGAAAACCAAATAAGATCAACAGGCTCTCATGGAAAGAGGCAAAGCATATAGAGGCATGTTTCCCTGTTCTGAGTGCCCAACTGCTTGCAAGTCTGGTATGCTGACTTTTATTTTAGACTGTGCGCCATGCTACTCTAGCATGTGCACAGAGGCCTAGACCTGTCTGTGATAATGAAAGGTCCAGGGCAGGCTCCATCGAGGGGCAAACAAAGCATACCCTCAGAAACGGAGGACTACTCTCCCTGTTTGCGGTTTGGCACATAAGGCAGCTGTGGCAGCATACTGTGTTTGGTGATTTAGAGCATGACTATACCTTCTGATCTATGTCAGAGAGTGCGTGGGCTACTGACCCCCTTCATGTGAGTCTTTGAACCATGCACTGACAACACACTGAATTTCGAGTGTGTGCATGTCAACTTTGAACATATGGTACATGTGTGGTAGTAGGACACTGTCTGTGTATGAATCTGAATACTGAAGCCGGTAAATGCCCCTGGTATGACATGGTCCAAGATGGAGATGACAACAGCTTCCCCAGACAATTGAAGTGTATTGCCTGCATGTCTGTGGTTTGAAGGTGGAGATCCAGACACTGACATGAAGAGAGCTACCTATAGGGATTCTATGAAATTCTGTAAATACTTTGTTACCAAAAAGCCACTGCTTAGCTTTTTCTGAGTTCTGCCATTTGGTTAAAGGTATGAGTGAGAGCTTCAACTCCAGTTTCTATTGTGTAATGTGAAGAAGTTTCTAGGCAGGGCCTGTCTCTTTGTTTCTCATCCATTACTGCTCAGAAAAGCTGGTAGACACTTATAAAAATCTCACACTTGATTGTGGCAATGTTTTGAGTGCATTGGGTGCTCCTGCTTGCAGCCATCTCCAGTGCTACCTGCTGTGAGAAGCATCAATTACACAAAAGCTGTCTGTATAGCATCCCGAGAAGGACACTTGAAAATGGAACTAATGCAAACTGGTTCTGAGGAGTTAAACAGCAATTCATACCTCCTGTCTAAAAGCTATGTATAAAAGTGGTATACAAACCATCCCGCTCCAGTCCCAAGTTCTTCATCACCAAGGAAGGTAGTGCTCCGTGGGGTACTCCAAGGATTGCTGTGTGGCAAGGGGTGGTATCTACTAAACAGCCAGTTTCCCAAAGTTGAGGGGATATCGCCTGATGTCTGCACATTCTGCAAGTGAGATGAGGTTCTGCCTACAAGCCTGCCTGCCTGCTATAAGAGGGATGTAGTCTTCCTTGCCTCGCAGGAGGAGAGACTGTCCAGGAAGAGAGCCCAGTTTGTTTCTGGTATGAGGAACATCAGAGAAAACAGACTACCTAAGAGCAAACCCACGAATGACCTGTCCTGCAGTGGGTCTCCTAGACTCTTTCTGCAGTTCCCATCAAGAGCTAAACCCAAAGGGCTGCTTAAGTTTCTACTTCCTGTGTGCCTCCTAGCCACTGTTTTATACTGTTATTTGGTACTACCACTGACGGCACGAAAATCTGTAATTTCATCTGAGAACCAATCAGCCCAGAAAGGCTACAGCTTCCAGGAACACACACCTGTCTGCACTGGCCAAAGGGGATGTGTTGCAACACACCCCCTTTTACCACTGCAGACAGATTGGTTCTCAGATGAAAGACAGGATCCAGTGAATACATAATACATAATGACCAACAAGGTTGGCAATAAACACAGTGAATGCTTACCCTGTGAGACAAGGAGCTGCGTTGTAACTAGCTCCCAAGCAAATCCGAGCATTGCTTGAGAACTGAAGGAGGGAAGCGATCCACTGCTTCGAGAAACAGAGTTGTGTACGCATACACAGACGAGAGTCTAAAGAAAACGTTCATGCATTGGTTATCCAATTGAGACACAGGTAAATAATCAGGGCAGACATACAAATACAGCAAAAACATGAGCATGGCCCTTGGTCCTCCTCCTTATGCTGCCCCAGGTGTTCTGCTAAAAGGCAGAGCAAAAGATTCAATCTAAAACGGCTTCAAAGAAAGCAGTAATGGGGCGAAATAACCATGAGTAAGAAGGATTTCATAAAGACATCTGTTTTTAGAAGAAAATGGGCTCTAACTGTAGATTTTAAAACTTCTCTTTCTTCTCTATCAACTTTAACTCTTGTCATAAACTCCTTTTTAATCCAGCATCGATCTTTTTTGGTGGTCCTCTCTGGTGCCCTATATAACTGATTGATCAAATTGCAAAATATAGTCAAGGTAAGCCGATATAGTGTGGGAATAAAAAAATCTATATTTGTGTATGTATGTATATCTTCCATGATCATGTTTTGTAGTTTTTTCTCATACAGTTCACAAATGAGGCATTGGAAATGATGTCAATGTGAAAAAAAAGTTTCAATCAATCAACTCATGGCTATAAGGTACATATACAGAGGTAGATTCCAGTTCTTTGGTAATATAGTTACAATTGTCCTACATCACATGCATTGATACTGAGCGTTATTTACACAGTCAGGGGTATCAGGCTGTACACTCGTACGTAGGTAGATCAATAGAGGCTCCCAGATATCATTCAGTCGGGAGGTCACCGGCAGTTCCTTTGCGTATAACACTAAGTTCTCTCTGCAGTGCGTCAAATCCCTGAGCCATAGTTTAACTGAAGGACTCCGCTTACTATCCCACACCATCGCCACTCGCCGCTTGGCAATGAGCAATGCCACTCTTGCTAGCTTACCCTTAACACCTTTCAGAAAAGGGAGTAGACCCAATAAACACACATGTGGTGAGCAAATCAATTTAACCCCAATGATTTTGGACAGTTTAGCAGCCACCTCAGTCCAATATGCCCTCACCCGCCTACAGGCCCAGGCCAGGTGCCAAAAGTCCGCACCAGAAACACCACATCGTGCACCTTTGTCCGTGTCTCTCAGACCGTATTTAAAAAGCCTGTGGGGTGTGTGGTAGACCTGGTGAAGGTATTTGAAGTGTATAATATGCAAGTTCCAATTAGAAGTGAGGGCACTAGGTAGGTTGCAGCAGTGTTCCCATACCTCTCGAGATAGCTGTGGGTCCAAATATTCGTTCCATTTATCCAGGCTCTTATCATCGGAGAGGGCCCTACCCTCCCTAGCAGCTCGGTATAATTTAGTGACAAGCTTGTGTCGGGTGGGGCTGGTAAGTAAGGTGTGTAATGCCAGGGACGTCGGGGGTTCCGCAGGGAACATTGGGTAGTGGGCCTGTGATGCTTTTTTCAGTCTGTGAAGCGAGAATGCGAACAGCATGGTCTGATGCTGGATAAAGTCGACATCAGCGGATGTCAAAAAAGTGCCATTAGGGTATAGGTCCTGCATTTTGTCGATGCCCGCCAGTATGCGCATGACTCCCACCTCATGAGTCACCAAAACGTCTGCATGGTAAGCAATAGGTAGCAGCAAAGAGTACAACGGCAGTTTCCCAGCCACTCGGCCCAGTGCCTGCCAGGCTGCGATCGTCGAGTTGATAGTATTGATTGCATCATGGGGTGTAAGTCTACACCTATGTGTTAATATGGAGCTCAATGGGATGGGGTGTGCGTCCCCATGTTCCACCGCCACATGTGAAATAAAATCGTGAGATGTGAACCAAAAATGCGCGTATTGCGCATGCACGCACAAATAATACAAATAGATATCAGGTACACTGAATCCCCCGTGTTTATAATCAAGGGTTAGAGTCCACAAGCCTACCCAAGCCTGCTTTCCAACCCAGACCAGACGAAGAAGCAGCAAGCGCACTGTTTAAAAAAAATGTTGGGATAGAGGGATCGGTATGTTATTAAAAAGATATAAAAATGTGGGTAACACCACCATTTTTATTAGGGCGATACGATCCACAAGAGAGAGTGGAAGATGAACCCACCTGTCTATTTGCTGCTCTAACAACGTGGTAGCTGTGCCATAATTCTCACGGAGTACCCTGTCGGGATCTCGTGAACCCAGATTCCCGAATATTTAACCGACTCCGTTGCACACATGAGGGGGAATTCTGGCTCATGCGTGTGTGTGTGCATGTGGTCAGTGGCATCACTACCGACTTAGACCAGTTAATATGTAACCCAGAGAACTGAGCAAACTGAATGTACTCCCGCAGATCCGGCGCCAGATGAGTGTGGGGTTCCCGAATAAAAAGCAACATATCAACCGCATATAATGAGATGATGAGCGGACGGTGATGCAAGTTGAGAGCCGCATACTTATGACATTGCCTGATGGGGCAGGCCGACGGCTCCAGTGTCAGGGCAATCAACAGCAGCGAGAGGGGGCACCCCTGCCTGGTGCCTCTAGTGATGGAGAACGGTTCCGAGGTATGACCCCCACTCGGACCAGAACCGTGGGATTTGCATAAAGTAGTTGCACCCACTTAATAAAGAAAGGAGAGAAACCCATCCGTTGGAGTACAAAGAACAGCTAGCCCCATTCGAATGAATCGAACGCCTTGGCAGCGTCGAGCATGACAACTGCCGCCGGGAGGTCAGGAGAGAGAGTGTGGAACAGAGCAAACAGTGTACGGAGATTATGGGAGGTGGACCGCGTAGGTATTAATCCAGACTGGTCTGGTAGCACCAGATTCTGCTTAAGCGGTTGGAGGCGAGTGGCTAATATCTTCGCAAAATTTTTCACGTCTGTGTTAATGAGCGACAGTGGTCGGTAAGAGTCGCAATGAGCAGGCAGTTTGTCCTTTTTCAATAAGGTAATGATTAGTGCCTCGCAAAGAGATGGAGGAAGTATGCCTGAGTCATATGCCTCCGCATACATTACTAACAGGAAGGGGGTGAGCTCCTCAGCATAGGCCTTGTAAAACTCAGAGGGAAATCCGTCCGGGCCAGGCGCTGTTTTGTTAGGGAGGGAGGCTATTGCCATGCGGATGTCCGCCACTGTGATAGGCTGACCCAGATAGTCTCTCTGACCCTCCAACAGCCATGCTATGGCCACCTGTGATAAGTAGGCATCTAATTCCACAATGTCTGTCTCACCTTGCGAGGTGTACTGTTTTGTATACGTCTGTCTGAACTGCTCTGTTATGTCTGTGGCACTATAATGGTTGCGCCCTGCATCGTTTGTGATCTTAGTGATTATGTTGTGGTTCATGCGGTGTTTAATCTTTGTGGCTAAGTGGTGTCCTGGTCTCCCACCCTCCCCATATGAGTGAGGTACATGGCGTTTAGAGATATATCGTAACTCTTCTTCCGCTAGTTTTGCATGCTCAAGTATGGCATCCTTGATGGACGCTAGGGCCGACTCACAGGGTGCATGCTCGTAGTCGCGCTCAAGGTTGGTCAACGTAGCCTCCACTTTAGTTATTTGGCCTTGTAAGTCTTTTAAAATGCCAGCCGATGTACCTATGCAGGCGCCCCGAATAGTAGCCTTGAACCCTTCCCAAAGCACTACTGCGCTATCTACAGACTCCTTATTGTGATCAAAGTATTGGGTAATGGCCTCGCGAATAGTCTCCAAATAGAGGGGGTCCAACAGTGCCTCGGGTCGGAAGCGCCAAATGAAGGATCGGGGAGTCATCTGAGGAATACAGAGAGTGAGTCGAACAGGACAATGATCAGAGAGTGTGCGTGGTAGGCTCTCCACCTCAATCACCCAGCCTGCCAACCCCTCACTCACTAACCAATAATTGAGGCGAGACCAACTGCCATGAACTGTGGAGATATGCGTGCCCACAAGTGTCTCTACATGTCTGTGTCGCCATATGTCTAGTAATCCGAGTTCCGCCATCCCACTATTAATTACACAAGCTCCCCCTGGTGAATGCCCCTGCCTGCCACTAGATTTATCCTTGCTGGGGTCCAGGTGAGTATTAAGATCGCCCCCCCCCCCCCCCCAGAGGATAACTGAGTCCGGCCAATCTCGCAGTACCGCAATAAGACTCACATATAGGCCAGGGTCATCTATATTAGGTCCATATGGGTTTATAATGGTGACTAACTTGCCTGCTAATGGGGCGAAGTATTCAGAAGACCGTTAAGTGATCTCTATACTCATGCCACACCCCAGAGCACACTCCGGCCCACCTGAGCCCTCACCGGGAATGATACAATAAAAATAAAAGAACCAGAGAAACTGCACCACTCCAACATTTATGAATCAGAGTCAGCCCTGTTCATCTGCCATGTCGCCAGCTCCCGTAATCTCATCTCCCTCTGTGTGTTTGGGGGACCGGTTGTGACGGGATACAGATTTAGCGAAGTCCAAAGCCAACTTCGGGCAGGTGAAGAATTTGTATTTTCCATTGTCCTCCACACGCAATCTCGCAGGGTAGAGCATGGCGTATGGTATGTGCGCAGCAAGGAGCAGTTTCTTGGCAGGCTGGTACTCCCTGCGGGCCTCCTCTACCGCCATTGTGAAGTCTGGGTAAAAGGCAAGAGTGTTTCCTTCATAAGTAATGGTACCCTTCTCCCGAGCCAGGCGGAGCACCACATCCCGGTCTCTATAGTTTAAAAGGAGAGCAATTATGGGACGAGGCGGGGCACCCAGGGGGGGGGGGGGGACGTGTAGCCAGAGAACGATGAGCTCGCTCCACGATTAGGACCTGGGACAGCTGCTCTGCTCCGAAGATTTCCCGCAGAAGCTTCTCCTCATAGGTCTTAAGGCGGCCCATGTTTGTGGATTCTGGCAGGCCCTAAATGCGCACATTGTTACTGTGCGATCTAGCTTCCAAGTCTTCATTACGAGCCTGTATGACAGCTAAGATTTTCTCCATAGAGGCCGCCTTGTTCATAACCTGCTGTAAACCATCCTCAGCATCGGAAATGCGCGTCTCAGCTTCCCCCAGGCGCAGCGCATGCTTGTCCAGCTTAGCCGACATGTGATTCATGTGAAGATTAAGATGGTCAATCTTGCCACCGATTGACTGCAAGCTGGCCTGTACTGAAAGAAGGGTTTTGTCAATGTTAGTGAGGTGGTCATTTGGAGGGTCCGTCTCAGAGTCCGAGGCCGCGTGTTGCACGCCTCTTCCGGGTTTTCGGGGTCCGAATGTGAGGTGCGGTTGGCCGCGCTCGCTTTTTCCCATGACGTGAGTGTAGCCCAGCAAGCCGCAGTACACAGGTGTAGCAGATAAACACAGGCCCCCTCAGTGTCACAATCAGGAAGCAGCCCTGTTGAAGTAGGAAGGATGTAGCGCCATCGATGTTAGGTTCTACGAGGGAAATAATTAGGCCATCGCAGCCATCAGGGCACCCCGGAGGTCGAAGATGTAAGCGATGGCGTGAACAAGCAGGTAACACCACACCCCCCTGAAGTGGGAGCTACAAAGTCAGGCCCGCTCCACAGCAGCACAGTGCCTCCCGGTGCAGATTGCAGTAAAGATGACGATCGAGCGCTACTGCGGTGGATGTGGCGCCGCTAATGAAGATCCCTGGAGGTATGCACGAACAACAGAACTGCCGCCAAGGCATCCACATACAGCACCGGCAGAGAAACTAGAGCCTAGGTGTCCCCCGCAGACACAGGAGCACCGGACAGAGGTTAGCAGGAGGGCCACCCCGGAATGCTGAGGTCCGGTGCCGAAGCATGCAGGGATTGAGTTGGCCAAAAGGGTGAGCGCTCAGCGTGCAGGCACACAGATACATAGCCCAGCACACAGCAGCGGTCGCATGCAGGCCCGCATCGGCCCACCAGCCGGCCGCGAGGCCAGGGGACACAGCCCGGCCCCCACGCGAGCCCGGCACTGACGGGCCGCCCAGATAAAGACCCAAAGGCGGTGCCGCCCTCCAGCCACCACGGTAGCTCCCAGCAGGGCTCCCACCAGTCCCCCAGGTCACACCGCACAGCCCACCAAATGCCAGGCACAGGGAGCCGCACACACCCCGAGCGCTCCAAGCCCGCTACCAGTGCCAACCGTGGCCTGCCTCAGTCGCTCGGTCCAAACGCGTCCCGAGCCACTGCTGGAGCAGAGTTTTCTGTTGAAAATTTATCGAGTTTTAAGCTCCAGTTTCGTCTATATGTTTTGATTTTAAAACACTAATTTGAAACGACTAATTAATAGTTTGTTTGTCCGTATAAACCAACATTTACTAATGAGAGAAACTACACGTGGGATGCATATATGAAGCTTAATAATAATGTGCGGTTTTATTCACAAGTGCTATTTGTTTTGTGTTTGTGCGTTTAAAATAACGTGTGCTAATGCTTTATTGTGTTGCAGAAGGCTAGATAAGTACATACACATAAGGGTATTAGTGGGGTTTAACACTGTACAATCATTATGATGTGGTAACGTTGTTTGTGTCTCTTTTAATTAAGATGGTCCGTTTTGGCCTAAAACAAGATGGCTGCCATTTACAGCCTGCACTCGAGTGATCGAATTTTGATGAGCGGTCTTGCTGAACAGGGTCAAGAGTCACCTGACCGCAGCTTCTGCCTGGGTAGAAAGTTTTCCGTGAGGACAGCAGCTCCGGGAACGATTCCAACAGACCTTGGAAAAGCATAAAGCCACAATGAACAATGACAAGCCTGCGGTGGCTCTGCTAAGATATCAAGGAAGAGCTTTTACGAAAGTAACATTTGCAAACTCGAGTTTCCTTCTTCCGTCTTTTTATTTTTGTGATTTTTCTGAGCGGAGGTTTTCTAAATGTAACCAGGAGACTTCCTTTCCTGCTCGCTCTGCTCAGTGGTTCAACGGATATCTAACATTTGTTTGTAACTTTTATTTGTTATTTTTCCTATAAAAATGTTAGACTAGAGAGGGTCCATGTTCATTGCGCCCTTTACATTCATCGCGTTCCTTGCGGTCATCGCGTTTTGGACTTCATGCTGAGGACAGCAGCTCGAGAGACTTTACCGAGAGACCAGTCCTGACCCATTTAGCTAGAATAGGTAACTATGAGAATAACGATTTTTGCTAATGATTGACTTTCATTTGAATTTATTTAGATAAACAAGCATTTGTTTGAATATCAGTGTCGGGTGTTTATTCCTTTGTCATTTATTGAGTTTCAAATGTGTTTCTTATGTTCAAAATCATGACTCAAGGCAATGTCATTAAGGTCGCATTGACCTCATTATAGATGCAGATTGGTTTAGGTTTTCTCTCCTACATACAGTGTGGATAGAGTAATAGCGTGAATTTAGTGTTATGGGCCCTAGCGTATGATGAGTGATTGCGTGTGTGACTGTAGATTTACTCTGTCCGTGGAAGCAGGGAGAATTTATATGCGCCGATCTGCAGCAGTTTCCTGGTAGCAGTATGATGGTTTGATCATTGTCTTGATCTGATTAGATTGCTTGTACATAGGCTTTTTGATTTATTGATTATTGATTGATGTTGGTTTATGTACTAATACTATATGTTGAGGTCATTGTATTGAGTTCTATGTAGTGTGTACGGCTTCTGGAACTTGGGAGCTGGTGACGGTTCCGTAGTAGGGCAGAGGGAAGTAAGTGCTGCTCTCGGGAAAAACGGGATTGTTGGCCCTGTACGTATGCGGGGAAAAACGTGTGACAATTGAAGTTGCGCGTCACATTGTCTGGGTTCGGAATCAGTGACATCGTCGTGTGTTACTATTAGGGATATATTTCCGGTATAAAAGGAGTGTGTATGGTAGCAAAGGTTATCTGTGAAACTCTGGTCTTAAGTCCCAGGGATCCGTAAGGTTTGCCGTTAAAGCTTATCGCTGGAGGAGTAATAGGTATTCTCTAAGCTTGTCTGAAGGACTGGGCAGAGGTAAGCTGCTTGAGTAACGTGTGTTATAATTCTGTAGTGGGACAGATTGTTCGCTGTTCTCGGGAAAGGCAGGATTCTGTGTGCATGTGCTACATTTTCTGGTGTGAAAGTGCGTGAATGTATGAGCATTTAGTTGATTGTAAGACTCTTTGGAGCAGTCCTAGAGGAAACAGTTAATGGATGCATGTTAGAAGGGCAGAGTAGAGGGATGTGCTACTGTGTCAACGAGAGTAATTATTCCGTGGTAGAGCAGAGGCAAGCGCTGTTCTAGAGAGAAGCGGGATTCTTGTGAGAAAAATTTCTATACTATTCTGTGGTTAGCGAAGCAGACAATGGATATGTTTATATGTTGTAACTAATAGATTTTGTAGAATCTGAAACGAAGTCTACCGAGGAGGCTTTGTAAAGGAGGGGTAGACGAGTGACAGGAGACAAGAGCAGAAGCGACTGCAGCGACTGCTGACGTCATTCAGACCGCGCTGTGATTGGATAGTGGCTCAGAACAGTGTTCGCGCTAGGATTGGTGCGTTGGTGTGAGTCGCGCAGGGATTGGAAGGAGTACAGAGTGACGTAGACGCTCCAGGATTGGTGCGTTGGTGTGAGTCGCGCTGTTATTGGACAAAAATTTCCACAGTTGCGGAAGGGACTAGAGAATATTGGTAAACGTTAAAATGTATTACCAACCGGAGGAAAAGAAGAAAAAATCTTTGTTCGGAAAAATAAAAAGGTGGTTCGACAAAGATAAAGATGTAATAACTAGAGAGGGTGAATTGCTACCTCCGACGAGAACTCCTGCATCTTTCATGGTTGCGAAATATGGGTATCATACCTGTATATGGTTGGATAACTGGGCTAAGTATACTAAGGATGATGGTGTTTTAGCATTCCCGGAACATGGTTCATTTAATCTGGCCGTGTTGAGAAATTTACGGGAAAAGATGATGTGTCTAGAGCCTAGACCAAGGCCGACACAGTTTGAGGCGTTGGTGGAATGGGAAGATGAGGTGCATGAGCGAGAAAAACAGAGGAGTGGAGGCAATTATAGGTCCTTTTTTGGGAGGAAATATGATCGTGAGACTCATCATGATCGAATGAGGAGATGGCGAGATGCTAGTATGTCAGAGGGATTATATCCTATGAGGACTGTTGAAGAAGTGGAAGGGAGGAAAGGTGCAGGAAAGGTGCCTGATACAGAAGTGAGAAGGTATGGGGCTAATGATTATGAGGACGAGGTCTTTGATGACATGATTTACAAGAGACCACCTCCGTATAGACCAGAACCAGAAGAGAGTACGCCAGTTGCTACTCCTGTAAGAGATACTTTGCGAATTATTAAAACTGAGGTTGTGACACCTGATTTGAAAAGTGGTAGCTCTTTCACGGAAAGGGAGAGAGAGAGAGAGCGAGAGAGAGAGAATCGAGTCAGTGAAGAGAAAACAAGGGAATTAGTCAGAACCACATCTGAGCTGACTGAGAAAATCCGCGAGCTGACGAAAAATCTTGAAGCAGTTACAGTGCCTGTAACTATTGGTCCGGTTGTGCCTATTTTTGATAAACAAAGAATGGGTGAAAATAATTTGACAGTTCCTTATGTTGGAAATGGTTTGGTTGGTACTTGTACTTTGGAAGAATCAAGAATGAGAACAGGAGGAAATGATTCGAGGCAGTCGAGACATGACACATGTAGTGGAGGATTAGATGTGCAGACTAATTAAGGATTGAATGCTGGTTGTTTGGGAGGAACAATTTTGGAACCACAGAGGATGACAGAACAAGTGGGTGCAGTGAAAAAGTCTACTGAAATAACAGCTGAAGATCTGAATGATTGGTTGAAAGTTCTTCAAAAGAAGGATAAAGATTCACAGGCAATTGATGTAGCCAGGTTGCGCATAGAATTGGAGGAGCTTATTGCAGGGACAATTCCTACAGATATACTCAAAAACCATCATGATGGAGAGTTGTTATTTATGTGCAAAAGTATCACCTGGAGGGCTAAGAGTACACATGACAGGTTAAAAGCAATAGCGAATGAACAGGGAGTTGACATGGATAAGGTGAAAGCTTTGCAGAAGCCATACAGGGTGGATTTTACAGACAAAGATATTGAAAATCTAAATGGTGCTGGCAGAACAGGACAGATTAAAGAAATGATTGCCATATTGAGAAAATGGGGTGATGTAGAAAAGTGGAAGGATAGATGGTATAAGAAAAGGGAAGATTCAGTGGACAGGACTTACTCAGCTTTTCCCATGAGAGAAAAGGAGAAAACTATGGATGCTTATCCTATGAGAGAGATTCCTGGAGGAGGATATGTACATGTCCCATGGATTAGACAGGATATTTTATCATTTACGAATGATTTCCCTCGACTGAGAGAAAAGCCCGTCGAGTGGTATAGGCAGGTAGACAGGTTTGTGAAATTGTCAAAAGTGCTGTGGATTGACCTGAATAGTCTGTTTGATATAATTGTTCCAGCAGACTTGTGGGCTGAGTGTAAAATAGTTGTAGATTGGCCTGCTAAGGAGTATCCAAGAGATCCGAAAACAGGAGCACCAGATCCAGAGGTTATGAAAAAATATGAGCAGGTAATTGTGTTCCTGAAAAATAAAGTACCCCCGAAAGAAACAGACTGGGTTAAGATAGATCGAACACATCAGGAAGCAAAGGAATCAGTTCATGCTTTTTACGAAAGGTTGATACTGGCTTTTAAACAGTTCAGTGGAGATGAACACCTGGATGACAAGGATTTGAGTCATTTTGTATACAGATTTGTATATGGCCTGAGACCAGAAATCAGTGAAAGAATACGTGAGCATACAGTTGACTGGCAGAGTAAAAAGATTGATGAAATCCTGAGACATGCAAAGTACTTCAGTGATGAGATTGAGGCAAAGCAGAGAAAGCTGAAAGAGAAAGCAATGTGGGCACAGGTGAAAGTTGCTGAAAGACAAGAAGCACAGTTGATGGAACAGGCAAATAATCCAGGAATTAGACCTAGATTTGCAGGAAAAGGAAAAGGGAATTTAGAGGAAGCAAAGAAGAAGTTTCCTTGTCACAACTGCGGACAATTGGGGCATTGGAGATCCGAGTGTACCAATCCACCATTAGTGAGTAATGAGAGTAAAACCTTAAATCAACAGGTGCAGAACGAGGGGTGTAATCAACAGCAGCAACAGCAGAAGGTTGTCAGACAGCAGAGTCAAGAGCCAAAACCGCCCTTGCCGCAGAATAGAGGGTCCCAAAAGTATAACCAGGACTCAGGATTCTACAATGATGAGCAGGTAAACAAACCGAGACGTTCTAACCTGGTACAGCAGTACTGGTTAAAGAATGAGGGGAGTCAGTCTGAAGGGGACTATTGACGGTGCCGAAGAGAAGAGGAAGAGTGCATACTTGGTGCAACTCTAGAAATAGACCAGGCAGGACCATTTGTAGATGGGAAAATAAATGGGGAGAGTGTTACTTTTTTGGTAGACACAGGTGCGACGAGATCAACTGTCAGGTCAGCAGATATTAGAAATCTTCCTCTCTCGGACGAAGCAATCCAAGTAGTTGGTGTAGCCAATACACAGATTAAGACTCGACTTACTGAACCAGTAAGGGTAAGAATAGGGAAATTTTCAGACATGCACAGATTTGTAGTCTGTGACACCAGTCCAGTGAACTTGTTAGGTAGGGACCTATTGTGCAAGATGAATTGTACAATTTTTTGTACTCCGGATGGAATAGCTTTTGAACACCAGATGAGGATGTTTTGTACTGGATGACTCTAGATAATAGAGAGAGTGAGATTGTTGGTACATATGCTGTGTTTAATCCAGATGATTTGCCTCAGGAGTTGAGACACACAGTGAAAACAGCGGTTTGGGATTTTACTGGAGAAGATGTGGGATTGATGAATAATGTAGATCCAGTGAAAATTTCAGTGAAAGAGGGAATCACTTACCCTAATATCCCACAGTACAGATTGACACCAGAAATAATTGAAGGAATAACCCCTATAATTGACAAGATGATTCAACAGGGTGTTTTGAGAGAGTTACTAAGTAGCCCGTGTAATTCACCGATAATGGGGCTAAAGAAACCTAATGGAAAATTCAGGATTGTGCAAGATTTGAGAAAAGTTAACAAAATTGTGGTGGCGTGTTGTCCCATTGTGCCAAATCCGTCAGTGATTTTGTATCAGATTCCACATGATGCTGAGTGGTACACTGTGATTGATTTCTGTCATGCTTTCTTTTCAATTCCATTGCATCATGATAGCCAGCCGATTTTTGCATTCCGGTTTGGCCAGCGTATTTTAGCATGGTGTCGTATCCCACAGGGGTATACAGAGAGTCCTTCGATTTTTAATCAGTTGTTGAAAAAGTCATTGGAGAGTTTGATCATGCCTGAAAGCTCAGTGCTAGTACAGTATATCGATGACTTACTTGTGGCATCGAAGACACGTGAAGCTTGTGAAGTAGATACCATAGCTTTACTGAATCATCTGGCAGATGGAGGGTTAAAGGTATCTCCAGCCAAATTGCAATTTTGCAAGAAAGAGGTGCATTATCTTGGACACAATATTGAAAAGGGTCTGAGAAAGGTGACCGATGACAAGATCAAAATTATCAGAGGAATGAGAGCCCCGATGACCCAGAGAGAGGTGAGGATGTTTCTGGGGATGGTGGGTTATTGTCGTCAGTGGATAAGTAATTTCTCCCTGATAGCAAAGCCACTGATTAGACTGACTAAAAGTGAGGTGAGAGACCCATTGGAGCTGGATGGAGAACAAATGGCGGCATTTGAAGAGTTAAAGAGCAGAATGTGCGAAGCCCCTGCTTTGGGAATGCCAGACTATGAGAAAGAGTTTGAGTTGTACTGCAGTGAAAGAAATGGATGTGCACTTTCAGTGTTAATTCAGAAGCATGGACAACTGAGAAGGCCGATTGCGTACTTCTCATCGACACTTGACCCCATAGCTGTAGGTTTGCCAGGTTGCCTGAAAGCGGTAGCTGCTACATGTAGAAGCTTGGAACAGAGTGAGGGCATAATAATGGGATATCCTGTAAGGGTGTTCGTACCTCATGATGTGGCAATTCTTTTGACAAGAAGCAGGACTCAGTACATGTCACATAGTCGGCTGACTAAATATGAGAAAATCATTCTGGGAGCATCAAATGTGACTCTTGAAAGATGTGTGAATGTGAATCCAGCAACGTTGTTACCAGATGCTGACAATGTGAATGTGGGAGATGATGTTGATCATGATTGTTTGGATGTGCTTGACTACTGCACGAAACCAAGACCAGACATAAGAGATTTACCGTTGCCTGAGAGTGATCATGTGTTGTTTGTGGATGGATCATGTTTGAGAACTGATGATGGTGTGCTGAGTGCAGCATATGCAGTGTGCAAGGTTTCAGAAGTTATGGAAGCTTCGCCTTTGAAAGGAGTGAGATCTGCTCAAGTGGCTGAATTGGTGGCATTGATGAAAGCTTGTAAAATTGGGAAAAATCTGAGAGTGACTGTAATGACTGATAGTCAGTACGGATTTGGAGTCGTTCATGATTTTGGCCAGCTTTGGCTACAGAGAGGTTTCTTGACGTCGAGTGGGACTCCAATAAAGAATGCTGAAGTGATTGGAAAATTGCTTGAGGCGATACAGCTGCCTAAAGAGTTAGCAGTTGTGAAGTGTGCTGCTCATGGACAAGGAGATGATTTTTTAACTCTTGGTAATAGATTTGCCAACGATATAGCACAGTATTGTGCCAAAAACAATCATTCGATTAATAGGGCACGAGAGAGGGAAATGTCTTTTTGTTCTGTGATGTTTACTAATGTCCTAGAAACGTGGGATGAAGTGAAGCAGTTGCAGGATGAGGCAGGAGATGAGGAAATGAGAGATTGGATCAAGGCAGGTTGTGCCCCAAGAGAAACAGATCATGTTTGGATCTACAGAGATGGTAGACCAGTCATGCCTAACTCAATGCTGTCGACAATGGCAAGAATGTATCATGGCCAAGGACATCTGGGGAGGGACGCAATGATTAGGTCCTTTAAGCAAACCTGGTACAATGCAAAGTTCAGGTTGATTGCAGAGAGCATCTGTCAGAGATGTTTGATTTGTCAACAGTTCAATACTGGGAAAAAGACAGTGGTGAGCCTAGGAACAATAGGCAGAGAAGGAGGTCCTTTTACCAGAATGCAAATAGATTTCATTGAAATGCCCCAAGTGAACAAATTGAGGTATGTTCTAGTGGTAGTCTGTTTGTTCTCAAGATGGGTGGAGGCCTATCCGACTAGGAGAAATGATGGAATAACAGTTGCAAAGTTACTGTTAAGAGAATTGATTCCTAGGTACGGGTTCCCAGTGACGATTGAGTCTGATAGAGGTGGACACTTCTATAATGAGCTCATGGGTTTAATTTGTGAAGCATTGAGCATACAGCAGAAGCTACATTGTGCATACAGACCAGAGGCTTCTGGAGTTGTTGAACAGATGAACGGCACAATAAAAAACCGAATTGGTAAGATGTGTTTAGCCACTGGAATGAAATGGCCTGATGTCTTGCCTCTAGTGCTGATGACTATTAGGTCTACTCCAGATAGAACCACAGGTTTGAGTCCCCACGAAATCTTAATGGGACGTGCGATGAGACATGCATTTGTGCCTGTCAACAAGTTGATGACAATAACTGATGACATGATTTTGGATTACTGTAAAGGCCTGGCTGACGCAGTTCATTCTGTGTTTCACCAGGTTGGAGAAGACGCTACTACACTTGAGAAGAAGCAAGCCCATGATCTGAGTCCAGGGGACTGGGTGAGGATTAAGGTGCACAGGAGAAGAAATTGCTTGGTTCCAAGGTGGAGAAGGCGAAGACAAGTCATTCTGACTACGACAACTGCAGTAAAGTGTGCCGGTGTGAAAAACTGGGTGCATGCGAGTCATACTCTGAGAGTTCCAAATCCAAAGGATGGGACTGGTAAGGAGTATTTTGAAGAATCAGATTCCAGTGATGATGCAGAAACTGAACCAGTAAGAAGGGGGAAATATCCTGAAAGAGGTGAAGGAGAAAGAGAGTTGAGTGATTCTTTTCTTTTTCCAAGAGAGGCTTCAAGAGAAACATTGAGAGTCTCAGAGGAGAGACCGGATTCTGTAAGAGTGCCTGAGGTTCCAACAAGCAGTAGAAGAGAAAGGAGCAATTCCACAGAGACTACATCTCAATCAGATGAAGAGGTTGAAAATCCACTTGAGATTACACCTGAAGAAGTAGGGTCAGAAGAAGTTAGAGAGGGACAGATTGCGGAAGACCCCCGAGGAGGTGTAGGGAACATTCCTGATAAGCTAGGTGAAGGGACAAGTAGACAGCAAGAAGATTGCGTGTTGGAGACCCGAGGAGGGACAGAATTAGGGAAATCTCAATCGGTGGTGGAAAAGACTGTGGAGCGAAAGAAAATTGTTGAAGAACGAGAGGCAAATGAGACAGAATCAGATGAGAGTGACAATGAAAAATCAGAGGGTCGAGTTCTGAGAAAGAGAACTTGGATCGGAGAAAGAAATAATAAAGAAGTGAGACCAAAAAGGGTTGTAAGAGGAGATCTTTGGCCCAACAGGATAAAGAGATTGAGGTACAGACTGACACGAGCAAATTCATCAAAAGCTGAACAAACAAAGGGTGAAAAACAAAAGGTTACAAAAGAACCAGAGGAGATCAAAAGAATCAGAAAACCTAATCAGAAGTATAGGTCACCGGAATGGACGTATGTGGCACTGTCTGAAGGTGAAGAGGCAGAAAGTCAAGGAAATCCAGAGGGGACCGTACGAGAAGTGGTTGAGGAGAAAACTGTTGGAATCCTAAAAGTTATCTTGACTGACATTGGAGAAGAGTCGGATACACAGGATGTTGTTGATGATCTGATACAGTTTGATGTTGCTGAAGAAGAAGTGAAAAGTGATGAAAATCCAAACTGAGTGAATTGAAAGAGTCACTTGGAGAAAAGTGAAAAGAGAAAATCTGAAATTAGCTGTGTGAAATAATCTAGAGTTTTAAACTCAGTAGTGGAGTAGGAGAGGCTAAGTCAAAAGACACTGCCAAAGTAGTAAAATGGCTAACACAGAGAATAATCAAAGTAGATGTGCCTTTTTGAAAAGATGGTGTAAAATGTGCTGCTGCTGTACTGGATTATTAATGCTATTATGGGGTGTTTTAGCTTTATTAGTTACCTTTAGAGTTACAATAGACGTTTTGGGAATACATACTGAGAATGTGACTAATGTAGGAAAGAATTCACAAAAAGTAGTTCCAACTAGAATTAGTAACACTTACGTGCATAAAGATAGGTCAATTAATGATTTTTCTAGCAATGTTTTTTCAAAGTTGTTGTACGAATACGTAAAGACAATGGAAGTTAGGGATTGCTACGTTTGTATGCAATTACCTGCATCCGTTTCAGAGGGTGTTACTTATCACCATTTACCAGCTACGTATGGAATTTCATGTAGTGTGTTAAGTAGTGTTTTTTATTTGTTAGGGAAAATAGATTATGAGATGTCTAACAAAGATAACATTTTTGGGCAATTGCCTATGGATAAAAAGCTGAATCCGGCTAAAGAAGCTAACATTTTTGGTGAGATTTTTGTTGAGAAAGAAGAATTAACCTTAGATTATATTTTTAGAAATAATTTAACCTGCAGTCTAAAAGAAGAGGAGAAGGCTTTCCTAAACATGGTAGAGGAAAGGAGAATGAGCATGCATGAGAAGGCAGGGAAATATAAAGTGAGTGAGACAATTTGGGACATTGAGATGGGAAAGGAGTTGAAGAATGGGGCCAGTCCGACTTTGGCTTTAGATGCACCACAGAAGGGTAAACTATGCATTACCAGGAAGAAATCCCAATATGATACATATTTTGTTGGGACTAGTGAGTGTCATGATACATACTTCATTGCAACAGGATGGGGTTTTAAAGGTGGTGAAGATCCAGTTTTCCCAGGAGTGTATTATGTTTGTGGGAACAAGGCTTATTACAAGTTGCCTGACCATTGGTATGGCACGTGTTATGTAGGCCTGGTCTTTCCAAAGATTTTTCATATAGATAGAATAGAAGATGTAGAACACATTAATTTACTAACACGTTTTAAGAGAGAAACTTGGTCAGAGATAGTGGGTGACATTTTTGGTGCTTTAATTCCAGCAGTGGGAATTTCTTTGAATGCATATGGGATTCGGAAACTGTCAACAGTGGTGGATCGCTTATCGACAAGTACCGCTGGAGGGTTTCTTTTGGTAAATACGGAGATGATTGCCGTACGTGCCATGTCTATGCAAAATCGACTTGCCCTTGATATTCTATTGGCCAAGGAGGGTGGAGTTTGTGGAATGCTGAAAGTTCAACATTGTTGCACTTACATTCCTGACGAAAGCAGAGACCTAAAGGTCTATATCAAAAATATTACTGATTTACATGAAGAATTAGTACCACTTGAAGCTGAAAGTGTCTGGACTAAAATAGCTAATAAGATAGTTGCTGTTAAGAGTTTTATTGCTAAGATAGGTAGTACCATTATTGGTAAAGTATTGTTTCCTTTGAAATGCATAATTGTTGCTTTATTGATATTAAGATTGGGGTGTTTGTGTTGTAAAAACAGTGGAGGGAAAAAGAGAATAATTAGAAGCAATGCTGAAAAGAAACAAAAGAGGTCAAGGAGAGACCCACAAGAAATAGAATTAGAAGAATTAAGGGAGAGTGTGTACTTGATGTGAGAGAATCTGGTGTTTAATGTTGTGTCATAAAGACATTTTTAATTTCTCCTAAAAATTGGGACTAAATTTTCTTTTTGGGTGGTTTTTGTGGTGATAAGATATCACCAAAGGGGGGATTGCTGGAGCAGAGTTTTCTGTTGAAAATTTATCAAGTTTTAAGCTCCAGTTTCGTCTATATGTTTTGATTTTAAAACACTAATTTGAAACGACTAATTAATAGTTTGTTTGTCCGGATTAACCAACATTTACTAATGAGAGAAACTACACGTGGGATGCATATATGTTGCTTAATAATAATGTGCGGTTTTATTCACAAGTGCTATTTGTTTTGTGTTTGTGCGTTTAAAATAACGTGTGCTAATGCTTTATTGTGTTGCAGAAGGCTAGATAAGTACATACACATAAGGGTATTAGTGGGGTTTAACACTGTACAATCATGATGATGTGGTAACGTTGTTTGTGTCTCTTTTAATTAAGATGGTCCGTTTTGGCCTAAAACAAGATGGCTGCCATTTACAGCCTGCACTCGAGTGATCGAATGAGAGGTCTTGCTGAACAGGGTCAAGAGTCACCTGACCGCAGCTTCTGCCTGGGTAGAAAGTTTTCCGTGAGGACAGCAGCTCCGGGAACGATTCCAACAGACCTTGGAAAAGGATAAAGCCACAATGAACAATGACAAGCCTGCGGTGGCTCTGCTAAGATATCAAGGAAGAGCTTTTACGAAAGTAACATTTGCAAACTCGAGTTTCCTTCTTCCTCCTTTTTGTGATTTTTTCTGAGCGGAGGTTTTCTAAATGTAACCAGGAGACTTCCTTTCCTGCTCGCTCTGCTCAGTGGTTCAACGGATATCTAACATTTGTTTGTAACTTTTATTTGTTATTTTTCCTATAAAAATGTTAGACTAGAGAGGGTCCATGTTCATTGCGCCCTTTACATTCATCGCGTTCCTTGCGGTCATCGCGTTTTGGACTTCATGCTGAGGACAGCAGCTCGAGAGACTTTACCAAGAGACCAGTCCTGACCCATTTAGCTAGAATAGGTAACTATGAGAATAACGATTTTTGCTAATGATTGACTTTCATTTGAATTTATTTAGATAAACAAGCATTTGTTTGAATATCAGTGTCGGGTGTTTATTCCTTTGTCATTTATTGAGTTTCAAATGTGTTTCTTATGTTCAAAATCATGACTCAAGGCAATGTCATTAAGGTCGCATTGACCTCATTATAGATGCAGATTGGTTTAGGTTTTCTCTCCTACATACAGTGTGGATATAGTAATAGCGTGAATTTAGTGTTATGGGCCCTAGCGTATGATGAGTGATTGCGTGTGTGACTGTAGATTTACTCTGTCCGTGGAAGCAGGGAGAATTTATATGCGCCGATCTGCAGCACCACCATGCTGTCAACACCGGCCCAGAGCTTCCCAGCCGGCAATCTCGGTGATGGCGATTCTATGGCCCGCAGCACTCAGTCAGGACAGTCCACTGTTCCCTCAGGCACCATAGCTGCCGAGTTGAGCAGAATTCAGGGCAGGATGACGAGGATATTTAACTGATATTAAGCTCGGCCATCGGAGTAGCTCTACAGAGCGGTCATGTTGCCATGCGCCCTCTAGCGCCCCCTCATGATCATATTTTGTAGTTGATATATGTGTATGTTGACATTCTTGTCCTTAACATCTTAACATATAATCCACTGCATTCCAGTTTAATAAATAGGAATACATATTCACAGCTAGCCATAATGGCAATTGCATGTAGCAGCACAGAATTTGAAAACCCGAAATACTGTGTAAACTAAGCTGTGTATCGCTTTGAACTTAAATCTGTAATGAAGGCCTGTTACAGGGAAAGCTGATGCTGTGTTATACATGTGCCTTTACCTTCCTGTGTAAAGATATACCCATTGATGCAATACCCACCTGGGACATTGGGAGCGCTGGTGAGGTTATTTTGCAAGATGGAATTACTCTTAGCAATATTGTGTTAATGTTTTCCTTTGTGCTGGTATCTGTAGGCAACAGTTTTGATGGTAATGTATATATTGCAATGACAAAGCTAGGTAGCTACTATAAATATGGCAATGTCAAAGCTACATAGTTGGTTTATTAATGAGTAACTCGTTGGTGGCTGCTGATTTCGTTTCATGTGCTAGCACGAGGGCAGGCTGTTTCTGAAACTCAGAGCACTGCTCGCTCCATTTTCGAGCTGCAGTGATTAGCAGGTAGTATTATCTCTGCTGACCATCTGGCGGTGTGTTATACTGTACACAATACGACATAAGCCACTTAAGACATCCTATTTCTCTTCTCTGGATTCAGGCATCTTTCTGTGTCTGAAAGCTAAAAATAACCAGGGTTTTTAGAAAGCACTAGTTCGTGAACTTACTGAAAACAAATGTATTGTTGGCTTCTATAAATAGTTCTTTTACATTCATTGAAAAGCTTGACATGTTAGACAAGAGCCCTCTCACCTTCACATACTATTCCTCACATTTCAGAAAATGCGTGGGTTCAGACAGGCAATTATGAATCGGATTTCCACCTTAACAAATCTAGCCCTAAGTAGCTATAGTAGGTCTGGGTTAAACGAAAACGAAGCCGAATACCTTAGATGTATAAGGATAGCCTGGGAGCTATTACATTTATTTCAAAGTAATATGGTGCAGCTGCTGGTTTCGACATAACTGTAGTTGTTAGTGGTAATCTGTGTGTGCTTCGCACATGTTGACTAGACATCACCCACTGTAAAAAGTAAATCGGATTTACAAGTTTGTGTTAATGAATCTTAATGAATGACACCTGTAGCATCCGTTCCTGCCAAGTGTTTTAAAGGCAACATCATCATTTTTATTCGTTTTTTAAATAAAACCATAAGTACAGGTAACATTTTGACATATAAAATATTCTCATATCAATCAATCAATCAATCAATCAATCAATCAATCAATCAATCAAAAGACCTTTATTCGAATTTCATAAAATCCATAAAAGTACATAAAAACAAGACATTATCACAACATTTCAAAATACAATTTTAAAATTATTAGAAAGCAACACAGCTATCATTCAAGGATTTTCCATCATTTTACGTGCACGTGTTATAAGTCTCAGGAAAGTGCTAGTGCGAAAAATTAGTTCATCCGTGTCCAGGGAGAGTAACATTAGACGGGACTCCCCCAATGAAAGGGGTCTTTGTTTCCTAAAATAGGGTGTTAAAAACCAATTGATATATTTTAAATAAAATTTACAGAAGAATAGGAAGTGCAAGTCATTCTGTGTGCTAATACCATCACACGGGCATGGATTATGTTCTGTTGAGTGATGGTTACCCAGCGGAAAACCCAATAAAAATTTCACAGAACCTGCCCTTAGTCGACATAACAAGGACCTTTCCCAATTAGACATGGGGAGAGTGAGGTAAAGTGGAAATGGTTGTTTACACAAATCGTTCTCCATATATCTAACGATAGTAGGTTTGGGAATTTCCCTTTCCATTCTCTCTGTATCAAAAAGTGCATAAAGTGCTTCTTTGACCTCTGCCTTATCTTTAGGTTCGATTCTGGCTGGGTCGGAGAAAAGATCACCTCTATTCACGGCACACAATGTTTTTTGAACTCCAGCAAGCCAGGAAATTGATAGGCCGTGATCACATTTGAGGCAGTCTTTAATTATATCTTGTGTTAATGTAGCTAGGTTATTCCTCCAAATCCTCAACCAGAATAGAACTAGTCTAGATCTAATAAAATCACAAACGTAGGGGAGGTTTAGCTCTTTATGGCAAATAAATTCAGAGGATGAGATTGGGGCGCCCAGTAATTTCCTACAGAAACGGCTCTCTTCACGCTGGATGCCGGGGCTTTATCCTGAGCCCCAAACCTCAGCCCCATAAGTAGCTACTGGGATGCACTGTAATCTAAAAAAATTTAAAATGGCTCTAGTGACGCCTAATTTCTTTGGGCGTGAAAGGCTCAATATTGAATTGGTGGCTTTCGAGAACTTGCCCATGGCATGGGCAAAATGCCCACTCCATGAGCCGTTCGCAGCGAAAACCAACCCTAAGTATGGGAAAGAATTTACAGAGTCTAATTTATTTGACCCTATACGTATGGTATTGAGCTTCCGTTTCCCTGGCCCACAAGACATGATA
Organism: Triturus cristatus; assembly: GCF_964204655.1. Lineage (NCBI taxonomy): Eukaryota > Metazoa > Chordata > Amphibia > Caudata > Salamandridae > Triturus > Triturus cristatus. Next base: position 1,058,303,209 of record NC_140589.1, read on the forward strand.
AAAGATTTTTTTAAATTTACACGCAGATCTAAGCCCTCCATGTGGTGGACAAAAGTTTCCACAAGCAGACGGAGGGCATTTGGTATGCGGCCCATTAGGACCGCATCGTCTGCGTATAGTAAGACTGGCAAGGGGTGCCCCTGAATTATTGGCACATCTTTAGTTACTTGTTTTAGGGCTTTTGCTATGCCATTAATATAGATAATGAACAACAGGGGTGCTAAAACGCACCCCTGTCCAACCCCCCTACCAATCTTTATTGCTCCAGATACCTCACCACCCATCCCAATCCTAACTTGTGCTTTAAGATCGGTATGGAGGTAAGCCAGAAAATGTACGAGGGCCTCATCCAGACCATAGTCAAGAAGCATAATCCACAATTTAGTTCTATTGACTAAATCGAAAGCGGATGAAAGATCCATAAAAGCAAGGTAAAGGGGGGACGATCGAGCAACGTTATACTTGTCGATTATTAATTTTAAATTCAAAGATTGTTCTAACGTGCCCACCCCGCTCCTAAATCCCATTTGACACGGGTCCAGTAAATCTGAGTCTTCAGTCCACTCTACTACCCTGTTGTAAATGACTCGCCCAAGTATTTTTAAGGTATTATCCAAGAGCGAGATTGGGCGGTAGTTTGCTGGGTCTGATCTATCGGCCTTTTTGTAAACTGGGACTATGATACTGGAGGTCCACGTTTTAGGAATAGGCGCTTTTGACAGGCTATTGAAAACATTGAGAAGAATTGGTGCCCATAGGTCCGAACTATGCTTTATGACATCTATGGGGAGTCCGTCTGGGCCTGGGGCCTTGTTGCCAAGACTCTCTCTAATAGCTGTTTCTACCTCGTAGAGATCGATCTGCAAGTTGCGCAGCTGTCCCAAAACTGGGATGGTTACATCCTTGGTCGGGGCAGCATATATTTTAGAGAAATGGGCCTCCCAGGTGCTGCTGATTATATTACAGCTAATTGGGGATAGATGTTTGCCCAAATCGCGCATTTTCCCAACGGCAGACCAAAATAGGCCACTGCTCTTCTGATCCGCACTTACAACCAGCAATTCCCATTGTTCCCTCAATAGTGCAGCCTTCCTCTCAGCTATTTTTAATTTATAATGTTTCCTGGCTGACTGAACCTCTACTGGATTCCTTGGCTTGCTGGTCAGTGCCCTACGTAGTTCCCTGTTTGCTATGGAACAAGCAGAGTCAAACCACCTTGGGTCTTTCCCTTTTGTGGGTAGTGGGACTGACAAAGAGGTTTTTATTACCGAGCACAGTTTACCAAAGTCCGTGATTATTCTGTGGCAATCCCCGTCAAGTAATAAACAGGAATTGATTAATTCAGAGTGATCGTTTTTCACGCTATCGAGTATGGCTCCACAGTCAATGCCCCTCCATTTTAAACGGAGACCATCACCAGATGGTGTAGTATCTCTAGCACCGTTTAAGTTAACGAATACCGGGCTGGGGCCTGAATGTAGAATAATTACAAGAGGATTATGATCTCCAAATAGTGTCTCTACTACTTTAGAATCTATTACACGGTCTGTTAAATAGGGGGATGTAAAGATAAAATCAATAGTTGAGGAAAAGTCCCTGCCTCTGAACGTAGGGGTGGAAGCCATCCCAGGGGTTTGGCTTGCTTCCATGACATTGCTAAGAATATGTTCACTTAGCATGTTAACTAATTCAATGCCTCTTCGTTCAGCTGTATCTAGATGATTTTTATCCTCAAGCCAGTGCTTTTTCTTAATTTTGGCATTAAAATCTCCCCCGATTAGAATCCCTGACTCCTCTTCTAGACCTATATTCGTTTCAAGGTGTCGTAAAGTGTTGGAAAGTGCTGTGTAGTTCCTATTCGGTACAGAATAAAAATCATTGTTATAAAAATTGATTAAATAAATCTTGGTCTTTCGCTTATATTCGAGAACCTGAATGTTTGGGTTCCCTTCTGACAGATCCTTAATAGTACCGCCTGCCAATATCCTGATTCCAATAAAAAGGCCTCCCACTGCACGACCAAAAGCGGGCTTGGGTGCAATTACGCTAAAGCAATGATAGCCCTCTAAGTGTAAGTTCCCCACGGCCCATGTCTCTTGGAACATAACAATATCTTTACCATTCAATAGCTGGACCCATTGAGGGTCAGACAGTCTTGGTTTTAAACCGGCAACGTTCCAGCTAAGGATTGATAAATCAGAGCCGCTAGTGGAACCTAGAGGCTTATCCCCTACGCTCTGTTCAGGTTGAGTTGGTAAACCCATTTTGTCCTTGTACATAACTGAGGGTGGGACAATAGCATCATGTGCTACCATCGGCTTTGTAGTGTTGGTTTGTGTTAAATGTAGATGTTCCCCAGTGGCATCAGCCACCTCTGCGCATTCAGTGTTGCTTACAATGTTCCCCAGTCAATCCTGATCTTCTAGGTTTGAAAAGGCATATTCAAACCGATTGTGAGTTGGGATATTATACATATACCTCAACTCATTCTGCGTCATATTAGGGTTTTGGTTGATCCCTGCATGGGGCCTGTCCTTTAAAATATGCTGGGGTACAATAGGAAAAAATGGATGGCCAGTCCTATAGTTAGGGTTTTGATCCTGGTGGTACAATCGGCTGTCATTTCTAGTGTTAAAATTAGAATCCGAACGATATCCAAAGGGATTAATACCAAAATTAAAATTAGAGTCTATTAGGTGCCTGTAGAAGTATCCAAGAGGGAGGAGAGTAGTATTATATTCCCATGGTGAGGGTTGTGGGGCTTTTGCAAGCGTGGATTGTGCCCATTGCGCGGACCTAAAATTTATGATTATGCAGTCCCCCTCAAACTTTTTTCTCAGCGGGCCCACCCAACCCACTATTTGGGTATGAATTATCTCCCCTGCGCCTTCCATCGGAAAATAACAATTTCTAGATAACCAGTGGAGGGTTCTGTTTTTAAGAGTTGTGAAATTTTCCTCTTGGTCCTTCCTTAATTTAGGCACATTAACTAGAACCAGTACGTAGGGTCCACACTCTGGGGGCAATGATGCGGGCCGGGATCTGTCTTGTATTAATTAGTGTAGATTGATCCGGCTTAACTGAAGGGGAAGTTGGGCAGGTTCGATTGTCGGTACTGTCTTGTCTAAATTGTGCCTTTTTATTTTTAGTACCTTCAGGGGTGGCAGCCTTGGCTATTTTCGATTTAAGTACCCATTTGGCTAGAGATTCCGCATTTGATGGGTTTTTGTTTGTACTTAATTTGGTGAGGGCAAGGGGGCGCTGGTGTGGGCTTTGTTATTCGTATTAGCCACAATTATTAGAGATTTATCTACAGAGGTTGCCCCCAAATCTGATGTACATTTTTGACTGCGCCCTATGCCCAGTTTTGTTACATGGTCATCTAATGCTCTCAGCCTCTTTTCTATATTCAGGACTTGTTGATTTAAAGGCCCTAAAAGGGTAGTTATCAATGTCTCCATTCTCCCCCAAAAACCCTCGTCCCCTGACGCTGTGTTGACTTCTATAATTGGGGGGGACTATCTCACCAGGATGGCCGTTCCCCTTACCCTTATTTTGCTCTAAGGGGCAATATTCTTCCGAGATTGAATGTGTCCAACCTTATATTTATTTGGTGCTGGCTCTATGTGTTTTCGTTTGCTCTTAGCCTTTTGCCTCTTAGCCTTCTGCCCCCTGGTTTACATTGATACACTGGTGCTTTTATCCCCGTCTATGGCCAGTGCGTCAAAGTCAGCATCTAATCCTACCCCCCCTGAACATGTCTGGTTGTTAACTGGGGATAGCAAAAAGTCAGAGTCCCTATTCATGCTTGACCTTAACATGGTGGGAGTCGACGAAAGTCTGGTAGCCATAGACATATGACCTTGGGGGGCTACATCCTCGGCTGTACAGTTCTCATTATTGGCAGCACCAGGGAGTCTCACATAAGATGTAGCAAGCAAGGACTCCAAAGAATTTTCTTGGTGCATAAATAGAGGCAGACTTGATGGAAGCGATAGGCGCCTTTCAGTGTTCTGGATAGCCGTGGCGACAACGCCGATAGTCTTCTGTAACATTTTGTCTATGGCTGTCAGGCTAGGCAGTGGGGTAGTCGGGGTAGATACGGGTAATTTCTGTTTACCATTTCTTCTAGACACAGCTGGTATCCTTTTCCCCATGATAAAAGTTTCAACAGGTAGGCAAAACAACTAATCGACAATATCCAAGAGGCGCGTGTGGAATGGGAACATATAAACCAAAATCCTACCAGCACGATGTTGGGGAGTAGGCCCGACCCGACCTCAATCGTCCTCGTACGGCTTCAGACGGTCCCGCCCTTGTCCCGGGCTTAACCCGGCGCCGCCCGTGCTCGTCCCGCGGAGGAAGCCGCATTCTTTTGTGCGCCTCGGGGCGCGTGGGTGGCGTCGGCGGCCGCTATGAATCCTGGGAGCTGTAGTCTCCCCCTGCTCTCGGCCGCGAGATGGATTAGCGGCGGCAGGGGAGACACACAGCGTGAGGGGCCCAGGAGTGGCGGCGGCAGCGCAGGCAGAACAGGACAGCAGCGAGGTCCCCCAACAGGTGAGGCGAGCTTGGTTCCTCTGGTTATGGTTCCCGCTCCCCCGAGGGAGCCGCGTTCTTTTGTGCGCCTCTGGGCGCGTGGGTGGCGTCGGCGGCTGCTATAAATCCTGGGAGCTGTAGTCTCCCCCTGCTCTCGGCCGCGAGATGGAGTAGCGGCGGCAGGGGAGACACACAGCGTGAGGGGCCCAGGAGCGGCGGCGGCAGCGCAGGCAGAACAGGACAGCAGCGAGGTCCCCCAACAGGTGAGGCGAGCTTGGTTCCTCTGGTTATGGTTCTCATATCAAAATTATACCAGACATCATAAAATCTTAGGAGTAAAATAGAAAAATAAACGTAGCAAACTTCATGCGATACAATTGTGAGCACCTCATAAATATTACATCAAACAGTACATAATCACAATACATAGGCATAAAATCAGTGTTTGTTGCGAATCTTTAGAGTACCTAAAATATAGTTCAGAATGGTATATATAACTTCTGGGGTACCCAAATCATAAAGGTAGGCCAGTGCTTGTTCATGAGAACTTGTTCCTAATATTAAGAGCTAAGGGCTAAGAAACTGCCTTCTCTCTGGTGATATAAAGCGCTTAGTGCATTGCTATGCAAGAACATCACAGGGACAAGGAGAAGAGATAGGAACCAAGTATCCTGTTCTGGGAAGGCTACCAAGAAATGTAAGTTTGGAGGCAAAGCATCGTCAATAAAAAAGAGTTGCCTTTCGTTGACAATTATCTGTAAGTAAGGTGCCGGCCGAAGAGAGAAAGGTCAGGGGAGTTCTCTAGCTTCAATACTACTGGTTACCCCCGGAAAGGATTTACATGGTTATACAAAATTCTTTGAATTCAGCTAGATGAGACACATTCAAGACATCTTGAGTTGGAGAAATATCCTGAAACGCCCATTTTTGTGAAGCTAATGAAATACACTTCAGCCAAGGATTTTCTAGAAAATGTTTCGGGGCCAAGCAATCACTCAGAATTTGCCTATAGAAGTGCGCTTTGGGATTTTTCCAAATTTTAAGACAACGTAACAACGACTGCAGTTTTAAATGGTCTTTCATATTTGATTGTGGAACAGCCAGAAGCCTCCTTAAAAATGTATTTTTGATTATTTGAAAGGATTTACTACTGGTATAACCCCAGACACCAGCACCAAAGGAAACAATAGAAAGACATTTGCTTTTAAACACACAACAATTCTTCTATTGGCTTACTGTTAGACTTGGCATCCTTTGGCGTGTTTCCCTTGAGTTTTTTGCTTTCTGACCTCCCAATTTTGACTCTGTTTTTGTTGCCTTAGTGTCTTTGCGCACTTATCTCACTGCTGATCAGTGGTTAAGTACAAGTGCTCCTGTTGTAAACTGTGTTATGGATTGGTGTTTCCATGATTGGCATATTTGATTTACCTGTCAGTCCCTAGTATAGTGCACTGAGCGTGCCAGTGCCTGTAAATCATCAAATGCTGTTCGTGGGCTGCAGCACTGGATTGTGCCACCCACGCAAACAGCCTGTAAATGTAACTCTGGCCTGCCATTGCAGAGCATGTGTGCAGTCTGGGACTGCCATGTCGTCTTAGCAAGTGTGCCCACTTGCCAGGCCCTTACCGTCCCTTTTCTTACGTCAGTCACCCCTAAGGTAGGCCCAATGAACCCCTGTGGGCAGGGTGCAATGTGTATAAAAGGTAGGACATGCCCTGGTGTGTGTGGCATGTCCTGATAGTGAATGACTGCCAATCTCGTTTTTCACTATTGCAAGGCTCCCTGTTCCCATAGGTCGGAATGGGGAGTTGGTTTATAACATCTTGTAAACATAACTGGCCTTGGGAACTAGGTAGAAAGATAAAGTTTAGTACGCCTAAACTCAGAATCTAAAGATGCATGTTTTAGTGAAGGTGATTTTTACATTCTGTGTTTGAAAATACCACTTTTAGAAAGTAGGTATTTTCTAGCTCAGCCATCCAATAGGTCTCTGCTGGGTTGTGGATTGACTGTCTGGGTTTTGGATGACAGGGGCTGGGGAGGAGCCGTGGTTCCAGATAGTCTAGGTGGGTCAGGAAAGGGGTGAATAGACCTGGGCTGCATTTAGAGTATGGGGAGGAAATTTGCTTACACCTGAATGGGCCTGGTCTGCCTCTGACAATGCCATCTCCACCTCCTGCCAGGAAGCCACACCAGAGAGTGCATAACTGGTTCTGGCTGGACACAGACACTCTCTGCCTGAGAGGACAAAGGATCTTGGGCTATAAAAAGTAGGGCCCAAACCCCTGAACTTTAGAACTCATTTGGACCAAGAAGACTGCCAAGAAGAAGAGCTGGAGAAGCTGTGAGGAGGAACTACCACTTTGCTGTGTGCTTTGCTGTGTTGACCTGCAGTGGCTGCTTCTGTCTTGGGCAGTGGTGAAAGGACTGGACTGATCTTTCTGCCATCAATGTTTATGAGTTTCTCCACTGGCTTGAGGTAGAGTTTGCCCCCTACTCAATTAGTGTCAGGAACAGCAAATACTTCAAAGTTCTTCTGCACTCGGCACTGAGGACTGTGTGTTTTGTGCTGCAACAGAAGAAAAGCAACCCGACACTGCTGCCGACTCTGTGTCCTTAAGGCACTGCAGAGGGCACCGCCGCAATGCCGGATCGCAACCCTAGTCTCACCGACGATGCCTGCTGATGCCACTACCAAGTCGCTGCTTGCACCGCGACCTGTGGGCACCGCACTCCACACTGCCTCGTTTCACATCGTCGCCCTGGTATACCCGACGACGCCGATTCACAACAACATTGATGCTGCTGCTTGCACCGTGGTTTGAGGGCACTGCTCGTATGTAACACGACACACCGCCCTCATCCCACACCGCAGTTTTGGCCTACCGACACCATCAACTCCAGTTCATCAGCCAACGACAGCGCTTCAGTAATGACGATGCAGCTGCTTGCACCGTGACCTGCCAGCACCACAATGAGCACCGCATCATTTCGCACCGCAGCCCTGGTCTCACGACGCCGCTGGATGAGCATCACCGAGCCACTGTCTGCACTGCGATTAGAAGGCACCACATGCCGCACCGCAGCACCTGATGCCTGCCGACTCCGGTGCTCCTGACTTCAACCGCGATGTGCAAAGCATGTGACTTCAAGGGCCCAAAGACTCCTGCACCCAACTCCGGAACCGACGCCTGTGGATGCCGTGCTTTTGCAGTTCAACAAGAGGTTGCTGGTGCCCTGCATTTCTAAAGATACAGTTTAGCGGGTCTTACTGACACCGTAGCTGGCCCGAAACGCTGCGGTTCGCCAGCACTGTTTGGATTCATTTGTTCACGACGCCGTGATCGCCCCAGAGGGAACTATCAACTACAAGGAACTGTTTTTCAAGGTTATTTTGATAACTGAAGATTTCTAAGTACTGTATTGTGGATTTCTATTGGTTTTGGTCTTGTCTTGAGTATATAAATATAATGGATATTTTTCTAAACTGGTGTGGTGCCCTTTTGTAGTGTTTACACTGTATTACTGTTGGTTATGTGCAAATGCTTTACAAACTGCCTCTAAGATAAGCCTGACTGCTCATGCTAAGCTACCAAGGGGGTGAGCAGGGGTTATTTTAAGAGTGTAACTCCCTTGTCCTGACTAGGAAGAAGGGTCCCTACTTGAACAAATGTACCTACCTCTGCCAACTAGAGACCCCCATTTCTAACACTTACTCTCTAATCTTTTAGAAAATCTAGAAACAGTGTCAGTTGACCTTAACATTCAAGAGAAATTTCCAGTTAAAATCAACAGCCATAGGAACGCCTAAGTGAATATGTCTCTTTACACTGCGAGCAAATACCACGCGGTAGGTTACAACGTGGACGTTACATCTTCCGCGTTGTTACCACGCATGGCTTTACATCGCAAGCCGTTTCTACGACTTGCACTAGATGGCGCCCTGTACTTAGGAATAGTATAAATTACTATTCCTACTGCAGTTAGCGCAACAGCAGGGAATGTGTTGGATTTAAAATCCAACACATTCCCTGGTGTTACGTGCCATCTAGCGCAAGTCGTTGAAACGACTTGCGATGTAATGCCATGCGTGGTAACAACGTGGAAGTAACCTATCCGCGTGGCATTACCCACGTTGAAACCGCTGTTTCCCCGCATAAGTATGTGAAATGTGGAGTTTTTAAAAATGTCAGTACCCCTAAGGAAACTTTCTTTGTTTTGGCAAACTTTGGGCCACATTTGATTATGAACTATTTAGTGAGGTTTGTCTTAAGTCTCAAATGTCCCATAAAACTACTAAAGGCGTCAAGTAAAATTTGGAGTCCATTGGTAGTTCTGGCAATAAACAGTGTGCAACGTTGTAAAGAATGTCTCAGAAATGGTAAGATTTCCAAGTGCCCACAGGCCATTTATTCCACGGCACCCATACAGCTCTCTTTTTTAACTGCTGACACATCTTGAATCAATAGTCCACGCTCATGTCACATTACGATATAGAACCTAGCTACATCACACTTATCCTTTGTTAACCCCTTCGATGCTCATGACGGAACGGTTCCGTCATGAGCATCGGTTGGGCTGTGCTCATGACGGAACCGTTCCGTCATGAGGACAGCCCCTGGGGGAAGCGCTGGCGCTCCCCCCCTTGTGCCTCGATCTTGCCCCCCTTTACGGGGGTGGCAGCGGAAGAGCTTCCGCTGCCACCCCCGAGCCCCCCCGAGCCCCCCCACGCTTTCTGATGACGTCAGCGCGCACAGCGCGCGCCGGCGTCATCAGGAAGCGTTGGACGCGCTGGAATCCATTTCTTCCAGCGCGTCCAAGGCAGCAAGAGGTAGGTTCCCTTGTCCGGTGGGGGCCGCGGGGGTGATTTCTTTTGTATTGAGGCATCGGGGGAGAGGAAAGAGTATTTCCTCTCCCCCGATGTCTCAATACTGGGCATTCCTGCTCCACGATCGCGCACAGCGTCGCGATCGTGGAGTAGGGATGCCCCACTAGACACCAGGGATTTGTTTATGTTGAGTTTGGGAAGCGACCCCTTAGGCAAGGGTCGCTTCCTGGGGGGCAAAATTTTTCGAAGTCTTTTCTGCCCCCCCTGGGGGCAGATCGGTTCGCTTTCTGCGCGTTTCTGCCCCCAGGGGGGGCAGAAAAGCCCACTAGACACCAGGGATTTGTTTATTTGAATTTGGGAAGCGACCCCTTAGGCAAGGGTCGCTTCCTGGGGGGCAAAATTATTCGAAGTCTTTTCTGCCCCCCCTGGGGGCAGATCGGTCCGCTTTCTGCGCGTTTCTGCCCCCAGGGGGGGCAGAAAAGCCCACTAGACACCAGGGATGTTGTTTATGCTATGTAGGAAGCGACCCCTTAGGCAAGGGTCGCTTCCTTGGGGGGCCCAATAATTTCGAAGACTTTTCTGCCCCCCCTGGGGGCAGATCGGTCTTCTTTCTGCCCGTTTCTGCCCCCAGGGGGGGCAGAAAAGCCCACTAGACACCAGGGATGTCTATTTTGTTATGTAGGAAGCGACCCCTTGGGCAAGGGTCGCTTCCTTGGGGGGCAAAATAATTCGAAGACTTTTCTGCCCCCCCTGGGGGCATATCGGTCTTCTTTCTGCCCGTTTATGCCCCCAGGGGGGGCAGAAAAGCCCACTAGACACCAGGGATGTCTTTTATGTTATGTAGGAAGTGACCCCTTGGGCAAGGGTCACTTCCTAGGGTGGCAAAATAATTAGAAGACTTTTCTGCCCCCCCTGGGGGCAGATCGGTCGTCTTTCTGCCCGTTTCTGCCCCCAGGGGGGGGCAGAAAAGCCCACTAGACACCAGGGATATAAATATTATTGTAGGAAGCGACCCCTTGGGCAAGGGTCGCTTCCTTGGGCCCCTAAATTTTTTGAAGACTTTTCTGCCCCCTCTGGGGGCAGATCGGTTTTATTTTTTTGCCGTTTCTGCTCCCATTGGGGGCAGAAAAGCCCACTAGACACCAGGGAATTAGTTCAATTAGAAATAGAAGTGACCCCTCGCTTCCAGGGTGCAATTTGTTATATGTATTTGGCTCACCCGCCCCGGGACTGAGTAGCCTTTTTTTTCCTGCTGTTTTCTGCCCCACCTGGCACACAACCCGATTGACCATTTGGGTAGTGACATGGCATGTTATAATGTTTATTGTTATATTTTTTGTGATTTCCAATTGTAATGTTTTTTTTTTGTTTACTTTTTTGTTCTAGGTGAAGGCTTTTCTTCTTTTCACGTTGACGTTTTGGTACCGGTGGTTCTGCTGTTTGTGTAGTTTGGTAAGAGACTGTTTTTTTGTACAATGCAAATGTGTTTGATTTCTCTGCCTGTTTTTTTTTTGCAAATGGTGTAATAATAGCAGTATGTTTGGTTTTTGAGTGTCAAAAACTTTTTGCATTGGTGCTCAATGTGAATTTTGTTGTCTTGTAAGTAATTTGTTTTTTTTTCTTCTTTCTAGTTTGATATCGTTGGTCTTTGCTGTGTCACTGCAGAGTTTGTTTCTGGTGAGTGCAGCTGTCTCTTGTAATTGGATTGTATAGTTTTTGAGTACATTGATCTTTGTGATAAAAGGTACACATTTCTTTACTTACTTGGTTTGCACATTGTTGGTTGTTGTTGACTTGTTTGTGCAGTCTTCTATCTTAGTAAGAATAATGGCTAGCCGCAGGATGACTGCTCAGCAGGTTGTTGGTTTGCTGTTTGAGTCTTCCTCTGATATTGGGTCAGAGACTGACTCTGCTTCTGAGGGAGAGGAGGCAGGGGACGATTCTGGCAGTGAGTTTTCTCTCCGTATGGGGTCATCGGATGATGAAGATACTCTTAGTGCGGATGAAGTGCCTGTGTTAGAGGAGGAGACTGATGTGCCGATAGTGCGGCAAGAGGCATCTGGGCTGCAGCCTGCAGCTGCAAGGCTTCCCGTTGGTGTAGTGCGGCAAGAGACATCTGGGCTGCAGGCTGGGGCTGCAAGGCTTCCCGTTGGTGTAGTGCGGCAAGAGGCATCTGGGCTGCAGGCTGGGGCTGCAAGCCTTCCCGTTGGTGTAGTGCGGCAAGAGGCATCTGGGCTGCAGGCTGGGGCTGCAAGTCTTCCCGTTGAAAGTGATGACCTCTGGGTTGCCCCTGGCATGGTGCAGCCGGAATTTCCAGAGTTTACTGGTGTTCCAGGGTCTAGAGTGAATACTGAGAACTTTTTGCCTGTAAATTTTTTTCAGTTGTTTATGGACGATGTGTTTTTGGCAGAGATTGTTGAGCAGACTAATTTGTATGCCGAACAGTTTTTGAGGGACAACAGTGCCAGTCTTAAGCCACACTCTAGAGCTACCCGGTGGACTCCCACAAATGTTGAAGAGATGAAGAAGTTCTTGGGTTTAACTTTTTTGATGGGCTTGCTAAGGAAGCCATCATTGGCTTCATATTGGTCTAGCAGTCCCTTGATGGCAACGTCTATTTTTCCGGCAGTCATGACTCGTGACAGGTATTTGCTTCTGCTTCGGATGATGCACTTTGTTGATAATGGTTTAGCGTTGCCACGAGATCACCCTGATTGTGACCGTCTTTTTAAGATTAGGCCTGTCCTTGATCACTTTGTTGATCGATTTTCTGAGATTTATGCCCCTGGTAGAGAAATTGCAGTGGATGAGTCTTTGGTGTTGTTCAAGGGCCGCTTGGTTTTTAGGCAATACATTCCTAGTAAGAGGGCACGCTATGGAATAAAGCTGTATATGCTGTGTGACAGTAGGACTGGATATGTCTCTAATTTCAGGGTGTACACCGGTAAGGAATCTAGGTTTAACCTCCCTGGTTGTCCGTCCACTTTTGGAGTGACTGAGAAAATTGTTTGGGAACTTGGTAGAGGATTTTTTAACAAAGGCCACCATTTATATGTAGATAACTTCTACACTGGTGTGCGGTTGTTCAGGGAATTGGCCAAAGTGGACACTTTTGCTTGTGGCACAATCCGCTGTAACCGTAAAGGTTTTCCGAAAGAACTTGTTTGTCAAAAGCTTGTGCGGGGACAGTGCAGTGCGTTGCGTTGCCAGGAGCTTCTTGCTGTGAAGTTTACAGACAGGAGAGATGTCTACATGCTGACTTCGATCCATGACGAAAGCACTGCACCTGTGACTGTTTGGGGTCAGGTCGCTGAAGCGCGCAAACCTGTGTGCATTTTAGACTATAATAGGCACATGGGTGGTGTTGACAGAGTAGATCAGAGGTTGGAACCTTACACTGCTCTTCGTAAGGCTTACATTTGGTACAAGAAGTTGGCTATCCATCTTTTCCACATGGCAATGTTTAATGCCTTTGTTGTGTTCCAGGATTCTTGCCCTGAGTCAAAGATGACTTTTGCTAAGTTTCAGGAGTCTGTAATAGGCAGCCTTGTTGTAGTGGAACAGGCAAGTGTTCCTAGAGTTGGACTGGTGGAGGATGTTGCTAGATTGAAAGAACGCCACTTTCCAGATCACATTCCTCCCACACCCGCAAAAGATTTTCCCAGTAGGAGATGTAGAGTCTGTTGGCGAAGAGGTTTGCGGAAGGAGAGTCGTATGTACTGCCCCGATTGTCCCTCTCATCCTGCACTGTGTCTCTCTGCTTGTTTCAGAGCGTACCACACGCGTAAAAATTTCTGGGAACATTCATGAGTGGTAAAGTGAACTGCCTGGTCTGTATTCTTTGGAAAATATGATTCTGTTTCAAGGTTGGTGTTAGTGCAATGTATTTAGTTGCTGATTTTCTGTTAGAAGATTTGTATCTATTTGCAATTTGTTTGTGTTTTTATTTTTTTCTAAAAAAATCCAAAATGTGATGGTGGTGTGTGTAGGCTTGCGCTTGGCTGTTGGTCTGTGTGGACTGGCACTTGGTTGGTGGTGTGTGTGGAATGGTGCTTGGCTGACGGTGTGCGTGGACTGGCGGTGTGCGTGGACTGGTGCGTGGCTGGTGGTGTGCGTGGAATGGTGCTTGGCTGGCGGTGTGCGTGGAATGGTGCTTGGCTGGCGGTGTGCGTGGAATGGTGCTTGGCTGGCGGTGTGCGTGGAATGGTGCTTGGCTGGCGGTGTGCGTGGACTGGTACTTGGCTGGCGGTGTGTGTGGGCTGGTGGTGTGTGCGGACTGGTGTTTGGCTGGTGGTGTCCGTGGACTGGAGCTTGGCTGGTGGTGTCCGTGGACTGGAGCTTTTCTGGTGGTGTGCGTGGACTGGAGCTTGGCTGGCGGTGTGCGTGGAATGGTGCTTGGCTGGCGGTGTGCGTGGACTGGTACTTGGCTGGCGGTGTGCGTGGACTGGTGGTGTGTGCGGACTGGTGCTTGGCTGGTGGTGTCCGTGGACTGGAGCTTGGCTGGCGGTGTAGGTGGATTGGCGATTGGCTGCCGGTGTGCCTGGACTGGCGATTGGATGGCGGTGTGCCTGGACTGGCGCTTGGCTAGCGGCGTGCATGGACTGGCGTTTGGCTAGCGGTGTGTGTCGACTGGTGCTTGGCTGGCTGTGTGTGAGTAGTGACTTTCTGCTGGTCACTACACACACTGCTAGCTGAGTGCCACTCCACGCAATCCTTCAGCCTGTGTAGTTGCTGTGTCTGGATTGTGGGCGTGTGAAAGTGATGGGCCCTTGAATGGCGCTGTGTGCTGGTGTGAGTTTTGTTATGTGATGGGCCCGCGGCTGGCGGTGTGAATGGTTTTGTATGTCTCACACGTATGAAAGGTGTATGAATGGCCTGTAAAGAGGTTGGTGCCTTGTCGTGGCTTTACAGCTCACGAGCTGTGAGTCAATGGTTCAGTTTCTCGCCCTTTCAATTATTACCAGTGCATTTCATGTTTTGTGAAATCACTTGCTAATACAATTTTATCTACTGAACCATCACTCACCCTCGTGCCAAATCCAACCAGTATGTGTGTGTGCTTGCGGGTTAGATGGCTGTGCAGTAATATTTGTCTTTCTGAAGCAGGGTGTACCTTGTCCCTTTTTGGTGATTTTTGTACTGTGTTGCTTTTGTACCTGGTGGTGCGAATGGTCTTGTTTGTATCACGTATGAAAGGTGTGTGAATGGCCTGTAAAGTGGTTGGTGCCTTGACGTGGCTTTACAGCTCACGAGCTGCGAGTCATTGGTTTGGTTTTTTGTGAATTTAATTATTGACAGTGCATTTCATTTTTGTGAAATCTCTTGTTAATAAAATTTAATACACTGAACCATGACTCGCCCTCGTGCCAAATCCAACCAGTATGTGTGTGTGTTTGAGGAATAGATGGTTGTGCAGGAATCTTTGTCTTTAGTTTCTCTGCCAAGGTACACTTTCCATGTAAGAATAACCCACCAACTGTAGATATTGTCGAAAACCCTTGGGAGTTCATGGTGATGTCTCTCTAGTGAATTGAAAAATATTTTTTATCCCCATTGTCCTGTAAACCTCAAACTGTCTGCCACATTTTCTTTGCAGTATTATTCCTAAATTCTCACGCTGTAGTAACAATAGTTAATTTGGTTTTGCAAGGGGGGTTACTTTGGTTTTTTGCCCAGGGCTCGGCGGCCATCTAGGGAAACCTACCAAACCCACGCATTTCTGAAAACTAGACACCCTGCGGCTTCCAGGGAGGTACGGCTTGCGTGGATCCCCCAACGTTTCCTTACCCAGAATCCCCTGCAAATCTCAATTTTTGCTCAAAAAATCACTTTTTTCACACAATTTGGGGTGGGAAAGTAGTGGCATCACCGGGCTCACACAAATTTACCACCACCCAGCGTTCCCCCAGGTCTCCCGGTAAAAATGGTGCCTCACTTGTGCGGGAGGCCCAAGTACCCGCGGCAGGCAAGGGCCCAAAACGCAGTGAGGCGACATCAAAATGGCCTGTCGCCAAACCACCTGGTATTGCAAGGGGGGTCACTTTGGTTTTTGGCCCGGTGCGCGGCGGCCATCTAGGGAAACCTACCAAACCCACGCATTTCTGAAAACTAGACACCCGGCGGCTTCCAGGGAGGTATGGCTTGCGTGGATCCCCCAACGTTTCCTTACCCAGAATCCCCTGCAAACCTCAATTTTTGCTCAAAAAATCACTTTTTTCACACATTTTGGGGTGGGAAAGTAGTGGCATCACCGGGCTCACACAAATTTACCACCACCCAGCGTTCCCCCAGGTCTCCCGGTAAAAATGGTGCCTCACTTGTGTGGGAGGCCCAAGTACCCGCGGCATGCAAGGGCCCAAAACGTAGTGAGGCGACATGAAAATGGCCTATAGCCAAACCACCTGGTTTTGCAAGGGGGGTCACTTTGGTTTTTGGCCCGGTGCGCGGCGGCCATCTAGGGAAACCTACCAAACCCACGCATTTCTGAAAACTAGACACCCGGCGGCTTCCAGGGAGGTATGGCTTGCGTGGATCCCCCAACGTTTCCTTACCCAGAATCCCCTGCAAACCTCAATTTTTGCTCAAAAAATCACTCTTTTCACATATTTTGGGGTGGGAAAGTAGTGGCATCACCGGGCTCACACAAATTTACCACCACCCAGCGTTCCCCCAGGTCTCCCGGTAAAAATGGTGCCTCACTTGTGTGGGAGGCCCAAGTACCCGCGGCAGGCAAGGGCCCAAAACGTAGTGAGGCGACATCAAAATGGCCTATCGCCAAACCACCTGGTTTTGCAAGGGGGGTCACTTTGGTTTTTAGCCCGGTGCGCGGCGGCCATCTAGGGAAACCTAGCAAACCCACGCATTTCTGAAAACTAGACACCCGGCGGCTTCCAGGGAGGTATGGCTTGCGTGCATCCCCCAACGTTTCCTTACCCAGAATCCCCTGCAAACCTCAATTTTTGCTCAAAAAATCACTTTTTTCACACATTTTGGGGTGGGAAAGTAGTGGCATCACCGGGCTCACACAAATTTACCACCACCCAGCGTTCCCCCAGGTCTCCCGGTAAAAATGGTGCCTCACTTGTGTGAGAGGCCCAAGTACCCGCGGCAGGCAAGGACAACAAACGTAGTGAGGCGACATCAAAATGGCCTATCGCCAAACCACCTGGTTTTGCAAGGGGGGTCACTTTGGTTTTTGGCCCGGTGCGCGGCGGCCATCTAGGGAAACCTAGCAAACCCACGCATTTCTGAAAACTAGACACCCGGCGGCTTCCAGGGAGGTATGGCTTGCGTGGATCCCCCAACGTTTCCTTACCCAGAATCCCCTGCAAACCTCAATTTTTGCTTAAAAAATCACTTTTTTCACACATTTTGGGGTGGGAAAGTAGTGGCATCACCGGGCTCACACAAATTTACCACCACCCAGCGTTCCCCCAGGTCTCCCGGTAAAAATGGTGCCTCACTTGTGTGGGAGGCCCAAGTACCCGCGGCATGCAAGGGCCCAAAACGTAGTGAGGCGACATGAAAATGGCCTATAGCCACACCACCTGGTTTTGCAAGGGGGGTCACTTTGGTTTTTGGCCCGGTGCGCGGCGGCCATCAAGGGAAACCTACCAAACCCACGCATTTCTGAAAACTAGACACCCGGCGGCTTCCAGGGAGGTATGGCTTGCCTGGATCCCCCAACGTTTCCTTACCCAGAATCCCCTGCAAACCTCAATTTTTGCTCAAAAAATCACTTTTTTCACACATTTTGGGGTGGGAAAGTAGTGGCATCACCGGGCTCACACAAATTTACCACCACCCAGCGTTCCCCCAGGTCTCCCGGTAAAAATGGTGCCTCACTTGTGTGGGAGGCCCAAGTACCCGCGGCAGGCAAGGGCCCAAAACGTAGTGAGGCGACATCAAAATGGCCTATCGCCAAACCACCTGGTTTTGCAAGGGGGGTCACTTTGGTTTTTGGCCCGGTGCGCGGCGGCCATCTAGGGAAACCTAGCAAACCCACGCATTTCTGAAAACTAGACACCCGGCGGCTTCCAGGGAGGTATGGCTTGCGTGCATCCCCCAACGTTTCCTTACCCAGAATCCCCTGCAAACCTCAATTTTTGCTCAAAAAATCACTTTTTTCACACATTTTGGGGTGGGAAAGTAGTGGCATCACCGGGCTCAGACAAATTTACCACCACCCAGCGTTCCCCCAGGTCTCCCGGTAAAAATGGTGCCTCACTTGTGTGGGAGGCCCAAGTACCCGCGGCAGGCAAGGACAACAAACGTAGTGAGGCGACATCAAAATGGCCTATCGCCAAACCACCTGGTTTTGCAAGGGGGGTCACTTTGGTTTTTGGCCCGGTGCGCGGCGGCCATCTAGGGAAACCTAGCAAACCCACGCATTTCTGAAAACTAGACACCCGGTGGCTTCCAGGGAGGTATGGCTTGCGTGGATCCCCCAACGTTTCCTTACCCAGAATCCCCTGCAAACCTCAATTTTTGCTCAAAAAATCACTTTTTTCACACATTTTGGGGTGGGAAAGTAGTGGCATCACCGGGCTCACACAAATTTACCACCACCCAGCGTTCCCCCAGGTCTCCCGGTAAAAATGGTGCCTCACTTGTGTGGGAGGCCCAAGTACCCGCGGCAGGCAAGGCCAACAAACGTAGTGATGCGACATCAAAATGGCCTATCGCCAAACCACCTGGTTTTGCAAGGGGGGTCACTTTGGTTTTTGGCCCGGTGCGCGGCGGCCATCTAGGGAAACCTAGCAAACCCACGCATTTCTGAAAACTAGACACCCGGCGGCTTCCAGGGAGGTATGGCTTGCGTGGATCCCCCAACGTTTCCTTACCCAGAATCCCCTGCAAACCTCAATTTTTGCTCAAAAAATCACTTTTTTCACACATTTTGGGGTGGGAAAGTAGTGGCATCACCGGGCTCACACAAATTTACCACCACCCAGCGTTCCCCCAGGTCTCCCGGTAAAAATGGTGCCTCACTTGTGTGGGAGGCCCAAGTACCCGCGGCATGCAAGGGCCCAAAACGTAGTGAGGCGACATGAAAATGGCCTATAGCCAAACCACCTGGTTTTGCAAGGGGGGTCACTTTGGTTTTTGGCCCGGTGCGCGGCGGCCATCTAGGGAAACCTAGCAAACCCACGCATTTCTGAAAACTAGACACCCGGCGGCTTCCAGGGAGGTATGGCTTGCGTGGATCCCCCAACGTTTCCTTACCCAGAATCTCCTGCAAACCTCAATTTTTGCTCAAAAAATCACTTTTTTCACACATTTTGGGGTGGGAAAGTAGTGGCATCACCGGGCTCACACAAATTTACCACCACCCAGCGTTCCCCCAGGTCTCCCGGTAAAAATGGTGCCTCACTTGTGTGGGAGGCCCAAGTACCCGCGGCAGGCAAGGACAACAAACGTAGTGAGGCGACATCAAAATGGCCTATCGCCAAACCACCTGGTTTTGCAAGGGGGGTCACTTTGGTTTTTGGCCCGGTGCGCGGCGGCCATCTAGGGAAACCTAGCAAACCCACGCATTTCTGAAAACTAGACACCCAGTGGCTTCCAGGGAGGTATGGCTTGCGTGGATCCCCCAAAGTTTCCTTACCCAGAATCCCCTGCAAACCTCAATTTTTGCTCAAAAAATCACTATTTTCACACATTTTGGGGTGGGAAAGTAGTGGCATCACCGAGGTCACACAAATTTACCACCACCCAGCGTTCCCCCAGGTCTCCCGGTAAAAATGGTGCCTCACTTGTGTGGGAGGCCCAAGTACCCGCGGCAGGCAAGGCCAACAAACGTAGTGATGCGACATCAAAATGGCCTATCGCCAAACCACCTGGTTTTGCAAGGGGGGTCACTTTGGTTTTTGGCCCGGTGCGCGGCGGCCATCTAGGGAAACCTAGCAAACCCATGCATTTCTGAAAACTAGACACCCGGTGGCTTCCAGGGAGGTATGGCTTGTGTGGATCCCCCAACGTTTCCTTACCCAGAATCCCCTGCAAACCTCAATTTTTGCTTAAAAAATCACTTTTTTCACACATTTTGGGGTGGGAAAGTAGTGGCATCACCGGGCTCACACAAATTTACCACCACCCAGCGTTCCCCCAGGTCTCCCGGTAAAAATGGTGCCTCACTTGTGTGGGAGGCCCAAGTACCCGCGGCATGCAAGGGCCCAAAACGTAGTGAGGCGACATGAAAATGGCCTATAGCCAAACCACCTGGTTTTGCAAGGGGGGTCACTTTGGTTTTTGGCCCGGTGCGCGGCGGCCATCTAGGGAAACCTACCAAACCCACGCATTTCTGAAAACTAGACACCCGGCGGCTTCCACGGAGGTATGGCTTGCGTGGATCCCCCAACGTTTCCTTACCCAGAATCCCCTGCAAACCTCAATTTTTGCTCAAAAAATCACTTTTTTCACACATTTTGGGGTGGGAAAGTAGTGGCATCACCGGGCTCACACAAATTTACCACCACCCAGCGTTCCCCCAGGTCTCCCGGTAAAAATGGTGCCTCACTTGTGTGGGAGGCCCAAGTACCCGCGGCAGGCAAGGGCCCAAAACGTAGTGAGGCGACATCAAAATGGCCTATCGCCAAACCACCTGGTTTTGCAAGGGGGTCACTTTGGTTTTTGGCCCGGTGCGCGGCGGCCATCTAGGGAAACCTAGCAAACCCACGCATTTCTGAAAACTAGACACCCGGCGGCTTCCAGGGAGGTATGGCTTGCGTGCATCCCCCAACGTTTCCTTACCCAGAATCCCCTGCAAACCTCAATTTTTGCTCAAAAAATCACTTTTTTCACACATTTTGGGGTGGGAAAGTAGTGGCATCACCGGGCTCAGACAAATTTACCACCACCCAGCGTTCCCCCAGGTCTCCCGGTAAAAATGGTGCCTCACTTGTGTGGGAGGCCCAAGTACCCGCGGCAGGCAAGGACAACAAACGTAGTGAGGCGACATCAAAATGGCCTATCGCCAAACCACCTGGTTTTGCAAGGGGGGTCACTTTGGTTTTTGGCCCGGTGCGCGGCGGCCATCTAGGGAAACCTAGCAAACCCACGCATTTCTGAAAACTAGACA